>NC_136067.1:576383898-577583898 GCF_964261635.1 Lissotriton helveticus
GTCGCTTTGACATGACAGGTGTCCACCCGGATCTGGGATCAGATCCTTGAGGCCCCAACAGCGTCGTAGCCGTAGTCGATGAACCCGATGGGCCCACTTCTGACCCCGAGGGCACACAAGCGGGTGTTCCGCTCAAATACGCTGCAGATGCCCTCGTAAAATTATTTTATTTGAGCAGGAGTCACTCCGGGTCCCGGAAAGAGAGGGAGACGCAAAGTCGACTCGGACTCCAGTGCTGCGGAACTGTGCCTAGAGCATCAGTGCTCCTTACTTTTCTCGACGACGGACGTAAGCCCAGGTGAAGGTGCAGTCCACTCGGACTTCATCTTCTTCTTATGCCTCTTCCCCGAGTGTCCCGAGGACCTCGAGTAGGAAGGAGGAGATTTAGGGCTCCGGGAACGGTACCGTGACCTCCTCTTCTTTGATCGAGACCAGGACCTCTGAAGAGTCTCGCTGGACGGTGTCAACTGCTGGGCCGCGAGGAGCTTCATCGCTCTCTCCATCAAGGCCTTCGGAGCCATGGCCTGGAGGCCCGAGCAGGACTTCAAGTCGTAGTAGTGCTCGAGACACCAGTGACAGATGAGGTGGGGATCTGTGACCGACATCTTGCTGTTACATGGCACAGCACGGCTTGAAATCTGTCTTCCTCAAAGACATCCCTTGCACACGAAATGCAATTTTTTTTTTAATTAAACAAAGTCGAGAAAAAAACTGCCAAAAAGCGGCAGAGGGGTAGCTGTTCCCGGATCAGCGCTTAACTGGCATGGAAAGAAAAGAGCTGACGTCCTAATGCCTGGGTAGCGCCTATATAGGCACCGCAAAGTTATAACTGTCCCTATCAACAACATCACGCGGAGCCGGAAGGAGCCACCTGTTGCCGCGCGCAAGGGGTATTGTTCAGCAAAGGTTTCCGGACCCAGCCGGACGCCTGGGAAATTTAAAGGTACGGAATCTGCAGCTAGAAATCTCTATCAGATAGATTTTTTCTTACCTGTGAAACCGATAACCATTTTTACCCATAGGAATCCATGTTATGAGATTTTGGGCCTAAACTGTTCCAGGTGTTGAACTGTTGTTTTGTATAGGGAAAATAGTAACTAAAACTCAAGCGAGGAAAAGTCTTACTTACCTTGTATTGTGAGATTCTTAGGTGTGGTATTTAGGCATACCATCCCCAGTACTCAAAGTAATCGAAAAGTAACTGAAATGTATTCTAAAAGTAATTATGGTGTAATGTAAACTGCTTTTTGAATGCATACCAACCTGTAACTATTGCAAATTCAACCACAACTGCATTTTCTTGTGAAGTCTTGCATTTGAGAGTATATTTTACTTACCTGTGCCAAGTCCTGCCTGGTTCTAAAATAAAACATACGTTACCTTTCCTATACTTACCTAATTGGTCTGGATTCAGTCTCTGAGTGTGTGCCATCAGTCTTGATTGAGTGAATACAATAAACGCTTAACACGCTCTCTGGATAAGTCTAACTGCTTGCCCACACTACCACAAAGAGAGTGGTTAGTAGTTACCTAATTTAGCCTCTTGCTATACCTCTGGGGACTCCCTAGACTCTGTGCACACTATATCTTACTTTGGTATAGTACAGAGCCAGCTTCTTACATTGGTGGATCAGCAGCGGAATGTAAAGCCGTGCATTTATTGGACTAACTTAGTCAACCTCTTAACACATGACAAGAATCCAAAAAATGACTTTAGTTCAACTCATTTTTTGAGTTGACTATTTTTCCAAATTTATAAAAATTCTCGTTGGGGCCTTGTGTTAAGTCCCTGTAGCCTTTTTAGAGAAAGTAAAAGTCACTTAAGTTAGAAAAGGAAGTACTTAGAACTGTTAGTGTAGGTCTTCTAAAAAGAAACCCCAGCTAGAAAAAATAATGAGCAACACAGGAAAAGGGAATGTGGCTGAGGAGTTCTATCTCACCCCTTACTCTAACCTCAGGGTTAGAGAGCTCAGGCTTCTCTGCAAAGCTAGACAAATAAGAACAGGGTCCAACCCTACCAGAAAAAAACTCCTGGAGTTTCTGGCAGAGTATGAGAAGGACCATCCCTCTCCAGATGAGGAAGACTCCCAGAGAGATGGGGAAGGTAGTGAGGTGGATGAGGTCTTTAACCATCCACCTCAATTAATTCAGGAGGGAGAGAACGTTGAGCTTCCCACCTCCAAGCCAGGGAGCAGAGAGACTAGAACCTCCAGAGGGAGGCTAGACTCTGTACAAGAGAGTGAAAATAACTTCACTGAAGAGGATGACCTGTTAGCAAAGTTGACCAGGAGGCTAGTGCTACAGACAAGGCTCCTAGCTCTAGAGAAAGAAAGAACAGATATGGGCGTAGGTCTCATCAACAGAGGGAGTAATAATAAGAGTCAAGAGATAGAAGGATTCTATGATCCTAAAATCTCCAAAGGGATTGTCGATAAATTTGAGGATGGTGATGACATCAGCAAGTGGTTTACAGACGTTGAGAGGGCTTGTGAAGCGAGAGAAGTGAGGAAGTCTCACTGGGGGGCACTCCTTTGGCAACTGTTCTCTGGTAATTGCAGAGACAGCCTTCTGACCCTTAGTGGGGCAGAAGCAGAGTATTGTGAACTCATGAAGGGCATCCTGATTTAGGGATTTGGACTCACTACTGAGGAGTACGTAATTACATTCAGGGGGGCTCAGAAATCCCAGAGTCAGTCCTGGGTGGTGCTTGTAGACTGGAAGTACAGTGTAGAATTATGAAGGACTTTATAATTTGTTTATGAAGAAACACATTTTAAGTAACTGCATCAATGAAAAATTGCATCAGTATCTGGTAGACCTAGGTCCAACTTCTCCCCAAGAATTAGGAAAGAAGGTGGACCACTGAATCAAGACATGGGTAACTAAGACATCCACTGGGGGTAACCAAAAGAAAGGGATCACAAAGCCCCCCAGGGGAAGAGGGAAAGAAACCTCA
The DNA here is from genome assembly GCF_964261635.1 of Lissotriton helveticus. NCBI lineage: Eukaryota > Metazoa > Chordata > Amphibia > Caudata > Salamandridae > Lissotriton > Lissotriton helveticus. Next base: position 576,386,855 of record NC_136067.1, read on the forward strand.
AAGATAAACTACAAGAGTCTTGTAACGGCCCCCAAAATTCCTGGTCGTGTTGGGCCCAAGAACTCTTCTCAGCCCACTAGTGGGTACAAGGGGAAAAATGTTGACCCAGCAAAGGGGTGATGTTTTCACTGTAACAAGAAGGGACACCAAACGGTAGTTGCAGTATGTCCCAACAAACCGACCCCTAGTCCCCCACCAGTTTGTACTGGTATGTCAAATCTTCATATGGGGTCAATAGTGTGCTCAGAGCAAATCAGGATTCACAATGAGGCTGTTTTAGTCTATGAAGGAGAGGAAGGTTAGCCACTTTGGTTGTCTGACCCCCCCTAATTCAAAGAAATACCTGCAGTACCGCTTAGTGAATGGGACAAAAGTAGAATTCCTGAGGGATACAAGTGCCACTGTCACTATGGTGAGAAATACACTGGTTTCCCCAGAGCAATGCCTAACTGGAAAAACGTAACCGGTTACTAATGCTGACAGTGTCACTACTAACCATGCCATGGCTATGGTGATATTAGACTGGGGAAGGTTTGCTGGCCTGACACAGGCCATGGTCTCTCCGAAGCTCACAGTGGCCTGTCTGCTTGGTAATGTTCTAGAAACTTCAGCAAGGGTAGAAAGGAAAACACATACAGCCATGCTGCAAATTCCTGAGATAGTGTGTGTGAAGACAAGAGCACAATGCCTAGCACAGGTTAAAAGGAGAGTTGGAACCTGAAAAGATGGCACAGCCGCCCAAGAGGAAAGGTAGGAAGACTGGTGAAACAGCTTCCACACAGCCAAAAGATCAGGATCCCTCTCCTCAGGTAGAGGACTTTTCAGCCCCAGAGGGAACTGAGCCCATGGAGCTTGAACCTTACGAGGTAGAGCTCTAGGGACCAGGGGGTCCCTAAAGCTGTGCCTTGCGCAGCAGGGCTGCCCCACTCTTGAAAGCCTGAGGCAGCAAGCTGCTGCACAGGAGCAGGGAGAAGTCAGTGGCTGCCACAAGGTCTATTGGGAAGAAGGATGCCTGTACACTGAGGCCAGAGAGCCCAAACCTGGTGCGGCGAGGAGAGTGGTAGTGCCTCAGTTGCATAGGGAGTTTCTACTCACTCTAGCTCATGACCTCCCCCTAGTTGGGCATCATGGCCAGACCAAAACTTGGGAAAGATTGATGACCCACTTTTATTGGCCCCAGATGTCCCAAAAAGTGAAGGAGTTTGTAAGCTCCTGTGTCACCTGTCAAGCCAGTGGCAAGATAGGAGGACACCCGCAGGCCCCCTTATTCTCACTACCAGTGGTTGGGGTACCATTTGAGAGGGTAGGAGTGGATACAGTGGGCCCATTTGAACCTCCCACAGCCTCAGGAAACAAGTTCATATATTAGTAGTAGTTCATCATGCTACTAGGTATTCTGAAGGCATTCCCCTAAGGTCTACTACAGTCCCTGTGATAGCCAAGGCCCTCAATGGTGTCTTCACCAGGGTAGGGTTTTCTAAGGAGGTGTTATCAAATGCCCAAGAAAGTGAATTGGACCGTTGGCTGCCAAAAGGCTTTTGACACTCTAAAAGAGGCAATGCGCTCAGCACCTATTCTCAAGGCTCCAGATTACTCCAAGCAGTTCATAATGCGGACTGATGCCTCTGAGCTAGGGATAGGAGCGGTCCCATCTCAAACCAGTGATGATGGACAAGACCAACCTGAAGCTTTCATAAGCAGAAGGCTACTCCCCAGGGAACAGCTCTGAAGTGCCATTGAGAGGGAGGCCTGTGCTGTGATTTGGTCCCTGAGGAAGCTGAGACCATACCGGTTTGGTACTCTCTTCCTAGTTCAAACTGACCACAGACCTATCAGATGACTAATGCAGATGAAAGGAGAAAAACCAAAACTTTCAAGGTGGTCCATATCCCTACAAGGAATGGACTTTACAGTGGAGCATAGACCTGGGACTGCCCATGCCAATGCAGATGGCCTTTCCAGATGTGTCCACTTAGAGAATGAAGACTCTCTTGGGGAATGTTAGCCTCATCCTCTTTCGGTGGGTGGGGACGGGGGGGCAGGTTGTGTAGGAAAGTGTCCCTGTTTGCATGGTTACCCCCCACTTCTTGCCTGACATCTGATGAAACCTGACTTGATGTGCCCTTGACCCCTGCCAATCAGGTTCCCAGGGCCTGTGTTCTTTCCCAAGACTGTACCTCTGTACCCACAATATGCACATCTCTGGCCATAGGTAAGTCCCTTATAAAAGATACCATGGGTACCAAGGGACTGTGACCAGGGAAGGCCTTTAAATGGCTGTAACACCTATTGTGCCACCCTTAGAGGCCTTGCAAATTATCACCCACACCCTGCCTCGTGGAGAAGTGTGGCTCAATGGTTAGAGCAGGCAGACCTTGATGCAGAGCTCTGGCCAGGGACCAGGGTTCGATTCCCGCCTTGGCGGGTCTCCGTCTCATTAATTCCCCTGACTGGATATTCTCGCCTCAGTGCCTGTTCTGATCATGGGTCCCACGCTGCAACTCTGGGCAATAGCTTGCTTAGTCTCCACATCGGCCCCAAAAGCGCTGGGATGCCTGGCTGCACCTGGGGGGTGCCCAGGAGTGGACATTTCCCAGGAAAGCCAGGAAGGGTTCCTAAGAGGTATACGGACAGCGCCGGGACACCTCCGGTGGAGGTAGCTGTGCACTTTACAAATTCCGACATTTACATTACATTGGAGGCTGCGTCTTTTGGTGCAGAGAAAAGTGAAGAGCCGACATGGCACACATCCCTGTGTGCCATGCCTGCAATCTACTGCCTATGGCCTAGGTAAGACACCCCTCAAGCAGGGTAGGGTGCCCTAGACCACAGGTGAAGGTACAGTGTCTAAGTCCATTCTTAGACATTGTAAGTGCAGTAAGGCCATAAAGAGTCTATGGTCTGGGAGTTTGTTATTACAAACTCCCCAACTCCATAATGGCTTTACCAAAAACTGGGAAGTTTGGTAGCAAACTTCTCAGCACATAAGACCCACACTGGTGCCAGTATGGGATTTAATATAAAATGCACTCCGAGGGCATCTTAGAGATGCTCTCTGAAAATCGGCCAGCCCTGGTGTGGTTCCTAAATGGCGGTCCGCCATTTGCCACCACCAGACAGGTTTCTGGCCCTCTGGGTAGAGAGCCTCCAGACCTAGGATCTGGTGATCCCCGACCGCCCTCCAGCTTCAAAACAAAGCAACAGAGCCAGCTTCCTATAGGGGGGCACTAGGACCACTGGGGCAGTCACCTGTGTCAGAGGAGTCCCCACCGCCAGTGGAGGAACTCAGGAGCAAGACCAGAAGCTTCCCTGCCGCATCACCATTGCTTCACTACCTTACCGGTGAGAATTGCAAAGAATGAGCAGCTGCACCCAGAAGCTGCCACATTCTGTGACCACCGCAGGACACACACTTTACAAAACAAAACAACCATTGCATTGGACAGTCAACTTAATGGGGTCAGTGTGGGAATTTTGAGTCATGAGCCTATGCATGCCTTGTGCTTGCCTCCCCCCTAAAGAGCTCTGGACTGCTTCACCTGTGCTGCCATTGAGATTCAAGTACTAAGGGAGTAGTGCTTGGTTGAGCACTCGTTGACACGACCCTGAACAGCAGGAGTAAAATGCCGCAACCCTCACAGGTGGGCCCAGTAACCCTTGCTTGCCCCGTGGCCCTCTGAACAGGGTTTTGACAATTGCTAAAACATTTGGTAGTGAATACAGCATACCATGCCCCGTGGTTTTCCATTTGTCCATTAAGTAGTTGGAAAGATTTTTCTTCTTTCATATTATTTAAGCCTTTCTTTTTGAATTACTAACTGCTAATTTGAGTGGCTTAACAGGGTGCTGAGTTAATTTTTTTATTTGCATTGGACCTCCAGCTTTGCCCAGCCAGCGACCTGCCCTGAATAGGTGTACAAAAGGTGTGAAATGCCTCTCAGGAGAAAACAATAGGCTGGCATGAATGGAGAAAGATGACTCCTCTGAATTCCACAGAATAAGCAGGGTGGAGGCTGTGGCCATCCCTTTTAACACTGCAGTGTCAAATCCTGCATGATGGTTCAAACCATGTGACACCTGGGGTACACTTGAAAGGGGGAGAACAGGATATCAAGACAACTGTTGTGTATCTACTCTTCGATTGCTGATGGACCCTGCTTTTGTCCTACCAAATGCCTTTCTCTGGGTTTGAGTACAGTACCTTTTCCAAACCATTATTAATATTAGATGATGGTGACACTAGGCTTTCCCTAGTACACAGCCCAGCCTTCAGCGCCCAAGTAGAGTGTGGCTGGAGACTTCAGCCATCTTGAAAATGCTGAAAGTGGTAGGTTTGGCCCCCGGAACATTTAGCTCATTGGTTAGGACATGCACAGGAGTCCTTCCCACCCACTACCTAGTGTAAGGAATAAATGTAGCACCTCCAAGCATCCACTTCAAAACACTTTCTGGACCTGCGGGACGTCAGTAAATGACTGGACCTGCTGTCTTTGACCTTAGAGGAGCTCTGAAGGACTGGACATGCTCCCTCTTGTAGCCAGGATAACGACTGAGCAGGCTGCAAGGGTCAGTTGGTGGACCTCCTGAGTAACTAAAGGGATACAAAAAGCTGCAAGAGGCCTTTTCCTGTAAGTACTCAGCTGACCAGTGGCAACTAGACCTGGCCTGGACCCCGCTCCTGACCCCTGACTGACAATGTGAGTCTCTAAGTGTCACCCCTAAGGTCGTGGGGAGCTTTAGGAGTGCACACCTGTGGTGGATTGAGACTTACAAGGCTAAGTTAGAAGGTAACATTTTTGACCAGAATGAAAGTGGTTGGTGTGTCTGATGCACTCGTCATTTAGCTCAGACTCGAATTGTGCATCAGTGCTGGTCTACAGAGACCATTGACTATTAGTTGGTCGTGCATTCTGGCGCTATTTCTACTTAAAACACAGAATTGCTTTCTTCAACTGTGCAGTTTAGTGGTTGCTGCAGCCACACGCTACTCGCTTCTGCTTGCAAGAAGGGGACGCCAGCACTAATACCTTGCTCTGCAGCAAATGCCTCTGCCCAGTGGGCAGCTGTCGCTGAGCTTTTGCAGAGCCTAGGTGCCTTAGCCGCCCCCATCGCCCTCACCGCACCCGTTGCTGTGACGATACAGACACTAGCAGCAACATTTGGTTGTAGAACTTTGGCCGTCTTCAGGCCTTCAGAACCCTGCTCTCCCCCATCCTGCAACAGCAGTAAGAGGTAGGAGAGAGCAGTGGGTGTGGCCCAGAGGTACACTTGAGGGTCCAGAATTAAAACAAGAACAGGAGCATGTGTTCTCTCCACTTGGCCCCTACAAGAACTACCTGAAGGTTCCAAGACTCCTAACTGCTTCAATTGCTGCAACTCTATGCAACACTGGCACTAACAAACTGCACTACGAGGCATATCAGTGTATCAGGCCCGCCAGCCTCATAAAGGCTCAGGAATAGTTTAAAAGCCGGTAGGGCCACACTTGCTGCTTCTACCATCGCTGAAAACTGTTGGGAGTGGGCAAAGAGGCGCAAAGGGTGCTTGGTGAATGCCAGGAGGAAGTATAAATAGGGGAGCGGTCGTTTAGTTACTGCCGTTTTGGGGTCGAGAACTGTGGCTGCAGAGGCAGTCCAGCTAGGTTAAGGAGCGGCCCAGGCAAGCTCATTCCATCTTCCTCTCACCCTGTCTCCTCACTACCTAATTGTGGTACCAGCAACTCTGCAAGTGTGATAGTTGGTAAACCACAGCTTTAAAACTGTAAAAGTCAATAGCAACAGTATGCATAGAAGGAAACTTGCCATACGGTCCAAGTCGGCTATGAGGCGAAAGCATCCCTTCCCCAGTGATCATTCGGAGCACGCAGAGTACAGTTCAGGGGCGCCTAGCCCCCAAGTCTCCCCTCAATAATTCACCAAAAGGCCTCATCACACAGTATTTTCAAGCCTCGCATACCCATGGGGATTTATCCGCTGCAAACTCTATGAGCAACACTGGAGGTAAAGAGCTGGTATAGCCTGAGGTCTGGGTAATAAGTCCTCCACACCCACAGCATGCAGCTACTGGGAAATGCAGGCCCCAATCCTGCTCAAGGCTGAGCAGAGCACCAGGTAACGCTCAACACAACCGCCGCCAGGCGCCCAACACGTTTTGCAACTCCTCTGTATTAATCTCTGGAGCAAGAACAAACAACGCCGGACAAAGCGGTGACCCCGAAGTGCTATCAAAACATGTCCAAGTGATCACTGCACAAATCCATCAATGTAAGTCACCTACTTTCCAGATCTCAACTTAGACAACTTCTCCTAATCCTTCCAGACCAAGCATGATCACAACCTCCACAACAGAACACCATGACCTACACAACAGAGCACAGCCACAATTTGAAAGACCTCTCAGCATCTTTTCACCACAACCTGGAGTCCAAAATAGAAAATAAGATGGAACTCTGGATGCAACAAGTCAATCACCCCTGACACCCAAGACATCAACGGGGTGGCAGGCCTTCAACTGACCTCTATCAATGCTGCACAAAACTCCATGGCAAGAGCACTGATAGGGTAAGTCTCTTATCTAGCAATTTGTGTGCTAGGTGCCGGGAAACCCTTTTGGGTAGCTGCGCGTGTTACAAAACTAAGTTAATAAAATAATTAAGTCCACTAAAATGGATTACCATTTTTTTTTGCAGTTTTATATTGCATGAACTCGACCCGAAGGTATCAGATAAGTTTACATGCATTACAGACTGGCACATGTATTTAATCGGCACAAGGAGATTAAGTGATTTGCCCAGAATCACAGGATGCTTGAACCTCCAGCCAGACTCGAGCCTGGTTCCCCAACTTCAAAGTCGACCGCTCTGCCCATTAAGCCAGATAGATCTCCTACAGTTGACTGCACAACTCCTTGCAGAGCTCTGCGCTGAGATGGACCTCATTGGAAGCAAACTTCAGGCTGTCTAGAAGACAGGACATGCTCGGGTTCATGCACAGCTATAATTCACAAAAAGGCCATTCTTCCAGAGGACCTAACTGAACTCGTCATAGTCAGAGGCAAAGAGGATCTCCCCGTGACTAGTAGGTCAACTGTTCATTGCAGTCAAAATATGGCGGCTGAAGACATAGAAGGGCCACACTTCATTACAATAATAAATTTAACAAACAGTCCTTAACCAAATCCTAACCCCTGCTCTCCCCCCCCCACTCCTGGCAAAACCTACGCTCTACCACCTTGGACAGTAGTCCCAGCACCAGGCATCCTTGATAACCACTCCGAATGGGCATCAACAACATGAAGAACACAGTAAAATGGTCAGGCACTAAGACACGCCACACCCTCAAAGACAAACAAGGAAGGGCAAGATCCGGGCATGGCAAGCTCGGTACCAAAGGCTTCATTTTCCCAAAAGATAAACAAGGAGAGGACGGATGAAGGCACTCAAGCCCCTTTATTAAATGAGCAAAGCACACATGCTAGTGGGCCCCCTGCTTGGGACTCCATCAATGCGACTACATTGGCACATGCTCTAACATTGTTTCTCCAATTTGCAGCTTCACTCAAATTGGGTCTTTTACAGTTGAAGGCCAGGGCACTGAACCAACTACCGTTCCTCCAGCACACTGGGCCTCAGCAGTGGAACCAATGGGCATAAAGTTGAGCAAAGCACACAGGAGAAAATGCTAACCCTCAGATACCCCATTAAAGGCCAACATGACATCTTAAAGAGGGGCAATATACTTGGCCCACGCAAATATATACCAACCATGGTCCACATTGGCTCGGACAATCTCGCCTGGGTTAGGTTTCAAAAACTCCCTGGCGATACCCACGGTGAGTCAATGGTGGTAGGCCTACGTCAACAACCATACCAGGACACTATGCTCAAGGAAGAATCCCTGTTCACGGAATGGGGATAGACATTAAACAAATTCAACTAGAGAAATATCCATATGTGCTTCAGGCCCAATTGCAGAAGGGGGCTTACTCCGTTCTTCATGGGATACATAGCATGGTACAAGCCACCAAATATGAAGCCAAGCTTAAGAAGCACAACATGTTCAAAATATCATGCATAAACATTCAAAGGGGCATATACCCCCAGGAAGCTACAATGGATCATGAATACGTGCAGTGGGCCCCCCTCGGCCGAGTCCCCACCAATTGCATCCCTGACGCAACCTACATTTGGCCTTAAGGCACACAACCCAGGGCAGCAATCTGTAGCAGACATCTGACAATCATTTTTGTGAATGTGGCATTCCTCAAGAAAATCACTGAGGCCAATTTAGTTCTTGAGTACCTCCATAAAGTTGACAATTTATGCTTTCAGGAGACCTAGGCCACCGGTATAACGGTGCTCCCAGGCTACTACGAATTTCATACTCCAGCAATAAAGCATAACATCTTTGGCTACCTATCTGGTGGACTCTCCATTTTGGTCAATCACCCCCGAAAAACAGAGGCCACTGAAATACTCACCAATTCACACACACACTCCAAGCTTTGCTTATCAAAGGCCAGAGTGCAACCTACTACCCCTCCATTTGCAGCTAATGAATTGCTATGTCAACCCTGCACATCACCTAAAAAACACAGCCCACAAACTCTTTTGGAACCTCAATCGAAGAGCTTTTACACAGCTATGACTCTCACATGCCAATTATGGCTGTAGACTTTAACACCAGGGCTCTGGGCAGTCACAATTAATTAACCAGACTGCCCTCAGATGCTGCACCATTTGAGGCTCCTTAACTACTGCATGTGAGTCTCTGAATAACTCCTAAAAGAAGTTAAAGATCCACAATGTCAAACTCTTCCTACTTTCCGGATGATATTCACCATTAATTACATCTTTATTAGTGAATCACTGGCATCAAAGCTCAGCATCTTTGAAGCTGAATACAGGGGTGAAACTGACCACAGACTCCGGTGCGCAACCCTGCAATTAGACATCAAGGCTTCACTACAACTTCTGCTACTTGGGGAATCAAATGGGGATGAACGCCACAAGGTCCTCCCCAGAATAAAATGGCAAGTTAAACTTGGTGAAAAACTAAACAACTGGATTGCAAATAAATAGTTAGCGGCTAAGTCACTAGCACACACACAGCTCTGGCACACTGGGAGGAACTTGCAGCAGACCAGATCAAGGCTCACTCCGAGAAGAAATACCCCCATTCGACCAATTGCCCCTCTCCCCACAACCAAGGACTAGGTCATAAGTAAGCATAACCTCTGAAGGGCCTTAGTGGCCAAAGTACAAGGTAACAAAAACTTTTTAACAAAGGATTTCAGCATATAGAGCAACTTACAGGCACCATAAACGGAAGAAAAATAAGAGGAGTGGTTACTGATCTTTACGATTCTACAGAAAAAGAACCATTCTCACCTTTAAAAGGACAAACATTCTCAGTAACTTCAGCCACACCAATGACAATGGCGTGGAAGAAAGGAAGTGGATCGCTCTGATATACAGATGACTAGGCACAAGAAATAATACTTACCCAGCTACCCCCACCCCAGACTGCCACGTTCTACCAGCATTCCCAATCACACAGGCCTCAGTCATAGCCACACTATGTAAAATGAGGAGAGGCAGTGCCCCCGGTCCCAACAGTTTCCAAGCCTCAATTTTCCAAACAGTGCAAGACTTCTGTACTGGGATTTTTAACCCACACTTCAACTACACTCTTGCCAGTGCAACAATTTAGCTCTCATGGAGAGGGTCAATTATTTTCCCTAGCCAAAAGAAAACGAGTTGCTTACCAGTAACTTTAGTTATCCAGTATTGGTATCTTTCATAGATTCACAAACTTGAATCATCCCCTCCATCGGCTATCATGCACTGAGCCATCACTGCAGTAGCCCATCCATTTCATTTTGTAAAAAGAACCAACGTGAAAACATAATCAATCAGAAGACAGCACCCTCTAGAACATTCCCAAGAGAGGACAGTCCCTCAGATTTTGTAGCACAAGTGACAAGGGTATATATATATCAGTAAATAAGGGAAGCCTCTCAGTGGAGGAGGGCGGTCACTAAAGAACCTGATCTTTGTAAACTATAGGAGATGAAAAGCTGATCAGATTTTCGAATTTGCTTGGTACGTTGTAGATAAAACCTAAGACATCTCTTGATATCCAAGGTATGAAGAGCTTTTTCAGCAGAGAAGCTGGGTTTGGAAAAAAATGTTCGGAGAATAACCAGTTAATTAACCACTTGCATGCTAATGACAAGGTGAACTCGTCATGAGGCACACTGGAGCTGTGCTCATGACAAGGTCAACTCGTCATGTATAATGGGATTCATAAATCTGCAGCCAAGTGGTTAAGATGGAAAGTAGAAGGTACCTTAGGAATGAATGCTGGATTAGTTGTAAGTAGGGCATAGTCATTAGTGAAGCGAAAATAGGGTTCTTTAATCTTAAATGCTTGAATTTCGCTGACCCGCCATGGGGGATGTTAGAGCCAAAAGTGATGTTACTTTGCAGGAAATATATTTGAGCTCAGCCTGTGCATAGGCTGAAAAGGTGACTTCATATGCTGGAAAAGGGCAATATTAAGTCTCCATTCAGGTGGATGAGCTCGAATAGGAGGAAAAACCCTAAACAGTCCTTTCATGAATTGTTTCACAAGTCGAAATGAACACAGAGAATGGCTGCTGGAGAAACATCTATAACTAGAAATGGTAGCGAGATGTACCTTAATATAGGTAAACATGAGTCCTGATCTAGCCAGGGAGAGACGGTAGGGCAAAAGTTTCTCTGGAAGTGAATTGAATGGATTTGTATTATTCTGAAAGCACCATACACAGAAGTGTTTCCACTTTAAACTGTAGGTCTTATTAGCAGACTCCGGTCTTGCTCTAGACAGAATGTCCTTACAATCCTGAGGCAGATATAGATCCTTGAATGCATTGAATTCAGGAGCCATGCATGCAGTTGGAGAGATGCAGAATGTGGATCGAGAATCTGACCTTTGCTCATTGTCAGCAGCGTTGACGCTATTCGTAGGTGATAAGGTCTGTGTTTTGAAAGTAGAAGAAGCTCTGTGAAACAATGTTGACGAGCCCAGCATGGGGCAATGAGAATCAGACGGCATGGCTCTCTTTTCATTTGGAGCCTTGCTATTAGAGGGTATGGGGGAAAAGCGTACGCAGATCCCTGACTATCTTATCAAAAGCACATCCCCGTGAGCCTTTTTCTGGTTCCCAGCTAGCAAAGAATCTGCATTTTGGGTTTATTCTGGTGCTGAAGAGGTCACTTCTAGAAGATGGAGTTGAGAATTGTCTTGTTCAGTTCCCACTTGTTGCAGGAGTTCGAGGTCCAGCTTAGAATATCTGCTAGACTGTGGCTCACACCTGGGAGATGCTCCACTTTTATGGAGATATGGTGCGAAAGAATCCATTTCCAGATTTCTTATGCTCCAATAGACAGAATGTGGGAACATGTACCTCCCTGTTTGTTGAGGTAAAGCATCATGTGGTATTGTCCGTTCGTATGAGAACTGAAGAACCCTTTATCCTCGGAAGGAACGCCTGTAAGGCTAGGAAAATGGCACGCAACTCCAGAAAGTTGACGTGTATCTTGGCAAGTGATTTGGACCACTTGCCTCTAATCTGAAGATCCTGCAGATGGGCCCTCCAGCCCTCTAGAGAAGCATCTGTGGTAAGGATAAAATCTGGAAGTGGAGGATGGAAAGTTAGCACTTAAAACAGATTCTTGGAGGATTTCCACCAAGGACGCGCTTTTTTCATGGTTGTAGTTATCCGAGCCAGGTTGTCGAATGATCCGGTTACTTGGAGCCATTGCGTGTCTAGCTGTTCCTGAATGGTCACATTTTGAGACGTGGGTGAGGCACCATCAGGATCGCTGTAGACATCAGGCTGAGTAGAGATTTCATCAGGCATACAGAAACAAACTCTGTCATCCAGATTGCTTGCCATTGAGATGAGATTTTCTTGTCTTTCTGCAGACAAGAATGCCTTGTCTTGCATGGTATCTAGAGTTGTTCCAAGAAAAGTAATCATTTGAGATGACACTAGAACAAACTTTTGATAATTGAGCGTCAGCCCCAGGGAGCGAAACATCAGTAAGCAGATCGAAGTAGCCTCTGAGGCCTGCTGATAAGATTATGTCTTTACTAGCCAGTCATCGAGATAAGGGAACAGTTGTAGACCTTGAAGTTTGAGACGTGCCGCAACTGGAGCCAGACACTTGGTAAACACTCGTGGGGCTGAGCTGAGACCAAAAGGGAGGACTTTGAATTGAGAATGCGCACCTGCTACAGTGAAACAAAGGAATTTTCAATGCTTGGGAAGTATCAGGAAATGGAAATATGCATCTTGTAAATCTAGAGTTGTCATACAATCTAAGTGATTTAGGAGCTAGAGTATCTCCTGAAGAGTGCCCACACAGAATTTTGTTTCTGCAAATACTTGTGATTTCTGAGATCCAGAATGGATCACCATTCTTCTGACTTTTTCTTTATCAGAAAGAAGCGAGAATAAAAAACCCTTCCCCTCTGAGAACGAGGAACTATTTCTATGGCCCTGTTTTGAAGCACAACGCATGCTTCCTTCCTTAACATTTGGAGATGGAGATGACATCTTTGAGGTGGATGAGAAGGTGGAACGGTCACAAACTCTAGAGTACTGCCATACTTTATACTGTGCAGGCCCCATTTGTCCGTTGTAATTTCCATTGGTCGAAATATAGAGAAATATGCACCTGATTGATACGTGGAATGGATGGAGTTGTAGCAGGTGACAGGGTGTTGTGACTGTTCCCTAGCATTTTCTTTGGATTGGGTAGACTGTTTTCTCCTGGGCGGTTGCCTGGAATATGCAGCTGATGGTGGCACCTGATTTAACTGCTGCTGTTGGTACCCATAGCAGTAAGATTGATACGATTGTGGTTGACACTTTTAGTAATTGCCATTAAAGGAGTAGGATCCTCTCCCATGCGTTCCACAAAAGGGGGTTTTCCTGTATTGAAGCGTCGCTAAAGATTTAGCGGTATCAGTATCCACTTTAATAGCCAGTAAGGCCTCATCTATGTGCTTTCCAAAAAGTGCATCGCCGTCGAAAGGTATGTCCAAAGTCTTCCTCTGCACCTCAGGGAGGAAAGTGGAAGCTTTTAGTCAACCCTGACGATGGAGGACCGCCGCTCCACCCAACTATCTCAAAGCAGGAGAAACCATATCCATGTATACATCTCAGAGGCTGATATTTCACCTTCAAGAATAATCTTTTGGGCCTCTTGCTTTTTGTCATGTGATAAAAATCCAAGATATGATGCCACATCTGACGATCATATCATGCTAAAATTGCTAGGGAATTTGTAGCTCGTACAGCTGCACCTGCAATGTTGGTAAACCTCTTCTCAATATTGTCCAGGCGCCGCCCATCTTTATCAGGAGGAGAAGTGATATGCACTGAAGGATTTTGTGACCTGCGCTGTGCATTCTGAGCAATTACTAAATACAGTCTTGGATGTCCCACTAAGCAGGCTGGTGCATCATCAGAAGACTTATATATTTTTTTAATCAATCCTGGGAAGGACTACTGGGACTGAATACTGTGTTTTCATAATTTTTATACCTTCCTCCCAAATGTGGTCAATAATAGGAATTGCTAGTATTGTTTTCCTGGACTGATCTTTAAAATGATTTAAAAAATATTCAGATTGTTTGACAGGCATAGGCAGGTGGAAACGATTTGCTGCTCCTTCAATCAAGGCGTGGAAACTGCAATATCCTCAGTCGGAGAGTGAATTGCTTGAGGGCCTGGAGGAGATGTTGTAGGAATTAAGTAGTCATCCAAATCGTCGCTAACAGGTGGAGTATTTTGAGTTTCACCTTTCTCTTCCTAGTAATCCGGAGGGACTAGGTATTGTTGCGCAGGTATAGAAACCTGTGATTCCGGAGGAGGCATTACCAATGGTCGAGAATCTGCAACAGGAGGAGAAGTTATTTGTGCTGATCTTGCTGCCACAGAGAAACGAGTATGAAAGTCATGCAACATAGCAGTGAAATCTTGCACCAATGCAACAGGTAGCTGTATCGTTGGTTCTTGATGTGGCATCATAAACTGTGTTTTTTCCATACATTGGCAGTATTGAGACCCATACTATTCATGCTTGTCCTCTTCTTCCTGAAACTTGACATGGAGTTTCGAAGGACTGTGACCAGGATGGAACATTCCCTCATCATCAGATTCCTCTAAAAAGTGACTGGGAGGCAAGGAAGAAATATGAGAGGGATCCATAAAAAAAATTCTCTGAGGACATCAACCATAAAAAAAGCGTCATTTGCAAGGTAGAACGTCTTTTTGATTGAGGGTTAGGAGGTGTCAATGAAGCCCTTGCCAACGGTGAGGAAGTTCCCGTTGTTGTAGAAAAGACAGTGCTCAATGACGGTGTTGTTATCGCGGGTGCAGTCAACGGAGTTGTCGTCATTGGCGGTGGAGGTGCCGTTGACGGTGGAGGCGCCGATGAAGAGGTGGGCACCACGATAAAAGACGATAAAGCCTCCATTGGCCTATTCTTAGTCACAGAAGCAGCCATAAACAACTGAAAGGGAATGAAATCCAACTGCGTTTTAAGAGTTGACGAGGTCCTTTTCGTAACTATGTCTTCAAGACCTCTGCTGAGTGGATTTTTATATGCTTAGAGGCAGTTTTTGAGGCAGATTTCCCCTCAGAAAGGAATGGACACCTCCCTTTTTGGGGGGAATTATGCACAAGCTCATGATGGGTCTTTGCAAGTGCTTTTTTATGGCTCTCAGCAGATTTCAGAAGTATGCTCACTGATACTGCCTTCATCATCAGAGCGCACAGGAGATTTAGTTTTAAGTATCTCCAACCCAATGAGGAGTCTGCCCTCCGATCTTCTTAAGTCTTAGTAAAAAAGGTTCTGCAGATCCTACAGTCTTTGACTTTATGAAGAGGGTATAAACAGTAGATACAATCCTTGTGGGGATCTTCCGCATGCAGTCTTTTCTTACCATATGACCCACAAGACCTGAAGAATGCTTTTTTTTTGAAGAATCAGACATGTTGAAAGACAAAATATCCAAGATGTGAAGAAAACTGAACAAAGCTCAGGAAGACTACATTGTGAGGTAGAAAATCTGAGGGACTTGCCTCTCCTGGGAGTGTTCTAGGGTGTGCTGTCATCTGATTGGTTAAATTTCAACTGTGGTTCTTTTTACAAAATGATATGGATGGCCTACTGCAGTGATGGCTCAGTGCATGATAACGTTATTTACTGCTATAATAAAAATTAAACTGCGAGACTCCCACCTCGACGGTAGGGACGATTCAAGCATGTGAATTTATGAAAGATCCAATACTGGATAAAAAGGGAGATCGCCCAAACCCGGCAAACTACCGGCTCATTGCCCTTTTAGATCTGGAAGCAAAGGCATACGCACACATACTAGCTGGAATCCTGGTTAACAGAAAGAACATCCTTCATCATGTTCAATCTGGCTTTGGCAAGAAAACTCTTGTAGGAGGCTGGCTTAGAATATGGTGCACACTTAATTAAGTGAATCATCTTGCACTAATCCAGACAACCTTTATGGCGATTTTAGTGGTCTTTAGAAAACCATAGAAAGCTCTCTAAGTGGTAGCTGTGTCTCCTCCCAGTGGACATCCAGCTCTCGTTGGTCTTCTTAGGTCTTGATTTTATGTTTGTTAGTAACACCTGCTTCAACTATGTAATCATTCTGTAATTTATGTGAATATGTGGTAACCTGTAACCTGCTATTTCCTTATGTAAAGCGCTCTGATACCTCCGGGTCAAGCCAGCGCTATATAAAACTCAAATACAATTTTTTTTTTTTAAAAGCTGTGAAGAGCAGCCTTCAGGCTTAGTCCAGAAGGAGTGTTTGGCAGCTTATTTTACCATATCTAATCATATAGTCTAGATTAAATGAAAAAGAGCCACAAAGTATATTTAAAAAATATGTCTCTTTATTATACAACACTCACTAACACATTGGTATATGTCCTATTTGGAGATATCAACACAAATGCACACAATACTTCAATTGTAAACAGTTAAGTAAGCACAATACACAGTGGACTCCAGGGGAAGACCAAACCATACACTAAGAAAGTGGAATGCGAACTGCGACCAAAGTCGTGACTTGGACCAGGAGACTCAGGAGAGCTGGGGACACAAGGAACCACCCAAGGTAAGTACCCAGAATCCCCACGGAGGCTGTGTGCATTGTGGGAACACTGCCACATAGTCAATAGAAGTTAACGGGAAAGGCGCAATTGCAGTTTTAAAGAAGGACCATCCCCAGGGGACCCCATGGAAGACAAAGGTTGGAGTCTCACCCCATCCGTGGATACCCCAGGAACCAAGATACTTAAACCAGGGAAGATAGAAGCATAGGTGAAAAGTGACTTCCGAAACCGCTTTAGACCACAATGGATGACTTCAGAAAAGATGCTGCTGGCAAAGACTGTCCAAGAGTCCAGTGGAATCCAAGGGTGGATTCTTGAAGGGAAGAACCTGCAAGCAGAGGGGACAGTCTATGCACTCAGAGGTGACCAGGAAGCCCTTTTATACCTGTGGAAAGGGGTTAGGACGACTCAGGAGTCCCTTCCACAGTAGGGGCAGGACAGAGGGGAGGATACTCCCATGTTCTTTGTCCAGTTTCATGCCAGAGCAGGAGCCAAGGGCTCTCAGAACTGGTTCTAACTAGAGTAAGCAAGGAGAGCACCATACGCACCCTTCAAAGCAGTCTGGTGGTGCTGGCACGCTCCCCCACCTCAGCCCAATGCACTAAGTCCTGCCTGGGAGTGGTCACACCTCCTTGTGATAGGAAACCTATTAATCTACTTTCCCCTGCTCGAGCTCAGCTCAGCAACAGGAGGGCAGAATCGTGTCTGGGGTCGGCAGCAGCACTAGCTTGCTGGCAGAACCTGGAAGACTTTTACCAGGAGTACTGGGGGCTTCCCGGAGAAGCCCCCCAGTGCATGGAATCATACCTTCAACACCAGGAATGGTGTTAGGGTATGATTCCAACATGTTTGATACCATAAATGCCTAGGTTCAGCACAGCC
Source organism: Lissotriton helveticus (assembly GCF_964261635.1). NCBI lineage: Eukaryota > Metazoa > Chordata > Amphibia > Caudata > Salamandridae > Lissotriton > Lissotriton helveticus. The sequence goes on from NC_136067.1 coordinate 576,403,934, forward strand.
AATATATAGTTAGCCATCACGTAATGACGCACGGCCACTAGATGTATCAAAATGGCTGAACGCACTTACAATACATGGAGAATCAACTCCGGAGTTTGTAGGCTTATGCAGGGCACCCTCACACTTATAACCTAGCACCCTGGCCCCAGGATTGAAAGGCCTGCCTTAGGGGTGACTTATAGGTTTTAAGTGCAGTGACCTCAGATATAAGTAAACCTATATCTGTAGTAAGTGGAGCTAGCACCAGCTTACACGGGTTGCCATGGCAAACCTGTAGTCACAGGTTGAGTGGTCTCTCATGGATGGCATAATACAAGCTGCAGCTCATGGGAGACCCCTGGTGTATCTATGCTCATGGTATGCTAGTACCATATACTAGGGACTTACATGGGTAACCAGTAGTTAATTGTGGAGGTACCAAAGTACTTACCATCACAAATTTAGGGATGAAGCACAGTGGCTGTGGTCCTGATTAGCAGGATTCCAGCCAGACTAGTAAATAAAAAAACATACTGACACCAGCAAAAATTGGGGGTAACCATGAAAGCAGATCCTACTTTCCTGCAGCTCTACAACGGAGAATACCACAGCTCATGCACAACTGTGGCACCGAGCCAGACGGAGCAAATAACCACCCTTGTTTTGATGCTGCGTCGACTACAGTGCAGTCTTTGACAAGGTGGATTGGGCTAAGCTGTGGGAAAAATGAACATAAAGGATCCCTCCCCTGCTTCTCAAGACCATAACATCCTTATAACAAGGGCCTTGGGTACAGATTAAAACAGGCCCCACCACAGCAACTGCAAAGGTCTCCACCAACAATAGACTCAAACAGGGCTGCGTGGTGGGCCAAACAAAAGCAGGCCTTCAGTGAGCCCCTGAAGCACTCCAACGGATCAACCAGGCAAACAAACTTCATGTGAAGTAAAGACCAAAACTGTTATCTTTGGAAAATACTGTGAGAAGTTGGCCTGGTATATGCTGTTCAGTAAATAAAGTGGGCACCTTGCACCAGTCCAAACAACCCTTATGGTGATTTAAGTGGTCAAAGATATCCAAGTGGTAGCTGTGGAGAGGAGCATTCAGACTTAGTCTTTAAGGAATATTAAGCAGCTTGTTTTACCAGAATGCAACCTTATAGTATGGGTTAAATGAAAGGAGAACCACACAGTAGTTACAAAAATATTTATTTATTAATATAACACTCTGTAGTACAACACAGTATCTGCTACACGCAGATAATCACAAAGCCCGTAATACTGTAGCATAGAAACAATAGTAAATAGCACTAATACAAAGTGGGCTCCAGGGGGGAGACCAACCCATATACTAAAATAGTGGTATAAGAACCACGACTCGACTCAAGGCAGTGTCTAGAGGATGTAGAATCGCTGGGATTCCCAGGAATCACCCAAGGTGAGTAAGTGGGGACCCCAGGGAGGGCGGGGGCAGTGTGGGAACATGACCGCGGTCGAAGTTTTAAAGTTTAAGGGCCCTTCCCAGTGGACTTCGAAGAAACACTGTGGAAGTTAGGAGGTGGAAAAGCCACCCCACCCGTGGATACCGTAGTACCAGAGTTACCTATCCCAGGGGAGTCGAGTGCATAGGTCTGAAGTGGCGTCGGAAAAAGCTGTCGATCCCAATGGAGGACTTCAAAGAAGAGTCACTGCTGGAAGGAAGGAAAGTGTCCGATGGAATCCAAAGGTGGGTTCTTGTTGAAGAGTACCTGAAAGCAGAGAGGACAGAGTCTGGGTCACTCAGGAGTGACCAGGGGCTCGGTAGACAAATGTGTTGAGGGGGTTCTCGACTCTAAAGCCACAGCGACCAGGAGACGTACAGGATGACCAGGAGCTGGATACGAGCTGTCCCACGAAGGATGTCGAGTGCGGAGGAGTCGGTGTCCGGGGGAAGCACAAACAAGCCTTGGCAACGGCAATCCACGCACAAGGTCAAGGAAGGTTACGGTTCAGACCAGCAAGGTCCAGGAGACTCACCAAACACAGGGGAGTCAGGGCAAGTTCGGAGCAAACAGGGGAACCCAAGAAAAGCAGTGTTGACACTCAAGTGGACCCACAGGCCAGAGGCACAGGAGTCGTGAGGGGAACTCAAGCAGTTTCACAAAGCAACAGCCCACGGAGCACTCGGTGCGAGGAGGCCGCACTTTTTCCAGTTCTTTGTAGGAAATGGTGCCAGAGGTTAGGGCTACTAGGCACCCAGTGCACTTGTTCGGGAAATGCCAACAAGCATATGCACTTGGAAATGGACATGTGCACAGGGGTATGGGTATTGCAGCCCCAACGAGGGATTCTGGCCTCAAACTTGGTAAGAGGGCAGCTCGGACCTCGAGGGACATAGAAACCCACTGCCTGTGTTGCTGGAGCTTTCAGAGTCCGTAGGAGCTCAGGAGAAGCAGACTGGTCAGTTGAGATGTGCTGCCTGCAGTTGCAAGGGAGTGACTCCTAACTCCAAGGTAGATATATTCAGTTGTCCTTGATGCTCCACAGGTTTTGCACGGAGCCTGTATGGTGCACCGGCACATTGTTGTATAGGATTTTAGGACCCTAGTGTAATTTTCCCGATTCATGCCCTTATATAGGTATAAATCACCCTATCCTTATATAGGCATAGAAATCATAACCATATTTAGACATAGCTCATGCAGTCCAAATACGGCATGGCTACTTCCACTAGTCGCGAAAATCCACAACGATTTCCTTCATTCTAAAATAAGTTACGGAGCGGATTAGACCCGAAGAGAAATCTTGGATAGATTCTTGGCAAAAGAATACTAGATTTATGCTACACCTCACTTACTACTTCCCTCGTACTAGACTTAGGTTAGGTACACCGGGGTAGGCGTATTTTAGAAGAACCAGTTGAGTACTTTTAGTCTTTATTTATTCATGTATGTATTCTATTTATTTTATGGCTTAGAAACCATACCATGCTTTTACAGTATTATTTCATAATACTCTTTTTGCTGTCTGCATTATACTTTGCAGCCAGTATTACGATTGTAGCAGTTTATTTCTTCTGCATGAGAAAGAAGACTGTTCAATAAAATACCTTTTATTGAAAATGCCTGTCTATTTCTCTGCACCTCTGGTGAAACGAAGCATGCACGATTGACTGAGTAAAATATCTATCTATTGTTTTCACGACTCTGAAGATCAGTTTTACCTTGGGGAAACAAAGTTGTCATGTTAATGCGGTTGTCAGAAACGTGCCGCTCGCCTTGAGGTTTTGTTGCTTTCTGCCCTGTGACCCTGTTTCCAGCTACAGGAGTAGCATAGCTGACTTGTCTGACCCGCACCACAGCTACAGAGGAGAAGACGAACCGAGTGGCCGCAGAGGAGGTGAGAGGCGCGGCCCCGGGACTGCGAGGACCAGCATTCACCATCTCCAGCTGGGTCCTCTTCCCGTGTGAGCCGCGCCCCCTCCCAGTGCCCGCCTCCAGCTGACTCTGCCCTATTTCACCTCTCGCGGCCCCCGCTACGCGGGAGCCGCTCGCCTTGAGGTTTTGTGCTTTCTGCCCTGTGACCCTGTTTCCAGCTACAGGAGTAGCATAGCTGACTTGTCTGACCCGCACCGCAGCTACAGAGGAGAAGACCAACCGAGTGGCCGCAGAGGAGGTGAGAGGCGCGGCCCCGGGACTGCGAGGACCAGCATTCACCATCTCCAGCTGGGTCCTCTTCCCGCGTGAGCCGCGCCCCCTCCCAGTGCCCGCCTCCAGCTGACTCTGCCCTATTTCACCTCTCGCGGCCCCCGCTACGCGGGAGCCGCTCGCCTTGAGGTTTTGTTGCTTTCTGCCCTGTGACCCTGTTTCCAGCTACAGGAGTAGCATAGCTGACTTGTCTGACCCGCACCGCAGCTACAGAGGAGAAGACCAGCAGAGTGGCCGCAGAGGAGGTGGAGGCGCGGCCCCGGGACTGCGAGGACCAGCATTCACCATCTCCAGCTGGGTCCTCTTCCCGCGTGAGCCGCGCCCCCTCCCAGTGCCCGCCTCCAGCTGACTCTGCCCTATTTCACCTCTCGCGGCCCCCGCTACGCGGGAGCCGCTCGCCTTGAGGTTTTGTTGCCTTCTGCCCTGTGACCCTGTTTCCAGCTACAGGAGTAGCATAGCTGACTTGTCTGACCCGCACCGCAGCTACAGAGGAGAAGACCAACCGAGTGGCCGCAGAGGAGGTGAGAGGCGCGGCCCCGGGACTGCGAGGACCAGCATTCACCATCTCCAGCTGGGTCCTCTTCCCGTGTGAGCCGCGCCACCTCCCAGTGCTCGCCTCCAGCTGACTCTGCCCTATTTCACCTCTCGCGGCCCCCGCTACGCGGGAGCCGCTCGCCTTGAGGTTTTGTTGCTTTCTGCCCTGTGACCCTGTTTCCAGCTACAGGAGTAGCATAGCTGACTTGTCTGACCCGCACCGCAGCTACAGAGGAGAAGACCAGCAGAGTGGCCGCAGAGGAGGTGGAGGCGCGGCCCCGGGACTGCGAGGACCAGCATTCACCATCTCCAGCTGGGTCCTCTTCCCGCGTGAGCCGCGCCCCCTCCCAGTGCCCGCCTCCAGCTGACTCTGCCCTATTTCACCTCTCGCGGCCCCCGCTACGCGGGAGCCGCTCGCCTTGAGGTTTTGTTGCTTTCTGCCCTGTGACCCTGTTTCCAGCTACAGGAGTAGCATAGCTGACTTGTCTGACCCGCACCGCAGCTACAGAGGAGGAGACCAACCGAGTGGCCGCAGAGGAGGTGAGAGGCACGGCCCCGGGACTGCGAGGACCAGCATTCACCATCTCCAGCTGGGTCCTCTTCCCGTGTGAGCCGCGCCCCCTCCCAGTGCCCGCCTCCACCCTCCTAAACTGAACTTAATTGAGCCTTACAACGCGCATCGCGGGACGCGCGCGGGTCGCAGCCCGGGCGAAGACCGGGCAAAGAGCGGGCCGTTTGAGGCCGTTCGAGAGCGTGAGAGATCGGATCGGGCCCTTGCTCTAAGCTCTGCCTCGTTGGACCACTATTGCAAGTACTCACCTAAATTTCTGCACCAAAACTGACTACACTGTCTATCACTTATTAAATACTACTATTCCTTCATCCTGAAAATGAATACTAGAGGTAGTAAACAAAATAAACTAAAAAAGCCCGGGGTTGGTGAACAGTTATTAGGACCAATGGATGACTATTACCAAAGCCAATACATTCATTGATCAAAGCATTAGCCTGATCGAGGGCAGAGTTTCTACTGACCTTGCTAACGCAAGACGATCATCAATGGGTCCTCTAGCGGTAGCACGAACCCCAGAAACAAATAGTATTCTACCGCTATCTACAGTAGGCAACAAAAGGCTTAGCCTCCCTAATGTGGTAGACCTTTCAGCCTCCCAACTCTCTGTAACAATTCCAGATTCTGAGTTAGAAAAAACGCCTGACATCTTCCCAGATCACACTCCTGAGGAAGTAAGGCAGGCAAGAGGGAGGAGGGAGGGAGCCATCAAGAAAAGGAAAGAGCAGGAGAAGGCAAAAAAAACTGTACCCAAAGAAGCGGTCGACCAAATAGACGTAATCGAAACTTTAAATACGGGAGGCTTACCCCACCAAATAACTGATTCCGGGAATCACCTCATGATGATGCATCACTCACCAAGGAACACCACAGAAACTAGCACCTCAGAATCTCCTGTTATCCTGAGTGCTGGCAACGAACAAGATACACCGGGTTTACTAGATAGAATAACCTCCCTACTAAACTCCTTTTTCCTCCCGATAGAAAACAGATTGCTTAATATTGAGATCCAATTGACTAAACTTGCCAGTTATTCAAAGCCAAATATTACTCAGGGACCGCGTGAAACGGGGATAAATACCTCGTTGGTATCACTTGTACAAAAGAAAGTTACAATCCCAGCCCGCCCATCTTCCAAACCACAAATCGCAGTAAATACTCCTATAGCACCAAAGGCTCTTACAGTAAGGAAACCCCCCTCTAATGCTCCCACTGCTACTCCCCAGATTAACATGGCTCCAAAAACACCTATACCAAATACATCAAATGCTAAAACACTAGACCTAAAAACCCCTGCTCCTAAAAAAACATTTTTTCCACCAAACAAAGGAGCTATGAGAGGGACTATTGACAGTAGGCTCCCTCTAAATATGCCTCCTGAAGCATGTCCATATGTAGCAGTAATGACGGGGGTACCAGAATTAACGGGGGAGGGGGCTGAACCGAACTGGTCTCTAAAAAACAAGGTTCAACATTGGCTGAACACTAACCGACCACTTCCTTCAAACTGGCCAAGTAGGATAACATCAGTATCTAGGACCATATGGGTGGGACACAGGAAAAAAAACATACAGGGAGATTGTATCGTGATCACCTTCGAGGACCCAAGGGTAGCCGAATATATCTGTTCCTGGGATCATCACAGCACAAGTGGGGGGATTGATACAAAGTCTTTATCATTTTTTTATCCAAAAAGACACCATAACAATTACTTCCCAGTATTTGATAACATCGGGCATAAAGCAGCCCCGCAACCATGGGAACTAGATTTCCAAGGAACTAAAATGCCCCGACCATACAATGACTATAATAATTCTTGGTGGTCTGCAGATTCAAACCACCAGCTACATGAGGGACCATGGCAGACCGTGGGACCACGGAACAGAGCCAGAGAATGGGATTATTGGGGCGTGCCTCGATATCGACCACATAGATCCACCTATAGAGACCCCCCACACTGGGAAAATTGGTCGGGGATACCAACTATGAATCGGTTCAGCGGCCTTGAAATGGTTGACTGACCATTAGTCGAATTTTCAACCTTCGGACAGACTGAGCTAGCCCCACTCCCAGATCCTTTGGAGAATAAGACGGAAGGCCCACAAAATAATATACTATGGCTTACTGTCATCTTCTGGAATATCGCAGGCCTCCGACAGAAAATAGAGGATGGTTCTGCCGTTCATTTTCTTGAGGAAGGCAAGATAATATGTCTACAAGAGACATGGGCCATGAAGGCCCTACATCTTGTGGGATATAAAACATACTTTTCCCCAGCCCTCCCAAGCAATGCAGGTAGACCGAGAGGGGGGATGGTAACCTATATAGCCAATACAATAACAGCTCTAAAGGTATTAGAATCGGAAATTCACACAAATTTCCAACTTTTTTGTCTTTTGATAGGGAAAAAAGACACTATCATCCTAATAAACCTCTACAACAACTTAGAGGATGATCATTTCCTCAATATGCTTCTAATAATCCAAGAAAAAATAGTCTATTTTAAAAAATTATATGGAAAAAAGGGCAATGTCCACATATTATGGGGAGGGGATTTCAATTTACACCCCTGCCCGTCATCAGGCAATCAGAGTTGTGGAATAGTGGACGAAGACGAGAATCCCCTTACACACTTCCTCCATCTACGAACAAGGCTAGCCATGAACAATCTCCTCCTAGACTTGGAACTATTAATAGTAAACCCAATAGACCCAATCAGTAATTCTCTAGAACCCACGTACCGAGGAAGAGGGCACGAGACCACTATCGATTACATCATTCTGACAGAAGGACTTAGAAACTTGAGTAGGGATTTTAAACTTATGGAAAACACCTTAAGCGATCATTCTGCGCTAAGGCTGGACCTTGAGCTGAACCACTCAGTATCCTAAATCTTAACAATAGCAAACTCTCTATCTCAAAATAGGCTGGAACTGGGCAAAGGTAATGGATACACTATAAAATGGGCGAAAGTGGATCCTAACAAACTGACAAATACACTAATAACAACTGTATACACCAACATAATAAAATGTTTAGATCCATCAGCAGACGATGGCACAGTCCTTGAAAATTTTAAACTAATACTAGACCAAATAAAGGTACTGCTGACCAGAACCCCTAAACAAAATAATTCAAGTTTGATAGGGTGGTTCAATCATGACTGTACAAAGGGGCAAACCAATCTAAGAAAGGCGCTTGGGCAATCACCTAGAGATCAGCAACAGATACAACTCTTGAGGCAAGAGTACAATAGGGCAAGAAAGACAAGAAAACAAGAGCTGAAATTAGCCTCATGGGACGACCTTCATAATAGTGCACTCATGAAAAATAGCGAGGCTTTCTGGAGAATAGTGAAGTCCCCTCTGTTATCTGACCCCAATAGACCCCAGATCGAGGTTGCTATAGATAAGGAAACCTGGGTAACCCATTTTTCTAAAATTTTTAAATTAACATCTTCGACAGAAGAATCTTATCATCTTCTTTCCCCAGCAGTTTTCCCAATCTCAATAGAATTCGATCTACAAGATATTGAACGGGCACTGCAAAAGAGTAAGGGTGGTAAAGCACCCGGACCTGATGGGGTCCCAGTGGATCTGTTCAAACATCTCCCGGATCTTTGGGCCCCCATACTCACACGAGTATGTACTGCAGCTGCAAAATTGGGACTGATGGAGTCATGTTCAAATTCCATCATGGTACCAATTTTCAAACAAGCATTTACAATGCAACGGTTTCGCCTTTGGAAAAGTTAGAGCTATTGGCATTGTAAATGACAATTTTTTTATTTATGTGTTCGTTTTGAAAACCGATAAATAAATGGCATTGTCATTTACAATGCCAATAGCTTAATCTCTCGCAAATGCCACACACACCCACACCCACAGAGAGCCCCCCCACACAGATCCCCTCCACACAGAGCCCCCCCCACACACACAGGGCCCCCCCACACACACCCACGGTGCACAGCAAGTGGCACACAACCTTCATTCTACCCAGAATCAGCAGCAAAGTACCAAGAGTGATGCACAACCCTTACTCAGGCCACCGCCGGCAGCATGGCACTCCCTGCTACCTACAACCCTCACCCTTGCCTTTCCTGGTAGGAGGGCACTGCAGGGTGCAATACAACAATCGCCCTGGGCATCATCCTCTACATTTAGAGCGCAAGTGAAATGTACCCCGCGCCCAGGCCCTTCATAGACCGAAAAAAAAGGAGAAACATTTCTCGGCGCTATAGCCGGGCCAGCAGAGCAAGTGGCAAAAATGCCCTCAAAGCTTGGATATAACCCAGTCTCTCACAGCGAGCAATGGGTGATAGATAACACGTGACTCGTGGCCAACCCAACTTCCCTGACAGACAGCCAAAAGCAGAAATATCACTCGTTCAAGTATATTTGGCTGCTACCCCCTCCCCCAACAAGAAACCATTCAGGAAAATCAGATGGGCGAGTGGGACAAAAAAGTCAAAACCGATCTTTGCAGAGCACCTACCACGCCCGCAGCGGAGCCTCCTACAAACAGGCCTGTGGCAGGGGGAGCAGGAAGTGTACGGAGCCCGCCCCCTCATTGATGGCTGTTCCCTGGGGACATCCTGTTTTTGCGAGGGGCGGCAGGGGCATTGCTGTTCACCAAGCACAATCTTTTAAGCGGGTGGGACGTTTGCTCACGATCACCGGAAATAAACGGTTATAAACACTAAGGGTGAGAAATTGCAACCCCAGACCAGCTATTAGAAACAACGGAAATAAAACTAAACGAAGTAAAATAAGGCAACAGCACTGTGAAATAAACTTTCATTTGTTGAATATACGGCCAGCGTGGTTTAAATATGGTAACGTTCTATGCTGCGCAGACAGGGAGCTGACCATCGCATGAGAGTTAAATAATTGGTACAAGGAATGCTGTAAGAGCAAATAATAAACAAGCTCCAGTTTCAGCGAACGTCTCCATCTCACAGCGCTACAGACCCCGGAGTTCAGAGACATCGAGGCAAGTGTTATTGCTGACAGTCCCCCTCAGAGAGTTCCATCTACAGGACTTCGCTTGCTAAGAATGAGCAGAGCGGTCGACAGGAGATGAGCAGTTCGGTCATGCGGGACCCGAGGAAACGTACCGAAGACCGGATCGCCTTCCACAGGAGAGGAGAGCTCGGTGATTGAGAGGTTCTGGACGCAGACATCGGATCGGGGTAGCAGGCGGCCTGTACTATGATCTACGGGTTGGTTTCCCTGTCCCGACCCCACCCCGCCATCAGTGCGTGAACCAGGGAAGTGGATAACGCTGCAGGGCTCTCCCGCCTCTGATGCCGCCGGGCTCCCTCAGCTCACGGGAGCCCGGCAGAGCGCCCGCCATGGTTGTTCTCCTGTCTCACGGGCTGCGGGGGGCGGGACTTCCGGCCGGCCGCGCAGGGATTGGCCGGCCGGAAGAAACAGACAGCAAAAAAACGCCCAGCTGGAGCACGGAAGAAAACACGAAAACGGGTCCGCGTTGACGGACAGATTCACCTCCCATGCCCCTCCTGGGGGCATACGGAGAGCGGGAGGGGGGGGGGTGCGGGAACGAACACACGGAGAGCGGGAGGGGGAGGGGGGGCGGGAACGAACACACGGAGAGCGGGAGGGGGGGGGAACGAACACACGGAGAGCGGGAGGGGGGGCAGGGGCGGGAACGAACACACGGAGAGCGGGAGGGGGGGCAGGGGCGGGAATGGGCACTGGCAACAAATCACCTTCCATTGTGTCGGCTCGGAGTAGAGAGCCGGTCAGGTCTGCGTCCTCACATGGAAAGCCATCCAGCTGGTGTGAGGAAGGATGCTGCAGAAAGAAAAAAAAAATAAACACGCCCACCGCCCGATGACGAGCCAAAAAGGGTGGAGATGGAAAAAATCTCGGGAACGCCCCCGAATCTGGTCCGTGAATGACGGACAGATCTCTGTTCCAATGGCTAGCCTCCATTTATGAAGCTAGCCAATGGGACAGGGGGGCGTATTCCAGAGTCCTTACTGAAATCAAGAGTTTTCTCTGGAGGCGGAGCTTACGCTCCGTTCTCCAGGCGAAACCTAAAAAGGGGATCGCCAGGATGTAAAATGTTACCGTCCCATCTCACTCTTAGATTCTTTGGGCAAAGTAGTCGGTAGGGTAGTTCTAGAACAACTCCAGCAATGGGCAGACGACAAAAACATTTTATCGGATTTGCAATTTGGTTTTAGGGAAGGATTTGGAACAGTCGAACAAGCCCTCAATTTAAGCATGATAGTGTCTAAATACATTAACGCTAAGCAAGGGATAATGTACATGCTATATGTGGACCTGTCCTCCGCATTTGATTGCGTTTCTCATGCGAAGCTTTGGACTCTCTTGGGAACCATGGGGGTGGATCCCCCCCTTTTGGACTTCCTAAGAGAGTTATACTCTGAAGTTTCTGCAAGAGTGCGCTACGGAACAAAAGGAGAACTTACTGCGCCATTCAGAGTAGAACGAGGAGTAAGGCAGGGATGCGTCCTAGCCCCCTTCCTCTTCTCCCTGTACACCAATGGATTGGAGGAAATGATGCTGAAAGGGGGGCAGGACCTCCCCAGACTGAAACACCGCCTGATCCCCGCATTGCTTTATGCGGATGACGCAGTCATCCTAGCACGCACTCCTATAGAGCTACAGAAATCCCTATCCAAGTACGCTGATTTTATGAGCGCTTTAGATTTGCAGATAAATGTAAAAAAAACATTCGTCATGGTTGCGGGTGGAGGCCGAAAACCCACAAGGAACATCTACTTAAATGACCAAAAACTCGAGAGGACCCCCCAGTACCCTTATCTGGGCATCATGATTGATGAAAGACTAAACTGGAGGGCCGCTGTTGAGGCCAGGAGACACCTGTTTAAAAGAGCAATCACAGCACTGATGACCTTTTCACAGCGACTTGGAAAGAGACCGCAAGTTGAACTCTTAAAAATGTATGCAGCAAAATGCCAAGCCGTTGCTCTCTACGGGGCTGGGGTATGGGGGCATGCAGACATTGGCTCACTACAGATCGTAGAGAATTCATTTATGAGATTCCTTTTATCTACCCCAAAATGCTCTTCTATTTACGCCTGTCATCTAGAGCTGGGAATCCCATACATAGAAGATTTGATAAAGGTGCAGCCATTACTACTCTGGAGACATATTTGGTTGTCGGACAAAAATTTACTGACCAAAGACATACTACTGGACTCCATGGCACTAGATCATGCACACAAAATAGCATGGCTTACCTATGTCAGACATTTTTTTATCGACCTGGGTCTAGAAAAGTACTATACCACCCCAGACAAAATAATTGAAATAACAAAGAAAGACCTAAAACAATTAGCATTGAGCCACCTAGAGTCTCTTAGATTGACCCTTCTATCATCTAAGCAATCCGTGCTCCACGCAAACATGATACAGCATACACCCCAAATCCAGCTCTATCTTACTTTAGAACTTACTACATATGACAAGATGCTCCTGACAAGGTTCAGATTGAACCTGTTTCACAGACTTGTGGCCTTCCCAGAAAAGAACACTTGGGACACAAACTTGGTACTTTGCCCATGTGACGATATGTCCCCCCAATCATGTATCCATACAATACTGTTCTGCAAATATTTTCACACCCACAGAAAGATCTGGCTACTTCCGCTACTAAAACGCTGGGGTCTCAGACATTGTCGGCCCGCCATGCTAGCCTTGCAGATGCTGGACTCTGAATGCACTTGCTATCATGTTCTTAACTTTTTAAAGTGTATTATGAGGCACAGAAATAATCTCTAGAAAGACATACAGGATTCTGATGATATCTGTATTTTATACTTTGATAACGTGTTTTTATCTTCTATATATGACATGTATGAACTTTTGTGATTACTTTCATGGTTTTTCTTTGTTAAAACCGAATAAAGGAAATTTATTATTATTGTCAGAAACGAATCCCTTTTTGTTTATTTGAGAAGGTTTCTAGTGACCTCTGAGCTAGCTGGCATTCACAATTAAGTCTAATTTATTCAATAGAGACCTAGTCGACCTCAGTCCTACATCTAATCTATAGGATATATTATTCCAGTGTGCAGAGCCTATTGTGAATATGGGAACTACACTACGACATACACTGCTTCAGACTGAGAGGGAGACGAAGTCAGGCCCAAAAGAAGTCAAGATGGTTGAAGTTCAGTGGTTTCAGGTTCAGAATCTTGTCCACATTGAATCTAGGGTTCTACAGCCATGTAAGCCCTGGGGAGGGTCTGGACAGTGGGGAGGTTACTTTCATGCCCTTTGTTCAGTTTTGCGTCACAACAGGGGCCAACGGCTCCCAGGACTGGTTTGAAGTGGACTATGCACAGGGACACCAAATTTGCCCCTCATGCAGACTTTCAGTCGCTGGCAATTGCACCCACCCAGCACTAACACACTAAATCCTGCAGTCAGGGACTTACCCTTGCTTGAATATTGATTTGTCCAAGAACTCATGGAGTTTTCAAAGAACTGAGACTCTTTGATGATGTTATTATGTCCAACCTTACGTCAAACCCGGCACCTTAAAGGTATAAATATGCCCACACTTGCCATAGCAAACACACAGTGGTTTGGAGCAGTTAGACTATCTACTTTCCCGACGCAGCTCGCTACAGCAAGTGCCGAAGGAAGCCGACCCTTCAGCAGACGCACTGAGAGAGACGCTGTCTTTTCTCCTGCCGAGAAATCCAGCTCCAGTGTTTCCAAGCTACCCTTGCGGGTTGTTGGGAAATCGAGTCCTGAGACAGAGGGATACCAGACCTCCTTCATTCTAAACCAAGTTACGGAGCGGATTAGACCCGAAGAGAAATCTTGGATAGATTCTTGGCAAAAGAATACTAGATTTATGCTACACCTCACTTACTACTTCCCTCGTACTAGACTTAGGTTAGGTACACCGGGGTAGGCGTATTTTAGAAGCACCAGTTGAGTACTTTTGATCTTTATTTATTCATGTATGTATTCTATGTATTTTATGGCTTAGAAACCATACCATGCTTTTACAGTATTATTTCATAATACTATTTTTGCTGTCTGCATTATACTTTGCAGCCAGTATTACGATTGTAGCAGTTTATTTCTTCTGCATGAGAAAGAAGACTGTTCAATAAAATACCTTTTATTGAAAATGCCTGTCTATTTCTCTGCACCTCTGTTGAAACGAAGCATGCACGATTGACTGAGTAAAATATCTATCTATTGTTTTCACGACTCTGAAGATCAGTTTTACCTTGGGGAAACAAAGTTGTCATGTTAATGCGGTTGCCAGAAACGAATCCCTTCTTGTTTATTCGAGAAGGTTTCTAGTGACCTCTGAGCTAGCTGGCATTCACAATTAAGTCTAATTTATTCAATAGAGACCTAGTCGACCTCAGTCCTACATCTAATCTATAGGATATATTATTCCAATGTGCAGAGCCTATTGTGAATATGGGAACTACACTACGACATACGATGCTTCAGACTGAGAGGGAGACGAAGTCAGGCCCAAACGAAGTCAAGATGGTTGAAGTTCAGTGGTTTCAGGTTCAGAATCTTGTCCACATTGAATCTAGGGTCCTACAGCCATGTAAGCCCTGGGGAGGGTCTGGACAGTGGGGAGGTTACTCTCATGTCCTTTGTCCAGTTTTGCGTCACAACAGGAGCCAACAGCTCCCAGGACTGGTTTGAAGTGGACTATGCACAGGGACACCAAATTTGCCCCTCATGCAGACTTTCAGTCGCTGGCAATTGCACCCACCCAGCCCTAACACACTAAATCCTGTCTGGGAGGTGCTCACACCTCAGGATGCCTATTGTTCTTCCTTCCCCTGTTAGAGCTTGGCTCAGCAGCAGGAGGGCAGAAATGTGTCTCTGGTCGGCAGCAACCATTTTGTGCTGTCCGGTGCTAGAAGCCTGGTACCGAAAACATCAGGGACCCCATGGAGGACGATTCTGAGGGGTGTAATCATCCCTTCCACATCAGTTACCAGTCAGGGGGTATGATTCCAACATGTTTGACACCAAACACGATGGGGTTTGTTTCAGCCGTTTTAGAGTTGGTCATCACGTGGGCGTGTGATGCCCTTCTATAGTAGTATATGGCGGATTCACAGATGTTATTTGATCAGCACTCCTGAAGTCACAATAGGATGATCCCTATTCAGTTCCAGCTTGGCCTTAGAACACGCTCTTCTCTCCACTTTAAATTCCCTGCCATCTCAGTGCCTCCTGCATCTTGAAATTCTTAAAAGACCTTTACAAAAAGAGTGCTGCCCTTGCATCCAGACATGTTGCACTATGAGCACTTATACTTTCTCGCCATTTACCTTAAATCTTTGCTCTCAAAAGAGATCTGCAAAGACTATCTGCCCTTTGTGTCAAGACACGCTGCACTACAAGATTCTTGCACTCTTTCATTGTTTGTTTTAAATCTCCAATTTTAATTTAATCACACTCTATTACAGAACAATCTGGATGTAAGTTAAGAAGAGAAAATAATGCACGCTCGATCACAATGCCATTTCTTTTAAATTTGGTATTGTCTTTTTATAATGTATTTTCTTTTTTTTTTTTAAAGTACTGTCGACAGCTTCTCTTAACATGGTTTTAAAATTTCTCCCTATACTTGTTCTTAGGAATTTGCTGCATTTTATTGCTTATATGTAATGATTTAAAAAAATTAATCATGAATAAACTTATTTATTCATACTTAAAACTTTAAAAATTAATATTGCCAGTTCCACTTATTAGATATTTGTCATATAGGTGTCATTTTGTTTATCAGAATTTACTCTGCTTTTCTATTTCAGTTTAGGAACTTTATTGTTTTGCATTTTGACTTCATTACTGAAACCTCTAGTGTATTGTAGCATCTTACCCCTAAACCAGGAGATAAAGGTGGCTTCCAGTGCAAAAACTCAGACATTCAAAACTCAGGGCCTGATTTAGATCTCATCGGACTAGTTACTCCAGCATAACTGTGATGGATGTCAGGTCCGCCAAAATAGTCCCATTACATCTTATAGGATTTATATTTCGGGGGACGGGATATCCTTCATTGCTGTGAAGGAGTAATCCACCCGCCGAGATCTAAATAACATAACATGTATTTGTAAAGGGCGTGTTGTGCCAGAAGGGTTTCTTGGTGCTGAATAACAGATGTTTATTGTTACCCAATTCAATGCTACTCATTTTATTAACTTTTACAAGATTGGAAACAAGGTCTAAGAAAGCAACACTAGGCCCTCTATGCTACATATAGGGATAGTAGAAACGATATACAAATCATTTGTTGTTGCTCCAAGAAAAAGGGCTGGTTACCAAACAACCCTGAATATATCCCTTCAAAAGGGATGGACAAGCAATCTTAAACGAATAATCTGAGGACTCAAGTTGTAATAATGAATCACTGTCCAATCCAACAATACATGATGTAAAGTCCATTTTAATCCAATTCAAATGTTCGGGTCAAACAGGTGTACGCCATAGTTCTTTTCAAAACAAGGTGGGCAGTGTTCCACACAGCCAATGTAAATTCCACAATGGTAGGATTGTACATCAACAATAAAAAGTTCAGCCGATAGTACAGTTCAGCCAACACATGTTTTGTCATTAGGTAAATAATACCTAGACTTCATCAGGGCTGTAAACATTATAAACAAAAACATCAAAAACTAAGACTGTTCAACCAAGACTAATAAAAAACATTCACCCACTAAAGGTGTTTAGCTTCAAAATAAGAGAAAGAAAACGGACAAATGGGTGCACTAAACACACATCATTGTGACTCATTGCACAGTAATCACATTAAATTAACACTGGAGCTCAAGGACCATATAAAAGTAACCGATAGTTTAGTTCAATAGACAGAATGGGGGAGGCAGGGAGAAGGGTGTGGGGGTGTGGTGAGGGGGCCGTAACGTGTGTACATGCCCTAGAATGAAGTATAGAATAGGTCCATAATACCCAAACTATAAAGATGTATTTGTCACAGATTCCAGACCTAATATATAACAGAAACGTGAAAAAAATGAAAAGTGGAAAAAGTAACAATGCAATAAAGTCCATAGTAACCTAAAATATCTCTAGGAATGTCGCCAATTTGGTGACATAAAAAAAAAAAAACCAATGAGCAAGACTTTGAGCATTGACATCTGGTGTTGTGAAGAAACGTACGGATGACAATGTTTAATGGGAGGCTGATCAGCGCATCCACTCCACCTTCATTCTGGTGCACCACAAGCAGACGGCACAACCAAGGAGTGTTTCCGAGAATTAGATAAATATACAGCAACAACTGACAAATCTGTTACAGTCTTGACATGTGGTCTGTAATGGGCAAACTCCCGATATAATGGAAGGGGCAGACAAAGGAGTGGGTCATTTCGCATTTCAAAATGGGCCGATTTGGGCAGGATGCTATAATGCACACTACTTTTGTTACAACACGGATCAACAATTGGTACCAGTGCCACGACCGGTGAACAGGGCAATGTTAGACAATAAGAAGAATGCCCTAGTGTGTTTCCGGTATTTGTAAAGCGCAAACTACTCACCTTTACGGGTCTCAAGGCGCTGGGGGCCGTCATGGAAATTATGTGAGCTATTGCCCAGAGTCACATGGTGCTGAGCTGATCTGCCGCCGGTGCCAGGGATATAGTATTCAAATAAACATCTATGTGAGAAACCTCTCTGGCTGATCACAACTGCCAAGTAGAGCGGAATGATTTTATGCACATTATATAATGGATACCTTCGAGTTACAATCCGGGCAAGATATGCATATATGTGGGAGAATTATTATATCCAAAGGGGTAATGCCAAGATCAAAACATTGGCAAGCTGAGCTCTGGGATATCAATATTTGAGTAAAATTGATTGATTGCCAATGATCATATCATGAATGATATGTTCAATTTTTGCTGAACAGATTATGCTAGCCACAGCAAGAGAAGTGCACTGTAAATATATGCTCTCACACATGAAGATTACATAGTGGGTTGTTAATCCCTGTGATATAATCTTTGTTATTGTTTAAAAACAAATCTAAATTAATCATACAACACATGATGATAATGCATGTATATACTTATGTTTGTGTGTTAATTGTGATGAACGTAAATTCGGACAATTTCTGAGGCTAAAAATATAACAGAAATTATGAAGCAACTCACATATAAATAAGTTTGGAAGAAAGAATGTGGTAATGGCTAGCGAGTATATGGTTACTTTCCATGAATAGCCCAGTATTTATGTTTCCACTATTTTGACTGTTGTTGATATTGTCTGAGGAAGGTACTTGATGTTGAAACACGTTAGGATTAAGTAAATCTACTCTGAATCTATTCCCTGGAGTGCAGGCCAGTTTCTTCTCATAAGCAACCCTTTGCATAGTATATTACACACACACACACATATATATATATATATATATATATATATATATATATATTACCTACTGGCGGTCGCCAGTAGGTATATATAGTTAGGATTTTTTCTCTATGGGATTTTTGAAAATTCTATGTCCAATAACTTTGGCGTTTGTGGACGGAATTGGCTGAAATTTTCTGGAAAATGGAACATTTTGTTTCTGAGCAGCCCCTGGAAATTTGGGGGGGGTTCGTCCAGGGGGGGTCGAGAAAAAAGGGGGGTCCCAAAACGTGTTTTTAACATTGAGTTTTCCATAGGGCGGTTGGCCTCAATTTTAGCCCGAACGGCTGATTGGATTTGCACGAAACTTGGCAAAATTGTAGGGACTGGTAGCCCGATGTGCCTTTGCTAGGTCTCAATATATGTGCTCCAGTGGATTTTGAGAAATTAACGTTTAAAAAAAGATATATATCTGTAACAGCGGACCGGGCAGCGCTCCGGTTCGCGGACTTTACGCATAACGGAACTTCGCGTAGCGAAGCTGATTGGCTCTCCGGTGTCTGTCAACATTCTAAACAGTCCGGAGCGGCCGCCATCTTGTCTCTCGGTAGGATTGAGAGACAAAAGGAGGCCCAAACAAAGGGGGAAATAACCATAAGGGGGCATAGTAGATCCTCCCTGACCCCCTAGGTTTAATGTGGAGGTTTTAAAAGGGCCCCGCGGGGCAAAAAAAAATAAATTTTTTTTTGGTTTTTTTGCGTGGGTAGCGCCCGGTCCGCGAACCGGGAAGCGTTCTGGGAAGCGTACTGCAATGAAAAATGAATGATAGACTTTTTCAAATACTGTATGTTAATTGATTGTTGGTTTTGTTGATTATTTTTTAATTTTTTTATTTTTTAAGCAATTATTTATTATTGTGATTGTGTTTCAAAATTTAATAACATTTCTAACATTTCACTGTCTGAACATTTTAAGTCAAACAACTCGAAATTTCATTTGGAACCCTGAGTAGGTCTCACCTCAAACAAACCTCTGGATAGGACACATCTTATTGGCATCCTGAAGCAATCATTTAAAATTTTAGTGTCTTGCGACACTTTTCTGAGACAACAGCAATGCAAAAGATGCACCATGTTTTAAGATAGGCCTCACTTCATCTGCATCAAGATACTGTTAGTTTAAAATGTATATCTTTAGGACTGTGTAGGGGGCCTGGAGAAGCAGAAGCTTCTGTAAGTGTCAAAGTTGTTGAAAAACTGTTTGTCCTTCAATCTTTTCCCTTGTCTTTTGTAATTTTTAAATACATGTTTTAATATTTTTCAAATGTTTGTTCTCTCTTTCACAGATTGAAAGTATAAAAACAAAAAGTGAGTAATTTAACGACAATTATAAGGTAAATGTTTTGTACTCTTTTCGTTACATTTCTATCACATTTAACTTCTATTAGTTCCACTGCTTCATTTCTTTAACCCTCAGTTTCCTGCCTTTGCTACTTCCCTCATTCCTTTCTCTATTACCTACTTACTCAACTCCTTCCACTCTTTTTCTCAGTCCCTCTCTTCTCATAGTTCCTCACTCTTGTTCACTCACTCCGTCTCTATTACTCTTAGTGTCTTTGACTGATCATTGTATCACTATTTGTTCATAATGCTTTCTCTGTGTAGTTGAAGCACACTAAGGGGCATATTATGAACACAGTCAATAAAATTATTGCTCTTTTTATTGGCAGAAAACTGGTGCAAAAGTGGTTTTAGTGGCAGTTTTCTGCCGCAAAAGCAGCTTTAGCGACACATTTCTGCCAATAAAAGCTGCAAAACTTTTATTGCATATGTTGATGATATGGCTCTATGTTACTTACATTTCTTTGCTGTTTCAATTAATCTTTTTCTGTTATTTTTTGTTTTCTGTTTTCTATTTTTTCTCTCTGTTATTCTTCATGTTTTAATCTTATTTTGAACATTCACTCACATTCTCCAAGAAACTCTTCTTCGTTAATGTTATACTCTCTTTTTTTTTCTTTCACTTCGTTATCTATTTTGTTTTTCACAATTATACCTTCTTCCGTCTTTTCTTCGGTAAATAGATCTATTAAACAGTATCTCTTCTTTAGTCCCTATAGCTGTCTTTCTTTTAACATCACTCTCTGTTTACTTTCCTTATACTTACTCTATTTTAAAAAAAAAAAAATTTTGGTTAGCTCCCGGTCCGCGTACCGGGAAGCTAACCGGGAAGCGAACCAAAAGAAATAGAGCTTGCCAGAGTGCTAAACATTCTAGCAATTTTTTAATAACGGGGAGGTAGTTCTGAAAAGAACTTTTTTTTTTATATTTTTGTTGTTTTATATTTTTTTTTTCTTTTTTGAACATTATTTGTTTTTTTTGTATTTTTTGAACACTTATTTGTTTTTTTGTTTTTTTTCAAAGGGAAAGAACAGAAAGAGGCATTGAAAAAGGCTCAACAGGAGCAAAAAAAAAAATTAAAACTTGCTGCGTTTGGAGCATCGGTGTTTCTCGAAAGCCAAATTAATTAATTTCAGACTCATGTTTGCGCATGAAATAAAGTGCCACAATATAAGCATGTCAGCTTCATATGGACAAATTTTTTTTGAATATTTGGCACTGTTTCGTTGGCCTCTCCAACTGTGAGAGAGATATCAGTAGATGTTCTTGTCACCGAAGTTGGGGGGTTCTGTTGTAGTTCACGCATCTCTGCACGACTATAGTTGTTTGGATGCCACCTCTGCATATGTCGGTGCATCGTGTGATTTCCATAACTGTATTTTTTATTAGTGCCCCGGGATAACTTATCTTGGCAGATAAGGCACGTAGCATGGCGTGCATTGACTTTTTTCTCTCCTGGTGGAATGGGAAAAAATTGCCAGATAAAGCTAACTTTGCGATGAGATACCCGGGGTAACTCTTTGACAAATCGTGGTCCCTCTTCTTCCTCTCCGTCTTGTTCTTCCTCTTCCTCCTCTGTGTCTCCAATAAACTGTGCAGGTGGTCCTCTCTTCCTATGAGGAGATGGTGGTGGTGGTGGTGGGGGTGCAGAAGCTGAAGCTACTATTGAAGCCATTTTTTAATCAGACCAGCAAGGGACTTTATTTAAGTATTCTTTAACAGCGTGTTAGGACTCTGTTATAATAAATCTGAGCACCTAATTGTAATCAGTCAACCGCTATGTTACTTTAATAACTTCAGATCATAATCAATATATACAATGTTACCACACTAACAAAGTAAATAATGCAAAAACCAGGGTTTTATATTGTCTGAATATTATTATTTACTTTTTCAAGACAAAAGGTATGATTTTTTACAAAAGAAACAACAAAGTCCCTTGCTGGTCCAATTTCCTTTCATAACGAATATTGCCCGAACCCGCAAGGGTATATTGGGTTGCTCACCTCATTATTTTATTTTTTAATCAGAGCAAATGATCAGGTCTTCCTTTCTCAAAGTTGAAAGTCAGAGTGAGAAAAAAGGTGGGGGCTTTCATCATTTGGGAAAAAAAATAGTTCTAAACCAATGAAAAGTGTTATTTTTAGGTCACCTGACCTAGCCTTACATCATTATGAAACCAAAAGTGAAATGAACCAATGAAAAGTTTTATTAACAAGTCACATGACCTCTCACGCTCATGTTACGCGCTGCGGAACGCGCCCCGGTTAGCTTCCGGGTCGCTGCGCTTCGCGCCTCGGTCCGCGCCCTGGGGCACTTCCGGGTGCGCTAACGCGGTACGTCACAAGACACATTACGCGGCAACGCGATACGTCGCGCTTTCGCGATGCGCCGCGGATCGCTTCCGGGGAGCTGCGTTTCGCGCCTCGGTCCGCGCCCCGGGGCACTTCCGGGTGCGCTAACGCAGTACGTCACAAGACGCATTACGCGGCAACGCGATACCGTCACTATGTTGATTTCTTACCGGTTCGCGGACCGGGTCGCGGCATCAATTTGAGCTAACGGAAAGCTTTCCGGTTCGCGGACCGGGAGCGAAACAAAAAAAAATATTTAAAAAAAATTATTAATAAACATATAAAATATATTTTTGGATTTAAAGAAGAATACATTTTACAGCTATAGATATTAGCTTTTAAAAAACCAATGAAATTCACTGAAAAAAACATAGGTTATAGACCATATATAGTTAGGAATTAGCATTTACAAAACCTTGAAAATTCACTGAAAAAACCATAGGTTATACACCATATATAGTTAGGAATTAGCATTTAAAAAACCTTATTTTACTCACACAAAACCAATGAAATTCCATATATAGTTAGTTGTACTAACTATATATCGCGCACCCGCAATCCACTGCTGATCATGTCACATATTACATCATTCATGACATGGTCAGTGACATCACTGATGACATCACTGATGACATCTCAAATGACATCACTGATGACATCTCAAATGACATCACTGATGGCATCACTGATGACATCTCATTTGACATTACTGATCACATCACTGATGACATCATTCATGTGATAATACGATGAACCTCTTCAGACTCTATTATAACCTTAGATACACTCAGTGTAAACAGACACTCACAGACTGTCACTCATCCATGGAGTTACTTACACACCTAGTCAGTCATGCAAAGAATCAATCACACCTCCATTTTCACAACTATACAGTTATACACACCTTACTTATTCAAACATATACTAAAACATATTTACTCACTTATACAATCCTGGATACAAGTTCACAATGATCCATACAGCCACTCACACATTCACTGGCTCTTATGCACAGTTATTTATATATGTCAACTCTCACATGTACTGTATTTTACATATGTACTTACTTTGACATGTAGCACTGAGATATCAATTCACTCACCAATACACTCATGCACACAGTCAACCACCCATCCAGCTGTTTCCACATGCACTTTTGAACCCATACATCTATGCACAGAGTCATACACCTCCCAGCCACCCACACACACACTCAGTCTCCCATACAAATGCTTGGGCAACCAATC
Organism: Lissotriton helveticus; assembly: GCF_964261635.1. NCBI lineage: Eukaryota > Metazoa > Chordata > Amphibia > Caudata > Salamandridae > Lissotriton > Lissotriton helveticus. The sequence continues at coordinate 576,427,089 of NC_136067.1, forward strand.
AATAACCCATATAGTTACTCATATAGCTACTAATCAACACATGCAGCAGTTTACAGAAGAACAGACATAATGATGCACAAATTAAGACAGTTTAGTCACTAACCCATGCACTCAGTGAGACACATTTAACCACTCACTCATACAGTCAGTCATGCACCTACTAAATCCTTCATCCAGACACTTATACATCCACTCATTCTTAAATATGTAAGACATATTTTAACTTTACAGAAAAATACAGTCACTGGATGTTGTCATCAGTGATATCATCAGTGATGTCATTTGAGATGTCATCAGTGATGTCATCAGTGATGTCATTTGAGATGTCATCAGTGATGTCATCAGTGATGTCACTGACCATGTCATGAATGATGTAATATGTGACATGATCAGCAGTGGATTGCGGGTGCGCGATATATAGTTAGTACAACTAACTATATATGGAATTTCATTGGTTTTGTGTGAGTAAAATAAGGTTTTTTAAATGCTAATTCCTAACTATATATGGTGTATAACCTATGGTTTTTTCAGTGAATATATATATAGTTAGGATTTTTTGAATAGGGATTTCTGAAAATTCTATGTTGAATAACTTTGGCGTTGATGGACTGAATTGGCTGAAATTTTCAGGAAAATGGCACATTTTGTTTCTGAGCGTCCCCTGAAAGTTTGGGGGGGGGGGGTTTCATCAAGCGGGGGCCGAGAAAAAAGGGGGGTCCCAAAACGTGTTTTTAACATTGAGTATTCCATAGGGCGGTTGGACTCACTTTTAGCTCGAACGGCTGAATGGATTTCCACAAAACTTGGCAAAATTGTAGGGACTGGTAGCCCGATGTGCCTTTGCTATGTCTCAAGATATATGCTCCAGTGGTTTTTACGAAAATTAACTTTGAAAAATATATATTGGCCTACATTGGGCTATATATATGTTAGAGCCCAAATGTAGCCCAATGTAGCCCAAAGATGGCCACCAGAGACAAAAAAAAAACAAATGTAGCCCAAATATCAGCCAGATGTAGCCCAACTATAGCCCAGTGACAGAATGTCCCAGAGTCTAAAGAACAACTAGAGCGCTAACAGTCTTACTTATGACAAAAGTATGGCACACCTGAAGTCATCTTGATTGGAATAAAGTGTTAACACTTAAAACATTTAATTTGCAAAGGAACAAAATGAGGGGTTTCATTTTGTCATAGAAATGTTAAATATATATTACCTACTGGCGTTCGCCAGTAGGTATATATAGTTAGCATTTTTTTGAATAGGGATTTCTGAAAATTCTATGTTGAATAACTTTGGCGTTGATGGACGGAATTGGCTGAAATTTTCAGGAAAATGGCACATATTGTTTCTGAGCGTCCCCTGAAAGTTTGGGGGGGTTTCGTCAAGCGGGGGCCGAGAGAAAAGGGGGGTCCCAAAACGTGTTTTTAACATTGGGTGGTTGGACTCACTTTTAGCTCGAACGGCTGAATGGATTTCTATGAAACTTGGCAAAATTGTAGAGACTGTTTGCCCGATGTGCCTTTGCTAGGTCTCAAGATATGTGCTCCAGTGGATTTTGAGAAATTAACGTTCAAAAATATATATATATCTGTGACAGCGTCCCGGTTAGCGCCCCGGTTCGCGTACCAGACGCGTAACGGAACTTCGCGAGGAGAAGCGGATTGGCTCTCCGGTGACTCTCAACATTCTAAACAGTCCGGAGCGGCCGCCATCTTGTCTCTCGGTAGGATCGAGAGACAAGAGGTGGAAATAAACGAAGGGGGAAATGAATGAAAGGGGCAAGGTAGACCCCCCCTGACCCCCTAGGATTGATGTGGGGGCTATTAAAGGGCCCCGCGGGGCAAAAAAATAAAATACATTTTTTTTCGATTTTTCGCGGTGGAAGCGCTACCCGGTACGCGAACCGGGTAGCTCACCGGTAGCGTAACGGAGTCCGTCATCTTGTGTTTCGGACGAATTTAGTCACAAGATGGAGGATAAACAATGTTGGGAATGGGTATAAGGGGGCACGGGAGACATATCCTGACCCCCTAGGTTTTCTGAGGGTGGCTGAGGAGGCCCATATATGTAAAAAAAAAAAAGCTTTTTTTTTTCAAATTTTCGCACGGTTAGCGCCCGGTTCGCGCACCGGGTAGCGTTCCGGAAAGCGTAACAAGGGGAAAACCAAGGGAAATAGTAAAATAATATTTTAGAGTGCTTTGAGGTAGGGTAGCTCTGAATAGAGCTGTTGTGTTGTGTTGTGTGGGTGATGTAAGTACCAACATGTAGGTACCAATGAAGAGTCTAAAATTCAATGTACACCGTCTCCTCTGTAGATATTTTGTATTTTCTAATATGGGTTATTTAAATGTAAATGTGTGGAAAAGCACTTGATGCTTTAAAGCAATTGTATTTTTGAACTGATTGTTCTTTCCTCTTAGTCCTCCTCTTTGTTTTTTTTCCCCACACTCTTCTTCAGCATGATAGTTGATAAATTCGTTCCCTCAAAAGATTTATATACATAAAAAAATTATATTAAATACATAAAATATATTTTTCCTTTAAAAGAAGAATACATTTTACAGATTTTGATATTTGCTATTAAAAAAACATTGAAATTCACTGAAAAAACCATAGGGTATAGACCATATATAGTTAGGAATTAGCATTTACAAAACCTTGAAAATTCACTAAAAAAACCATAGGTTATAGACCATATTGTGGAATTTTAGTTTATGAACTGAACATCATCTGCGCCATCTTGCCCATTCCTCAGACTCACGTATGAACATACACGACAGCCATTTTAGGTACCATGGTCTCCCTGTTCACGATCGATCATCAGCGCACTTCCCTGACCCTGCAAGCCTCCCCCATGCACTCTGGCTGACCCCGCACCCACATGCGCAAGTCATGAACCCTCCTCTTCCACATGACTCTGTCTCTAGGAATCACACCCCGCGCCTGACCAACACCTCCTTTCCTTCCATGAATACCTCTCCTTTGATGACCCCTTCCTCTGAGCCCGATTGTCTGTACGAACCGCTGGTCATCCCTTGGCCTGAGGATACAGTTTATTGCCCACTACTGTATGCACTCGACCCTTTTCAAAGGAGCTACTATTGATCATGACCTCCCCACCCCTTGAGATTCGATCAGGCGCACACATTCCAAAGGAATCGGCGAAACACTCAGCTGCGTGATAGCCCCCTCCTGTTGTATGGGGGGTGAGGATCTCTACTGTAGCCACGTGTTGGAATGAGCCGGAACTGGGGGGGGGGGGGGTACCGAGGATGTCATCTTTCGCTACTTCACAATGTCTTTATTGTAATAAAGAACGGTCACATGTCGTAAACCAGTGTATAAAAGGCCAGGTCTCAGAGAGGCTGTCAGAGAGCACCTCGAGACGATACCTTGTTGTCCGATCTGATGTGTTCTGCTCCGTCGGAATAAAACGTGTTTCCTGTCTTCCTGTCTCCAGCGCCTGCCTCTTTATTTGATAATCTTCATAAGGTATTAGAGGCGTTTAACGCCGGGCAAAATTACTTAAGAAACATCGACTAAATCGCCTGACCATTTTTGCTGATCTTTTTCAATATATAGTTAGGAATTAGCATTTACAAAACCTTATTTTACTCACACAAAACCATTGAAATTCACATATATAGTTAGTTGCACTAACTATATATCGCGCACCCGCAATCCACTGCTGATCATGTCACATATTACATCATTCATGACATGGTCAGTGACATCACTGATGACATCACTGATGACATCTCAAATGACATCACTGATGACATCACTGATGACAACATCCAGTGACTGTATGTTTCTGTAAAGTTAAAATATGTCTTACATATTGAAGAATGAGTGGATGTATAAGTGTCTGGATGAAGGATTTAGTAGGTGCATGACTGACTGTATGAGTGAGTGATTAAATGTGTCTCACTGAGTGCATGGGTTAGTGACTAAACTGTCTTAATTTGTGCATCATTATGTCTGTTGTTCTGTAAACTGCTGCATGTGTTGATCAATAGCTATATGAGTAACTATATGGGTTATTGATTGGTTGCCCAAGTATTTGTATGGGAGACTGAGTGTGTGGGTGGGTGGCTGGGAGGTGTATGACTCTGTGCATAGATGTGTGAGCAGTTGATTCACTAGATGTATGGGTTCAAAAGTGCATGTGGAAACAGCTGTATGGGCGGTTGACTGTGTGCATGAGTGTATTGGTGAGTGAATGGATATCTCAGTGCTACATGTCAAAGTAAGTACATATGTACAACACAGTACATGTGAGAGTTGACATATATAAATAACTGTGCATAAGAGCCAGTGAATGTGTGAGTGGCTGTATGGATCATTGTGAACTTGTATCAGGGATTGTATAAGAGAGTAAATATGTGTTAGTATATGTTTAAATAAGTAAGGTGTGTATAACTGTATAGTTGAGGAAATGGAGGTGTGATTGATTCTTTGCATGACTGACTAGGTGTGTGAGTAACTCCATGGATGAGTGACAGTCTGTGAGTGTCTGTTTACACTGAGTGTATCTAAGGTTATATTAGAGTCTGAAGAAGTTCATCGTATTATCACATGAATGATGTCATCAGTGATGTGATCAGTAATGTCAAATGAGATGTCATCAGTGATGTCATCAGTGATGTGATCAGTAATGTCAAATGAGATGTCATCAGTGATGTCATTTGAGATGTCATTAGTGATGTCATTTGAGATGTCATCAGTGATGTCATCAGTGATGTCACTGACCATGTCATGAATGATGTAATATGTGACATGATCAGCAGTGGATTGCGGGTGCGCGATATATAGTTAGTGCAACTAACTATATATGCGAATTTCAATGGTTTTGTGTGAGTAAAATAAGGTTTTGTAAATGCTAATTCCTAAATATATATGGTCTATAACCTATGGTTTTTTCAGTGAATATATATATATATATATAGATATATATATATATATATATATATATATATGCACAACAGTAGCCGAACTGTGGCCCCAGGTCCCCAGGACGAAAAAGACGACCAACGAATCCAATATAAGGCAAGTAGGAATTTTAATGAGGCAAACTCAGCAGCAAAGGCAAACTGACGCGTTTCGGGCAGGTGCCCTTGATCACAGTCAAATGTTTACCCATCATGCCTGAATTTTTAAAGTGCCAGTGCACACCATGTGATTACATTAAACATGGAAAAAATACTACTATTACGTTTCAATGGCACAACAAAGAGTACAGATGGGTAATAGCCACTTTCAGTATTTATGTCACCCAAATGCCAATTAATAACTGAATGAATTCATATATAATGGCAAGAATGTTTCTGCATGAATGCTTGAATATGGTTAAAACAGTATTATATTATCACTAGGCATCTAATGAAATTAATCAAGGTTTGTGAACATTACATTCAGTGCATATAAACAAATTGGTTGAAAAGTATAATATAAACACTTAAAACACTTCATATACAGAATGAATTCTTGTTCTAAAAGGTAATCCTATATTAATATGCAATCCTACATAATGTGAACATTACCATATATACAAAAGACGCCAATAAATACTGTATTTTAAAAAACCATATACACTATTTACAATCTTGCGGGGACATCTAAAATGGATGGCAACCCCTACTGATGATGATGCTACGGGGACAACTGATAATGATGGCAACCCCTCTGATCTCAAATGTAAAGCCTACTTCTGGTAATAATCTCCATGCAACTATATGTGCCCTTAACACTTATACTAACGAGTGAAAATACATGATGTAGACTATTAAATCAATTCCTATCTACATTCTCTTCAGGTCAAATATGAAAATAAGGGTGACGGAAAAATATAAAAATTAAACAGTGAAGGAAATAACCTTTGGGCGAGGAAAACAAATGTAACAATATAGAAGCGGTCTTCAAAAAATAATCCTAATACAGTTTAGTAGGTAAGGGTAGGGTGCAGAGAATGTATACTATTCGTATGGATTGAATAAAGCAACCCTATAGAAAATGATACAGATCTTCTGTGGTGTTAAGACCAATCGGCACCTTCGTGTCTAGTTCTAGTATCATTTTAGACTCAAGTTGACGCAGCATCTTGTCTCTGTCCCCTCCCCTACGTGGTTGGGGGACAGATGTCAACACAAAGTAGCTGAGACATTTTAAGTTGTTATTGTGCACACTTCTGAAGTGCCTCGCCACTGGGTAAGAGTTGTCATTGTTTACAATTGCTCGAAGATGCTGCAATATCCTGGCGTACATCGCAAGCCGAGTACTCTCAACGTACCTCAAGCCGCAAGTACACGCCAGGACATAAACAGCACATTCTGTCCTGCAATTGTGATTACCCTTAATCTGTGATGGCACTGGACTGAATGGGGTCATATAGGTGCTGGTGTTAACACCAAATTTGCAAGCTCGGCAACTTGAGCATTTAAAAAATCCTCGACGTTGCGGAAACCAGGATTTTTGCTTAAGTAATTCAGGAAATTAATTGGTCACATGATTACGTAAAGAATGTCCTCTCCTAAATGTGATTTTGGGATTTCCAGGGAGTTCGGCCACTAAAACACCGTCAGTTTGAAGAATAGGCCAACTTTTCGTTAGAATAGATCTTATCTTTCTATTTTGGCAGCTATACGGTGTTATAAACCTAATGGCTGAACTTTCAGGGTCTTCACTGATCACAGTGGTCTGCTCTAATAGAGAGTCTACGGACTTTTGTTTCATCTTGTTGACAGCCCTTTTGAGAGTATCATCATGGTACCCTCTTGCTTTAAATCTCGTGAGGGCTTCCATTGTACATTTTTCCAATTCTTCCGCATTACAGCAAATTCTTTTGAGGCGGAGCAGTTCCCCATAGGGGATATTTTCAATTGTATGATGCGGGTGAGCACTGCTAGCGTGCAAGGTGGAATTGCCCGCAGTAGCCTTTCTATGGAGGGTGGTTGCCAAACTGCCTGATCTAGGGAAAACCTTGACGTCTAAAAAATCAACTGATTTGTTGTTAATATGATGAGTAAACTTTAAGTTAAACTCATTGTCATTAAGACTTTCAACAAAGTTAATGGCACTGGTTTCATCCCCCCTCCAAATTAAAAACACATCATCTATAAATCGTGCCCACATTTGCACATGTTCTGAAATCGTATCATGGTGTTCACCCATGAGGACCTGCCTCTCCCAATAGCCCACGTACAAGCACGTGTAGCTAGGGGAAAAGCAGACCCCCATGGCCACATCCCTCTTTTGTAGATAAATGTCCTTGCCAAACATAAAGTAATTATGGTTCAAGCTCCATGACACCAACTCAACCAGCATTTTGTTGTGATTGTAGCAGTCTGCTGGTCTGGTACTCAGGAAATGTTCAAGAGCCCTGAGTCCGGTTGTGTGTTCTATGCTCGTATACAGAGCCTCGATGTCTAGCGTTATCAACAAAGAGTTGTCAGTCCATGTGGTATTTTTAATTTTTTCCAAGAAATGTCCAGTATCTTTGATGTATGTGGGCAGACTGGTAACCAGGGGTTGCAGGAAATAGTCTATATATTGAGCAAGATGTTCCCCAACACTATTAATGGCCGATATAATGGGCCGTCCAGGAACTGGTGTTACTCCTTTATGGACTTTGGGTATCAGATAAAAACGAGCCATAACTGGTAACTCAACGTGAAGAAACTTGAATTCCTGGATGGAGATCAGACCCTCCCTCTTATATTGAAAGAGGAGTTTCCTTAATTTCTCCCTAGCCAAGTCATATTGCTTCAAACACATTTTCATGTAGTTTCTGAAAGTTGTCTGGTGGCTTCAGCAATATATATAGATATATATATATATATATTCCCTGAAAAAAACCATAGGTTATAGACCATATATAGTTAGGAATTAGCATTTACAAAACCTTATTTTACTCACGCAAAACCATTGAAATTCGCATATATAGTTAGTTGCACTAACTATATATCGCGCACCCGCAATCCACTGCTGATCATGTCACATATTACATCATTCATGACATGGTCAGTGACATCACTGATGACATCACTGATGACATCACTGATGACATCACTGATGACATCTCAAATGACATCACTGATGACATCACTGATGACATCTCAAATGACATCACTGATGACATCACTGATGACATCACTGATGACATCTCAAATGACATCACTGATGACATCTCAAATGACATCACTGATGACATCTCATTTGACATTACTGATCACATCACTGATGACATCATTCATGTGATAATACGATGAACCTCTTCAGACTCTAATATAACCTTAGATACACTTAGTGTAAACAGACACTCACAGACTGTCACTCATCCATGGAGTTACTCACACACCTAGTCAGTCATGCAAAGAATCAATCACACCTCCATTTCCTCAACTATACAGTTATACACACCTTACTTATTCAAACATATACTAACACATATTTACTCTCTTATACAATCCCTGATACAAGTTCACAATGATCCATACAGCCACTCACACATTCACTGGCTCTTATGCACAGTTATTTATATATGTCAACTCTCACATGTACTGTGTTTTACATATGTACTTACTTTGACATGTAGCACTGAGATATCCATTCACTCACCAATACACTCATGCACACAGTCAACCGCCCATACAGCTGTTTCCACATGCACTTTTAAACCCATACATCTAGTGAATCAACTGCTCACACATCTATGCACAGAGTCATACACCTCCCAGCCACCCACACACACACTCAGTCTCCCATACAAATACTTGGGCAACCAATCAATAACCCATATAGTTACTCATATAGCTACTGATCAACACATGCAGCAGTTTACAGAACAACAGACATAATGATGCACAAATTAAGACAGTTTAGTCACTAACCCATGCACTCAGTGAGACACATTTAATCACTCACTCATACAGTCAGTCATGCACCTACTAAATCCTTCATCCAGACACTTATACATCCACTCATTCTTCAATATGTAAGACATATTTTAACTTTACAGAAACATACAGTCACTGGATGTTGTCATCAGTGATGTCATTTGAGATGTCATCAGTGATGTCACTGACCATGTCATGAATGATGTAATATGTGACATGATCAGCAGTTGATTGCGGGTGCGCGATATATAGTTAGTGCAACTAACTATCTTTGCGAATTTCAATGGTTTTGTGTGAGTAAAATAAGGTTTTGTAAATGCTAATTCCTAACTATATATGGTCTATAACCTATGGTTTTTTCAGTGAATTTTCAAGGTTTTGTAAATGCTAATTCCTAACTATATATGGTCTATAACCTATGGTTTTTTCAGTGAATTTCAATGGTTTTTTAATAGCAAATATCAAAAGCTGTAAAATGTATTCTTCTTTTAAAGGAAAAATATATTTTATATGTATTTAATATAATTTTTTTATGTATATACATTTTTTGAGGGAACGAATGTATCAACTATCATGCTGAAGAAGAGTGTGGGGGAAAAAAACAGAGGAGGACTAAGAGGAAAGAACAATCAGTTCAAAAATACAATTGCTTTAAAGCATGAAGTGCTTTTCCACACATTTACATTTAACATACCCATATTAGAACATACAAAATATCTACAGAGGAGACGGTGTACATTGAATTTTAGACTCTTCATTGGTACCTACATGTTGGTACTTACATCACCCACACAACACAACAACCGGGACGCTGTCACAGATATATATATTTTTTTGAACGTTAATTTCTCAAACTCCACTGGAGCACATATCTTGAGACCTAGCAAAGGCACATCGGGCAAACAGTCTCTACAATTTTGCCAAGTTTCATAGAAATCCATTCAGCCGTTCGAGCTAAAAGTGAGTCCAACCGCCCTATGGAAAACTAAATGTTAAAAACACGTTTTGGGACCCCCCTTTTTTCTCGGCCCCCGCTTGACGAAACCCCCCCAAACTTTCAGGGGACGCTCAGAAACAAAATGTGACATTTTCCTGAAAATTTCAGCCAATTCCGTCCATCAACGCCAAAGTTATTCAACATAGAATTTTCAGAAATCCCTATTCCAAAAAATCCTAACTATATATACCTACTGGCGACCGCCAGTAGGTAATATATATATATATATATATATATATATATATATATATATATATATATATATATATATATATATATATATATATAACATTTCTATGGCAAAATGAAACCCCTCATTTTGTTCCTTTCCAAATTAAATGTATTAAGTGTTACCACTTTATTCAAATCAAGATGACTTCAGGTGTGCCATACTTTTGTCATAAGTAAGACTGTTAGCGTTCTAGTTGTTCTTTAGAACACTCTGGGACATTCTGTCATTGGGCTATAGTTGGGCTACATCTGGCTGATATTTGGGCTACATTTGTTTTTTTTGTCTCTGGTGGCCATCTTTGGGCTACATTGGGCTACATTGGGCTACTATAGGGCTCTAACATATATATAGCCCAATGTAGCCCAATATATATTTTTCAAAGTTAATTTTCGTAAAAACCACTGGAGCATATATCTTGAGACATAGCAAAGGCACATCGGGCTACCAGTCCCTACAATTTTGCCAAGTTTTGTGGAAATCCATTCAGCCGTTTGAGCTAAAAGTGAATCAACCGCCCTATGGAAAACTCAATGTTAAAAACACGTTTTGGGACCCCCCTTTTTTCTCGGCCCCCGCTTGACGAAACCCCCCCCCCAAACTTTCAGGGGACGCTCAGAAACAAAATGTGCCATTTTCCTGAAAATTTCAGCCAATTCCGTCCATCAACGCCAAAGTTATTCAACATAGGATTTTTTTGAATAGGGATTTCTGAAAATTCTAACTATATATACCTACTGGCGACTGCCAGTAGGTAATATATATATATATATATATAACATTTCTATGGCAAAATGAAACCCCTCATTTTGTTCCTTTTCAAATTAAATGTATTAAGTGTTACCACTTTATTTATTTATTTATTATTGATGTAGTTTGTAGAGCGCACAGCTACCCCCGGAGGGGTGTCCCGGCGCTAGAACCAGAGCCTCATGGGGAGAAAAGAAGGGAGGATAGCAGCAGGGTGGGAATCAAAGTCCGGAAAACAGCCAAGTTTTAAGTCTAGCCCGAAAGATGGGTTCAGAAGGGCAGAATCTGAGATCGACTGGTAGACCGTTCCACAGTTTGGCAGAGAGAACACTGAACCCTCTGCCGCCCATTCTAGCGCGTCTAAAGCGGGGAGAGATCAGGAGGCGGAGGTCGTTGGATCTCAGAGATCTAATGGAATGGGATATTGACACTCGTTTTTTAAGGTAATTGGGTCCAAGGTCGTTGATAGCTCGGTAGGCAAGGGTAAGGATCTTGAACTGAATGCGGCTGGCAATGGGTAGCCAGTGGAGCTCTTTGCGGTAGGCGGTGACTGACTGACGGAAGGGGATGTTTCCAATCAGTCTGGCTGCCGCATTCTGGACAATCTGCAGCCGGTCGATCAGATACTGAGGAGCACCAGCGTAGAGGCTGTTGGCGTAGTCCAGGTGAGACGTAATGAGAGCCTGGGTTACTGTTCGGCGGGAGTCAAGGGGGAGATAGGGGAGTATCTTCTTGATCATGCGCAGCTTCATAAAGCAGGCAGATGTAATTTTGTTAACTTGAGCTGTACATGAAAGAGAGTCGTCGAACTGAAATCCCAGGTTGCGGGCAGAGTGGACGGGGGAGGGAGCGGGATCAAGTGCCGTGGGCCACCACCGTGAGGGGGGGATGGGATTTTTCTGGTTAAAAAACAGCACCTCAGTCTTATCCGCATTGAGTCTTAGATGGTTGTTGGTCATCCAGCCACTGATGCTGTCAAGACACTGGCGGAAGTTGGCGAACGTGGAGTCCGAGTGGTCCAATCAAGATGACTTCAGGTGTGCCATACTTTTGTCATAAGTAAGACTGTTAGCGTTCTAGTTGTTCTTTAGAACACTCTGGGACATTCTGTCATTGGGCTATAGTTGGGCTACATCTGGCTGATATTTGGGCTACATTTGTTTTTTTTGTCTCTGGTGGCCATCTTTGGGCTACATTGGGCTACATTTGGGCTCTAACATATATATATAGCCCAATGTAGCCCAATATATATTTTTCAAAGTTAATTTTCGTAAAAACCACTGGAGCATATATCTTGAGACATAGCAAAGGCACATCGGGCTACCAGTCCCTACAATTTTGCCAAGTTTTGTGGAAATCCATTCAGCCGTTCGAGCTAAAAGTGAGTCCAACCGCCCTATGGAAAACTCAATGTTAAAAACACGTTTTGGGACCCCCCTTTTATCTCGGCCCCCGCTTGCCGAAACCCCCCCAAACTTTCAGGGGACGCTCAGAAACAAAATGTTTCATTGTCCTGAAAATTTCAGCCAATTCCGTCCTCAAACGCCAAAGTTATTCGACATAGAATTTTCAAAAATCCCATAGGAAAAAAATCCTAACTATATATACCTACTGGCGACCGCCAGTAGGTAATATATATATATATATATATATATACATATATATATATATATATATATATATATATATATAGATATAGATATATACACACACACACTGAAAAAACATAGGTTTCAGTGGTGTTATAGTTAGCTGGACGTTTCATTCATACAAAACCATTGAAATTCCTCGGTTATAGTTAGTTGTACTAGCTGTAACTCTCGCGCCCGTAATCCTATGGTGATGATGTCACATATTACATCATTCATGACATCACTGATGACATCACTGATGACACCACTGATGACATCATCCAGTGAATGTGGTTTGGTTTGTTATTCAAATATGTATTATATATATGTATAGCAATCTGCATTTAAGAATCAGTGGATATATACCTATCTTGAGGGAGGATTTAGTAGCAGTGTGATTGACTGTTTACTTGACTAATTTATAGTGTCTCACTAAATATATTGGATAGTGACTAAACTGTGTGAATATCTGTATTACTTTGTCAGTTGTTGTGTAAACTGCTGCTATTGTGTGTTGTTTGTGTTTTTCCACTGCACTGTCTTACAAACACCTGTTTTGTTTCTTTTTGTACACATTTTCATTTAAAGCTTGATGGTACCAATGATGAGAACAGGGCAATCCTGGTGAGTACCTGCCAGGTTTCCCAATGGTGGTGCGCCCGTGAGGTGCCATCTCGCTCACACACATTTTTTCCACATAGACACTTGGGTGTGTGTTGTTTGGGTCTCACAACTGTCTTACAAAGGGACGGGGCTTTTTTAAGTCAGGCAGGACGTTGATGTACCCTATACCCCAAAATCCTTAAAAGAGGGGAGTTGGTTGTAATTTTTTGCAACGTGTGGTGCATCGATAAAAGAAATTGAAAAGAGTGCCTATTTGGACTAGGTCATGATTGTTGAAATGACTTTATGAGTGGAGGGCGACCTATGTCCTGAATTCCCTCTATGCTCGTTGTTGTTGTTGTGGATAGTGTAAACTGCGGCACCAGTTGGTTACTAGCTACGTGAAAGTCTATATTAGTTATGGATTAGTTAACTGACTAATTATATGGGAGAGCGAATGTGTGTTTGGTTCGGTGGGGGATCTGTGACTGCCCAAAGATATGTGAATAGTTAATTCAGTACTACATGTTATAATAGTTGTTTGGGTGAGTGAATATCTTTATGGGTGTGGTGATGAGCAAATATATTTCTCAATGGTACATGTCCAACAAAGTAGAAAAAATAAAAGGCAGTGTATGTGACAGTTGTTGTATATAAATAAGTATACACAAGACTCATTGATTGCATGAGTGACTGTATACCTGTAATAGTGATTTCATAACACACTAAGTATGAGTTACTATCTATATGAATAAAAGAAGTGCTATTTGTAGAAGTGTGTAGCTGAGTAAATGTAAATATAATACATCGTTTTCAAAAGTGAGTAGGATGACTGCATAACTGAATAGGATGTGTGCTGGTGTGTAATGTCAATATAGGTGTGTAAGTACATTTGATAGTGTTTTATTGATCATTGACAACATGTATGAGTGAATCTATAGGTAATTGATTAGATGTGTGTGTAGATCTAGGAATCACTGAGTGGATTTTTAGATACTTGTATTGCTGTGTCAATGGATTCAAATATGGTACTCTGTATTTTACAGTGAGTGATGAAAGGTTATACTAGTGTATGATGAGGCGTATCATTGTCACATGGATGATATCATCAGTGATGTCATTTGAGATGTCATCAGTCATCGCCATCCCGGACGGGTACAAGATCATCAGGAGGGACCGCATCAACCAGGCCATCGTCCACAGGAACACCATCCGCATCACGACCGACGCCAACGACTCCTTCGCCGCAGCCGAACATCTCCACTTGCAGATTCACACCGACCCTAAGACGACCCTCAGAGGCACCCTCGTCTACAGACCCCCGGGACCACGCACACAATTCAGCGAAGACATCACAGACTTCATCAGCCCGCACGCCCTCCCCTCCACTGACTACATCCTCCTCGGGGACCTCAACTTCCACCTGGAGAACAACAAGGACCGCAACACCACCGCCCTGCTGGAAAACCTCGCCAACCTCGGACTCAAGCAACTGGTCAACACCCCCACCCACTACGCCGGCCACACGCTGGATCCCGTCTTCTCTTCCAGCAAGTACATCACCTTCAGCCACGCCACCGGACTCCACTGGACCGACCACAGCTGCGTCCACTTCAGCTTCAAAAGATCCACGACCCACCACCACCTGCAACAGGTACCTCACAGGAATTGGAGCAAGATCACCGCAGACCAGCTCACCACCTCCCTCAGCCAGAGCCCACCCGCCAACACAACGGACCCCAACGAAGCAGCCCGCAACTTCATACAGTGGCTGACCGCCTGCGCCGACGACCTCGCGCCACTAAAGAACCCTCCCAGCAGACCCAGAAGCAAGAAGGCATCCTGGTTCACCGGCGACCTCAAGGACTCCAAGAAGACCTGCCGCAACCTCGAGAAAGCCTGGCTCCTCGACCAGACCACCGACAACATGACCGCCCTCAAACACGCTACCCGCAAGCACCACCAGCTCATCCGCACCACCAAGAAGAAATCCCTGAAGGAACGACTGGACAACAACACTCACGACAGCAAAGAGCTCTTCACTATCGTCAAGGAGTTCTCCAACCCCAGCACCGGCACCAACGACATCACTCCGTCACAAGACCTCTGCGACTCCCTCGCCTCGTTCTTCCACCGCAAGATCGCCGACATCCACAACAGCTTCGGCGCCCCACCCACGCACCCAACTGTCGAACCAATGCCCCCCACCGCCACCCTTCGCACCTGGACCACGGTGACCACCGAAGACACAGCCCGCACGATGAACACCATCCACTCCGGATCACCGACCGACCCCTGCCCACACCACGTCTTCAACAAGGCCGACTCCACCATCGCACCCCAACTCCGGAACATCATCAACGGCTCCTTCAACACCGCCACCTTCCCGGAGAGCTGGAAGCACGCTGAGATCAGCGCCCTCCTGAAGAAACCTACAGCGGACCCCACCGATCTCAAAAACTTCCGCCCCATCTCGCTCCTCCCTTTTCCTGCTAAAGTCATCGAGAAGATCGTCAACAGACAGCTGACCGCCTTCCTCGAGACAAACGGATCCCTCGACCCCTCGCCAACCACAGCATCGAGACCGCCCTCATCGCAGCCACCGACGACATCCGGACCCTGCTCGACAAGGGGGAAACAGTGGCCCTCATCCTCCTGGACCTCTCCGCTGCGTTCGACACGGTCTGCCACCGTACCCTAGTCCAGCGCCTCAGCAACATCGGTATCCAAGAGAAGGCACTGGAGTGGATCATCTCGTTCCTCGCCGGAAGAACACAAAGAGTCCGCCTCCCCCCGTTTCGCTCCGAGGCCACCGAAGTCATCTGCGGCGTCCCACAAGGATCTTCACTCAGCCCCACCCTCTTCAACATCTACATGAAACCTCTCGCAGCCATCGCACGCCAGCACAACCTCAACATCATCTCTTACGCCGACGACACCCAGCTGATCCTCTCCTTCACCAGACACCCCGACACTGCCAGAACCTGCCTACACGAAGGGATGAAAGACGTCGCAGAGTGGATGAAGGACAGCCGCCTGAAACTGAACTCGGACAAGACGGAAGTCCTCATCCTGGGATCTTCGCCCTCCGCCTGGGACGACTCCTGGTGGCCCCCAGCACTGGGCACCGCACCCAAGCCAATCGACCACGCACGCAACCTGGGCTTCATCCTGGACCCCTCCCTCTCGATGACCAGACAAGTCAACGCCGTCTCCTCATCGTGCTTCAACACCCTGCGTATGCTTCGCAAGATCTTCCGCTGGATCCCGACCGAGACCAGGAAGACTGTCACCCAGGCACTCGTCACCAGCCGACTGGACTACGGAAACGCCCTCTACGCCGGAACCACAGCCAAGCTACAGAAAAGACTCCAGCGCATCCAGAACGCCTCCGCCCGACTCATCCTGGATGTCCCCCGACGCAGCCACATCTCCAGCCACCTGAGGAACCTGCACTGGCTCCCCGTCGACAAGAGGATCACGTTCCGGCTCCTCACCCACGCACACAATCTCTCCACGACCTGGGCCCCAAGTACCTCAACGACCGCCTGACCTTCTACACGCCCATTCGCCAGCTACGGTCCACCAGCCTCGCCCTCGCAGCCGTACCACGCATCCAAAGAGCCACCGCCGGAGGAAGATCCTTCTCTTACCTGGCTGCCAAGACTTGGAACTCCCTCCCCATCCACCTTCGGCTGACCCAGGACCATCTCGCCTTCAGGAAACAACTCAAGACCTGGCTGTTCGAGCAGTAGCATACCCCTCCCCCCAAGCGCCTTGAGACCCTCCCGGGTTAGTAGTGCGCTATACAAATGGCATGATTGATTGATTGATTGATTGATCAGTGATGTCACTGACCATCTCATGAAAGATGTAATATGTGACATCATCACCAGTGGATTACGGGCGCGAGATTTACAGTTAGTACAACTAACTGTAACGGAGGAATTTCAATGGTTTTGTATGAGTGAAATGTCCAGCTAACGGTTTGTTCAGTGAATTTCTAAGGTTTTTTAAATGATAATTCCTAACTATAACCTGCCTGAGACCTATAGTATTTTCAGTGAATTTCAAAGGTTTTTTAAATGATAATTCCTAACTATAACCTGCCTGAAACCTATGGTTTTTCAAGTGGATTTCAAAGGTTTTTTAAATGATAATTCCTAATTATAATGTTCATTAAGCATACCTGTTTTTTTCTATCTTTTTTAATTATCATCCCGTTCTCAACGTAGTAAAAACTGCAATTACCAGCACTCTTCATTTTATTCCTTCCTCCAAGAAAATCGCTACAAACCAGAACCACAACTAGCGTTAATAATATACAAACTAGGCATTCTCGAAGAAAAAAAACAAAAAAACACCACTTCCCATACTTTCAACAACAAACCAAATCTACAATGCTACCTAAAAAAACAGGCGATAGTTCCATTTACCAATAACAAATTAATATCAATATTTAAGTGGTGTAAGGACGTCGACTATGTACTGTGTGAATTACATCCAACTCACACCCATATCTAAAGACAAATATGTAATAGAGGTACTAATTATGCACTTCCAACACCAAACAAAATCACAACACCTAGAGACACCACCACTACAACCACCCCTCCTGACCCCTCCCCCTCTACTACCTCAGAGGCAGCGCAAAACAGGACAACGGACCTTCCCAAAATAATATATTACCTCAACAGCACGCTAGCTAAATGTTCAGAGATGTGGCAATCAACTATGTATAAGGAAAGGGACTCGCACATCAACAATAATGTACACAATACTAACACTACCGGTGATATGCTATACACAACTCACTATACAAACCAAAAAACGTTTCCATGTGTAGATATACTATTGATACATGTAGTGTACTGCACAGTGGACGCAACCATATTATCTCAGACTCTGATAAATATCTCGGTCATGAAGCTGTGTTGTCCCCCCTTGAAGCAAAAGTGGAGTGGGCTGGTCTAACAAGCGCAACTCCAGCGTAAGAGTATAAATAATTAGCCTACGCCTTAGGCGTGGTTCACTTCTGCAAAGAGAAAAGACTCTGCCACAGCGAAGGTCCTCAACCTGCCACGTGGCTGCCGCCTTGACCACGTGCCTTCTCGATACAGGCCCATTGCAAACTCAGCGCCACAGCACCGCAGACTTATGTCTGTATCAACTACTGCCTTCGATCTTCACTGAGGACAGTAGGGTTCACAACTTGAATTCAGCTTTGGATCTACACTACAGACAGCATTGAAGTTAGCCTTGATTCATTTAAGACAGACATAATTGTACTTTAAGTCCTCAGATTTTGTTAAAGGATGCAACAAAAAACATTCCTCAATGTCTGTACTGACTACTGCCTTCGATCTACAGTGCGGTCAGCAGAGTTTACAACTTGACACCAGGATCGCATCAGCACTACAGACAACATTTAATTCAGTCTCGATTTATATAAGGCAGAGACAATTGTACTGTATGTGTTCATATCTTGTTAAAGGACGTGACAAAAAGCATTCCTCGACGTTTGTGTCGACTACTGCCTTCGATCTACACTGCGGACAGCAAGGTTCAAAACTTGAATTCAGCTTTGCATCTACACTACGGACAGTAGGGAATTCAGCCTTGATTTATTTAATGCAGAGATAATTGTACTGTATGTGTTCAGATTTTGGTAAAATAAGTGACAAAAATCATTTGTTGATATCTGTGCTGACTATTGCCTTCGATCTACAGTGTGGACAGCAGGGTTCACAACTTGAATTTAGCTTTGGATCTACACTACGGACAGCATAAAATTCAGCCTAGATTTAATTGCGGCAGAGACAATTGTACTCTATGTCCTCAGATTTTGTTAAAGGATGTGACAAAACACATTCCTCAATGTCTATACTGAGTACCGCCTTTGATCTACATTGTGATGGTCCACTATTCACGTGGAATGGCGATTGCATATGATGCATTCTAGTAAGAAAGAGACATTACACCACTGTGACCCACCCAAACCACAAATCATCGCAGGGTGCGCACACACTGAGTTCTTTAGGTACCACTAACTCACGGCACCACAAGTCATCTCCCCGTGGCCTTATTAAGGCAGAATTCACTAGGCTAAAAACATTGCTCCCAGTGCGGCCTTCCCGGACCACGCATCATCACAGGTTATCTACACGCTCAGTGCCAAAGGTACTACTAACTCAGTGCATCATAATTCATCGCCATGTGGCCATATTCAGGCAGAATTCAACAGAGTGCAGTAGAGTGCAGTACCAAACAAAGTATAACGTCTCTCAAACCTACACAATATCCCTTTAGTAGCCTTCCTTGAAAAACTTCTTTTACATCAGTTCTAGGTTTAGTTGAATAACAAAATTCACGCTGCAAGTGCAAAGACACGCCTCAATGGCAGTCTACACTGCGGACAGCAGAGGTCATAACTTGAACTATAATGTCCATGAAACATACACATTTCGACAATGTATTCCATACATGTTTCATCTTTTATTTCAATCGTAATTAAAGATAATGCAATCCAGTAGGCAACAGACAATACTTCCAGTGCAGACCACTCGAACCACGCACAGTGCGCACAAGCTGAGCACCAGACGTACCACTAACTTAGTGTACCATAAATAATCGCCATGTGGCCTTATTAAGGCAAAATTCAGTAGTCAAAAGACATTTTTACCACTGCGGTCTGTCTGTACCACGCATTATCGCAGGCTCCACACAAACCGACTCTACCTTAGTGCACCCCAACTCATGAACCCTTTACGATAGAATGTTCTGTGTATTATTTCACATATAGTGCTCCTACCTTTATACAGCAGAAGTCATAAACCGTTTGATATTGAATATCTGTGTATGATATCATGATTACTATTCTACTAGTTACCAACAGCAACGTAATACAATGGAGTCGAGCACACGTGCCCGTACCCACTTCAACTATCTATCTGTGTCTGTGTATTTATTATGTTTGTAAAATGCTGCTCCTGCGCCCTACCACATTATATTGTGCTGTATACAGCAAATGCAACCATCTTACCTCTGCCAGTAACAAAAACTTCGATTATATAACTTTCTCACGCTCATTCTACAAATACGAACGTACAAACTGGATCATTACAATACTGCAAAGAAAGTGTGTAGTAAATTTATAAGTGTGTGCTATTGCTCGATTTTTTTTTTGCTTATTTCTGTAGCACGAAGTCGACCCAAAACGTTATCAGCAATTTACATGAGCACCGTATTTACAGTACATTTTCAGGCACACGTAGATTACGTAATTTCTCTACAATAACAGGATGTGGACACGACTCTGAGCCTCGAACACTGATTTCAAGCACCAAGTTCGACAGTATACCCGAATGACCTATATTAGCTGCCCTTCATGTGGCAAAAACTACAACCTAAAGCTTTCATAGCTCTGTATTACTACAGCTACAACACTCCACTGAATGTACAACAAACATTCATATTCGCAGAAATGCGTCAAGTCCACCATCTTTTATGTGTGCAACTATGGATGAATATAGGGTCAGTGATACGCCGTACCTTCCATGTTGGCCATGCTGTGGGACTTTACAGACATAATGACACATTTGCATTTAAGACTAGGGTGATGGCAGCACTACAACACGGACACCCAAATCAGTGGATTTCTAATATAGCTCACGACGGAACCACGCCCATAGCTCTGGAGTCATCGTTCACAGTCTCGTGCAGCACTGGCATACGTCAGTCCAGCCCACTCTGCTTACGCTTCCAAGAAAACACAACAACTCTACATGGCCCAGATTTCCATTGTAGTGATTTCTTAGTTCCAGGTCTAGTTGTCAGAACGGCACACACACACACTCCCTCGTGGCTGGTATACACCCACACCACACCCATCCAGCACATGCGTCACAACACACGTGACCATACCAATAAAAAAGACGGGGCGCACGTGCTCTACGCCGTTTTAGAGTTGCTCCCATCGCAAGCACTGTGATGGCCCATCCTGGTGGTTCGGACGCCGCATGTAGGTCCAAACTACCGAACAGGGGGCCCACCACCACGTGCGTGGCCACTTTGGTCACTGAGTTAGTGGTACCGCAAGGACTGAGCGGGTGAGGAACCTGCGATGATGATGGTTGCAAGAGTATGTCCTTTCCCATAGCGATATCAAGACTCAACACAAAATATGAGACTTCTTGGTGACAGAGCAGGACTGCATGATGTAGAACGTACCCTGTAAAGGTGAGCAGTGAGGTTTGGGTGCGCAGCGAGAGAGTAGATGGGGTGCAGCAGACAGGATACAAAAATACGGCGCTGCGATTTAGGCATACGCAGTCCTATACACCGTATCTTATTGCATTTGTATTTTTTTTTCTATAGCAGGAAAGGTTTTATAGTCGGTCAAAAGTCCGTCGCTCGTGATGATTGAAACCACGTGTATCACTGCGCACCACTTTCTTTCTATAACCGGATGGAAAACATGACTACTCCACTAATTCTTCATAAATCAAAGCCCATTAAACAAGTTTGAACTGCACAAATAGTTGTATTTTTAATGCTGGAGGGAAGGTGTGTGAAAGGGCAATGTTATTCTACTCCACATTAAGATGGTGACAATTACCAATCATAACATCTTTCTCTTACTATCTTTTAGAAGTAGAGCTTCAGGGTGCACTATGTGCCGGCATGTGATGGAAGACACACCGGTGACAGAAAGGTGAGCTGCGAATATTTTTTTAGTCACTCTCTCACTTCCTCTCACCTTTGATAAACAAATGGCGCACAATCTTATCTTCCTTTTTATCTAACAGGTTGTGTTTCACAAATTGGCACCCCCCAACACCTTTAAAGCTCGACGTTTGAGGATTCTGGGATGATGCGTGGCCATCGTAATGCCGAAGAAGGCTGCACCGACACGTGGTGGACCCTCTTTGAATCACGCCAATGGCACAAGGTGAGCAAAGAAGCTTGTTTCCGAAGCAATGAGAAGTCACCTGTGGGCGGAGCAAGTGGATAGTGTGCAGCAGCTTGACTGCATACGAATGTACAATTACCTCCGGGCAGTGGGAGTGGATAGGTTGCAACAGTCTGGGTGCGCAAGAAAGGGCACTCAACTCCGGACACTAGGAGTCAACGGGGTGCAACTGTCTGGGTACACAGTAATGAGAACTCACCGCTAAGCAGTGGAAGTGCATGAGGTATAGTACTCTGGGAGAAAAAAAGTACACAGACACCTCCTTGTAGTAGAAGTTGATGTAATACAGTATCCCGAGTGTCCAAAGGCATAATGCAGAGATATACTTGAGCAGTTGTATGTACTCTGCTATTACTAACTCTATACTATCTTTCAGATCACTAAACTTGAGGGTGCACTATGAACCGGCACGTGCTTGGACACACACCTGGGGCAAAAAGGTGAGCTACTAAGATTTTCTCCAGTATCAACACTACCTCCATCTAATACTTTATCTCTCTAAAACGTCCAATGTCGTTTTTTTCTCTCTTTCTCTCTCTCCCTCTCTCTCACATGGTTTCTCTTTCCAAGTTATGGACGCTGCTGTCCACTCTGCGGATAAATAAATCAAGGCTGAATTTAATACAGTCTGCAGTATAGAACCAAAGCAGAACTCAAGTTGTGAGCTCTGTTGAAAACAGTGTTTACAAAAGGTAAGCAGAGTGGCCTAGATACACAATGCCTCCAATTAAACACGTTGCAAATAAACGATATTGTCCTGCATAATGACGTGATCTCTCACCTAATTCTGTCTCATCTCTGAATCATTTTAAAGACCTGCTGCACCATACTTTAGATCTGACCCAGCAGGCACTTCCCTACACCTCTTCAACTCGGGCCAATGAGAGGGGTGGGATGTATCAGGCACACTGCACATGTGCGAATAAGCTAGAGGTGAATGTGTCCAAAACCAAATTCATGGTATTAAGAGGATTGACACCTGTTGCTGCCAGGGTCACTAGGTGGTACCACCCTCGAGCAGGCTAAGTTGTTTACCTACCTGGGAGTCTCATTGAGTGAAAATCTTAGTTGGACACCGCAGGTTGAGTTATTGGCTCTTAAACATGCCCAACTAGGAGGAGCCCTCCTCAAGGAGCATAAAAGTTCCCATACTTGACCCATATCACCTCTTATTAAAATCTATGGCACAAAAGTTCTGCCCTCAGTTTTATATGGGGCTGAGCTTTGGGGCTACTCTAACCTTGACCCGCTTAAAGTGGCTCAAAATAAATTTCTCAGGGTAGCCACAGGTCTTCCACAATCGTCACCGCGCATCCCACTTCTGTATGACCTAGGGTGCCAACCAGTGGAGGACCTAGCAAGATATCGCCCCTTAGCGTTTTGGAGGCGTCTGTGGACAACGCCTGAGCTTCTGCTTTATGCTAAAGCGTGCTCTGAAGTTAGGGACCTTTTGGGCTCTGGCAAAATAGGGTGGTTTAATGAAATAAGATCTTCCCTTAGTGCAATGGGGCTAGCCGAACTATGGCTTAACCCAGCTTCAGCTGTCTTTCCTTCCAAAAAGGAGCTGAAGGATCGATATTGGGATTGGGTCATAGGTAGAAGGCATTCTCAAATAGCGTCCAGCTCTCTCACATCGGCATTTGTTTTGCTGAAGGATGTTTCGTCCCTAGAAACGTATTGGGACATTATTTCTAAACCACAGGATCGGAAATTATTCCACCAACTGAGAACTGGCACACTACCATTGAGGGCCTTCACAAAAACTTGGGGCAAGGGTGGATTAGATCAATGCCCTTTATGTACGGGGTCGGGCGAAAGTGTTAGTCACTTCCTTTTCGTATGCCCCCTATATGATGCCCCTAGATCTAAGTGGTTACGCCCGGTCTGTAGAAATCTGGGCACCCTCTCAGCTTCAGAAGCTAGTAATATCTTAAGATCAGATACGTCCACTGTGATTGTTGTTGGGGTTGCTAAATTTCTTGGTTGGGCGTGGACCTTAAGGTCTCGGCTAATTAATCTGTCATAAGAGTATTGATGTTGTGTACTCTCAGGATGTTTTTGATCTATGACTCCCAAAAGAAAACACACTCACACAGATGGGGTGTGTATATGGCTTGCTGTTTTAAACTTTTTAACCTTTTTATTCCAGTAAATGAAGTCAAATATAAGTGATTTAATTCTGTGTTAGATTGTGTTTTTTAACTTTTCACTAAATTATTTTCTTATTATATAGCTAACTTTGTATAAATTGTGTTATATTATTGCATGTTAGCATGTCTTTTATGATGAATAATCGAATAAAGACTTCTTGAAATTGAAATTGAATAAGCAATATTGCCAAGTATTATGTTAATTTGTGATCTTTGACCTCATTTAGTCACATCAATCTAATTTCAAAGACTTATTTTCATTCATGCTGAAATGCCAGAAACCGGTCCTCGGAAGCTTGTTTCCGGTCCAGGGAAGGCATGGCTTGGCAGTTTGGGCTGGATTGTTCTCATGAGGCACAGGGTCAGACTGATTTGCATATGGCCATGTCTGAACTGGGGTGGCAGAGTGGGCTAAAGAACGGTTATGGATTAAACCCAGATCTGTTGACTGGGTGTGAGTGTTTGATTGGTTCAGATGCTCCATCCATCACCACCCCCTTTTGTACCACTGACATAGCAAACAGCAGTGTCCCGGGGGTAGGCACCCCAAGGCACAGCAGGAGCCGCTCCTGGGGGGTGGTGTTCCCCAAGGCTTTCAACTGCTCCAGAATGGAGACCACGCAGCCCCCCTCCCAAAATATAAAAAGACCCGGAGGGTGGTAATCCCCCGGGCTTAGGCGGACCTTTGAGCTCCCTCACCCATTTATTTTGTAGCAGCGAGGAATGGCGGTTCCCGTTCCCGGGCTACAGGGCCCCTCTGAACCCCCATCAAATGTAATATTTTAGACCCCCGGATTTGGCCCTCCCAGGTAGCTAATTTTTAAACAAGCACAGGAGCCCGCGCTTCGTTTTTATTTTTTTAACGGCGGATCCATGCATCCAGAGCACATTTGTCTGTTTTTTGGTTTTTTTTAAAACACATTTTTTTGGGGCCCTAGGGGTCCTTGTGGGACCCCCTCAGCAGGTCTAGAGGGTCAAAATATTTCTTACCTGCCCCCTTTATACATTTTGAACACTTGTTCCACTAATTTCTAGATCCTCGCTTCTAGCTAGGCACAAAATGGCTGCCAACACTTGCGGGTTTCGAATGTTGACAACCACTTGACAGCCAATTAGCGTTTAGCGCATGATCGGGACAGTGCACTTGGAGCGCAGGCTAGATGCGCGGATCCACCGAGGCCATACATATATATGTACTTTTATTTGTAATTTTCTCAGGAACTACTGAACGGAATTACACCATTTAAGCAAAAGGCACGAGTCTGAACCAAGGACTACCTCTTTGCCAAATTTGGTTTAATTCCGTTCAGCAGTTCGGACTGTAGCCGCTATGAACGGTTCCTAGGGAAAATTGCATGGGGAAAACACGTTTTGGGACCCCCCCTTTTTTCTCGGCCCCGCTTCACGAATCACCCCAAGACTTTCGGAGCGGACCGGAGCGCCCCACCAGTTTTTAAAATTTCGCGAAGATTCATTAACCGGCGCCAAAGTTATTCCAAATAGAATGTTGCGGTTATATATATATATAACCGCATGCCACAAGAACTCCTCCCCGACAAAGAAGAGCAGAGACCCAAGGGGAACAGTTGGAGGCCGTTTATTGAAAAGGAGCGGCGGATGCATTTCTGGCCGATGTTTGCCGTCGTCAGCGCCCAAAGCCTCCACAGTTGAGATGCACTTGACTGGTAAGTTCTGCCTCTTAACAACTCGCTGTTGTGAGTCCGCACCGCCCTCTGTAGTTCCAGCACACCTGTGTAGCGTCCTGTGCATGAAGGGAGACTACCTGTCCCAGAATCCCATGTGGTAGGACCTCGGGATGGTGTTGCTTGGGGGAAGAAGTGATAGCACATTCCAATGTGCATATGGCAGAATCGTCAGAAAAAGTGTGCCCAAAACGAAACAAAAAACAAAATGAGATGTTTTTAGATTCTCCGGCTTAGCAGTTCAATGTGACGTCCTCCTCAGCTCCCCTGTACTGCCTCAGCCTCAGATGCTGCGGGGTCCATGAGGCGGGGGCTACACTGACAGTGCAGGCAGCCCAGCGCGGGGTTTGGATGACCTCGCTACCGCCAACTATTCTTCCCCAGCTCCAAGGCGGACGTAGACCAAATCAAATACCTTTGAAAAAATAAGGGAAAGCTTGCGCAGTCCGTGCCAGTGGAGTCTTTGCCCAAACGAAGTAGGGATCTCTGAAGTGTGTTTCTGGCTACCGCACAACTGAATGCCACAAGAACTCCTCCCCGACAAAGAAGAGCAGAGACCCAAGGGGAACAGTTGGAGGCCGTTTATTGAAAAGGAGTGGCGGATGCATTTCTGGCCGATGTTTGCCGTCGTCAGCGCCCAAAGCCTCCACAGTTGAGATGCACTTGACTGGTAAGTTCGGCCTCTTAACAACTCGCTGTTGTGAGTCCACACCGCCCTCTGTAGTTCCAGCACACCTGTGTAGCGTCCCGTGCATGAAGGGAGACTACCTGTCCCAGAATCCCATGTGGTAGGACCTCGGGATGGTGTTGCTTGGGGGAAGAAGTGATAGCACATTCCAATGTGCATATGGCAGAATCGTCAGAAAAAGTGTGCCCAAAACGAAACAAAAAACAAAATGAGATGTTTTTAGATTCTCCGGCTTAGCAGTTCAATGTGACGTCCTCCTCAGCTCCCCTGTACTGCCTCAGCCTCAGATGCTGCGGGGTCCATGAGGCGGGGGCTACACTGACAGTGCAGGCAGCCCAGCGCGGGGTTTGAATGACCTCGCTACCGCCAACTATTCTCCCCCAGCTCCAAGGCGGACGTAGACCAAATCAAATACCTTTGAAAAAATAAGGGAAAGCTTGCGCAGTCCGTGCCAGTGAAGTCTTTGCCCAAACGAAGCAGGGATCTCTGAAGTGCGTTTCTGGCTACCGCGCAACTGAATGCCACAAGAACTCCTCCCCGACAAAGAAGAGCAGAGACCCAAGGGGAACAGTTGGAGGCCGTTTATTGAAAAGGAGTGGCGGATGCATTTCTGGCCGATGTTTGCCGTCGTCAGCGCCCAAAGCCTCCACAGTTGAGATGCACTTGACTGGTAAGTTCTGCCTCTTAACAACTTGCTGTTGTGAGTCCGCACCGCCCTCTGTAGTTCCAGCACACCTGTGTAGCGTCCCGTGCATGAAGGGAGACTACCTGTCCCAGAATCCCATGTGGTAGGACCTCGGGATGGTGTTGCTTGGGGGAAGAAGTGATAGCACATTCCAATGTGCATATGGCAGAATCGTCAGAAAAAGTGTGCCCAAAACGAAACAAAAAACAAAAGGAGATGTTTTTAGATTCTCCGGCTTAGCAGTTCAATGTGACGTCCTCCTCAGCTCCCCTGTACTGCCTCAGCCTCATATATTACTTTATCGGTCAATAAATACTTCATGATTCTAAAAACTTGAAACAAGAAAAAGCAGTGATAAAATGCTGTCTTGTAACATATAAAGATAATTAAGTGATTACAATTATAAAGACGAGTTTGATGGTGACTCTTCTCTATGTTTTGTATGGTGGCTCCTCCACCCAGCGAGGTGAGATGACCCTGTCCCAGATGGCATCAGGCTTCCTTGTTGGGATGGAAAGGCTGTAGCAGGATTCAAATTGCCCCTGGTTTTTTCCCTTCTGTCTGACACAGCAATAATAAAAGATGCCCACAGAACGTAAATTACAGTCCAGCTTGTCGCTACTGAAGGGGAGTGGCTAAGGAGGTAAAGCAGAGGACAAACGGGGAATGGTGGAGCTGGCAAAAAGGTTCCACAGTGTAGCCAAAGTCACAGACATGCACCCAAGACCCATGGGGAGGAGGCACAGTGCAGAGGTGCTGAAGTCGAAAGACTACAACTGATCGCAGTGAGATGGCAGAAGGGATCCAAGCGTGTTCATGGGCTCCTGTCCTTTGAAGGTGTGGTGGCAGGAGCAGATTGGATACTGCACCGGTGGGTTCCTTAGCGGTCTTACGTACTGGCAATTAGGGGTCATATTCTTTGGAGTAGGACAGCTATCAGTGTGACCAACTGCTTCCGGGTAGAAGCAGTAAGAGGCAAGTTGTCCGAGAAATAGGACTGGGAAGGTGTGGGGTAAGAGAAGTTCTTTCAACCCTCCTTTTATACACCAGGAGAATCCTGGAAGAGTCAGGGCACTGAAGATAAATCAGATGAATAGCAACTGTTGAAAGGTGAGCAGCTACTGATGAAATCCATTAACTCCACAACAAAGAGTCAACATTAGAGGTGCGAACATGAAGAATTCTCATGAGGAGCAGCATGTACAATAAAGTGTGTGAACATTCTGGAGCACTCCTGTGCTACATTGAAGTAGTCAATGGGGAGCATGTTAAACTTGTGGAAGTGTGTAGAGTACACCCTGCTGAATAGAAGGCTGAAGAAACAGTCAATAGAAAAGCCTAGGAGCCCATATGGGTAGCCTTCGGTGCAGGACATGGTTGCCATATAACTAAACGACTTGCTGAAGGATTGGGTAGATTCTAGGAAGTGTCTAATTACCATGGCTTTCAGGATGCTCCTTGAAGGTTCCACCTGGTAGACATCAAGTTGGTGGCACGGTCCTACTGATTTTAATATATGCAGTAGATGGAGTCAGACTGACTTTGATACCATCACAGCAAAGGTACATAGAGTATGATGAATGATGGGCCTATTTGTTACTTGATGTATATCTTTTAACTCTATGCTTAAAGCAAGCTTTCCAAGGGCTGAGGACTGAGCTAGTGAATATGGAGATCTTGGCGGTGGTGAGCCACCCAATGAGACTCCTATGATACTAAGTGCAGCCAGAGTGGAAGTCATTCATATTTACTCAAAAAATATTGTTTGAGTCTCTCTAAATAGGCTTAAGAACAACGGATGCTGATTAACCGTAAATGCCAATCCAAGATATTTTTGTTATGTTTAACATCTTTATTGATTTTGAGGTTAACAGCGTTTCATACAAAGTGCAGCAAATGTTACTTTAGGTGCCAAACATGCACCTTACAACAAAAAATTAAGCAAAAGAGGAGCCCCTTACCCACACCAACAGCCACACCCACCCCAAACCATCACAGAAGTGCAATCACACCACATGCTCAAATGTAAAAAAAAAAATCAGTTATAGTTATGATGGCGCTCTCAAAGCTTTCATAATGTCACAGTCAATGCCAGGGAGTTGTAGCTCCCTACGAAACAGGAATATCATTTTTTTTTTTGGAAATATATTTTTATTGCAGGAAATGTAAGGAAGTACAACGTTGCCACCTGTATCAGTACGCAATCCAGTGTGGGTGGGGACCACTTGTTCCCTATACACGGCCATTTAGCCCACAACCCGGAGGTCGGGCGGCGTATGTTAGTCTCTTAGAGCGTGGTTCTCTCCAGCCGCATATCAAATCACAGGTATTAAAGTAATTCACATCTGCTTTTATTCAACCGCCTCAAAACTGACCCCCCAACCTCCCTCCTCTCGCCCGTCCCCCAAGAGGAAGATGGGATTGTCCATCACCTCTCGTCGTTTCAATGCTGCATAGGATCAGAGACATCTCACTTCCTCTAGCCCCTACCCCCCCCCCCCACTCGTCATCAGTAGGTCAATCTGTGTGTGGTCAACTGAGGATAAAGTGGCCGTGAGTCTGCTGCGGTATCGCCGCGCTAAGTTATTACGGCGCTACAGTGGGATCTAGGCCTTCTCCCTCCGTACTGTCTGTGTCATCATGTGCGCCATGGTCGCGCAGGGTCTGCACTAACGTTTCCCAAGCCTGCGCCGCCTCTAACGCCCGCTCATCTTGTCTTCGCTTCGCCTGCTGGAATCTTAGTGTGCTTTCACTCCCCGCCCATTTAAGCATTTCATTGCGCCATTTATCGCCCGACGGACCAACTCGCGCCTTCCAGTGTCTGGTAATTTCGCGTTTAGCTAACAGCAAGCCCAAATCAAGGAATTTACTGGTGATTTTAGTCTTGGGGGTATGCGGAAACCAGTGTAAAAGTCCTACCGCCACGTCCACCCGTAGCGATCTACCAGTTACCGCGGTCAGCGTGTCACCCACTATTGACCAAAAGGAGGTCAGCTCAGAGCAGGACCATAGCATATGCAGAAGGTCCGCACCGGGCGCCCTACATCTAGGACAGGCCGCCGTCTCCAGACCAAAATACTGCTGCAGTTTCACCGGGGTCAGATAGGCTCTATGCAGCACATAGAAGTGGACCAACTGGAAGCGTGCATTTCTCGTCCCCTTCCAGGTCCTCCGCAGCAACTGGGACCACGTGGCCTCTGGAATTTCCCTACCTATGTCTGCCTCCCATCTGGATTTAATGGTCGTCAAGGGGGCCAATCTCCCCTCCACCATTCTGGAGTAGAGGCACGATACCGCCTTAACTGTCCCCGCAGACATCATTACATATTGACATGTCGTTGACAGTAGCGGTTCCTCGTGACCGGTCCTCCAGTGAGCCTGAATCGCTCTCGTGAGTGCCGCGTGGATCAAGAAATCGCCTCTAGGGATGTCGTAGCGATCCAAAAGGGTCTGGAAGGGCAGCAGCCCCCCATCCTCGTAAAGGTCGCCCATCGTCTGTATCCCCATGTCTTCCCAAACACGGAGACGGGACCAGTCTCCGCCGTGGGGTAATGCAGTAAGCATCCCCAGCGGGATCTCCGGGGCATAGGGTCGCGAGCCACCGAGCTTGCGATGTGCACGGTTCCAGCAGGAGCGTACGGTTCGGTCCTCCTGAGTGAGGTGTTTCAGCTCTAATGTCTGTTGCAGCGCAATATATGATAAAACATGCCTGGGTGTGCCACTGCCCCTCAGCTCTTCCGGGCCTCGGAATTCACGCGCGATTTCTTGGGTGTAGAACTGTAATTGGGCCGCTAAGTAATACGTCTCAAAGTCCGGAGCCGCCCATCCTCCTTCCGCTCTCGGTCGCATCAAAGTTCCGAGCGCCACTCTACGGCGGCCTGCTCCCCATAGGAACGACACTATCATAGAGTCCAGGCCCCGAAAAACAGATCTGGGGATCCACACCGGGAGCGTTCGAAAGTAGTACAGCAATCGGGGCAGCGCCACCATTTTTAAGAGAGCAACGCGCCACGCCAGCGATAGGGGCAGGGTAGACCAGATGGCCATGCTGCCTTTGAGCGCTCGTATGCCCCTGGAGATATTACCCTCCAGGATGTCGATCGGGCGATGATAAATATGTACCCCTAGGTACTTAAAGCAGGCCGGTTCCCATCTGATTGCTCTGTGAGTATCCGGCTGGAGGCCATCTTGGCGCATCGGAAATAGGCAGGTCTTAGCCCAATTTACCCGAAGTCCCGACAACTCCCCAAAGGACGTGAGCACCGAATCTGCTCCCGTCAGGGCCGCATCAGCGTCTTCGAGGAAGAGCAACAGGTCATCAGCGTACAGGGAAATGTATTGGGGACCCAGCGGAGTCTGTAGTCCCCTATAGTAGGCTCCTGTGCGAATTGAGATAGCCAGCGGTTCCACAGCTAGAGCGAACAGCAAAGGGGACAACGAGCAACCCTGCCTCGTGCCTCTTTCCACCGGGTACTGTTGGGACACCAGCCGGCCCGATTTCACTCTGGCCACCGCCGCGGTATACAGCACTTCGGTCCACTTCAGGAATCCCTCTCCTAATCCAAATCTCTCGAGAACTCCGTGACGGTAGACCCATTCCAGGCTGTCGAAGGCCTTTTCCATGTCTATCGAGAGAATCATAGGGTTGGGAGCATTCTCGTGCTCCATCTCTAATAGTCTGAAAAGTCGTCGGATGTTCATTGTCGTGTTGCGTTTGGGGATGAAGCCTGCTTGGTCGGCGTGTAACAGGGAGCTCATGTGTTCCAGTAACCGCTCGGCTAAGATGCTACTCAAGATCTTGTAATCTACCGTGAGCATTGATAGTGGTCTATAAGAGGCCGGGTCCGTGCCTTCACGACCCGGTTTCAGAAGAGGAATCACCAGTGCCTCCCGTAACGAGCCCGGCAATCTTCCCAAGGATTTCGCCTCCTTGTAAACCTGTAGGAGCTTTGGGGCTAGGATATCCGAGTATGTGGAATAAAATTCCACCGGCAGACCGTCTAGGCCCGGTGTTTTGTTACGCGCCATTCTTTTGATCGCACCCTTGATCTCGCCTAGCTCCACATCGCGTCCCAGGGCCTTCGCCTGAGCTGATTCAAGAGTGGGGATAGGCAGGTCCTTCAGGAAAGCATCCGTCGGGGAAGTGTCCGGCTGTAACCGACTACGATATAGCCGCTCGTAGTAACTTCGGAAGCAATGAAGGATTTCAGGTGGAGTGTAAACCTCCCTATTCCCGTCCGACCTCATCGCCACGTTGGGTGAAGAGCTTCTAGAAGGGTTAGCAAGCCAAGCTAATAACGCACTTGATTTGTCGCCTTCCGCCAGCGATCTAGAGAGGTAGGTCTTCTAGTCGTAGCTACGTAGTCGCTCAACCTCCACCGCCACTGCCTCTTTAGCCGCTAGGGCCTGCTGCTGAAGCTCCGGGCGGCCAGGGCGGGAAAGCTCAAGGTCACGGAGGACCCGGTCAGCTCTGGCTAGGTCTTCCAGAAGTACGCGGCGCACTCCTACCTTTTGCGTTATGCAATAACCTCTCACCACGACCTTAAAGGCATCCCACTCCGTGGCTCGTTCTGTCGTCGTACCCTCGTTAATCGCAAAATAGCTTGCTATCTTATCCTCCAGGTCTCTGCGAAACACCTGATCCTCTAGCAACTCCGGCTGCAATTTCCAGGAAGGCACACAAGGGGCCCCCTGAATCCATCTAAGGTCTATCAACAGTGGGTTGTGGTCAGAGATCGTCCTCGTTAAATATTCAGATCGTACCGCCGTAGTGGCCACCTCCCTAGACCCTAGGAAGCTGTCCAACCTCACATGCAATTCATGCATCCCCGAAAAGTGTGAGTAATCTCGAGTACCCGGGTTATGGGCCCGCCATATATCCGTTAGTCCCCACCCAGTCTGCCAAGTCAGTCTACCCTTAGCCACTCTGTGGGCCGGGGAGTCCGGAAGGGGAGGATGTGATCTATCTAAGTCAACGTCGAGCACCGAGTTAAAGTCCCCACCTATCAGAACAGGTCCCGACAAGTAACGAGGCAGAGAGCCGGATAGTGCATTAAAAAAGGCGAGCTGGTCCGTGTTGGGCGCATAAATGCAGCAGATGCTCAAATCCCTGCCCCCAAGTTTCCCTGCTAACGCGACATACCTCCCTTCTGGGTCTATGGTGTGATCAACTACCTGCAAGGGTACTCCCGCCTTAATCCAGATCAGCCCGCCTCTCGCATAAGCCGTGTATGAAGTGCAGTACACCTGTCCCCGCCATCTACGCTGTAGCGCAAGTCCCTCGTTTTTATTGAGATGCGTTTCTTGTAGCAGAGCGATCTGTACTCCCCTACGCACTAAATAAGCATGGACCTTGTGACGCCTGGACATGGTGTGCAGGCCCCGTACGTTCCAGGTGACGCATTTCAGGTTTGAGAAATCAGCCATTGTCCCATATCGCATTCATCAGTCTCTCCGCGCACTGCACAGCTAATGGTACATGTCCAACAATAACCTCCCCGATGACGAGTCCCCCCCTCATTAACTGTAACTCAACTTGTAAACATGAACCCCCAACCACCCTCCCCAGAACAGGTTCCAAATAGCAACATCCAGTCCCCATCCAAACTATAGGTTCCAAGACCTCCTCTCCCTCTATCCTTCCGGTAGTCACCGTAGGCGTGCCTTAAGGGCAGTGTGGGGGGCCGAGCGCCGACGCGGGATCCCTCCGCAGGCCGCAGCGCGGCCGAACTCCACAGTATCAAAATGTGTATAAGGGAGTCCCTACAACCCCCTCCCGTAACCATTGACTGCACCATTCGTTCTCCTGAGCCCCCTCGCCCCCCGCGTATATCCTCTTCCCCGCAGCCCCCCATCCAGAGCCTCCTCACCCCATAACTTTATTGTTCATCCAGTAGTCCTTCAGCTGTCTCGGGGGTAACCATCGGAAGTCTCACGCTGTCCGTCTCGGAGCCCTCCATGTCCGATTGGCCCCCACTCACTTCCGGATCTGAAGGAGCTGCTCCGCGCTCCGTCGATGGGCCAGATATGGAAGAAACCATTTCCAATGCTCCACGTCGTTCTGCCGCTGTCTCCAGCGTGGACGGCCCAGTAGTCCTACCTCTTCGGTGTCGGAACCTCTTTGATCTCCTCGGTGGTGCAACATCCATCGTGGATTGAGATGAAGTTCCAAAACCATCCTTGCCCGCTCTGTACAGTTCCAACCAACCGCATACCTCATCCGGGGTGTCAAAGAACTTGGTGGTGCCATCCACGATGATACGAAGTCGTGCCGGGAACAGTAGGGAGTATTGGATGCCTACATTTCGTAGTTCTCGTTTGACGGCTAGAAAGGATGACCGACGCCTTTGCGTTTCATAGGTGTAGTCCGGGAAAATGTTCACTCGGCTGTTGTCCACCTGATAAGGACCTTTCTGTCTGGCAGCTTGAAGTAGAAGGTCTCCGTCTCGGAAATGGAGCAGCCGCGCCACCACCGGACGGGGAGGTCGGCCCTGTAACGGGGGTCGGGCAGGTACTCTGTGCGCCCACTCTAATGTGTAGAAAGGGGACAAACCTTCCGGTACCACAGTTGCCCGCAGCCAGTTCTCCAGGTACTCCACCATGTCCCCGCCCTCAATTTTTTCGGGAAGGCCAACCACACGAATGTTATTCCTCCTGTTCCTCCCTTCCGCATCCTCCGCCCGCTTTTCCAGCGCTTCTATGCGGGCCAAGGCGTCCTTCATTGATGTGTCCAAAACTTTCTGCGCCGGCTCTAGTTGTCTCACCGACCCCTCAACTTCCTCCACTCGGTCAGAGAGCTTGCCATGATCCGCTCGGAGTAGACCCAATCCCGTCGCCACCTGCGCAATGTCCTCTCGCAAGGCTGATCTGGTCTCCGTGATCACCTGTAGGATCTTGTCCAGCTGTGTTTGAATAGGGGAGTCCCCCGGGTTGTCCACACGAGATCGTTCCTCGTTGTCCGGCGGCTCTGCGTCCGATGCCGCCTGGGCACCTCCCTTCGGGCCTTTCGGTTTCCCCATGGTTGGAGGTGCACGCCGGCTAGGCGCCTCTGAGTCGGGGCCGATCAAACTCGTGTCGGTGTCACTCCCCCCTGTGCCGCCTCCAGTCCAGTCAGTAGGTCGGCGGACGATGGGCAGGGCGGCGCAAGCTCTCGGGGCGCTGATCGTGGCTGTGCTCGGTCACTGTCCGATCAGAAAGCACGTGTCTGCTGTCGCACAGGAGTCCGGGGGGAGGGCAGCAGCAGAAACGCCACCCCCCAGTGGACCGGGGTTGTATCCCTGGGCCCCAGGCCCTCTGAAGGTCCCCGCAGGGCCACGCATCCTCACCCCTGTTCAGCGTTCGGTGTAGGACTCCTGTCCGCGATTACGGGGGGCAGTGCCAACTCCCCGGGCAGCGTCCCCCAGCGTCTCTCCAAGGCCAGCAATGCTCCACAGTCCCCCTCGCGTAGCGTCCCGTTATGAAAGGCGGCCTCACCAATGGGCCCTCCGTCGGCACCTCCTCTCCTCCGTCCGCCGCACCTCAGTGCCTCGTCATGGGGCTTGTTGTCTCGCAGGTAGTTCTGCCAGGGGCTCAGGGGGGTCCCGCTACGGCCACAGCCGGTCCGCCAGCGTCACTCGGCGAGCTCCGGGTCAGGCGTACACACTGCCCCCGCCGGCGCAAGTTCCAACCTTCTCCCGGCTGCGGTCGGGTCTCGCCGCCCCTCCCCATCGTCTCCGCCGCTCCTCTGGTCTCAGCCTCGGGCCCCCGGCCTGGAGGTCCCCGGGGTAACAGGCGATTGTCGCTGTGTCGGCGGGGGTGGGGAACGCCTGATGCGGCAGGGCTACCGCGTTTCTCGGGGTCTCGGTCGCCCACAATTCAGCGTCGGCGCCATCTTGGGCTCCTCATCGCCGCCGTCGTCCCTCGACTTTTCCCCCCGCCCAGGGGTCCCCGCGGGCCACCAAGGTTGTGGGGGGGCAAGCGGGTCTTCCGGAGTGTGCTGTAGGGGTAATGGTGTCACTAGGGACCCCCCTTGTCAGGATAACTAGGAGCCCGGCCGCAGAGCTGAGACGCTAGGCGACCTCCGCCATCGGCGTCCAAGCCACGCCCCCACGAAACAGGAATATCATAGTGCCTCAACCATCCACCCCACACCCTGTGGAACTTGTATGGGCATTCCCTACTTGTATAGGTGAACCTCTCAGCTGCCATGTACAGAGCCATCCCTCTTTTCCACTCCGTCAATGACGAGGCCTCAGGAACCCCCCAGTATCTTGCCATGTTGTGCTTGGCCACCACCAATACAGTAGATTTTATATTGAACCTAGTGACCCATTCGGAGTATGCACACCCGCTGAATTTTCTCTATCACTCTTCTACTTTTTTGTTTTTTTTATTCCCCCCTAATGGAGACTGCTGATACAGGGATATGACATCTGATTTTTTATAGTACCAATTTTTCTGATGTTTTGGCAAAAAACTCCCCAACACTTTTCATGCCGTGATATAATTGAATTGGGTTTCTCATTCTTTAATAAAGTTGATTTAATCATAAAATTAAAAAACACTCTTTCATGATAAAGCCATAACTACAGATACACACAAAAAGCACTATATCTATGGGAAATGTTTCAAACCTCGCTTTTTTGTGCCCAGCGTTGAAAAGTGGTAATGATTTTACTCTAATTTCACTCAACTTGCCCTATTAAGCTATGATATAAACAGGACCTTTTGACACAGTCATGAGCATGTAAATCAGTTATCCATTATCATTTTGTGCACAACCTTTTGGCAATATAGTCTAAAGTTCAACCTTCATATTTTATGACTATGCAGAGGAAATGTATGTAAACAGCTTATATTCTTGATAACAAAAAAGGTCAAACAATTTTATATAATTATTTTGCCCAGTTCAAGGAAAAAGAGTTCCAAAAATATACATGGTAATTTTAGAAGTATTGTTGCTATAGCAACTTTGCAGCTGCAGATTTTTTCTTTGTACAGACTACAAGAACATGAAATAGATATTCCAAACCCAAGAATAACATTTCCAATAATTCTTCTTTAATCCACAATAAACATGGGTTAGTGTTGATGTCTAAAATTGTGTCGGACTTGGCCCTCTCTTCAGGGTCACCCCCATACTTTTTGCCTTGACTCCTCCTGTTTTGCTGGAATTTGTTTCTGTTGGCTTTAGAGCTCTATGCACTTTACAACTGCTAAGTAGTGCTAAAGTGCTTGTGCTCACTTCTTCAAACATGGTAGAATTGGTTTACACCCAATTGGCTGGATTTAGTTTACTTAAAAGTCCCTAGTAAAGTGGCACTACATGTACCCAGGGCCTGTAAATTAAATGTTACTAGTGGGCCTGCAGCACTTTTTGAGTCCCATACTTAGCCCTTTTAAAACATCTCAGGCCTGCAATTGCAGTCTGTGTGCAATTTTAAACTGAAATTATGACCTAGCAAAGTAAACATTTTGTCAGGCCTAAACCTTCCTTTTTAATACATACAAGTCATTCCTAGTGTGGGCCCTAAACAGCCCATAGGGCAGAGTGCAATATATTTAAAACACTGCACATGTCCTTTTAAGTTTTACATGTGCTGCTTGTGAAAAACTCATAAATTCATGTTTCACTACTGTGAGGCCGGTCTCTCCCAAAGGAAAACATTGGGTTACCTTATGCATTTAATTTAATTTTTAATTTAATTTAATTTAATTTAATAGCGATTTGTAAAGCGCCTGGTGACCCAAGGGCATCCCCGCGCTATAGGAGTTGTAATCCAGTTGAGGGAGAAGGAGGGAGGAAGGACGTTTAATTGGGAAATAGGTGTGTTTTCAATTTTTTTCGAAATACCAGGTAGTTGGGTTCAAGTCTGAGGGAACGTGGAAGGGCGTTCCATCCAGTGGCTGCTTGGACAGAAAAGCGTCGTCCTCCTGTGCGTGTCTTTTTGAATCTGGGGATGTTAGCCAGGTGCTCATTCTCGGATCGTAGGGATCTGGGTGCTTTGTAGTGAGTGATCATGCTGCTGAGTATCGCGGGACCGGATCCGTTGATCAGCTTGTGTGTCGTGCACATGGCTTTGAAATGCACCCTTTGGCGCACAGGGAGCCAGTGCAGATCCCTGAGGGCAGGTTTAATATGTTACAGCTATTGCTTGGGAACAAGTAGAAATGTCACATTTAGTCTCTAGACTATTGTAACGTAAAGTTCTCTTTAATGGTAAAGTCACATTGTGAGACTCAATTCTGAAACAGCTACTTTCAGAAAGCTGGCATTTTCTTGTCCTAACCACTTGGTGCTTGTTTCCTTGATCCTGAGTCGCATGACAGGGTGTAGTTGGCATTTGTGTATTCCTCCCAAACAGTGACACAAAGGGGGACTAGATATTGGCAGGATAGGCCATCCAGCCACAAAGAGAGGAGTGGAGCTGAGTTGAGCACAGTCCCAATTGCATTTTAAAGGAGCTGCCTCAGTACATTCGCAAAGGACTTCACACTAGCCTTTTGTCACCACAGACACCCTAGCATCAGGGCACAGAGGACGGGAATTCCAAAACTATCTGTGTTGGGAATACTCCAGAAGGTTCTTCCACTACAAAGCTGGCACCAGTTCTAAAATGAGGATGCTTAGACGCACTCTTCAGTACACTCCTGGACTTGTGGACACTACAGAAGGAGGGCTTCCCTACTGCTAGAGGACTGCTCTACTCTCTGAAAAGGAAGACTGGACCCAGGCAGAGAGACCTTAACGGTCAGCTGGCTGACCTCCTGTTCTGAGCTCCAGAGGCCTCCCTGCAATTGCCCAGCTGATATGCTCGAAGTTGTTACTCTCCCTCCAGGAAAATAGACAATTCCAAGAATTGAAGGAGGTAGGCTCACTCACGTAATATGACATGCTTCATCATTTGCCACTTCATCCTAACCAGGTGGAATTATACTACCATGGCAGACATGACATCAAGGGGGGCTAACCCGAGGAAGTTCTACAGAAATTACTTATTTTCTCTACATAAAATACTTGGATCCAGTTTAGTAGATAGAAAAACCTTAAGATATACCACAACGTACCCTTTATTCAGGTGGTGTCCTAGGCTTGCATAAAAAGAACCAAAAGGTATTTTCAGAGGATGCACATGGTTTCTATGACCCTCACGTTTCACTGAGAAATCTTGTCAACATGTTTCTGCACATTCACTAGAGCCAAAAGGTCTCGGGCATTCCTGAAGGCCAAAATGAATGTGTCCCTACACTTATTTAATAATAGTGAAGGGTGCCATGAAAGCTATATATAAAGAGGACCTACCCCTCTTTCAAAAGTCAATAGGAGTTACTACCTAGTTGTGGTAGAGAAAGCACAAACAAACATCTGTGTAGCAATGGTAGTAGAGGCACAACACTAACAAACCACAATGGTATACTTCCCACCATTGTTACATTATATCGAATTGCACAATGCCAATCTTTCACATTAAAAACGGCTTTGTAAACACATTAACAAACGTGACACAGTGACATAAAAAACATTCTTTACAGCACGCATGCACAAGTGGAAGAAAACATGTGAGGACTCAGAGAACCATGCGTTATCCCAGTGTGAGTTCTTTACCTGGTGTTCAAGGACTACTTGCCGCACGGTCTATTCAGGGTGGGCGTCTCCTATAGTCGCACTCTAATGGGGGTGAATCCATGTTAGCGCAGAGTAGAAGAGGAGAGAATTCCCACCATAGTTACATTATATAGAGTTGTACAGTGACAATCTTTCACATTAAAAACAGCTTTGTAAATAATAGATTGGACGCTGTATCATTATCTTAGACGTCTAGAAATGTAAACACATTCATGAGGATAACTTGATTTCTTACTGTGTCCTTATTGTGTATTCATTCTCTCCTCTTCTACTCTGCACTAACATGGAGGCCACACTGAAATAATCCATGGTTCCCTTGACTCCTCACATGTTTTTGTCCACTTACAAAGTCTTTTTTAATGAGAAAGATTGCCATTGTTCAATTTCTTATAATTTAACAAAGGTGGGAATTATAGCAGTGTATTTTTTTTTTTTATGTTGTCTCCCTACTACCATTGCTAAACAGATATTTGTTTGTGCTTTCTCTCCTTCAACTAGATAGTAACTCCTGGTGACTTTTTATTATAGAGAGGTAGGTATCTTTAATGGTACCCTTTACTATTATTAAATAAGTGTAGGAATACATTCATTTTGGCCCTAAGGAATGCCAGAGACCTTTTGGCTTCAATGAATGGGCAGACACATGTTGGCAAGACACGTCAGTGAGATGTAAGGGTCATAGAAACAATTTACGTCTTCTGAGACCACCTGTTGGTACTTTTTATTCAAGCCTAGGATACTAACTGAATAAAGGATAATTTGTGGAATATCTTGAGTTTTTTTATCTACTGAACAGGATCCAAGTATTTTATCCAGATAAAATAAGTATTTTCTAAGAACTCCTTCAGGTCAGTCACCACCGGAGGTCGAGTCCGTCCTAGTAGTATCATCTCACCAGGTTGGGATGAGGTGGCTAATGATGAAGCATGTCACATTACGTGAGTGAGCCAACCTCATCCAATTCTTGGAATTGTCCATTTCCCTGGAGGGAAAGTAATGAGTTTGATCATATCAGCTGGGCAGTTGCAGGGAGGGAGGGAGAGTAGCAGAAGGTAGGTAGGTTGACACTAATCAAGATGTGGGGAAATTTCCTCAAGTGCACTAGGAGGGTGTCACGCCATTTTTGTGTTTGTAGTGTTTTTGAGAGACAGGTGTGAGACCTTAATTGCCTCTTTTTCTCTCTCGTTGGTGTTATATGATGCTCCAACTCTACCTGCCTCAGCCCTGCTGGCCTCTGACAGAGTGAATCCCTGATCCTCAGAAGGAACATCCCCAAGTCCAGGGCCCTTGGATGGCATCTGAGTGCACTCTTCTGAAGAAAAAGGAGGCAGCCTGAAGTTTTGGGCTCTTCCTGACTGCAAACTGGCTCAAGATCTCGTTGCCAGTGACGACCGCCAACACAAAGCTCTCTCTGGCGAACACAACCTTTCACGCTACAGAATCAACAGCCCACAGTGACCACTAAAGTGAAGCTCCATAACAACCACCCATGACACCAGATAGGATCTTCTTGCTACAGAGATGACCCTCGGCAACATCCGGCCTGCTCTCCGAACTACAGCGACGGCCATCTGCAACGCTCTTCCTGCTCCTCGTGCATCCTCCACTACAAGCTGGACTCTTCACACCAGACTTTGAGAAGGGAACCTTTTTAGCTGGACTAACCAGCTCCATGTATCTTGCCAGCCTTCATGGTGGACTCGCATGACCAGATAACCACGAGTGGCTCTTTGCGCGATTGAAAAATATACTTACCTACATTTTTGAAATTGCATATCGCTATATTACTGATTGGATTTTTTCTTTCTGGTCTCATTTTATTTATTATTTACTCTATATTTCTAAGTTGATGAGGGATTTTTCTGGTGTTATGTTTTCGCTGTATTAATGTTTGTGGACTGCATAAATACAGTTAAGCCTGACTGCTTATGTCCCAAGCTACCAAAGGGTTGGGCACAAGTTAATTCAATTACTTTTGTGGCTGACCCCGACAAAGACAGTGGTTGTTGCTTGAGAAGGGTTTCACGCCCCTCAACTGCTACAGTCTCAAATCTCAAAATCAAAATACTAGAGGATGATTTTAAATAAACAACTACCAATTTCCCAATAGCAAGATCACATTTTTTTTTAACTCAAACTAATTTAGACTAATATGCAGTAAAGGAAATGTCTGTACCCAATATACAAGTTGTGAACATAATACAGTAAGGCTGAAGAGACAGCTCTAGTTATCTGGCCAGACTACTGTTTTCCAAAAATATTCATACATAGTATACATACATAGAGGGACTTACTCTCCACATTCGTTGGTCTGTTCAATTGTCATTTACATTTTGCTTCTGTCCACCACAGACTACAGCAAGTGACAACCGGTCAAACCACTTCAGTCATTGATGCTCCTCACTTTGAGTGACATCATTTTATTTTTGGGTGATGTGCGTATCAACCTTAAAAGTTCCTTTACTTAGGAAATGTGAGTCACTAAATATAATTGTTACTCAGTTGACATCACCATTACTTCAAGTTACTAGATTTCTGCAGTGAGCTGAGACTTTTGGAAAGCTGACTGTAGAGAAAGCCTATTTAATTTCAATCCAGATACTGCTCTTTCCTTTCCTGCATTGTCAGTCAGAGAATATACATTGTTTGCACAAGTGATGGCTTTATTGACAATTGTCATGTTGTTAAGTAAATTGCATTTAAACCATCTGCCTTTTAGAACTCGGACAGCCTTCAAACATTCTTCCTGACAGGGGCAGACAAGGAAATATTTCTGCACTTAATAATAATATGTATTATTACGTAGTTTCGTGCGACTGTGAAGTGCAAGCACTACATTTCCTTTTAGATAGGGTGTTTGCTTTCTCTTAATCCACACTTTGGGCTGTAATCTGTTTGGTTACCAGATGAGAAAAGTAATGTGTGTGAGAGTGTATGTGCAGGTGTAGAACATGTATGAGGTAGTTACATACATCTTTGCACTTTCACATCTTTCTTGCCACTGGCAATTCCCCTATATCCAGTGCACTGGCACTCTCTCATCCCAAACCTGGCTGTGCAATTTTTGTCTTTGTTTTTTGTCCTAGTGTGTTTGTGTGTCAGGGACATCCCATGTGCAGCCTGCTGGCCGGAGAAACACTTTTAAAGAGGTCTCAGCATGGAACACCTTATGACAGAGAGTTGGTTTAAGCTGTGTGCAGTGGCCGATGGCTCCACCTTCCAAGAAATCCCTTGAGAAAGTTATTGTGGCACTCTCTCCTCCTACTTCTGTTACTATACGCCATTTCTCCACTTAATTTTCGTCTACTTCAAATGTTTCTCTACCACACCCCTCTACCTGCATCTCACTGCTGTTTTCATCTTCAAGGTATTTCTCCTTCACCTCCTTCACCTTTCTCTCATCCTCCTCTCTCTTTTTACCTCGTGTCTAGGCTCTTTCTCTCCCACATTTCTATGCCACACCTCTCTCAACATTGTCTCTCACATCCCTCTCATTACTCTCTGTATCTTTCTCTTTAGCTTTCCACTTGTTACTTCACCCCTCTCTCTAGCTCAATTTTCACTCTATTTCACATCTCTCTCACTACTTCATCTTTACCCAACCAATTTCCCTTGCTACCAGACCTACCAGTTATCTTTCTTACTCTATAACCACCTCTTTTTCTCTATCATTATTTATTTGTTTGTATATTTCTCTCATCAGTCTCTACCTTTCTCGATCAGCTGACACTCTTTACCTCTTCTATTTCTACCTCACCAGTATTTCTACCTACCTGTCCGACTTCATCTCTTTCTCTATTTCACCGTCTTTTTTCCTTTGTATCAAGCTTACTTCTCTCTGTCTCACCTGCCGCTCTACTTCACTTTTCTTCTCTACATCACCTTTCATTTAACTTTCTAACTATCACACTTACTTCTTCCTCCCTTGCCTCTATATCTAACTTGGTCCACTTTCTACAACCTGTCTCTCTATTTTACCCTCCTCCCCCCTATCTCTAGCTGTCTCTACCACACTCTAATGCCTTGTTGGACATAGCCCTTGTTACGAGATTTCACTAAAACCTTTAGCTTTTTCTACTCCTGGTTTTTGCAGATTCTCTTTTTGTGGCCTTAGGACTCTGGGCACATTCCCACTGTAATGCAATGTGAAAGTGCACACGCCCATCCTACACATGCTAGAAGTGGTGCTTACTTGATTGGTTTCGGTGTTGTGCTTGTGAATGCCCTGTATAAAGGTACACCACAC
The DNA here is from genome assembly GCF_964261635.1 of Lissotriton helveticus. NCBI lineage: Eukaryota > Metazoa > Chordata > Amphibia > Caudata > Salamandridae > Lissotriton > Lissotriton helveticus. Next base: position 576,471,243 of record NC_136067.1, read on the forward strand.
ACCTAGGTCAGGTACTACACTGCCTAATGGTGAGACGCAGGACGGATCGTGCCACATCCAGAATAGCCTTTAAACATGTATCAAGCCAGCCATTGAAGACCTGTGGGGCCCAGAAGCACCTATGCTCAGGTTGGCATTTCTAACTCATTATCCAACCCTTGGTGCGCCTTCCACTACCACTAGAGCACCCCCTAAGGTAGGCCCTGTAGGGTGGAGCAAGTGGTAGGCGAAAGGCAGGGCAGGTACACATGGGTGTTCCCTGCCCAGGTAGTGAAGAACACCTATGTGGGTTATCCCTACCTAGGAGGTCGGCTTTTCTCATGGGACATCGGTGTTTTGCTCATTCTCTTTTAGTGGCTTTAAGGCTCTGGGCACTCTTCCACTATAAATGCAGTGTGAAAGTGCACGTGCCCTTCCTCCACACGTTAGGAAGTGGAGCTGATCTGATATTTTTAAACATGGCTCACGCCTGCCATTGCAGGCCGGTGTGAGCAATTGCACTTAGATGCTCAGGTTGGCCTTTTTAAAATCACTGGCCAATCTTGAGGGCAACTTTCACTACTACTAGGGCATCCCTAGGGTAAGTCTTAAGGGGTAAAGCAAGTGGAAGTTGATAGGCAGGGCAGGCACACGTGTGCTCCGTGCCCTGGTACTGAAGAATACCCATGTGCATTTTCATACCTATGAGGTTTGCTCTTCCCATAGGTTAACAGAGGGGAATGGGTGAAATGACTTCAAGCTGCAATAGTGGCTTACAGTGGAGCATCCTCTTAATGTATCCTATCGCACAAGTTACTTACCTTCGGAAACGATATATCTGTAAGCAGTAGTTAGTATTAGATTCCTTACCTTAGAATATCCCCAGGAGTCAGTCTGGATCCGGAATCTTTTGCATAGCAGTACCCCTGCGCGTCGCTAGGCGTCGTCTGCGGCTCCCCATCTGTCATCGGCGCCGGGATGACGTCGCCGGAGTACTTCGACGCCGCCATCGCGGGCTGACGTCAGTTCTTATACACAGCTTTTCTGCACCAGAAACGCAGTGCCATGATAAAAACCAACACTGGTGCCATAAAAACTAGGGCCTTGAAAAGGGATGACCTTAACCCGAGATATCGGTTCGCAGAACGGGGAGGAAGGGGGGGGGGGGAGGGGGGCGGTAAGGAATCGAATACTAACTATTGTTTCTTACAGATATATCGTTACCGAAGGTAAGTAACTTGTGCATCTGAAAGAAACAGGTTAGTATTAGATTCCTTACCTTAGAATAGATACCCCAGCAATACCAACCCTGGTGGTGGGTCTGCGAACCAATAATCACACCAGAAAGTCCTGGAGAACGGAACAGCCGAAAAAGTAATCTCTCCGCACTTGGCTGTCCAGGCAATAGTGTCTTGCGAATGTATGCAGCGAGGCCCACGTAGCTGCCTGACAGATGTCCTGCAAGAGGACTCCCTGACCCAGGGCAGTAGTAGCTGCTGTGGCCCGAGTGGAATGGGCACGCAGCCCCACAGGAGGCTCCTTTTTAGCCAGTGAATAACAAGCCTTGATGCACAAAACGACCCATCGAGAAATGGTCCGTTTATGCGCCCATCCCTTCTTAGCGCCCACGTAACCAACAAAGAGTTGGTCATCCACCCGGAACTGGCGTGTGCGAACCAAATAGTATGAGAGCGCAGGTTTTGGGTCCAGACGGTGGAGCCTCTCTTCCTCTTTCGAGGAATGCGGAGGCGGAAAGAAGGTGGGCAAAGTAATGGACTTCCTGGTGTGGAAGGCTGTGACTACCTTGGGCAGGAAAGAGGGACGTGTCCATAAAACAACTTCGTCCGGATGGAAAGAAAGAAAAGGAGGTTTAGAAGAAAAACCCTGAGCTCACTCACCCTCTTGGCAGAGGTGAGGCCAACCAGGAATGCAGTCTTAAGAGTGAGAAGACGAAGAGGACAGTTATGAAGTGGCTCGAAGGGAGCGCACATCAAATAAGTCAGAACAAGATTCAAGTCCCACTGAGGAATCACGAAAGGAACAGGGGGAAACATATGAGTGATGCCCTTCAAGAACCTATTTACAACTGGGGACTTGAAAAGAGAGGGCTGATCAGGGAGCCTTAAGAAGGCAGAAATGGCAGAGAGGTAGCCCTTAAGAGTGCCCAGAGAAGAGCCCTACTGGGCAAGAGAAAAAAGAAAGAGGAGAACCTCAGAAAGGGGGGCAGAAAGTGGATCCACAGCCTTTGCTGTGCACCATGCCACAAATTTGTTCCACCTGCAGGCGTATACCGATTTTGTGGAGGGACGCCTGGCTGCCAGAATCACATCGCAGATTTAAGGTGGCAAGTCAAATGGCCTCAACTGCCCCCGCTCAATCTCCACGCATGGATGTGGAGGCTGGACAGGTTCAGGTGGAGGACCGTCCCCTGCTGCTGAGACAGAAGGTCCTCCTGAAGAGGCAGACGAATCGGGGGATCGACTGACATGCTGAGTAGCTCGGGATACCAGTATCTTCGTGCCCAGTCCGGAGCCAGAAGGATGACTTGGGCACGGTCGCGCCTGATCTTCTTCAGCACTCTGGGCAGAAGTGGTATAGGCGGAAAGGCGTACAGCAGACCGCAGCTCCACTTGCGACGAAAAGCGTCTCCGAGCGAGCGCCGCCTTGGAAATTCCAATGCGTAGTAATGATGACATTGCGCGTTCTCTTCTGTGGCGAATAGATCTAACCAAGGCTCTCCTCACTGCTGAAAGAGACCTTGCGCCACGTCCGAGTTCAGACGCCATTCGTGATCCATCCTGCACCAACAGCTGAGTTTGTCCGCCCTGGAGTTCAGGGAACTTGCCAGGTGTTGAACCACCAGGGTCATGCCCTGATGTTCCAGCCATTGCCAGAGATGCAGAGCCTCCTGGCATAGGGTGGCACATGGCGGTGGTGTTGTCCGTGAACACCTGCACTACACTCCCCGGACAGAGGGGAGGAATGCTTTCAGTGCAAGTCGGATCGCCCGCAGCTCCCGAAGGTTGATGTGGAGCCGGGACTCCGCCGGAGACCAGAGGCCTCCGATCTCCGCCTCTCCCATGTGGCCCCCCCAGCCCAGGAGGAACGCGTCCGTCACAACTACGTGCTCCGATTGGGGATGGGAGAGGGATCTGCCGCTGACCCAATCCGTGAGCCACCACTGCAACTGTCTTGCAGTGCCCTCCGAGATCAATACATGGTCGGACAAGTTGCCCTGATGCTGGGCCCACTGAAACTTCAGGTCCCACTGCAGAGCCCGCATCCGCCAAATGGCGTGTTGCACCAGAAGGATGCAGGAGGCCATCAGCCTCAGAAGCCGCAGCGTTAACCTGACCGAGACTCGGGATAATGGCTGAACGATCGGAATCAGAGCCTGAATATCCCAAACCCGCTGTTCGGGAGGATAAACCCGAAACTGCGCCGAGTCTAGGACCGCTCCGATGAAGAGGAGAATCTGAAAGGGGCACAGGTGTGACTTCGGCACATTGATGGAGAACCCCAGAAGGGGCAGGAGGTCGGCCATAGTCTGGAGGTGGCTGACGACTGTCAGGGGCGAGCCCGCCTTCAACAACCAGTCGTCGAGATAGGGGAAGACTGGCATCCCTAATATGCGCAGATGAGCTGCGACCACCGCCATCACTTTCGTGAACACCCGAGGGGCGCTGGTAAGGCCGAAGAGGAGCACGGTAAACTGAAAGTGCTTGTGGCCTACCGTAAACCGCAGGTAGTGCCGGTGGGCCAGCAGGACAGGGATGTGAAAATAAGCGCCCTGCAAGTCCACCGTTACCATCCAGTCTCACGGGTCCAGGGCAGCTAAGACCTGAGCCAGAGTCAGCATCTTGAACTTCTCCTTCCAGAGGAAGCCGTTGATGTTCAGCAGGTCCAAGATAGGGCGTAGGCCCCCTTTGCCCTTCTTGGGAACCAGAAAGTAGTGGGAATAACAACCACACCCTACTTCTGGCCTAGGAACGCGCTCAATGGCCCCCTTGGCCAAGAGGGCCGTAACTTCCTCTTGCAGAAGTTGCAAGTGATCCCCCGACACGCGGTGGTATTGCGGTGGCATGGCTAGAGGGGTCGCCTCGAAGGGGAGTGAGTAGTCCCTTCAGACGATTTGCAGCACCCACCTGTCCGATGTGATGTCGCGCCAGTGGAGGAGGTGATGGCAAACCCTGCCCCCACTGGCGTTAAATGGGCCTGAAAGCTCGGACTATGAGGGCTTTGAGGCGGATGCTGCGGGGGTGGATGTGGACTGGCCTCGCCATTATCCCCTGGCACCACCGCGCTGGATGTTAGTCTGCGGCCCGTGGCTGGCAGGACATGTGGGGGTTCCCCTTCCTCGGCCACGAAAGGAGCGAAAGGCAGCAGTTTGCTGGCGCGGGGCCGATAGGCCCAAGGACTTGGCCGTAGCCCTGGAGTCCTTAAAGCGCTCAAGCGCACTGTCTGCCTTGTCACCAAAGAGGCGACGGCCATCAAACGGCATGTCCATTAGGGTGTTCTGGATATCAGCCGAAAAATTGGCGGACCTCAGCCAGGTGTGGCAGCGAACCGCCACCGTCGTTGCAATCGCCCTGCCTAACGAGTCCGCGGCACCCAGCCCACATCGAATAGAATACCGTGCCGCATCTCGCCCCTCCGCAAGGGCTGGGGCAAGTTTAACCCGGGCCTCCTCCGGGCATTGTGGCAGCACGTCCGCGACCGTGTCCCACAGAGAGTGGGTATAACAGCCCAAAAGGCAAGCGGTGTTGACCCACCGCAACCCCAAACTAAGTGAGGAGAACATCTTTTTGCCGTACTGTTCATACCTTTTGGATTCCCGATCAGGGGGAGCTGTCGGGGTTGCGGTCTGGGAATTGGAGGCCTAGATAACCAGGCTCTCGAGGGTGGGATGGGTGGACAGGAAACAAGGGTCGCCCGGGGCCGGGCGGTGGCGTCTGGCCACGTTCCTATCTATAGGGTGACCTGTAGCGGGCCTGGACGAAGTGCCCAACAGAACGCCAGTTAAGGCCTCATTGAACGGCAGTAGAGGCTCCGAGGAGCTTGCCTGCGGTTTGAGGACCTCAGTGAGGAGGTTAGTCCTCACAGCCGCGACGGGGAGCTCAAGAGACAAGGCCTTGGCTGCCCTCGTCAACACCACACTGTAGGCAGCCCCCTCCTCCGTAGCCACGGTAGGCGGGGAGACAAATCCAGTGTCTGGGGACGGCGTTGAAGGCGACACCCTAGGAGTCAATGCCGGCGGAGGGGTCGTTAGGTCGACCAGCGGCGACCCGGATCCGGCGGGGCCTTGCGGCGTCGGGACCGAAGTCGCCGACAGCGCCGGGGCTGAAGCCCCCGACGGCGCCGGGGCTGAAGCCCCCGACGGCGCCGGGGCCGAAGCACCCGACGGCGCCGGGGCCGAAGCACCCGGCCCTCTTGGGCTCCCATTCGGGACCGCGGGGCACGAAGGCGCCGCAGAACCCGACGGAGTGAGCGACCTCATGGCCATGAGAAAGGCATCGATTTCCTCCGGCGTCACGTTCTGCCCAGGGACCGGCGGGTATGGAGCAGGCCGCGAAGCCTGCGGCTCCGGCGGAGCCGCATTGGCGGGGTCACCTGAACCCCCGGCCGCGTCGCACGAGTGTCCGGGGGGGGGGGGGCGAGTCAGAAGAGCGGTGTCGCTTCTTTGACTTCTTGTGCCTCTTACCTGAGGACTTAGAGCCAGACGAGTGGTGTCGACTCGCCGAGCTGTGATGACTCCGGCCCCGCGACCGGTCCCTCTACCTCCTCCTGGACCAGGACCTCGAGCAGCGCGGGGCCGACTGCGGGAGATCGAGGCGCTTACGGGACCGCTTCCGCCTATCAGCGCACGACTTGTCATCGTGGTCGGCCCCTAAGCAAGACAGGCACCGGCGATGGGGGTCGGTAACCGACATCAGTCGGTTGCAGTCGGCACAGGGTTTGAACCCGGGCATCCCTACCGGCACCGATGGAGTCGTTCGTCTCGAGAAACAGATCAAAAAGGATCGAAAAAGTTTAGTCAAAAAATGACTAAAGGGTACCACTTTTTCCGGATCGGCGCTTGCTGGCGCGGAAAAAAGAAGAACTGACGTCAACGCGCGAGGGCGGCGTCTAAGTACTCCGGCGACATCATCCCGGCACCGCCGACGACTGACGCGGAGCCGCAGACGATGCCTAGCGACGCGCAGGGCACTGCTATGCAAAAGTTTCCGGATCCAGACTGACGCCTGGGGATATTCTAAGGTAAGGAATCAAATACTAACCTGTTTCTTTCAAATATTGGAGTCACAATGACACCCCCTCTCTGGTGGTAAAGAGGTATTTGTCATTATTAGTTTAGAAATGCCACTTGGACATTTCTCTGCTTTAAAAAACTCTTTGTGTGCCTTTTAGTTTGACTCTAGTCCACCCTGGAGGCTGGGGGAGCACATCTGTAAACACAGCTATAAACATTTGGCATGCATCAGGAACGACAGACTTCTGCCATTTGAGGGCCTGGATGGAAAGATTGGAGGGAGAGGTTTTGACACTTAGCCTCTTGGAAGCCACATCATGGTACCACTTAATATTAAGATCTGCATTCCACGGCCCCATGGCAGACAGGACTGAAATGTAAGGGAGACATATGTGGTTCAAAGGGAAACTCTGAACCACCCTCAACTTCAAAGGCACACTATAGTGTGGCGCCGCGGCCAGGGCGACTGACGCTGGAATCTGGGGACCACGGTTCGATCCCCGGCTCCGGCGGCAGGTTAGCCCAGCACCATGTGACTCTGGGCAATAGCTCGCTTAATCTTCCCGACGGCCCCCAGCGCCTAGAGACCCTTACGGGTGATTGTGCGCTTTACAAATGTGGACTTTACAAATGTGGACTTCAGCAGGAGGGAGATACACTTTTGGGGACGTGTGACTGGAGATCCCGGAACTGGGTGGTGCAACAGCCTGAGGAATCTGTTGTGCACAAGGCAGATTACTGCCATTGTAAAGGACTGGGCATCCTTTGTGAAAAGTGGCTGACCTGTGCAGAGTACCAGCTTCTGTGTGGCACCCTGACGTGTGCTCTCCAAGGGCTTGTCGGCTTGCCCCTTTTTCTCCTGTGGAGGTCTCGGGGTCATCAAAGACTTTCCACGAGGGACCCACACTGTGTGCTTGTGATACCTGGAGAGCGATGCCCTCTTAAGTGCCCACATCGTCTGCTGGATCCCAATTGGTAGTGCGGCGTTAGCGTGGAACTAATTATTGTGCCTGGAGACCGGATTGCCTTGTGTGGAGCCCCAAAAGTACAGCCCGCACCTAAGAAGTATGGCCCCTTGCATCGTGAGGCCTCATTGCATAAGCATCTTGGTTAGCGTATTCACCAGTTGTGGGACCCCGCATCGCCCGCTCCGTCAATCGTACCACATCTCTCTCATCAGACACGCCGGCTGCATGCTAATTGAGTGTGGTGTCCGATTCACAGGTTGCTACCCTCGCAGTTGAAGGGGTACTCGTAGTACTGCCTCATTCTACCTTGTGCGGCACTGCTGAACTTATTCCTGTGTGTGCGCCCAGAATTGTGTGGTACAACTCACATCAACACACATTAGAAGTTGTGCCTCATTTCCAGGGTGGGGTGGTACGGAATTTTCAACTCTTCGTGGTGTGTGACCGGAATTGCCTGGTGCGACTCAGCTCAATGGAGATCAATTTCCAAGGAGGTGCAGAGGAGCAGATTTGTGTTTGGTTGTGCCAAATTGCCTGGGTGCAACTTTGGTTGATGTGTTTGACGGGGTACCTCCTTCCGAGAGGCTCCCCTGATTTACCCCTCATTCATCGATTGTTCCTTTTCTACCCTCAGTGCAGTCGACCAACTTCCCTCTCCTCACCCAGCCCTGACGACTTTGTTGCCAGATAGTATTGGCCGGAACGGGCCTGGGTGGTGAGAGTAATGGAGACTGGGCAAAGAAACACTTCCGAGAGCAAATGGAAGTGGATCAAAAGACTGTGTACGCCCCCCCCCCTCCATGTGCTTCACACCTGCCAACTTGATAGTGTTGTAAGCAGCGGAATGTTGAAATTGTCAGAGATATGAACCGTCAAATTATCCAATCTGTCTACGGTGTTTCTGCCACAGTGAATGGTCATTTCTATAGAGGTTCTAGATTTAGCACTGTGTGTGTTGCGTCCTTCTTAGCCATAATTTACTGTTCTTTTGGTAAACTATATGCAAGAAAAGGCCTGTTGTGTTAAATGCTTCCAGGGCAAGCAATCATTGCAAGATTCTGTAAATTCCAGCTCAATAACATGATGGATTTAATCTGACTCAGTCCATGTTGTAAGAGGGACATGTCACTATCAAGTAAATTGCTGATGACACAATGTTACTCAGAGAATACATTCTAGTGGATAAAGTAGTCATTCCATTATCAACGACTGCTAGATTTCTTTCTAAATTCAGTCTGCCAACCTTACGTATCAGCATAGCAGCTTCCTGCTGTGAAACCTTCCACAATTTGTTACAAAAAGCAATTTTGATTATGACCTAACAAAAGTCCTGTAAACCCATGTCATCAGAAAGGAGAGACAAGAGCTCTTTCACCTCATCTAACGTGGAATGTTTTAGACATTAAAGGAACAATTTCCCCACGCTATATGTTGTTAGTTCTCTTGAGTGTTGTCTGCACATAACATGGGTCTAGTGCGTTTATTCTAAACCCCTTTGTGTTGTTAAAAAAATTCTATGTGAAACATTAGTATCTGATGGCCACAGTAGCCATCCCTCTGGACTGAAATGTGAAGAACTGTATGTACCATTCTAGAGCATGTAGTTCAGTTTTTTCTACATATAATTTGTGAATTGCAACCAATTCTCAAAACATGCAAATGTAAGAATTTTTGGTTTGTTCATATTCTTTATCTTGGCCAGGCCATAGCATGATGTTTGTTGTACAGTTTTGCTCGGGAGAATAATTGGTCTTGGTATAAGACACACTCTAAACAAAGCCTCATTGCCTTGAACTTGCTAGTCTTTAGTTCTCCAAACAGATTTTAAATCAATATTGTTTTTCCAAAAGTCATACTCTCGTAATGACAACTGGACAAAAAAGGGGACAAATAAATTAATTTTATGTCAGTTAACATATTTTACTTTGCCAGGGAATGGCAACATTTATATTAATAAGACTCTGGGTCTACGAGGTTATTGTCAGAAAAATATGCAAACTTCTGTGCGAATGTTTTAGAGCTATCCATAGATGGTGTATGTAGGGCAATGTTACCATTGTGTAAATATTGCACGTGGAGTATTAGCTCCGTGTAAGTAATGTAAACATTACATCATAATAAGATGTTCTGCTATAAATATCCTCACGTTCAAATAAAATATACTGTTCTATCTCATCGAGCATAGTTTTGAATGCATGAATGTCCCAATCAATCAGAGATGCTTCCAGGAGTAATAATATAATTCAGGGATATTTTAAATACATAAGGTATCTCTAAAGTTTCTGTTGTTCCAAACATATCATATGGTACCTCATCCCAAACGACTCCATCAAGTATCGGAGCCGCTGAAATATTCACCACGGACAGGTCTCTTCACACTTTATTTGATGAAGAATGAGGCTTCAATACCTCTGTTACCAGTTCAACAGCAGAGTATTGCAGGAGCTAGTATCCATTCAGAAGCAGAAAGAATACTGTCAGAAACCCAACCCAAAGGAAAAGAAACAACATTGAAATCCAACTATAAATCCAAGGTGGAAAGAATATGCCTTTATTAGCCAAATTATAAGTGCATCAGTTCCATGAGGTAGTGGGTATTACAAATCATCAATGTCGGCAAAATAGTCAGAGACAAACAAGTTACTTACCTTGGGTAACGCTTTTTCTGGTGGATACAGTATCTGCCACTTGATTCCTCACCGACTGAATTACCCTTATACGCAGCATTCCACAAGAACTTTTCTCCTTAGCACACCCAAGTCAACGAGGACGTCACAATGGAATGGCTCTGCACATGACTCTTCAGTGACGTCATCGGACCCACAGGAAGACCTCGTCAGCATGCGGACGCCCGTTTCACCCATTTTTTCCGTGCCTTCGAGGCAAAAGGGTGTACTGACTACTTTTCCACAAGAATACGCGATCAACAAAACACAATTCTAATTGGAAATTCTAAATTATAGACATTTCCTAGTGGCAAGTATCACATTGTTCCAACAACCAGATACATAAAATGGATATCAATTATTTTTCGGTATAAACAGGCAGGCAACTGGGAGGGGGGTAGGACAGTGGGGCATCCACAGGCAGATACTGTATCAACCAGAAAAAGCGTTACCAAAGGTAAGCAACTTGTTCTTCTGATGGATACATATGTCTGTGGATTCCTCACCTTTTGAATTGAACCCCCAAGTAGTCCCGCTCCTGGTGGAGGGTGCCTGCCTACCTATACCACTAAATCCTGCAGTACCGAACATGTAAAATGTCCGTCCCTCCTCACCTACGAGTCCAAGCAATAGTGCTTCGCAAAGTGTGGAGGGAGGCCCAAATTGTTGCAGATGTCTACAACAGGGACAACTTTAGCCAAAGAAGAAGAAGACTTAGCTCTGGCAGAATGAGCTCGAAAACCTTCAGGAGGCACCTTCTGGGCCAAGGTGTAGCAGATCTTGATACAAAGGATAATCCACCTGGACAGCGTTCTTTTGTGGACAGCCTTGCCCTTTATCTTGCCTACATAGCCGATGGAGAGTTGGTTGCCCAACCTGAAGTCCTTAGTCCTGTACAGGTGGAAAATGACCGCTCTCTTAGGGTCCAGGCGGTGAAGTCTCTTAGAAGGGTGAGGGGGTGGATAGAAAGTAGACACAGTAATGGATTGTCCTAGGTGGAAAGGAGTAACCAACTTAGGCAGGAAAACAGCTCTGGTCCTAAGAACTATATTATCTGCATGGAATGAAGTAAATGGAGGCTCGGAGCTAAGAGCTTGCAACTCACTCTTCCTTCTAACAGAAGTGATTGCAACCAGAAATATAGTCTTAAACACCAAGAACCTTAAGGGACTACTATGTAAAAGTTCAAAGGGAGAACCCATTAAGAAAGTGACAACTACATTTAAATCCCACTGGGGCATGATAAAGGGAGTGGGAGGAAACTTATTAGTGAGACCTTTAATGAATCTCATAACTATGGGAGATTTGACCAACGAGGGTTGATCTGGCAAACAGAAAAAAGCTGAGAAGGCAGACAAGTAGCCTTTAAAAGTAGCTACTGCACAACCTTGTTAAGGAAGGGAAAGAGAGAAACTCAGAATATTAGACAAATGGGCCTGCAAAGGATAAAAAGATCTCTCTCCACACCACTTAACAAAATTGGCCCACCTACCAGAACAGACATATTTGGTGGAGTGTCTCCTGGCTGATAAAATACCTGCCACCACAGCCGATGTGGGAGAGAAAGAACTCAGGTTGCCCTGTTCAATCTCCAGGCATGAAAGTGCTGGCTCTGGAGGTAGGGGTGTATTTGTATTTGTATTGGGACTTATAAAGCGCAGGAATCACCCCCGAAGGGGTATCTCCGTGATATAGGAGCAAGATAGTCAGATAAACATGGGCAGACAAGATTAAGCTCTGAACAATATTGTTTTCAGGAGATTCCTGAAACAGAGTAAGTTGGAGCAATTCCGTAGTTCCTCGGGCAAGGTATTTCACAATTTTGAGGCTAGATGGACAACAGTTTTGCCTCCAGTTCTAAATTTCTTAAACCGGGGAACCACAAGCAACCCTTTACCTGCCGATCTAGGATGACTATTCGGACAGTAGATTTAAAATGTATCTGACAGGTAGCTGGGGCTCGCACCATATGTATAGCTTTATGGGTGAGACAACAAAGCTTAAAATTAATTTGCTGGCGGATGGGGAGCTAGTGAAGTTGTTGTAGCAATGGACCTGAAGAAGTACAAGGTGTTTTTTTTAGGGCCAGGCGAGCCACCATATTTTTTACAACCTGCAATCTGGTTAGTAGGGACTCATTTGCAGATGACAGCAGTGCATTACAATAATCTAAGCGGCCCATGATCAAAGCCTGGATAAGGGTTCTTCGTACAGACAGAGGCAGCCACCGGAAAACTCTGCGCAAAAGGCTTAGTGTATGGTAACAAGTCCCTGCTGTAGTCATCAATTGGTCCTCCATGGATAACAACACATCCAAGTGTACTCCCAGTTTTTTTTGCCACTAAGGTAGGAGTAGGAGCAGAAACCAATGTTGCAGGCCACCACCCAGGGGACCAGAAATTCTGGGCTGACCCAAACAACAAGATTTTTGTCTTGGACGCATTTTATTGCAAACAGTGGATCGTTATCTAATCTCTGACATCCCCTTAGTAAAACGCTGATCAATAGACTCAGAGTCCTTATCAAAAGACAGGAGCCATTGGGTATCATCAGTTTTAGAATTGGGGTCTCTAGTTGGCACAGCTAGGTACTTGTGACAAATAGTGACCCTCTCCTCTAGTCAGGGTAAGGGAGTACACTCCTAAAATAACTTCTGCTCACCCCCTTGGTAGCTTGGCACGAGCAGACAGGCTTATCTCAGAGGCAGTGTGTAAAGCATTTGTGAACACATAAAGTAATCCAGTGACAACACTACATATGGACACCACACAGGTTGTATAGTTATAAAAATAAGTATATTTTATATAAAGTTACAACAAGACGAATAAACGACAAATATAATCCACAATACTATTAGAATTCAAGAGTTCTGGTTAAAAAGGCTTAAATCAAAGTTCTATATGAGTCGGTAGCACTGTACGGCTACAGCGTTGTTGAAATAACACAGAGTCTAACAAATCCAGCGGACTGCATCAGTCCGGGCCCACTCAAATGTCGACAGACTCAGTCACAGTACCTTTTACTTGATGCGGTCGGCACGGATGTGCGAGCCGGTTCCGGTGTTTGTCGCGGTGCAGAAAAGAAAGCGTTGCAGGACCCGTTGTCCCGCGATGCAGTGCAGGCAGCGGCCCGTTGACAGAGTCAGTGGATCCAAGGCGTGCGTTGCAGGGCGAGACGGTGCTTCGATACGGTGCTTGCAGCTTATGGTGCGGCGACAGAGCAGAAGTTCGGGAGCTGGCGTCGGTCAGTCCGGACAGCGGTGCAAGTCGGGCGGTGTGTCGCGAAGTGTGCGAGGCGGTGCCCAACTCCGGTGAGTTCACAGGATTCGACGTCAGCAGCAGTGACCGCGTCGGTCAGACCAGTACGAGTCAGAGCAGCGAGGCGTTGCACGTCGTGGTGTCCACCAGTCGTGGTGCAGGCAACCGCTCGGTGACGGCGTCAGGACAGAGTCGGTGAGCTCAGAACTTGCGTTGTTCGAGGCGGACATTGTTCGATGTGGTGCCTACAGAACACCAGGCCGGTCATGAGAGTCAGTCACAGCTCCCTGCCTCTGTAGCCACTGAAACAGCGTTTCCAACAGCAATCCACAAAGGCTGGTGAAGTCTACTGGTCCTGAGACTTCGGTGAGGGTCCGAATATTTATACCCCAAAATCCTTTGTTCTCTGAGGGGAGAGGGGCCAGTGCCCAGTCCAAACCAGTTCTGAAGCACTCTGTTTACGAGACTTCTCCTTTCCTTTCACAGCGCAGGGTAGGCACATCAGACGCCCTACAGGAGGTGGAGCCAGCATTGTGGAAAGCAAGTACAGCCCGGGAGCACTTTGTTGACAGTCTTCCTTCTCTTCTTTCAGTGTGCAGGGCAGAGACATCAGATGCACCACAGGGGGTGGAGCAGGCATTGTAGAGGGAAGGCCCAGCCCTATTCAGATCCTAGGTGCAACTTCTCCCTCCCAACTAGATGCATATCTCTCTATTCACCACTGGGCTTCCCAGCCTGTCTTCTGGAATCCCTAAGCCATGTCACTCACATATCCCAGACAAAGGAATACACAACTTCGCAGAGGCAGGCTTGAAAGGTTAGGCAAGCAAACACCTACTTTCTAAAAGTGGCATTTGCAAACACAGAATGTTAAAACCCACTTATCTAAAAGATGTATTTTATCATTCTGAGTCCAGGCATACTAAACTCAAATTTCTACCATGTTCTCTGAGTCAGTTAGGATTATAAAATGTAATAATTCTAACAGCCCATTCTGGCCTATGGATAACAGGTAGCCTTGCAATAGTGAAAAACAAAAATGGATGTAATTCACTATTAGCACATGCCACACACATCAGGGCTTGTCCTAATTTATACTTTACAATGCACCGGCCCTTGGGCCTGCCATAGGGGTGACTAATATGAAGAAAAGGGAAGGTTTAGGGACTAGCAAGTGGGTGCACTTGCCCAGTCAGCATGACAGTACCACACTGCATGCAGGCTCTACAATGGCAGACCTTAGACACATTTTACAAAGCCGCTTCTGTGGGTGGCACAACCTGTGCTGCAAGCCCACTAGCAGCATTTGGATTTACACGCCCTGGGCACACTCAGTGCACTGTACTAGGGTCTGACAGGTAAACCAAATAGTCAATCATGGAATCGCTAATTAATACATTCATTTCTAATAGGGAGCACTCGCACTGTGGCATTGGACAGCAGTGGCACACTGCCACAGACAGCGGAACGGAGAGAGGAAGCAAGGCGGCAGTCCAGAGAGTGAAAAGAGGAAAGGGTACGCTCTTGATCAACGCTCTGAGCGGCTCTCAGAGTGCAGGCAGCGGCGAAAGGAAATGGTGCCCAGACCGGACGACGTCTAGAGCTGCCGACAAGGCGACATCAGTAGGGGCCTTGGCCTCAGGGCTCGCGATAGTGGTGGCTGCTACCCACCTTGCCCGAGTGAGTACCCGCAGCTTTAGCAGAGACGAGGGAGTAGCGAAGAACGACGCAGTGTGAGGCCAGTGGCACAGTATAAGGCCGGCGGTCCCCCCTGGGCAGCAGAGTGTTGGCGGAGGCGCGTATCACGGGCCTGCAAGGCATAGTGGAACACACCTGCTTGGAGCACAGTGAAGCGGAACCCGAGCAGGGCTGCGCCCACCATCGTTGCCGGGGCGGAATTGAGTGAGCCCTCAGCAGCGGACAGAACTCAGTCAAGCGGACACCGACGACGGAAAGGTGAGACATGGCTGAGGGGCAGCCCGGGAGCAGAAATCGCAGGGCTCTGGCCCGGTCTGGCCCCCTCGGTGCCTTGGCGAATGCGGGAGGCAGAAAGAGAAAATGGCGCCCCGGCCGGGTAGTGACTAGAGCAAGTTGCATCCAGATGGCCTTCAAGGACGGAGTGCGAGGCATCGGTGCCTGATCTCACAGGGTTACAGCACTTCAGCACAGGCGAAAGCAAGCGTGATTGGTGCTAAGAGGGGCCTACTGGCTGAGAACACGCGAAGGTGCGAATAGTGGGCGCCTAGACATCCAGCGGAGAGCTGCCATCTTTGGTGAGGCGTGGAGAGCTCACGAGGGATAACCGCTGCAATGGAGGCCAGGAGGGGCTGAAGGGGCCCTGCGGGTGAAGACATTTACAGAACTGCACTGTGGGGGGCTCTCAAAGCACGAGTGATGGAGCTAGAAAGAATACATAACCGCATTTGCGCACCAAGGGTATGGCGTCAATTGAAGGTGGCAAGGGCGCAGTTAGCGGCTCTAGACCTAGAAAACCATTGGTCTTACACCTTGGCAGTGGCGCGGACATGCAGGGGGGGAGCGGCAGCCATACGGAGAGCTCCAGACCCGAGACAAAATCACCTACCTGGGGACAGATTTAGCTCCTTCTATCATGCAGACGGTCACACAGAACTATGCTAAACTCCTCTCCCAAATCCAGAAAGACCTTCGACAGTGGCAAAAGCACTCACTGTCGCTCCTAGGCCGAATTGCAGCTACCAAAATGAGCATCTTGCCCAAAGCACTCTATATTTTCCGGACAATACCGGCTGGCCCCCACCGGGGATCCTCCATAAGATACAAAGGGCAGTGCAACAATTCATCTGGGCAGGGGAACGCCCTCGTATGCGCAAAGATCTCTCCCACAGACCTCCTGATGGAGGGTTGGGTATCCCAAATTTCCTGGAATATTTTAGAGCGTCGCAACTTAGGCACCTGGTGGAGTGGAGCAGGCCTGAGTCTGAAAAACGATGGCTGTTCCAAGACCGGGCGCTAGCGAAGCTCTCTTTGTGGAAGGTGCCTTTCCTAAAGAGGCCAGTTAGACCGCCAAACCTCAAGGGGTCCCCAATCATGAGTACACTGCTACGAGTCTGGGACTTGGTGACAGTCAAAAGCGGACTTACATCCTTCCCCTCACCATTGACACCTATATTCGATAACCCGGAGTTTCCACCAGGGCTAGAGGAACGGGCGTTCCCACAGTGGCAGGTCACAGATTGCAAGTCGGCAGGACACCTCTTTGACTTGGAAGGGTTCCTTCCGTTTGCAGGAGTGCAACAATCCTACACAATAACAGCACCGCAACGATTCCAATACTTCCAAATCTGCCATTGGCTTCTCCATCCCTAAGTGCGGACGCTGGTAAGTAGAAAGCTCACAACATATGAGAAATGGCTCATAACAAAAGATTTGGATAAGAACATGATTTCTGAACTATATAATATGCTTCGTCCAACAGCTCCCTCCTCGCCCTCAGCAGGGCAAAAGCGCTGGGCACGGGAAATTGGAAGGGACCTAACGAGAAAAAGAAATTGTGTGATATTTACTTTTGGGCCAACCACACAACCCGCAATTCGGCGAGTAAGGAAGCGGCCGTCAAAGTGGTCACAAACTGGTACTGGACACCAGAGAGACTGAATAAAGGGAATCCAGACCGTAGCCCGACGTGCTGGCGGAGTTGTGACGAAGAGGGTACACAGACTCACCTATTTTGGAAATGTAAGGAAATGACAGACTACTGGGCAGCCATTCTGGAGGACATTGACAGGCAATTTGAGACCGAAATTCCACGATTCCCCGACTACACACTTCTAGGGCTCCCTAACCGAAATTCCACCTACCCACTGAAGTCGACTAGGGGGAAACAGATGGGCCTGGCATTGAAAGCAGCCGTCCAACATATCCTCTCCCTACGGGGCACACTGACCCGACCGATTCACACAGGTTGGTTACATAAGTTATGGTATATCATAGGCATGGAAAGTATTCAAGCTACTCTAACGAACTCAACGGACTCCTTCAGAACCATATGACCCAGATAATGTAGAAAGATACCATTTCAGAGAGCCCAGAGCAGACTCCTGCTGGGCAAGGGTCAAAATAAAAAGTAAAATACCAGAAAAGGTGGAAGAAAGAGGGTCAATAGTCAATTCTGTACAATATAATACAAACTTTTTACATCGACAGCCATATACCGTATTGGCTGAGGGACACCTGGCTGCCAGAATAACATTACAGACTTCAGGAGGAAGGTCGAAAGCTACCAACTGCCCACAGCTCAATCTCAATGCAAGAAGACGAAGAGTTGACCGGTTCGGGGAATCTGCTGCTGTGACAGAAGATCCTCCCGTAGGGAAGCCTGAGCGGAGGATCGATGCTCATGTTTAGATGCTCAGGATACTAGACTCTCCTTGACCAGTTCCGAGTCACAAGGATGGATTGAGCCCGGTCGTTTCTGATCTTCCGGAGAACTCTGGGCAGGAGTGGTATGGGCGGAAAGGTGTACAGTAGGCCTCAATCAATCAATAAATAAGGGTTTTGTATAGCGTGGCTACTCACCCATGAGGGTTTCAAGGCGCTGGGGGAGAGGGTCTGCTGGTCAGACTGGGTGGGAGATCATTCGAAGAGTCAGGTCTTGAGGTCCTTCCTGAATCGGGTCAGCAACGTAGATTGCCTGAGGTAGAGGGGAAGGGTGTTCCAGGTCTTGGCAGCGTGGTAGGAGAATGACCTTCTTCCGGTTCTGCTCTTGTAGGTCCTGGGTATGCTGGTCCTTCGACGTGTAGAGCTTTGTAGGTTTGAGGAGCTTGAAAGTGATTCTCTTGTTGACTGGGAGCCAGTGGAGTTGTCTGAGGTATTGTGGGATTTGGCTGCAGCAGGGGATGTCTAGTAGAGTGCACTTCCATAGTCGAGTTTGAAGGTGATGAGAGCGTGGGTGACCGCCGTTCTAGATTCTACAGGCATCCATCTGAATGTCTTTCAAAGCAGGCAGAGCATGTAGAAGCAGGCTGAGGAAACTGCATTGATTTGGCGGTTCATGGTGAGTGATGAGTCCAGTATGATCCCAAGGTTGTGTGCATGATCAGTTGGGGTGGGGGGAGATCCCAGAGTGGCTGGCCACCAGGAGTCATCCCAAGCTGAAGGGGGTTGGTCCCAGGATGATTACTTTGGTTTTGTCGGAGTTGAGCTTGAGGCAGCTGTCTTTCATCCAGGTAGCAACAGCCTGAAGCCTGAGCTTCCCTTTAGATGAAAAGCGTCTCTGATTGAGAGCAGACTTGGAAACTCCAGCACGCAAAAATGCTGACATTGCGCGCTCTCACCTAAGGCGAACACATCTAACCAAAGCTCTCCCACTGTTGAAAGAGACCTTGTGTGAGGTGGAGATGCCAATTGAGATCCGCTAGGCATCGAAGGCTGAGTTCACCTGCCCTGGCATTTAGGGAACCTGACAGGTGTTGAACCACCAGGGAAATAATAATAATAATAATCCACATATGTAAAGCGCGAACAATCACCCGTAAGGGTCTCCAGGCGCTGGGGGTCATCGGGAACATTAAGCAAGCTATTGCCCAGAGTCACATGGTGCTGGGCTAATCTGCCGCCGGTGCCGGGGATCGAACCCTGATCCCCAGATTCCACCGTCAGTCGCCCTGGCGCCAGCTGTTTCAGCCATGTCCAGAGACGCAGGGTCTCTTGATAAAGGGTCCACAACCACACCCCACCCAGTTTGTTGCAGTACCACATGCCGGTCATGTTGTCCGTAAACATTTGCACTAGCCTTCCATTGATGGAGGATAGAAAGGCTTTTAATGTCAGTTGAATTGCTCGAAGCTCCAACAGGTTGATGTGGAGTCTGGATTCTGAAGGAGACCAGAGTCCTCTGATCTGCAACTCTCCCAGGTGGCTGCCCCATCCCAGGAGTGATGCATCTGTCACTACTGTGAGTTCTGGTTGGGGAAGAGAGAGGAGTCTGCCTCTGACAGACTCGCGGATTGTTCACCACCACTGCAGGTCCTTTGCAGTTCCCTCTGAAATCTGGACCATGTCAGAGAGATTCCATTGGTGCTGCGCCCACTGGAACTTCAGGTACCACTGCAGAGACTGCATTTGCCATATGGCATGTGTCACTAGCAGGATGCAGGAGGCCATGAGGCCCAACAGCCTCCTGTTCCCATAACGAGCAGGGTCAAGGCTTATTTACAGATGGCTGGGTCCAAATTTGAATGGCGTAGTGAGCAAAGTAAGCATGGCTTTAACCCAGATCTGTGACTCAGGTGAATGCTTGACAATGTTCAGCATTCCATCCATCATCTTTTAGTGTTGCAATTTCACCCTGCAGGAAAGTGACCCTTTTTTTTGCACGAGTACCCCCTAACTTTTTGCCAGATACCCAATGCCAAATTAACAGAGTGTATGCTGGGATCCTGTTAACCAGGCCCCAGTACCTGTATTCCTTCCCAGAACTGTACCTTTGTACCCACAATTGGCACATCCCTGCCCAAATGTGAGCCCCTTGTAAAACGTACCATGGGCACCTAGGGCACTGTGACTAAAGAAGGCGTCTAAGGGCTGAGGCCCCTATTGTGTCACTCTTAGAGACCCTGCACCTTAAACACCCACACACTGCCATTGCAGGCTGCGTGTTATGATGCAGAGAAAAGCGAAGAGTCGGTGTGGCTCACATCCCTGTGTGTCATGCCTGCAACTTACTGCCTGTGGCCTAGGTAACCTATCCGGTTGTACAAATAAGTTGGTGAACGTCAAAAGCAATTGAAATTTATAAAAGTTCACAATACTTAATACTTTTTTTATACATTCAATGGGAAAGGGATGCAACAAATCAAACAAACAGAGTTCACCATACAATTTATTTTATGGAGTATTACAATTTAACTATATATGTTTCACCATCTAAGAAATAAAATAAATTGTATGGTGAACTTGGTTCGTTTGGTTTGTTGCATCCCTTTCCCATTGAATGTATAAAAAAGGTATTAAGTATTGTAAACTTTTATAAATTCAATTGCTTTTGACGTTCACCAACTTATTTGTACAACCGGCTAGGATTGATTAATGATTTGTATCCAATCTAAATAAGGAATAGGACCATTCTATTTTGTATCGAATTGCACCCAGGTCCAGGACCATTTTGGGTAAACCCCATTTTTTGAAATGTGGCCTAGGTAAGTCACCCGTCCAGCAGGGTGCACTAGACCACAGGTGAGGGTACAGTTGGAAGAGCACTGTACCCCTACAGTGTCTACGTTCATTCTTAGGCTTTGTTACAGCAGTAAAGCCATAAAGAGTATATGGTCTGAGAGTTGGCCATTGCGAACTCCACAGCTCCATAATGGCTTTACTCAAACCTGGGAAGTTTAGTAGCAAACTTATCAGCAGATTAAACCCACACTGATACGAGTGTGGGATTTAATGTAAAAGGCACTAGGAGGGAAACTTAGAGATTCCCCCTGAAATACAACCAGTCTTGGTGTGGTCCATGAATGGCTGAATGGTCCCCTGGTTAGAGAGCCTCCGCTCTCTGGGCCCTGAAACAAAGCCCATCCTGGCAGAGGTGACATGCCTCCTCACCCCACAATGGGATGGGTCCACGAAGGGGAAGCTTCAAAGGCTTTGTTAGCGGACGCTGCCTTTGCTGCCCCCAGAAACTGGCTTCCCCCAGTTCTGACCCCCACATTGGGCGGGGGAATCGGCAGGAGAACCGAATTAGGGAGAGAGGTGTGCCCACCTTTGCCAACTCCAACCCTTAGGAACGGGAGGCAAGGTGACAAACACATCTCAGTCCCCTCCATCTAAAAGATGAGGGGACCCAGCCAATCAGAGAGACTTGTACCCCCCTTCCACTGGAGGGTGGCATAATAGGGAGTGCACTTACCCCTAGGAAGGAACCTACTGGTCCCAAACTACACATCCCTGTAAACACCTTGAGGAGCCGTGCTGAACGAGGAAGAAGAGGACAGCAACTGCTTCGGACTCAACCCTACCGGCAAGTTTTCACTTCGACCTGTTCCCAGGAAAACCCTGGCATGCCCATCAGTCAGGAGCCATCTAGAACGATCCGGAGGACCTGCCCTGCCTTCACCAAACAGACTGTCTCCTGTGAGCAGTGGATTTGCTCCAACAGAGACCCGGATCCAACCATATGCACGGTTCTGCAGCACTCTGCACCTGACGCCTATGGCCCTAGTTCTAGAGGCCCAATACCACGAGGAGGTCTCCCCAGCGATCCTGACCTGGGATCTGATGACCCCGACCTGCCTCAACCTTCTACCCGACGCATGCAGCCTGAACCGGAGTAGTTCCCCCGACAGCGACCGGAGCTGGTAAAGAAACCAGACGCCAGAAGACACCCCTGCACCGACACCCTACTGCCTTGAGTGGCCCAACAGAAGTAGTCCAGGCATCCCTCAACAATCCAACTTCCCTCTTCGGCTGGTGGCTGCCCTCAGGAAACCTCCTTGACCGAGCCTACAACATTTCCTTCGACACAGAGATCTCATTGGAAACAACAGGGCTCCTGATGACTTCTTGTCACCCTGCATCGGCTGCCTCCATGTCGCTGGTGGTGCAGCTCGTGCTGATTGTTGGCCCCTGCAGAGCTGAACTTAACCCCAGGATATTTTCTCCGACAACCAAGTGCCCTGCTCGTAGGCAGCCCTAACCGAAGGCCCCCTTTCCCCCCTGACTAATAATCTGTACCCGGCTGCCCTAGTGCCACTGGTGGTGCGATTTGAGTGCCTCCTTATGTCTTGAGGAACCTTAGCTTTAACCCCAAACAGCTATTCTTGTAGGTTGTTTACTTACTTGCAAACCGATAAAGAAAAATTCTTCCAAAAGTACCCATGTTTTGTATTGAAACCAAAGTAACTTTTCTTTGAACCCAAAACAGTCTTACTTACCTGTGTTTTGTAAGATGCAATGTGTGATATCTAGACATATCACCCTGAGTAGTAAGAGTAACTGAAAAGTAATCCAGAGTAATTTCAATGTTTTCTGAACTGTTTTGAAAGCCAATACTAACCTGTAATGATTCCAATTTAATCCACATTTCTGTGTACAGCCTTGCATTTGAAAGCATATTTCACCTAACTGTGCCAAGTTCTGCTTTATTCTAAAAATAAAAAATAAGAATGCCTTTTTTATACTTACCTAATTGGTCTGGATTCAGTCTCTGAGTGTGTGCCATCAGTTCTTGCCTGACTAAATTCAATAAATGCTTAACACACCTTTCTAAGTGCTAGACCACACTACCACAAATCGAGCTGTAAGTGATTATCTAATTTAGCCTCTGTTATTCCTCTGAGGATCCACTGGACTCTGTGCACATTATACTTCACTTTGGCAGCTCATCAGGCGACCATCATTACCTTGGTGAAAACTCAAGGGTCTCTAGTAAGGCCAGAAGGGAGTAGGTGAGAGCTTGGACATCTAGGAATAAGACGGAGGACGTTGCCTTTTTTTGGGTCTAAAAAGTAGCGGGAATAGCAACCACAGCTAATTCTGGCACTTGAACACTCTGTATGGCTCCTGAGGCCATCAGACCCATGACTTCCTCCCACAGCAGGGACAGATGATCCTCTGTCAGCCAATCGTAAGATGGTGGCAAGGAGTGAGAGGTAGTCTTGAAAGGGAGGGAGTAGCCCCTTCGGAAGATCTGTAGAACCCACTTGTTCGATGTTAGGGACTGCCAGTGGTGTAAGTGATAGCAGAACCTGCCACCAACTGTACGACTGTGATCTATAAGGGCAATATTAAAAGGTGTTAAAGGTTGCAGCCACCAGGGAGGGTGGTGGTTGGACCTGAATGCCAGCTACCCGACCCACAAGGCCAGTAACCGCTCCCTTGTCCACGCAAAGGCTGGGAACCTTGTGCGGCTTAGTGATTTGGATAAGGTTGGCACGGTTGAAAGCCCCTTGGTGGTCAGAAAAGGCAGACTGGGGACGTTTGGCAGCCGAGAAGCCTAAGGACTTGGCCATAGCCCGCAAGTCCTTAAAGCGCTCCAGCGCCAATTTTGCCTTGTATTTGAAGTGACTGGTGCATCCAAGAGCATGTCCATGAGGGAAGCCTGGACATCCCCCTGAGAAGCCAGATATTCTGAGCCAGGCATGGCATCTGAGGAAACCGCTCGGCCCAGCGAGTCAGTGGTGTCAAAACCCCCACGTATAATGAACTTCGCTGCGCCTCTACCGGCTGTAACTCCTTGAGAGATTATGGCCTTGGCCTCCTCCGGGACCAGTGGCAGCGCTTGCACAACCGTGTCCCACAGTGGGTGGGATCAGCAGCACAATAAGCATGCAATGTTCACTCACTGCAATGCAAGGCTGGCGAAAGAAAAAATGTTCTTGCCCATGCTGTCCAGCCTCCTGGATTCCCCACCCAGGGGGTGCAGCAGGGAACACACCATGGGAAGAAAAGGCTTGGCCTAAAAAGCTCTCCAGGGTAGGGTGTTGGGTGAGGAACTTTGGGTCCCCTAGGGCGGGGAGGTGGGCAATCGTCCTGTTCAAAGGAGCCCCTGTGCTGGCTGTAGACAAAGCTCCCAGAAGAAGCCATTCAAAGGAAGAGACATCTGGTTGCAACACCCCTGTCAAGATGTTAGTCTTGAGAGCCACAGAGGGAAACTGAAGGTTGTGGACCTCAGCCGCCCTCTGCACCACCATTGCATATGTAGCTCTTTCCTCCTCAGCCACAGTAGTGGGGGCGAGAATGCTGGTATCTGGAGACGTATCGACTCCGCTGTCGATACTGATATTTTGGAGGATCCAGTGACCCCTCCCATTCCTCCCCAATGGCCTACCCTTTCAGAATATGGCTTGGTATCCCACCTAAGAACCAGGGGTCCGTACCATCGGGGATCAGAATGGGGCTGGCACCGCCGGCAGGTCTGGGAGTATCTGTGTCGGGGCCAGGGAAGGTCTCAATAGCATGACCGGCGCTGGTCTGAATCCATGGGGTCCCATCAGAACCGGAACCAACAGTGTGAAACCAGATAGGGCCCTTTCAGGTCCTGCTGGCCCGAAGATGCGCTGGACAGGGCAAGCTGCTCAAATATGAGATGCATGGCCTCAGAATTCTATCATTTGAGCAGGAGTTGCTTCCGCTCCGGGACAACTAGCAATGCTTAGAGCAGACCCAGGTGCAGGTTGCGAGGAACCAGGCCTCGAACTCCAATGTTCCTTCGCAGAGTCGGCCAATGGATGAGAAGTTGAAGCATGCTCTCAAGCGGGACGTGACTTCCATAGAGTTACCTGCTGGACCGTTTGCAGCTTTGAGGACTGTTCCCTCAAAGCCTACGGTGCCATGGCCCGGCAGTCAGAGCATGACTTGGCATTGTGGTTGCACTCCAAACACAGAAGGTGCGGGTCAGTCACTGACGGGGCATGGTGACGGGTGCCAAAGGGTGTAAAACCAGTCTTTCGCAATGACATCCTTGAAACACCTCAAAAAAGAAGGACAAAACGTTGCAAAAAATCCTGTCAAAACCTAAAAGAGGGATAGCTCTTCTCTCAGATCATCGCTGGCTGGAGCGAAAAGAACCGATGTCAGTACGAGGTGACGTCAATAAAGGATGACGCAGACGCCAGTACCGGCACAAACTATGCCAATGATTAATATATGTGATGCAGACGTCCGTTCCGGCACAAACTATGATGACGAAGCCACTTGGAGCCGACTGACGCCACCTAATGGCGCACAGGGGGTACTGCTCACAAAAAATCTTACGGATCAAGTCTGACACCTGGGTAAATTCAAAGGTGAGAAATCTGCAGCTAGATGTCTCCATCAGATACCCATGAATAGAATACCTCTGTTCTCTACGCTTCATGTGCCTCTACCAGGAAGACAACATATCCACCTGTAAGGGCGAGCCCATTCTGTTGCAACATTTCTGTAACTACATGTCTGCAGTTTAGTGGTATGTTTACTGGTGCTGTGTTGGCAATTTAAATTATGGAATTCAGAGAAGGTAAATATAGTGGGGTATCCTTTGAAAAGGTCCAAGCTTGAACAACCTACAAGCAAAAAAGCAGTTCCCTATTTAGCTGAGGCGGATGTATCCATAACACCACAGACGTCTCCAATCAATTGGTGAGTAGGATCTTGGGCACACAAAAAAAAAAAACTACTCGGGAGACCCATTGAAGAAGTACTGAAACCACAACGTTGGTGGTGCCATCTCGTATCGATCCCACTTTCTCACTAAGACTGTGTGCTTAGGCAACATAAGCTTCAAAACCATGTGGGACTGAGTCCACTCATACCATCACAATATGTTAACTTAATTCCTGGTTAGCTTACAGTGCTACATCTGGGTCTCTAAACTGACAAGGCCTTGGATGGTGTCTCCAAACTTAGAAAAGAACAACCATAATTCCCCCAAGGAATTGTGGAAACAGATCCTACCCTTTCGTTAATAGCTCAGGCATGCCCATAGGTAGGCACAAAAGGTACGCAAATTGCCATTTCAAACATTTATTGAAGCAATTCTACTCTTGTGTAAAATACGTGTCCTGCAATGAATATTAGAATCGTGAAAAACAATCTTACCAGTGTTACAAGAAAGGTGAACAGAATTAATAACTCAACCATTGTGCATTTGCATTGAATTATATGAATACATATATTTGCACTCCTACTTAGCACTTCCTATCATATAAAGCATAGGGTGTGCAAGTCTGCCTCATAGTGGGATGAGATTGAAATCGGAGTGAATCCTGCAAGCGAATATGACGGACGATGACATTCCTTTCTAAGGAGTTGAGGATGCGTGCAATCTAGGAACTTCTCCGGTGATGAGCCCTCGCAGCCCTCTGGAAAGCCCACTAAACAAAAGTTGTTTCGGCAGGGCCGCCCCTCTGCATTTTCCACCCGGGCGGTTAGGCCCCTGGAGACAGAGGACAAGTGCGAGAGTTTACATTCCATCTCGGATATCGCATTTTCCATAGTGGAGACCCTAGTCTCTGCGTCTTTGATCCCATCATCGGCATTACGTCATGGTGCAGTAACATCACATTGAATACCACAGCACCCATCTTTGCCTCAAGAGTGGTGAGTGATTGATTTTTCGCCTCTAGGATCACGCTGGTGTCTGAGCTAGCAGCAAGAGCACAGTCTTCTCCGTCTGTCCCAGCTGATTGCACTGCAGCATGGGCAAATTTGTCCTACGTACCCTACTTGCCCTGGGAGGGATGGGTGGCATGTAGGAAAGTGCCTCTCTTGGACACGGTTAGCCCCCACTTTTTGCCTGGAAAATGATATAACTTTGACTGAAAGTGCACAGGGTCCCTGCCAACCAGGTCCCCTGTGCTAAAGCTATTTCCCTAACCTGTAGAGGGGCCCCAAGGGAACCCTAGGGTCACTTTACTTAGGGCCTGCCTTGGTGCAGACCAAGCTAAAGAGTCAACATGGCACACATCCATGTGTGAGTGTATGTGTATCAGAAACGTATATACCTGAATCCCTATGTGCACTGTAAGTCGTTTTTGACCTATCACAATTCACAATATATATATACAAATACTTTTTGTAAGGTTTTTTGAACTGTGAAATCCACAACATATGGAACATAGGGGCGTGGTCTTGCTGGCGGTAAGGTCGCTTCACTCTGAGTGAGCACTGCGGCTGAGCACTCAATCCGCCAAACTCCGGGAGGCGCGGAGCCCATCAGCGGTACTCCATATGGGCCTGTGCAGCTGAAAGCTCCAGGAGGCAGATAAACTGCATTGCCCCAACCGGAGCACTGAGGATGTAGCGGCAGCGATAGATGCACAGCCTACACGGGGATAACTGAGGCCACTTGGAGGTCTGACGCCTGCTGCAGACGGTGCTCGCT
The DNA here is from genome assembly GCF_964261635.1 of Lissotriton helveticus. NCBI lineage: Eukaryota > Metazoa > Chordata > Amphibia > Caudata > Salamandridae > Lissotriton > Lissotriton helveticus. Next base: position 576,498,206 of record NC_136067.1, read on the forward strand.
CGGTGCCGGTGGCCGGGATTCAGCCCACGGACCCGAGGACTGCGCCATAGCCTGGGAACCATTCTGTGGCCCTAGGAGGCACCCGCCGGTGCATGTGTCTGTGACGGCCTGGGTGCCAGGTGTCTGGGTGGTCCGGAGTGCACCCTGCTGACTCCAACAGGCGCTGCTTATACTGCTGGACCCTGAGTTGAGACCACAAGTAAGGAGGTATCCCGGGGGTGAGTGCCGTGCCCTGTTGAGATCCGGACCGCTCTCCTCTGCAACTAGACGCCTGCTGCCGGACCTGCCCACGCTTTTGCCGGGCACTGGCAGGGAAGCATTCGCTCCAGCACCATACTTAAAGGGGGCCACACCAGGAACAGTGGATCATTCCAACGGCTCCCACCGCAACACGTGCCGAGCACTAACGTCTGCCTGGCTGCCCCACTCCTGCACTCTCGGGCGAGCTTGTCGACTGTGGCGCCTTGTTTGACTGTGCTTGGACTACCTACACCCAGAGCCTGGGGTGTGGGCCCTCCACTTGCGAACTGCTGGTGCCTCGGGCTTGATCCGGAGGGGCACTGTCTGTGGTCAAGTCCCTTGCGGCTGAGCCCTAGGTCCAGGCTGCTGAAGGAGCGTGATTGACCCAAAGAGGATACCTTGGTCCCACAACACCACTCTTGCAGCAGTCTAAAAGCGCCACCTTTACTCTCTGCACCTCTCTGAAGTTGCAAGGGGGAAACCTGGCGCCAAACAGCCTAAGATAACCTTTGTGAACGGCTGCACCGGCAAATGCGGTGACGCAGAGGAACATGCCACACAGACTGACACTGCAGGGGTCCAGGACGAAAATATACGCTCCCTGCTCCTTGACTCCTCAAAAATAGACCCCCCTGGCGGCCCGCCTGGACCAAGTCAAGCAATGTGTGGATTCCCATAACTGCTGGATCACCCAATTGGAAACCAGAGTGTTGGACGCAGATGATATCAGTGCAGACAACCGACAGCGCCTGCTCAAAATGGATAAAGTACTAGAGCTCATCCGGGCCAAAAATGAAGATCTTGAATCCCGCTCCCGCAGAAATAACCTTCGTATTACTGGAGTTCCTGAATCCACAGCCATATCCAAAATGGAGGACTATGTAGAATCGCTGCTACAAGAATTGTTTGGCACGGCCCTATCTACAGTCTTCATCATTGAAAGGGCACATCAATCTCTTGCCCCACTGCCCCACCCTGCTGCCCCCATGGCCTATAATAGCCCATATCTTAAATTACTGAGACCGCAATGCGTTTCTGCAGAGGGCCAGAGAGATGGGGGAAGTCCGGCATGAGGGGAACACCCTCACTTTCAATCCTGATTTTACCCTGGCGGTCCAGGCAGCTAGATGGGATTTTCTACCAGACAAACGACTGCTTCAACAACTGAATATCAAACATGCTCTCATGTATCCTGCCAAATTGCGCATTGATACTGATGATAAACCGCGCCATTTCACAGACCCTAAAGCGGCCATGGCATATGTTAAACAGCTGCAAAAAACTCCCACATCTGCTGTGGCTGGCTACACCAGCGACGATTGGCACCGTTCGTATCGAACTGCTCGTCTAGCTGGTCCTCCCTGTGGCTCGGAGCTGCAGTCAAAAACACTGGCTCCTCAGTGCATCAGTAAACAATATCTCCCCTAGGCCTTCTGAGATAACAAACTAACACTTTAAGCAACGTCTCCGTATGCACTACTCCGCTCAACCACCCTGGCCATGTGGCCAGGAATAGTCCAGTAGAGCCAACATGCCCCATAGGGATGAGTCCCACAAACTTCTACTATTCTCCAAATTGGGGGTTTCTGATTAAGGAGGGAACTGTGTCTCAACCTGATTGGGGGTTGGAGTGAGAGGGGGTGGGTATGGGCAGCTAGTTGGGGATATTAGGAGACGGGACCATTATTCCCGGAGTTGTTATCTCCTTGTTTGTTTACTGATTTGAATCTGTTACCTTTAACGCCAAGCGATAGTACCACTGTATGCCAAGCTACAAGTTTTCCTACCATGAACGGCAGCACGGTAGCGCGAGATAGTGAACACATCCAAGAGCTCATAAATGACTGAAGTGACATTCCTAACATGGAATATAAGAGGCATTAATGACCATTGTGAATCCCGACTTATGCATGCCTGTCTCGATCGACACAACGTGGACATATGCTTTATGCAAGAGAAGCACCTCTCCACCACTAATACCGCATGCTTACAGGCCCTCTGGTGGGGCCTTTCTCACTCCTCGGTATACTCTATGTGAGGGTGTTAGATTTGGGGGTCTCTAGTTTGCACATGTTGGTACTTGTGACAAATAGGGACCCTTGCCTCTAGTCAGGATAAGGGGATTACACTCCTAAATTACCCATGTTCACCTCCTTAGTGGCTAGGCACGAGCAGACAGGCTTATCTCAGAGGCAGTGTGTAAAGCATTTATGACCACATACAGTAACCCAGTGACAACACTACAGATGGACACCACACAAGGTTTTATATACAAAATAAGTATACTTTATATAGATTTACCACAACACCATAGACAACAAAAATACACAATACTGTTACTTTAGGATGGCAGTTTTAGCTTAGTTCAGTTCAGTTCTTAAGATGCGAAACTTTGCGTCAATGTACCTTACGATGCGTTGCGTTTCCACGACAAGCAATGTTGCAGCGAGGGAAATGCGGCAAAGTTCCGGTGCAAAGAAATAAAGACGTGAAGATCTTCCAGATGCGGCACGCTTCTCCGGGGATGCGAGAAGTTCGCGGTTCGATGCGTGGACTGCAGAGACGACACCCTTGTTCAGAAGTGCGACGGCAACAGCTTCAGCTGTAACACTCTTCTCCCACGTTTGCATGAAGCTACCGCACGATGCGACAACTACAGCGGCGACATCCTTGTTCAGAAATGCGAAAGCAGCAGCTTCGACAGCGGCGCACTTCTCGGGGGATACGAGGCGCTTTCCTCGATGCGGTGCAATGCGAGTTTCAGCAGCGACACCCTTTTTCAGAAGTGCTACGGCAGCGACGGAGACATGCTTCTACCTCGTTGCGAGACTCTTCTCACGATGCGTTGCAGTGCGACAATGCCAGCGGCGACACCCTTGTTCATAAGTGCGACGGCAGGCAGCAGCAACGGCGACACGATTCCTCTTCGTTGTGAGATGCTTCTCTCGATGCGGTGCAGTGCGACAACGACAGCGGTGACACACTTGTTCAGAAGTGCGACGGCAGCAGCAGCGACGGCGACACGCTTCCTCTTTGTTGCGTCGCGCTTCCAGCTCCTTGCGACACGCAGTTCCTCAGAAGGCCCAAAACAGCAACAGGCACTTACAAAAGAACTCTGGGGAGCTGTGGGTTGAAGTCTGTTGTCCATGAGACTTCAGCAGGAGGCAAGCTCTTTTACAAGCCCTTGGAGATCCTTCACAAGTTGAAAGCAAAGTACACAAAGTTCCTCTCTCCTATCTTTGGCAGTATGGCAACCACCGCAGGCCAATCCCCAAAGCAGCACTTCAGCTTAGGAATAGTCTCTCCTCAGTTTCTTCAGGTTCCTCTCATCAGCAGAGGTTTCTTCTTGTTAGTCCAAAAGTGATCTAATTTCATCGGATCAGGGTCCCAATATTTATACACCAAAATCCTTTGTTCTCTGAGGGGAGAGGGGCCTTTGCCCAGTTCGAACCAGCTCTGAAGCACTCTGTTTACCACAATTCTCCTTTCCTTTCACAGTGAAGGGCAGAAACATCTGACGCTCCACAGGAGGTGGAGCCAGCATTGTGGAAGGCAAGTACAGCCCTGGAGCACTTTGTTGACAGGATTCCTTCTCTTCTTTCAGTGTGCAGTGCAGGGACATCAGCCGCACTGGACACCTCAACGTCACCTGCAGCCTTAACTGCAAACTGCCCTGGTAAGCAGTTCCGGACACCAAAAGGCTCCCCTGCACCATCCGCCCTGGGCTTTGGTGGCATTGTAACTTACCTCTCCAGCTGTTGGTTCCCCCCCTCCCCCACTGGCCTCCTGGTCTGAGCCTGCAGCCCTTTTATAATTTAGCCTTTCTCCATTGACTTGCCTTAGACTCCCAACGCTGTGTTAGCACCCTGCACCCGGTGGCCCCTGTGCCGCTGGTGGTGCACTGTTGGTGCTGCTTTGGACCTTGCCTAGTGCTTGTCTCAAGCCCTGAAGACTGATCTCACCAAGCCGCTGTTACTTAACTGTAAGCAGCCTCCCACCGATTTCAGCAATCTCCTTTGATTTGTATTGGGTGCCCGACCCCGTATTTGCACCCTGCACCCAGCCGCCCTTGTGTGACTTGTGGTGTACTGGGATGCTGTTAGAACCTTGCCCCATACTTGCTTTCACCTACAAAGAATGGAACTGTAAGTCGATGTAACCTGCCTGTATGCTGAATGTCTACTTGCTTCAATAGGTTAACATAGCAAAATCCAAGAATTGTACTTAGTGTCTAGTTTTTGTATTGAAAATTATTTCTATTGAAAAACGTATTTACCTCAGAAGAAATTCTGTGGTTCTACAAAATTATAACCAAGTATTATTTTGATCTCAAATTAATTAATTGAATGTGTGTCTCATTTACTGCCTCTGTGAGTACAACAAATGCTTGGCACTACTCTACGAAGAGCCTAACTGCTCGCCCACACTACCACAAAAGATAGCATCAGTGTTATCTACTTTAGCCCCTTTAAAGCTTCTGGGTAGCCACTGGAATCTATATATTCTATACCAAGAAGAGGTATAGTGTGCACTGAATCAGCTTCCTACAGGGGATGCCTTGTCTTTCAACATGATAGAAACCGGCCGTTCACAGCTCATACAAAAGGCCTGCCTCCAACCACATCAGACCTGCCAGTCTCCCACAACCAGCAGGGCGGTACGAACAGTCTGGCGAACATCACTCAAATACTGTCCGGAGTCAGCCTGGATGGACCCCCCTGCGAAGGAAAATGGAATCAAATCCTTTGGTCTAGCTATGAGGTACTAGACCACGGGATACGTGGCCCACCAACTGATGATCAAAGAAAAGGGAGCAGGTAAACCAATCCAGGAGCCAGGGCCTCCCCCAAAAGGACCGGCCAACCCTCCACGGAAATCCAGAGAGTGGCACAAGCAGTCCAAGGGCTCAAGGCTTAACTCAGCACCTCTCCAGGGGTTGAGGGGCAGCAAAAGTAACAAGGACCACACGCCAGGCAACGTCTGGCTTAGTTCCAGGCCCCTAAGCCCCTCAAGCAGACTAGCTGTCTCAAATTGCTTTCATTTTACAAGGGCGCGCCTTCATGAGCGTGTAAAAGGGTTGAATTTTATTACTTTTTCTACTGTGGGTGGAGCTGTCTGAAATCTGAGTACGTATTTATATCTTTATAGTGAATGAGACAATCCTAGTGTATTTGTTCCCCAGCTGCCGAAGGGTATATAGTCTTGAGTATTTTAATATATTCTGTTGCTTCATTCACCACAACTCCTTTCCGTTACCTGTTTATTTTTTCATTTTTTCCCAATTATGGCCTCAAATCGACATGGTATGCAATCCCTTCCATTCCCACAGCCTCCTGACAAGCCTTGAATCAGTGTTCCAATGTACACAAAAGGGGTTGGGGGAGTCGCCACACGACAGGCCATTGAACTCCCTCACGCAGTGCACCAGATCACACCAGGTCATGCAGTCTATGCCAAAGGCGGCTTGCCACGCTCTGCCTAGGAGGACGGGACGGCTCCAGGCGCTTGCCCTCACTGCTCCGTGGCCCAGCCTGAGGGCCATACACCACTAATCCCATCAGCGCTTGGCCGCGGGTTGGACTCGCCTGCTGATCAAGGCGTCAATCTCCATCAAGGCAGCAGGAGTTCCTGGACCGCTTTGTTGCAGCCTGCCCTCCTCACCTATGTTGACCCCAGGGATCACACACCCAGCCTCAAATGACTCAGGGCTCAATAGGGTCTGCCATGCTTTCCCACACATTACGGGGTGGGGGAGAGGAGGCAGAATGATGATCGATAGGGGCCGTGTAGCACAGGGCCGATCTAGATCGTGACCACCACCTTCCTGACACTGCTTTTGAGACACAGGGTTATTGATAAGACAGAAGAAATGACACTGGATCACTAGATCTATTTGCTATTTAAGCAAATTCGTTGGTTGGTGAACCAGTATCAAGAACAAGAGGAGTTCAAACAACTTGAGTATGGTGACTATCAGCTCTATTAATTTACTGTGCCTGCAAGGTGGCTCTAATGAAACTATTTCAGCCAAGCTTCTGATGATAAGGTTTTGCCCTTATGAAAGGTTTCCATTTAATAGGTATGCATTGGTCTTAATGAATTGATACAAGCCCTTGTCATGGAAAACCTAGACTATTGCGATAACATCCGTAGGAAAGTAGGATCTGCTTTTATGGTTACCCCCACTATTTGCTGGTGTCATTCTGTTTTCTGACTAGCCTGACTGGGATCCTGCTATTCAAGGCCCCATTCAATGTCCGTTCTCCCTAAATTGGACTATGGTAAGTACTTTGGTACCTTCCTAATTTGCCTCTATTGTACCCTTCTAAGTCCCTTGTATATGGTACTAAAGTACCCAGGGCTTAGGTACACATGGGGTGTCTCATGGGCTTCAGCATATCTTGTGCCATCCACGAGAGACCACTCAACCTGTGACAACAGGACTGCCATGGCAGCCTGTGTAAGCTGGTGCTAGCACCACTTACGACAGATGTACGTTTACTTAAATCTCAAGTCACTGCACTTAAAACCTATAAGTCAACCCTAAGGTAGGCCGTCCCCCCTCCTGCATTTTCCGTCATCAATGGTCATTGGTCTTCCGTGCCTCCTGGTTACTTCCGAGTGACATGGACTCTGTCCCCTCTGCTTGCAGTTACTCCCCTTTAAGAATCCACCGTTGGATTTCACCAGACTCATTCACCTTCTTCGCCAGAGGCATCTTCACTTAAGTCCTCCATTGTGGTCTACGGCGGTGTCCGGCGTTAATTTGCACCTATGCACCCGGCTTCCCTGGTGTAGGTATCCTGGTTCCTGGGGTATCCAGGGTGGGGCGACTTTCCAATCTTCCACTGGGTTTCTTAAGGGTCCTCTAGGAAGGGTCCGCCTTCTGCAAAACTGAAACCGAGACTTCGAAGTCTTCTGGGTCAAGTCTGGACTTCGGTCGCGGTTCACATTCCACTTTATTAGTATACGGTTTGGTCTCCCCCTAGAGACCACTGTATATTTGTGCTACTTACCTGTTCTCCTTTTGAAATAGTGTGTGTTTTGTGTTTATATCTCCGGATAGGAGATATACCAATGTGTTAGTGTGTATAATAAATATAACCATTGTTATAACTACACTGTGTGGTTATTTTTCATTTAACCTACACTATATCATTAGACCTGGTGAAACAGGCTGCTTAAAACTCCTTCTTGACTAAGCCTGAAGGGTGCTCTTCACAGGTATCACTTAGAGAGCTTTCGCAGATTGTCTAAAACCACTAAAATCATCATAAGGTTGTCTGGATTAGTGCAGGGTGCTTCACTTAAATAAGTGTGCACCACATAGTCAGCCACCCGCCTACAACATCTATACTGGTCTTCCCAAGATATTTATCGTCAGATACTTAGTGTTTAGAATGATGAAGTCAGAATTTGCTAAGAACTCTGAGCACAATCATATGAATCTAATTAGTAAAACACTCAACTGGCTTTTTCTGATTGCAAAGATCAAATGCTAGGTTCTCCTTGTAAAGTCCCATGGCTTCTCATTGCACAATTAATTAGCTGTAGGAAATGTAAGTTCTCTATACGTTCCAAACCAAAGGGGGAATAAGTCCTCATCACTTATTGTCACCAATCTCCATAAATGAGGATAGTGGCCTGGTAAAATGGCCGTGAAGACACGTCTTTCATCGCTTCCGCTGGTGGCAGTGAGATCCGCTGGAATACTGCGGTTTAATACAAACACCGACCCCACAATTGTAACCATGACCCGTTGATCAACCATGACCCGATGATTCCTACTGGAACAATTGGAAATGAGGTACAGACCCCTTATATCTGTGGCGGAAGGGAAATTGTAGCAAAGCATCTGGGCTGCTCTCACCATTTTTGACGGACCGAGAAGGGAAAGCTGAGGCATACTACGGAGGAATAAGGTAAGCATGAAGCACTCTTCCAGCGTATGGGCGGAGAGATTAAAAACCTGGAACTACTACTAACGGCCAGCGGGGGTGAACGTCTCGGTCCACCGGAGAATGCCAGAAGGGATTGTACGGAGAGGCCCCAGAGGAATAGCAACCCTGGATGGTGGCCGTGAAGGTGAGAAATTCACAATTTTGAGGGCGATCCAGAGTAGGTCTGTGCGCAAGGGCCAGCCCAGAGGAAGGGTTCCAGTGTTGCCGCCTACAGTGTGGAGGGCACCTGAGGGACAGCAGGACCCGTGGGGCGCCTGGTAGTACCAGTGGTGAAAGCGACCACCCTCCCGTGCTGAGCCGATGCGGATGAAGCTACGAATGCTGCAGACTAGGAGGAAAAGAATAGTGAGTTCAGCGCAGTGGGGTTCCAAGCTGAGGGGATATAGGGTCTAGGAGGAGCAAGATCTGCGTTCCCACCGGGGTGACGCCGCTCGAGCTTGACGCGCCACAGTGAGGATACGGCCTACCAGCAGCATAGGAAAACCGGACCTAGGTGAACAGACACCGCAGGAGTAAATCTATGAGCAGAACAGGAGAAAGGTAGAAAGATTCCCTCAACGCAAGAAGTGTGGCCTGCTGAGGAGTGGGAAGTGTGCATTGGAAAGTTGATCGCCTGAATCGTGAGTCACACCAGGAAGCAGACCTAATACGGTTGGCTCGATAGGGTACACCACGAGGCTGAAGGGAAAAAAAAGTTGAGCAGTGCTTTTGCTCCCTTGTAAATGAAGAGGACACCATATGAATATGGAAGACCAACAAGCGAAAGCCTGCATGAGAACGGCCGACCATAACAATAAGCAGTTGTGGAGTAGTGTGCAATTAGTGAGGGGGCTAGTGCTAGTGGCCGAGGACTATTTCTACAGGGGATAGCTACCATGGAGAAAGATAAGGGAGCCAAGGTGTAGGCTAACAAGATCTTGAATTATGCGCGGCCCTTCCCAGAGGGTTTGAACTCATTGGAATTAGGTGCTGGAAAAAACCAAGGGGAAGATGCCATGACTCCTACAGAACGCGACCAGTCACTAGCAGATATTATGGCAGCGATCAAGACCACCAGAGATGATAGGGTCAATAGAATAGATGCTGTAGCCATCAACGTTAACCTGTTGAGTTGCAACTTACGTAAGGTATCTGATAGAGTCACCACAAATGAAAAAAATGTGGATACTGTCCAAACGGAGGTCTGATCATTGGGGGAAACGGTCCTTGAATTACAAAAAAAAAAGTGATACTCGTGCACAATACCAGGAGGGACGGTCGAGAAGGAACAACCTGTGATTTGTGGGATTCCCGGAGAGTGCAGAAGGACCCTCAGCGGAGCTGTTCCTGGAGGACTGGATTATTAAGATCCTAGCTTGTAAGAGACTTTTTAATTTATTTAACATTGAAAGGGCCCACAGGGCACTGGTTCCCACGTCCCATCCTGGGGCCTCGTTGCGAGACATCATCGCCCGATTCTTCATTTCTTGGGACAGAGGCGCAATACTGCATGCCACCCGCACCAGAGAACCACTACTATTTGAAGGACGCCCGATCACAATTTATCTCGACTATACCCAACAGGTGCAAGACCAAAGGAGAACATTTCTGGCGGTCAAGAGACAACTGCAAGATGCTGGGATAAAATAAAGCATCCTTTTCTCAACCAAGCTGAGGGTTGAGCACAAAGGAAAGGCTGTATTCTTCTTCTCCGCAGCGGAGGTAGTAGAATGGTTGGACACCATAAGCATCAGATCCAACCAGGGGACGAAGACAGCAGATTCAAAACACATCGCAGGATGATGCTGGTAGCTCAGGTCGAGTCCGGGTATGCTCTGACGGAACTCTATGGATGGTGGAGATGAAGTCGGATTCAGAAGCAGCAACACAAGACTTGCTGATCAAGCCGAATACCTCTAAAGACACTACCAGTTGACTATGATGAAGTCCGACCAGTTTCTCGGACACTCAGTTAAGTCCTTAAGAGGGTTCTGTTTAAGGTCCAGATATTTGTGGGGGACTTTATAATGTTATCAACTGTGACTAGGGGGGAGACCTCACCCCCTTTAGAGACTGAGGCCTGTACGAGGAACTGGAGGCTACAGCCGCGCACCTCGGCGGTTGCTTGGCCACAGGCAATGCACGCTGTATTGGAGACATGGCTCCTGCATATCTAGGGATAAGAGAACACTAAGTCAAACAGTATGGAAAACGAGGCAGTGGGTATTTGTTGTGGCTGGAATATTTGGTGGGGGGATGGGGAGGGAAACACAGATTCTAGCTCTGCACACTACAGGGGACCCAAAATACTGGCCAGGGGGGTTTGGGGAGGTGAAACAGTTGACTGCCTTCGGCAATACTTTGGGAGGATTTCAAGAGTTCCTTGTATGGAGGTCAGACTAGTGTTGCAAAACTTACCTACATGGGTGAAGGGGGGGGGGGAAGAGAAGGGAAAGATCTTTCTGAAAGATGGTCTGTATGGTTTTCCCCATGATGAAAATGCTCAACTGGAATGTACGAGGTATAGCAATATTTGGAAAACGAATACGGTCCTATCTGAAAAGATACAGAATATCTATAGCATGCCTACAGGAAACTCATGTTTGGGGAGATACAATACCCTGCATAAGACGGAGGTGGAGAGGACAGATATACACCACCTCATATTCAGGATTTCCACAGGGCACTTATATGGGTAGCTCCCGGGGTACCATTCCAGCACTTATAACAAACCCAGATGGATGCTACGTGATACTACATGGCAGACTAGACGGACGAGAAATATGCCTCATAAATGTATATGGCTCCTAATTCGGACTGCTCAGAATTCTTCCCTTCTGTGGGAGCAGCTGCGACCCCATACTTAGGGGCTATGGCGACTACGATGGGGGATATTAACTGTTTTTTAGATGGGACACTGGACCGTGAGCTCCTGTGACAGAATACTAAACCGGAAATGACAGGGGCCCTTCAAGGTATTCTACAAGTGTTGTAATTTGGCAGAGATTGGGTTAGCATTAGCAGAAGCCATCATGTATTTAGAGGTTATCTTATCCGTTTTGTGGAATCCATTTTGTATTTCTGGCAGCCATCTTGTTTGCCATGCGCTACCACGTGCGTGCCATGTGCTCTGTCCTACCTTGCTGTTGTATGCTCTTGGAATCTGCCTAGAGACAGGTTATATTTAGTTTCTTCTGCTTCACACATGCTCAGTTGAACTTGCAGCTGTCCATGCAGCCTCTGTTAGTCTGTAACTGGACTACCTCTTCTCCGGTTTCCCTTTTGACTATGGCTCAGTATTATGAACGCCAGGAATTAGAAGCAAAGGGTAATGAGGATAAGAAGACTAAAGAATTAAAAACAAAGGTTATGTTGGCTCAGGCTTATGGTCCGCCGTCTAGAGGTAGTGATAGAGGTGGACGTGGATCTTATGGTTCGTCTTTCCTTCTTATACTCGTTCGTATTTGTCTGTTGACCAGTGTGCGTACTGTAAGAAATTTGGACATTGGGCTTCCGATTGTCCAGCACTACATGCTCAGCAGTATCCACGGGGACAAATGAGGAATCGTTCAGAATATTCAGGGTCTAGAGGAAGCACAGGTGATCGTGCTAGGTTTGATGCTAATATACGTGGGCAGGATGGGTTTAACACCTTTGATAGACGGAACCAATATCAAATGTCCGACTATGTGCTGTCTGATTTTCAAGATTCTGCTTATGCATAGGATTGCCTAAGATGCGGTAAGGAATCAGTTGAAGTTCCAATAGATCAGAGGGGTCCCTATGTTACAGCACATGTTTTGGGTTCTACTGATCAGTTGCTGGTTGATACAGGAGCCACTCATAGCGCCTGATCTAAACAATTGGTTCCAAGGGCTCCCCTGTCTGGCTCAACCATTACATCGATAGGGTTTGGTGGACAACCATCCCTTAGCCCATTGTCACAACCACTTGCATTCCATGTTGATAAGTTCACTACTCCATGTCCATTTTTTCTCTCTCCGAACACACCAGACAATATTGTGGGTCTTGATATGCTCAAGTATTTCAGGGCTACGATACGATGTTCTCCTGAAGGAGTACGTGTTATTTTGAATGACAATTACCCCACAATTGAGAGATCTTGTCTTGTTAAAGAGGATACTGCATTAGCTTCACTACCTAGTACTTTGTGGGCTACTTCAGACACGGATGTAGGGCAAATGGTTATCCCACCAGTGCATATTAGTGTCAAGGAGGGCGCTTCATTGCCATGCTTGCTTCAATACAAAATTTCACAGGAAGGAGAAGAAGCACTTATACGCATTGTTCATGATTTAATTAAATTGGGGGTTGGGGAGGAAGTCCCTTACAATGTTTGCAACAGTCCTATTCTTCCCATTTTGAAAAAAGATATTGACACTAGGATTTACAGATTCATTATAGATTTGCGAGAAGTTAACAAGATTGTTGTCCCACAATACACAGTGGTTTCTGACATAACGACACTTCTTACTTTGGTTCTTCCGAAAGCAACTACATTTTCTGTGATTGACCTGAAGAATGCTTTCTTTTCGATTCCTCTTCATCCTGATAGCCGATATTTGTTCGGCTTCTCTTTGAAAAATCGATCGTACAGATTTTGTAGGATTCCTCAAGGGTACACTGAGAGTCCTAGTATTTACAGCCAAGCATTGGAAAGACAGCTTGATTCTTTTGCTTTACCTGAAGGAGTGGCTCTCATACAATATGTTGAGGACATCCTGTTGGCAGCCGATACTCCTGAACAATGTGAAAAATGTACTTTGTCTTTGCTTTCTTTCCTTGCATCGCACCATCATAAAGTGTCACGGAAGAAATTGCAATATTGTAGACCGAAGGTAACCTATTTAGGTCACCTTCTGTCTAAGGAGGGCCGTGCACTTACACCAGATCGCATTCAAGCAATTTTGGACACACCAGTGCCTTCCACTCAGAAAGATGTCCGTGCATTCATTGGTCTGACTTTGTTTTACAGGCAATGGATATTAGGATTTTCACACATTGTTAAACCCCTGTTAGCGCTTTTGACTAAAGACACTCCAATGCCGCTCCATGGACAAACGAATGTCAGAATGCTTTTCATCAGTTACGTCAAGCTCTTTGTTCTGCACCAGTGTCTGATACTCCAGATTATACGAAGCCTTTTACATTCTATGTACATGACAAAGATGGTTGCGCATTGAATTTGAATTTAAAAAGCTTATATAGCGCAACGTACACCATTGCGGTTTCTTGGCGCTTTTGACGGCTTGTAATAACCTAAAAATGGAACATTTAGAGTGGGAAGGCCTGAGCAAACAAAAAGGTTTTCAGGCCCTTGCGGAAGGCTGAATATTGTTTAGAGCTTCGGAGGTGGTCCGGCAAAGAGTTCCAAAATACCGGTGCCAGGAAGGAGAAATTCGAACCTCCCCATTTTTTTCTGGTGAAGCGAGGGACTTGAAGTAAGGACTGATCTGACGAACGAAGTTGTCTGGCGGGAACATAGTTGATTAGAAGGGATGAAATGAAGGCCGGGGCCTTTCCCTGTCTCGCCTGAAAAACCATGCACCCCATCTTAAAAAGTGAGCGTTGCCGGACAGGCAGCCAGTGTAGTTTCTTCAAGAGAGGTGTAGAATGATGGAACCGGGGAAGGCCATATACCAGCCGGGCAGCTTGGTTCTGCACCAGCTGGAGTCTGTGGAGGCTGTATGCCGGAATGCCGTTGTAAAGGGCATTGGCATAGTCTAGGCGGGAGATAACCAGGGCAGACATAATGAGTTTGAGTGCCAACGGGGAAAAGAAACGAGAAACCATACGGATAGTTCGGAGCATAAGAAAGCAAGAGGAAACAACAGCAGCAACCTGTGAGTGAAGGGTGAGCTGGTGATTCATTTTTATACCCAATGTTTTTACTGTAGAAGAAGGAATAGGGGGGGTACCAAGAGTGAGGGGCCAAAAGGAAGAATTCCAGGGGCTGGAGGAGCCACCAGTAAGCACCAACTCGGTTTTATCCGGATTGAGCTTCAGATGGTTGTGGCTCATCCAGTCCCTGATAAAAATCATAATAGACTGAAAATTGGAAATAGCATGAGGGGAGGAAGACAGATCAAAGACCAGCTGGAGGTCATCCGCATAATTATACACCGCGACCTCCAGCTGTTGTAAAGCAAAAATTAAAGGGTAGATGTAAAGATTAAACAATAATGGGGAAAGAGAGGAACCTTGGGGAACACCACAAGTGATCTTCAAAGGGCCTGCCCTGAACTCTCCCAGCCGGACGGCCTGTGTACGGTCCCGCAGGAAGGACGAGAGCCACACTAGTGCTGACCCCCCGATTCCCGCCGCTCCGATACGTGAAAGCAAGATGGAATGATCCACCGTATCGAAAGCGGCGGAGAGATCGAGGAGCACCAGGGCTTGTTGTTTATTTTGGTCCCGACCCTCCCTGAGGGTGTTCAGGACCGACACCACCACAGACTCAGTCGAGTGTTTGGGGCGAAAACCCGCCTGGCAGGACGCCAAGCCGCCCGTGGCCTCAACATGGGTGCTAAGCACCGAGGCAACATGCCGCTCAAGTACCTTGCCCAGAAATGGGAGCAAGGAGATTGGCCGGTAATTAGAAGAAACAGCAGGGTCGGCCCCTGGTTTTTTCAGGATGGGCACAACAGTTGCCACTTTAAGGGCCGGCGTCACAATACCCTGAGAAAGGGAGCTATTTAGGAAAGTGAGCGGGGGCTGTACGCAGACCGAGAAAATTTGCTGCAAAATACGAGCCGGGCAGACGTCATCTGGTGAGCCCGACTTAACTCTCAGCAAAGTTTCCAGGAACCCGGTTTCCGTGATAGGAGGAATTGATGTAAGGCTAAGCGGCAGGGCTGGTGGGCAAGGGTCAACGTAAGAAGCAGATGGAGGGGGGATGTTATTTTTAATGTTATGCACTTTATCAATGAAGTAAGAATTTAATGAGTCGCAGAGGATCTGAGTAGGAAGGGGTTTAGATGTACTCCTATCTGAGAAGGCTAACTCCTTGACTATCGTGAAAATTTCTCGTGGTTTGTTCTCAGCTGCTAAGATTTTTGAAGAAAAATAAGTGGGTTTAGTTTCAATAATCAGTTTCTTATAATCCTGCCGTAGTGTTAAATAACGACTTTTCAAAAGGGGACAATATTCCCTTCTCCAAAGTCTCTCAGCGTGCCGAAGGGACGATTTTTTGTCTTTAAGGTTGGCATCAAACCATCTATTCGCCTCCTTGGGTCTTTTGATTGAGATCCGGCGTAGGGGCGCCACTGGGTCGCAGCCTTTCGTAAGCCAGGTATCGATCTCAGTGACTTGTGCTGACGAAGATAACCCATCTAAGTCTGGCACCGTAGCTAGAAGGGCAGATGACAACGAAGTGAAATCGACCCGGTTCCAGTTCCTGGCCCAAATATTCTTATCCCGCGGAGTCCTGGATGGTAAACTAAGATGGAGGGTAAAGGAAATGATGGCATGATCGGACCAAGAACAGGGAGACACTGCTACTGAGGAGATAGAGTAGTTAAGGGACCAAACTTGGTCAAGCACGTGTCCACCGATATGAGTGGGCACCTGAACATGGGAAATAAAATTTAGAGACTGAAGGAAATCAGAGAACTGTTTCGAGGCCTGACATTCAGACGGATCATCGGGCCAGTAGTTGAAGTCCCCCAGTATAAGGAGGGAGGCATGATTAACCGTCAGCGTGGCTACTAGGTCCTGAAAGACTGTCGTAAAATAAGGGGTATTCTTAGGAGGACGATAAGCAAGTAAACAAATCAAAGGAGAGGAGAAAATATTAGAACGAACTACCAGATACTCAACGGAATCAATAACGGCAGATGGAAGTAACTGAAAGTTGTACTCAGTTTTGGCGATAATCGCCACACCGCCTCCTTTTTTCCCAGCAGGGCGGTCTGCTCGAAGAGCCACATAGGTAAGGGGGAGAGCCGCTAACAAAGCGGGGAGAGACGAATCACCAAACCACGTCTCTGTCAAGCACAGTATATCTGGCTTCCGGGTGTCAAGCAAAATAAATAGGTCCTGGTGATGTTTTACCGCTCACCTGGTATTTAACAAAATAAAAGACAACGAGGAAGGAGGGGGGGATGGGGAAGGGCAGGGCATTGGAATAGCGGGGGTGAGACCAAGAGATGCAATCTTACTAGTGATGACAGGAGCGAGTAGCCATGGACCCTGTAGGAGCCTCAAGCTAGCCGAGGAATAGGTGGTAAGGGGAGCAGAATGACATGCCCCTTGCCCCGGCCGGCCGCGGACGGGCGCAGACGGGCTTAACTCAGGTGCAACTCCGGCGCGCCTCCGTCGCGCCCGCTGCGCTCGTCCGCTGCGCTGACACATAAGGTCCGACTAAATAGCCCGTGACCAGAGTGGGCGGGGCCAAAAGGTCGGGAAGGGCGGGGTGATTAAAATGAAGTAAACAGGAAAAACGCCGCTATAAGTCAGCGGGAGAGGCAGGGGCCAAAGGCTTGTAATCAGCCTCAGAACAAGTAAGTTAAAATATTACAATAATCTCGCTGGCCGTCAGCGAGCCCGTCCTCTGCCACCGGACAGCTCGAGAAAGCAGGCGAGGCAGCGCGGGATCTAAATAGCCCGTGACCAGAGTGGGCGGGGCATTGTCAGTTTTAGTGCAGACACATGGTGATAAGCAGCATCCCTGTGCATATTTTTCAGCAGTACTTGATCCTGTTGCTCGTACGTTGCCTGGATGCTTCCGTTCAGTTGCAGCAACAGCGGTGTCCATACGTCAGAGTGAAGGGATAGTTTTGTCACATAAATTGTAGGTGCTAGTACCCCATGCAGTAGATGCCCTTCTAAACTAGACCAAAACGCAGCACTTGACTAGTGCCCGTCTGACAGGCTATGAATTGACACTGATGGCCCCTCATATAACCCTAAAGAGATGTGCGACATTAAACCCAGCCACATTGTTGCCATATCCTGTGACTCAGTTTCAGTCAAAGGAGCCTCATGATTGTATATTCCTTACTGAGGAACAGACAAAGGGTCGCGTTGATTTGCAAGATACGCCCCTTTCAGATGTAGATGGGGAACTGTGGGTTGATGGGTCCTGTTTGAAGTTACCAGATGGCACGACTTCAGCTGCATATGCAATTACGACACTTCAGACAGTAGTGGAAACAGCTCGTATACCTCAGAAGTCAGCTCAAGCAGCTGAATTAATACCTTTAACACGAGCATGTGAACTTAGCACTGACTTGCGTGTGAACATCTATACAGACAGCCGCTATGCTTTTGGAGTGGCCCATGATTTTGGCCTGCTTTGGAAGGAAAGAGGCTTTCTTACGTCCCACGGGATGCAGATAATGCATGGAGAGTTAATGCATCATCTCTGAACTGCACTAACATATCCACAGAAGATAGCTATTGTGAAGTGCAGTGCACACAAGAAAGTAACTGATAAGACAGGACAAGGCAATGCTTTTGCAGATCGCGTGGCTCGTGAGACTGCAATGCAACGAAGCACTACTTCTATGTACGTAGTGAAGTCTCAAGCTGAGCGATGGCATGATGCTAGACAGGAAGTGTTGGATGTACAGAGATCTGCTTCTGTAGCGGAACTTGAGCAATGGGCTAAAGAAGGAATGCTGGACGATGAGGATTGTTGGCGCGACAAAGACATGGATAAATGGAAACTACCTGCAGCCTATTTACAACCTATGGTTCAAATGGCACATGGGGTGGCACATGTTGGAGCTCTAGCAATAAACTGCTTACGCGAGTTTAGGAGCATCCTGAAATTGCCAGCACAGCTAATAGAGAGTAGAACAGTCCTGTTTGATCTGTTGGCAGTATAATCCTGGTAACGGGACGCAAACTCCTACAGGAGGGTTTGCTACACCGACTGCACCTTTTGAAGTTTTGCAGATGGATTACATCCAACTTGAACGCTGCAATAACTTGAAGTATGTCCTAGTGGTGGTATTGTTAAATATTGCAGGGATTTGTTAGCATGAGCTGATAGCCATTTTGTATTTCTGGCATCTTGTTTGCCACATGCTCGCTATGTGCTCTATCCTCCCTCAGTGTTGACTGCTCTTATAATCTGCTTAGAAACAAACTATATTTAGTATCTTCCACCTTCGCACATGCTCAGAAGGGCCTAGCTAGTAGAATACACCTGCTTTTCTAGTATAACTGTCAGGCTATTTTTGCTGCTGTATGGAGAAGTAACTCTCCTCCCACTTTGTTGAGCAAGCAGATCTTGCCTGCCCATCTTAGGCATTGTGCATGCTTACATGAGCCAGGACTGCCCCTTGGTCTTATGCTGACTATGTAACCCTAGGCATATATAAGGCCCCTGTTTTCTTTACTCCTTAGACTGCCTCATTCAGTTGCTAAGGCTTCTGTGTGACGTAGTCTCCCTCATCTGAGGTGAATAAATGCATTATTTTTATATTTCAGCTTCTGTGCCAATTTCTTCTTTGTTGGTTTAAAAGGACCAAGTATCAGTGGGACCCCTGAGAAGGTTTCTATTTTCTGATTTTGATCCTCCAGATGATGTCACTCCTGACTGAGAACCTTTCTGGTGTGAGTATCCTAAAAAAGACTGTTAGGTAATTCAGAACTTGGCAGTTAGAATTTGGACAACTATTTGTTTGGTAAGAGTCGTTCTGCAGCACTTGCCTTGGATTGGTAAGGTAGTTTAGTAACACTTACTGTGGCTTAGATTTGTGTTGGCCAACTTTTGATTAGTATGTATGTAATATGTAAATTGCAATTTATGTAGGCAGGTAATGAGGAGATTTCTCTCTATTTGAATTTGTTTGAATGGCGCAACGTACGAAGAGTACCTTAAGCGCTACTTTGATATAATAATACTGCATATTTTGCACTATTGTTGGCATGCCTGTTTAAAGCACACATCGAAGAATGTGTTGCTTTTTGGAGGTACCATAGTGAGATGTGAAGTGAATTAGCCGGCTCCCTTGAGGGAATACCTAAATAGGTTTAGGTATAAAAACATATTTCTTCCTTGGTGATTCTGTATCCCCATGGAATTCAAATATGGACATAATACAAACAAGGATCCTTTTCTATGCACGTTTATAAATGGAGATATGCAGAGCGATTTTTGGGTGTTCTGCCAGACAAAGCTAGTGAATTGTGTGTATTTTGGCTTCTTGGAAATAAAACAGTTTGTTGAGCTGTTTTTTTTGCAGTCTTTTGGAATACTATTGAGAAGCGCTTCTTGTAAATATGACTTACAACTAGTATTTACAAATGGTTTGGTTTAAGAACAGTCTGTGGGCTGTCCTTTGTTTCTGTCCTAAGTGTTGATCTGTGGGTTAAATGTGTGTTTAAATGTCTAAGTGGTTTGTGGTTTTCACATTAGTGATACTTCTGTAAGTAAATAGCGATTGCGCTCTTTGTGTAAGGATTGCTAGCCTTAAGCGCGCTGTATTATGTGATTCTGAGTGTATGACCCCTTCTGTATATGTCTGGAATGAGCTCAATGTGTATGTTTGTGTTTTCTTGCTGTCATCAGTCTGTTATGCAAAATGTCACTTAATGAATATTAAATAAAAATTAAATAAAAATCCAGAAATGAACCATATGATATGCTAAATAACTGCACGTTACTATTAAATTGATAAGAGTAAGCAACTATGCACATGTACAAACTGCTAATGCTTAAAAGATAAAATTAGAATTCATATTGAATAGGAATAAAATAGGCCTACAAAAAAAAACGAAATTGTGTGTCTTTGCAAAAAATAAATAATTATAAAATGTTACAACATTTTCCTTAGATACATTGTGTTAGATATAAACAAGCAAACACATCATCTGAGTAAATTGGATGTTGCTGAACTACACACACATTTTAGAACTAGAAATGCCTCGGTTTTAAATAGACAGTCACCGTGCTTCCGTTTCAACACGAAAAAAGGCTTTACAACAGCTGTGTTTTGACTGCTGAGCAGCAGCTGTTGTTTTGATTGTAGGCCACGGAGAGACAGGAATGTTGACTCAGCCAGGATTTTGTCACTACAGAACATGGTGTAAAACCCTGCATTTCAGACTGCTGCTTTAAAAAGTTTGGATACCAGGAAAACATTTAAAGTAAGGATTTCCTTTTCTAAAGCCTTTTTACATTAGCATATCCGTGGTTCTGATTTTAAATAATGACTGTCCTTTTTAAAAAAGTGGCGCACAATGTTTCATGTTTCAAGTTAGGCTTCTGTGCTTAGGCTTATGAATGAATGTGTCTAAATATGATAGGCAAGGGATGCAGCTTGCTTTTTCCTATGTGGAATTATCAAAATGATTGGTTTATTAAAAACAAAAACAAAAAATTATTATGTAAAAATTATTAAAAAAATAAGTGCTTTTAAATTCGTTTTTTAATATTTATAAAGCTTAATACTTATACTGTGACCTCCTAGCATTAAAATTAAATTTAAGTTGTTTTGTACTGCATAATGAGGATATTTGCATATGAAATTTCACTCTGCGCAGGTGTAAAAATACTCATTTTTATAAAGGGTGTTAATTATATTTCTGATGCCCAAATCTCTGGGATTTGTAGAGAACATTCTGAGGATGACAATTATGCAAAGAAATGATAGGATATTCATTTGTAAGTGCCCCAAATATCAAAGTCGAAATTGGGCTAAATTCACTATTTAAACAGCATTTTTTCCATTCAGAGCAGCTTTTAAAGTGCCTTAGACTTCAGTAAATGCATTGTATTTAGGTATAATACAATTAGCGCCTATCTATATTGTTAGAAAAGTATATTGCACACTGCTTACAATTGAAAATATGTATAAAAAAACAGCGAAATTTATTAAACTGACAAACAGGGGAATGGGTCAGCTTTCTGTTTTCAGGGTGACTTTGAATAGGAAAAGCTGCATGGAAAATTTGCACACAGAATAGGACAGCTGGGAAGAGTTAAAAGTCAGTTCTATATTTAGAAGCCTGGCAGGGCTACCAGAGCAAGGTCTGCTTTGACATTTTGACATCTGAAACCTTTTGAAAGACAAGATGGCAGCGCAGGGAAAGAAGGAGGAGTTGTGCTTATTTTTTGTTGGCAAAAGCAAGTTTTTATGCACTCATATGAATATACCTCAATACAATTGTATATGTGAGCTTGGCCATATATACAGCACTAAAGCTTTTAGTTTGGTGCTTACTAGGGCTGAGCCAATGGGATTTAGTTTGAATTCATTCGCCCTCATGTTTCATTTGTACATTTGCTAAAAGGATTGGGGTTTGGGTATTCATGTTTTTTTAGTTCTCCTCAAAAGTGCTATGTACCTCCTATAACTTTTTTTATGGCCGGTTGCTACAAATAGGGGTTAATAGTGTTGACAGAAGTGAAACCTGTTTCAGGTTTCCTACTGTCAAAATGGGGGAAGGAGGCTAGCTCCTCTACAAATTAAGGCTAGGTAAAATATATGTTGCTCTCTCCTTTTCTCAATTTTTTTAGCCTGTCTAAATTGTCTGTGAAATAGCAATGAGACACTTAATTGGCTATTAGGTAATACTGTTTTAAACATTGTTAGCATTATAAAAATGAATAAATATATATGTTATGTTACTTCCCATCCTGTTTGATGAAAATATGACAGGATAAATAGTCTAGATTGTTGTTCCCTTATTTGACCTTTAAGAGGAACTAGATGTGGGTAGTTTTTGTTCTACAATTCTTAGGTGATAACACCATTATTGTATGTTATTTGATGCTACATAGTTTTGCAAGGGCATTGCTAGTTGTTTATTAGCTAGTCCGTGTAAATAAACTGACAGTCCTTATTAGAGCTGATGTTGCATAGTTTGGATCATGAAAAGTAGAACGTAGGGAAGATGCCCATGTGATCCTTAGCAAAAAAAATGTTTTAAGGAAATGTTGTTTTATAGATAAGAACCCCTGTTAAATTAGCAGTTTTAGATTTTTCCTGCTTCTCCTATAACATGAGAGCATGGTCCTAAGCATACAATGTAGGTGCTTTCATTAAGAAGAAGAATTTTAGAAGTGTCTGCAGTCCTATACAAGTAATGTAAAGTTTATGAGCAAAAGTGTAGAACATTTCCTTTGTTTTAGGGTTTTCAAATTAGTACACAGGAATACACCAATGTAAGGATTTAGGGTATGTCTGTGTTGTTTTTCTCTTGTCCTCACAATTTAGTAAATGAATACAGACTTCATTGGCTGCTTGGGTTTTAGTGATGTATTACTCTTGTCAGTTCACCAAAGAGTTCCTTTTATACTTGCCAATAGGTCCAGGCTGTTGTTTTTTTTACTCTCTCATAGATAGATGAAAGTGGTTCTTGGGTGCCTAGCTAATATAAGGGGCGTCCCAAGACTAGGAAGTATTCTGACACTATCCTCTCTGTTGATAGACTGTTTCTGTGCCTTGTCTAAAGACCTTTTGTTCTGTCCACCAATAGATATTTGCTGCCTTACAACCATTGCCAGAGGGGCCCGGACATGAGATTCAGCCTGGGGAGTCAGTGTCAGCACCAGTCCAACTTGAAGCCAAAGTGAAGGTAACCAGCACAGGCATTGCTGGCAACTAGGACATCAGTGAAGGCGGAAGCCCTGAAATTAATTGTGTAACCCTGCCACTGTCTTGGGCGAAAGAAGGGGCCAAAAATCAGAAAGGAGAAATCGTGGATATTGCCCAGATGAGAGTCACAGACCGACCAGAATGGCGAGGAGGCTTTGCTTGAGGCGACCCCTTTTGAAACAAGGGTTGCTTCAGAGATCCTAGCATCAGGCCTCTGAATCCTGGTCCTAAAGTGAATGCAAGTTTGCTCCTTTGTTTGTTGGTCAAGAGATACCTGGGTACACTGGATGCAATGTGTGGTCCCAACGAATGAGCAGTGTGCCAGCATAGCAATACAGGAGTTAGGGAAGAACTTGAGTTCAGGGTACAGGAGCTGTATCTCTGGTGCCTGTTAGATTGAAGTGAAGAAAACTGGTGCACTGCCTGAGACACTGGACAGGATCGCTAAGAGCCTTTGCCTGGTGGGTGACTGCCCTATCCTGAAAGAAGAGACTTTTTCCTTGAAACTGGGCTGTGATTCTGGAGTTGCGAGTTGTGCAGCTCCACCGTGGAAACAACAAGAGCCTGCCTCTGTGGCTCAAACAGACACAGGGAGAAGACTCCCCCTGGTTGGTTGTACAACTGCTTCAATAATGTACCCCTTTAGTCGTCCCATTTTTGAGGAGAGGCAGCCCTTTGAAGCTCTTCGTCCTAATTCCTATGGCCCTGTGTGGTCCTCCTGATCCCAGATATGATTGATGTTCTAGCCCTCATAAAAGGAAAATGGACAAGTTGCCCTGAAAATGTTTACTAGATGGTTTTAGGATTTGCTTTTGCATAGGACTAAATAAATGATAATTCTGTTTGTAATAGTGGTCATTACTCTCTCCTACTGTCTGTATGTTAATTATGACCTAATGTTTCGTTCCCTTTGTATTCGTGCTTATACTTTATATATACCCGCTTAATGAAATGTTTAGAATGGAAAATGCCCACCTAGCAATGAATTAGGATATTGATAAATTTATGAAAATTAATTTGCAAATATTTTCTATTTTCCTACTGGATCGTAGAAATGTCTATAGCTCATGCTAAAAGGACTACCTGTTAAATATTGCAGGGATTTGTTAGCATGAACTGAAAGCCATTTTGTATTTCTGGCAGCCATCTTGTTTGGCATGTGCTGCCACATGCTCTCCATGTGCTCTGTCCTACCTCAGTGTTGACTGCTCTTGTACTCTGCCTAGAAACGAACTATATTTAGCATCTTCCACCTTCGCACATGCTCAGAAGGGCCTAGCTAGTAGAATGCACCTGCTTCTCTAGTATAACTGTCAGGCTATTTTTGCTGCTGTATGGAGAAGTAACTCTCCTCCCACTTTGTTGAGCAAGCAGATCTTGCATGCCCATCTTAGGCATTTTGCATGCTTAAATGAGCCAGGACTGCCCCTTGGTCTTATGCTGACTATGTAACCCTAAGCATATATAAGGCCCCTGTTTTCTGTACTCCTTAGACTGCCTCATTCAGTTGCTAAGGCTTCTGTGTGACGTAGTCTCCCTCATCTGAGGTGAATAAATGCATTCTTTTTATATTTCAGCTTCTGTGCCAATTTCTTCTTTGTTGGTTTAAAAGGACCAAGTATCAGTGGGACCCCTGAGAAGGTTTCTATTTTCTACAGTATGTGCCTTCAGCAAAATGGATAGAGGCATACCCAACAAAGGATAATACAGCTCTCACTACAGCGAAGGTGCTTCTAAAGTAGTTTTTCCCTAGATATAGTGTTTGCAAACTTTTGTGGAGTGACAACCTACCTCATTTTATTGGGCAAGTTGTTGAGCATGTCCTGAAAGGATTAGGAATCAAACAGAAGTTCCATGCAGTCTTCCACCCACAGGATTAGTGGAGAGGCACAACGCTACACTGAAACTGAAATTAGCGAAAATTCTGGCTTCCTTGTCTCTAAAGTGGCCAGATGCACTACCCTTGGCATTGTTGTCCATAAGATCGGTGCCACATTCACGATCTGGGCTTACAACATATGAGGTGGTGTTTGGGAGACCGATGAACATTTGGGGAGTTCCTAAGCCACGCCCCATACATGATGTTCCATGTGTTCTGATGAATGATTATTTGGCACAGTTAACAGACAGTTTGATCTCTATTCATCAACAGGTTCGAGAAGCTCTTCCTGAGAGATCTACAGGTGAGGCCCACAGACTCCGTCCTGGCGACCACGTGATGGTAAAGGTCTTCGACAAATCGAACAGCTTGGAGCCGAGGTGGCGAGGACCAGAGCAGGTGCTCCTTGCGACAAGGACTGCAGTTCAAGTGACGAATCGAAAGAATTGGGTCCATAGTACTCAGTGCAAGACAGTACTACCTACCTTGGTAGAACCTGCTGTGTTGACCAACCATCGAGAGATTCTGGAGACGGAGAAAGGTCAAGCTATCTCACCTGACGAATCTGCGGAAATCTTCCCGGACCAGACGATCGCTGGAGAATCCCGATATCAGCTGGAACCAAGGAAAGAATCTGCTTTTCCAAAAAAGACTGGTTGAGCTACCGCCCTGGGTTGGTGAAACGGATTGCCGATGTGGCAAGGGGGGGGGATCAGTCCTGCATAGTGTAGTGACACCCGTCTTGACCCTCGGTGAAGAAATCAAAGCCTGCCCAGGTAATAATGTCTGTTGAAAGATCAACAGTTGCTAAGATCTGCAATAAGAAAATAATTTGTGCTGTAGGGTTTGTTGTGGCTCCTGCTCGACAGCTTTTGATCGCCACTACTCCAGTGCGAGTTGAACACCACTATTTTTCGCTTCCCTACCAAGAGCAGAAGCATTGACAATCCTACCTAAATAATACATTCATCCAGATGTTGCATCATACTCATAATGCCACAAATACTACCAACTGTTGGGTGTGTGGGATGATACCTGCTCACCAGAAAAAGGGAGGAACACCTTTCATTCCTCTTCCATTCTCGCACAATGGTTCTTGCCAAGCTTGGTATGCGCTTTTGTTTGCATCTGGAAAGCCTTCAGTAGGTGGGATTAACTTTCACCTCAATAAAGTATGCTGTCAAGATGAAGATGGTTATCCTCAAGCTAAAGGGACCAAATGGGAATGGGAAGAGTATCAACCTGAAAATATTTCAACACCATATGTCTTCACGAATATGAGATCTATCAAGAACTATGGACCATTTGTGATTTCTGTTACTAGAGCTAAAGCAGATTTATGTATTAGTAGTGTTGGGAGAATTCCAGTGGGGAGAAGTGAATGTACTGTAATTCTAACCATTGAAGGTGCCAATAACAGCAGTTTTACAGCCTCGCATAATACTTAATTTGTTTGTGGCAATAAGGGATATTATCAACTACCTCTAGGGTGGTCAGGGGTCTGCCACGTGTCCTTTCTGTTGCCCCCTGTGTTTTTGGCACCTGCATCATATCATCGTGATTTCCGACTGTACAATGACATTTCCAGAAGCAGGAATAAGAGGACTGATGAAGTGGACCAGACTGACACCACTCTGCAAAAATACGTTCATTTCAATTTGGGTTTGTTTTTCTTCGTGGGTGCTGCATTGAACAGCAGAAAGATAAGGCAATTGACCCAATCAGACAGCTCTGGCACTTGGGAACATTACAGAGGAGCTGCAAGTTGCGAGGTTTGTAGCACTCCAGAATCGCATGGTGCTAGATGTGATTTTGGCTGATCAAGGTGGTGCATGTCGCATCATCGGCAGCAGCTGTTGTTTTTTAATTCCGGATCACTCGCCTTCGGTATATGATGCAATCTCTAAACTGCATAAGATTGCTGCAGAGATTCACCCAGAGACTAGTACATGGACTTTTTTTAACTAGATGTGGACACTCTTTATTACTTGGGGGCTGGAAGCTACTGACTATTCTATGTATACGATTTACATGCTGTATATGTATACAATGTGGTCCTATGCTGTGCTCTATTTGCATCACTGCTTGTACACCTGCCAAGAGAAATGTTGCAAAAATGAAAGACTAACAAATGCTAAATAAAGAGGTCACTGAACTGATGAACATCGATGTACAGGTTGCATATCTAGATTACCCCAGATGAACGACTGTCTTCAGCCAATGCTAAAAGGGTCGTCTGTTGTAATTTGGCAGCGATTGGGTTAGCATTAGCAGAAGCCATCCTGTATTTAGAGGTTATATTATCCGTTTTGTGGTATCCATTTTGTATTTCTGGCAGCCATCTTGTTTGCCATGTGCTACCACGTGCGTGCCATGTGCTCTGTCCTACCTTGCTGTAGTCTGCTCTTGGAATCTGCCTAGAGACAGGTTATATTTAGCTTCTTCTGCTTTGCACATGCTCAGTTGAGCTTGCAGCTGTCCATGCAGCTGCGGTTAGTCTGTAACTGTCGGGATGCGTTCACCAGAATTAGCAACTGTTAACTCCTCCCAATTGTTGACTGTGCATTTTCTGTATGACCTTATATGTACCTAAAACCTTCTTCTTGTACTTGTACCGCCTTCTTTTGAGCCCCTGTGTGGGTATAAAAGGACCAAGCTCCTTCCATTCAGTGTGCTACTTCATACATTACCGAAGGGTGCTGTGTGAATGTGGCTCCACCTCATGAGGTTTAATAAATCTTGTATTTTCAATTCCAGTTTCTTCGCCAACTTCTATCCTATTGGTCTGAGGACTCTGTGCAGAGAAAGGCGAACCCCTAGCACTGGTAGGCCTTGCTGAGGCCCACTACTACACAGGGTATGAGGTTATGTGACATATGGAGTGTGCGGTATCCGGATCCGAGATCCTTATTTTGCCATACTCTGGCGAATAACACATTTAGTCGACTTGACTATTGTTTCCTATTGCCGGACTTAGTCCCGGATGTGGAAGGGATAGCTTAGTTGCCCTGTTCTCTGTTGGACCATTCCCAGTCTTGCTTATGCTTGGCACTAAGTGAACTCAACGGGCGATACCTACATGGAGGTTGCAGTCGGAGGCACTTTCGGATCCTCCCTTCGCCGCGTCAATTGCGGAGGAACTTTCGAGATATTTCGAAGGAGAACTGGGGTCGCATCCACGAGTGCGATGGGATGGTAAGCTATTAAAGTTGTAATCAGAGGGGTCTGTATAAAGACATCGTGCGTTGCCAACTTGAGCCAGACATAAAAATACAGGGGAAAAAACTGGGTGACGTAGAGGCGGGCCTTCCCACAACTCCCCATCTTATGGAAGAATGGTGTACTGCATGCAGGGTACTAAGGAGTCCCTACGCCATCTGAGAAAATGTAATTATACAGCGTACCAGCAGCACTTACATATGGAGGGGGATAGGTTCAGAGCTTTGCTTGCCAAACTGGAAAGAGGTGAGACACTGACATCTCCTATAATAAAAATGAAAACGGTTGAGGGGAAAGTGGTATACAACCAAACGGTGATCCTTGGTATCTTGACTGATCATCTGGCTACGGTATATACAGAACAATTGTCTCCGCCCCAGGACTTGATTAGGGACTTTCTGACTACCCTTAATCTTCCCCACCTAGAGAATGAAACTAGGGCGCTGATCACCAAAGAAGTAATGGAGGCAATAAGAGGTCTAAATCCAGCCACAAGCCCTGGGAGTGACGGTCTCAGGTCCGAGTTCTATAAGCGGTTCACACCCCTCTTGTTGGGTCACCTCGCAGAAGTGTATAATGAGGCCTTCAAGACCCAGGCCTTACTGGCCATTGATGAGGGAAGCAGTAGTCATCATGATCCCCAAACCAGATAGAGATCCATAGCCACTGAGCTCGTACTGCCCGATATCGCTTTTAAACCCAAGATATGAAAATCCTAAGGTGAATACTGGTGGCTTGGCTCTTACCGCATATACCCTTCTTGATACACCCGTACTAGGCTGGATTAATTCCCAAAGGTAGTACCGCCCATAATCTATGACGCTTGGCACACATGTGTCACTCTCCATTCCTGGAAAGGGAGGACCATGCTTTGGCGCTGCTTGACATTCAACAAGCTTTTGATTTAGTGTACTAGTCCTATACGAGGGTGGTCCATCGAGTAATGGAGTGGAACAAAGGGTTCCTTAAATGGTTACAATTGCTGTATACGAACCCTCATGCTAGGGTCTGACTTGCACATATGACCTCGAAGACCTTTGCACTGATGCAGGGTACTAGACAGGGGTGCCGCTGCTATTTGCGGCAGTGATGGAACCTTTAGTGGCGACATTGAGGGAACAAAAGGGTAGGTGGGGGATTCAACTAGGAGACACCAACCACGTGGTCTCTATGTATGCCGACGATACCTTGGTGTATATCTGGCAACCGACACAGGCAGTCCCTTTATTACTAGATGTATTGCAGACATTCGGGGACGTGTCCAGATTAAAAACAAACCCCACTAAGTCCAAGCTGGTTCCAATTGAACGGTTGACAAGAAGACCGACTGATATATTACCTGCTGAAGGACTCTCATGGGCGACAGTCGAACCGAAATACTTGGGGTTTAAACTGGCACAGACACCCGAAAGATACCTGGAGCTCAATATTGGAAGGGTAGTGGAAGAAATATGCGATTTGGTGCGTTTCTGGCTGGAGTTACCGCTGTCCCGTATGGGCAGGATTGCAATTACAAAAATTATTATTTTACCCTGATGTCTATATGAGGTACAACATAGTCTGTTAATTGAATTGTTATGGTGCTATAAACGTAAACGGGTCAGCCTGATGACATTGCAGAGAACGTGGTGGGAAGGAGCTTTGGAGGTGCCATGTCTGGAATTGCATTATTTGGAATCCTAATGGCAACACGTGATTCATTAGTTAGACTAACACAATAATTGGGAGAAACGCCTCCTTGAGGGTACTTACGGAGGGAATTCTTTACCAGAGTTTCTGCTAAGGGGTGCAAGGGTCCCACCCGCCTGCCCATATATTATCCACTAACAATGGAAGAACTCTTTGAAAATAAACAGTTTCTTACATGCGAAAATGCGGAGGCCACCTTTCTGCAGTATGGGAGAATTGCCTGGGTGGCCCGTGAATTGTGGACCTTTTTCCCAGAGGAGCCTGCTACAACAAACGTTCTCCAAGTGATGCTCTATATGGCACAGGGAAGTCGCTTCATCTCTCATTTATACCGAGAGAGCTGGGACGACTTGACAGTTAATGTACTTTCCTTCCAAGCACGATGGAATGAAGCCATGGGAGACTCCCTAACGACATAGGAATGGATTAGAGTACATGAAGGGGTTAAAGGCATGAGTTTGAACGCGAAGTTCAAATTACTTCAGTATAGTTTCATTCATCAAACTTACCTTACCAAAATAATAAGCAGAATATATCCGAACTGCTCGAGTGAGTGTCCTCGATGTAGAGCCTCAGACGCAGATTTATTTCATATGGTGTGGTCCTGCCCTGTTCTAGGCCGCTATTGGACTGAAATTCTAAACAAGCTAAAAAAAGCCACGGGTTGGGAGGTACCTAAAGATAGCCGCACAGTGTTATTAGGCTTACTACCTACTCCCAAGAAAAATAACCTAAGCAGGAAATTTGCAATGCTGGCACTCGTACTAGGAAAGCTGTGAATCGCCATATCTTTGTTGAGTCCCAGCCCACCAAAGACAGGGGCATGAATGACAGATGTCTGAGAATGGGCAACTGCAGAGGCAGTTCGAATTAAACAACTCAGACAAGATGAAAAGTTGGAGGAGTACCTACGAGCTTGGGCAATAACTAAACTGGATATGAGAAGTTCACCAGCACCCACTGATCCAGGCCCAGATAACTCTGACCAACTTGTGGATCCCGTGGGGGGAGATGACCAGGAGTAGGACAGGACATGTGAGAAAATATGATAGGCATCAAGGTGGAAAACACGGAGGATGTTGCACTAGCACACCAACACGGTAGAGGGAGGGGATAGTTAAGGAGGGTAAAAGTTATTCTCTTGTTTTGGCAGAAGAATTATTATCTGAGGATGGTGCATTATATATGTAGCTTATTAATGAGTAAGGTGAAAGCTATCTGCTTGTTAGCGATATGGATAAAAACTTGACTGTTTACTTAATATCAAGATGCTTCAGATGAATGCCTATGCTCGACACTTTATACATATGATATAAATGCCAATAAAGATAGTTCGCCCAATCACCACAAATGTAATATACAATCATGTTCATATATAGCTTAGCTTTCCTCAGCAGCAACTCTATGAATGTTATGAACACATCACTATAGCATTCAAACTAAGTAAACAAAAACATTGCAAACATAAAGCATAACACTTAAAGTCCAACCTGAAAAGTATTGCTTAGCTTGGGAAATATGTCCTTCCAATGCCTAACTCCAAATAAGCTATTATTGCAGGTCGAGGGTAAGTAAAAACGGGTTTTACCTTCCATCACTGCTTTCAGCTTAAGAGGATGAAATTGTTTTTATTCCACATTCCTATCAGAAATGGCTGCCTTTAGTGCATTAAATAGCATACAAGCTCAGTGCCGCCAGCATTAACGTAAAAATAGAAACTTATCTTTTTCAGTGCTATTGGTTCATGTATCAGTTATGTCCTTCTGAAACTTTTAAGGTGGTCAATTTATTTGTCTTTCATACTAGGCACTCCCTTCCCCATGCGTCTAGGTTAATGTTATTTAAATATGCATTCCAAAAAAAACCTACTCAACTGCCAGCATAATATGCATGAAATAATGGGACCGAGTATAAGGATTAAATGCCGCCTAGGCAATGTTTTCAGGATGGAAAATTAGAAGGCTTCACATAAGCTGGGACAGGAAACACTAGATGAATATGGAGTCATAGACTGGTTTTCCTGGTCAAACGATTAAAATTTGGTTCGTCTAAACCTCATATTGCCAAGGCTAAAAACGACAAGCAGGTGTATGCACTAGAGAGGGCCTCTCGATAGAACAATGGGTCCCTGAAAACCAGAACATTAATCAGCACCAAGATTTAAAAAAAAACAGACTATTATTTTGAAGGGAGTTGCTGGGGAAATTAAGACTGCTCCTATGATTGTTTTTTCCCTAGAAGATGGTTTATGTTTAACATAAGAATTTTTGAAAGATAGAATCTTAAGAGATTCTGCAATTCCAGGTAAACCCAAATCACATGGTTTGACCGAAACCACTTTACTTTTTGCATCAGGTTTAACGGTGCTTTATAACTAGTACATCTAAAAGAGAGCATTCCATTATTTTGGTCTTAAAAACATGGAACCAAGGGTGGCACCTGTTCTGCACTGGGACCCATTATATTAGTACCCCTTAAAAAATATAAAGTGCATTTTAATCAGTGGTTCTCACACATAATTTGCACATCATAAATCTAGAGATAGTGTGATACGCAGTAGAGGAAAGTCTAGAGGGAGATGAGTTTAGTTACAAATGATCACCATAATATTTCTATCAAAAATGCTGTAGGCACCATGGCTCATCAGGCTGTCCCAATGACCTGCTTCTGGAGTTCCGAGATGTGCCAAGTCACGAGAAATTCAAGTATAAAGAGGAAGGCTCACAAACATTAAAGCACTTTGAAAAAGTATACCGCTTCCATTAATGATAAAAACAAGGTTGATTTGGGATACAATACCTCATTGTTTTAATTCTTCTTCATTATACATTCACCAGTGCCGACCATTTCACTTAATCACATAATTGATAGATTGATTTTGTGGCACGTCATGCAGGCCAAAAATATTTTAATCTAATGACATATCCCATGTAGACGTCTGCTAAAATGGACTAGTTCTTCTAGATACCAAATTAAATAGAATGGGTACCGATTTTCAAGTACAACAATGTTAATCAATTTTATCTCTCTGATGTGTGATAATTACACGACAACCATAAATGTGTATCCTATTAGTGGAAAATTAACAGCTTGAGGACAAATATGATAGGTGAGTTAGCGAATTCATCCATTGCCAAATATAGGTGCAGACTGCATCTAAGAAAACGTTCGCATAAGAGATCTGAGATCAATTCACCTTCAGGAGCATTTGCATCGCAGTCTTTAGACATATACGTTGTGGAGTTTCCCAGTTGCACATCACCGTAAGTTGCGTTTCCCTAAATAACAGTAAAGATCAATTAAATGTACTAAACCGAATGTTCTTATTTAGTACAAAATATGGTAACACATTTTTCAAATCCATCAGACAACAACGAAAAATAATTAAGTGTTTTTCAGTCACAATGAGTAACTCACCAGCTCAGAAGACCACAAGTCACTGAACTAACCTTCAAACAACTGAACTGTTAGAAATAGTTAACCGACTAATGTTTCAATCTGCAGCTTCAGTCAATCTTGTATGCATTATGCTTTGTCTACTCCCATTTGAGGAACACAGTATATAATGTGTGGCAGGGCCAGAAGCTGCTTTTGAATATAATGTCCTACACATAAGCTAAGCAGACACTACAGTTCCATGTTTTCAGTGCGTTGGTGCAAATTGAAACTTGATTCATGCTTGCATCTTTAGCATTCTGTTTTTATTACTATGTTACACTGTGCCCTCGATGATGAATGTAGGGTCAATGCACGGAGAGGCATTGGAGAGACCTGAAGTACTGGCGTTTGTCGATCTGCTGTATGCCTGCGCATCAGTGACCAGAGCCTTTTACCACAAATCTATATGTCATAGACTGAATCATTTTCTAAAACAACGAGGAGGAGGAGAAAGCGGCAACTCACTTGCAAGGTGTGTTAAGTTCTCCCAAGACTAGTTTCATAACCAACATTTTACAACATATAGACTGCTATGTGAAGCAAATGTGTCATGGCTAAAGGGATGTCACGAGGGACCTACCCACAAGTGCTGGACAGGTTTGATCAGTGTGATGGTCGTCACTAAAGACATGATTTTTTTGCCTGAGGTGGACTATTCTTGAGCTCTTGTGAACCAATAATTTAGATTAGAACAGCTGGATATTTAATGAGGGAGAGGAAGACATTCAACAGTTAAAAACTATATATTGGTTAGTTGTATATCACTTTCTCACCAACCTACATCAATAAAAAGAGGGGTTATTGGCAACCTTTCAATGCCTTGTATTAGCCAACATGTTTCGGTCCAATGGAAAACCATTAGCAACTCTTCATGGCCTTGTGTTAGTCGATATGTTTCTGCCCATAAGAAAGTCAACTGCTCAAAGGCATTCATCAGGACCATGACCACTGGCACTTTTGATGATGCCTACTCAGAAGGTGAAGAGTAGTGCATGGGAAGAGAAAAATGAATTGTGGTAAAACAAAATTGGACGTGGACTGAAAACTTTAGAGCACTCACAACCAAGTGAGACACTAGACCCCCCTCTTCATCTTGCATGCTTTAGTGAAATTTATATCTAAAGTAAAGTGTCAGTGGCACTTCTATTTTGTAGTTATATTTAGGAAATGATTTTTTGGTTTACTTATATCTTCAAGATTGTTTGGTGAATCTACGCAAAACTCTACAAAAAAGTGTTACTTTTTCCAAGTTTGCACATGGAAAGTTTCAGGGGCATCTGTCAAGCGGGGGCTGAGAATAAGAGGGGGTCCCAAAACACTTTTTCCCCTTTCACTTTTCCATAGGAAGTTTAGACACAGCTACAGACAAAACCCCTGAATGCATTTAGAATATATTTGGCAGAGAGGCAGGTCCTAGTTCAGAAAGAGTGCTTTTTGCAATTTGGTGTAAATCAGTTTGATAGAATTTGAGCAATTAATGCTCAAAAACATTGCATATTTCACGCTGCAGAGGCTCAGCGGACCAGGAGATCTCCTGCTGAGATTTGATTGGCTATCACCCCATCAACCATGAAAATGGGTAGCTATCTTAGGACTCGGAACTCAGTCCCGAGTCCTGAACACAAAATATAAGGAGGCAAGGTAGGGATACCCTGACACTCTAAGCCAGGGGCAAAAAACATTTTTTTTTAAACTGCCGTGATTCGCAGCGGAACCATAAATCGGTGGAAAACAGTAAAAAAAAAAAAACATGGTGACTTGCCATTTATTTTTACCTTTTGAAGATGGTGTGTGTGGCCCCCCTATTCTTCTTACTGGAATTTGGCCCTGGAGGATGGGGGTCCCTTTGGCCAACAAAGGGTCAGGGAGGGGCTGACCCCACCTGCCATTTATATATTTATATACATTTTGGCCCTGGGGGTTGGAGACCACCAGAGCACAAAAGCCAACACTAGGCCACGCATGCCAAAGTCTGTGCTCGGTGTGGGGTTGGAAGCCTGCAGTGGGGCTGGCTGCCTTTGGCTAGGTTGGCCGCAGGGCCTGGCACTGCAGCCAAACTCTCGCCATGCACGGCCAAAGTCTGTGCACACCGTGGGCTGCCTGCAGGGGGGGATGGCCACAGAGCCTGTCTGCAAGACAGGCCCTGCAGCCAACCTCTAGCCACACATGGTCAAAGGACATGCACAGTGTGATGCTGGAAGCCGGGCCTGGCTGCAGAGTTGGATGGTTGGCTTTACGTATAGTACAAAATATTACTTTATGTTAAAAAAAAACTTTCATTTAATGAAAAAAACAAAGGTTACAGTAACGTTATAGTTAGATGAAATTTCAGTGACAATGTAATGTTTTAAATGTACAATACCACTGAAATATATAGTTATAGTTAGATCTAGTAACTAATTCCTGCCCTAAGGTTATAACTTGCGGCCTTTCCATGCACTGCTACTTTAAATTACCTCACATATTACATCACTCATGACATCTTCCATGAAAACATTGATGCGAAAACTGTGCAGGGCAGTGGTTTGTAAGTGTTTTTTTTGTTTAAATCTTTTTATTAGGCTTTCTCTTTTCAGATTCCCATGTGGGACGTCATACAAGTCACAGGTCAATCATCCCATATGTAATTGTTACACATCAACTACAATTATAGTACATCATCATCATTTAGGTTCTATTCCTCCAAGTATGATTACACTTCATCTCTCATGGGTCTGTTACTCGGTGGACATTGAGGCCTGTGAACTGGGGTGTTGAGAAGGGTTGCGGGGTGGGGGTTGTGTCGGCTCAGGTGCCTCCTCTGTTGTCGTCTCTTGTTTAAATTGTATTAATAATTGCGCCCATTCCATAGAGATTGGGTGTTTGCGTGTGCCTTTCACCTCTTCCTCGCTCAAGGTCTCTTCCTCCGCTGCCCCCCCATTTGTTCACCGCTCCTATCCAAGCTGCTTCTGGGGGTCCAGTGGGGGCTCTCCAGTGCATGGCTATGTTTCTTTTTGCTAGGAGGATAGCTAGGGATGCTAATCCCACTGTAGTTTTTCAGACGTTTTCTTCCTGTAGATTCCGAAGGCCCATGCCTCCCATGTGGTAATGAGTAACAGGTTTACTATTGTTTGGAGTGTGTGATGTATTTTGTCCCAGTATCGTTGCAGGGATGGGCAGTCCCAGAACATGTGTCTGAAGTTCGCCTCTGGTGTCTGACATCGGGGGCATTTGAATTGTGTGTCCGGATAGTACTGGTGCAGTTTATCTGGTGTGAGATATGCACGGTGTAGGATATTCAACTGTATGTTTTTGAAACATGCATTTCTGGAAACCTTTATAGGGTATTCCAAGGCCTGGGTCCACTCTGCAGGGCAGTGGTTTGTATGTTCAAAATGTTACGTTGTAACTCAAATTTCCACACCTAGCTATAACATTACTTTAAGCTTTGTTTTTCCTAGTGAGTATATATGTGTAAAAATCTCTATCTATCTATCTATCTATCTATCTATCTATCTATCTATATCTATGAACAAGAGAATCCTCACACAAGCTGGGACCCAGGAGTGGCATCGGTGCACGTCAGGGTATGAGGAGTACTGAACATATATGTTAGATCTGGGGGTCTCTAGTTGGCAATGGTATTCGCCTTTGTCCAAATAGGGACCCTTACTTCTAAGTCAGGATAAGGGGATTACACTCCTTAACCCCTTCCATGCGGATGACAAAGCCAGCTCGTCATGGGCGTTACCTGCGCTACGCGGCTGACGAGCTGGCTTTGTCACAAACCGCGCGATTTTTAAATTTCAGCGCACAGCAGGAAAACCCGCTAGCGCGGTAGCGGTTAATAACCCCTGCTCACCCCCTTGGTAGCTTGGCACAAGCAGACAGGCTTATCTCAGAGGCAGTGTGTTAAGCATTTGTGAATATACACAGTAATACAGTGAAAACACCAAAGATGGACACAACACAGGTTTTATAAAAATACGTATTCTTTATATAGCCTTAAACACAAGACCCAAAACAACAAAAATCCACAATACTACACTTTAAGATTACTTAAAAGAGGATTCAAGTTGCTTAGTTCAAGTTGATGGTAAATGCGACAAAGTTCCCAACAAAGTACCTGGATGCGTAACGC
This sequence comes from Lissotriton helveticus, assembly GCF_964261635.1. NCBI lineage: Eukaryota > Metazoa > Chordata > Amphibia > Caudata > Salamandridae > Lissotriton > Lissotriton helveticus. The sequence goes on from NC_136067.1 coordinate 576,535,304, forward strand.
AAAGTGAACAAAAGGCTTGCAAAAGGGGAGATGGAGTAGTTTCTGTCCTGTAACTCCAGTTCTGTAGTAGGGGTATCTCTGTTATAGTCATAATCTAGTGAATAGTCCCGCCCATGTGCATGGACCCCGGAGCAATCAAAAATAATCTCTTAAGCTGTCAAAACATGCAGAACTGCATCGACACTTAAGAGAGAATTTAAAGACAGATAATGCAGCCTATATCCACAGGCTACACTGTCCAGTACTTCGACTAGAAATTCCACCAAAATCCACAAACAGCACAGCCTGTCCAGGGTTTTCTAAGAGAAAAACGTTGCCTTCAACAGCAAAACCCTCTGGAATGATAGAGAGGAAGAAGTGGACAGACAAGCCCTATAGGTTGCCATTATGTGGCTCAGAATAGGATACTGTGCCTTTAAGAGTACTTTCCAGAAGTCTCACAGTATCCCAGAATGCACTGCAGGTCCCTTTTACTTTCAGTTCTTTTTGAAGGCGTAACACGACAGACCTGTAGCATTTCTTACATGAATATCTCTCTCCACCGGGGAGGAGGGCGGGCGCTTATGACTATAACAGAGATACCCCTACTACAGAACTGGAGTTACAGGACAGACACTACTCCTTCTGTAGTAGGGGATCTCTGTGTATAGTCATAACCTAGTGAATAGAATGGCAAGCCCATTCCCAGACCAAAGCGGCGGTGGAGAAAAGAGAAATAACACCACTACTGTGCGAACAGATTTCGCAGCGAAGCCTGCCCAACCTGAGCGTCTGCCCTGGCATCAGTGTCCAGGCAGTAATGCTTAGCAAAGGTATGGACCGACTTCCAAGTGGCCGCCTTGCAGATTTCTGCAATCGAAACATTACGGAGCAAAGCAGTCGTGGCAGCTTTGCCCCTGGTGGAATGAGCCTTCGGTTTACCCCCAAAGGTCTTATTAGCCTTTTGGTAACACAATTGTATACAGGACACAATCCACCTCGAGATGGACTGTTTAGAGGTAGCAAGACCCGTCCTGACTGATCCATAATTGATAAACAATTGGTCTGACCTACGAATATCCTTGGTTTTATCCAGATAAAATTTCAACACCCTCCTAACATCCAGGGAATGCAGGGACCTTTCCGCTGGAGAGGAAGGATTCTGAAAAAACGTAGGTAAAATTATGGTCTGGTTAACATGAAAATCAGATATACCTTTGGAAGAAATTTAGGGTGAGTACGCATAACAACCTTAGCAGCATGAAATACAGTATAAGGTTCTTGGCAACACAACGCCTGAATTTCACTAGCCGTGCGGGCCGATGTAATGGCCACGAGGAACGCCGCCTTCCAGGACAGGTGCTGCAACGAAGCCTAATGAATAGGTTCAAAAGGCTCCTTCATCAATCTGGACAGCACCACATTCAATTCCCATGAAGGCGAAGGAAGCCGGAAAGGAGGGAACACTTTCTTCAAGCCTTCCAAAAAATCTTTGATCACAGGGATCCGAAAGAAGGAAGTCTGTGAAGGGCATTTCCTGTAGGCAGTCAGCGCAGCAAGATGAACCTTAATGGAATGGACATTAAGGCCAGACTGCGCCAGATGTAGAAGATACGGATGGATGACATCTTCCTTACACGTCGTTGGGTCATAGTTCTTGGACTTGCACCAGATGCAAAACCTCTTCCACTTGTAAGCATAAGAAGTCCTAGTGGAAGGTCGCTTAGCCTCCTTCAGTATGTCCATGCAATCTTCAGGTAGATTCAAATGGCCATATTGCACTATCTCAGGCGCCATGCCGCCAAACTCAAAGACGAGAGGTTGGGGTCCAACATCTGCCCCCCGAACTTCGTGAGAAGGTTCGGCCTGCACGGCAGCCGTATGTGAGGAAGGAGAGACCAGTGAAGCAGGTCCGTGAACCACCACTGCCTGGGCCATTCCAGCGCAATCAGGATCATCCGCGCCCTGGACTGGGACAGCTTGATGAGCACCGCCGGAATCAGGGGAATGGGTGGAAAAGCGTACAGAAAGCTGTTCAACCAGTTGGTCCATAACGCATTCCTCAGCGTCCCCGGCTGGTAGTACCTGGAGGTGAAGTCTCAGCATTTGCTGTTTTCGGCGGTGGCGAACAGATCTACGTCTGGAGTCCCCCACCTTGCGAAGACTTCTCCTAGTACTTCGTCGTTTATGACCCATTCGTGGTTTTCCTGAATCAGTCTGCTCTGTGCGTCTGCCTGAACATTCTGCACACCTGGCAGATGGGTAGTCGTTATCGTCAGTCCACTGGCCAGAAGCCAGTGCCAGATCGCCTGTGCCGCCTGCGACAGAGTGCGCGATCTCGACCCCCCCTGCTTGTTGAGGTAATACATTGTGGTCGTATTGACCGTCTGAACAAGCAGAGAGTTGGTCCGGAAGGACGAATGAAAGGCCTTCAGTGCCAAGTGAACAGCTCTGAGTTCCAGGAAATTGATGTGGTACGTGGACTCCGTCGGGGACCACGTCTCTTGAATTTGTAAACCTCCGGAGTGCGCCCCCCAGCCGTGGAGAGACGCATCTGTCACGATAGTCTGCGTGGGAATGTCCTTGTGGAAGGGAACCCCTCTTAGGAGATTCTCCGCCGAACACCACCACTGCAGAGACTGAAGAGCATGCAGAGACAGTCGTATCCTGTCGTCCCAAGATCGTTTCCTCTGATCCCACTGATCCTCCAAGCACTCCTGCAATGGTCTCATGTGCAGCCGTGCGTGTGGTGTGAGGAAGATACAAGAGGCCATCAATCCCAGTAGAGAAGACACCGTCCTCACTGTCGTAGATGGAGTGGTCAGAAGAGCCTGAGCCTTCCGAAGGAGTGATAATCGTCTCTCCTCCGAAGGAGACACGCTTGCTGACAGCGTATTGATGGAGGCTCCCAAGTACTGTATGCACTGGACCGGAGTCGGGACAGACTTGGACATGTTGATGTGCAACCCCAACTTGTTCAAGAGAACACACGTCTTCTGGCAGTGCTTTTGAGCTTCCGAGAAGGAGGAGGCCTTGATCGACCAATCGTCCAGGTACGGGTAGACAAACACCTTGTTCTTCCTCAGGTGTGCCGCTACCACCGCCATGCACTTCGAAAATGTTCTGGGCGCAGACTTCAGCCCGAATGGCAGTACTGTGTATTGATAATGATTGGCGCCGACTTGGAATCGCAGGAACTTCCTGTGTTTGTGTGCAATGGGCACATGGAAGTACGCATCCTGTAGGTCTATAGCACATAGCCAGTCTCCCTGTTGCAGCTGAGGATAAATCTGATGCAACGACAGCATGCAAAACTTCTCTCTGCAAATCCACTTGTTTGCTTGCCGCAGATCCAGAATGGGCCTGAACTAGTTCTTGTCCTTCTTGCGAACCAGGAGTACAGACCACTTCCTCTTTGAGAAAGAGGTACGTCTTCTATAGCCCTTTTCCTTAACAGGATATCGGCCTCCGCCTGGAGCTCGCGCAGTTGAAACTGCGAGCTGACCGGTGGAATTGATGGAGGCGGGCTGGTGAACCGAAGACTGTATCCATTGCAAACAATATTCAGCATCGACTTGTCCTGAGTAATTTTTCTCCACTCTTCCAGAAAAAATTGAACGCTCCCCCCCACCGGAGCGGGTAATGGATGTAGGGGAAGTAACCGCTCAGGGTCGAGACCCAGCTGGGCCTTTGTTCGCCTCGGCGGACTGCTGGCCGCCTCTACCCTTCTGGCTCCTCTGGAAAGGCTTCCGGAACTACTGCTGCTGCTGTTGCTGCTGCTGTCCCGAAGTCTGTCCTCGCCCTCGGCCTTGAGTCCTGAACCGTCTCTGGAACGAGCGGTAGGCCTTCTTCTCTTTGGGCTTTTCCAACCCGACCGCCGTCAGGGTGTCAGCCTCCGCCTTCATGCGGGCCATTTCGTCATCCGCATGTTTGCCAAACAGGGTTTCACCCGAGAAAGGCAGATTGGCCACCCGCTGCTGAGCTTCCGGCTTGAGTGACATAAGCCGAAGCCACGCGTGGCGCCGCTGGTTGACACCATGGCAGTACCCGTGGTCAGCCAGAAGAGACGTATCCGCAGCCGCACTGATGAGCTGGTTCGACACCAGCATCCCCTCCTTCAGGATCTCTTGAAAGTCCTCTTTCTTCTCCCGGGGAAGGAACTCAGTAAATTGCTGTAGGGACTACCATAGGGGACGATCGTACCGCCCTAGCAAAGCTGCAGCAATGGCCACCCTCATAGCTATAGAGGCCGTCCCACAGACCTATCTGCCTGCCGAGTCGATCCATCGGCTCTCCTTATCCAGAGGTACAGTAGAGGACGGGGAGGTGGCATGTTGCTTCCTAGCCGCCGTCACTATGACAGAATCCGGAGTAGGATCCATCCGAAGAAAGGCCAGGTCTGCATCCGGGGCCCTGTACTTCTTAAGGAGCCGCGAGGGAGCGGCCTTCGTCACCGCAGGGGTGAGAAACAACTCCTCTGCCGGCTCTACCAGCCCTGGCACTAGGGGTAGTAAAGGTCGAGACAGGTGGTTTTTATGCAGTGTCTCGAAAATCACGGATGTCGTTGGAGTAGGCACCGCCACCGTGATACCCAATTTAGCTGCACACCTCAGGAGAACATCCTGGAATGTGCTGATGTCGTCCACCGGCGTTACTCTCATCCCCGGTGATTCCGACAAGGTCGGTGAGTAGGTTCTGGTCCCGGAGGAATCAGTGCGGGACCGTGACCGTCGCCTCCTGTGACGCCGTCTCGATCTCGTTGAGGATCTGTGAGGACTCCGCGATCTCCCCCTCAGACCGGAGCGAGATCGCGATCTCCCTGGCTTCGGGCGCTCAGTTGGCTTCACCAGAGTGGGCGACTTTGGCCCGGCAGGGGCCCTCGGCCGAGGGGTACCCTACGGGGGCGTCGGGAATCGAGGCAGCGAAGCCATCCTCGGAGGAACCGGAGGAGGCCTGTCAGCCGGAAGCTGAGGTTGAGGTTGAGGATGAGGTGGAAGTGGAGGCGGGGTGGGAGCCCGCGGCGGTGGCCCCCTGGGCAATGGAGGAGGGGGCGTAACCGACTTCGGCCTAGAAGGGGTAAACACTTGAGAATACACCAAGCCCGGTGATCCGCCTTCTGTCCTAGGCTGGGGCGTTGGAGAATCCCCTATCGGCACCTGCCGCCTGCTCGACTGACTCCTGGCGCCAGAACTCCTTCTGCGCCTCTTTGGCGTCTAAGAACGTCGACCCAACGGCGAGCGTCGGACCCTCGGCGGCGAGCGTCTCCTCCTCGTCGTCTAACGCCTCTTCTATGACGTCGAGCGCCTTCGCCTCGACGGCGACCTTCGTCTCGACGGCGTCCTTCGCCTCGACGGCGATCTTCGTCTTGACGGCGAGCGTCTCCTCCACGTCGAACGCCTCCTCGACATCGAGGATCCCGTCGACGACGACCTCCTTCTCTTCGCCGACGGCGAACGGCGGTGTCGCCTCGACGGTGAGTGCCTACGCCGAGCCACCTCTCGACGACGATTACTCCCCTGGGGAGACGGGGAACAGACTGCAGTCATCCCTCTCGACGCCGTAGGGACAGACTAATTTGCATATAGCCAGGTTCTGAGCTGGGATGGGGCAGTGAGCTAAATAACGGTGATGGATCAAGCCCTGATCTTTGGACTGGGTAAGAGTGGTCTGCTTAATTCAGACACTCTGTTCATCACCACCCCCTTTTCTGAATCATTTTGTCCACCATAAGCGTGGAAGGGTATACTCAGACATGAGTCCCTTGCTCACTGCTCCATCAGGATTCAAGCAAGCCGGGCCGACAACGCCTGAAATGGCAGAAACCGGTCCCCGGAAGCTTGTCTCCTTTCTGGTGAAGAATTGGCTTGGTAGTTTGGTCTGCCCTGTTCCCATGATGCACTGGGCCAGGGACAGACTAATTTGCATATAGCCAGGTTCTGAGCTGGGATGGGGCAGTGAGCTAAATAACGGTGATGGATCAAGCCCTGATCTTTGGACTGGGTAAGAGTGGTCTGCTTAATTCAGACACTCTGTTCATCAGCACCCCCTTTTCTGAATCATTTTGTCCACCATAAGCGTGGAAGGGTATACTCAGACATGAGTCCCTTGCTCACTGCTCCATCAGGATTCAAGCAAGCCGGGCCGACGACGCCTGAAATGGCAGAAACCGGTCCCCGGAAGCTTGTCTCCTTTCTGGTGAAGAATTGGCTTGGTAGTTTGGTCTGCCCTGTTCCCATGATGCACTGGGCCAGGGACAGACTAATTTGCATATAGCCAGGTTCTGAGCTGGGATGGGGCAGTGAGCTAAATAACGGTGATGGATCAAGCCCTGATCTTTGGACTGGGTACGAGTGGTCTGCTTAATTCAGACACTCTGTTCATCACCACCCCCTTTTCTGAATCATTTTGTCCACCATAAGCGTGGAAGGGTATACTCAGACATGAGTCCCTTGCTCACTGCTCCATCAGGATTCAAGCAAGCCGGGCCGACGACGCCTGAAATGGCAGAAACCGGTCCCCGGAAGCTTGTCTCCTTTCTGGTGAAGAATTGGCTTGGTAGTTTGGTCTGCCCTGTTCCCATGATGCACTGGGCCAGGGACAGACTAATTTGCATATAGCCAGGTTCTGAGCTGGGATGGGGCAGTGAGCTAAATAACGGTGATGGATCAAGCCCTGATCTTTGGACTGGGTAAGAGTGGTCTGCTTAATTCAGACACTCTGTTCATCACCACCCCCTTTTCTGAATCATTTTGTCCACCATAAGCGTGGAAGGGTATACTCAGACATGAGTCCCTTGCTCACTGCTCCATCAGGATTCAAGCAAGCCGGGCCGACGACGCCTGAAATGGCAGAAACCGGTCCCCGGAAGCTTGTCTCCTTTCTGGTGAAGAATTGGCTTGGTAGTTTGGTCTGCCCTGTTCCCATGATGCACTGGGCCAGGGACAGACTAATTTGCATATAGCCAGGTTCTGAGCTGGGATGGGGCAGTGAGCTAAATAACGGTGATGGATCAAGCCCTGATCTTTGGACTGGGTAAGAGTGGTCTGCTTAATTCAGACACTCTGTTCATCACCACCCCCTTTTCTGAATCATTTTGTCCACCATAAGCGTGGAAGGGTATACTCAGACATGAGTCCCTTGCTCACTGCTCCATCAGGATTCAAGCAAGCCGGGCCGACGACGCCTGAAATGGCAGAAACCGGTCCCCGGAAGCTTGTCTCCTTTCTGGTGAAGAATTGGCTTGGTAGTTTGGTCTGCCCTGTTCCCATGATGCACTGGGCCAGGGACAGACTAATTTGCATATAGCCAGGTTCTGAGCTGGGATGGGGCAGTGAGCTAAATAACGGTGATGGATCAAGCCCTGATCTTTGGACTGGGTAAGAGTGGTCTGCTTAATTCAGACACTCTGTTCATCACCACCCCCTTTTCTGAATCATTTTGTCCACCATAAGCGTGGAAGGGTATATTCAGACATGAGTCCCTTGCTCACTGCTCCATCAGGATTCAAGCAAGCCGGGCCGACGACGCCTGAAATGGCAGAAACCGGTCCCCGGAAGCTTGTCTCCTTTCTGGTGAAGAATTGGCTTGGTAGTTTGGTCTGCCCTGTTCCCATGATGCACTGGGCCAGGGACAGACTAATTTGCATATAGCCAGGTTCTGAGCTGGGATGGGGCAGTGAGCTAAATAACGGTGATGGATCAAGCCCTGATCTTTGGACTGGGTAAGAGTGGTCTGCTTAATTCAGACACTCTGTTCATCACCACCCCCTTTTCTGAATCATTTTGTCCACCATAAGCGTGGAAGGGTATACTCAGACATGAGTCCCTTGCTCACTGCTCCATCAGGATTCAAGCAAGCCGGGCCGACGACGCCTGAAATGGCAGAAACCGGTCCCCGGAAGCTTGTCTCCTTTCTGGTGAAGAATTGGCTTGGTAGTTTGGTCTGCCCTGTTCCCATGATGCACTGGGCCAGGGACAGACTAATTTGCATATAGCCAGGTTCTGAGCTGGGATGGGGCAGTGAGCTAAATAACGGTGATGGATCAAGCCCTGATCTTTGGACTGGGTAAGAGTGGTCTGCTTAATTCAGACACTCTGTTCATCACCACCCCCTTTTCTGAATCATTCTGTCCTAGGCTGGGGCGTTGGAGAATCCCCCATCGGCACCTGCCGCCTGCTCGACTGACTCCTGGCGCCAGAACTCCTTCTGCGCCTCTTTGGCGTCTAAGAACGTCGACCCAACGGCGAGCGTCGGCCCCTCGGCGGCGAGCGTCTCCTCCTCGTCGTCTAACGCCTCTTCCATGACGTCGAGCGCCTTCGCCTCGACGGCGACCTTCGTCTCGACGGCGATCTTCGTCTTGACGGCGAGCGTCTCCTCGACGTCGAACGCCTCCTCGACATCGAGGATCCCCTCGACGACGACCTCCTTCTCTTCGCCGACGGCGAACGGCGGTGTCGCCTCGACGGTGAGCGCCTACGCAGAGCCACCTCTCGACGACGATTACTCCCCTGGGGAGACGGGGAACAGACTGCAGTCATCCCTCTCGACGCCGTAGTCGGTGCAATCGACGCAGACGGAGAATGGGGACGCTTGCTGGTCTTCATGCCCCTGGGGAGCCCCCCAGAGGCCTCAGCATGGGCAGAGGAAGCTCTTCCAGACCCACCTTGTGCCTTCAGTCTTCTGTCTTCCAGGCCTTGGAGCCTGATCTTCAATCTGTTCCTCAGGGTTCTGCTAGAGAAGCCCTGGCAGATGTCACACTCCTCTGGACATGAGATGAGGGAAGGCAGATGATGCACACCTCGCCTTCTTCCTCGAGCACTCAGGGCATTTGTCAAATAATGCAGGCATATTGGCAAATAAAGAGTGCACCAAGACAAACACAAGGAAGAAACACCAAAGTACTTCAAGAAAAGCACTCACAAAACTTGAAAAAGGTGAAAAATCAACAATTAAACCCTGAAAAGGGAGAGCTCAATGCTCCAGGGTCCTGCTTGCCGGAGCCGAAAAAAAGAACTGAAAGTAAAAGGGACCTGCAGTGCATTCTGGGATACTGTGAGACTTCTGGAAAGTTCTCTTAAAGGCACAGTATCCTGTTCTGAGCCACATAATGGCAGCCTATGGGGCTTGTCTGACCACTTCTTCCTCTCTATCATTCCAGAGGGTTTTGCTGTTAAAGGCAAGGTTTTTCTCTTAGAAAACCCTGGACAGGCTGTGCTGTTTGTGGATTTTGGTGGAATTTCTAGTTGAAGTACTGGACAGTGTAGCCTGTGGATATAGGCTGCATTATCTGTCTTTAAATTCTCTCTTAAGTGTCGATTCAGTTCTGCATGTTTTGACAGCTTAAGAGATTATTTTTGATTGCTCCGGGGTCCACGTACATGAGCGGGACTATTCACTAGATTATGACTATACACAGAGATCCCCTACTACAGAAGCGTCGGTTCCGTGACCCGGGGGAACGGTTGCATCCTTCCTCAATGCTTGCACAGAGTAGGGGACTCGTCGTGAGCCTTACCTGTGCGGAAGTGATGCGTAGATTCTCGGCTGGCGGGCCCTATTATCACAAGCCACGGGAGGTATGATACAACATTCTTTTGTTCCATTGCTAACTTATATTACATGAGTTCTGCGGGAAGACATTCGTCGACCAATTGCTAAATAAACTATGTCTTCCCGGTTGCAATGTGAACGCGATCCTCAGCGTACTATGGATCTGCCTGCATACAAGATTAAAATATTCGCTCACACGAGCTCCGACCTGGTATTCTTCTTTTCCGGTGTTTGGCGTGTCTTAGGGTCGGCGCATGCGTAATAGAGTAGTGGCTTTGGGCCCCCACGCATGCGCGAGAGAGTAGCGCACAATTACCGCGACTACTGTCAATCCTCAATCCGCGGTTAACTCGTTACTCTACCAACGAGAATTTTTTATAAAAAGAAGGAAGGGCGTGAACATCTCTCACCTCCACTTCCGCTCGTATCTGCAGCGAGAACACCGACGGACAGGTGAGTCAGTGAGTGCTCGGTTTTAGTCTAGCGGGGAACTGAGCCAATGTGTACCAGACAGGTTAGGAGGACCTGATAGGTCCCCTCTCTTTCTTTTTCGTCAAGGCCACGGTATCCCAAGTGTACTAACCGGCGCAGGATGACCCAGCAGGGCCCCTATTTCGTTAAACTTTTTGGTGGGTCCTGGGTGTCCTTTGTTTGGATATGGGGAGAGAGCTCAACAAGTCCTTTATTAAGGTTTTTTTCCACCCCATACAGTTACGCTGGAGTCCCCAATAGACTGGGACAATCCATATGATGCAATAGTCTACTTAAGGGTTTAGGGCATATAACACCTTGCAAAGGAGTTTTCTTTAGACACACATAGATATCAGTTCTCTGTGTGGTGTTAGGGATCGCAGGATGTGCGATTTTTAAGTATCCCTTATGAATTTCTAGGGTGTTCAGGGCTGGGTGCGACATCTTGTTTACTATCACACGTCAGTTGGGTTACATGTATAGAACCATTGGGTAGGACCCAGTAAAGTTGTGTGCTTACTGTGTCCTTTATCTCTATACTACAGAGCGGGGCCTCATACTCCCGAGCGGTTGCCGGGTGAGGTGAGGTCGTCACCCACACAAAGCTGGGTGAGTATCACTCAGAGGAAATGCCTCTGAGTGATTATAGCTAATATGCTTGTGAGAATGCAGAATATAAATTATTTCTGCAGGTGTGTCTGCACGGTCTCTGTGTGTGTACGGTGGGCTAGCGTGTGGGGTTTGGAGTTGTTTTGACAAATTGTCTTTTGTGTTCTCTCCTTCTCTCTTGATAGGAAGAAGAGTCTTCTATCTCCTTCCAGTGGACATTTAAGTATACTAGTTCCTGGTATATATGTAACTCTATATCAGTACATTGATATTATTTTTCACTTATAATCTATTGTAGTTGCAGTAGCTTTTCCCCTGTTTAAGGTCCTGAAGAAAGCTGAGCCAATGTCTCCTACAGCTGAAACATGTCGACCACACTGCACAGCGCCTTTGAGTAGTCTTACTACTCGGCGTGTTTTTAATCTTACACACTGAGACTCCTATTGTAATGTTCTTTGGTGTCTTGGTAGTTAATTTTCTTTTACACTCTTTTTGTTAGCACTGCACTTTGTCCATTCACAACACTTCATGGTGTCACAACAGGACTATTTTTTGACAATCCTTCCCGAATCGACACTATTTGGTCAGATTCGTGTTGGTATGATCATTGATTCCCATATGACGCAATTCCACCACATGGGTGGTCTGATGGGAATTTTTTTAGCCTGTTTGTGACTAATAGTCTCCTAGTTTTAACAACCCTCTGTCCCATGCGCTCTCCACCAGTGCCTTATGGTTGCATGTGTAGTTACACACCATCTGAAGACCTTGTCTGTTCTTCTGTGTTTTTTACCTGTGCGCAAGATGGCGCCTTGATGTGATGATCGGTTGCGATGCGAGAAGATGACGCCCTTGTTGCGGCGATGCGATGAGATGACGCCCTGGCAGTCTGGCAACGAGACTGTACTTTGGAGCCGCGACAGGCCCTCCGACACGCTTCCAAGGAAATTCAGGAGGGAGCTGGAGGTGAAGTCTTTTGTCCCTGAGACTTCAGCAGGAAGCAAGCACAGTTCAAGCCCTTGGAGAATATTCTGTAGATCAAAGTCCTTACAAAGTTCCTTCTCCTTTCCCTTGGCAATGAAGCAACCGCTGCAGGCCAACCCAGCAAACAACACACTGGCAGAGGGGCAGTACAACTCCTGCAGCTTCCTTGGTTCTTCTCCTTGGCAGAAAGGTTTCTTGTTCCAGAAGTGATCTCATTTCTTGGGATCAGAATCCCAATATTGATACCCCAAAATCCTTTGTTCTCTGAAGGCAGAGAGGCCTCTGCCTAGTCCAAACCAGTTCCTGAGCACTTTGTTTACATGACTCTCTTCTTCCTTTCACTGTGTAGGGCAGAAACATCAGACGCCCCACAGGAGATGGATACAAAAGGGGATGATGGACCAAAAGCGGTACAAAAGGGGGTGGTGATGGACGGAGCATCTGAACCAGGGTCAGACTGATTTGCATATAGCCATGTCTGAACTGGGGTGGCAGAGTGGGCTAAAGAACGGTGATGGATTAAACCCAGATCTTTTGACTGGGTGTGAGTGTTTGACTAGTTCAGATGCTCTGTCCATCACCACCCCCTTTTGTACCTCTTTTGGCCGCCATAAATGTGGCAGGGTATGCTCAGACGTGAGTCCCTTGCTCACTTTGCCACTGGATTCAAGCAAGCCGGGCTGAAGACGGCTGTAATGCCAGAAACCGGTCCTCGGAAGCTTGTTTCCGGTCCAGGGAAGGCATGGCTTGGCAGTTCAGGCTGGACTGTTCCCATGAGGCACAGGGTCAGACTGATTTGCATATAGCCATGTCTGAACTGGGGTGGCAGAGTGGGCTAAAGAACGGTGATGGATTAAACCCAGATCTTTTGACTGGGTGTGAGTTTTTGATTGGTTCAGATGCTCCGTCCATCACCACCCCCTTTTATACCACAGGAGATGGAGCCAGGACAGGGGAGGGAAGATACAGCTCTGGAGCACTCTGTTGATATGATTCCTCCTCTCCTTTCACAGTGCAGGGCAGAGACATCAGACAAGCCACAGGGGGTGACGCCAGCATTGTCGAGGGAAGGCCCAGCCCTATTCAGGTCCCAGGTGCAACTCCCCCCTCCCATCTAGATGCAGATCTCTCTATTCACCACTGGGCTGCCTCAGCCTGTCTCCTGGAATCCTCCAGCCCTGTCACTCACAAACCCAGACAAGAACTACACAACCCAGCAGAGGCAGGCTCAAATGGTTAGGGAAGCAAATCCCTACTTTCTAAAAGTGGTATTTGCAAACACAGAATATTAAAATAAACTTTACTAAAAGATGTATTTTATTGTTCTGAGTTCAGGCATACTAAATTCGAATTTCTACCATGTTCCCTGAGTCAGTTAAGATTATAAGCATGTAATAATCTAGCTGCTCATTCTGGCCTATGAGAACAGGTAGCCTTCAATAGTGAAAAACGAAAATGGCTGCAGTTGACTATTAGAACATGCTACACACATCAGAACATGTCCTACCTTATACTAACAATGCACCCTGCCCGTGGGCCTACATCAGTTTCTTCTCTGACTAGTTTCCGCACCAACATGCGGAGCCACCATAGAAATTGGTTGTGGAAACAGTATGCCAAAAAAGGGTAGAAACATTTTTGTTAGCAATAGTTACAAAGTCTTAAAGACATGGCAATACCCTGAAAAATGGCTTGTTTGTATAAACAAGCCATACCATAAAGCAAACAGAATAACGACAGTGACCACTGGTGAAAGACACCAGGGTCCTTGAAGGTTCGATAGCATAATACCATAATCCGTTCGCAGAGCGGGGAGGACAGGCAGGCCTTGAGGAATCTGCGGCTAGACTATGTCTCTACCAGATAATGTGTTACCAAAGGTAAATAACTTGTTCATCTGATAGAGACATCTAGCCACAGATTCCTTAACTTTTTAATCAAATGCCATAGCTATACCCCACCCAGAGGAGGGTCTGTGAACTGGACCTAGCAAAAGTTGTCAGAGAGAACCAGCCGGTCTATATTAAGATAGAAGACAGGACTTGAATAGGAAGTTACATGAGAAACCATAATATCACCCCATAACCACTGTGGCAAGAACCACAGGGAACATAAGGGAGAAAAGCCTTGCAAGTCATGGAAAAAACTTGATTATGGCAATGAAACAAAACTGTGTCAGAGGACAACAGTAAAAGTTGTAGTCAACATTATATAACCCCAAATGTGATGACCTATGGACATCTGGTAGGCCACCAGCAAAAGCAAATATCACTGAGCTATACCTCCTTTTGCCAACAGAATCATAATTGAGGGAAACCTATATTCTGAGAAAACAGAGAAAGGAAACCCAGAACAAATCCAGACTGAAGCCAGCATGGATTATTGCACGCACCAGAAATTTGGGAAGACAGTCCAAGAACAAGTATGTGATAACATGGAACACTCATCCTAGAAAAATCACTCAAAGCGAAAGTAAAGACCAGCAGGCTCACAAGTGTGGAGTTCAAAAAGTGGAAAAGAAGAGCAAGTGCCTACACAATTACCAAATGAAGGTAGAACTGCAACAGAGAGAGAGAGAATGCACATCTACACAACAGATATGCAAACCCGCTCTCAATTTGCCATTGTACACAAGATTGACAATCATATACGTGTCAAAAAAGATACAAAATCGTATATAAAAAGGCACATTAGTATATAGCACCTGTAAACATCCCAATAACAGGCAGACGTCACCATCAAGCTGATGTACAAAAAGTAGCATGGAACTGGATAATTAGGAACAGAGGTCCAAAGCAATTGGCACCCCCCCCCAACAAAAACCTGGATGGCGAAGCTTTAAAAACAATGTAAGCCAACCAAAAGCCGCAAATGAGGCTGCAAGACTATAACAAAGGCTACAGGAAGAAGAAACCAAGAAAATAAGGATATCACTTGCCCTAAAGAGGACAAGGTGAAGAAATAAACAATATTGGAAATCTTAGAAAAAGATATCCATTCTGTTTATTCAACGACTAGACATATCAGACAGAGATAAGATGACTGAGGATTAGAGGAAAGAATTATATTAAATGAGTGGAGATGCCAGATATTGAACCCAGCCCTTACCATGCAAAGAATGTACTCCACCAAGCTACATCCCCTACTTGACTGCAACAGGTGGATTATATTCCCACAAGGACAAATCCAAAAACGAAAAGCCAAAAAATGGATAAAATGCAAGCTCAACATGAATCCAAAAGTCTCACTAGAGGAAACAACGTTGTATAGAAGCAGAAACATCTAAACCAGAGTAAGTAGAAAGGCAATAAACTGACAGTCCTTAGTATACCCAGGTATATAGGTGAAAAGAGCATCTTCCAGAAAGAAGTGCAACCCATAATATAAGTGGACATTCTCTGAAACCAATAATAAAATAAGACCTAGTTGTAATAACAACCCCTGAAGGCTAGCATATTAAGGCACCTTAAAGAGCACACTAAAGAAGATTTTTATGGACATTAACTTGCAGGTAATAGTCAATACAAAAGAACAACTGTAGGTAAATGCCCCTTTTTGCAAGGCTACCCCAACTTGTTGCCTGACATCTGATGCATCCTGAAATGATGTGCCCTGGGTCCCTGCCAATCAGGTTCCCAGGGCCTGTGTTCTTTCCCAAAATTGTACCTTTGCACCCACCATTAGCACATCGCTGGTCACAGGTAAGCCCCTTGAAAAAGGTACCATGGGTACCAAGGGTACTGTGACCAGGGAAGGCCTCAGGGCTGCAGCACCTATTGTGCCACCCTTAGCACCCACACACTGCCATTGCAGGCTGCGTGTTTTGGTGCAGAGAAAAGTGAAGAGTGGACATGGCACACCTCCATGTCTGCAACCCACTGCCTGAGGACTAGGTAAGTCACCCCTCTAGCAGGGTATGCTAGCCCCCAGGTGAGGGTACAGTGGCATGAGCCCTGTGCCCCTACAGTGTCTAAGTCCATTCTTAGACACTATAAGTGTAGGAAAGCCATAAAGAATAAAGCTCTGGGAGTTGGTCATAACGAACTCCACAGCTCCAGAGTGGCTTTACTAAAAACTGGGAAGTTTGATAGTAAACCTCTCAGCACGCTACCCACACTAATGCCAGTGTGGGATTTAATGTAAAAGGCGCTCAGAAGGCATCTTAGACAGGCCCCCTGAAAATCGACCAGCCCTGGTGTGGTTCCTGAATGGCTGTCCACCATTTGCCACCACCAGACAGGTTTCTCTGGGTCCAGAAACTAAGCCCATTCTGGGCAGAGGTGTCATGCCTCCTCCCCCAGGATGGTTTGGGTCCACGAAGGGGAATCTTTAAATGCCTGCCACACTTGTGAGCTGTCCCTGGCTTTTTGCTGCCCCCAGCAACTGGCTCCCACCGGTTCTGCCTCCACTTTTGGGTGGGAGAATCAGAGGGAAAACCAAGCTAGGAGGACAGGTGTGCCCACCTTTGCCAACCCTACCCCTCAGGTGGGCAAGGCGAGGTGAAGAACACATCTCGGTCCTCTCCATCTTTAAGATGAGGGAACCCAATCAATCAGAAGAGGCTCGTGCCCCCCTCTGGAGGGTGACATAATAGGGGGTGCACCCATCCCAAAGAAGGGACCCCGTTGCTACCGACCTGCAGACCCCTTTAAATGCCGCTAAATCTAGTGTTTAGAGGCAACCGTGAACCTCGCCTCCTCAGATTTGAGGAAGAAAACAAAGAAGGTCTAAAGAGCTCTGCTGACCCAGGAAGAAGAGGACACCCACTGCTTTGGCCACAGCCCTACAGGCCTGTCACAACTCAGACCTGCCTGCAGTGAAGGATCCAGCATGTCCAGCAGCCCTCCGGAGGGCCTGCCCTGCACTCACCTTACAGATTCTGTCTCCCGTGAGTACCGGATTTGCTCAACAAAGATGAAAGCCCACAATACAGATTCCGGCGACTCAGCGATTCTGCACCACTCTGCACCAGATGCCCACGGCCTGAGTTTGAGTGGCCCAACACTACGAGGAAGTCTCCCCAGCAATCCTGACCTGGGAGCTGGTGATGCCCGACCTCTCTCAAATTTCAAGACGACGCCTGCAGCCTCAACCTGAAGGGTCCCCCCACTGCAGTAAGAAAACCAGACGCCAGATAACACCCCTGTACCCGGCGCCCACCGGCCTTGGGTGGCCCAACAGATAGTGTTGAGGGATCCCCCAAGATCCCACCTTACCTCTCCAGATGGTGGTCGCCTTCAGGAAGCCTCCCTGGCGAGCAGGCAGCAACTTCTCTGATCGGAAGATCTCCATTGAAAAGCACAGGGTCCCCAATGTCTTTTTGCCAACATGCACCAAGCCGCCCTGGTGTTGTTGGTGGTGCAGCTCCTGTGCTGGTCGTTGGCCCCTGCAGTGCTGACCTTAACCCCAGGAGATTTACTCCTACAATCGAGCGGTGTACTCGCCAGCAGTCCCTAATCGAAGGCCCCCTTAGCCTCACTGGCTAACATTGAGCCCCTGCACTCTGCACCCGGCCGCCCCAGTGCTGTTGGTGGTGCAACTCGCATGCCCATCTTGACCACGGGGACCCTTGGTCCTAACCCCTAAAACTCCCACTCTTAAGTCATGTACTTACCTGAGAAAACGCTAACACTTTTTCTCCCATAGGAACCCATTTTTTTTTTTTTTTTGTTTAAATATCCTTTATTAGAGGTATAGGAGAATTAAAGCATGAATGGTACAATACATACAGTATCACATCTCAAAGATGTCTGTCATGTTTACGGGGCATAGCACCCAATGCACTGGTTTCCTTGCTTCATACATCATGGCTACATTTTCCATCACAAACGTTTCAAACCATGTTTGTGTAACTAGGATATAATTTCCGAAATAAACATCAAGGGAAGGAGGGGAGGATAGGGAACAGGGGACATAAAGGGGAAATCAGGAAGGGGTGGGTATGGTCAGCTGATGCTGGAGTAAGATGTGTGCGTCAGTGTGTGGGTGCGGCGTCATGGGGAGCGTGGGCGGTATTCAAGTGTCTAACGAAGTGGGCATGGCTTGGGGGGGGTGACAGTACGTCTGTCATAACGGATGTCAGGCGTGAGGGGAAGGACGTGATGGAGGAGGCGTCATCAGATGTGTCCGCATGTAATATGTGCAGGGGGTGCACATATTACAGACTATAGAGGTGGACTTGGGGGTGCCTAAGAGTGGGAGCGCCGGGGCATATGGCTTGGTCGTTCTCGTGAGTCGTAGGCTTCTGACATAACATCGTACCGCTACGGCGACGTGTAGCTGAGCGGATTTCCTTGGGTGCGTCAGGGGGTGGAACATTGTATGTATTTGCGTGGAGGAAAACATATCCGTGTTCGTGGCTGTGTCTTCCAGGTGGTTTCCTGCTAGCCAAGCAGTGACCCATTGTAGCTGGGCTGCCAGATAGTAAAGTTCGAGGTTCGGTACCGCAAGGCCTCCCTCATCGACCGGTGCATATAGTTTTCGGAGGGCTACTCTAGGCCGGCCTGTGTTCCATATTAGGTCTCTGAGCATGGAGGCCAGTTCTCTGAAGGTGTGCGCCTGTACGTACACTGGTAGGTTGGCGAAGCAGTATAAGAGTCTTGGGAGTACAATCATTTTTATCAGTGTCACTCTACTCGGGACATTGAGTGGTAGGGATTTCCAAAAGGCAATCTGGGATTTTATAGACGTGATGGCGCGTGTCAGGTTACCATCCAGTACATCTTGTGGTGTGTCCTGTAGATATACACTCCCAGGTATTTGAACGTTGTGTGGTGCCATGGCAGTCTCTCCCCATTGATCGTGACTCCAGGGTCAGGGATGTCAGGGTTGAACGAGTATGCACCCGACTTGGCCCAATTAACCTTGAGGCCTGACATGGTCTCGAAGGATTGAAAGATCTCCGAGAGGCCTCGAGGTATGTGGGTAAGGTCTTTGATGTATAAAAGGAGGTCGTCTGCATATAGTGAGACTGTGTGTACGCCATCTGCGAGTGGGATCCCCCAGTGCATGCCCTCGGCGCGCAGTAGTGCAGCAAGGGGTTCTATTGCTAATGAGAAAAGTAACGGGGATAACGGGCAGCCCTGTCTGGTGCCGCGTTGTACTCTAATGGCGTCCGATAGTAGCCCGCTCGTGCGGACTCGCACTACTGGGCGTCCATATAGCAATCCCACCAGTTGAATAAAGTCATCCCCGAGGTCGAATCTGCGCAACACTGCCAGCAAATAGGGCCATTCGAGCGAATCAAACGCTTTTTCCAGGTCCAGGACTAGACAGCCCGACCAGGGCCAGTCTTGTGTTGCATACTTTTGTACCCGGAACAGCCTACGGATGTTATGGGAGGTGCATCTGGAGGGTACAAAGCCGTTCTGGTCGTCATGTATCAAGCCGGGCACCAGTCCTGCCAGTCGCCGGGCGAGAGTCGAGGCTAGTATCTTGTAATCAGTGTTGAGCAGTGCTAGGGGCCTATATGAGCCGAGCAGTGTATCATCTCTACCTGGCTTTAAGAGGGACACTAACGTTGCCTCATTCATAGACAGGGGTAGGTCCAAGTCTTCTAGGGCCGCAGCAAACACCCTCAAGAGCTCTGGAATTAGGATGTCAGCGCATGCTTTATAGTATTCCGCTGGCAGTCCATCAGGGCCTGGTGCCTTGCCATTCGAGAGGGCAAAGATGGCGTCGCGAAGTTCCTCGGCAATCAACGGTGACCCTAGGTCCTCTCGTTGTTCATCTGTTAGGGTAGGCAGCATGATGTCTTCCAAGTACGTGGTTATGACGGGTGGTGTAGTCTGCAGACGGGATTTGTACAGCGCGCTGTAGTGAGTCACAAAGGCCTCGTGTATCTGCGCCTGTGTGTACACCACCGGGCCTGCCAGCGACTGCACCGCTGCCACCGGAGTGACTCGTTTTTCGCGTTGTATCAGCCACACTAGCAACTTGCCTGGTTTGTCGCCAGAATGGTGGGTGCGGGCTGAGTGGGCCCTGTAATTGACATTTTTCAATCTGTCAATCAGTGTATCATGCTCCGCCCGTGCTTGTATTAAGTCCGCGGTGGGGCCAGCGGTTGCGGACTGCTCCAGTCGCAGCAGGTCAGATTCAATGCGCCTGAGATCCGCTTCTAAGTGTCGCCGGGAGTGTGCTTGGGTGCCTAGACATTGTCCCCTGAGGACCACTTTGAACGCGTCCCATTCAATCTGTGGTGTCGATGCCGTGCCTGTGTTGTCTTCAAATATTGTGCCGTCTGCGTGCTGATAGAACCCCCAAAAGTGGCGTCCAGTAAGAGATCGGGTTGTAACCGCCATGTGGGTATAGGTGGTCGCGGGTGATCCCACATCAGGTCTAGGAGGTGCGGGTTGTGGTCGGAATGTGTGCGTCCCATGTAACAGGTGTCCGTGATATTGGGTAAGAGTTCGCTAGAGACCATGAATCGATCAAGGCGGACATGCAGGACGTGTGCTCCCGAGTAATATGAGTAGACCCTGGAGTGTGGATTGCGAGTGCGCCACGCATCTTGTAAGCCCCATTGCATGGACCACGCCTGTAGCGCCTTCGTAGTGGCCTGAGCTTGTGAGTTGGGTAATGGAGGATGAGAACGGTCAAGCGCCAAGTCTAGCGAACTATTGTAGTCCCCGCCAATGACCCATGGGACCCCATGCCAGGGGGCTAGTGTGCGTGATAAGCCAGTGAGAAAATCTGCCAACCCCGTGTTAGGCGCATAAATTGAAGTTATGACCAATGGGTTACCATCTAATCTGCCGTGGATAGCCACATATCTGCCTTCGGGGTCTATATGTACATCTTGTGTGGTCCAAGGAACGCCCGGCCTGATCCATACCAGCGTTCCTCGGGCGTATGATGAGAACCCTGTAGCATAAAGTTGTCCGCGCCACCTACGTCGTAGTGTAGCAATTTCAGTGCTGTTAAGGTGAGTTTCTTGCAGAAGGGCAATTTGAATGTGGTGGCGTTTGAGGTATGAATAGATTTGGTAGCGTCGGGATGGTGTGTGTATACCTCTCACATTCCACGTGCATATCTTAATGGGGAGCATTATAGCAATTCAACAAAACCTCCCATCCGTCTCTGCCTCCACCCCCCCATACATATTCGCTCATCATCACGAAGACGGCCCCCGCCACCCCATAAGCGCTTGATATGACGCTCCATTGCACTGTGACCATAGGAGGGGGAGAAAACATGGCTATCGGAACAGTAAACCATTGAACAATATGAACTTGCAAAATACCAAAAGGTCGGATGCAAAACGTGCTCCCGTCCATACTCTCTAGGAGAGCAACAATGTTCAAGTCTAAGGGGGTGGGTGCGCTACATGCACAGGATCAAATGGACTAGGTCAATATGTTTGTGGAGCGAAGGCATAATGCCTTCCCGGGGAGGACGTATCAGTCTATGCCGCCCTTGTAGAGAATGAACCCATCATATACATGCGTAAGATGCAATACATTACGTGTTCCAGTCGGGCCATCTCCAGGCAAGGCAAAGTGTCTCCGCAGCTGTGCTTCGTCAATCGTGGGCTCTCACCGCCAGTGCCTGGATTTATGTCCAGCGATGGGTCATTTGGTGCATGTGCCCCATGCGTATAGTACGGAGGACGAGGGGGTCAGTCCGCTGTTCCGCTCAGGGTTCATTGTAGCCGTGTTTTCGTAGGCCCGTCGTGGTGGTCACTCGTATTCGTTTCCGTGGGATGTTGCATCCGTCGCCCGATCAGCTGATGTATTCTGCCGTTTGGGGAGTAACATCAGGTCGGTCTTCCGAGGTCGGGGAGTCCGGTACTCCATAGATGGCTTCATCGTCACTCTGGAGGCCCCGTGCGCCGCCGCTCGCCACCTCGCTCTGTGCAGGGGAACCGCTGAGTTCCATCACTAGGCGGAGGGCGTCCTGCTGCTCCTGCCGTCTGGCATCTGCAAGAGGGGAAGGTCGAGTCGCCGCATGTGCACCTGGCTGAGAAGTCCGGCGGGGTCGTCGCCGTCGTCTATGATTGCCGGACTGTCGACGTGGCGTAGGACCTGCCGCCTTTTTGGGTTCTGTATCAACTCCGCTGTCCAGCCAAGTTTCCACTTCCATGGGGTCAGTGAAGAAATGAGTCCGTTCTCCCGCCACGACCCTCAACTTTGCAGGAAAGAGCAGGGAGTACTGGAGGCCCATCTGCCTCAGTCGCTTTTTCACTGCCAGAAAGTCATGCCTCTGCCGCTGGACCTGTACAGTATAGTCCGGGAAGAACATCACCAATGCGTTCTCTACCCGGACCTCCTGGAGCTTGCGGGTTTCTCGTAGTATGGTGTCCCTGTCTCGATAATTCATTATGCGGAGTAGCATGGGTCTTGGGTTGGAGCCCGTCGCCAGAGGTTTAGTGGGGACCCTGTGAGCTCGCTCAATCACGAAGTGTGGGGAGAGCGATCCTTCCGGCAGGAGGCCTTGTAGCCACCGCTCCATGTGTATTTCTGGGGATCTCCCTTCCCATTTCTCCGGAACTCCGACCAAGCGCACGTTGTTTCTGCGGGTCCTACCTTCCGCGTCTTCAGCCCTGTCTTCCAAGAACTCCACCCTGTTCAACAAGTCCTGGATGTGTTTATGCGACTGGTCCGCATGGGGCTGAAGTGTCTGTAGCGTGTCTTCCAAGGTGGTGGTGCGCTCCGCCAGTTTTTTGTGATCCGCTCTCAGGTGCGTGAGATCGATGACCACGCTGTCGATTTTGGTGGCCAGGGAGGTGCGGGTTAGGCTTAGCGACTCCTCAAGTCTTTCCATCGCCGCTAGCATAGTGTCCAGCTTGGCCGCCATCTGGTCCGAGTCGGTGTGTTTCCCGGTTTTATCCATCTTGGCCCTCTGGTTAGCGTTGCTGGTGCCAGTTCTCGTTTTGGGCCCGTTAGACATCTGCGTCACTTCCTCGGGCCTAGCCGAGCAGCTCACGTCGTCTTCCGAGGGCCGGTTCGTGTAGTCGGCAGTCCGACCACCGGACAGGCGTGTGCCGTATAGTGTGTGTGGCCCCCTTGGTGGCGCGCCCTCCGGTGGTGGTCCGTGGCGTCTTGTGCTTGGCGGGTTGGTATGATCGGGCCAGTGCGTGGTAGAGGGTTAAACACCCCGGCGGGCCATGGGGGTCTCAGCGGCACTCCCAAGGCGTGTGCGGCCTCGCAGGCGCTCCAGGGGTTGGGCCCAGGGTAATTTCACGGTCTCACCGGCACTGGCCGCCACGTGGGCGCGCTCCATATAACTCGTCGCTGGGTAGACCGGCGCCGTCGCGGCGGCCCTTGACACGGGCCTCCGTGGTTGTCTTGCCTCGTTGCCGGTGCTTTCCCCACAAGGGAGCGAGGTGTCTGGGCTGCGGTGTGTTCCTGTGGCCGGTGAGTCGGGCCGCACCGGCCGCCACTCGGTCGTGTTGGGCAGGGCGGCGTCGCTCAGCTCCGCGAGGCCGCACCGCCAGCGTGGTACCTGGGTGTTTAGTGGTTCGCCGGTAGAGCCTCTGTGCAGATCAGGTCTGGTGCTGCAGTCCGATTCCGTGGCCTTCCCAGCGTCTCGCGGCCTTCGCGCCTGCCGGGCCGATCTCTGGGCCTGCACCCCCGACTGAAGCCCCGGTCTGCCCTGCGCGCCTCCCGAGTTTGGGAGCGAGGAAGGCGGCAGCGGCACAGCGAATCCTCCAGTGCGCTTCGGGTGCGCCGATTTTCTGCAAAGTTGGCCGGGAGGTCGGCGGTGATGTCCGGTGGTAGCGCCAATTATTTTCGCCGTCCGCGGGCGGCGATTTATCGGATAAATGCCCCGGGAAGGCAGGCCTGGCGCGGAGCTTCACTCAAAGGCGGCCATTCCCGTTGCGTGCGTAGCCACGCCCCCCCTCCCATAGGAACCCATGTTATGAGATTTTGGGCCTAAAATGTTCTCTGTTGAACTGATGTTTGTATGGAGAAAACAGAAACTAAACTGCAAAGTATAAAAATCCTTACTTAGGTGTGGTATCTAGGCATAACCCCAAATGCTCAAAATAATCCAAAAGTAACTAAAAGTATTCTAAAAGTGATTATAGCATAATGCAAACTGCTTTCTGAATCATGAAACACAAATTCTGCAGCACACTTATAGGCACATTAAAGTTAAAGCGATGTCCCAATGGACATAAAATACAATGTTCAAGGGCGAAGAAGTGGTCCACAAAAGTATCGATTCTTCTTTTATTGGTCATACATGAGCCAGCCGACACGTGTTTCGTCGCAAGAAACCACACTGTTTCCGCGACTCCTCAGGGCTGGGGAGGATACAAAATAATTGATGGAGTATACAATAGTACATGATGACACATGTTGCAAAGGTGACTATATATGGTGTGAAGGTGTGGGGTGATTAAAAGGAGTGGGAAAGTTAAATGGTAACATTCTTTGTGGATGCACACATCACCACCCAATTACCGAGTAAAGATAAACAAGTACAGTGTAACGAAATAGGTGGGTCGGAGGTGTCTTCAGATGTGATGTCTAACATAATTCTATGGATTGTATTAAAACATTTCTATCCGTGGCGCATTCAGATGTGATGTCTAACACAATTCTATGGATTATATTGAAACATTTCTATCCGTGGCGCATAGGGAAATGAAAAAGTGAGTGGTGGTGGAATCCTAATAAAACGTAAATGAAAGAGAGATTTGAGTAGAATTCCAGGTCAGACCTATGCAGGGGGGGGGGGTTTGTGCATCCTACCTGTAGAAGTGAAGATATCGGACAAGCAGGTCTGCAATGTCCAAGTGGGGAGAGTAAGGGAAGGGGAAACAGAGATAAAACTAACGTCAAGGGATGTTTTAACGTGGAACGATTATTGTGTTAACATTATGTTAGAACGAGTATCCCTGGATAAGGGGCACATTCAATGGAAGAAAACAAAAGTGAATTCTCACCGCGGTGCCGGTGATAATTCGGACCCGGCTCCGCTCGAGACCGGGTATTGATAGAGATTGGATACGAATTTCACAAGAGTGGAGCGTAGTTCATCCAACAGTATTAGGTGGAGATCCTGGGGACAGTAAATAGTTATCGTAAGTGGTGGATAAAATTAAATACACGTGAAATTTTGCAGAGCTAGCCCCATTCCATGTAAGGGTATCACAGTGTCATATAAACATGAGTATGTGGCTCACCTTTGTTGAAAACCCATAAGAGGACACTGTTTTTCGAAGTCGGAATATTGATGGGAGTCTCAAGCTCTGTGTTTTCAGGGTTAAGGCAAGTGGCCTTACTGGTCTTTAGGTCCCTACAGGGATCCATATTATCCAAAAGGGGGACAATCCACATAGAGGCAGAAGTGGAGGAATCAAATGTCGATAGGGGGGAAAAAAGAGAAAAAAAAAAGAAGAAAGCAATCAGGGCGAAGGTACTTATATTAGACCTCCGTTATGTACTAGTAGCAGAAAATTAAACATTAAAATCGTTCACCCCAACGAGAATTCTAATGCTCCATTGTTGTCGTATGATAACAATAGGTGATTTTGTGAGTGTTTGATATATACAACAAATGAAATAAACCTTTGGGAATAGTTCATAGGTTGGGGAATACCTCGGAGGCTCGAAGTAACAAGGCAGATTTGCTTCAAAGGAGGCGCAAGGGCTTCACCTATAGAGTGATTCAGCCCTGACATACATATATTGCTCTGCGTACGGAAATTCAAAAAAAGAGTCTGTGAGACCCTTAACGGGTTTAAACAGTGTAGAAAACCCTCAGTAGAGCTTCGAAAAAGAATTCGGTCAGGAGAGGAACTTACCCGAGGTGCGGGGATGATTTCGCGATGACTCTTTCGGGTCCGCGTTCGGGTTCCGGGTGCGGTCACGTGTCCCTGCACCCGGAAGTGAATTAAAACCTCAATCCGGCCATGTCCCGGATGAAAATAACTAGAGCGCTGACTCTGTTTGTCCAGCACTTCAAACGTGCACGGTAGAACAACTGCAAAAGGGGACTATGGTCGGAGGAGTAAAGTCGAAAAATTGAAAGGATAAAAATTATTTAGTGAGTTTAAATAATATTGGTGCCGGTGAAATAGTAAAATGGGTGCATTTCTTCACACATGCACAGTGTTGAAATGAACAAGTGGACAAAATAGCAAAATAGCAACACTGTGCATGTGTGAAGAAATGCACCCATTTTACTATTTCACCGGCACCAATATTATTTAAACTCACTAAATAATTTTTATCCTTTCAATTTTTCGACTTTAGTCCTCCGACCATAGTCCCCTTTTGCAGTTGTTCTACCGCGCACGTTTGAAGTGCTGGACAAACAGAGTCAGCGCTCTAGTTATTTTTATCCGGGACATTGCCGGATTGAGGTTTTAATTCACTTCCGGGTGCAGGGACACGTGACCGCACCCGGAACTCGAACGCGGACCCGAAAGAGTCATCGCGAAATCATCCCCGCACCTCGGGTAAGTTCCTCTCCTGACCGAATTCTTTTTCAATCAATCAATCAATCAGGTCATTTGTAAAGCGCACTACTCACCCGTAGGGTCTCAAGGCGCTGGGAGGGGGGGGGTGCCGCTACTGCTCGAACAGCCAAGTCTTGAGCTTCTTCCTGAAGGAGAGGTGGTCTTGGGTCAGGCGCAGATTGGTGGGAAGTGAGTTCCAGGTCTTGGCGGCCAGGTAGGAGAAGGACCTTCCTCCTGTTGTCTCTCTTCGGATGCGGGGGACGGCGGCGAGGGCGTGGTTGGTTGATCTGAGGAGGCGCTTGGGAGTGTAGAAGTTGATCCGGTTGTTGAGGTAGCTCGGGCCTTGGTCGTGTAGGGCTTTGTGCGCGTGGGTGAGGAGACGGAAGGTGATTCTCTTGTTGACCGGGAGCCAGTGCAGATCTCTCAGGTGTCCGGAGATGTGGCTGCGTCGGGGGATGTCGAGGATGAGTCTCGCCGAGGCGTTCTGGATCCGCTGGAGTCTCTTCTGGAGTTTGGCCGTGGTTCCGGCGTAGAGGGCGTTGCCGTAGTCCAGTCGGCTGGTGACGAGGGCTTGGGTGACCGTCTTCCTCGTCTCGGTGGGGATCCACCGGAAGATCTTACGTAGCATGCGCAGGATGTTGAAGCATGACGAGGAGACGGCGTTGACTTGTCTGGTCATGGAGAGGGAGGAGTCCAGGATGAAGCCCAGGTTGCGTGCGTGGTCCGTCGGTTTGGGCGCGGTGCCCAGGGCGGGGGGCCACCAGGAGTCGTCCCAGGCGGAGGGCGTGGAGCCCAGGATGAGGACCTCCGTCTTGTCTGAGTTCAGTTTCAGGCGGCTGGTCGTCATCCATTCGGCTACGTCTCTCATCCCTTCGTGCAGGTTGGCTCTGGCGGTGGCGGGGTCGTTGGTCAGGGAGAGGATCAGCTGGGTGTCGTCGGCGTAGGAGATTATGTTGAGGTTGTGTTGGCGTGCGATGGCCGCGAGGGGGCTCATGTAGATGTTGAAGAGGGTGGGGCTCAGTGAGGATCCTTGAGGGACGCCGCAGATGACTTTGGTGGCCTCTGACTTGTACGGTGGTAGGCGGACTCTTTGTGTTCTTCCGTCGAGGAAGGAGGTGATCCATTCCAGTGCCTTCTCCTGGATTCCGATGTTGCTGAGGCGCTGTACTAGGGTGCGGTGGCAGACAGTGTCGAAAGCCGCGGAGAGGTCCAGGAGGATGAGGGCCGCTGTTTCTCCGTTGTCCATCAGAGTTCGAAGGTCGTCGGTGGCGGCGATGAGGGCGGTCTCGGTGCTGTGGTTCGCTCGGAAGCCGGACTGTGAGGGGTCGAGGGATCCATTCGTCTCGAGGAAGGCGGCCAGCTGTTTGTTGACGGTCTTCTCGATGACTTTGGCCGGGAACGGGAGGAGCGAGATGGGACGGTAGTTCTTGAGGTCGGTGGGGTCTGCTGTGGTTTCTTGAGGAGAGCGCTGAGTTCGGCGTGCTTCCAGCTCTCAGGGAAGGTGGCGGAGTCGAAGGAGGTGTTGATGATGTCCCGTAGGTGGGGTGCGAGGACAGCGTCGGCTTTGTTGAAGACGTGGTGAGGGCAGGGGTCAGTCGGAGATCCGGAATGGATGGAGTTCATGGTGCGGATGGTGTCTTCGGTGCTGATCGGGGTCCAGGTGCGGAGGGTGGTGGTGGGTGGCGTCGTTGCGGTTGTGGCTTGCGTTGGTTGGTTGTTGAAGCTGTTGTGTATGTCCGTGATCTTGTTGTGGAAGAAGGACGCGAGGGAGTTGCAGAGTTCTTGCGACGGGGTGATGTCATTGTTTCCGGCGTTGGGGTTGGATAGCTCTTTCACGATGTTGAAGAGTTCCTTGCAGTTGTGTGCGTTGTTGTCCAGCCGGTCCTTGTATGCATTTTTCTTGGTGGCGCGGATCAGTTGGTGGTGCTTCCGGGTGGCGAGCTTGAGGGTGGTCATGTTGTCCGTCGTTGGTTCCCTTCTCCAGGCTTTCTCGAGGGCTCGGCAGTTCTTCTTGGAGCTCTTGAGTTCGTCGGTGAACCATGGTGTTTTCCTGCTGCAGGATCTGCTGGGTGGGGTTCTCAGAGGGGCGAGTTCGTCCGCGCAGTCGTTGATCCATTTCGTGAGGTTGTCGGCGGCCTGGCTGGGGTTCGCTGAGTTGGCGGGAGGGTGCTGGCTCAGGGAAGCGGTGAGCTGGTCTACTGAGGGTTTTCTACACTGTTTAAACCCGTTAAGGGTCTCACAGACTCTTTTTTTGAATTTCCGTACGCAGAGCAATATATGTATGTCAGGGCTGAATCACTCTATAGGTGAAGCCCTTGCGCCTCCTTTGAAGCAAATCTACCTTGTTAATTCGAGCCTCCGAGGTATTCCCCAACCTATGAACTATTCCCAAAGGTTTATTTCATTTGTTGTATATATCAAACACTCACAAAATCACCTATTGTTATCATACGACAACAATGGAGCATTAGAATTCTCGTTGCGGTGAACGATTTTAATGTTTAATTTTCTGCTACTAGTACATAACGGAGGTCTAATATAAGTACCTTCGCCCTGATTGCTTTCTTCTTTTTTTCTCTCTTTTTTTCCCCCCTATCGACATTTGATTCCTCCACTTCTGCCTCTATGTGGATTGTCCCCCTTTTGGATAATATGGATCCCTGTAGGGACCTAAAGACCAGTAAGGCCACTTGCCTTAACCCTGAAAACACAGAGCTTGAGACTCCCATCAATATTCCGACTTCGAAAAACAGTGTCCTCTTATGGGTTTTCAACAAAGGTGAGCCACATACTCAGGTTTATATGACACTGTGATACCCTTACATGGAATGGGGCTAGCTCTGCAAAATTTCACGTGTATTTACTTTTATCCACCACTTACGATAACTATTTACTGTCCCCAGGATCTCCACCTAATACTGTTGGATGAACTACGCTCCACTCTTGTGAAATTCGTATCCAATCTCTATCAATACCCGGTCTCGAGCGGAGCCGGGTCGGAATTATCACCGGCACCGCGGTGAGAATTCACTTTTGTTTTCTTCCATTGAATGTGCCCCTTATCCAGGGATACTCGTTCTAACATAATGTTAACACAATAATCGTTCCACGTTAAAACATCCCTTGACGTTAGTTTTATCTCTGTTTCCCCTTCCCTTACTCTCCCCACTTGGACATTGCAG
Source organism: Lissotriton helveticus (assembly GCF_964261635.1). Lineage (NCBI taxonomy): Eukaryota > Metazoa > Chordata > Amphibia > Caudata > Salamandridae > Lissotriton > Lissotriton helveticus. The sequence continues at coordinate 576,564,488 of NC_136067.1, forward strand.
ACCTGCTTGTCCGATATCTTCACTTCTACAGGTAGGATGCACAAAACCCCCCCCCCTGCATAGTTCTGACCTGGAATTCTACTCAAATCTCTTTTTCATTTACGTTTTATTAGGATTCCACCACCACTCACTTTTTCATTTCCCTATGCGCCACGGATAGAAATGTTTCAATATAATCCATAGAATTGTGTTAGACATCACATCTGAATGTGCCACGGATAGAAATGTTTTAATACAATCCATAGAATTATGTTAGACATCACATCTGAAGACACCTCCGACCCACCTATTTCGTTACACTGTACTTGTTTATCTTTACTCGGTAATTGGGTGGTGATGTGTGCATCCACAAAGAATGTTACCATTTAACTTTCCCACTCCTTTTACTCACCCCACACCTTCACACCATATATAGTCACCTTTGCAACATGTGTCATCATGTACTATTGTATACTCCATCAATTATTTTGTATCCTCCCCAGCCCTGAGGAGTCGCGGAAACAGTGTGGTTTCTTGCGACGAAACACGTGTCGGCTGGCTCATGTATGACCAATAAAAGAAGAATCGATACTTTTGTGGACCACTTCTTCGCCCTTGAACATTGTATTTTATGTCCATTGGGACATCGCTTTAACTTTAATGTGCCTATAAGTGTGCTGCAGAATTTGTGTTTCGTTTCCTTGGTGTGTCCCTAAAACACACCTTGAGAGGTTACAGGGCCTTGCCTCTCATCTGCACGCACCTTCTGTCTTAAGCATCCAACTGTGCGTTAACCTAGCAGTGCGACCAGAATTTCCCTCACATCTAAAACCCTGTTTCTTTTAGTTATGCTTTCTGAATCATTACCAACCTGTAACTATGGCAAAATGCAATAATAACTTTATTTCATTGTGAAATCCTGTAGCCTAAGCATATTTTATCAAGTCCTGCTTGGTTCTAGAAATAAAATACAAGTATACCTTTTTTATACCTACCCAATTGGTCTGGAATCAGTCTCTGAGGGTGTGCATCAGTCTAGATTGAGTGCATACAATAAATGCTTAACACACCCTCTGGATAAGCCTAACTGCTCGCCAACACTACTACAAAGAGAGCTGTGAGTACTTACCTAATTTAGCCTCTGCTATACCTCTGGCGGCATCCTGAAGTAGGCACCAGAGATAGAGACTTAGAGCGAAGACGTTCCGGGTATCACGTCGCGTCAGCCGACCGATAGGGAGGCAAAGAGCGCCGGTGCTTCTTTGCCTTCTTCTTCTGCTTCGACCTACCAGAGGACTTCAAAGAGTTGGAAAGGGACCAGGTATCGGGCTCCGCGAACGGCCTCGCGACCTTCCTCTCTAACGAGACCGGGAGTGACGCAGAGCCGACCGCCAGGCCTCCAAGAGCTTTCTGGACAGCTCCCGCAAAGACTTTGGATTCATGGTCCGCCAGTAGGAGGATGACTTCTGGTCATGGTCACACTCCAGACACCAAAGGTACACGAGGTGCGGGTCCGTCACAGACATCAGCCTGTGACAGGCCTCGCAAGTCTTGAAGCTGGTCTGACAATGGGACATCCCTCACGCACCGGGAGACGAAGACTCGGAAAAAAAAGTCGACAAAACATCAAAAAAGTTCAGTCAAAAAGTGAATAAAGGGGTAGCTCTCTCTAGATCTGCGCTAGGCTGGTGCAGAAAAAGAAAGAACTGACAGCAGCACACAGGGTCGACGTCTAAGTAGGCACCGCGATGTCATCCAGGGGACCACGACGCTGACGAAGAAGTTGACCAACGCCACCCACCGGCGCTAAGAAAAAATTCTCCTGATCCAGACTGAAGCCTGGGGTAATTCTAAGGCAAGGAATCTATAACTAACTGTCTCTTTCAGATACTCCAGTTCTCTGGCATTGGTATCTTTCATATATTCACATGGTTGAATTATAACCAGTCATGAGGCTAGAAATTCCTGATAATTTTAAATAGCAGTAAACAGTGCTACAATGACCAAAGGTCTCAACAACAGTGTTTGTTCAGTAGCAGGTTGCTCGGGTTCGAATTCCTCAAAAAACAGAAGACGAGAGGCATTTGGCAAAACAGGAACCGTATAGTTTAATTAAGCAAGTCGACAAGGAGACAATTACAGGCACAAGGTCTGAGGACTGTCTCAATTTACTAACCATAAACAAATATAGCATCCATACGTTGTTGGTTGCTGCCTTAAGAGTCATAAATTAATAATCAATGGTAAACTACAGGTGGGTCACGACTTTGCGTGGACACAGTGTGGCCAGTGGCGAATGTGTCCAGATGTCCCGCATGGGGAGCATGTGATCACTATTGTGCTAGGTACTGATTGGCTATGTGTTCCTAACTCACGTGGCATTTGACTTTATGGTGTTTTCTGAAGTGTGTGTACCCCCTTGTGACGTGACCTTTATTTGGAGCCATCTCCCCTTATCAGTGTGATGTCACTGCGCCTATCTGTGTAATTGATCAAGAGTTTCATGCCCACGGGTCTGCCTGCCAGCTATGCACCCTCCCACCTGTGACACATCAATCAGTATTCCTGGACCTAGGTCACAGGGCCTGCATGATTACACACTTGGGTGTCGAGGTAGTTGTGGAGTATGGAATGGGTGAGTCAATTGATAAGGACAATAGTTCATTTTTATTGATAAACACATCGATATCCATATTAAGAAGCAAACTCACCTCATTTGAAACCACTCAAATTACAGCCAATGAGGTAGAAGTACTAGATTTCCTACTTCCTCTACAAACCACCATAGCTCAGATTTCATAGCAAAAAGTGTGAGAAGCGTATATAATAAATGAGTCTCTGACCAGGGAGGAGAGAGCATCGCTTGTGATTATATGAAAAATACCAATATTGGAGAACTGAAGTTACTGATAAATAACTCATTCCTTCTGCCGCATTAGATCTTTCATATATTCGCATGCTTGAATCAAATAGTAATTGGTACATAATAATTATAATCAATTTAGTAAAGAGGGAAGCTGGCTAAACTTCTTTTAAAAAGGTTACGGAGGATATCCTTTCCCACTGCTAAGTTAGTTTTTGCTTTTACACCAAGGCAGTAGTGTTTGGTGAACATGTTCCAGCTTCTCCGGGTATTTGCACATCAGAGACACCAATGTAGAGTGCTGCAGTAGTTGCACCCTGACATATTCCAGAAGTGGAGGCTTCACTCTGTTGTGGCAGAAGGTGTTTGGATATGGGTCAGCCCATTCTTGAGTCGCCGAAGGATAAAGTCAGTCAAAGAGCAAATGTATTTCTCCTTGGGCCATGTAAAACTTGATGCAGCTGCGCACAGCAAGCAAGTGCAATGATCTTAGGTATATAATACGGATTGGTCCATAAGGTTACCTTATCCATAGTAAAACAGAGAAGTTTTTTTTTTTAAAACTATAAACCCATGCATTTACCCTTTTCTGCGTGCCAATGTAAGAGCCAAGGGAACTGCTGTTTTCCAGGAAAGAAACTTTAGATGTGCCTTATGGGTTGCCCCAAATGCAGGCAACATGAGCTAGCTCAGGAGAATATTAAGCTCCCAGGGCTCTGATTGGTGTCGTACAGGGGAAATGCTCTGCAAAGTCCTTTCATAAACTGCTTTATGATCCTCTGTGAGAATAGAGTGATTGAGTTGTCTTCCGTTCTCTGAAATAGTGAGAATGCTTCCAAATGGACTCAAACTGCTGAATATTTTAGAGCAATTTTGCCTAGGCTCCGAAAAATATGGATGTTTTTGCAGAGTGTTATGGACACTAAATGGAATCCTTTCGCCTTGCACCAGACACAGAAATGGTTCCTTTTGGCATTCTTGTGGTAGCTGAAACCTGGGCCTATGCCAGGATGTCTCTACCCTCTCCTATGAGATCAAAATGACCATACTCTAGGTCATCATGTACCATACATCAGGCTCAATGACTGGACATTATGGTGCAGAACGTCTCCGTTGTGCTTGTAAAGAAGCCTGGGAAGCATTGTTAATGATATTGATGGATACACAGATAGATTCAGGAGCTCAGAACAGGGCAATAAAAATCAGGGTGCAGTGGTCTGTCTTTGCTTTCCCTTGGATCCAGGTGATCAAGGGAAATGACGAAAAGGCGTACGCAAAGACGATGAACCATATGATCGAAGTGGCACTGCCCCTGGACAATGGCTGTCAAAACATGCTGGTGTAAGAATGGCATTTCTTGTTCTAGGTGGCAAAGAACTCTAGTGTGGGGGACCCCATTTGTGACACAAATAATTCATTTGGTTTTATTGGAGCTTCCAATCATGATAGTCTAATAGTTTCAGAATTAGTGGATTTACCCGATTTTGGAGTCCAGGGAGATGCTATAGAGCAATGTCCATGTGATCGGAAATAGCCTAGTCCCACAGTACCTGTGCCTCTTCCATCAGAGGGCGGGACCTCATTCCTCCTTGTTTAGTGATGTATGGCCTCAATGTAGTGTTATCTGGTCTGATGGGGAATACTTGATCAGCTAGCCTTGGAAGGAATGCCTTATGACCCAATCTTATGGCACGGAGCTCTAGGATGTTGATGTGGAGCTTCTTTTCTGAGTCTGATCACAGACCTCTGGTCGACAATTCCCTCAGGTGTGCTCCCCAGCCCTACGTTGAGGCATCTGCAATAAGCAGCAATCTGTCAGATAAAGGGTGGAATAAAAGCCCTGTGTCAAGATCCGTAGGGATAAACCACCATACCAGTGTTTGCTTCAGACATCTTGTGACTTGGACTGTGTTGTCCCATGTGCTATGAACATGTTTCTAAATGCTGTCCAGTTATTGTTTAATGGGTCTCATATAGAGCTTGCAATAGAGTATAAAAACTATACATGAGGACATCAGGTCCAGCAGTGATGTGTACTGCCCGACTGTCATCGACTGTTTGACAGAGAAGGTCTTTGCCATGGACTGATTTTTTATTAGTGTTTATGTACAAAGGAAAAGCTTTTCCAGTTGTTTTTCCAGTGCAAGACTTGTCTAGTGTGTTAGTCCTAGTATGTGGAATAGAGTGATTCAGGCAACAGTATAAGCCTTCGCTTCTTCCTTTGATAGAGCTTTGACAAACCAGTCTTCCAAGTACGGGTATACTTGGTGACACTCTTGTGTGAGGTACGAAGCAACCTGTAAAAATGTAAATCCAGTATTTGTAAAGCGCACAGCTACCTGGAGGCATCCCGGCACTGGGGGCCATCGGGAAGATTAAGCGAGTTATTCCCCAGAGGTACTGGGCTGACCTGCCGCTGGTGATCGAACTGTGAGCCCGATCGTCCGGTGTCAGTCGCCCTGGCCGCAGCGTCACACCTCTTCCCTTGCCAGCATTAGGCACTTGAAAAATATCCGAGGTGCTGACTTGGGGACAAGTGGTACTGCCTTTCATTGGAAGTTCTGCCCTGGCACTCCAAAGCAGAAGTATATTCTATGCTTCCAAAATTAATTGAAAACTGAAGAGGAGGCTAACTCGGCTCCAGGCTAGACCAGAAAGTACAAGAAATAATGTCAATGAAAGGACAGAGCAGAGTTCTTCACTGGAACTTCTCACACATGTTGTGCAGTAAAAATCTGAGATTTGGTGGCCTCTGGGAGGAGTAGGACAGCTAGCACTTCCATCTCTTACCTGAAGTTTGATTGTTTCAAAAGATGTGTTTTATTGAGGAATTTGGCAATTCGAACACGGTCTACTGCTATTTAAGATGACCGGGGATTCCCAGCCTGACAACAGGGAATGATTCAACCATATGAATATATGAAAGGTCCAATGATAGAGAACTTGTTTCCCTCTGACTGCGGTTACAACCTGACTATCTAGCAGAGTCCTAATGATAAACAGGTGAATCGCTTCCTGATATCTTCAAGTCAAAAGAAGCACTGCTAAAGAGGCCCTTTGTCCTGCCAAGAGTGCCTGTCCACTCCCACCTAGCCAATCCCTGCCCTCCGAGATGACAATGCAGAAAATGCAAATTTGCTACATATAGATTATAAATAAATGTGCTATAGAGGAACATCATGTGTTTCCCAGTATAAAACAACGAGGATAGCTTTGCAGAAAAAGGGTGACCAGTGATTGGAAAAAATAACTTCAGTTAATACGCTGCTTATGAAAAACACACAGGGCTCATTCAAATGTTTTAGTCTTAACAAATACAACTACATTGGTCCTAACAAGAGGGTAATCAGCATTTGGCTAGTTTGTGATCAAGAAAAGTAATAAAGCAATAAATAACCTGAAGAAAGTAGTTCATTCATTGTTGTTAAGACTGACTGAGGTGTCTCTAATCCAGTACTTTTAGTGTTGTATTCAAACATGTATGATGAGCAATGAAATAGGCTCACGTTAATCTGAGGCAAATAGTTGGCTGGCAAAATTAACAAGTTAATTCAAACATGTATTTGTTAAATACCAATGCCTGTCTTAATCATTAGCATGTTGTTAACAACTTGATTAGAATGCCCTTTCATGAAATGACTACCAAATTTTATTCATAGACTTGTAGTATTATGGGAAAGCTATACTGCGGATGTCGTTATAATGTCTGTATGTGCTATCATTTCCAATCTATATTGTTAAAACCAGTTGAGGAGTGTGAAGGGAAGGCGAAAAGTGGACTAAAATATTGTGAGAAAAGACACAACAGGCCCGAATCACACCTTTTTTTGTGTTGACTTGATTCCACCTTAGAGTAACTATGGGCGGAGTTCGGGGAGGTGCACTACAGGGAACTCCGCGAAGTGGCAAAAAAACTCAGTCGCACCACGCGGAGCTCCGCAAGCGGCGGAGTTCCATAGAAAAATGCCATTAGCGATGATTGCACTGTGCCGGATGCTTTTCCGCACTGTGCAATCATTGTGAACGGCACCTTGCACAGCGCTAGCGGTACATTCTTTCCTTTTCTGCCGCTTGAGTAGGTTTTTACTTGAGCTGCCGCTTTCTCAACGCGAACGGGCAGTTTCTCAACACGAGCGGTCGCAAGCATATGTGACCACTAGCAATGAGAAACCTGCCCCCCCCACCCTGCGATGAGAAATCTCGCTCGGAGGTTTATTTTCTACGCTCGTCAACTTCACAATCGCGAACGAGGAAAAATCGCGCTGGGAGGTGTATTTTCCTCACTCGCCAACTTGACGCTGGTGAACGTGAGCGAGGAAAAAACAACTCTTTCAGAACTCCACGAGCTCCGCGTATCGCAGAGTGCGTAAAACTCTGCAAACTCCGAGAGCGGAACGGAGTTTACCGCCCAGGGTTACTTAGATGCGGCCAAAAAAATTCTGTAATTCAAAATGGCACATGCTCATTCCCCAAATCAGAATCGGATGCCATATATTGAAGGTGATAGTATTTATAATTATGGCTATTCTGCCAGTGCCTAGGTAGACTGAAACATGGGTATTCTAGGAGAGCGGAAGAAGACATCACATCAGAATGCATCGCCACAACTTTATGGGTACTCACAAACCTGTCCAAAGTTTTTCTATACCCAGTTTGTACACCAAGCTTCAAAGACAAAGAAAGGTTGGAGTTAAGGTTGCCAACTGCATGCACAAAATCCATATTTCATGGGAGTTCATAGTGGGAAAAGATTTCAACCGAAAATATATTTCTCCAGGTTAATCTGCATGATGGAATATAGAGGGCGAGCAAACATGGAAATACACAACCTGAATAATATTCCATCCTGAAACCTTTAATTTTCGATTTCATAAAATAGCCGGAAAACTATGCAAATCAGTCATCTAAATATATGATCGCAGATTTTAAATTTTCGGAAACAAATGAATGACTCGGACCACTATGCTTATATTACAGTCATAAATAATGCAACCATTTATAAATTTGAAACATATAACGTTTTAAACATGATTGTGAACACAATGCAGAATATGTGAATATACCTTATGCAACGGTTAGTAAAAGGGATTCTTAGTAAAAATAAATGCGTCTTACCTGCAACAGGTATTTTTGACTTCCATACATAACATATTGAGGGGCGAGGCTATATATCATATAGCTGGTATGGAGAACTATCAACAACAGTATCATACAGAGAAATAAAAGTGCTTGGGGACGGGTTCGGCCTCGTCTAATCTTGTATAGCTGTAAAATGAAAGACAGAAAGAAAGGTAGTTTAATCTTTATTTAGAAGCATCAATAAACATTATTACTTAGGCAAGAAAAAAACATCCACTGCAAGATCACGAGATTGTGGGTGATCTCGGGCACCAAACGAAATTGATTAAATATAGTTATTATAGTGCAGGAGTGTACCTTCAATTGGCGCAGCAGGTGCAGTGGCACCGGGGTTCAAATGCCGAGGGTACAGGAGGGTGGAACTGAACCCTGATTATTGCTGAATTTCACAATTGAAACATTGGCCAGGGGGGCCCACTTCCTTCCTTGCATTGGAACACTTGACTTGGCACACTGGCTACGCCACTGTTAAAGTGAGTAACCTGTTCCAGGGTTCGAGTTTGCTAGGAAGGATCGACAAACAGAAGAAAAACACGTAATCACAAAGCCAACAGCTGGGTTGTTAGTTTGTGAATCTATGGAAGGCTGAGTGGGTTAGCATGAAAATAAGTCCATGATCACGTGAAAGGATGGACGAGGGACTTTGTGAATTCAGGAGTGAATGTATACATAAAAAAGATGGAACGGTGACAATGTGTGGATAGAAGAATCGAAGAAAGGGAGCACGTGGATAGATGGATTAACAAGAGTGCAAACGTCTCCTGCTTACAGAACAGGCACAGCTTGGGGCCTCAGCACTGTGACCTTCCAGCCCTCACACAAAGATTTTTATTACGGGGACGGGAGAAAGAGCAGTGCCAGGCACACGGGCAAAGCAGCACAGGACACAAGGGGGCGCAGCAGCACACACAGAAGTGCACAGTGCAGGGTCGAAAGAGAAAGGGAGCAGAGCACTCCATGGATTGGTGGGGAGGTAGGAGCACACGTTTGGGGCTCAGCTTAGGTTTCGTGCGGTGCGCAGTCCAGGGCTTAAGATGGTGGAGGTCGTTCAGGATCCAAGACAGTGACACATGAGCAACTTTACCAGCGCGGCTGCGTATGTGAACCGGATACGAGCACTGACTGATCAAATTATTAATCAAGTATCTTCATACATATATGTTGCCTGGAAAGTAACTAGACAACTGAACTAACACTTATCAAAGGAGTTTCTTTTCACTTAATTATTTTATCTGTGCATATTGATTGATTTACAGCTGCTTATATTTGCTGTGGAATACTAACGGGTCATTTGACTGATGGGATATATTATGAATGAGTTTTAAAATATTTCTGTGATTTTACTAGTAGACTCCCTTTCCATCAGGGGCAATGAACTTATTTCAACAGGTTTCAACATTTAGAGTGTGTTGATGGCTACGCACAAGTATTTTATTATACTGCCACCGGTTACCATTGATCCTACCAGGCCTTCTCTCACCTCCCTTCCTACACTTGACCGAGAGAATTTCTTAAAAATCTGCAGAAAGATTAAATCCGGATCTCCGGCAGACCCCTTAAAACCGGACATTTTCTGTGAAGCCCACGAACTCATCACAGAACACATCCGTGACATTATCAATCTGTCACTTTCCACCGCCAGTGTTCCTTCCAAATGGAAGCAGGCCTGGGTGTCCCCCATTTTAAAAAAACCCACCTTAGACCCCTCACTTCCGGAGAACTTGAGGCCGATCTCCTTGCTCCCTTGGCCTGCCAAAGTTGTCGAGGCACACGTCAACAATATCCTGTCCAATTTCCTCCTTACCAACAACATTCTGGATGACTCCCAACACGGGTTTAGAGCTGGTCACAGCACCGAGACAGCCTTGCTCAGTGTTTCTGAAGACCTCCGTTCCATTCTTGACGCCGGCGGCACTGCAGCACTGGTCCTATTGGACCTTAGTGCTGCCTTCGATACGGTGTCACACGAGGTCCTCTTGACGAGATTGGAGAAAATTGGAGTTACAGAGGCAGCCTTGGGATGGTTCAGAGACTTTCTGTCTAACAGGTCCTTTAGAGTCTCCACCCCTCCTTACATCTCGAAGGAGCATAGCATTGGACAGGGAGTGCCGCAGGGCTCGTCCCTTAGCCCTACCCTGTTCAATGTCTATGTTCGCCCTTTAGCGGAGGTGGCTAGAAGGAATGGAATGGCACTGGTATCCTATGCAGACGATACCCAGTTGGTGGTGGCTCTGAATAACAACAGTGGTCTGGAAGCCCATCACTTTAAACAGACACTTACTGACATCACCAACTGGATGACGGCAAATTTTCTCCAATTAAACGCCGGAAAAACTGAGATTCTGCTCCTGGGAAAAAACACCGCATCCTGGGGAGATAACTGGTGGCCTGACATCCTAGGCCCACCCCCCAAGCCAAAAGATTGCGTCAAAAATCTGGGTGTTTGGGTCGACTCGGCTTTAAAGTTTACCATCCACACTAAGAAAGTGGCTGCCACGTGCTTTGGCATTTTACGCAACATCAGGCCCATTCTGAAGTTCTTTGACTGCCGCACCCGCCAGCTCATTGTTCAGGCGACGATTCTTTCTAGACTGGACTATGCCAGTTCTCTCCTATTGGGAGCGAACTTGGCCGAAACCACCAGATTGCAGAGAGTCCAGAATGCGGCAGCCAGGGCTCTGGTTGGCCTCCCTCGCCATTCTTCCGTCTCTGGAACCTTAAAAAAACTGCATTGGCTTCCAGTGGGTAAAAGGATCCAGTTCAAGGCTCTATGTTTAGCCTTCAAAATCCTTAAAACCGCCTCTCCTCCATTGCTGAGTCCCCTCCTGTCTGAGTACATCCCTAGAAGATCGCTCCGCTCAGAAGGACAACATCTGGTGACCATCCCTCGCACTAGACTGGCCAGAGTCGGTGGCCGTTCCTTCAGTTTCCTTGCTGCCAAGCTATGGAACAGTTTGCCTGAAACCATACGGGGGATTCAAGACCTTTTAGCCTTTAGAAAGGCCGTCAAAACCCATCTTTTCCAATAATCTGTCATCTATTTCTGTTACCTTCACTCTGCATTTTGTCTGCTCGCAGCGCCGGGACGCCCCTTGGCTGGGGCAGCCGTGCGCTATATAAATTCACATAACATTAACATTAACATTAACGTCAGGGATGCATTTTAATAGTAAGCCAGTTTGTTTTGGTCGGTCTTAAAATCATTCATGCGGCCTAGCAACTGATGTCTCTCTCTATGGCAAACTGTAATAGTGTGTCTATATAAGAGCCAAAGGTCTAGAGTTGCTCATTGGACATGCACTAGCACTTTTATAGAACATGCACATCTCGAAAAACACTTTATTAGTGAATTATATCGGATTTGGAGATTAGTAATAGCCTACATGGCTCCACATTTTTCGTTACTTTGATTAGCCCACGGCTGGTAATTGGGCAGGCACTAGAACTTTTATTGTAACAAGGGCATCTCAAACTGCCTATTGGTCAGGCACTAGCACTTTTAGAGTAACAGGACCATCTCAAAAAGTAGTTAATAAAAACAAAATCTGATTTGGTGATTTGTAATAACCTATGCGGCTTCACTATGTTCTCACTTTCATTAGTCCCAATGAATTAACTTTTTAATGTATTAGTACTTTTAGAGTCGGCTGCTTGTCATACATCAGCAATGCTACGTTTTGATTAATGAAGTATGTTATTCAATCTTGAAATGTGTATATTTTGATATGTATATTGTATGGCCTGTCAACGGCAGGCTGACGCAATACTTTTTTATTTAATTTATTTGAAACTGATGTACTGATCCAACCTTAACTTTTTATCCTGATAACGTTTCCTGGGCTAGATGTATAAGTTGGGTGGTCCCGACAAAAACGGTAAAATGAGAGTGGGATGGTCCGAATGACAAACACTTTACCACTGCGTGCTGTACTAGTCATTACTGCCAGAAGGTTGATGAATGCATTGTTAGGAATTATGCTCAGGAGGGAGGGCTTGTGAGTAACAGGAAAACAGTATTCCCAACGTCCTGCAAAACAGACCTGCAGGCAAGACTTCCACAAACACAAAGTCGCTCTTCTATTTCTTTAGAACTCTCAATGAACAGCATCTTCCTTGAAGCAAAGCCGGGGCAGAATGTTTTGGCTCAGACAGCAGCACATTAGGTGTGAGTGCTGAAGCCACTTTTCCTGGAACTATGACTAATTCTTTATAGTGCCACAAGAACTAACTAACGTCACGCCAGACACCCATTAATACAGAAATAGGACAATATCCATCAGTGTACATGGTCACAACCATAGGACCATCTTCAAAAGGAAAAACAAAAAAGTGATGGAAAGAATGCTTGAAATATTCTCAGATGCTGGTAATTGCAAGCGGCCGCAAGCTGATCCATCATTTTCTTGCCCACTCTGTCACTCAAAAAAGAGACCAGCCATAAGAAAATCTGGCTTGGTTCTGTTCCAACAATAACAGTCCACTCGAGCTACCATGCCATGTCCAAACAGATGTTTCCCAATTTCGTTACTGATCATGGCTCTTTGCCAAGGAAGAATGCAGATGTTCGCCATCGATCACAGCACCTTGCCAGGGCAGAAAATAGAACTTCAGCCATGCTGTAGACTCCGGTTTTGTGAACCTACATCAATTGCAGTGTAATAGTCTGACTGGCAACTAACCTCACTTTGGCTGGCACATACAGCTTTGCCCCTCTGGCTTCATAAGACTTATTCCACACACTGCCTGCTAACCCATCCTGTTCTTTTCAATACAGCAGTGTTTTAAGAAAATAGGGCTAAAGATGGTGCAAACGCCATACTCTCTAGGTCATGAAGTAAAGGTTATTTACCTTTGGTAATGTAATATCTGGTAGAGAGACAGTCTAGCCGCAGATTCATTAACTTTTGAATTCTCCCAGGCGTCAGTCTGAACCCGGAAAGTTTTCAGCAGTACCTCTGCGCGCCGGAGGAAGGCATTATATGGCTCCACGATGGCGTCGACTTCTGTCATGGAGTCAGCAAAGCTATAGAAGTTCTGTCTGGTGCTCAAGTGTCAGTTTCTTCTGTGAAACCTTCGCGCCAGAAAGCAGAGCCACTATAGAAACTGGTTGTGGAAGCAGTGTGCCAAAAAGATCAACTACGTTTGAAAGATTAATGAAGAAGAAACATCAAATGGTATGTTAATACTAGACCTGGCTTTTAAAGAAAAACCCTAAAAGAATCAACAAAACACACGCCTAGATAAAACCCTGTGCCTTGGTGAATAACCCAGGAAAACCTTACACTCTATAGTCCATTCATCAATGGTAATGAATGGCAAGGTAATAGCAAAAAAACCTACATAAACAACACCAAGCTGTTTGTTGAATCATATCAACATGTGACATATTAAAAGTGCCAATACAATGTATGAAGATACCAAACAAATACTTTCAAAGAAAGAGCAAATAAATCAATACAGATCACTGGTGTAAAATCCAGTGTGAAAGAGACCAAAATTACCACTGGCATACCAACATGTTCCTATGAGAGAGAACGAAAGGTCAAAACCATGCTCATTTTAGCATGCTGAACTGCTTCAAAGAAGCTTGTGTCAACATTTTTCCATACATGAAGACATGTCTTTTGACAATAACCTCTTGAGCACAAAGCTCATCCTCAGAGGCCAGGGACAAACGGAATCCCCCCTCCGTCATCTAAGTCAATACCAACCTAAGAAAGGGAAAAAATGGTACTGAGAATTAAACATCTGCACTTGAAGGAAGATCAAGTGGTCAAACCAACAACGGACAAGTAAAATGCTCGATCAAAGCTTACTCGCTTATAAAGAAAAAGTCTGCATCTCGAGTATAAGGACAAGTTACACCAGTAACAAACAACGAAAAGCTATGATTTTGAAGACCTCTGTCAATCAAGGTAATGTCTTAATTCTGCAAAAGCTTGACTTAAAAAAGATGGGCACCTTCAAATGACATGTCGACTGGACAGCCTCCGAGAAACCTGAAGTTGCCAACCAAGCCAGAAGCCTTAATGCAGCTGTCGATGCCATGGCACAACCTACAGAGTCCGTAGTGGCCATATGGTTAGCCGAGCAGCTTGCTGACCATCTATAATTACATCATTAATCCCTGACCAGAGGTTACCTGGAATAGATGGCAACATATTATGTAGTGACTCCCATAAAGCATGGGAATATTGTCCCAGCACACAAGCCGTATTTGTGGATCTCAAGGCTGAGCTTGCAGACGCAAAGATGTGCTTACCACATACATCACAACTCTTAGTCTCCTTACCACCCACTGGAGACTTAGGTGCAGAATCTACATCCTGTGAAGAAGTCCCAACCTGAGTCACCAATCTACGTGTGGAAGAGGTCTATGAAGATAAACTGGGTCCACGGGCAGGTGTCTATGTGCATTATCCCGGTCCACTGATGCCCCTGACTCAGGAGTAGCCCAAGTACCTAATAAAATATCAAAAAGGGCCTCCCCAAATGGATGAACAGGTTCTTTCCCTGTCTGTCCCTGAAAAAGGAACTCAATCAAAGGGTCTGTGGACCTTTGCACTGTAGGAAGTGACAAGTTGAAAACAGTATCCACTTTCCTTAGCATGTCTGCAAAGGAAGAACTTTCACATGGGGAGAAAGCAACCCTGAAGCTGGATTGGAATCCAGGGCACAAGCCCCTCCGAGAGCAGACAACCAGCTCTCCTCCATCTGAGGCGCATTAATGTTGGAAATGGGCTAAAAGGGCCCTGCCCCAATCGACACAGGCTGTCTTTCCAAAACCTCTTCCTGAGAAGGAATCAAAACATGCATATTCCCCTCAGTTAGAATAGGTGACTCCGCATCCGACGTAATATACACACGTAATATACCCACAAACATGCTTTGTAAAGGTGTGTGGAGTAGACCATGTGGCAGCTTTACAGATGTCAGCTACGGGTAAGATCCCAAGAAAGTGGTGGCCTGCTTGCGGGTGGAGTGTGGCTTGGGTTGGGTACGTATTGTCCTTTTTGCTTTAGGGTAGCATTTAACAATCCACCTGGTACTAACTACCTGCCTTAGATATGGGGTGTCATTTATTAGGCTGTATAATGGCAACAAAGCTCTGTTGCGTTTTACGGAAAGATTTGGCTAAACCTATATATTACATGAGAGCGCACTTGACGCCAAGTTTGTGAAGTGCTCTCTCAGCTACTGAGTCAGGCTGTGGAAAGAAGACCAGCAGCTCAACTGTATTGGTTAAGGTAGAATGGGGAGACCACCCTAAGCAGGAACTTGGGGTTGGTCCTAAGAACCAATATTATGAGCCTACAAGAAAGGTTCCTATATTGTGAGGGGCTGAAGCTCACTAATATGCCTAAGAGATTTTATGGCAAACAGAAGGCGACCTTCCAGGAGAGAAACTGCGAAGGGCAAGAATGCAGTGGTTCGAGGGTAGTCCCAGGAGTCTGAAGAGGACAATATTCAGATTCTAAACTGGGGCAGGTGGTACCCATGGTGGGAGACACATTTAAGGACCTCCATAAAAGCCTACATAACGTAGATCTTCAAGAATGAGGAGTGTTTGGTGCTTCCGAACTGAGGTGTAAGGTAATCCTGCCTTTTGTAGATGTAGGCGGTAGCAAATTATGTTTTGTACTGTAGGCTTGCAAGGGTTTATATGGCTCGCAGTACAGTAGTGGACAAACAGTTTCCACTTAGCAGCATAGGAAGTCTGTGTGGTAGGTCTACGGACTTTTCATCAGTATGGCCATGCACTACTGAGGTAAGTTAAGGTAATCAAACTTTAAGTCTCAGGATTCAGATCACTGGGTTGAGCTAACTGGGGACGAGGTGTCTGACCCTGCCTTGATTTTGTGTAAGAAGGTCGGGTCTGTTGGGGAGCTTCTCGCGTGGGGTGATGGCCATCTTTATAAGGGTCGAGAACCACGGGTGTCTGTCTCTATGCAAAAATCCCTTCCCAGTTTATCAACAGACCACTGCCTATGAACTAGGGGTGTGGAAACCTGGAGGAGAAGCTTGGGCATTTAGCATTTTTTGCACGTGGTAAAAAGGTCTGTCTGAGGGGGCCTCACTGAGATAAGTAAGGGAATAGCACATACAAGTGGAGTTCCCGCTCGTGGACTTGCTGCTGCGTCAAAGTTGTTGTCCACTCCCAGGATATACTACACCAGGAGGTGTACTTGGTTGAGGACTGCCTAATGACAAATTTGTTGCGCTGGTGCTGGCAACTGCAGAGAGTATGAGCTGTCTCGTTTTTGTGGGTAGAACATGGCTCATGTTGTCGGTCTGCACAATAGCCCTAAATGTCCTGAACCTTTGAGGGCCAGGTGTATTGCTAAAAGTTCCAGAAGGTTGATTTGGAGGCCCGGTTGATAAGGTGGCCACAGATCCTGGACAGTCCTGTCATTCAGATGTGCCCTCCACCTAGCGAGTGATGTGTCCGCAGTGATGGTCACCCGAGGAACTGGGTCTGGGAAGGACCTACCCTGCAACACATTGTTGCTGTTCCACCACTGTAGGGATTGATAAGTGCTGGTCCTTATTAGCACTAGAACTTTCCAGTGACCCTCCGCTTGCAACTCTTGGAGTGGACACAAATGGAGCCTTGCATGACAGACTATGGCTATGCATAAGGCCACTACACCCAGCAGTTACATTCTTATTCAAACTGTGAGAGGACGGAGTGGATGACATAGAGGCAAAAGCTGTAGTATTGCTGCCACCCTTTGGTCAGTTGGGTATGGTTTGCCCAAGAACACATTTAGGACTGACCCCAGAAAGGGTTGTAACTGAAGTGGCTTGAGGTGGGACTTGATGGTGTTGATGGTAATTCCCAAGCTGTGTAGAAGGGAGATTGCAGCATGGGTGTGGGTTATACAGTCTGGTCGGCTTGCAATATTCATAAGCCAGTCTTCTAGGTATGTAAAGTCATTGGATCCTCCCCTTCTGAGATGGAGGGTTACCACAACTAGAGATTTGGTGAAAATCCTTGAGGCTGTGTTGACTCCAAAGAGTAACACTTTGAATTGGTAGTGTTGACCACATACTATGAAGCGCAGCTAGCGCAGATGAGCCAGGTGGATTGGGATCGGAAAACATGAAGTTGCCTTGCGGCAGCAGGGGATGACATCCTGTACAGTGACAATGTGGAAAAATTCTGACAGGATGTATCTGTTGAGAGGCCTGAGATTGGGATGAGGAAGTACAGAGAGTAATGAATATGCTACTTACCAGTATGCATCTGTTCTTGGCATGTAGGGCTGCTGACATTCATATCTATAGCATAGATCGCCGCCTAGTGTTGGGTCCGGATGATTGCACATTGTTGTCCTGGAAGAGTCTTCGAAGTATCACGAGATAGGTGGCTCCTCCCCTGGACTATAGTGCGCATGGGCATCGACTCCATCCCCAGATTGTTTTTAGCCATTGTGGCAAAGATGGAGTGTAATAGTGTAAGCGATGGCCATGCTAAGAGTAAGTGTTAAAAAGTCTGCAGCCGCTATAGGCGCCGGGGAGGAGGGCGGGCGATATGAATGTCAGCAGCCCTACATGCCAAGAACAGATGCATACTGGTAAGTAGCATATTCAGTTCGAGGCATGTGGGCTGCTGAATTTATATCTATAGCATAGAATAAATAGCAGTCCCTCCATTAACGGCGGCCGCCTGTGCCAGCTGCAGAAGTCTGAAAAAGCGTTTTAAGAACAGCCTGCCCTACAGCTGCCTGCTGCTTGGAGTGCACGTCTACACAGTAATGTTTAGTAAATGTGTGTGGTGTAGACCATGTGGCTGCTCTACAAATATCTTCCAAAGGGATATTACCAAGGAAAGCCATAGAGGCCCCCAACTTTCGGGTGGAGTGGGCTCTTGGAGGGACCGTTAAAGTGCGCTTAGCCTTGTGATAGCAAATCTGAATGCACTTAACGATCCACCTGGCTATACCTGCTTTGGAAATGGGGTTGCCTTTGTGCTGGGCTGAGAAGGCAACAAAGAGTTGTTGTGTTTTCCTAAAGTCTTTGGTCCTATCGATGTAGTACATCAAGGCTCGTTTGACATCAAGAGTGTGGAGCATTCTTTCGGCAACTGTTTCTGGGTTTTGAAAGAATGCAGGCAGTTCAATGGTCTGATTAACATGGAACTGCGAAACCACTTTAGGAAGAAATTTAGGGTTAGTGCGCAGCACCACCCTGTTGGAGTGAATTTGAATGAATGGCTCTTGTACAGTGAGCGCCTGTAGCTCACTAACACGTCGTAGAGACGTAATGGCAATGAGAAAAGCCACTTTCCATGTCAAGAACTGAATCTCACATGAATGTAGAGGCTCAAAAGGTGGGCCCATCAACCTGGTGAGGACCACATTGAGGTTCCATACAGGAGCCGGCGGGGTCCTGGGAGGGATGACCCGCTTCAGGCCTTCTAGGAAGGCTTTAATGGCAGGCACTCTGAAGACGGAGAGATGCTGCCTGTTCTGGAGATAAGCCGCTATGGCGGATAAGTGTATCCTGATGGAAGCGTATGCTAGATTGCATTTGTAAAGATGTAACAAATAGCAGATGATGTTGGGAGTGGATGCATCTAGCGGGTTGATGTTGTGTGTTGCACAGTAAATGACAAACCGCTTCCATTTTGCTGCATAGCAGGCTCTGGTGGTGGGCTTTCTTGCCTCCCGTATGATATCCATGCATTCAGGGGGCAAGTCAAGGTAGCCAAACTCTAAGACCTCAGGAGCCAGATCGCCAGGTTGAGCTGTTGCGGATCTGGGTGCTGAATGTCGCCATGGTTCTGCGTCAAAAGCTTGGGCGTGAGGTGTAGCCTTTGATGTGGTACCACGGAGAGTTCCAGAAACGTGGTGTACCATGGCTGGCGTGCCCACGTTGGAGCAACTAGGATGAGAGTCATCGAGTGTTGCTTTAGCTTTCTTGCCACCAGCGGTATGAGAGGTGCTGGGGGAAAAGCGTACGCAAATCTGCCTGACCAGTTCATCCATATCGTATTGCCTTGCGACTGTGGGTGAGGGAACCTGGCGGTAAAGCTTTGGCATTTTGCGTTTTCCCTTGTGGCGAACAGGTCTATCTGTGGATGACCCCACTTCTGGAAGTACGGGCGGAGTACTGATGGATGTATCTCCCACTCGTGCATCTGGTGGCTGTACCTGCTGAGCAGGTCCGCCATCTGATTATCCGTGCCTGGGAGGTGTTCCGCCATGAGGAAGATGTTCCTTTGAATGGCCCACTTCCACATGCTCTGAGCCAGATGAGACAACTGTGGAGAGTGTGTACCTCCCTGCTTCTGGATGTAGTACATGGCTGTCATGTTGTCCGTTCGGATCAACACGACCTTGTTGCACAGATGTACTTTGAATGCCTTCAATGCCATGAAGATTGCCATCAGTTCTAGGTAGTTGATGTGCATCTTCTTTTGCTGTATTGTCCATAGTCCCTGCACTGTGTAGTGGAGTACATGAGCTCCCCATCCCTGGAGAGACGCGTCCGCTGTTAGGATGATTTGTGGGACAGGCTCTTGGAACGGTCGGCCCTTGCAAAGGTTGTGTGGATTCCACCAATGCAGAGAGGTGTATGCCCGACCGGTGACCAACACTAGGTCTTTCAACTGTCCCTGAGCCTGATTCCACTGATGCGCTAAGCATTCCTGGAGCGGACGCATATGTAACCTCGCATGCGGGACTATGAAAATGCAGGAGACCATCATGCCTATCAACTGCATGAACACTCTTGCAGGAAGCGAGTGTTGCCGTTGGAACTGTTGGATTAGCGACAGGATGTTGGTGATCCGCGCTGAAGTTGGCTGAGCCGTGGCTGCCAGAGTATTGATTGTCGCACCTAGATATTGCCACACATGGGCTGGCTGAAGGTGCGACTTTGGATAGTTCAGGGAGAACCCCAGACTGTGAAGAATGTGAATGGTGTGGGACATGTCGGCGGCGCACTGCTGGGCCGACTTCGCCTGAACCAGCCAGTCGTCCAGATAAGGGTAGACATGGATGTGTTGTCTCCTGAGGTGCGCCGCCACTGTCGCCAGACATTTGGTGAACACCCTGGGGGCCGTGGTCACTCCGAAAGGGAGGACCTTGAATTGATAATGCCGATTTTGAATGGTGAATCTGAGGTATTTTTTGTGTGATGGATGGAGTGGAATGTGGAAGTAAGCATCCTTGAGGTCCAAGGTTGCGAGGAAGTCTCCCTGATTGAGGAGCGGAAGAACCTGCTGCAGCGTTAGCATGTGGAAGTGTTCTGAGAGAATGTACTGGTTTAGGGGCCTGAGGTCTAGAATAGGTCTGAGGGACCCGTCTTTCTTTGGGATTAAGAAGTACAGGGAGTATACCCCTGTGCCTTCCTCCTCCACTGGCACGAGCTCTATAGCGCCCTTTTGCAGCATGACGAGAACCTCCTGCTGCAATAAGTGCAAATGCTCTGTGGACATAGGACGGTGTTTTGGTGGTATGTTGGGTGGAGTGGATGTGAGCTCCAAACAATAACCGTACTGGATAAGTTTCCTGACCCACCTGTCTGTGGTGATGGTTTTCCAGACTGGCAGGAACTGCTGGAGTCTCCCCTCGACATGTGTGGGATGGTCGGGGGGCAGTGACAGGACGTCACTGTTTGTTGGAGGCGGAGGAACGGGAGTTGTTGTTGCCCTTGCCTCTGCCCTTGGCGTTGTTGCCCCGATAACCTCCTCTATTTTGTTTGGTGTATGAGGATTGCGCACCACCTTTATTGAACTGTGCTTGCTGGGACATTTGGCCTCTGGAAACACCCCTATTGCCTGAGCGACGAAAAGTGCTCCCCCGAAACTGTTGGGATTGGAGAGCGCTCATGGACTTGGCAGTCTCGGTATCCTTTTTTATTTTTTCCAAGGTGGTATCCACCTCAGGACCAAATAATCTGTCAGGGTTAACTGGCTGGTTGAGGATGGTAGTTTGGATCTCAGGCTTAAATCCAGAGATTCTGAGCCACGCCTGACGCCTTAACATCACACTGGTGTTAATCGCCCTGGCTGCAGTATCGGGAACGTCCAGTGCACACTTTATATAAGCGTTGGAGATGAGCTTCCCTTCTTGGATAAGCATCTCCGCAGCCTCCTTATATTGGTCTGGGAGATGTTGCAACAGGGTCTCTAGTGTGTCGTAGTGTGCCCTGTCGTAGCGTGCCAAGAGTGCCTGCGTGTTAGAGATACGCCATATATTGGCCGCCTGAGCTGCTACTCTCTTTCCCGATGCCTCTAGCACTTTTGACTCTTTGTCCGGGGGAGGAGCTTCACCCGTGGTCTGTGAATTCGCCCTCTTGCGGGTATTAGAAACGACCAGAGAGTCCAATGGCAACTGGCCCTTGATGTAAGTGGGATTGCCAGATGCTGGTCGGTATTTCTTTTAAATTCTAGGGTTGACCACCCTTGCCCGAGTGGGCTCCTTGAAAATGCCCGCAGCATGTTTGAGGACCCCTTTGAGCATTGGGAGAGTTTTCACAGTCTTTTCAGCTGCTGAAAAAGTGTCAAAGACGAAGTCCACCTCCACAGGGTCAGCATGGAGTTCAACGTCGTGGTTCTTAGCCGCCCTTTCAATCAAGGCATTGAATGCCGCAGAATCCTCAGTGGGAGACGTTCTGATATTGTATATCTGAGGGTCGAGAGTGGGTTGCTGATCTCCCTGGTCACCCTGGTCACCTGTGTCCACCCATGCGTCCTGTTGTGCATCAGGATCAGCGTAGGTCGGGAAGCTGTATTCGTCATCTTGATCCCCAGCATCCTCGGCATCGGAATAAGTTGGCGAGGGCGTGGCAACTCTTTGAGTCCGAGGAGTCAATGGTTCGACCAAGACTGGTGCATCAGAAGCAGGCTTTTTGCGCTTTAAAGGAATGGTATACGACTCCAAAGGCGTTGTCGCCGTAATTTTCCGCTTTTAAAGCGTAAGCTTCCCAGTGTCGGCATCGATGAAGCGTTCCGACCGTTCCTCCAGTAATGGTGGTCGATGCGTTGAGCCCCCAGCTGGGAAAGTAGGCGTCGACCCCACAGCACTGTGCGTTTTCACTTCGGGCGCCGCCCGTGGTGCGAATGCCTTCGGTGCCACCTTCGGCGGTAACGTGAAGAGGAGTGGCGTCGATGACTTGGAGGTGGGGACCGACTGTTTCGACGCGGAAGGCGTTTTGGGGTCTTCTGCCGAGGCCTTGTCCCTGATACGCTTGAGTGAGTCCGAGACCTGCTTCGTGAATGAAGCGGACGGTTTCGCCGATACGACAGACGACCTCGGTCCAGCAACGTGGGAAGACTCGATCGTCGACGACTGTGGCTGGTCGGTCCGAGGCGTGCCTGTGGCGGTGCCCTGGGCAACCTTTGGCTCGATGCCCTTGCCGGTCTTCGGCTCGACGCCCTTTGCGGCCTTCGGTGCCGCGGCCTTGCTCGGCTTCGGCTCGATACTGGATCCGGACTTCGGCTCCACGCCCTTGCTGGACGGAGTCTGGACGACCTTTTTGGGCTGCATCTCGACGCCCGTAGGCTGCTTCGGCTGGACGGATTTCACCGACTTGGCCGGGTCGACGTGCTTCTTCGGCTTGGGCTGTCCCGACACCCCGGAGGACGAGGGTGTCGATGGTGGATCAGAAGGTTTCGGTTTCGATTGCGACTGAACCACTTTAGGGTGTTCGGAGACCGAAGGTTTCACTTTCGGTTTCTATTTCTTCAATGGCGGCTCCGCCGAAGCGTCCGTAGCCGGGCCTGGAGGCGGGGCTGTGGATTTTGGGAGAAGGTCTTGGGTAAGGCGGATAGGCGATCCCTCGACCTGAGCCTTAGTAAGAGTTCGAACGGGGCATAGCTCGTCCTCTGAGCTATCTTCCATGGCCCCATAGGCCTCATCGTTGTCTCCTACCTCGTCGACGACGTCTGCTACGGGTAGGTCTTCGACATCCACTTGAGGGTCGTCTGCGACGTCTTCCGCTGGAGGCGAAATCTGCAGGTGAACGTCGTGTTTGTCTGCTTCGTCGCTGTCGAAGATGTCCACTGGTGCCGGGGCCGACTGCCGGGCCTCCATGCGCGCCACGCGCCGAAGCCGAATCGTTTTCTTCGAACGAAACCTGGAACAAGCCATACAGTTGGCTTCATCGTGGTCCGGCGACAGGCACTTGTTGCACACCCGGTGGACGTCGATGTGCGGGTACTTCGATCCGCACACGGGACACTTCTTGAACGGGCTCCGTTCCATGTCACTTCGTCGAGGGTCTTGCTGCGGCGACTGGGCCTCGAGCTCCAAGAGTCACGCGACTCTGTGAATGTCGAACTCGGAAGGCGAGTCCGAACAGAACCGGGCACCGAACGCAAACAATACCGACGACAAGAGAGAAAGAAAGGCCAAAAATATGTCGATTCCGAACTGAGAGAACGAAAGTACATCCGAACCCAATGGCGGAAAAAAACAATCTGGGGATGGAGTCGATGCCCATGCGCACTGTAGTCCAGGGGAGGAGCCACCTATCTCGTGATACTTCGAAGACTCTTCCAGGACAACAATGTGCAATCATCCGGACCCAACACTAGGCGGCGATCTATGCTGTAGATATGAATTCAGCAGCCCACATGCCTCGAACACACCTTTTCCCCAGTGTTGAAGGGGTACTAGCTCTTTGGCCCCCTTGAGAAGAGCATCTGAATCTCCTCATGCAATAGGGCGAGGTGTTTTGGGCTGAGGGTGTGTGTTTGTGGTGGGATTTTTGGTGCAGTTGAGATGAGCATGAGGCTGTAGCCCTGCTCAATAATGGATACATGCGGTGATCTCCTCCCAGCAGCAAAGAAATCACTAGTCTTCCCCTGAAGGGTGTTGTGTGATCAGGTGGGTTTCAGGGCAAGTCAGTTCTTGGAGGTAGAATTACCCTTTGGAGCTGGTACCTCTGAAGGTGTCCTGTGTGTAACCTCCACCTCCCTGTTGATGGTAACTCTGCTGCTGTTATTGATAGGACTTAGTTGGCTCTGGAGAAGGGCCCCTGAACTGACCCCTTGTCTGTTCTCTCCAAAAGGAGACCCTGGTGGAGGAAACTTAAAGGATAACCATGACCCAAGCGATGTCTGTTTTCTTCCTTATTTTTTTTCCAACATCTCATCATCCTCTGGGTTAACAGGTGTTCACTATCGAAGGGCAGCCTTGTCCTTAGGCCTTTTGTGGGTTAGTGGTAGCAGAGGAATGACTCAAGTTAGAGTGTCCTCTAAGGTGTGTCTATGCTTTTTAGGCAAAGTCTTTTCTGAAGTAGAGATCTTGAATGTGAGTGGGTGGAAGATAATGCAGCACTGACTTTCATCTAGCCACTGTTGGAGCTTTTCAAGGGTTGGCCTCTCCTCAGTGTCTGCTGGGGAGGACCTCAGAGCTGACTGTGTTCTTGGCACCAACTGTGGTTTTGGCATCAATGGAAGCATTGTCCTTGAGACTTTGGTACCAACATGTGGTCTCAGACTCATGGGCTGCAGGGGTGAAGGAAAAGGGAAGAGTGAGGTCAAGGCTGCTGGCAGGATCCCGTCTCAGCTCCAACACATTGCTTCAGAGCTGACCAGAGCCGGAGGGTGGTGACATACCGGAGAGCGGCGATGGCTTATGCATGGGGCTTGATGCCTGCACCCTGGAGCAGCAGTGCTTCAACTTAGCCCCGTATTTTTCTTAGAAGAGATCTGGGTTTTGACCATATTCACATGTCTTGACATGATCTTCACACAAGTCCAGGATTTGACGGAGGTTGACGGAATATCCTCTGGCGCCTCTTATTCCTCTTGAACTACTTCTCCGTGTTACCCGGAGTCTGAGCCGATGATTTTGGTTCTGGATTGGTTGGCCTGAATTTCTGGAGATTTGCCCAATTCCTCTTTGGCACCAAGGTGGTCTGGCTCGATGAACATATGCACCATCTCTAAAGATGATCAGTACTTTTTGCAGTGGGCCCACCACCTGCCTCTCTGCTACCAAAGTGTCTTTTTGCTCCTGAAGGATTGAGCAAGTGTTGCAGTGGGTCTCATCATACTCTGGAGAGACACACAGGTTAAAGACAGCATCGACAGCCCATGGGTACTTTGAGTGATACTGAGAACATCTATTCAAAGGCGTCCATTCCATTATCTTCTGTGCGTTCTTATTCTCTGACATCAGTAAGGAGGATGTGTAGCCTCTAAGGTTAGGCAGACCGGAGGCCTAATTCTTCAGTGATGAGGAGCAGGGCAGTTTGAGCAGAGAAGGTGGAAGAAAAAGTAGGCCCATCAAAAAGTCTTACCAGCAACGATAAGAGAAGGAAAGGCAGCAAGCCCCGAGCTATGACAGTTAGTGTAAAACATGTTGAGACAGATTGCAGCATTCATAAACGTGCAAACCCGATGGTGGGGAAAAAGAACAATTAGCCATGGAGTCGGTTGCCCATGTGCGTTCACTACCAGAGGAGGAGTCACCGAGACCACATGGCTCAAAAGTTACAGCAGTACGAGCCCAACACTAGATTATAAGAGTATGCAGAGCAAGTGCATCTACAACCACACATGCTAAAATTATAATTTTCTTTGAAACAAACAATAAAAATAACTTTTAGCTGATATATTTATGATACAATTTTGGACTTACCCTTATCCAAAAGAACCAGATACCCATATTTCGAATACCAGACATTGATGTGAAGATGAAGTACATCATAATAGTTGTAATAAGTATGTAATCAAGTGGAAAAACCTAAAAAAATAACAAATACATGGATTACTGGAATAAAAGGTAAAGTATGTAAATATAATACAGCACCGTTTTATTAACATCCTTACCAAAATGAAAGTTCAATCCTCTAGCTCTATTAAATGGCTCTGAAAAAGTCAGTACCATCTGAAGTGATTTAAAAAAAAATAAAGAGCATACAATGATCATGTAATTCACCGGATGTATATATTGAACTTTTTTAGTGTATATAATCTTATACTTTCCATTTGCATCTGACTTTCTTATAAACATCTGAATGTCTTAGCTGAAAAAAATAACAAATATCTGGGTGCATACTGAAGGCTATAGTTGGATTCCAGAACGGCCTACTATGCATTTCTCTCATGGATTTCTCTGAGGTCTATAAAGTGATTATCACTGAACCGGATAGCAGTAATCTTTGTACTAGGCAGTGCTAAATACCAAATTCTGTGAGAACATCCACCACACAGTTTTGTTGATATGGCATTAGATATCTGAGTAGAGTAACATGCATCTTCTAACAATGATGGCTTGGCTCAATCCCCTTTCTACATTCTTGTTTGTGAACTGTAGTTCTTGTAAGACTATGTCTTTGCATTGCAAACTCATTTTACGGCTATGGTTCAGCATTTGTCTGCAGACAAACTTCAAATGTATTTTTTAATGGAGTTTGTTTACCAGAGTTTTTCTTTCATATTTTTTTCAGGAATTAGGGCAACGTTTTATTAGGATAGAACATGTAAGCTACTGCAGCTTCTCTGCAGTCTAAGAAAAAGTCAGATAAAGCAGTGAATGAAGGATGTCTGTGGTTTTATGGAAAGCTACAGAAGGGTATATGGGAAGATACTTTTACCTTCACCTTTTATGGCTAACGCAACACATTGCAAATCATTATTGTTTACTTTGGAATTGTATGTAGAGCTGCACGTTGCCGTTTAGAAACTTCAGGGTACTACTCAAGATTAAGAGTCTAAATGTTGTGAGGATGTTGAAACTAAAGTGAAAGTTGCATCTGTGTGTCTATTCAGATTTTTGTCAATAATCAACATCCATTTGCTGGGATGTTCAGCGATAGGTGATGTACAATTCAGTTTTCAGACATTTTCTGAAACGTTTAGATTCAGTGTGTTTTATTACCTGGAACCCTGTACTCGAATTGATCTTCCTGCATGTTTCAGATGTTTGAAGGTCAGTTGAGTAAATTATTGTTGATGAGCACTGCTATCTATTGGAAGAATACTCGGTTGCAAGTGTTTGAGGGGATCCTGGACTATTGCTCCTGTGGGCCTAGTGGGCAGTGCTTTAAAAAGTGTTTTCGCATCTACTGGGAGGTATTGTTTTCAGAGCTTTCATATGTTCACATATTCACAGATTCAGGCATATATATTTACTGCCAGATTTTGAAGTCTCTGCTGCCTCGCAATGAGCTTCTTCGCCTGCCGGATGTAGACTGTGTTGCATTAGACAAAAACTGTTCTAAACCACTCCAGACTACAGACAATTATTACCTCAATTTCAGAGAACACATCTTTCAATAGAGTCTTGGATTTATAATAATAAAATGAGGTTCTCCAAGTTGCCTCCTCTCATCTAAAGATGGATGAAGGAAGAAGGGAGGAAAAGAGCATGACATCCGAATACCTTTCAATATTAACACATTTTGTTTTGTGAAATATGAATATAATAAGTAAGGGTCACTTTTGCTTAGTAGGGCATTATGCAATCAGTCTTCGGTTATTTTATTTTCATGCTGATCATTCCATATACGTGTATCAGTCTACCGCAATGCACTTATGATTGCCAGAGTACCCAATCATCCCAAATACCAATGTTTCAGTACGCCACTTCCGGAGAAACCTCAGAGATCATTCCCTTCAACAACATAGTCATTCACAATATCAGCTCCACAATGCTTTCCTGGCTGACGGCAATTCTCAGTAGGAAGCCCCCAGCTAGTCTAACATCATTGCAATGTGTAAGAATGAGATAAACAGCTTACTTCCACGTATTCTGTATTCACTGCTCCTCCCTCTAAAGGTGGTTTCGCTGCCAAATTGCTTGCTTGATTTTCTTCAATCCTACTCATTATCAGTCCCTCTCTGCCTTCATATCATCTTCCCTTGTTTCTATGTATTGGCTTTCATTTCACCTGCTACTTTTCTTCGCTTTCTCTATTGCACTATTAGTTAGTATCAATGTCCCTCTTTGTACTCTTTGTTCTGCCACCCAATTTAGTTTTCCATCTCATCACCATCCCTGCGCCCACACTTTCTCATTACTAGCTCCTTAACACTAAAATTATCTCCCAACAGGCTCAGTCTATACTCTCGACTCATCTTGCTTCTTTCTTAAGGACCACCTTCTTTCATCAGTCTCTTCTCATAGAGCTGTACCTTGTTGTTTCCTATGCTGGTTGTTTGTTTAATGTCGTTATTAATTGTGTGCAGGGGTTTGCAAAACAGAATTGTGCCAAAGAAATGTAATTTTTTTATTTTTTTTTAATAAAAGTAATAAAAGTGAAAATGTAATACAAAAAGTCAGAAATGAAAGAATATAATTCAGACAAGGCAGACTAATGGGATACATTAATGGATGTGAATGTTCAATGTAATTGGCTTACTGGCATGGTACCAACTTCAGCAGAATATAAAATGTCCTAGGGGGGGCGTGGCTTAAGCGCCGAGCCGAGATGGCGGATCGTCCGTGAGCTCCGCTGAGCCTCGGGACTTCCTCCAATATATGGACCTCGCCTAGCAACATTGTGAGCCTCCTTTGGACGGATTCTGCTGGGGGAAATCGGACTGCAGCGAGCGAACGTGCTTTTCGCAGGTTTTCTGCTGTTTCCTTTCAGTTATGGCGAGCGGTTGATTCTCCTCATCTAGGGACGCGGGCGGCCGCCATTTTGTGCCGCCGAGCCCGCGTCCTCTCGCAACCTGCCTCATCAAATCCATCAACGTTTGTGAAGTGGACGCCTCAGCTGGCGCGGGAGTTGCGTTGCCGACCTGTTTCCAATTAACTGCAAGTATGGTTTAATATGCAATGTTCTCCTTCTGTTAATGCTGTACCTCCTGTCAGCCATCCACGTTACGGAGGAAGGTATGCAGCTCTACGGTTTATTTATTTTTTTTCCCTTTGGGTGCGGGCGGCCGCTCTTATGCCGCTGAGCCCGTGGCCCTAATAGTCTGACTGTCTGCTGCTCCTTCTTCTGCAGAGGAGATTTTTTCTAAACCATTTAATGTTATTACATGGCCTTGCGCTTGTATGCTTGCTTCATCTCGCGGCATTGTGGCAAGCTTTTGTCAACACTCCCATTACCATGCAGTTGGTTCACTGCCTCTTTTTATAATTTTGCGGTGCAGTTCTTTCATGTCTGGATGCGGGCGGCTGCGCTGTCCTGGTGCCGCTGAGCCCGTGTACTTACCCAGTTATCCATAACTCCTTTGCCGCATACTAATGAGATATATCCTCAACCTCCAATTTTTATCACGTTGCCTACTTCAAGCTCTCCTCATGGTATGGCGTAATCTGTGGCGTTAATGCCCTGATTACTGACCTGGTCTCTGTCACTTGTTTTGATTTTTTACTCTCCTGTGTGATACGCGGCCATCATCTTAGGAGGTTAAATGCAGAACAGTTCCTTCATGTGCTTATTTTGTTGCTCATGCTACCTTTGTCTATGCCATAGTTGATGGAACCACGCTTTTTAGCTACTATTCCTCATTACTTTTGAAGGGGACGCTTCTACGTTTTCTATCCTGGTTCATCTCCGGAGAGGTTGCTTTTTCCCCAATCATCCATCATATACTGCTGTGGGCTTTTTCCTTTTTCCTTACATCATGGGGCATGATCCAAACAACGCTAAGACGTCTCAAACTGGAACTAAACCCTAACGACAAAAAAATGACCCCCCCTCCCCCATCCATACCTCGCCAAATCCTGTGCTAGACTCCATTTTAGAGGAAGTAAGGGGACTACAGCCTTTCATGAGTGCGACCAATGAAAAGCTTAAACAAATTGAGGAGAGATGGGGTTTATGGAAGGCGAGGTGTTAAACTTAGAACAGCGTGTTAGTGATATACAGGATATTGCCTCTAAAGTACCTTTATTGGAACAAGAAATTCACAAACTAAAACTTCATACTGAGGACCTTGAAAACCGAAATCGTAGGAATAACCTACGCATTTATGGCATTCCAGAAAATGTTGAGGGGTCAGATATGGTGTCATTCATACGTAAATTTCTACATGAACTTTTGGACCTCCAGCCTGCGTCACATCCCCTTAACATACAGAGGGCTCATTGCCTGGGTCGTCTTAATTCCAATGCCTCCAAGCCTCGCGGTATTATCCTGGTATTCCTGGAATTCACTGAGTTAATGAATGTTCTTAAGGCTGCTAGACTTAAACGGCGTCTCCAGTGGTCTGGCCATAATATTTTTATCTCACAAGACCTCTCCAGCGCAACAAATGCCCGGCATAAGGAATTTCTAAACCTCCGTCCTCAGATGCGACAGTTGAACATCCAATATGGCATCCTGCACCCGTGTTTTTGTAAAATTACTCACAATGGTCGCACCCGCTCGTTTGATGATCCACAGAAGCTTCACGCCTACCTGCAGAGTGTCTCCTCAGCTACCATGGACACTAATATTTGATATCTCTTTTGTTCTTGCATAATACTATTTTGCTCTCTGTGTCAACATGGATCCTTTTCAACTCTTCTTTGTACTGACTCTTCTCTAGAGGTTTTCTTGGTGTTTCCTTTCGTTTTTTTTTCTTTTCATTCTCTGCTCTTCTGGTGATTGTTGGAGTGCGTGCCCCATCCGGCGTCTCCTCGCTACTGTATTATCTGATTGATCTGGCTCCGTCATGGTTTTTTTCTGTATCATCCCTCTTTTTGAGGTCCTATCTTTTCTTTGCCCGACTTTGCTCTTCTGTTGCTCACTGGGGTCCGCGCTCTCTTTGGCGCCTCCTCGCCCCAGATGTTTTGGTTATCTCTCTTCTCTCAGACCTGGCGTTTTTGCCTTGCTCTGTCTTCTTATCTCTTTCCTGTTCCTCTCTTTTCTCTCTTCTCCGTTGCTTACTTTCTCCTTTTCTGTATTCTTTTTCTCGCATGTGCACTCTCATTTTTTCCTCTCCCTGGACAATCTCTGTTTTCCTTCTTCTGGTTTCTATGTTTCTTGTTGTTGGTCATAATGATTTTGGGCGTTTTTAGTCCTCTCAATGTGCATGTACTAGGTATCTTGTTCTTATGTAATGTATCTTTTTGCTGTGTCCTTTTTTGTAGCTGTTCTCCTGCAATGTGTCTACCCCAAGTGTATTCCCTCCTCCTCACCTTCCATCATGTGTAATTTTGTGATGTGGAATGTTCGAGGTCTTGGACACCCTGTCAAGCGCCAAAAGGTATTGTCTCATTTATCCAAACTTAATTCACAAGTTGTTTTTCTCCAAGAGACTCATTGTGCAGATGTTGAATCTTCTAAGCTAAAAAGGCATTGGGTGGGTCAAGTGTTATTTTCTCCCGCTGCTAACAAAAAAGGGGGTGTTGCTATTTTGTTCCATAAGGGGTTGCCGGTCCAAATTGTGTCCTCTCAAAATGATGATGAGGGGCGCTGGGTAATGGCTAAGGTTTTTTTTTTTTTTAAATTCTTTTTATTGTTGCATCAGAAGTATCACAACTGCAATAAACGAGCAGACGGTAGGGTGTCAACATTCCGCCCTAACCGTCAGTCACGCAACTTTTTTTCGTTTAATTACTGTATATCATACCCCTCAGTAGAAGACTTTGCATTTAAAACTAGCAATAGAAAAAAAATAGAAGAAACCAACAGAATCCCCGAAACAGCAGCCCGCCAACCCCCCTCTCCCTCCTCCCACCCCCCTGGTCCCCTCCCTCCTCCGGTGTGTCACACCCATCAATCTCGCACACAAGAACGGGCAGTAAAGTACTCGTAGATCGCTTATGGGTCCCCAACGTGAATACCATCCCACCCAGGGTCTCCTCGACCTCATTTTACTAGTCCGCAAAGTCTCATTCCAGTCCATGGTATTGTCTCCATTTAGCCCAGACTCTCTTGAATTTTTTGGGGCAGCCCCTTGCTCGATAAGTAACTCTCTCCGCCGCCATATACAAATCTAATCCTCTCCTCCATTCCTCCATATCCGGCTTTTCGGGCGCCCCCCAGCGTCGTGCGATATCTCTTTTCGCCACTACTAATGCCAATACTAAAAAGATAAGTAAGGGGCGGGGTAGGTCCACTTCTGTGCTCATACCCAGCAACGCCAATCTAGGGTCTCATGGTAGGTCCACCCCAGTACGTTTTCCAGTTCCAGGAACACACCCTCCCAATATTCTTGAATTATTTCACAGCCCCAGATTGTATGGAAGAAATCGCCAGTTTGCCGACGACATCTAAGGCAAGTTGTGTCCGTTATCTTACCCATTTTAAAGAGTCTTACCCTGTCAAAGTAGAATCTGTGAAGTATTTTGAATTGTATGAGACGGAGTCGTGACTTAATCGCCACCTCACGGGGGTGCATGAGGGCGAGTTCCCAGTCCAGATCCTCCATGTCTCCCACGTCTGCCTCCCACCTGTCTCGTAGGGCCTGTAGGTCACCTAGCATATTGTTGGTCAAAGTTTTGTATGTTAGGGATATTGCCCCTCCCTGTATCTGTTCCTGTAGCAATCTACCCTCCAGTGGTGCATATTCTGGGATATCTTTAAGTGTAGTGTTTTGTGCTCTCCATGCGTGCTTCAGTTGAATGTATTTGTAGTATTGGGTGGTGTGTAGGCCAAATTCATCCCTGAGCGCCTGAAAGGTTTTTAAGCCCCCCTGGCTATCACATCTCCCACAGTGGAGATGCCTATGTCATCCCATCTCCTAAAGCCTTTCAGCTTATTAAGCTCTCCTAGCCACTTGCAGCACCACAGGGGTGATCCTCTTGTCCCAACCCATTCTTTTTGTCGCTCTATGCCATGCCGTTAACGTAATCCTGGTGGCGGGAAGGAACTGCTGACCCACCGTCTCCCCATAGAGGTAGTGTATTATGGACTTGCGTGACCATTTAGATCTCTCTAGTGCATAGGTGGGGTGATCGGCTGCCGCATGTAGCCACTCGTTAATCGGGGCGAGGTGTTCCGCCCAGTAGTACGCCTCCAGGTTGGGAAGCGAGATTCCCCCACTATATTGGTGTCGCTGCAATGTGGAAAGGGCTACTCTTGGCTGTTTCCCTAGCCACAGGAAGGAGCGCAGGTCCGCATGTATTTTATTTAAAGTCGCAGGTGGTAGGGGATAATACTCGTTCTGGAGTGCATAGAGAAGCTTAGGCAATAGGACCATTTTATATAGTGCGGCGCGACCCAACAGGGTGAGTGGGAGCTGTCTCCACCTGTCCATCTCTGTCGTTGCTTCCACCATTATTCGGGCTATGTTCGCAGTGAAGGAGCGTTCCTTGTCTAGTGTTATAAATACGCCGAGATATTGGAAGCCGTCCTTAGTGTGGATAAGCAGCTCTGGTAGGCACTTCCTCCGCTTCGTGCACTGTGGGTCGTAAAGGACCGATTTATGCCAATTGATCGTGTGTCCCGCCCTCGCCCCGAACTCGCCTAGCTCTCCGAACAATGCTGGGATTGTCCTGTCTGGATCTGTCACGAACAATAGTATGTCATCGGCATACAAAGATATATTTTCCTGCGTTGCGTCCGAGACGCCCCACCTGAAGCCTCTGATATCCTGATTCTGCCTAATCCGGACCGCTAAGATTTCAATATTAAGGGTAAACAGGAGGGGGGACAATGGGCAGCCCTGGCGCGTACCCCTACCAATTGGGAATTCACGGGACAACCTGCCATTGACCCGCACTCGCGCCCTTGGGTCGGAGTACAGGAGCCGAACCCATTGCAAGTACTTGGGCCCAAACCCAAATCGCCGGAGGGTCTCCATCAGGAAAGGCCAGTGGACTGCGTCGAATGCCTTTTCCGCATCCAGGGAGAGAAACCAGTGGGGTTCACTTCTCTCGCGGACCTCCTGTAGCCAATTGTGGGTACGACAGAGATTTAATTTGGTCGCCCTATCCGGAAGAAAGCCGGATTGGTCCATATTTACTAACTCTGTAATGACCTGCCTTAGCCGCCGAGCCAGGACAGTGGGCAGAATTTTCGTCTCCGTATTTAGGAGGGAGATTGGGCGGTAGGAGGAACAGTCGTCTCTGGGTTTTCCCTCTTTGTATATTGGGACAATAGTGGCCAAGGCTAAATCTGGCGGGAGACTCCCCACCTGGTACGAGTCTGTGAATAGGGTCTTCATGTGTCTCTGCAACAAATCCGCCGTCCGTTTAAAGAACTCCGCCGGGAAACCATTGGGCCCCGGAGTCTTCCCCGGTTTCAGCGCTGTTACAGCTTCAGAGATTTCCTCTAACGTCAAATCCGCCTCCAGGGCTGCATTAGCCTCTGCGGAGAATGTCGGCACCTCCATATCACACAGGTAGCGTTGGGCGTCCTCTCCGTCCCCCAGGTCCCTGGCCCTATAGAAGTCCTCATAGTAGGCCGCGAAGGCTTCCGCTATGGCTCCATCCGTGTCCACCCGTCTGTTCCCTTCTAACGCGATCTGATCCACCCATCGCGCCGCTCTCTCCCTCCTGCTCAACCAAGCTAAAAGTTCGCCCGACTTGTCACCCACATCGTATAGCCGGTGTAACGTTGCCAGTGCCTGGGTGCGCGCCTCGCCCGTGACTAGTTCCCTGTAGTGTCTCTGTGTGTCTAGCAATTTCCTGAGGCGCGCCTCACCCTTCTGTTGGTGATACTCCGCTTCTAAATCCAAGATGGATATCTCTTCTCTCGCTATCTGGCCCTGCCGAATCCGCCTAGCGTCCCCCAGCCTACTCTGAATACGGTCTCTCAGAACTGGTTTCATTGCCTCCCAGAGGGTAGCTCCGGAGTCTACCGATCCCTCGTTTTCGGCCATGTAGACCCGTATGTCCGCTCGCATACCCTTAAGTATTTCTGGTGTGTGGATGTCCCATGCCGCTAGTCGCCATTGCGTCTGCCTCTCCCCTTTTCCTCGCCCCAGTTGTACAAATAGCGGGGAGTGATCGGAGATCCCTCGTGCCTTGTATTCTGCTAGATCTCCCGCCTCGATCTCATGTCTGGACATAAAAATATAATCTAGCCTGGAGAAGACTTTGTGCGCCCCCGAGTAAAATGAATACGCTTCGTGCGTTGGATGGAGCCATCTCCATACATCCGTGAGACCGATGGTATTCATTTGCCGGGCTAGGGCTGTTGTGGATCCTACTGTGTGGGGTGTCCCCGACCTATCCTGTGAGGTGCACATGACATCGTTAAAGTACCCCCCCACTACTTGGGTCGTGTCGGCCGTGTCTAGGAGGATAGTAGCGACTGCCTTCAGTGTGCGAGACTGTAGCTTGGGTAGGGCGTATACCGAGAGTATCGTGAACCTACGTCTCCTCCACATCCCCTGGACTCCCGCATATGTGCCCTGTGGGTCTAGCCAAGTACGTGTAATTGTGAACGGCGTCGATTTTTTTATAAGGATCGCTACCCCCCTGGAGTCCGTCGTGTATCCTGCGTGTGCTAGGACAGCATATCGACCTCGCGCAATAAATGCGCACTGATTCCCTCTAAGGTGTGTTTCCTGGAGAAGGACGATGTCAGGTGTCAGTCGTTTGAGGTACTCACTAACTAAACCTCTCTTAATTTTTGACCCCAGACCGTTTACATTCCATGTTAGCACCGTGACCCCTGTGTCACCCATGTGTGGGGTGTCTAATGTACTTGCCATTGTGTTGCTCGCATCTTCCCCGGGGGGGACCTCGAAGTAGGGATGTCACCAACTGTGGGATGGCGTGTCTCTGCTGTTCCTCAACGGATTCCCCTCCCTCCCCCACAACCCTCGTAAACCCCAACAGGAGGCAATATAAGAACCAACTCCCCCCCGCATCCCCCTCCCCACCTCCCTCCCCTTCCAGTTGCATCCCAACCTGGGCCGAAACTATCCAAGGGAGAAGACCTGTCGCCCTCCCACACATCCCTCCCCACGCTAAGCAATAACCAGTATTGAAAACTTAAAGAACGATAGGGGGTGTGTCAACTTGCGTGCTCCGTCGCGCCGAGCCGCTATCTTCCCCGATCCTCATACAGCAATGATCACTTATGCAAGTCCTGAGTGTCCATATTCATCCCTTCGCCTGAGGAGTCTTGTTCCAATTGCTGGATTTCTGTGACCAGCGGGTGCACTGAGTCGTCCACTGCTTCCTCTTCCTCTCTCCCGGACATGCGGTCCTCCGAGTCCTCTACTTCATCACCGTCTGAACGGATTCCATTCCTCAGGCAGCTGAATCTCGAGCCCGCCACAGAGTCGTTGCCCGGGGACGCTGATCTGCTTCCTCTCTCGCCCTCCTTGTCTCGTGGCCCGTATGGTGTCGCCGGTGCTTTCTTCTGCGTCCTCCGTGTTCCCCGCCGCTGTGGTTTCGGCACCTCCCAGAGCGGCCTTTCTCGTACCGACTTGTCCAGCGCAGCTCGACCTGCCGCCTCTCTACTATTTAGAATAGGTCTCTCTTCGAGCCACTGCCACACATCCTCCGGGTGAGAAAAAAAGATGGATTTGTCTTTATAGATTACCCTGAGTTTGGCGGGGGAAAAGGAGCATGTAAGTAATGTTCAAAGACCTCAGCTTTGCCTTCACCGAGTCAAACGAGCGGCGTTGCTTCGAGACCTCCTGACTGTAGTCCGGAAAGATCATTATGGTGGTATTCTCCAGGCGGATCTCCCCCATTTTCCTGGCTTCCCGTAGGATCAGGTCTCTGTCCGCATAGTTCAAGAAGCGCGCTATAACTGGTCTCGAGTGGTAATGGCTAAGGTTGAGATCCAAAACAAGACTTTAGTTCTATTAAACATTTATGGTCCGGTTCGGCCAGATCCTGAATTTTGGAATGCTATCAAAATTCTTATTTCCACTATTGATTGTCCAAATATTATCATTGCTGGTGACTTTAACCAATGGTTAGATCCTTTCTCTGACAGACTTTCCTCAAGCAAATTTCACCCTGATAAGTCTCATAAATGTTTCCAATCTGCCATTACCTCGCGTCCCTTTTATGATGTATGGAAAACCTGCATTCCTGACTCCCTGGAATATACCTTTTTCTCGAATGTTCACCGTACTCGCTCTAGGATAGATTATATTATGGTTAGTAAGTCACTCCTTCCCTCAATTCATAAATGCGACATTGGTTCTATTTTCATTTCGGACCATGCCCCTGTCCATGCGGTCCTTGATCTTACCCTAACTTCTTCTAGGTTCAGTCGTTGGAAATTCAATAAATTTTTATTGTCTGATACTACCTTTGTGAAAGAAGTATGGATGTTTATTAATGAGTATTTCACGTTTAACGACCCATTAGACACTTCTATCCCTAATAATTGGGATGCTTTCAAAGCTGCTCTTCGAGCATTCACTATTTCCTATGTAGCTACAAAGAAGAAAGCAAATAGAGTCAAATATGAAGACCAACTAAAGAATATTAATTGAACACTCCTATTTTTCTTCCAAGTCCACTGATGCCCTTCAGAATCTAATTAAAGCAAAAACTGAACTAAATAAAATTGCCACAACTGAAGCATGCAATACCCTACTAAAAGTCAAATCTAAGTATCATGGAGGCCAAAACAAGGCTGGTAAAATGTTGGCAAATTATCTCAAGATTAAATCTGAACGTAAAACGGTTGGCCCTATTTTTAATGACTCTACCAATAAATTAGTTTCATCAGATAAAGACATTGCGGACGTTTTTCATAATTACTACCACACTCTTTATACTGATGACACAAACCCTTCTGATTTCAACTTAACATCTTTCTTTGAGGGCCTCCCCACTCCGCTGTCACTCCCCGAGGAATTTGCCCAATTAGAGAAAGACATTACTCTTCAGGAAGTGCTTCAGGCTATCAATGCTCTAAAAAAATCTAAGGCTCCGGGGCCTGATGGATTACCTGTTGAGTTTTACTCTACATTTCATGCCATCTTTGTGCCCAAACTGCTTCAACTTTTTAATTCTTTTATTTCTAATGCGAAGGCCTCAGGGTCTTTCCTAGAAGCTCTAATTATCATAATTCCCAAACCCGACAAGGATCACTTCCAGTGTAAAAATTATCGCCCGATTTCCCTGATTAATTGCGATTGTAAAATTTTTGCCAAAAATCTTGCCTCCCGTCTAGACTCCCTCATCCCATTTTTGATCAAAACGGACCAAGTTGGCTATGTAAAAGGTAGATTAGCCGCTGATAATGCACGTATGTTTTCCAATATTATTTCCCATAGCAAAACCTTTAAAACCCCATTAGCAGCCTTGTGTTTGGATGCAGAGAAAGCCTTCGATCGTATCAATTGGCAATTTATGTTCCA
The DNA here is from genome assembly GCF_964261635.1 of Lissotriton helveticus. Classification (NCBI taxonomy): domain Eukaryota; kingdom Metazoa; phylum Chordata; class Amphibia; order Caudata; family Salamandridae; genus Lissotriton; species Lissotriton helveticus. The sequence goes on from NC_136067.1 coordinate 576,602,596, forward strand.
TACCTTGCAATGGTTTGGATTTGGTCCCTTCTTTATCTCCTTGGTCAAACTCCTTTATTCCTCTCCTCGTGCCAGTATTTTTGTCAATAATCAATTCTCTAGATTTTTTTCTTTGTCTAGGGGTACAAGACAAGGTTGCCCTCTTTCCCCGTTATTGTTTATCCTGTGTCTTGAACCTTTTTTGGAACAAATCCGAAGTAACCCTAATGCACAAGTTACTACTTGTGTAACGATATATCTGTAAGAGACATTAGTTAGTATTAGATTCCTTACCTTAGAATATCCCCAGGCGTCAGACTGGATCCAGAAATTTTTGCGTAGCAGTACCCTTGCGCGTCGGTAGGCGTCGTCTGCGGCTCCGCGTCCGTCGTCGGCGCCGTGATGACGTCGTCGGAGTACTTAGATGCCGCCTCCGAGTGCTGACGTCAGTTCTTAGACACAGCTTTTCCGTGCCAGAAACGCAGAGCCATGTTAAAAACCAACACTGGTGCCATTGAAACTAGGGCCCTGAAAGGGGACAACCCTAACCCTAGATATTGGTTCGCAGAACGGGGAGGATGGGTGGGTCGGTAAGGAATCTAATACTAACTAATGTCTCTTACAGATATATCGATACACAAGTAGTAACTTGTGCATCTGAAAGAGACACGTTAGTATTAGATTCCTTACCTTAGAATAGATACCCCAGCAATACCAACCCCGGTGGTGGGTCTGCGAACCAAAAATCACACCAGAAAGTCCCCGAGGACAGAACGGCCAAAGAAGCCATCCCTCCGGACTTGGCTGTCCAGGCAGTAGTGTCTTGCAAACGTGTGCAGCGATGCCCACTTAGCTGCCTGACAGATGTCTTGTAAGGGCACTCCCCTGCCCAGGGCAGTGGTAGTCGCCGTGGCTCGGGTAGAATGAGCCCGCAATCCAGCAGGAGGCTCCTTCCTAGCCAAGGAGTAGCATGCCTGGATACACAGGATGATCCACCGGGAGATGGTCCTCTTGTGCACCGCTTTCCCCTTCTTCGCGCCCACGTAACCAACAAAGAGTTGGTCATCCACCCGGAACTGGCGTGTGCGATCCAAGTAGAATGAGAGCGCACGTTTTGGGTCCAGACGGTGGAGCCGCTCTTCCTCTTTAGAGGGATGCGGTGGCGGGAAGAAGGTTGGCAAGGTGATAGACTGCCCGATGTGGAAGGCCATGACAACCTTGGGCAGGAAAGATGGCTTGGTACGCATCACCACTTTGTCCGGATGGACAGAAAGGAAAGGTGGAGTACAAGAAAGGGCCTGGAGCTCACTCACTCTCCTGGCAGAGGTGATGGCAACCAGGAAAGCAGTCTTCAAAGTCAGAAGGCGAAGAGGACAGTTGTGAAGTGGCTCAAAGGGAGCGCACATCAGAAATGTAAGAACCAGGTTCAAGTCCCACTGAGGCATCACAAACGGAACAGGAGGAAACGTGTGTGAGGCCCGTAAGAAATCTATTTACAATAGGGGACTTGAACAAAGAAGGTTGATCAGGCAGCCTGAGAAAGGCTGAAAGGGCAGAAAGGTAGCCCTTGATAGTGCCCAGAGCAGAGCCCTGCTGGGCAAGAGAAAGAAGGAAGAGAAGGACTTCAGAAAGAGGGGCATTGAGGGGATCCACAGCCCATGCCACAAATCTGTTCCACCTGCAGGCGTATACCGACTTTGTGGAGGGACGCCTGGCTGCCAGAATGATGTTACAAACTTCAGGAGGCAAGTCAAATGGCCTCAACTGTCGCCGCTCAATCTCCAAGCATGGAGGTGGAGACTGGACAGGTTCGGGTGGAGGACCGTCCCCTGCTGCTGCGACAGAAGGTCCTCCTGAAGAGGCAGACGAACCGGGGGATCGACTGACAGACTGAGTAGCTCTGGATACCAGTACCTTCTCGCCCAGTCCGGAGCCACAAGGATGACTTGGGCCCGGTCGCGCTTGATCTTCTTCAGCACTCTGGGCAGAAGTGGTATAGGCGGAAAGGCGTACAACAGACCGCAACTCCACTCGCGACGAAAAGCGTCTCCGAGCGAGTGCCGCCTAGGAAATTCCAACGCGCAGAACTGATGACATTGCGCGTTCTCTTCGGTGGCGAATAGATCTAACCAAGGCTCTCCCCATGGCTGAAAGAGGCCTTGCGCCACGTCCGAGTTCAAACGCCATTCGTGATCCATCATGCACCGACGGCTGAGCTCGTCCGCCCTGGCGTTCAGAGAACCTGCCAGGTGTTGAGCCACCAGAGTCACGCCCTGGCGTTCCAGCCATTGCCAAAGGCGAAGAGCCTCTTGACAAAGAATCCACGACCCCACCCCGCCTTGTTTGTTGCAGTACCACATGGCGGTGGTGTTGTCCGTGAATACCTGCACTACACTCCCCCGGACAGAGGGGAGGAATGCCTTCAGTGCCAGACGAATCGCCCGGAGCTCCAACAGGTTGATGTGGAGCCGGGTCTCCACCAGAGGCCTCTGATCTCCGCCTCTCCCAAGTGGCCTCCCCAGCCCTGGAGGGACACGTCCGTCACAACTACGTGCTCCGGTTGGGGAAGGGAGAGGGATCTGCCGCTGACCCAATCGCTGTCCGTAAGCCACCACTGCAGCTGTCTCGCAGTGCCCTCCGAGATCAGGACGTGGTCGGATAGGTTGCCCTGATGCTGGGCCCACTGAAACTTCAGGTCCCACTGCAGAGCCTGCATCCGCCACCTGGCGTGATGCACCAGTAGGATGCAGGACGCCATCAGCCCCAGAAGCCGCAGCGTCAACCTGACCGAAACCCGGGATAACGGCTGAAAGATGGGAATCAGAGCCTGAATATCCCGGACCCGCTGTTCGGGCGGATAAACCCGAAACCGCGCCGAGTCCAGAACCGCTCCGATGAAGAGGAGCTTCTGAGAGGGGCACAGGTGTGACTTCGGCACATTGATGGAGAACCCCAGCTGGTGCAGGAGGTCCGCCGTCGTCTGGAGGTGGCTGACGACTGTCTGGGGCGAGCCCGCCTTCAACAACCAGTCGTCGAGGTAGGGGAAGACTGAAACCCCTAACCTGCGCAGATGAGCTGCGACCACCGCCATCACCTTTGTGAACACCCGTGGGGCGCTGGTAAGGCCGAAGGGGAGCACGGTAAATTGAAAGTGCTCGTGGCCCACCATGAACCGCAGGTAGCGTCCGTAGGCAGGCAGGACGGGGATATGAAAGTAAGCGTCCTGCAAGTCCAACGCTACCATCCAGTCTCCTGGGTCCAGGGCAGCCAGAACCTGAGCCAGTGTCAGCATCTTGAACTTCTCCTTCCGGAGGAAGCCGTTGACGTTCCTTAGGTCCAAGATGGGGCGTAGGCCCCCTTTGCCCTTCTTGGGTACCAGAAAGTAGTGGGAGTAGCAACCACACCCTACTTCTGGCCCAGGAACGCGCTCGATGGCCCCCTTGGCCAAGAGGGCCGTAACTTCCTCCTGAAGAAGTCGCAAATGATCCCCGATACACGGTGGTTCTGCGGTGGCATGGCTGGAGGAGTCGCCTCGAAGGGGAGGGAGTAGCCCCTTCGGACGATTTGCAGCACCCACCTGTCCGATGTGACAGTGCGCCAGTGGAGGTGGTGATGGCGAACCCTGCCCCCCACTGGCGTCACATGGGCCTGAAAGCACGGGCTAGGAGGGTTTTGAGGCGGATGCTGCGAGGGAAGGTGTGGACTGACCTCGCCGCTGCCCCCGACCGCCCGGACGGCGGTTCCCACGGCCGCCACCGCGTTGGGTATTGCCCTGCGGAGCGTGGCTGGCGGCGCGTGTGGGCGCACCCCTTCCGTGGCCACGAAAGGAGTGAAAGGCAGCCGATTGCTGGCGCTGGCCCGAGAGGCCCAAAGACTTGGCCGTAGCCCTGGAGTCCTTAAAGCGCTCAAGCGCATGGTCTGCCTTGTCGCCAAAGAGGCGACGGCCATCGAACGGCATGTTCATGAGTGTGTTCTGGACATCTGCCGAGAAATTGGCGGACCTCAGCCAGGCGTGGCGTCTGACCGCCACCGTCGTTGCCATCGCTCTACCTAGCGAGTCGGTGGTATCCAGCCCACACCTGATGGAATACTTGGCTGCATCCCGGCCCTCCACAAGGGCTTGGCCGAGTTTGGCCCGTACCTCCAACGGACACTCTGGCAGCACCTCCGCGACCTTATCCCACACAGAGTGGGTGTAACGTCCCAAGAGGCAGGCGGTGTTGGAAGACCGCAGGCCCAGACTAAGGGATGAGAAGATCTTCTTCCCATACTGGTCATACCTCTTGGATTCCCAGTCCGGCGGGGCCGACGGGAATGCGGTCTGGGAATTGGAGGCCTGGATGACCAGGCTCTGGGGGGTAGGGTGGGAGGACAGGAAACATGGGTCGCCCGGGGCTGGGCGGTGGCGTCTGGCCACGTTCCAATCTTCGGGCGAACCCGTAGCGGGCTTGGACCAAGTGCCCAGAAGAACGTCGGTCAAGGCCTCATTAAAGGGCAGCAGAGGCTCGGCGGAGCTTGACTGCGGTTTAAGGACCTCAGTGAGGAGGTTAGTCCTCATGGCCGTGACAGGGAGCTCAAGGCCCAAGGCCTTGGCAGCCCTCATCAGCACCACACTATATGTTGCCCCCTCCTCCGAAGCCACGGTACGAGGGGAGACAAAACCAGTGTCTGGTGAGGTGTCCAGGCCACTGGCCTCCCCAAGGTCTCCTGTCCAGTCCTCATGAGACTGACACTCCCTGGTCAGAGGGTCCTCAGACCCCTCCCAGTCCTCTTCATCACCCATCTCCTGAAACTCAGGGTTCTCAACTAATGGGGCCTGTTCATAGAAGTGAAACTCTCCAAACGACGTCTGGAGCGGCGCCCAACGGGGCCGTCCTGGCGCTGGAACAGGAACGAAGGTGGAACCGGGGACGGCGCCGCCCGAGGACGGCGCCGGAGGCGACACCTGAGGGTCCGACGCCGGGGAGGTCGTAAAGTCCACCGGCGACGAACCCGATCCCGAAGGAGGTCCAGCGGCGTCCTGCGGCGCCGGGCCCGAAGGCGCCGGCGGCGCCGGAACAACTGAACCCCAAGGCGCCGGGCCCGAAGGCGCCGGCGGCGTCGGGATAACGGAAACCTGCGGCGCCGGGGCCGAAGCACCCGACGGGGTCGGGGCAGATCCCCCCGACCCGCTAGGGGTCCCAGACGGGTCTGCTGGGCCCGAAGGCGCCGCGGAGCCCGTCGGAGGAGAGAGGTTCCCCATGGCCTCCGGCGTCGCGTTGAGCCCAGGGACCGTAGGGTATGGGGCTGAACGCGGCGCCCGCGGCTCCGACGGAGCCGCGTGGGTGGTGTCACCTGAACCCCCGGCCGCATCGCGCGAGCGTAGGGGGGAGTCCGAAGAGCGATGACGCCGCTTGGACTTCTTGTGCCGCTTACCTGACGACGACTTTGACCCGGAGGAGTGCGGCCTACTCTCGGAACTGTGGTGGCTCCGAGCCCGCGACCTGTCCCTCGACCTCCCATGGGAACGGGACCTCTCGCGGCGCGGGACCGACTGCCGGAGTTCGAGCCGCCTGCGGGACCGCTCCCGCCTGGCTTTCGAAGAGAGGGCCCGGCAGTCGGAGCAGGCCTTGTCGTCGTGGTCGACGCCGAGACAAGATAAACACACGCGGTGAGGATCCGTGACCGACATCAGGCGGTCGCAATCATCGCAGTGCTTAAACCCGGGCATCCCTACGGCACCGTTGGAGTCGAAGACTCGAAAAAGGATCAAAAATGATCAAAAAGGGTTAGTCAAAAAAGACTAGGGTTACTGCTTTTTCCAGATCTGCGCTTGCTGGCGTGGAAAAAAGAAGAGCTGACGTCAGCACGCGGAGGCGGCGTCTAAGTACTCCGACGACGTCATCACGGCGCCCACGACGCCGACGACGGACGCGGAGCCGCAGACGACGCCTACCGACGCGCAAGGGTACTGCTATGCAAAAATTTCCGCATCCAGTCTGACGCTTGGGGATATTCTAAGGTAAGGAATCTAATACTAACGTGTCTCTTTCAGATGTTAATGGTTTTAAACTAGCCTCCATTGAAACGAAAATTTCTGCATATGCGGATGATATCTTGGTCTATAAGGCTAATCCAGTCACGTCACTCCCTCCTTTCATGGAAGAAGTTTGTTTATATTCTTCCATTTCAAGTTACAAACTCAACTTATCTAAGACAGAAGTTTTACCCTTAAATTCCATCTGTTACCAATACATGTTTGATTCTACGGACTTTACCTGGTGCCCTTCCAAAATAAAATACCTTGGCATTTGGTTTTCATCCTCCCTTGTTGACACACTTAAATTTACTTTCGATTCCCTTAACAAGAAACTCCAATCCCTTCTCCAAAGTTGGTCTCCCCTATGCCTTTCCTGGTGGGGTAGACTAGATACCATTAAAATGATGATTACGCCACATGTACTATACACTATATCTATGCTCCACATAAAGATACCTAATTCATATTTTGTTAGCTTAAACTCTATTTGTTCTAAATTTTTATGGAATGATAAACACTCTCGCATTGTCTTGCAAAAACTAATCCGTCCCAAGAATGAAGGTGGTGTCCGCTTTCCCAATTTCAAAACATACCACTCTGCCTTTGTGATTAAACAATCCTTTTCTTTAGCATATGACTTTATGGATTCCCCAATTCCTAGATGGGTTATGTTTGAAAGCTCACTGTTAAAGGACTTTTCGTTTCAACATACTGTTTTTATGTCTAATTGTTCTTTTTTATCCAAATACCCAGTTCTAAATTACTCTCAAAAATTGTTGCATGACACATTCTCTAAAGATTTCTCCCCTCTCCAATGTTTTTTGTCATCTATTGTGTGGTATAAGTTTCTTAAATATAAGGGCAAATCTTTCTATTTCAAATATTGGAAAGAGAAGGGTATTTCATTTGTTCATCAATTTTTTTCAAATGATGCTATTATTCCTTTTCATGAATGCAAACTGTTTACCAATTGCCCAGTTCATGTCTAACTGACTATACCAACTCATCTACCGACCCTTTCCCCACCTGATGTCTTACCCTCTTTTTATCCCCCTTCTCCACTTTACCCTTTGTTTTCTCTTCATCAGCCTAAAGCTGCCTTTGTATATAAAATGTTGTTATCAAATGTTATTGACCGACCCAAATCATCCACTGAGATTGCTTGGGAAACTGATTTGAATGTTTCATTACCTGTTGATGTTTGGGATCGCCTATGGTCCAAATTATTTAAAGTTTCTATTGCTGCACGTATTACCCAATCCCTTTTCTTTATTTATCATAGAGTTGTTATCACACCTGTATGTCTTTCCAAGTTTTCACCTTCCTCTCCTTCTTTATGCTGGTCTTGTTCTTCCGTAACAGGTACACTTAAGCATCAATTATACGAGTGCCCTTCTGTTTTAACATTTTGGAATTCTGTTTGGGATATATGCATGCAAATGTTTCAATGTTTTTCATCTCTAACATTAGTGACTGTATTTTTAGGTTCTTTATCGGATAATGTAGATATCGTCTCTTCTAAGGCTAAGTTACTTGATCTTTTCATTGCTATTGCCTTTAAAGTGATGTTATCTTGCTGGAAAGATAACTCTAAATTATCTGTAACTACCTGGTGGAATTTCATATGTGATGAGCATAGGATTGCTATTGCTTCCTCTTATAACATCACTTTAAAAATTAAGTCTGATCTCCTATGGCTCCCCTTTGTTACCTATCTCTCTCCAAGCCGCCCCAGTTGATTGCCTGACTTGTTCTTCCCTCAATGTATTCCCATTGCACCAGGTTTACTTTCTACTTTTCTTCTTTCATTTTCACCCCTCCCCTCCCCTCCCCATTTCTTTTCCTTTCTTACTCTTTTCTTTCCCTTTTTCTTTCTTTCCTTCATGGTTTAATCGGTATGTTATATTCATTTTATGCCTCGTGTTTTATCTTATTATATTCATCGATATTATTGTTTGGCTATGTTCTGTATTTGCTAAAACTTAATAAAAATCACTTAAACAAAAAAAAAAATGTCCTAGGGCAGAGTTTTTGGATTAGTTGGCCTAAGCAGTACATTTGATGGCCATTAAGAGAAGGTTCTTCTTAGTGAGATTGGAAATGTAGTAACAAAGTAGGGATATAACAGAGTGGTCCAGACTCTAGATAAAGTGCAGCAGCAACCCAATAAATTCCTCTTGGAGTCAGCCCCGTTTAGGCTTTAAAAGGATGGAGAGGCCACGTGTGTTTGCAAAAGTTGCCCTAACCTGATGTTTTCTTATTTTTCCCTCCCTGTTCACAAATAATTATAAATAAAATACAATGTTATGATAGAAGGACACTTGGCTGTTTTTAAAAACTCCATACAGTCTTGTGGTAGGATTTAAATGCACATACTGTAGCTTAGAAGCCAGGCTGCTAAAATGAACCATGGAAAGTTGGGATTCAGAATCTGGTCTCTGAATATGAAAAGAAAATCCAGTCTGCACACCAGTCTGTTATGGGGACATTGGAAGATATGTAAGAGGTTGGTGAACTCTGGAGCTATTAGGATCATCTTTGCTTTTCAGTAGGATAACTTTACTAGAACTGCTGGGCTCCGGGAACTAGGCGGAAAGGCATATAGGAACATTTCTGATCAGTTTATCAAAAGGGCATTCCCCTTTGTCCATGTTTGAAATCTGGAGCGGAAGTCTAGGATTTTTTTGCTTTCTGTAGTAACAAAAAAAGGCTTATCTAAGGATATCCCTAATTGCAGAAAATATCTTGCAGCACTTTCCTTCTAATACACACTCATAGTTTTCTTGGAAGAATCTGCTGAACCAGTCTGACTCTTCATTTTGAACACCTTGTAGATATATTGCTGTAATCTGTGGATTTCTTGCTATACTTGGTTTCCAGATTGATAAAGCTTCCTGGGAAAGAAGGTTTAAATAATATGCTGTAGCTGTATTGTCTGTTTTGTGTTGAAATAGAATGATGATGCGGGCAGGATGGCGACCGTGTAACTGTGGCCGTACGGAACCCTCCTCCTGGCTTGCTCCTGGGAAAGTGTGCATGAGGTGTCCGAAGCGTAGCTCCTCTCCCAACAAACAATCTATTTTCGCTACACGGTACCCACATGGTGTGAGCATTGCAGGCTGAAATTTTGACTGGCGCTGGAGTGGTTAAGAGCCATTTTCATGGCACACTGCAGCAGTGCAGCTGGCAGGCGGCTCTCGAAGAGACATTCACTTCCCCACCTGAGGTCAGGCCTCAAATCAGTGGGAGCTCCAAAAACTCGAGCGGTGGAAGCAGATACTGGTGCAGCAGGGAGAGGAAAGCTCCTTCCGAAAGAAGGAAGGCCGCGGAGAGGCAGCCCAAGAAATAGCTGGCCCTGGTGTCAGAAGCACTGATGCAACCACACAGTAGACATATACACAGAGAGACACATGTACCAATACACACATAGAGACAAACGCACACAAACGCACACAGACACGCACATAGAAACATACACACAGAGATGTACAGACAGTCACGCACACATAGAGACTGACACGTATAGAGACACACACACAGACAGAGATGCACATAGAAACAAAGATGCACACACAGAGAAGAGACGTACTTAAAGAGACACACACACACAGATACAGAAACGCGCCCACAGCAAAAAACACACGCAGACAGAGATATGCACACAAGAGGAGATGTCACTGTTAGGGGATGCCTTGACAGAGAGGCGTGGGAGGTGGGCTGGCATGTACAGGGAAGGAAACATACATTACAATTTTTTTTTAAATTACAAGAGAACAATGGGAAAACACTGAAGGGGTGAACAAATACAAAAAAGTAAGTAAGTGAGGGAGATAGATAAAAACGAGACCTATTGCGATGCCAATGCTTGTTTTACTAGTAGGTGTTGTTTATTGGCACCCAGCAGTTAGGGTTTCTTAACTGAACTGCGCATGTCAGGGTGATTGGTATTTTGCTTATGGCCTGCCAGACATGTACAGTTCAGGCTTCCCCAGTCATAGCTGTCAGGGGGGTGGGGAAGCAAATACACAGCTCCATCGTTCTCAGATGGAGCTGTGCCTAGAGCTACGGTATCGTCTGTGCCAATTATAGTTAGCCTCTTCTAGGAAAGTAGGTAAAGAAAGAATAAAACAGTTGTTGAAATATTGATACCATCAAAAGAAAACAAAATGTGTTTAGAGGCGAGGAGGGAGGACATGTGTGTTTGTGTGTGAGAGAGAGGAGGGGGAAGTTGAAGGGGAGGTGAATGTAAGGAAGTACACAGAGAGACAGAGTAAAAAGACAGTATTGAAGAGGAAGGAGATGACATGTGAGACATGCAGAGTTTCAAAAAGAGCCATGTGGGATGGAAAGGGATGGAAGAAACAACCTTAGCGTGAAAGACTGCAGAGGAAAATGAAGTGCAGGAAAGAGTAGAAGATATTCACTCAGTAGACCACTTCCCTTTCCACAGCGTTTTATAATATTTAATTCACAGTCTGATGTTTTCAGAATTGAAGCATTCTCAATTGTAAGTATTGAAACATGATTGTTGTAACTTCTTTATCTGTTCTTGAATCAGGGCTCACAGACATTGACAACGCCATGAGGTCTAGCTTGCTTTACATGTATGAGTTTGTTGTTGCATTATATGTCTGAATGTCCTACTACAAAACTTACAGAGGCACCTTAATACTGCTCAGATGACACATGTGCCAAGCACTGGATTCAAGCTCACAAGTTTTAGGCCATGTACCTCATTAGATTGGCAACACATTTTGTAAAAAAATTGTTACACTTTGGACAGGTAACATTAAGTTACCCCTCCCCTTTCTTTTTTCCCTCATACTTAGAGCGCTGCTTAAACTGGCAGGAGCACTGGGGCAAACCTACACAATTCTGTCCAGCCCACTATGTAATGACTGCATGGCAAATTGGGCGGCCTTTTCTTGTTTAAAAAAAACACAAAACCGGGGGTTTGTTTTCAGTAAGGGGCGCAAGAGATGAGAGGAAGAGGGGACATCTTGAACAGTCCATGCAAGACACAAAACAAATTAACATACTAATTTGTAAAGGTGAGGGGCACAGAATATGCCTGGGCGCAGCTGAGGGGGGGGAGAGGGTAACACCCTCCTAATCAATGTATTATTTAGTAAATAGTTGGGCACTGGAGTTTTCAGTCGGGTATGGTGGTGTCTCTTAGATTTCACTTGGGATCTTTAAATACTCACTCAGACAAAAACACACACACTCCTGTTTGGTGGTCTTAAAATATGGGTATTGTACAAAATACAGTGTTTTAAGTACCCTTTACAATTCGTATCATCTGTGATCATTTTTGGGTAGATTTTTTCACCTAAGCCTACACAGGAAGTTGCACTGGCCTACAAAGGCCTGGCAAACTTGTAATGTTTTGAAAGTGTGATCCTATAGGGTTTGGGCATGAGCCATTAAGGTTGAGCGTGGCTTTTGAGAGTTGACTTTGTCAAAGCAGCTCAGGAACTACAGTTAACAACCCCAACAGAACCACCAAAAGTACCCGATGCCGCCCCCCATGGAAGCTGAAAAAACGCACTGGGTTACAACCGTGCAGAGCTACAGCCCATGACCTGGAAAGCTACCTGTAACGTGTTCCAAATCACATGGCTGTTCATCGTGCAAAAATGTTTCATCACCGGATGTGGCCGTGTGATGAGTGTCAATACCATGTAGCACACAACAGCACCGTCTGAGCAGGATGCTGTGTCCACATCAGCTGAAAAAAGGAATCTTCAAATATATAATTTTGTGGCCCTTAACTCCGGTCCATAAATATATTCTCTAACATGTGGAAATGTCATGTTTTGTGCATGCCAACTAACCATTGTTAAAATGCAAAGGGTCTGCTTCCATTCTAATTGCAACATCGAACAAGAACACATTTTGTGGTCAGAAAATCCACCTGCAAGCAAGTACAATGTGTAATGGTATACTGTGTCTCTAATGGAGCGTGCAGCATGGCAGGACAAAACAAATCACAAGTGCCCAGGACATTGAGCACTAAACACCCCATAAAATGTATATAGGTGAGTCAGACACAAATTCTTTCATCGTGTCGCAAACCCTGCTCTGCACCTTAGCATATGGTACATGTGCTTCCCAGGTAAATAAGCTCTCCACTGACTGGGTCCAACCCTGCGCAAGGCCTCGAACATTCCTTTTTCTACCAAACTGTAACTTTGTCCCAGAAGGCATAGCGGCAGCATAGCATGGCTAATGAACCCAAGACTAGGGGTGGGCGTAGTTCGCGAAGTAGCACTACGCGAAGCTACGCGAAGTGCACTACGCGAACTTCACGTAGCACTACGCGAGCTGCGTAGTAGCATGTTCGCACTGTGCAAGATGCGTTTTCAATGATTGCACAGTGCGGACAAGCATCCGGCACTGTGCAAGCATTGAAAACGGCATCTTGCACAGTGCGAGTTGTAGTTTTCTGCTGCTCGAGTAGATTATTACTCGAGCGGCAGCTTTCTCAACGCGAACAGGTAGTTTCTCATTGAGAGCGGTCGCGAGCATGCGCAACCACTCACAATGAGAAACCTGACCTTCTCGCGTTGAGAATCTCGCCGGGATGTCATTTTGCTTGCTCGCGGTCGCGAACATGACGTTCAGGACCGCGAACAAGCAAAAAATGACCGCCGCACTACGCTACGCTGCACTACGCATGTTCGCACTGTGCTACGTGCAGCTCGCGTAGTGCGAAGTTGCGAAAACTTCGCAAACTCCGCGAGCGTAGCGTAGTGCTTCGCCCAGGGTTACCCAAGACCCACTGGCATCAAGATGACAATTAGGCAATCAACGGCTTTAATTTCATAGTTTCTTCTAACATGCTCTTTTTTGCCTTATGCACAGTGTTCTGGAGAAACTTAGGCCTTGCGTGTGACAAACAAAAAAGAAACTAATAAATAATTAAATAGTTCATACACAACACATTCTGGTGCTTCCTGATTAATCCATGACACTGGCCATTAGCTATACCGAGCAGAGGGATAAAAACACTTTCAGGATGACACATTAACCAGGCTGTTTGCTAGAAAATAAAATTTCTCCTTAGGACCTACACAGGGGCAATAATATTAGCCCCACCTAAATTAATATAGTGCTACGCGCAGCCGTGCATGCCGTTTCAGTGGAAACCATGCAAAATAAAACAGGATTCAGCCTACTGCAAACACTGAAGTGTATGCTAGATAGCTTTTAACAACACTTCACTTGTGGATTCCCGTCTGTTGGGCTCAAGCGCGTTTTTCTGATTATTTCAGCACCCCCAGCCCAATCAAAACCCAGAAATGACAAACTGTGATTAATGGCAGAAACTGCTCCCACGTGTGTTCTTATTATGTCTTGTGGCTTGGCAAGGGACTCTCCTGCGCTGGGGCCAAACAGCTAGAAAAGGCAACTAGCATAAAATAACTAAAATAAAACAGAGTAAGATTCATAAATTGAATGTCGACCTTTCCGCTCTCTATCCAATTAAGAACAATGACGTTGTTTTACACATTTTCTTGATACTCACTTACTTCATGGCTGAAACGAAAAGGCCTGCTCTTGGGCAGGACTGATCACAGTTAGTCAGCTCAAACTCCATTACTACAATCCGACCTGCACCCTCACTGCAGGCAGCTACCGATAGCACTCTGCTTGATGGAATGAAATTAATAATTAAAGACACAAACACACACACTTAGAGTGATGCAGTGCAGCCACCCGTCTCTTACATCTTAACTTCACTTGCAGGCAGTCAGGCACCACCACGCAGTAACCTCTTGACGCCCGCCTCCTGAGTGAGCCCGCTCGGCCTGTCCTCTCCTGTCCTGTGAGGCTGCTGCAATAGTTACTACGGTCGTCTGCCGCTCTAAGCAACTGAATTTGCTGCGTGTGGGCAGTCGCGAGTGGCACTCAAGTTACTTCCCGTGCACATATTTTCCGCTGCTTTGTTTTAATTTAGTAATTTTTAAACAACACTGATTTTTTCCCCGTTTTGCAAACTTGTCTCACCTTTCAGCTGCCCTCCTCCACCGAACTTCAATGGAGGGAACTCCAACAAAACAATGAGCCTCACTCATCTTGAGAACGATAAAAAGGCCCTTAAGTTGCAGCATGTCAACAGCACGCCATCTGTATGCATGTGAATTCCCTTGAGTTCCCAAATCACGCGTGCAAATCTGAAACTATGCACTGCCTAGTGAGGAGAAGGTTCTCGTTCAAGAAACATGAAATAAGGCATTGGGCCCCAACGCATGCCGTATACCAAACTTCCTGTTTTGGTATACGGCAATATCTGGGTGCAGATGGACTCTCGTAGTCCTGGCCCCCGGTGCCAGTGCACCTGCTGCACTATTGATGATAGCTACGTCCCTGTTTAGGCAACAAGCATAATGCCTGCATCAAACTGTATCGCTGCACACTTCGACTAGTTGGCCAGTTGCTGCTGAGTGACACTAGAGCAAGCGCACAACTAACTCATCTGGGCTCCCACCCCCTGGGATAAATTGATCCCAGTTACACGAGCAGCAGGTGTGCGGGGGCGTGGGGAAATTTCATCAGCGGGCTGCACGAGCAGCTTAAACAGTGGGATTCATTCTGCTCAGCCGGTGGCCGCATGGCAAAAACAAACGGTCTTTGCGGTGCTGCGCACGTTTGGAAATATTAGCAGGAAATCAAGTAAGGTGCATCTTCAAGACTCAACTGTTGACGTTGCAATCAAGGCGACTGAAAATGCCCAGGTGTCTCGTGCTGCTTCGTCAAAAGCGGGGGGGTGGGGGGGAGGTCTGCCTCTGCTCTGAACGGTCGTCGCTCCGCGTGAGCTGGAGACAGAGAGCGCTGCCATGGAGGGGGAACACTCCTTTGAGAGGTACTTGGACCAGTGCGACTCCCAGGTAACCCGACACTAGTGTGAACGAGTACCAACCAGTAACCCGACGCTTGTGCAGTGAGTAACGCGGAGAGGCTGCGTGGGTACCGCTCATACCTTGGGTATATCGCTGCAATATATTTCGACACATACGGCATGGACAGGTGCCCTTCACTCCTGGCTTCTAATTCCGCGGTTGTCACTGGGTCTCCCTGTGTCTGAGCTGTGAACGGACCCCGCCCCCATCAAACGCCGGTATTCCGAATATGCATTTAATACGCAACACGCATATATCGGGGATGTCGCTGATACAATAAAAATGCTGTGTCAAGTGTTTTATTGGGGGCCTGGAGCCATAGATACCTTAACTAACAAGCATCGCGGCACAGGTAATGTAGTTTTAACAAAGCCCGCGAGTGGTGCACGCGCTACTTTATGGCATATGTTTTCAATTAGCGGCCCGTGTCTGTGTATGATAATTGAAAACATATGGGCTTTGTGTGCGCGTAACAGACACCAATAGGCCATGGGCGGAGCAATGCTTCCGCCTTTGGCCTATTGTGTGCTCTGTTTTAAACATACACGCACACAAAGCCCAATAGCAGGACCTAAAAGGAATCGCACAGGCACGAGCGTGTGCAATTCCAGGGTCCGTTTTCACGCCCCGGACAAAAGGGCTCTCGCCCCTGCGCAAGCACTGCTGTGCAGTGCAACGTAGGGCACGAGCCCTAAAAAGCAGATCGTGACCTGGGATCAAGCTTAGGCCCCCCAGCATGGACTACAGTAATCCTCTTAGATCATGGTGAACAGCAACATGACATTCCTGACACAGCGGAGAACGAAGCAGCGTTGGGATCATGGTGCCAGTAAATGTGAGTACTCCAGTGCAAGCCTGCTCACCTCCTTCTCTGGGGGGGTAGGAGGTGGGTGGCGGGGCAAGAGCCTCCTGCTATACCACCAGCGTGCCCCGTTATAGTTAAAACCTTGCAGGTCCCTGGGATAATTGGGGGAGTTAACAGACTGATTGAGAAAAGTCACGAAGACTTAAAGCCACAAATGCCTAACCCACTGCCAGGACACATCATCTATAAGAAGGACAGGGAGTGCAAGTAAAAGATGGCAGGCAGCAACAGATGCACCTATCCCAGTCTTGCAGGAGAAACTGATATGGTGGAGCATTTTTCTCACTATCAGATAAATCTGAATGGACTGGTGAGGATTCAGACGGGAGGCTGACCGGCGGTTTGAGAGGCAGTCTATAGATCTGTTGCACCGAGTTAAGCTAAGGAGGGGATGGCTCTGCCATAAAGGATTCTTGGCAAACTATCAAAAACGTGACCCCCACCTGAAGGAGTAATAGCCAAGCCTCGTCTAAAGTGGGACAATGCCAAGGCTGGAGGGAAACTCTTCTAGTGCTCAGCCTATGGGGTAAGGTCAACCTGACTCAATAACCCTGGAGGCCATATTCCAAGGGGTATGGAACACCATGATGAAACTAGGTCAGACAGCCTTAGAGTGCAGGCAGCTAACCGGAAGCGGCAAGGGGCTGTGCGAAAGGTGGTAAAGACCTGCTCAGAGTTTTCAGCCAGAATGACTGAGATGGAAAGTTGGGTTGCTACTCCTGAGTCTGATTTGTTAGCTAACACTAAGGCCAGAATGGAGGATGAAGAGCGCCTCACCGATACTCTGTGGAAGCTCGAGGAGTTCGAAAACATACTAAGGCGCAATAATCTCAGGGTTTTAGGGGTCAAGGATGGGGCTGAGAAGAATGACACAAGAGTTTCATTGTTGGCCTATTTAGGAATGCTTTCCCTGAATTGATGGGCTGGAGTTGGGATTTGGAAATACAGAGAGCACACGGGTTCCCCCTTTAAGCAGCAGCGGCGCCAGGGTCCAGATGGGGGCAAGCAGAGGGCCATTCTTTAGCAACTTTCTTTTGAACCAGAAAACGCTCACCATGATGCAAAACGGGTGGTTGATAGCTACACTTTTTTCATGAGGCCAGAATTCAGCCATTCCACAGTTAAAAGATGCTGGTGTCAGAAAAGGGTGATACAGCAGTCTACAGGGACACTAACATTCTTGTTGAGTCCTGCATAATTGAAAGTCATCTCTCAAGACAGGACTTTTTTTCCCTCTGAGGTCAAAGTCAAGGAATTTCTGGATAATCTACGCTGTCCTCGGATATCAAGTTAAAAAAAATATATAAGGATGGCTTCACTGTTGAGAGGTGTTACATAAACCTGCAGGGGGGTACTAGAAATACCTGATCTATGATTTCTGGTGGGGAAGAACTAATGAATTAATTTTTTGACTCTTTTTCTCACATAGCCTAGATTGCTGATATTATGTGGTGTTTATTTTTTCTCTTTCTGATATATTTTAGCTATATTTCTCACTCAGAAGTAGGTCCAGGAGGTGGGGGAGTACACTTCAATCAATGGGCCAGTGGTGGTCTAACTGTCTTAGCGATGTTTGGAGGGGTGGTGGGGGAGAGGGTAGGGGGAGGAGGGAAGGAGGAGGAGATGGGGATGGGGTTGGCCACAAATATGGTATGGGTTACAGAGATCTTAGCAGCATGCTGAGATTCAGCAACAAGCAGTGTTGAATGGTGTTAATAAGTTAACTAAAATAGTGTATTCAATCCAGAGCAAAATTAGAAGGAATTATGATACAGGATAAAATATATCTCTGCACGATAAATGTATCCAGCTTGAATGAGGCAAAAGGGGTAGAATGTCATTAACCCTCTGGCCAATGAGGCCCAACATTGTCTGTATACAAGAGAACCATGTCCCATGGGAGAAACAGAAAACACTGGAAGACATGGTGTACCCAGTATTAAGCTGTACAATGCCAGGGATGACCCCTAAAGGGATAGCTATAGTCGCTAGAAAGGCTGCCAAGTCAGTAATCAGAGCCTAGGCTGATAAAATAGCGAGATGGGCCATTAAGAACTTGCGCATTGTTACAGGGAGGGTTTCTTTCTACTCGGTATATGACACTAACCTGGATGACCGGCTGTCTTTCATAAGCTTAATTTGGAACAATCAACACGGACAGCTCCCGTCATTCTTTGCGCGGACTTCAACCTGCATATGGCTGTGGAAGGGAAAATCGGGGAGCACTCCTCATATTCTGGCAGGAAACCGCTGTTTTTTAAGGCAGTGCAACAACTAGTTAAAAGACCATGACCTGATTTATGGGGCCTGCTTAAAAATCCTGATCCAGGCTATACATTCTTTTCCTTTCCTCACAATAAGCTGGTGCGCTTGGATTACTTTTTTGTTTTGCCAACTTTAGCAAGACAGACTGTAATTGAATGTTTCCCTAGGGTATTATACTGTCAGTACACAACCCACTAGAGTTAGAATGTTTTCAAGCCAATCTACAGTCTGGACATTTGATAGGAATCTCCAGACTGAGAAAAAATAGCTGGAACATATGCAAAGGTGGTTGAAGGAGTTTCTCCAAGTTAACCAGGGCATTGCTACCCCTACAATGGTATGGGACTCCCTCAAGGCAGGGATGGGGGGGGCATAAAGTTTTAGCCTCTTCTAACAGCACTGTAAGTGCACTCTAATGCAGGGATTGTACGACGACCTCTCTAAACAAGAGGCAGATCTGGCCAAATTAATAAAAGAATGGCAGGACAGCGGAGCGACTGCGCAGAATATTGCAGTTCGCAAAGACAGAATTAATAAGCAATACAGTAAGGAGGTAGCCGCTAAACATACCAGTTACTTACCTCCGGTGACTATGTATCTGGTAGAGACAATTCTAGCCGCAAATTGCTTCACGTAGAATTATTCCCAGGCGTGAGACTGGATCCGGAAACTTTTTTGCCACAGCATCCCTGTGCGCCGGGGGCGGGGTGACATCAAGCGACTCTGCCCAGGCGTTGTCCGCGTACGTGACGTCGACGAGGTCACATAAGCCCCACCCTGGCGCGCCTACGTCAGTTTTCTTCGGAGAACTTTTCCTCACCACAACTCGGAGCCACCAAATAAAAAACTGTAGGAGCATGGGAATAGTGTGCGAATTAATATACAAAAAAGAAACCCCTTAGAAACAGTGCAACACCGAGAGAGAGAGAGGAAGGACAGAGCAGAGCCCTGAGCAGCCACCCTGCCAATACATAAACAGCAACCCCCCACCTCTCCCCCGGAGACCGGGAACCTGCGTAAAAGTCATGACATATGTAGCAGGCCTACAACCACACCCTGAAACAAGGAAAGGGAGACAGTCCCAACAGGCAGGAACAACCAACCTCCAGCCAACAGCCTAGAGGGCATCCACCCCCCAAGAAGGAAGGGTAAGGCACGACCAGAGGGCCCCAACTCAGAGGTGGTACAGGGGCCAGGCACCTAGCAGCAAGAGGAAAGGAGGAAGTGAGAAATGGGTGGCAACCTCCCCGACCTGGAGCAGCCAGAGCAGCAGGGCATAGGAGCACCAGAACCCCACCTTCCCAGACCCAAAGAGGAGGGAAGAAAAGCAATCAGACGGAGCCACCATCAAGAGCAAAAGAAGGTACTCGGAGAGGACATGGCCCCTCCACCGGTAGACGAGTACCAAGGACTAGCCCGGGGGTCCTCGCAGAAGGGGGAGGAAGTGCGGGCCGTGAAGGAATCTGCAGCTAGAATCGTCTCTACCAGATACCGAAGGTAAGTAACTCGTACATCTGATAGAGACTACTAGCCGCAGATTCCTTCATGTAGAATAGATACTCTAGCAATACCCAAGGGGAAGGAGGGTCTGCGAAAGGACCCCACCAGTCTGGACAGGACAGAAGGCCCACAGGGGACCAGACCTGTAGACCAGGGAGGCAACCTTGTCCCTACCAGGAAAGAGGACCCCCACAAGTCAAACACCAGCAGCCCCAGAAGGGATATAGGAGGAAGAGTGGAGGCCCATACACTCACAACAGAGGAACCAAGGGCAAGGCTGGAGAGGCCAAAGCACCCCACTCCACCCCCCCAGGGCATCTGGGCTTCCACCCAATGACAGGACAGGCAGAGGAACAAGAAGAAGCCCAGAGGGCCCAAGGAAACCAAGGAAGAGGCGAGCCCACCCATCGGGAAGGCAACAGGTCAGCCAGAACAGTAGCTACAACCATAAGCCGCCAGAAGCATGAAGGACACTGAAGCATCCCAGCTCTCAGCACAAGAGCAGGAAAGAAAGGAAATGGACGGACCTACTACTACAAGGGTCACACACACAACCTCAAGAAGCAATAGCAACATACAGAAACGCCATGGAGAACAGGCACCTGAAGGCAACCAGCACTCTCCAGCAGAGCATAGCTATATAATAGCTACCACTACCCCACATAGGGTATAGGAAGTCCCAAAACACGGGAACCCTCTTTGGAAGAACTTCCGCAGCAGAGGAAAAAGCAAAAGTGTCACGGGGAAAAAAACAACCACTTGGAAGGCTTGATATCAGCCCAAAGAAAACAGAAGGCCTAATTTCAGGACCAAGTCTGTGTAACTATTCCAGCAAAAACCACACACACACACAGGCAACAAGAGCCGTCCAGCAGCCAACAATGCCCAAGTCCCATCAAGGAGGA
The DNA here is from genome assembly GCF_964261635.1 of Lissotriton helveticus. Classification (NCBI taxonomy): domain Eukaryota; kingdom Metazoa; phylum Chordata; class Amphibia; order Caudata; family Salamandridae; genus Lissotriton; species Lissotriton helveticus. The sequence continues at coordinate 576,623,035 of NC_136067.1, forward strand.
CTCAATGGCCAGCAAAGACCACCTATAGCAAGGGCATCCAAAAGGCCCAAACCTAGCTCAACTAAATAGTCACTGAGAAGAGGGAGGAGGAGGAGAATAAGGAGGAGGAGGAGGGAGGAGGAGGGAGCCCTGCCAGGAACCTCTGTATGGCAGAATTAGCAGGGGCATGGAACAACAGTCTGCCATCAAACGGAAGATCAATGAGCCGCTCCTGAATATTCTCAGGGAACACGCCGTCCCGAAGCCAAGCATGGCGACGGAGGGCGACTGAGGAAGCCATGGCTCGGCCCAGCACCTCCGAGATGTCCAGAGCGGAGAAGAGAATAAACGCTACAAGCTCCCGGCCATCGAAAGCATGAGGCTGAAAGTCCACCTGAACAGTCTCCTGGGAAGCTGCGGATCCCAGAGACTCATCCGAGTCCCACAAACAAGAGGAGGCCCTCGCCAATACACACACAAGGTGTTAAGGGCCCGCAGGGCAGCACTGGTCGAGGCAAACATGTTGCGTCCCAAGTGTCCAGCCAGCGGACCTCCCGGGACGGTGGAGTCAACAGTGGCGGCAGGGAGGGGAAGGCGGTTCGCAAAAGTGGACTGGCAGCAGAGGAGTGGAGGGAGAGGCATGCCGGGTCACGCGGTGCGGGACAGTGTCGGTGCAGAAGATGTTGAGGCATCGGATCCCCTGAGGTGGGGTGCCTCCAAGCCCCCGTCAGGGAAGAAAGGAGCGAACCCTCAAAGGGGAGCAAGATCTCCCTCCCACCAGCAGAGCCCTGATGGAGAACCTACAAGAGATGGCCCGTGGGAAAATGAGCAATCGGGTCCCCCATGCGCAGAATGCCGTGGACACGGCGTGAGCGAAGGCTGCACCCGCCTCCGTAGGGCCCCGTGGAGAAGAAAGCAGTTCCTCCGTGGGTGACGGCTGCAGATTAAGGGGGCCGTTCCCGAAACCAAGCGGGACGGGAAAAGGCCAGACCTGGAAGCCAGAAGGCACTGAAGAATGGGGGACCTGCCGCTCCTCCGACGAGCACCCCGGCCTCAGAAAAGGCAGGGAGCCGCCCTTCGATGACGCCAGCGGAAAAGACACTACACGGCGGCCAGCCTCCGGGGACAAGGACACCAAAATGCAGCCAGCCTCTGGAGAAGAGGGAGCATCCGAAGACAAATCCGCTGCATGACCTCTGTGTGGAGCCATGGAGTCCAAACCCTCAAATAGGATGCCAGCACCATCCGGCCAAGGGGCCGAGGCAGCCGCCTTTGTGTAGGTACGAGAGGGACCAGGGGAGTGACCCGAAGTCCTCCACCAGCCTCGGCCCAGAATGTTACGGAGACGGTCCGGCGATCCATGCAGTGGTGCCAGGGACGAATCAACCTCCCACTCGCCCTCAGCACCGGGGACCGGAATGAGGCCGGAGCCGAAGTGGCCAGTGGGCCGAGGCAGCCGCCTGTGTGGAAGGACGAGAGGGACCAGGGGAGTGGTCACATAAAACTACTTTTTCAGTTCTACAATTATCCAGTTAGTATCTGTGTCTTGCAGTAAAGGAATTATGATTGTAAAAGAAAGTGTTTAAATGTTTTTTATATACAACATGTTTGTTTAGTAATACATTAGTATATTTTAAAATTTTATTTTAATAATGTCAAATATTTTTTTAACGGTATTGTACATCATCATTAAAACAAACTTAACATGACTAGAATAACACAAAAGAGAAAAGAACAAAAAAAGAAGTATTATTAGAAAAAAACACAACAGCAAGAATTAGATGAACTACAACATGTGAGAAAAAAGAAAAAGTATTGCAGTAAGAGAACAATATAATTTATTAAACAACTTTCAAAGCCTAGAAACAGTGTGCACATTGTGGAAAGTACAAAAAATGCCTCAACAACAAAAAAGAAGAAGAAGAAAAAAAGTGAAATTTATGGCAAATCACATTCTAAAGAAACAATATATGGTAAAAGGAGGAAGAGTTAGTATGAAGAAATTAGAAAGAAAATGTTTTACAATAGAGTTGTCTTTGATTTGTTGAAAGATGTGAAGAAATATAAAAGATCAGCATTTTATAAAAAGAAGAAACAGATTGAAACTATTGTTGAGAAGGCTTTTGAATTAAAAAGGAAATTATTCATTTTAGTTTGAAATAGAATTCGATCACAAGATAAGCCAATACATTTCATGAAGACCAAAAGTAAGAAGAAGAGACTAATTAACAGAAGTAACTTTTGTGATATGTTTTGGGTGAATGGAAACACAGTTAAAGTTCAGAGCCTTTTTTTAATGAAGAGAGTTATTTTCAAACCAATACATTATTGCTTGCAGTTGATACCAGTGGTGGAGCTTATGAGGTTAGAAATGGTTGTCCAATTGAGAAAGAGTAGAAGGTTCCCAGAAATGTAGAAGAAGTGATAGCTGATAACGTTCTAGGGAGACGTCCTAAAGCTCCAGTGTATAGCTGGGATTGTAGTAGTATTTGTAGCATAAGACAGGAATCTATTGATATTTTTTGCAATTTTTTACGAGACTATAGTAAAAAAAAATGTGTTAAATAAAAGATTAAGATGTTGCAAGGACTAGAGTGAGAAAAAATACAGTTTGCAAAGTCATTCTCTGGCTTGCCTTTCAAGAAAAGTATGTCAAAGTGTTTTTAATCATTTTAGAATATTAGCTGTACATCATTCTCAAATGCGGAAGTTAGTCAGAAGATTGTATCACGCAAAAAGTCCAGCAATAATTTTAAATGAGTTAAACAGTGCTCTTTTGCGTGGGTCAGTATCAGATGTAAAAAAGGTTTGGGATGAAATAGAGTTTTGTTACTTTGGTCCTGAAAAAGAGAGTGGAGAAAATGAGACATTAATAGAAGTAGATGTTGAAGAAAATGTGGAAAATAGTACTACAGAGAAGTTTGAAGAACAAATTACAAAGTTCACAGTAATTTCATGTGAAAGGCCAAGTTATTGTTGTATTTGTTGCCGACGAACTCACTATAGAAATCAGACTAGGACTATTGATCTATATTTAAAAAGTGAGAAAATAATGATAAGTGGAAGGAATTTGCAACTTATTTGTTGGTAGAGAATTGCTTTGATTTGGGTACTGATCAGCAATATTGTTATAACAAATTAGATGATAATAAAATGCCTGCTAGAGCTGTCCATAATAATTTAGAGTTGGTAACTATTCCTCCAGAACTAATAGATTTAAACACGTATGAGTGTATTCTGGTTCAGTGTGTGCATCCATTTCAGGCTATTGTTCGTATGGAGACTAAAACAGGTAAATTGCCTCCTTCAGATTTACAGAGAGGATTAAAAGGAAGAATTGTGTATTTACCTCTAGATTTAAAGAAAAATATTGAAACTATTGGTGTAGAGAATGTAGAAAGTGAACCACTAGTTATTCTAGTCAATGGTGTTCCTTCTAAGAGTAAAAGAAATCTGGCAGGAATAAGATGATGTTAGGAAAGTGCAAAAGGCAACAATATTTCCTATAAAAAAACAATGATTACTACTAAAATATGTATGTAGAAGAAGAAGAAATACTTTTAGGAGATGACAGTGAAACATCAAGCGGTCAAATTAAAAAAGTGGACATGTCGAAAAGTGAAGACATTTATGAACATTATAGTGTACATCCACTTCATTTGAAAGAAGTGATGGGCAATACTATTGAATTATTCCAAATGAAGAAAGCGAAGGGGACTCCCATGAGTGTATGGGAAAAAAGTTTGGAAGTTCGTTGTTTTCCGCAGCTGTTCCCAATTGGAAAAGGTGGTCGATATGACGAACGATCAGTGCAGATTCCTGCATCAGAATATCGGACAACAAGATTGTTTGCAGAAGATCCAAGATTTCGACAATGTATCCCATATATATTTCATCTTTTGTTTGAGAGTGACTTGTGTGGACTTTAATATGCAGTCAACCACATATTAAAAACAGGAGTACATCTTCAAAATGTTTCTGCAAAAGAATTTATGTAAAGTACATCAGAGAGACAATCATTTAGAATCTCAACTGATTATTTTGATGGCATGTCAACGTGGTACTATTATGTATTGGTATCGTCGTCACGGAGAACTGAAATGCATGCTAAGGAACTTAGGAACTCCTACGTGGTTTGTTACCCTAAGCTGTGCTGAATACGCTTGGGATGATTTACTTTAATTTCTTCGAGAAGCAAATTCAAATATTAAAAATATTGAATACAAAACACCTGGAGAATTGTGCTCTTGGAGAAGTTATTGATTTCTTTCGGAGAAAGGAGTATCAAGCTAGAGGTGCTCCTCATTTACATATGCTGTTATGGACCTAAATTTGGAACTGATTCGGATGACACTGTTTTATCTTTTATTGAAGATTATGTTACATGTGATATACCAAAAAGAGCAGAAGAAAACACCTTAAGGCAACAAGTGTTACGATTCCAAAGTCATCGATGTGGCAAATATTGTCGACAAAAATACAAGGAAAAGTTTTATACCAAATGTCGTTTTGGTTTTCCACATCCAGTAATATCCAAAGAGTAAACAGTTTCATGTCAGCAGTGAGATATACCATCACTAGAAAATCTACCACTAATACGTATAATTTGAGAAAGAAGTGAAGAATCAAAGTATATCAATGATTATAATCCAGTTATTCTCTCGATGTGGAATGCTAATATGGATATCCAGTATGTTGCAGACAATTCTGTTGCTGTTGCTCGGTATGTTACTTCTTACATAACGAAACCAGAAAAGACGGAGTTGAAAGAAATGTGGGAAGAAATTTCCCACGAGAAGAGTCTTAGTAAACAATTTTACAGTTTTAGTTTGAAGATGCTGTACCATCGAGAAATTGGAGCGTATGAATGCTCGGATCTGTTCTCACCTGCAAGTTTATATTTAAAGTCAAGAGGGATCATTTGGGTGAGTCTAGGTCTTGCTGCAACGCGAAATCGAGTACTTAAATTTATTCAAGGAATTGAATATTTAGCAGTAAATGAACCGGAAAGCACAGATATTGTAAAAAAAACAAAAACATGTTGGATACATACTATCCAAATAAAAGTCGTCATCTTGAAAACATACATCTCTATGAAGTGCTGCAATATTACAGTTTTAAGAATGAAGGAAAATATGCAGTGATTGGCTCAGAAGGACGTTTGGTGAAACAAAGTAAAGGAAATCTGATTACTCACAGGAAACTGAATTGTGATACTCCTAATATAAGAGAATTTTACTATTTAGCACTTTTACAACTCTTCAAGCCTTGGCATACAGAACTGGAATTACTTGGAGATTTTCAGTGCTATGAAGATTCTTTCAATGCATGTAAAGATAGCATTAAATGCACAGTTTTTGCTAATTATCTCAAAATGTTGAATGAAGAAATTGATCAAGAATCTACTATTGCAGCTGAGATTGCTAGAGACAGTTCTCAAGGTAGTCAAAGTTCTGCTCCGCTGAGTCAAGATCCACTAGGACAACCAGTTCTTGAAAATGAAGCGGCAATCGCCATGAATGAAGTGGAAACAGCAATGCATCAACCTCAAGAAGATATTATGGACTTAGGAAACTTGGAAGAACAACTAAATGTTGAACAGAAAGAAATATATCACCAAGTGAGACAACAGATCGACCATGGTTTTCTTCATGAAAAGAAAAAATGCACATGCATATCATTTCAACCTATCCGAATGTATGTCAGTGGTCAAGCTGGTACAGGAAAAAGTTTCTTAATTAAAGTTTTGACCAGTTGTCTTGTGTTGTAACTGCTCTAACTGGATTGGCAGCACATAACATAAAAGGAGTTACATTACATTGTTTACTAATGCTACCTGTAGAGCATGAAAACAAATTGGAATATCACAAACTATCTGGAGAAACTTGTTATGAAGTTTCAAGAGTGCTAAAGAAAATTAAACTTCTGATTATTGATGAGGTTAGCATGGTCTCAAACTTAATGCTTGCCTTTGTGCATTTAAGAATGCGGCAAATTCTAAAAACAGAATACAATGTCTTATTTGGAGGAAAACATGTGATAGTTTTTGGAGATCTACTGCAACTCACTCCCGTAAAAGGACAACCAGTATTTAAAACGCTAGTACATGAAGACACCATAAAGTCTTTGGGAAGTGTTGGAAACGTTAACATTTGGTCATATTTTAAATACAAATGAAGTTGATTATAGAACCATTCTTCAAGTTATAAGAGTTGGAGTATTGACAGAACATGGCAAACAAGCTTTGCAAAGTCGTCTACTTACAAACTTGTTTCCACATGAAAGTATATAGTTCCTGAAAAAATATACAAAACAATTGCAGAAAATAAATCTATAATCTGCTTAATGCCAACACTGCGAGAGCGTTCTACATTCAATGAAGAACTTTTAAAGCTGGAAAAAAACCAAATAATTATAAAGAAGCTATTAATAAAATAGAGCATGAAGGAATCACTATTATTTTTTCTATATCTAAAACTGCTGGTTTAGGAAAGAATTTATATCTATGTGTAAACTGTCGGGTAATTTTACGGCATAGTTTGGACGTGGAAAAAGGTTTAGTAAATGGAGCAATGGGTAAAGTTGTTGATTTTATTATTTATCAAGACAGAGATGGAATTCAATTTTTGAAAATCAAATTTGATCAGATTGAAGAAGTAAACCAAATTGGTTGTTGTTCGGTTCGTTTTTTGCTTGTTAAAGATTTGTATGTTTGTAGAAAACAGTTTCCTCTTTCTTTGGCATATGCAGTGAATAAGTGTAGACAGTGCTTTGGTAAACATTGGAAGTACTGTATTTAAAGAGGGTATGGCATATGTTGCTTTGTCCCGAGTCAGAAATGTATCTGGACTGCATTTGATTGATTTTGCTGAGAGAAAGATTAGTGCAGATGCAAATTGTGTGAGAGATTATAATCGGTTAAGAAGATTATATGCTCCCAATTTAGGTGAATATCCTGTATATGAAAAGCGTGTAGTAGGTCGAAAAAGAAGATAAGAGAATATCTGTAGTGAAGTTAAAGAGAAAAAAAATACAGATAATGTTGAGATTCCAAGCAAAAAGAAAAAGGACACTATTGAAGAGACTGTTGAATATCAGTTAGAAAATAGTTCAGCTATCAACTGCTATGGTAATGTAGTGGTAAATGTTGTATTTTTTCTAGAAAGTTTGCAACAGCAAATTATGGAGAACTGAGAAAAAAGGTTTTGTTCCTTATTGCGTTCTATTCATGAAACATTGAGAACTGATAAAAGTAAAATGCAAAGTGTTTCTGATATTCGCAATCTTCTGAATATATGTTCTGGTTCTACGCAATTTACACAGAATGTGCAACAAGATTCTCAGGAATTTCTAATGTATATGCTTGCAGTATTGGAAGGTGAAGGAATACAAATTGAAAATCTATTTGGACTTCGCTATAAATGGGAAAATGAATGTGAAAATTGTGGATTTACTACTACCACTAACAGACACTGAAAGATTCATATATTTGACAATACCAGACTGTAAAACAGTGTCTTTTAACAAATTAGTTAAAGCAGCAAATCAAAACATGGAGTGTAGCCAATGTAGAAATGTTATCAACACTAGTTATTCAAAGATTTGGACAATATATAATTTTAATGATACAACGTTGTACAGCTGATGGAAGAAAATTGGAAACTTTAATTAAAAAGTTTGTAGCAAGTCAACTCTCAATATCAGGAAGAACTTTTTTAGCAGGAGAAATTATTTTCCACGATTGTCCTTCTACAACATCTGGACATTACACTATCTATTTAAAATGTAAAAAGGATGGACATATTGTAATGATACTCATTTGGTTTTTAGATATAGTTTGCATAACGAATTACCAAATTCATAACTTATATTTTTAAAGTAAAAGTTTTAAGAACATAATTCGTCCTATTGGTAACATGTTAAAATTTATTAATATGATTATTTTGGACAATTTCACAATAAAGGATTTCAGGAATATCATTTGGCCTAGAGGAAAGATTTTAATATGATTTAAGCAGTTTTTCTGGAATAATTTGACAGCAAAAAAATGTTTAAGCTCACATGGGGGGGTCACACAGCCAGCGCGCACCCGAAGCCACTCCGTGAGAATATGTCTAAAAATAATGTAACTTAATTACAAGTAGAAATATATGATTTTTTTAAAATAGTTTAGATTATCTCTTGCTCTTATATATACTTTAAAGTTATATACATACCGTTTTGAGATATAAAAAAAGAATTGCGGGAGTCGCGCACCTGGCGAGACACCATACACCTATGACGTAACGTGTGGTCCGGCTCCGCGCAACCGTCGCATATGTAACGCACAGCCGGCGCGACCCCAATCATATATGACGCTACGCAGGACTAGGCATGGCGCACCCGTCGCATACCAAACGCACATCCTTCACGACAATAGCAATATGGTGGGAAGGATCCGCGTACTGATCGAGCACACTACATGACTGGTACGCGACTCCAGTTTTTTTATCCCCCAAAAAAATAATAAACTATAGATATTTATTCTAGAAGATACAAAACATTACATAATTATAAAAAAAATACAAGGAAAAATTATTAAAGGATATTAGACTTACAAAATATTCCCAAAAAATAAAATAATATATAGGTTTTATAAAAATTTAAAACAAAAATTAACATTTAAAAAAACCTTTGAAATTAACATTTAAAAAACCTTTGAAATTCACTGAAAAATCCATAGGTTTCAGGGACATTTTAGTTAGGAATTAGCATTTAAAAAATATTTGAAATTCACTGAAAAAACCATAGGTTTCAGGGACGTTATATTTAGCTGGAGATTTCACTCGTATAAAACGATAGAAATCTGGCCGTTATACTTAGTAGACCTAACCATAGCTCGCGCCCTCCCTAAGCACTGATGATGATGTCACATATTACATCACTCATGACATGCTCAGTGACATCCCTGATGACATCTCAAATGACATCACTGATGACATCATCCATAGGATCATCTGATGCACCTCCTCACAACCTAATAAAACCTTTCATACACCCACTCTAAAATAAAGACTACCAATATCAAAACCATAGACAGACCAAAAGCAGTTAGTACATACCTGCTCAGTGATTCATACGTCTACACACACATCCACCCACTAACCCATACACTAACCCATACAGTCACTCATACACACAGTCATTCATCTATACAGCCACTAATATATCCACTCAAAAACCCATATAGACGTTCACACACTGCCACTCACCCAAAGAGTTACTCATACACCTGGTCAGTCATCCAAAGAACCTATCACACACCCATTTTCTTGCTTATACAGTCATACACACACCACCACACTTATTTATACAGATGCTAACACATACTCACTCTCAAGCAATCACTCATAGAAACACACACTCATCCATACAGATACACTCACTCTCACATATAGTAATTTATATACTCCAACACTCACATATACTGCTTTAAAACATATGTACTTACTCACACATGCACCACTGAGACATCCATTTACTCACCAACATACCCATACACACACTCACCCACCCATACAGGTATTTCCATATGCACTCTTGAACTTATACACCCACAGAAACAACCACTCACATATCTATGCACATTTGTGCACCCACCCACAAAGACACTCAGGCACCCATACAGATACTCAGACATCCAATAAATAACCCATATAGACACTCATGTAGCTACTCATCAAGCCATGCAGCCTCTAACACATTAACTAACTGACCATAAAGACATTCGCAGAGTTTAGTCTCTAACCCATGCATTCAGTAAGACACATTTAATAACTCACTTAAACAGTCAGTCACACACCTACTAAATCATCCATTCAGACACTCATACACCCACTCATACTTCAATACACTTTGGTATCACCAAATACGTGCGCACTCAGGTTCCACTTAAAACACCATCCAAGTAGATATGCAACTGGGTTTATTCCACCACAACGCGTTTCAACTGCATCCGCAGCCTTGATCAAGTGAATAAAGTACACAAAACATAGACATCTTATAACATCAGATATCACGTCAAAGGCACAAAACATAGAGGTAGGACAATATCTTAAATAATTGGCGGCCATATTGGAGTGTTAAAAAATATGTATGGTACAAAGCGATGTACTGAAATCAAAAGTAATTTGCATGTGCATACGTCACTGTTGCTAAACTGTGAACAGGCTCAAAACAGAGGTAGGACAGTACCTTTTATATTAGGCGACCATATTGGGGTGTTAAACCATATTCATAGTACAATGCGATATATCACAATGAACTAAGAAACAAAGTATATTGCATGTGCGCTCATCACTGTGGCTTATCTGTGAACAGGAATATATACCTACATGGTGGTAAATAAAGCGTGAGCATTGTAACATTAATGCTGGCATAGGGCAAGGTGGAATGTTGGCAGAAAAGCGCTGCATTATTACAAAACTGATTATGCTTAGTGCTCACCTCTGCGCAGCCGCCAGATGCTTCAGACTAAAATTGCCTCAAAGTGTTGGCATGTGCCTAATGTTGCATGCATAGTGCGGCTCCCCACCTTACCATCATCAAAGTGACCCTCGTGTTGCTCAAAGAGATCTGAATGAGCAAGATGCATACATTCCACAATATCATAGTTTGATCACGGTACCATTGGATCAATCCTATACAAAAGAAACACTGAGGTAACTACGTACTAGGTAGTCAACTGAACGCATAGTGCCTGAAACTTCAGATGCGCTCAATGCATCTGACATTCAGCGCTTAAGGAGCTCATATGTCTACTATAGCAGCTACAAAAATTGTGCTACTAAGTGAGTAATTGGCCTGGTGCCCAATTAGTAATACATATAATATCTAACGTAAAAACGCAAGCTCCAAATGTGGTTCTAAAAACCTACGCATCGTGCATCCCGCCAAACCGATCAAAAGGTCAAAAAGTCTGCAATGAATAGATAGACCAACCAGACTCATGTAGTATTCTCTATTCATGGTGCCAGAGATATCAGTCCGAGGTTAATTGTGCAAAGGAAGTAATTCCCAAGTGATGTCGAAGTAAAGGTAAGGCGACCCATGTGAGTCAATAGGTACCTTCCTTCCCTCCTGCAAAAGAAACAAAATAGACAAAATTAAATTAAAAAAAGGTTAAAAAGGTGCGACAATGTTCCACCCCAATTTACAGTTTCTTATGCACAAACTGATTGAGGAGGAAACTCATCAAGATTCTACCAAAATAAAAATAAAAAACATCGGTCAAGAAAACTCAGTTCATGATGCGAAAAAAACTCAGATCATGATACGAGAAAGATACCCAAACAGTAAAATCAAACAAGTCTACTTTTTCCTAAGATGTATCGAAAGTTCCTCATCTTAGTTCAGACCCTAGGGGGCCTTTGTCTGTAAGTCCACAATGTATCTAGACTCTCTTTGCCTGAATCTAAGTACCCTATTGCCACCTCCGTGATCCAGCCGGATCTGTTCCAAACTGAAGTATTTCAGCAAAGAAGAATCTGAAAAGTGTTTTTCAAAACAATGACGTGCTACCAAGTATTTGGGATTTTTGTTCGTGATAGCACGTTTGTGTTCCAGAATTCTCTTTTTGGCCGTAAGGGTGGTGCTCCCTATATAGTGCAACTTACAGGGACATTCAATCACATATATCACACAAGTGGTGCTGCATGTCAAAAATGGTGTTATCTTTTTGCTACTTGAGCCATGTGTGAATTCATTGTGAAATCTGCTCTTTGAACACGCTTTGCAGTGTCCGCAAGGGAAAAACCCTTTAAGGTTATGACCACCTCTATCCCGTTCAGGTGTGATGTCACTATGTACAAGCATATCTCTAAGGTTTCTACCTCGCCTGTAGGTGATGCTGGGTCTGTCCTTGATGGTGTGGCCTGTACTGTTATCATTTTTCAGTGTCACCCAGTTGCTAAACAGAATGCGTCTGATGCTGTCTGACTCAGAGTTAAAGGTCATGATTATCCTGGTATCCTTTTCTTCTCTCTCATCTGCACTAGATGTTTTCTCCATCAGTGTGTCAGATCTGTTAATGCCCTCTGCTCTATCAATGGATTTCTTGAGTACCCAAGTAGGATATCCTGCGAGTTTAAACCTCTCAATCATGTTAGCACTTTCTTTGACATATGCCTCAGGATTGCTACAATTTCATTTTGCCCTCAGCAATTCTCCATATGAATACTCCATTTCAGAGTTTCTGGATGAATGCTGAGGGCATGAAGGATACTGTTGCCAGCAGTGGTCTTCCAAAACAGGGAAGTATGCATCTGGTTCTGTCTGATCTCCACTTTGACATCCAGATATTCAACATTGCTGTCGCTAATGTCACCTCTAAGTTGGATATTGCGATCATTCATGTTGAGTTCCCCTATGAATTTCTGCGTCTCTGCACGACTGCCTCTCCATATGATGAATGAATGAATGAAACTAGATCTTATAAAGTGCGGACTTAGCCCAAGGGCATCAAGGCGCTAAAGCAGACTATAAGTGATGGAGGAAGAGAGAGTTAAACTGCAGACTGAGTGAAGAGCTATGTCTTCAGAGCTTTACGAAACAGTAAGTGAGAAGCAAGGCCGGAAAGATCATGGGGAAGGGAGTTCCAGAGTTTGGCGGCAACCGTAGAAAAGGCACGTCCTCCCCACCTAGCCTTGCTGAACCTTGGCACTGTAAGCAAGTTCTTATCAGCCGACCTCAAATTCCTAGAGGGATTGTAACGATGTAAAAGTGTCCTAATACCCTCTGGATCAGATCCAAAAAAAAGCCTAATGAACTAAGCATAAGGTTTTAAAAAGAATCCGGCGGTCAATGGGAAGCCAATGTAGCGCCCTAAGAGAGGGGGAGATGGAATGAAATTTAGGTAGGTTCATCACAAGCCTGGCCCCGGCGTTCTGCACAAGCTGCAGCCACTGAATCAGACCTCTGTTAATGCCCAAATAAAGGGCATTACAGTAATCCAGTCTGGACGTCACCAGTGCAGCCACAGCCTGTTTACGGGAATCCAATGAAAGATAACCTGAGATTTTCTTTAAAGTTCTGATAATCCCGAAACAGGTAGAAACTGTCCTACTCACCTGCCTACTCATGGTGAGAGAGTTGTCCACCAGAATGCCAAGATTTTGTGAGACAGGGCAGGGACAGGCGCCCAACGAATCTGGCCACCAGTCGCTGGACCAGAAATCCAGACTACTGCCAAAAATCAACACCTCAGTCTTCTCCCCGTTTAATTTAAGAAAATTTGAACTCATCCAGGAAGCAACTGCTTCCATGCAGAGCCTGAAATTGGAAGCCACATCTCTGTTATTATGGGTAATAGACACCATAATTTGCGTATCATCAGCATAGGATAAAACCTCCAATCCAAACGATCTTACAACTTTGGCGAGCAGGGCCACATAAATGTTAAAAAGCGTCGGGCTCAGACGAACAAGTCATCTATATACCTGAGCCACAGTTCTATTTTGCTCAGGTTCTTGATGACTATCTTGCCAGAGAATATCTCTTCTTCCCATAGGCCCATAAACAGATTCGAAAAACTAGGGGCAAAACAAGAACCCATCGCGGTTCAGATCACTTGCTTGTAAAGGATGCCGTCAAAAACAAAGAAGTTATTAGTGAGACAGAATTCTGTCATTTCGATGATCAAATGGTTATGCTCCCAGTATTTGATGTGTCTGTTTTTTAGGAAATGCATGCAGGCTGTAAGTCCTTGCTGATGGTCAATGATGGTATATAATGAGTGCCCGTCTAACGTGATCAATAGGAAATCACTTTCCCATTTGATGGTTTCTAGTTTGCCCAAAAAATCTTTAGTATCCCTGATGTTACTAGGGAGTTTGATGACATATTCCATAAGGAAGTGGTCCACATATTTGGATATATGTGCAGCCACATTTCCTATGGATGACACAATAGGGCGTTCTGGAGGTGTGTTAGGATCATTGTGAACCTTGGGATTTAAGTAGAGGACTGGTGTCTTAGGGTAATCTGTTTTTAGATAGCAGTACTCTTCCGACTCAAGGACAAGTGTCACCAGTTTGAGCCTTTTGCATGCGGAATCGACCATTGCTCTGTACATCTTGAAGGCTCTTTCCACATGGTCAGCTTGTCCCATATAGTCATTATGCTGTCATTGTATGTATCCCTGGTGATAGGCGTATAATAAGTGGTGTCCCTCAGCTGTCGTTGGGCCTCAGCAATGTACTGGTCCCTATCCTGGATAACAATGTTGCCGCCCTAGGAAAGAGTAGACTTGCTTGATTTTACTGTTTGAGTCTTTTTCTCGTATCATGAGCTGAGTTTTTTTTCGAATCATGAACTGAGTTTTCTTGACCGATGTTTTTTATTTTTATTTTGGCATTATCTTGACGAGTCTCCTCCTCAATCAGTTTGTGCATAAGAAACTGTAAATTGGGGTGGAACATTGTTGCACCTTTTTTAATTTAATTTTGTCTATTTTGTTTCTTTTGCAGAAGGGAAGGAAGGTACCTATTGACTCACACGGGGCGCCTAACCTTTTCTTGGACATCACTTGGGAATCACTTCTTTTGCACTATTAACCTCGGACTGATATCGCTGGCATCATGAATAGAGAATACTACAAAGAGTCTGGTTGGTCTATCCATTCATTGGAGACTATTTGACCTTTTGATCAGTTGGGCTGGATGCACGATGCATAGGTTTTTAGAACCACATTTGGAGCTTTCGTTTTTACGTGGGCACCAGGCCAATTACTCACTTAGTAGCACAGTTTTTGTAGCTGCTATAGTAGACATATGAGCTCCATAAGCGCAGAATGTCAGATGCACTAAGCGTATCTATAGTTTCAGGCACTATGCTTTCAGTTGCCTCAGTGTTTCTTTTGTATAGGAGTGATCCAATGGTACCATGATCAAACTATGATATTGTGGAATTTATGCATCTTGCTCATTCAGATCTCTTTGAGCAACACGAGATTCCTTTTGATGATGGTAGGGTGGAGCCGCACTGTGCACGCAACATTGGGCACATGCCAACACTTTGTAGCAATTTTAGTCTGAAGCATCTGGCGGCTGCGCAGAGGTGAGCACTAAGCATAATCAGTTTTGTAACAACGCAGCGCTTTTATGCCAACAATCCACCTTGCTCTATGCCAGAATTAATGTTACAATGCTTACGCTTTATTTACCACCATTTAGGTATATATTCCTGCTCACAGATAAGCCACAGTGACAAGCGCACATGCAATATACTTTGTTTCTTAATTCATTGTGATGTATCGCATTGTACTATGAATATGGTTTAACACCCCAATATGGTTGCCTAATATAAAAGGTACTGTCCTACCTCTATACTTTGAGCCTGTTCACAGTTTAGCAACAGTGACGTATGCACATGCAAATTACTTTTGATTTCAGTACATCGCTTTGTACCATAAATATGTTTTAACACTCCAAAATGGCAGCCAAATATGTAAGGTATTGTCCTACCTCTATGTTTTGTGCCTGTGACGTGATGTCTGATGTTATAAGATGTCTGTGTGCTTTGTGTATATTCACGTGATCAAGGCTGCGGATGCAGTTGAAACGCGTTGTGATGGAATAAACTCAGTTGCATATCTACTTGGATGGTGTTTTACTTGAACCTGAGAGCGCACATATTTGGTTACTATTATATTTGGATTTCTGCCAGCATGCTTAGCTGGGGTGTGCGCCACCGTCCACGGGTGCCAGCTGTCCGGAAGGAGCTTTGAAGTTAAGGATATATATATATATATATAAAACATATGTGTATACTTTATAGAAACACACATTCACTGGATGATGTCATCAGTGATGTCACTGAGCATGTTATGAGTGATGTAATATGTGCATTGCGGGGCGCGAGTTATAGTTAGGTTTACCAACTATAACGGCCAAATTTCTATGGTTTTATACCAGTGAAATCTCCAACTAGCTATAACGTCCCTGAAACCTATGTTTTTTTTCAGTGAATATATATATATATATATTTTTTTTTTAACACATTTAACTCACCAGTTATAGTTATTTCAAGAAACTATAACTTGCATCCCCGCCATGCAGTGTTGTCATCAACGATGTAATTTCCGATATTATCATTGATGTTATCAATGTTGTCATAGAACATGCCAATAGTGATGTAACATGTGAGGTAATAAGCTGCGCATGGCGTGAACACAAGAGATAGTTACTTGAAATAATTACATGTGGAGAATTTCAGTGTTTGTTTTTAGTTTAAGATGTTAAGTTTAAATTGACATGTTCACATTTCGATAACATTACTTTAATTTTGTTTTTTTCAGTGAATTTCTAGTAGTGTTTTAACATGAATAAATATTTTAGTACCATACTTAACTATGCCAACCTCCTTCAGGGGCCACCCCCCACATCACATGGATTCTGGCCATGAGCAGCGTGCGACTGGCTGAATCCAGCCCACACAGGTAGCTAAACGCCTGTCACGCACAGCCATTGATCGTGCATAGCGTGGGGTTGGCCACAATGCCTGGCCTGCAGCCAGGCTGCGAGTCCAAAACTTGAGGGCAGCCAACACACAAGGCCTTCGGCGGTGCCTGGTGTGGGATTGGCTCCAGTGAGGTGAAGAGGTGGAAAAGATAAAGAAAGGGAAATAGAGGGAGGCAAGAGGGTCACAGATTATGAAAAAAGGGGAGGTGAGTCAATGAAGGAGAGAAGAAGGCAGTGAAAAGAAGAGCAGGAAACAGGCATATTAAGGGGGAAAAGGGTAAAGGATGGGGTTAAATTGGAAAAGAGGGTGAAAGACAAAGGGAATAGAAAATAGGAGATGAGTAAAAGAGGAGAGGGGAAACTTAAAGAGATAAGAATGGAGAAACAAAGAATGAGAGAACCAAGTAAGGAGAAAGAGATAGAATTGAGAGACAGCAAGATAAAGAGAAGGTCAAAACAGAGGAACGGGAGTAGAACATCAAGAGCTGCAGATAAGCATTTGCCCAAATGTAAAGAGCAAACAAGTGATAGCTTTTGAGTTGATTTTTACGCCATCCAATACTGAATTATCATAAAAATGTTTACTACAACTGTTTGATGTACCAATTTTTCTTAACTCATGTGCTACACCCTACTATAAAACAG
This sequence comes from Lissotriton helveticus, assembly GCF_964261635.1. Lineage (NCBI taxonomy): Eukaryota > Metazoa > Chordata > Amphibia > Caudata > Salamandridae > Lissotriton > Lissotriton helveticus. The sequence goes on from NC_136067.1 coordinate 576,640,155, forward strand.
TTGTGTGCACAGAACAAGATTGGTAAGACATAAATATCATGTTCTCCATTGAGCATGTTTACAGTGTATTTGGATTTTCTATAATTAGCAATAAGACAAATCACAATTTTATTTTCTCAAGTCTTAGATCTCTACTATTATTGAACCTATTGATACAAGATGTAGGTGAATAAACACAAACAGCACAGTGTTTCAACTAACCGTCTGAAGAACTGGTAAAAGCATATTTAATGGGTTCGTGAGATTAGTTCCAAGAATCAGGAAGCCAGAATTTATGCCAGATGAATGAAGGGCTTTATCAAGGCTGTTCAGAAAAAAAAAAGAATGTTACTTTAATTAAATGATTCATTCCTACCACAAATACTTTTCATTATTAACCTACACCACTAGGACCCCAAAGACTTTTTCTATAATCACTAAAAGTAGAGATGAACAAGATACTTACTTTTGGTAATGCTTTTTCTGGTGGATACTCTATACAACCACAGATTATTTACCTTGGGAATATTCCCCTGGCGTCAGACTAGAACCAAATGTTTTAGAACAATACTCCTGTGTGTGTAGGTGGTGTTCTGTAGCTCCACACCAATGTCATTCTGCTTTTGAAGTGACAAGCAGAGCCGCACATAGGCACCACCCATGGGAACAGACAGTTGCTTTTTTAGGCTGTCCACACCTTCAGATGCAGAGTCCATCAGCAGATTTACATAACCAGTATGCAGATCTCGATATTTGGACATTTTTGGAAAGCAAAGAGTACAATTCACATAAAGAGGAGATGAGAGGGTCAGTGAAGAAACTGAGGTTAGAGAGCATACACCAGAAAGTGTTACTCAAAGTAACTAAGTTGTTCTTCTGATGGATACTTCTAACTACAGATTCCTCACCTTGTGAACAGATATCATAGCAGTAGCTCCCAAGGAAGTTGGTCTGTGAACTGACTCATAAAAAAAAGTCCTGAAGGACCGAGCAAGGAAAATGCAAATCTCTACAGACATGGCTATCAAGGCAGTAGTGCTTAATGAACATGTGTACAGAAGCCCATGTAACTGCTAGACAATTCTCCAGGACAGGTACTCCGCTTGCCAACACAGTGGTAGCAGCTCTGACTCTGGAGGAATTAACCCACGGGCCTTCCAAAGGCTGCTTCCTGGCCAGTGCATGGCATATCTTGATGCAGAGCACAATCCATCGTACTATTGACTGTCCTTCTTTGCACCAACAAACCCAACAAAGAGCTGATCGTTTACTCGATGTTCTTTCGAGCAATCAATATAAAATAAGTGGTCTCATGGGGACAAAACAATGGAGCCTCTCTCCTTATTTTGAGGGATGAGTTGGAGCAAAGAAAGCAAGAAGGGCGACAGCCGGTCGGACGTGAAACTATGTGACCACTTTTGGTAGAAAAGAAGCTTAGGTCATTAACTTCAACTTATTGGGAAAGAAGGAAGACAGAAAGACCCTGAGACTCCCACACACGTCAAGCCGACATTATGGCAAAGGCAAAGACCATTTTGAGGGTCACAAAACATGGTAGCAATTGTACACCTTCTCAAAGGAGTACACAGTAAAAAAGTGAGAACCAACTTTAAATCCTACTGTGGCATCACAGAGAGCTTCGGTTGGTATAAATGTTCCAAACCTTTCAAAAATCTCATCACAACAGGTGATTTAAACAGAGGCTGATCTGGCAACAGTACAACGAAACAACAGCTGACAAGTAGCCTTAAACTATGCCATAAGCTAGTCTTTGCTGAGCCAGGAATAAATCCAAAATCTGGATACAATTCGGCAAATTCCTCTGGTCCTGTGCCCTCTAGGACTTCAGGTTCAACTGCAGAGTCTACATATGCCAGCTGGCATGTTTCAACAGTGGGATGCTGGATCCAGCAATCCCAGCAGCCTCAGAGTCATCCGCACCGAGATCCAAGATGGAAGCTGAAACATCAAGATCATATCGCAAATGGTCTAGACTCTCTGCCACGGTGGAAAAGTGAAAAACTGTACCATACCCAAAGCAGCTCAGATGAACAGGAGCATCTGCTAAAGAGTCAGGTGTGACATTGACCAATTGATAGTGAACTCCAACGATGTTAGACGGTTCGCTTCCACCTGGAGGTGGTGAACAACCAAGCCCACCTTCAACAGTCAGTCATCAAGATAGGGGGAAGGGGGAGGAGCTTCACGCGCATCCAAGATGGCCACGTGAGCTTAGGGCTCCCGAGACCCTCGTAGCCCCCCGAATATATCCTGTCATTTATCCTGACTACTGTGGAGTGCTTCTTGCAGAGGAACGGAAGGAGACTCGAAAGCTGAAAACCGAGTCTCGAACGTTCCCCGGAAACCGGAGTTACAGGATCGCAAAGTTTGAGGCCTGTTCCCCTCGGACGACCGGTTATTTAGCTGGCACTGTGCCCGAGTGGTAATGCAACAGCATCGGCTTTTGGCACCGGAAGTGACTGGCTTGGCTCCGCTTCTCCTCTTGGTTTCACTTTCGATTTCGCCTGAGACGCACTTGGGCCCACTCCAGATCATTTTAGACCCTTATCGGCGACAATTGTGCCTTGCCCTGATGAAGCTGCAACAGACGGCTGCCCTCTGGATTGGCGTTTGAAGAGTTTTGGCTGATTGCTTGGCCAAGCCGATTACTGAATATTACATAGCCACGAGAGGCTAACGTACTTTCATAAGATTTGACAACAAAGGGCGTGTTGCTGGTCTTAACATTGGGAATTTCGATTGCTATTTCCCCTGAGCTGAACGGTGAACGTTGATTTGTCTCACAATGGCGGCCAAGCCGGAGGGAGATAAACGACAATCGAAAGCCGTCAGAGGGGGAAGGTATACCCAATCTAATAACATGGACCGATATGCTCAGTCGAAGGGGTCGCCGATTGGACTGGGCAAATCTCAAGAAGGACTTAAAGACACCTCTGTCCTGGAACCGGAGCTGACGTTGCAAGATGTTATGACCGCCATTGATGGTGTCAACTCCACTCTCGGACCAAAGATGGAGACTCTTGCGCATAAGTTGGACACTGTATCTACTGAAGTGAATCCGATTCGGGCAGACCTCACGAAAACTAGTGAGAGGGTGAAATCTCTGGAGATAAAGACTGCTGGTCTTACGACTGATGTCACGGAATTGCAAACAGAAGTCCGGAATGTGACGGCCTCGAATGACCTGGCTCTCCGTAGACTGGAGGATTTTGAAGGGCGAGCCCGGAGAAACAATGTGCGTATTATTGGTGTACCGGAAAAAGCAGAGGGGTAGTCTGCGGACCTCTTTGTTGAAGAGTTGGTACGAAAGCATCTTCTGCCCAAGGGTCTCGGTAATTTCTTTACTGTTGAAAGAGGGCACAGGATTCCCGGAGGTAGGCCTCGTGTTGGTGTGCCGCCTCGACCTTTGATAGCGAAAATATTTAATTTCAGGGACAGAGATGCGATCCTCCAGGCCTCTAGATCTAAAGGCCCTTTACAAAACGAAAACTCATCCATCAGTTTTTTTCCGGACTTCACACAAGCAGTCCAGAAGCAGAGAATGAGCTTCATGGGGGTTAAACGGAAGCTTCGCGATAAGGGACTCAAATACGCTATGATGTACCCAGCCAAGCTGAGAATTGAACATGGCGAGAAGGTCTATTTTTTTTATCAGCCCGAAATAGCGGCAGACTGGTTGGACACGCTAATTGCTCAAGGGGAACCTCGCAGACAGAGTGGAGATGAAGGAGGGGGTGCGCAGGAACAAGAATAAGTACTGTTGCCGTGAGAACTCTGAAACGTGGGGAACAGACGATGGTTCTACTCTTTATAATATCATGTTCTGACACAGTAATTTAGGAGGGTTAACGGGTTGTCCGTGGGTCACTTTCCTCCTCATATTTAGCTTTTTTGTAGTGTAGTTTAGATGTTTGGGCGACAGGCACACTGCGGGTGGCTGGATAGTCGTGAGCAGGGGTGCAGGGTGGGAGGTGGCGTAACTGTTAGTTTAATGGGGGGGGTGTAAGCGGGGTGTTGATTTTTTGCTTTGTTTTTGTGTTTTTCCAAGGCATTGTATACCAGAATTGCTTAATGATGGTGCGAGGACTGGAGGAGGGTTGGGCCTTTTTTATGTTTTTTGATGGGGGTAGGGGGCTGCGAGTATTGAGTTGGAATGTGAATGGGCTGGGGGATAAAATTAAACGTAGTGTGGTTCTACAATTCCTCAAAAGGCACTCTCCGGATGTAGTTCTACTTCAGGAGACTCATTTGGTGGGAAATGCTTGTAAAGCGATGCATAGAAAGGGCTACCGTCTGGTGGCGCATGCCGGATTTACTTCGGGGTCGAGAGGGGTTGGGATCCTCCTTAGAAAATCTCTTCCGTTTGTAGTTGACTCCGTCACCGCAGATGATAGGGGTCGATATGTAGCAGTATCAGGACGTTGGGAGGGATACACTCTCTCCCTTGTTTCGATTTATGTCCCCCCGGGTCTACAAACCACTACCTATGCTGAACTGGGGAAGCTTGTTTTAGATCTCCCAAAAGGATTGCTGATTCTGGGTGGGTGGTGCTGTAGTCTCTGGCACCATGGAAAGGGCCCCGCCCCGTGACACGGGACGGGCACATAGATGGCTTCCTGATTTTCTAGAGGTTCTGGGCTTGATAGATAGCTGGAGATTGTTCCATCCTAATCAACGACAGTATACTTTCCACTCCGGTGCTCATGGTAGTCTCTCGCGCATTGATTATAGTTTAGTACCGGCTGCCCAGGCGTCGTATATTGTTGAGGTGAAACATCTGGCTAGAGGAATTTCGGATCACTCGCCACTCTGGATCGGATTTGAAATGACCCTGGGTACTGGTGGTAGGATCGCCCCTATAAAATCCTGGTATTTGCGTAATCCTAAGGTTCGCAAAGAACTTTTGAAAGCGTTGGAACACTATTTTCAAGACAATGAGGGTTCGGTTTCTTCGTCGGTCTCTCTGATTTCGGGAGTTAAAAAACAGACAGAGGAAGAGGTGGTGGGGGTTGAATCGGACGTAGCTAATATTGAATTGGAACTGGAGCAGGGGACTACCGCGCTAAATTACATGCCTTGCAACTTAAACAGCTTGAGTACAGGACGTTGGTCACTGATAGTGCGAAGGCCCTGAGCCGAGAACAACAGGGGTGTTTATATGATGTAGGGGATAAAGCTGGTAAGCTGATTGCTTAACTGGACAGGAGGGATGGTGCAGATCGGGTAGTTCCTGAGATTGAGAATGCGGGGGGTGATCGTATAACTGATCCACAAGGGATAGTGGATGGTTTTGCGGATTACTTCCGTAATGTATATACCTCTGTCTCGGATAGACCGGAGGAAGACTCATGCCAATTGCTGAGGGATATTCAGCTTCCATGTTTGACTAAGGAGGACCACGACTTCATGGATAGTAAGCTTATGGTGGATGAGATTGCTTTGGCGGTGCGCTCCCTGAATTCTGGGAAAGCAATGGGTCCCAATGGTCTTCCGATCGAGTTGTATAAACTTCGACCGGACAGGATTGCCCCGTATCTGAGAGATATGTTTTTGGAAGCTCGAGAGCATGGGGTCCTACCCCAAGATCAGAGAGTGACCTCAATAGTAGTTATACCCAAGGATGGGAAGCCGAGATCTAGTTGTGCCTCGTACAGGCCGATTTTGTTGCTGAAATTGGAACCTAAGATATTGGCTAAAGTGTTGTCCAATAGGTTGATCAAGGTTATTAGTGAACTGGTACATCCCGATCAGTCTGGATTTATTCCTCACAGGAACACGGCTTTAAACCTGCGGCGATTGCACGGAGTTCTTGCTAGGGCGCATACCTTACGAGAACCGGTCATACTAGCGTCACTTGACGCTACGATGGCTTTCGATACGGTGGAGTGGCCATATTTGTCGGCTGTTTTAGCTAAATTTGGTTTTGGTCCTGAGTTTGTTAGCTGGGTGCGGCTCCTGTATAACGAACCTCTGGCCCAAGTTGTTGTGAACAATTGGGTCTCGGCTCCATTTTGTCTTGGGCGTGGCACTAGACAGGGATGTCCGCTATCCCCCCTTCTGTTCTCGCTGGCTCTAGAGCCCCTGGCGGCTTGGATCCATTGGGAGCCCTCGATAAAGGGTATTCGTTGGTCCCAGCAGTTCAAAGATCGGATTTCTTTATATGCCGATGACATTTTACTTTATCTGACTTCTCCCAAGAAGTCCCTTAACGTAGTCTGCGATGTTTTAACCTCTTATGGTAGGAACTCGGGATTGAAAATAAATTGGACAAAGTCCTATCTTTACGTGTTGTGCGGAGAGGTCCCCGTCCTGCCCCGTAATTGTCCTATACAGAGAGCTAGGGACGGATTTAAGTATCTTGGGATTTATATTTCACTCGATCCCGCAATTCGATATGATAAGAACCTTCTTCCTCCACTGGCCCGATTGAAAAGCGACGTGGCTGGCTAGAAGAAACTTCCACTGTCGCTGTTGGGACGAGCGGCCCTGTTCAAAATGATGTCTTTGCCCCGGTTCCTCTATGCCCTTCAAAACACTCTGGATGTAGTACCAGCTAGTTACTTTCAGGAGGTGGAGGGATTGCAGCGTAGTTTGCTTTGGGACGGTCGGTCATGTATAGCGCTGGCTAAGCTGACGCTCCCATGGTACGACAGGGGAATTGCCCTCCCCGATATTAAAATATACTACTGGGCGTCTCAGCTGGGAGCTATAAATCATGGAACCTATGGGTCCAATGCGGATCCGGGCTACGCAATGGATAGATGGCTGCTCCCTGGTGGTAATTACAACAGAGCGCTGTATACTAGATCTGTGGAGAAAAGTTTAACGGGCCCGACTAGAGTGGCAGTACGTATATGGCACGATGTTACCTGTTCATTGGGATGGAAAAAACGTTTGACTCTGGCTACCCCTTTATTTGGTTTGGATAGGCTGGGCTGGTTGTGGAACACGAAAGGTTTTGACAGATGGGACTTGATAGGGATTTCTACTGTGGGCGATGTTTGGGGCGAAGGGAAGAATGAAGTTGTTTGTGGAACTACAGACTGAATATGAGTTGAATGAGACGGAATATTTTCGCTATGCGCAGGTGCAGCATGCATTGAAGTCGATATCCCCCGAGGGGGAGATTATACCAAAATCATCCCCGTTAGAAGACCGAATACTGGATGGGCATCTACCAGAACGGACCATCTCTCTCATTTATAAAAAATTTATAAATCACAGAGCTGATCTATTAGTGGAATTAGGGAACAAGTGGACGCAGGAAGGTATTGAAATAGACGATGAAGACTGGCAATCCGGGGTTTCTTTCCCTAAGGAAGTCGCGATTCCAGCGAGATTGAGACTCGTCCAATTAAAAATTTTGCACAAGGTCTATGTTACTGGTCCACGTCTGTTTATAATGGGGTTCTCGGAAGATGGCTTGTGTAAGCGTGGATGTGGTCAGTTGGGAACGCTTTTCCATATACTGTGGGAATGTCGATATATGGTGGATTACTGGAACAGGATACATATTGTTATGCAGGAAGTGACGGTTGTACAGCTCTTACCAGAAGCTAGGAGATGTTTATTAAATATTTGGGAGCCTGCAGACCTAAACACTGCACAAATTCGATGGGTCACTCTTGGGGTCATGATTACTAAGCGGAATATTGCACAGCTGTGGGGGTCTGCAAGGCCACCTACGATGGACGGATGGAAAGAAAGTATGGATTGGTGTATGTACGTGAAAAAACTGTCTACCTGGCTAGGGGTTGCCCTCGAAAATGGAAAAGTATTTGGGGTCCTTGGAACCAATATAGAGGGAATATTTGTACACCACCTGCAACTGTTGAACTTGACACTCCTCTTTCCCCATGACCCTTACCTATGAATCTACCTGTCATTTGTACTCCGTGCTCCCTTCCCCCCCCATCGCCAATGTTTTTGTACTATATATTGCATTTGTGAGCGACCCTCTTCTGTAATATGCACTGCTGTATTTCGTTGATGCCTTGTTTTAATAAAAAGAAATATACAAAAAAGATAGGGGGAAGGCCCCTGACATTCTAAAGTGTGCTGCTACCACCACCATTAATTTTGTGAACACCTGAGGGACGCTGTTGAGGCCAACAGGGAGCACTGCATACTGAAAATTCCCCATGCCCATTGTGAACCACTGACAACACCAGAGGGTATACAGAACATGAGTATGGAAATAAGAGTCTAGAAAGTCCAATGCCACCATCCTGTCTCCAGCATCTAGGGCAGACAGAAACTGGGCCAGCATGAGCATCTTAAATGTGTCCTTCTGCAGGAAGGTGTTTAAAGGGGGAAGATCTATAATAGGACTTAGGCCTTCATCCTTTTCTGTAAAAAGGGAGTATTAGGAGCAATGTTCCCTCTAATTTTTTTCCTCTGTGTGCGGCAGTGTAGGGTCTCTGTGCGCTGCAGCCATGACTATGTGCGCCAGGAACCAGACCGTGCGTGTGTGCAGCGCCAAATATCCCTCCAAACCTTTGCTTGAAAAGATGGTGCATTTCCACACATACAGTGCCACGTTAAGGGTCTTAAGGCAGATTTGCAATTTGGATACACCCGTCATGACATGAATTGGTTACACAGGCAAGTACACTTTAGGTTTACAAAAGCACAAGACTCCAACGGTGGTGCCATCATAAGATTTTACTAAAGATTATTAACTGGAGCACTGTTCATTGGGAGGGTAAATGTTGAGAGCCTACACAAGATTACATATACACAATAAGTTGTGGAATGGAATATTTTTGCTGTTGCCTACAGCGTTCATCTTCATTTGGCAATTTCTACTATTGCCAATTACTGCGGGATACAGTGCTTAATTTGTAAAACAATAAGTGCCGGGGCTCAAAGCTTAGCTCAGAAGATGTGCATTGTTTTCTGTCTGTGGCCCTGGATGAAAGTTTGTCGAGGAAAAATATGTAGTAGTCCTCAGGGTGCAGTAATGATGGAATCCACAAAGGTTTAGTGGACTTTGGTGCCCCAGAGTTGTCTCTTAGAAGGTCTGGAAGCAGAGCTATCCTACCTGCTTACATAGGGGAGTATTTAAGATAGATATATTTACAGGTGGGTGGTTGGCTTTTTAAATGCTTATGTTTGTTTAAATCTGCTGAGTGAAGGTAACCATGGATATGGAATGAGGCTATGTCATTTAGAATTCCTAGGGGGTTGTGACTCAACCAAGGGATACTGAACATATTATAACAATTCTGAACGCATCAGGTTTCACGTGCATGTCTTCCTTGCATAACTGATCAAGAAGAATACTGCCCGAAGATATTACCCATCTGATTAAAGTCTTTTTACTATTTGGATCCTATGCTCTGATCTCTTCCCCATACTATTCAATGTTTATAGGGTTCCTCTTGCACCCTGTCACAGTCCATAGCTCTTAATAGGTCAAGTAACTTTATACGTCTGCAGTAATGCCCTGATACACAAAAAGTAGGTATTGTATAACCATGAACCATCTGTCTTAATATCAGTTAGACCTAAACCTTATTTTCAGTCATGAAGCAAAGCAGTGTGAATGTTGTCCAGTTGAATTCAATGATACACCTCCGCCTTCTCAAACACTTAAACCGCTGGAAGTTTTAGGTGATGCATCCTTGTTAATTAACAAGAATATCTCCACCCTTTTTCAAAAGTAGTCTCCAAGTAGACACCTGTGTGCAGTGCGCCCGGCCCGGGCCACAGCAGACTTTACTTTGACTTGCCAGGTTCAGTAACACTAAATAGTTAAAGAACGTGCTCTCACTAGTGCTGTGCTACAATGTTACAATCTGGCCGCAGACTCGGGTGGGGCCTGCCCTCAGCAGTTGCATTACGGGCAGCTCTGTGGCGCTGTTGTGCTGCTGACTGCCTGCGTAGGAGGGCGAGGCAATACTTTATTATAATATACTTAACCTCGGCGGCCGTTGGACAGGCGGGACGGGCACAGCATCGACCTGAGTGAGTGAGCCTCCCCTTCCTGTTGCCCCGTATGCCTGGACAGCAGTCTAAGGTGTGCCCGCTTCCCCAGTCACAAGGCCTGGGACGGACGCCTACTTTAATGCAGCATACAAGGGGAAGCCGCCCGCTCTGGATCACAGCAGTCGTCGCCCTGCTCGCTTGATGTTTGGGCCAGAGCTGAGCCCAGCTGCTACCAGGGCTAGCTGTGGCCAGGAGACAGACTGTAGAATCTCAAGGCGGCAGAGACCCAGCCCCGGGAGACCTGTGGAGAGTGCGAGTTGCAGCACTGTGACACTTTGCACCGCCTGGCCGCACTCCAATTAACAGTCTGATCCCCAATTAACAGTCTGATCCCGAGGAGAGACTGAGAGAACAGGGCAGTGGGATTGTTAGCGAGGGGCTGGCTGCCAGTTACATGTTACACTGGCCAAAACCATGTGCCGACAGCACACATACAGTATTATTAGCTGTTTGAACTCTGCTTTCCATTCAGGCAAGCCATAAATATGCCTGCTTTACAATTTATTATTTTTTTTGCGAGGTTTTTGATTGTTTCAGTAAACAATGTATTTTTGGGACATTTGTAGCATTGACTGGTGACTGTGAGTAAACTTTAGCTGTGTGACGATTTAAAAACGAGATGCATTACTAGGCCTATGCAATCAATAGTAATGCAGCTGGTTTTGGCATATTGTCACTTTTCACCAGTGGGTGCATTTACATAAAAACATCTTACTTTTAATTTTTTTTCCCTTGTCACCTCCCTGGTTGGTTTCGTGCACAACACTTACACTGGTCTGTGCTGTACTGTGATGTTGAGTTTTTGGTATTGGCGCAGGATGTTTTCTCTAACTGCAGCCTCCCCCAACCCATCTGGACATATTTGGCAGGCCAGATGGATCTGAACTTCACACTTACCAGTGAAGCCCTCCAGTCATGTGTGTTTCTCACACTTTGGAGGACAGGCTTTTATTGCACCCCTAACGTGACCCATGGAAGAGAGATACTACAACAGAAAGGCTGTCTGTCAGATTACAGCACCAGCACTATCAAGAAGCCCTGCAACACTTTCAGGGAGCAGAGCTGGCCCGAGGAGCCGAGAGCTTTGCTGTGTGAATCACCGCTCGGGTGCAAGGCCATCCCTGCAGCTGTAGTGCACTTGTCACAAGTTGTTTTAGTTCAATAGCAATTTTGTATTCATTTATCACTACAGGCTTGATTTTGCACACAAGAAAGTGTCACTCCTAGTCACTGTATGGCACTCATAATTACACTGAAATTATGAAAATGTCACATAGCAATCTGAAACCTTGGCGGCTATGCACAGTTTAATAATTAGTGCTTGTGTTGGCGCCGCCGCGGAGGGGCACGCACAGTCTGATCTCTGATAAATTATTTTAGTCACACACAATCAATTTAGTTTAAAATCTGCAGGCAGGGCTGCTCTGTCTCATCATCCTTCTGAATGAGCCTGGTTTATTTGCAGATCTAATTTAATCACAGTAAATCTGCAGGCCCGGCCGCAGGGATGCTCTGTCTTCTCATCCTTATCATGGGCGCCCTGACTAACTGGGTTTATCTTTCCAGACTACGGGTCAGTGCATGACTGTTTTACCAGCCAGGCTATCTCTCGCTGCTCTCGCTGCTCTCTCTGCACTGGGGCCCAGGCAGGGACGGGGGGGATGGGGGGTGAGGGAGGCAGGGGGAGTTTCTTGTTGCTCAAATGTTTGTAATTTCTTATATTTAGAAGTTTCCCTAATCTTCATTGGATGATTTTTGCTCGAGAGAAAGTGTCACTCTTAGTCATTGGAATGTCATTCATAATTTCACAGAAATTTTAAAAATGTCACACATGGCAATCTGAAACCTTGGCAGCTATGAGTCTGACTATGTATACCCATCTTGAAACGGTAATAGTGCTCATTTACTGCAGTGCAGAAAACTGTGAAAGTAACGCTAGATTGTCTTTGCTGTGAGTTTACCAACTGGTTCTCTTAATTTTTCAATAAGTAAAAATGTGTTTGTTGCTGGGAGCCAAAGCCCGAAACAGAACTATGGCTACGCACTATTTAGCTGTTTGAACTTTAACTTTCACACTGTAGTCCTCTGTCAGTTTCGGGAGCAGAGAGCAGGGAATTTGTGTGTGTCAGGAAAAGGCAGGCTTAATGTGATTGGTTGCAGATTTCGACTATGCAGATTTTAAAGCAGTGAGTCACTCAGTATCTACTGAGAATGCTTTATTGTGAAGAATGTGTCTGCCTGTGCATCTTTAGATTGCTATTTTGTAGTGTTATACAGCCATATGTTTTTTGTTAGAGTTGATTATGATGAACCTTTTTCTTACTGTATGTAAGAAGGGTTGTTACTTTTCCTGTCCGTGTGAGCTGCAGTCGGCTATTTTGTGAACGAACACTCAGAACTCATTTCCGAAGTTCTTAACTAAAGAAATGTGTTTTTAAAATGTTGATCTTATCTATACCACGAGGAAGATCGTTCTGTTCCGGGTGCGGAGCTACTGGACAGTGTTGCGTGAAAGCAGCTGCTGTTTGCCTTATATTCGGCAATCTGCATTACTTTTCTATCAGTGCACAGTTGCTGGTGTGCGCAGTAATTAGCGCAAACACTAATTTAAACCCCGCAGCTGTGCACTCTAAAAGTCGTGTCTCACCAAGGAGGAAATAGCAGTTTTTCGCGCCGCTCGGGAGTGCGCACTAAATATAGCACACTGCGCGCTTAGGGTGACTTCTGTGCGCGCGCGCTCACCCGCGCAGGTTACTGGGAACAGTGATTAGGAGTAACAACCAATTCCCCTACTTCCAAGGCCAGAAACCTCTTGATGGCCCTTTTGGTCAGAAGGGCCTGTACTTGCTGTTGCAAATCAACACGTGGCCCTTGTTAAAACTAGGGGTCTCTAGTTGGCAGAGGTAGGTACCACTGTCCAAATAGGGACCCTTGCTTCTAGACAGGGTAAGGAGGAACCACTCTTTAGATAACCCCTGCTCACCCCCTTGGTAGCCTGGCACAAACAGTCAGGCTTATCAAAGGCAATGTGTAAAGTATTTGTACCAACACTCAGTAATAAATTCCAATAATCCTTTATTCGGTATTTAAAAAACACCATAAAAGTTCATAATTACACAATAAAAGGGACAATAAAAAATACAATTCATAAACATCACATGCCCACTGAAGAGTAAAGTTTAAAAAGTGATTAAAAAGTGATTAACAAGAAATTCAATCAGCACAACCCTCTTGTATTCCTCAGCCTTAAAGCAACCTTAATGAAATTCATAACACAAAACAACGTCAGGGGATCATTGGCCCTTTGCAAGAATAATAGGGCAACCTGAGCTTGTCAACACTTTGCCTGTTTTAAAATACCTACTAAAAATCTACGCCTAGGTAATACATAAAATGGACATAATAATACAAAATGAAGGGGGTCCTGCGGAGACCGGTTGTCGCAGTCGCAGGCACCCTTCTGCTCAACGGTTAGAGTAAAACCTGGCGGGTCAGCCAGTAGGTGGTGTAAAAGGTTGAGCCTAAAACAGGTAATTAAAAATCTATCCTGTGCATTAGGCATAAGAGCGAGATAAGGTTCCATGCCCTCCCCTGGTTTGACCAGACTATGCGCGCGGACTGTGGGTTTACCTCCTCCCAGTACTGCCCTGCGTGAGGCTACCTGCTCCAAGAATATTCTCTTAACTCGGGATTTGTCTTGAGGGACCATTTCCGCTGGGTTTGTGAAGAGATCCTCACAGCCAATTCCTTCAAGGGATGTTTTTACATACATTAACCATGGGATTCTCATTCCCTTGTCCCTACCCAGACAGTCTCTAATGATTTTCCTGCTCAGGTCAGCCTCAGCATTTGTCCACATCTTTATCCAGGCCATAAGGGGTCTAACCGTAACCAGATCCTCAATATAGGGCCTGCCCAGTTCCTCGTGGGCGACCAGGGCCGAGGTACTTTTTGGGGTTTTGAGCACCTTCCTCAAATATTTATTCTCCTCCACCTGTAGTGGAGAACATTTACAAAACCCCAAACTTCTGACCCATAAGTCACTTTTGAGCAGCATACTGAACTGTACAGATTCATTATTTGCTCTGGTGACCATCTCCCCAGCCTACGCCCATAGTTCATTATGGCACCGGTCGAGGCCACTAATGTAGTACATCGCTCTACAATTAATGTTTTAAAATTTAAAAATCCATCAAATAGCAGGCTAAGGTAGGTAAAGGTTTGAACCTGTCCTATTTTGTGTGCACCTATCTTGTAGGAAAACTTCTTGCATGGTTTGGTACCTGCCAACATGACAAAGGACTTAGAAAGGTTGGCCGATAGATCTAGGGTGTCCATAAAACTAACAAACTCATCTATCAGACACTGGAGTCCCTTGGGGGTGCGAGCTAGTATTACTACGTCGTCCGCGTACAACAGCCCCGGGACGGATCGAGTTCCTACTCTTGGGTAATCCACCTTTAATTTACTTAACACCTGGTCTAGGTTATTTATATATAGAGAGAACAAAAAGGGGGCAAGGATACATCCCTGTCTAACCCCACTATTGCAGGGGAAAGATTCTGTAGTGCCCCCTACCAAATTAAACCGCACATTGGCCGAAGTGTTCAAGTGCAATGCTCTCAAGCACTCACAGTAACACAGTGAAAACACCACAAACTGATTCCACAACTGTTTAGAAAAATAAAGGTATTTAAGCTAAACTACACAAGACCAAAACGACAAAAATCCAACATACACAGTTCAAGAATATGGTTTCAAAAGTGTTCTTAAGATTGCGTTAAAATAATCCACAGTTGCGTCACGTTTTAGCCAACAGTACCTTTAGATGCGACAAAAGTTCCAAGTGAAAGCTGTAGCGGTGAAAAGCAAGCGATACGCCACTCCTGAGACCCTGGGGAGGTGATGCGACAACCCCGCTGGGCGGAGCGGGCGTGTTGCGATGACTCCGGTCTGTATGGAGAGGGGTGTGATACCTTGCGTGGATTACGGTGCACAGGTGTCGGTGGAAGCAGCTCACAAAAGGCACTATGCGACGATCTTTGGGGCGGCGACGATCTCCGGTGCAGCGACGGTGCAAGGCTCAGCGGCGATCTTCTCCTCTCACGGCCCTTCGATGTGATGGCTCTGCGACGATTCTCGCAGCAAAATGATGCGTTCCGCAAGCAAGCGGTGCGATGATCTCACCCAGTGACGACAGCCTCTGAGACGATACTCGCAGCGATGGTAATCTTCCCGCACCGGACTGGTGCTTCCGCAAACGAAGGATGCGACGACTCTGGCAGCGGCAACGGGCGCTGCGAAGATCTCAGCCTTCGTAGCGGCAGGAATTTCCTCGCACTGACGGATATGCGCTCCGCAAGCAAGCGTTGCGTTAAAACTTGCAGACAGTCTTTAAAATCTTGGTTTCCAGCTTCCCAACACAGGTACAACTTCCAGATGCACCACAACTGGCCCAAACACTCTAGGAAGGACAGAACTCTTTCTTCAGAGTTCAGGGTAGCCCTTTTGTTCCTGGGTCTTCTTAACAGGGAGCCAGCTCTTCTCCGGCCCTTGGAGATTCCTTCAAGCAAGGGGACACAGCACAAAGCAAAGTCCTTTCCCTCTCCTTGGCGGCAAAGCAACTGCAGGTCAGTCCAGCAGAGCAACAGCAGGACAGTCTTCCTTCTTTAGTTTCATCTTTCTCCTTGACAGAGGTTCCTTTTTGATTCCAGGATGATCTAATTTTCTGTAGTCAGGGGTCCTGTACTTATGCCCCTAAAAGTCTTTGTTCCCTTTGTGCAGGAGGGCTCTGAGCCCGGTCTGAACCAGTTCTGGGTGTTCCTTGAGCACTTTGTTTTCCTGGCCTCTCCTTTCCTTTCAGAGAGAGGGGCAGGGTCGTCAGCCGCCCAGCAGGAGGTGGAGCCAGCATTGTGGAAGGCAGGCACAGCCCTATTCAGGCCCAGGTGCTACCCCCTCCCACCACTCTAGATGCAGATGGAGCTATTCAGCCCAGGGATGGCCCACTCAGCCTCTGGGAGCCACCCAGCCCCTGTCACTCACAAACCAGACAGTCAATTCACAAACAGGCCAGGGCACACAGAAAGGTCAGACAAGAGAACAGCCACTTTCTAAAAGTGCTGTTCTCAAACACAGGATTTAAAAACAACCTTTCCTAAAAGATGTGTTATTAAAATCTGAGTTCAGGGATACCAGACTTTTATGTCCTACCTTGCTCCTATGGGAAGATATGCTGGTAGCCACTGTAGCCAGCATTCCCCATGATAGCCTATGGGCACGGTAGCCTTACAATAGTAAAAAAAGAAAATGGCTGTCATTCAATACCAGAGCATGTCACTTGCACTAGTACATGCTCTACCTTTCACATACACTGCACCCTGCCCAAGCGGGTACCTTGGGCCTTCCATAGCGGTGACCAATGTGTACAGAAAGGGAAGGGATAGGCCCGGTCAGTGGGAACACTGACCACGAGGACATGACAGTTCACAGACTTCACACACAGGCACTGCAGTGGCAGGCCTGAGACACCATTTTAGGGCTACTCATGTGGGTGGCACAATCAGTGCTGCAGGCCCACTAGTAGCATTTGTATCACGAGCCCTGGCACACTTAGTGCACTTTACTAGGGACTTCTGGGTGAGACAAATATGCCAATCATGGATAACTAATTACCATCATAATTTATACAGGGAGCACTTGCACTTTGACACTGATCAGCAGTGGTAAAGTGCCCAAAGCACCTAAACCAGCAAAAACAAAATCCAGCACAGCATCAAAAATACAGCAGGTAGAGGCAAAAAGACAGGGGAAACCACGCCAAAGATGCCAGAACTAACAGCCCTCAGTCAGTTGTTCTGATGGTGGTGGAAGGTGCAGTTGGGTAGAAAGAAATAGGAGGGAATAACCCCAATTGACAAATTGGAGGATCCACTTGTTTGACGTAATGGCTTGCCATCTGTCGAGGAAATGATGAATCCTTTCCCAGGGTAGTTCTGTGCCGCAAAGAAGACACTAAAGAGGTTTTGTGAGCTCAGCCTTTTCCACACCAGAGGGCCACTTCCAATTTAAGTTAAGACTTAAGACTTGGCTGTTTACTCTCTAATCTCTATATGGTCTCTGCTTGGAGCATTACTTAGCGCCAGGACACCTACGGGTAACAGTGCGCTGTATACATTTCAAAAATAAATTTAAGTTAATGCCCTATGGTCTGAAAAATGTCCCTGCCACCTTTCAGTGGCTGGTGAACCAAGACCTGGCTAGGATGCTCAAGTGCCCTTACCTGGATGATATAGTTGTCTTCCATAGAAGCTCAGAACGCCATCTCTTTAGACTTTCCAAAAGGCAGGTCAGACTATCAAGGCTAATAAGTGCCATGCAGTTGCCATTCCCTTGTAGTGCAGAACTATCACATGTGCTTTCCCCATATGAGATAAAAGCTCCAAACTTGATTACAAGTTTTTTTCACCAAGGCATCATTGCGCTTGGCTGGCTACAAAGTCGAATTCTGCAAGTGCAGGTCTTGATGCTCTCTTCTTTTAAGTAGCCTTTCTTATATACATGGTATCCTTCCCCAACAATTAGTGGGCTCCATCACACACGATGTTCAAGGCATCTTATGCTACTAGGGTGCAGAGGTTCCAGGTTTATGCTCCTGAACCTGGCGGGTAGTTTGCAGTCAGCCATCCCAACCTTGCAGCTCTGATGTCTTCCCTGGTCTCCATTTTTATGGATAAAATTAGAAATACTGCTACAATGACTGGAGGACTCTGCTCCATCCAAGTTTACAGACAGAGGTTCTGTAAACCACAGGTCCAGCTCTGGGACCTGTGGCAGGTAGTTCTTGAGTTTTGTGTGTTTCTCCCATACTGTTCAAGCCAAAGTATTTGTTCTCTAGTTTCAGCAGGAAAGAGGGGTCGGAGCTTTCTGTCAAGGAGAAGTAGAACAAAGGCAAAAGAAGAAGACGCTTCCTCAATCGGCCACTCTCAACCTGTTGGGGGTAGCACCTCTCTGAAAGACTAGAGCAGGAGGCAACGACTATCCCTACACTTCAAATACATAGTCTGTCTCCTACCATTCAGATCTTCCACTGGCCTTATTAAAAAACGTTTTGCAATTAACAAACATAAGGGAACGTAAAGGCAACAAAAACAACTTAATATGATTCGCTCTAAAAAGAGAAGGTGAGTAAAGACACGATATACATACTTCAATTAGATTAAACAATAAGAAGGACATTTTCCTAACAAGATAATTACCACAATATGGAACTATTTAGAGCAACAACTATTCACTTTAATAACAGGAAATGCTTCAATATTCAGTTCGGTCACTACATGTTGACTGGAAGAACACCAGAAGGTGTCAAACAGACTCTACTATCACTCTAATTCCTTGCAGATTCATAAAAGCTGTTTAAGATAACAACACAAATAATAAATAGGATTATTAAAATATGGCTATGGTTTTAAAGTATGTTTACAAGGTTTCCAACTACAATAAATAAAGTTTGAAATCATGTCATAAGAACAAATATAAATGGTTCAGTTAATGTAGGACAATAGCACAAAAGATTATCGTACAGTTCAACACATATTGGTATACCATTCTATGAAAGAAGATACAGTGAAATGTATTTTGTTACCAGGCTATAGCACAGAATGTATGATTATGATTATTAAATTGCAGAAAATGACAAAAGATGACTACCTTCTCAGAACAATAATCAAATAATATTCAGTCTGATATCACAGTACTGTTTTTTCACAAAGAAAAAGTGTTAAACGTGGTTTGTGGCAATGCTTTATAAATTCACAATACATTGTACTTACTTTGACAGGAAGAGAGAAACTATGAACAGTAGTGCCACAAGGATAAAAAATATGCCCCAAATAATCTGAAACAAAAAAAGGATGTGATAGTGAGGGATGCAACACTGAAGTTTATTGTCCTAACTGTACAAATGCTCTGAACTGCGCACATACACACAGATCAACACTGATAGGAGACCTCAGTTGCTGTAAAGTTCAATCAATATATTTTGGAATCGAGTTCATCAGTGCTTCATTTGTTTAGATGAGGGTTTGCATTATTGCACATTTCTGGAGTGATATAGCATATTCCAACAGAATATTTTAATTATATTCCTCTGTTATATGGACCTGTGGGGTGGGGTGAGCTCTCTATTTGAGTCTCATTCACTGAGCAGACATCCAAAAGAAAATATCCCGTATTCTGACAGTAAACCTGTAGTAATTCACTCTGTTTACACTCTGGGTAAATACTGTGTAAAATATACAATTTCGATAGGCTCAATATAGAGGAAAGATTAACATAACTTTACCTGCGTTTAGAATGTTCCTAGACACAAATAAATATTCATTTAGTCATATTTGATCTCCTTCATGAACTTTGGGTTTTCAATAATATCCTGAGAAGGGTCTGGCTCGAAATCACACTGCTTAGTCAGGTTAATGGTTCCACTGGCCTGCAAGTAGTGGTTAACTGACATTACACACAAGCCAGGGCATGCTCCTCTCCCAGGGGAAACCTCCCGCTCCATACACACCAGAGGTTCCCACTGAAGTCCTGGAGGAATGAAAGCAGTTTTGCAGTATCAGTTAGGGGCTGAGGTAAGCCGCAGGAAGCGCTCTTGCAGACTAATTCTTGATTCTGCCATCTTGAAAACAAGCTGTACAGAGGGTTGGGTTAGACTCGAGCTGATCCTAGCAAAATCCTACCAGGGTTCAAGACTTTATTTGGAATATCTTTGGATTGGCAGAGATGACCACTTATTATAACTCTCGACCTCCATACTTAAATACCTACACAAGGGCAGTGACTGGAAAAGAGGAGGTGGATACAGAAGAAGAACAAGCATTTACAATGCAATAGGTCTCGCAGCATTAAAGTTTGAGTTATTGGCATTGTGTATGACAATGCGTTGCATACATTTTTTAGCAAACTTTGAATTGGTGAGCAGTGAGAGTGTGTGCAAGGGTATGCTGTTCTTGAAAGCAGTGCGGTAGAGAGTGCAGGAATTTGGATGACCTGAGCAATGTGGATGATGCACCTCACGCACGGGGCTGACGCAGTTATTATTCACACAGCTCTGATGATGCACCTCAGGCATGGGCTCACAGCTGTTATTATTTACACAGCTCTGATGATGCACCTCAGGCACGGGCTCACAGCTGTTATTATTCACACAGCTCTGATGATGCACCTCACGCACGGGGCGGACGCAGTTATTATTCACACAGCTCTGATGATGCACCTCAGGCACGGGCTCACAGCTGTTATTATTCACATAGCTCTGATGATGCACCTCACGCACGGGGTTACAGTTGTTATTCACACAGCTCTGATGATGCACCTCACGCACGGGGCTCACACAGTTTTTATTTACACAGCTCTGATGATGCACCTCAGGCACGGGTTCACAGCTGTTATTATTCACACAGCTCTGATGATGCTCATGCACGGGCTCACAGCTGTTATTATTCACACAGCTCTGATGATGCACCTCAGCACGGGGCTCACAACAGTTATTATTCACACAGCTCTGATGATGCACCTCAGGCACGGACTCACAGCTGTTATTATTCACACAGCTTTGATGATGCACCTCACGCATGGGCTCACAGCTGTTATTATTCACACAGTCTGATGATGCACCTCAGGCACGGGGCTGACAGTTATTATTCACACAGCTTTGATGATGTACCTCACGCACGGGCTGACAGCTGTTATTATTCACACAGCTCTGATGATGCACCTCACGCACGGGGCTGACGCTGTTATTATTCACACAGCTCTGATGATGCACCTCAGGCACGGGCTGACGCAGTTATTATTCACACAGCTCTGATGATGCACCTCACGCACGGGCTCACAGCTGTTATTATTCACACAGCTCTGATGATGCACCTCACGCACGGGCTCACAGCAGTTATTATTCACACAGCTCTGATGATGCACCTCACGCACGGGGCTGACACAGTTATTATTCACACAGCTCTGATGATGCACCTCGTTCCCACCAGGAAGATGGGTTCCACCCACCCTCCACTAAACTAATCGTGGATGCTAAATAGTACAGATAGAAGTTAGCCATCCCTCGGCCCCCTTCATACAAATGATGCTGACAGATGTATAAGGCTAAACAGGTTCTGAAATCATGCCACACAAGGGAAATGGCCATGGAATAACAAAATGATTAAACCACTGTAAGCATCAGATACACAAGTTGAAGGAGAGCAATTAAAATGCCTCACTGGAGAGGAAAAGGGTGGGTGCCTAGTGTGCAATGGTTACTGAACATTATATCTGTGTTACTTACAAACTGCACAACCCTTCTTCCAGCCAATCGAGTCTCCAAAAATGTACGTAAAGTACACAACTTTAGAGGTTTTTTCAAAGCAGTTTAGAAACATCTGCTCTAAAATTGTCCCGACTTGATAATATTCTAAGCAATAGTGCATACTGCTGGGATAATTTATTACGTCACAACTTCATAAAGAGTAGTTCATTAAAAACGTGCAGCAGCAATCCAAATTAAAACAAATTGACAAACCTAGTCGGTCAGGCAAGTCCTATTGGCTTTATCAATGCTTGTTCAGTAATTTCTTATTGCTGAAATTTGGCAAGAAAGCTATTTCATCACTAATCCCACCACACGAAGGTGTTCAATACAGATATTAGAGGGGCTGGTGGGGCGTGCAAAGCAATATGCTCGTTTTAAGTAGATTTTTAAAATAATTAACAATGTCACTAAGGCCGGGATGCTGCAAGGAAGGTAGCATAGGCTTTTGCTGGGCAGGAGAACTTTCTGTCTGCCTCCCTTGGCACTCTACCCTACCCTCTCTCCGGCTTGTTTAGTTCAGGTCAGTCCCCAAACACCTGCTCTCACAGCCTCCATCAGGATTTGGAAGACTATTAGCTGCGTGTGCATAAGGATAAATAAAAAAGGTAAACATTTGAGATTCGTGTCCTCCTGGCAGCAGGAGGCTGCAACAGCCTCTCCTTATGATTATTATGTGTTTCCACCTTCACACCCCTCACCCAGCTAAGGGCTGTAATGTACATCATCTTGCTGGCAAAAAAATAAAATATTTCCTTAGGGGTTGGCATCAGGAGCGTAACCTAAGGTTTTTAAGGCATATATAATTTGTCAGTCAGTTCTTCGGGCTGGTTTTGCAGGATTTGGTGGCGCGTCATGAAAATGGTTGATATCGGTGTATACTGCGCAGTCTTTTCCTCAAGTCACACACCTCATTATATCACATACCCTAACAGGCATATGTGTAGGGCGCACACTCACCCGAGGGGTCTCTTTGCACTGTTTGCATATAACAGATGTTTCGCTTTTCCTAACACATTGGTTCTCATGTTATCGACCTCAGAAGGATAAAAGGCTGAGTGGCCCATTGGAATTTAAGCACAACAATAAGGAATAGCCAGGGAGTCACTTTTTGACACTAGCAAGACTCATCAGTCCAAAGACTTTAAGAACTGCATTTTTCAAAAGTTAAGAAGGATTCTGTTGTCGCTGTTGTTGCACCAGTGTTGTTATGGCTGGTGCAAATCAAGACCTTTAGATTTTTTTTAAATTATATGTGTAATATATGTATCTGGGTTTTCAGCCAGTCCTCTTTATCCATTGGTCTGTTATTATGTCATTCCCTTTTTTGCCTCCCACTACAGCATGCAGCATGGGGCAGTTGACTACTCTACTTCAGTCACTGGCTAACTTCACTGTGAGTGACAGCATTCTGCCCTTTTACAAGGCTCACAACCACACACAAAGGAGTTCCCTTTAGTGCCAGGGACTACACCAGCAGTCTATGCTTTTGGAGACCAACAAGTATTTTGGCTTTTAGCCAGTGTTTTTTTTTTCTTTTTTCTTAGATAGAGAAATTGTCCAGGCTAATCAAACATTAAAGTTTGCAAAACAAATGACAAAACAAACATAAGCTTTGAAAAAGCCAAAACAGGCCTATTGGCTTTTTTAGTGCTTTTTACAGGAGTGATCATGAACTCTACGCTTCACTAATCCCCGTGCTGCATGTGCCACATATTTGTGGTTTGAGGAACAATGGCTGCCATCTGGCTTTTAAATGTGACTTATGTTGGTGTTTTGTACAGCAGTGGCATGTCGTCTTGTGGGCAATTTGCAGTGGTAGGCCTGCTCCTTGTCGTGCAGAGTGGAGTCTGTTCTCTCGAGGACAGTGTGCAGTCTGTACTCCTTGGTAAACAGATCTCAGATGATGTATGGTCCATCATGGCTGGCAGGAGAGATTCCTGTGCACTGTGGGTGTATGATGGGCTCCTCTTTCTCATGGTAGTGAGAGATATCGAGCAGAGGAAGGCCTGTAATTCCCAAATATCTAATAAAAAGAAAAGAGCTCTCTTCATGTGCATAAGCATGTTCTTTTAGGTTCCACCATTGCCAGTGAATTTAAGATGAATTTTAACTCCAGATATGGGTGAGCCTTACCGGAAATAATCAGCCCCTTCACCTCTGCACCATCTGCATATTAACAGCCTTTCAGCATTAGATGAAATTCCTGTTCATATTCAGCACATTCGTGTCTGGTGTAAACCTATGTCTCAGGAGGAGCCTGAACTTCAACATCAGAGAAAACGAAACCTATCGTGGGGCGGAACTTCAACATCAGAGAAAACGAAACCTATTGTGGGGCGGGACTTCCGTCTTTTGAAGCCCGTGCCCACGGAGTGCCTGGCCAGAGGAGCGGTGGTGACGCGTGGCTCCCAGAGCCCTGCGGAGGCTGAAGAAGTCCGGAGTGGCGGTAAGTGGGCCTTACTGTGGGTGGGAGGGGGGGGGTCTCGGTGCGCTTGTGTGTGCGAGTGTGTGTATGTGTGCGGCGGCAGGGGGGGCTCGGTGCGCTCGTGTGTGTGCGCGCGTGTGTGTATGTGTGCGGCGGCAGAGGGGGGTGTCTGTATGTATGCGTGCGTGTATGTGCGCTCGTGTGTGCGCATGCGTGCAGGAGGAGGTGTGGCTGCGTGTGTGTTGGAGCTTCCCAGGAGACAGGAGATGGCCACAGCGTGCGCGTTCTCGCGCGCGCGGCCCGCTCCGATCGCCTTTTGGGAGATGCGCGTGGCCAGGTCCTGTCTCCTGGAAAGCTGAGTCAGTGACAATAGGTCTCTGGCGAGACCGCGCTTTCGCGCGGTTAACGCCACGAGACCTAAAAAAGGAGCCACCTTGCGGAGGGATCTCGCCTGTAGAAGACTACAGATGAATATATCCTGGGGCTCTACTGGAATCTGTTTCCGAGGCCATTGGCTCTGGACTCTACACTGTATTTGCAGGACAGAAGAGGATGGACTTGCTGAAGATCCTGAAAGAGAGCATTCCTTGTAGGTTATGGCTGAGTGGGCCACTGGGTGTGGTACCCAAGACTGCTGCTAGACCAACATGTGCCATTCAACTGGGTAGGAGAATGTGGTAATGCACAAGCTGGTAGTGTAAACTGCCTTCAGTGCCATGGGATCCTGCTACGGAGAGACCCCAGTCCAAGAAACTACTATGGGTTGGGGGGTAGAAGTGCAGATCACTGAGGCTCCCTTCAACAGAATGAAGACAAAAATGAAATTCAGGAACAATCTGAAACTGATACTCCTGGTGACTAGACCATACCAAACACAAGGAGATGATGGGCGGAGCACTGAAATGTTTCAGACACTCACCCCCCCAGTCACAGATCTGGGTTGAATCCATCATCGTTCTACAGCTCACTTCGCCACCCCAGTTCAGACCCAGCCATATGCAAATCAGTCTTGACCCTGGTCCTCATCCTAACAGTCCAAGCCAAGCCAGGTCTTCCCTTAAATGGAAACAAGCATTTTGGAACCGGTTTAGGGGCAACACCCCATATCAGCCAGACTAGCTTGAATCCAGTGGCAAAGTGAGCAATGGACCCAGGTCTGATGATGGATTCTACCCAGAACTGTGACTGGGGGTGAATGTCTGAAAAGTTTCAGCGCTACGTCCATCATCTCCCAGTGTTTGACTAGACCACAACACCAGGAGTGAAAAGCAACACTCCGTGTAAAAAAAATCTCACTGTGGCCAGAGATAACTGCATTTGTTCCTCCAATGCGTGGGGAGTTGCCTAGAGCGTCATGTAGGCCATTGGACCAAGAAAAATATTACCACATCTAATGACTTTTGAAATTCCCATGATGAGGGCAGGTGCTCTGGAGGAAAATCACACCAGGTACCACAGAGTAGTGCTCTGCAATCCTAAGTTTTAATTATTACCCGAGGGCAAATGCTTCAGCGGGAGGACTGTGACCCGAAAAGTGCTGTTGCAATTCTAATTCTCTTACAAATGGGGGGAACCACCGTGGAGGAAATCATTCTGCATAGGGAGCTTCTGGGACAAAACCAGAAGCCGCTGTGGAAGAAAGGAGATCCCCAGGCATCTGAAATGCCATTTTGACCTGGAGTGTTGCTGCATGCCTCCCCCTAAAACCATGTGCCTGGGGACAGCAAGAAGAATGCATTACCATACTCTAGTCCAAGCTGATGAGAGAAAACGAATGGGCAGGAACAAACAGAACAGGTGCAGACTAGCCCACTGGCAGGAGAAAAGCCTGGTAGGGACCACGTGGCCCAGGGCTCTCAAGCAGTCATTGAAAAACTGCACACTGACCCATATGTCATAGCAAGGGCAACTGCTTCAAAGACAAAACGTTTCAGTGAGAATGTTATTGTTTTAATACAAAAAGAAACAAAACCTTTAGCAGCTGCATCAAAAGGACTGCTGTGGGCCCAGAAGTCACAGACCATAGTCAAAGGGTCAATGCCAAAACTTGAAATAATCATTTGGTTGTACCCCACAAAGGCAGGGGCCTCAGGCCCCGTCCCAGAGCCCTGCATATTTTTTTACAAAGTGCTACCCTAAGTCTCTTATTAGTGGTTTTGACTAGCTAACAACTAGTCCTGGAGCTGCTCCTGATCTTGGGAGTCTCTAGGGAGCATGGATTTGTGTTGCTAGGTCTTTGTTGCTAGGTAGTTGCTTGACTACTGTGATACAAAATAGAAATACAATTCTGACAAAGAAATACTTCACATGTGACTCCTTTATAGACATGTTGAAATTAAAGCTAAATAACTACTTTTTTTGGTAGAACAAAAAAAAGTTGGTACCATCAAAGGTTTTTAATGTTGAACTGCATTATGGTTGATTGGCTTGTTTTGCATTTGACTATTACTATTACGGTGACACCCTGACAAAGCCAGAAGGCCTCCAATACTTGCTGGGCACATGGAGTGGGGCAGCATACAGTGTTTTTAGGGATCAGGGCGTGCAGGAGCGCATTGTATTTAGTACTGTGTAAAGCAAAGTACTTTCTATTTTCATAAGAAAAAGAAGGTTGATAAGAAATTCATAAAGTGTTGTTTGCTGTATTGCTCCAGCGAAATACTGTGATTTAGTGACTCACAAGTCTCTAACTTACAGTATTAGACTAGAGTAGGCTCACTACCCTGGGAGTCAAGTGCTAAAAATGGGCCCTTGAGTATCAGTTTAGAAGTCTGGAGTATGGGGCCCAGGACACCAGAGGCAAAAGGCAACAATTAAAACCTAGCACCTTGATATTTTCCTATGATGCTCGAACCTGGATTATTCACAAACAAAACACAAGAAAATATATTGGGTTTTTCACTCAGGAAAGATGTCCAAATTCAAAATCATAACGCACAAAATTAACAAATGGAGAATATCACCTTTCAACAAAACACAATCCACAAAATGAGACAAGGCCTACTGGAAAATTAGGCTGATCACCAATGAGACAAACTTATGTTTAAACAGACCATAAGGACCAAAATGAATAAGAGAGAGCTTTTTTACAATTTCAATACAACTGGCTTATGACAAAAATAAAAGAAAAGTGTATTGTACACTAAAACACATGTTAAACCTTTTACAACAGTTTTACGAAAGGAAAGTTGTCAACCTTAGACTTAGGCCAAATTTGCAGATACTGCAAAGTTGTTTTAGATGTTTGAAGAGAAGGTTGAAGACAAATGACGGACTTTTAACTTTATACAGGTGAACATTACTGAATTAGATGGAGTATGAACTAATAAGGGTGCTCTTTGAGCAATAGTTCACCGGCCTAGTTTTCTTTTCCAAATAACACTGCAGACTTCTTTCCATTTGGTTAAGGTGCTTTGAGACCACTCACTGGACTCAACTAATTGCTAATTTTCAATCAAGGAAAGATTACTAAGTGGCCTGTTCAGGTGCTCCCTGTTGGTACAAAACTTGGATTTCGTCAGGAGTTGAAAGTGGGCACAAAACACCAATATCTCTCTCTCCGACTGTACCTGTATTTCTCAGCTTCTGACAAAATTATGCAAATATGATTGCAGATCACTGACTCTAACAGACCTGACAACATCCTAATTAAATGAGCCACTTTAGGATAGGTCGCTTGCTATGAAAGATAGCTTTCAGTCAGCCAAGGTAATTCCTGTACTCTAAAGTATGACACAGAGCAAGGGCAGACAGTAAAGTTGATGCTAAAGTCAAAGTGGCAATTAAATCGTTTTTCACTAAGGCGGGAATTCTTGACATGCTCTAATGTTTTACCAAGTTAAAATGTATCTATTTACTTTCATAAATTAAAATCATAATTCTAATTTCTTACTGAATCAAACACTATGTTTCTGATACTTTTACTGTGTGCTGATTCACATGTAACTATAGCTATCAAATTACACACACCAGAAAGCTCTATGTTCTTTCTATTGTCACAAAGAAAATCCAGACTCGCCCCAGCATTTTTCAATGGCTTTTACTATATAACATTGAACTTGTTTTCTTCCTCTTGCCACCAATGTTTCTTGTAGATACGTTAGTTAATGTGAAAAAGGTATTTTCTACTACAAGAAACATTTCTATTATGCAATAAGGTAGCAAATTTGATACTCTTTCTAGTATGGCCATGGCCCATTTGGAAGTGGAGATCCCTACACAGTTCACCCCTTAGCATCCTGGTAAATGCAGTTCAGTTTAACACCTTCAAAGCTCATGACGAGCTGAGCTCGTCATGAGCCACGGAGCTCCGGTGCTCATGACGAGCTCAGCTCGTCATGGCCCGTGGAACGCTCAGGTGCAGAGAGAATCCCCCTGCTGTGCTGAGCGTTCCACGGGAGTCAATACACCTGTGACGAGCTGAGCTCGTCATGAGCACCGGAGCGCCGTAGCTCAAGACGAGCTGAGCGCGTCATGAGCATGGGGGCGCTGTACGCGCCCCCCTCCCCCCCAGCATAGCGGGGGAATAACCCCCGCAGCGAAGGGGTTAAATGCTTACTTGCATTTTGTTGAAGTGTTTCACCAAAGTTGGTGCAAGTTAATGCTGTGACTCTCTAGACACGTGTTTCTGGATATTATTCTTCATCAGTAGACATAAAAAACGAAATTCTGGGGTTGCTGAGAAAACTGCCACAATCCTCTCGGGTCTCTGTACCTCTCCCTGGCGCACGGGTGCATCTCTAAGAGCTCTCCAGCTTAGTGGCTCAAGTGAGTCTTTTTAAACACAAGGGGGAATGACTATAACGTTTTGCAGTGGCTCTTGCATTGCAGAGCATTCTTACATCATTTTCAGAATGCTGACTGGGTATTTGAAAAAGTACAGTGGACAGCATCAGATGTTCTTTTGGAGTTGATTCTCGATCAGCATCCACCTGCCCAACTCCTCCTACAGGTGGTGCTGCAAGTTTTCCTTCGGCTTAAAGGAGGTCTTAGGTTTCCTTGGACAATTTCTTACGAAATGTCCGTTGGAGCCACAATACATACACAGATTTCCAGCTCTTCTTTCCTCTTTTTCTTCTTTAGTTAATGCGCCTCTAATCGTTCCGATTTGCATCGGCTCTGGATTGGATGGTCCATCTCCAGTTCGATTTCCCTCAGATCTTGCCCTATCAAATCTCGGCACCACTGGTTTAAAATCTTTTCTTTTTTCACCTCTCCTTTCTCCTTGACGAAAATCTATTTCTAATACCAAATCCACTAGTTCCGAAATTTTTGTGGGTCTATTAGGGATTTGCGCTAAGACATCCTTGAGTTCGTCGCGCAGCCCACGATAAAATACAGCCACTCTTTTACTTTCTGGCCAATCGGTTTCAACTATTAATTTGTTAAACTGGGCCAGGTAGGATACTAAGTCACGATTCCCTTGGCGTAGTTCCAGTAACTCGTTCTTACGAAATGTCCGTTGGAGCAACAATACATACACAGATTTCCAGCTCTTCTTTCCTCTTTTTCTTCTTTAGTTAATGGGCCTCTAATCGTTCCGATTTGCATCGGCTCTGGATTGGATGGTCCATCTCCAGTTCGATTTCCCTCAGATCTTGCCCTATCAAATCTCGGCACCACTGGTTTAAAATCTTTTCTTTTTTCACCTCTCCTTTCTCCTTGACAAAAATCTATTTCTAATACCAAATCCACTAGTTCAGAAATTTTTGTGGGTCTATTAGGGATTTGGGCTAAAACATCCTTGAGTTCGTCGCGCAGCCCACGATAAAATACAGCCACTCTTTTACTTTCTGGCCAATCGGTTTCAACTATTAATTTGTTAAACTGGGCCAGGTAGGATACTAAGTCACGATTCCCTTGGCGTAGTTCCAGTAACTCGTTGTCGACGGCTTGAGAGATTCTTCGTCTGTCAAAAATTCGTAAAAACTCCTTTTTAAACTCGTCGCAGCTCTGCAAAATACGGTCATATCGAGAAATCAATGGCATTGACCATGACGCTGCGTCACCGCTCAGATATGACAAGGCAAAGGCCACTCTAGACTGCGCATCCGGGAAAATTGAAGGGTGGCACATATAGTGAAGTGAGCATTGAGTCAAGAATATTTGCGCCTTCTGAGGATCCCCGCTAAATCGTTCTGGTGGTGCTAAAGGAATGACTGGGGATGGGGAATGAATTACTTGTGTAGTTAATCTATTTGAACCTTCAGCTAGGGTATTAACACCTTCCTTTACCGAACCTAGTGGTTGTCTACTCTCTGAGCTAACTCTGCGGTTTATTTCCTGGAATTCATCATCTCTTGTCTAAGGCTCCGATTATCTTCTCTAACTGCTACTAATTCCTTTTGAATAGCCTCTAAAACTGTTCCCAGAGTTTGTAAGTTTATGCCTTTGGCCATTTCGTTCGGGTGCAAGTATTAAACGTGGGCACTTCACTCTATCAGGGTTCAAACAAAGTTTTTAGTAAATTCTTACCGCCAAGACTTGCACAGGAACAGAGTTGCTAATTTCCCAACTCCCTCCGAAGGATACCCAGAGTCTGTTATGAAACTCGACCCTAGAGAACCCCTCAGGGGGAAGCGGGACTGGATAAAATAAGAACATAACAGAAGAGCTGCCCTGGAACTGTTCTAGTTGCTTCTCTTGCTTAGTCCATCCCGCAGACATAAACTTCAGAGAGAGAACCTTAAATTATATGAGAAACATCATTAACATTTTACTTGACCTACTCTACTCTCTCTCTTTTTCTGTAACTTATTTATCTTTACCTTTTGTTCCAGATACCTTGCTTCTCTTCTTTTAAATCTGTATCACTTCTTATTGATGATACTGTTAAACAAGATATAATATATTTCTGTGATTCTAAGTTAATCCTCTATTCTTTCTTTTTAAAAGGAATAAACTTTTATTATTCTCTTACCTTTTCTTGAAACCTAGTTGTTTTGAATCAAAAGACTATCTTCTCAATTGGAACTAAAAAAGGATTCTATACGTTGAACCCCAATCTTAGAATAAGGATTATATATGCCTAACTAAATATTCTATGTGCCTAATTAACATTAAACTATATTGCGCACTAACTACTAACCTAAATGATTAATCTCCTTTTTAAAGTGTATTGCACCTTTCCTAACTACTTTACTAATGTTCGTGTTTTTTCTCTTCTTCCTCTTAGAGTATTCAAGAATTCGCTGTTCTCTGGTAAGTATTCTCTTTTGAAAAGTCCCTTTTTTCTCCAGTCTCAATATTACATTACTCCAATTTAATTTCAAATGCTTAAACCCAATTTGAATAAATGACTCGAAAGACTTATCTAGAATTTGTTTCCTTCTCCTCAGGAACTGCTGCCGATGGAGGCCTCTGGTTGAAGACGCTGACTGAAAATGGAAACGCCGCTTGACAGGTAGAGGTGGAGTTCATAGATTTAATCCTCTACCTAGCGTTTTCTCTTGAAAAGCGCACGAGGAAATTAACAATACTGCCTTTTCTCTTTCGAAAACTAAAGTTCGTTACACAGCTCTATGAAAGTTCGTCCTGCTCCGGTTGCTTCTTTAGTGAAGTGCGCATTAGGCAGAGATCGCGCGCTTCACCGTAACTCAGGCACCTGTGGAAGTCAAATCAACTAGACCGCCAACCCTTCATCGCGATCGGCAGCCATCTTGGAATCCCGCCGATGGTTCAGTACCTTCCAACCATTGTTCTGGGAGCTATTTCTTTTGTGAAAACAGCGTGTTTTGGACTTGGGAAGAAAAGTGGCTGATACTGTTCGATTAGAAGTTCTGACAAATATGCCTTTCCCTATATATATTAAACACAGACGGATACAGACATTCACACAGTTTAGTCACTAACCCATGCATTCAGTAAGATACGTTTAATCACTCACTTATAGAGTCGGTCACGCACCTTCTAAATCATCCATTCAGACACTTATACACCCACTCATTCTTCAATATGCCTTTCCCTATATATATTAAACATATTTAAACTTTACAGAAACACACAGTCACTGGATGATGTCATCCGTGATGTCATTGGAGATGTCATCTGTGATGTCATCAGTGATGTCACTGACCATGTCATCAGTGATGTAATATGTGACATCATCAGCAGTGCATTGCAGGTGTGCGAGTTATAGTTAGCGGAACTAACTATAACGGAGGAATTTCTATGGTTTTGTATGAGTGAAATGTCCTGCTAACTATAACAACGCTGAAACCTATGGTTTTTTCAGTGAATTTCTAAGGTTTTTTTAAATGCTAATTTCTAACTATAACGTAACTTAAACCTGTGGTTTTTTCAGTGAATTTCAAAGGTTTTTGAAATACTAGTTTCTAGCGATGCCTACAGAGGTAGGACATGTGAAGAAAGAAGAAAAAGTGCACAGAAAGAAACAAAAGAAATGCAGAAAGAAGCAACAGAAGTCCACAAAGACGAAGAAAAGCGCAAGAAGAAGCAAGACATATGCAGAAAGAACCAACAGAGGAGCAGAAAGAGGCCTTGTTACAAAATCATCGTGTGCCCACAACTTTTTCAGACAGGTACTGGTGGTAACTGACTCTGACTAACCAGGCCTAGAACCAGTGGTATGCTAAAATACACTTAGAATATAGTGAAAACACCTACATACACTAGGGAACACTATGCGCTTTTGGTACCCATGTGATTAGCATGACCTCCTCTGTAATGCCCTAGTACACAATAGGGCAGGGGGATTGAAACTACCTCTTAAAACATGCTACGGGGCGAAGGGAGGGGGTCCTGAGGTAAAATCTGTGCAAACATGCCCTGTGGCCGTTTTAAGTTGGGAGATTAAGTCCCCTTGAATCCTGACAGTCCCTGGGGTCCAACTAGCCAACCAGGTACCTCCAGTAAGCGCCACAGAGCATCACTGCAGAGGTGTAAAAAGGGGCGTGGTCTGGACCACCTCTCTGCAATGCAGGCCTCTGGCACTTACTGGAGGTACCTGGTGGGCTAGTTGGCCCCCAGGGGCCCTCAGGATTGAAGGGGAATTTATTACCCAACTTAAAAGGCGCCACAGGGCTTGTTTGCACACATCACCTCAGGCCCGCCCCCTCCCTTCACCACTGTGGAAACACGCCCCATGGCACGTTTTAAGTTGGGGGATTAAGTCCCTTTGAATCCTGAGGGTCCCTGGGGTCCAACTAGCCCACCGGGTACCCCTACTAAGCGCCACAGAGGTGCGTTTCAGAGAGGTGTAAAAAGGGGTATGGCCTGGACCGCCTCTCTGCAACGAAGTCCTCTGGCGCATACTGGAGGTTCCTGGTGGGCTAGTTGGCCCCCAGGGACCCTCAAGATTGAAGAGGAATTAATACCCCAACTTAAAAGCGCCACAGGGCGTGTTTGCACACATGTCACTTCAGGCCCAGCCCCCTTCCTTCACCAACTTGCAAACGCAACTGTGGTACGTTTTAAGTTTGGGGATTAAGTCCCCTTGAATCTTTAGGGTCCCTGGGGTCCAACTAGCCCACCAGGTACCTCAAGTAAGCGTCGCAGAGCTGCGTTGCAGAGAGGTGGTCCGAGGCCACGCCCCTTTATACACCTGCCTTACTGTTTAAGTGGCGAGCGATCTATCAAGAGTTCAACTGTGCTTCTGCTTAGCATGTTCTGAATAATTTCTACATTTGCACAAATTGCCTGCAGAAATATCCGTGACACACCTTTGAAAAAGGACTGAGGCACTTTAATAGGTCTGAATGGGGGGCTCAATTTTGTGACATCGCTCTAGTGAAATACTTTATCTCAGTCTAGAGGCACAGAAACAAACTATGCTAACAGACATGTTTGTAAAGGAGGATACGAAACGAGGCACTGCATAAATTCCTCATCCTGTAGGGGGTCGTGCTGGGTTAGCGTTTTAGGGTTTAGGGTAGTGCAGTGGTATTTGTGTAGTATAAGGGGTCGTGCTGGGGTAGTGTTTTAGGGTAGCGCAGTGGTGTTTGGGTAGTGTAGGGGTCGTGCTGGGGTAGTGTTTTAGGGTTTAGGGTAGCGCAGTGGTATTTGGGTAGTGTAGGGGGTCATGGTTTAGGGTAGTGCAGTGGTGTTTATGTAGTGTAGGGGGTCGTGCTGGGGTAGTGTTTTAGAGTTTAGGGTAGTGCAGCGGTGTTTGGATAGTGTAGGGGGTCATGCAGGGGGTAGTGTTTTAGATTTTAGGGTAGTGTAGTGGTGTTTGTGTAGTGTAGGGGTGGTGCTGGGGGTAGTGTTTTAGGGTAGTGTAGTGGTTTTTGTGTAGTGTAGGGGTTGTGGTGGGGCGGGTTTAGGGTAGCGCAGTGGTGTTTGGGTAGTGTAGGGGGTCGTGCTGGGGGTAGTGTTTTAGGGATTAGGGATGTGCAGTGGTGTTTGTGTAATGTAGGGGTCGTGCTGGGGGTTGTGTTTTAGGGTTTTGGGTAGTGCAATGGTGTTTGTGTAGTGTAGGGATCGTGCTGGGGTAGATTGGAGTTTAGGGTAGTGCAGTGATGTTTGTGCAGTGTAGGGAGGTGTGCTGGGGTAGTGTTTTAGGTTAGTGCAGTGGTGTTTGGGCAGTGTAGGGGGTCGTGCTGGGGTAGATTTAATGTTTAGGGTAGTGCAATGGTGTTTGGGTAGTGTAGGGGGTCGTGATGGGGTAGTGTTTTAGGTTTTAGGGTAATGCAGTGGTGAATGGGTAGTGTAGGGGCCGTGTTGGGGGTGGGTTTAGGGTAGTGCAGTGGTGTTTATGTAGTGTAGGGGGTCGTGCTGGGGTAGTGTTTTAGGGTAGTGCAGTGGTGTTTGGGAAGTGTAGGGGGTCGTGCTGGGGGTAGTGTTTTAGGGTTTAGGGTAGTGCAGTGGTGTTTGGGTAGTGTAGGGGGTCGTGCTGGGGTAGTGTTTTAGGGTTTAGGGTAGTGCAGTGGTGAATGGGTAGTGTAGGTGGTCGTGTAGGGGGTAGATTTAGGGTTTAGGGTAGTGCACTGGTGTTTGTGTAGTGTAGGGGGTCGTGCTGGGGGTAGTGTTTTAGGGTTTAGGGATGTGCAGTGGTGTTTGTGTAATGTAGGGGTCGTGCTGGGGGTTGTGTTTTAGGGTTTTGGGTAGTGCAATGGTGTTTGTGTAGTGTAGGGATCGTGCTGGGGGCAGATTTAGGGTAGTGCAATGGTGTTTGTGTAGTGTAGGGGTCGTGCTGGGGGTAGATTGGAGTTTAGGGTAGTGCAGTGATGTTTGTGTAGTGTAGGGAGGTGTGCTGGGGTAGTGTTTTAGGGTAGTGCAGTGGTGTTTGGGTAGTGTAGGGGGTCGTGCTGGGGTAGATTTAATGTTTAGTGTAGTGCAATGGTGTTTGGGTAGTGTAGGGGGTCGTGATGGGGTAGTGTTTTAGGTTTTAGGGTAATGCAGTGGTGAATGGGTAGTGTAGGGGCCGGGCTGGGGGTGGGTTTAGGGTAGTGCAGTGGTGTTTGGGTAGTGTAGTGGTTCGTGCTGGGGTAGATTTAGGGTTTAGGGTAGTGCAGTGGTATTTGGGTAGTGTAGGGGGTAGATTTAGGGTTTAGGGTAGTCCTGTGGTGTTTGTGTAGTGTTTGCGGGTTCGTGGTTGGGGTTAGTGCTTTAGGGTTTTCGGGTAGTACAGTGGTGTTTGTGTAGTGTAGGGGGTAGTGTTTTAGGGTTTAGGGTAGTGCAGTGGTGTTTGTGTAGTGTAGGGGGTCTGGCAGGGGTAGTGTATTAGGGTTTAGGGTAGTGCATTGGTGTTTGTGTAGTGTAGGGGGTCGTGGTGGGGATAGTGTTTTAGGGTTAAGTATAGTGCAGTGGTGTTTGTGTAGTGGGTAGTGTTTTAGGATTTAGGGTAGCGCAGTGGTGTTTGGGTAGTGCCGGGGTAGTGTTTTAGTGTAGCGCAGTGGTGTTTGGGTAGTGTAGGGGGTCATGCTGGGGTAGTGTTTAAGGGCTTAGGGTAGTACAGAGGTGTTTGGGTAGAGTAAGGGGTCGTGCTGGGGTAGTGTTTTAGGGTAGCGCAGTGGTGTTTGGGTAGTGTAGGGGTCGTGCTGGGGGTAGTGTTTTAGGGTCATGCAGTGGTGTTTGTGTAGTGTAGGGGTCGTGCTTGGGGTAGTGTTTTAGGGTAGTGCAGGGGTGGTTGTATAGTGAAGGGGGTCGTGCTGGGGTGGATTTAGGGTTTAGGGTAGTGCAGCAGTGTTTGGGTAGTGTAGGGGTCATGCTGGGGGTAGTGTTTTAGGATTTAGGGTAGTGCAGTGGTAATTGTGTATGGGGTAGTGTTTTAGGGTTATGGGGAGTGCAGTGGTGTTTGTGTAGTGTAGGGGGTCGTGCTGGGTGCAGTGTTTTAGGGTTTAGTGCAGTGGTGTTTGTGTAGTGTAGGGGGTCATGCTGGGAGCAGTGTTTTAGGGTTAAGGGTAGTGCAGTGGTGTTTGGGGTCGTGCTGGGGATAGATTTAGGGTTTAGGGTAGTGCAGTGGTGTTTGGGTAGTGTAGGGGGTCGTGCAGTGGTAGTGTATTAGGGTTTAGGGTAGTAGAGATGTGTTTGGGTAGTGTAGGGGGTCGTGCTGGGGTAGTGGTTTACTGTTTAGGGTAGCACAGTGGTGTTTGGCTGGTGTAGGGGGTCATGCTGGGGGTAGTGTTTAGGGAAGTGCAGTGGTGTTTGTGTACTATAGGGGGTAGTGTTTTAGGGTTTAGGGTAGTGCAGTGATGATTAAGTAGTGTAGGGGGTAGTGCTTACCAGGGAGTTAACTGGAAGTCTACTGCTGGTATTGAAAGTGATTCTTCAGTCTGCATGTCAGAATTTTCAAATTAAATAGAAGAGGATTTGAGATCTCTCCTGAAACAAGCCCTAATTTTTCATTCTGCAACACTAACCATAATTTCTATGACAAAATGAACCCCCTCATTTTGTTCCTTTTTAAATTAAATGTTTTAAGTGTTACCAGTTTATTCCAATCAAGATGGCTTCGGGTGTGCCATAATTTTGTCATAAGTAAGATTGTTAGCGCTCTAGTTGATCTTTAGAACACTCTGGGAAGCTGCAGTAGAACACAAAGGAATCAACTGACAGTTTCTGCCCTTGTTGGATGTACATGTTTTACTGCGAATGTCAGACTTTATTATCATGGCTGAGAAAGATAATGTGAATTTACAGAAAATATGCTCTCATTTTAGCTTCTGGAGCACCTTCCAAACCTCTATGGGACAAACATGAGAAAATAGTTTTCTCTCAAACATGATTCATGATATCCCAGCAGAAGGCTTCTTCACATGGTAAAATCACCTTAGAACACACCACAATTCCTAAAATGAGTATGGTACCATCAACAAATGATTTATAATGTAACTAAAGTCTTACAACTTTCTATTAACTGCAATGCTTTTTAATGAGGTGCTATCATGTATATTGGTCCCAAGATGGCTGCCAATACTTCTTGGATGAAGTGCGGACATCCAATCAGATCTCACGATGAGATGTGTCGTTAGGCTCCGCCCAGATATATATGTACTTTTTTCCTTTATTATCTAAAATACTACTGAACAGATTTACACCATTTAAGCAAAAGGCATGAGTCTGAACTAAGGACTACCTCTTTGCCAAATTTGGTGTAATTCCGTTCAGCAGTTCGGGCTGTAGCTGCGACTAAAGGTTTCTATGGAAAATTGAATGGGGAATACACGTTTTGGGACCCACCCTTTTTTCTCAGCCCCCGCTTCACGTATCGCCCCAAGATCGGAGCAGACCTGGCCTTAGTTATGAAAATTTTGCGAAGATTCGTCAACCGGTGCCAAAGTTATTCCAAATAGAATGTTGCGAATTTCCTATGGAAAATAGGTCCTAACTATAACTACCTACTGGTGACCGCCAGTAGGAGATCGATATATATATATATATATATATATATATATATATAAAAATAGAAATTCAATCTGCAGATAAATTCAACAAATACCTTATTCGTTCAGATGTAGGCAAAGTTACAGCACAGAGGCAGTGGGAGCTGGGGGCACGAATGTCAAACTTAAGGAGCCAGGGTGCGCAGGTTATGATGAAATTCCCCGCCACGACTGAATGAATTCTAAGCTTTTTTAAATGCTAATTCCTAACTGTAACGTGTGTGAAACCTATGGCTTTTTCAATTAATTTACAAGGTTTTTTAAATGCTAATTCCTAACTATAACGTGTGTGTAACCTATGTTTTTTTCAGTGAATTTCAAAGGTTTTGTAAATGATAATTTATAAATGTATTAATTATTATGTCTTTCTTTTTAAACTAATTTCTTATATTTTTAATATAAATATTTATATTTATTTTATTTTTAAGATTGTATTTCATATTCTTATTATAAAATAATAAAACTAAATTGCAAATGAATTTTTGGATTAATAATTGCTTGACGTCGATTGCAAGTATAACACAGCTCCACCAATGCTCTTATGGCCCTATGCTCACAATGCTGTATCAATCCTTACACCTCCTTCAAGCATGTGCAAGGTTTTGACGCAGCATAAGCTCAAAAGTGACGGAATGAAATGTTATACATTTCACTCAGTCACTTTTAGGAGGCGTTGCTGCACCCCCTTCTGCACAAGAACGCCTCTTCTGGCGCAGCACTTTGCAATGTAATATACCCTCCAGATGCGTCACATTGTTAGTAGCACACACCATGGCACATCTTTTGCACCACCGCTGTGTCACAAAAGTGACGCAACGGCTGTGTACAAGAGGCACAAGGGGATTGTAAATCCGTCACTAACACATACAAATTCACCCAGGCAGTTTCACCAGCAGCACAAATTAAAGCATAGACTTGTAACATATTTATGTACATATGTTACATTCAAGTGCTTCGGACATACTACAGTATACTATAGATAAATACCTTATAGATTTATGCCGTAGCACTTCCTTATAGTTCTGCACTTTCACATTCTCCATACA
Organism: Lissotriton helveticus; assembly: GCF_964261635.1. NCBI lineage: Eukaryota > Metazoa > Chordata > Amphibia > Caudata > Salamandridae > Lissotriton > Lissotriton helveticus. The sequence continues at coordinate 576,678,819 of NC_136067.1, forward strand.
CTAGTAAGATATTCATTCATTCATTTATGAACCACACATTCATTCTGACAAACATTTACACACTAACATAGAAATATAGTTCTTTCTTTGACCAGTGAATGGTTTTTTTTTGGTTTTTTTGTTTTGTAGTTTTTTTTGTGTTTTCTTAACAAATTCCAAGTGGAACAAAAGAATGAGAAAAAAACAACATCTAATGTCGAGGACAGCAATGATCCTGCATCCTGCGTTTCATCAGGTCTATAGACCGTTCCCCATAACACAAAAGTTTATCGCAATAAATGCATAGTATTTTAACTTTAGCAAAGTCAGAATCAATTTGTGGGTGTGGACTGCTTGCTGAAAATGCTGCTGCCGCAGTTGATGTGCTTGGTGCAGTAGCAGGTGGATTCTCGTGCAACCTCCGTCTTGCAGCTCGAGCAAAGTTCTTGGGTTGCAAGTTCTTCATGTGTCGCACCATATTTGCTGTGCCAAAGGAATATTTTTTAGATGGATCACCCCTTGAAAGAGTTGTTTGGCAAATTTTACAGGTTACTTTTGGAGCATTAACCTTTTTTTGTCCTTCTGGAAAAGTAAAAAACTTCCAAATTAGAGCTTCTTTCCTCTTTGGACGTTCTTCAGGAATGAAATCTCCCTCTGAAGAACTGCTGGAAGATGACTACATTGCTCTTATTATTGTGATCTTCCTTCTATTTGAGAAGATTCTCAGAAGAAATGCTTCTTCTTAGAAACTCAAAGTCGAATGATTATAATGGGACGGAACTTTCAACAGTCGCAATAGCAAAAGTTATGAACCAATCAAATCTCTACTTTTAAAGTCACATGCCTTTGCGTACGCTTATGATGTGCTTACGCAGCTACTTCGATACCAGAACGCATGATGTTCTACCGCGATTTGTGTAATTGTTTTTAAAAGTAATATATGATTATTACAAGTATTAAAAAAATTCATAGTTATCCCAAATGTCTGCCCTTAGTATGTACATTAAATACATAACTAAATGTTTTAAACCAAGTAGAAACATTGCCCCCTTTTGCATACAGAACGCCGTACATGACGTCACACGGAAGCTTTAATGCGACGAGTAACGTCAAAGCATATTCGTACCGTATGCGCGGGTACACGCTGAGTATGATAAGCAGTACAAACTATGGCGCGATCACCCTCTCAGTGACAAATCAGAGCTCAGGGCGCGCTAAGGAGAATGATTAGAAGTGTTCGCTCATTGCAGATCCGATTCTGGGCCTGCCTCTGCGTACATTATAACGCCGCCCCCATCTCTCTCTGTTGTTAATTGTTAGTGCACACACTCATACTTGCACATGCGCGGTGCACGCCCGCCCACACTACCCACATGCTACCACCTAGCATGCTTGCCATCACTAAGCCTGGAAACCAATACATTACCCAATGGGATGTCCCCCAGGGCCGTCATTCTTGCAGACCGCGAAAACGCTACAAATGACGGCCCTGGGCTTAGTTTGGTCAGTCCCCGCGGTTCCCATATAATGTGGGCACTGCCTGTGACAGACAGACTGTCGAAAACACCCCAGACTCAGCGAAACCGCAGCCTTTGAAGACAGGACAAAAGACGACAGAAGCAAAGGTAAGAGAAGACGTCACAACATCAGCCTCCACTGTAAATTTTATATGCATAATGCTATTTTTTTCTCCTCCATATGGCTTTCCTACACCTCAATGGTTTTAAATTGTGCTTACATAAATGAAATATTTCTTTATTAGTCACAAGGTCCTATACACCTCTAATTTTAAAAATTGTGCGTGCATACATTTCTGTGTCGTATTTCTGTACTACGCCACGTGCTTAGGCCTCTATTATTATTAATTGTGCGTCCATGATAGTATTTTTTTTCTGCGTCACCAGGCCGTCCCAGGCCTGTATTAAGTTATTGATCTTCCTTTGTTTGCTGAAGCTGCAACAGTCTGTACAGAATATTAAGAACCCACATTAAAATTCACTTTTGATAGTAGTTACGCAACTCAGTTTACGATGACTAATCAAAATGTCCTTTTGTTTCCTTCAGCAAACATCCTTCAGAAGCAACCACGGCCTATCGAGCAACAGCAATGGAATTGTCTCCAACGTATTGAATATACTTTGACGTATAGAAGCAGAGTTCAAGTCGAATGGTGAACTCCGGTGGCCGCACTGTTTATACAAGGTAAGCACAGCAGCCTAGATCTACAAATCCTTCATAGCAATGCATTAGAAATAAGTCTGCATAACGGGCGTCAGTAACGCAGTAGGCCCTTCCATTTAGACACCACTTGAAAGCGGCACTATAACAAGTGAAATGTACCAGCTACACTACACTCGCAAAACTGTAGTGTAACATTTATTTGTGAAAGCAGAAAGAGGGCCATATTATCAAGCCTTGGCAACAAAATTATCGCCACTTTATCGGCAGCAGACTGCCGCTAAACTCGCAAAAATGAGTTTGATAATATGCTCTATGGAATTCCAATCGAAGCTCATGTTAGATGTGAAGGACATCTAACATGAGCTTCGATTGGAATTCCATAGAGCATATTATCAAACCCATTATCGCCACTTTAGCGACACTTTCCTGCCGATCAAGTGGGGATAATTTTGTCGCCCAGGCTGGATATTATGGCCCAGACTGCGTAGTGTACAGCAGCTTCTCTGTAAAATCTACAATTACCTCCGAGCAGTGACAACAGATAGGATACAACAGTCTGACAAACAGATCCACAACCTTATTATGCAACTTTTGAGTCACTTTTAACATGGGTAAAGTGATACAAGGAGCTAGTAAATCTACGTGTGACATTTCAAGAAAAAATCTCAACTCCAGACTCTGCGACACAGTTTTAATGTTGTTTTCTCTCTCTTTCTCTCTCTCTCTCTCTCTCTCTCTCTCTCTCACTCTCTGTGACATAATTTATCTTTCTCTCATAAACTTATAGACACTGCTGTCTGCTTGGAAGTGTAGAAGATTTGTTCAAATGAAGTTGTGAACTCCACTTTCTTATGTGTTTGGCCGCAAGGTTTATACAATGGTAAGCACAGAGGCCTAGATCTACAAATCCTTCATAGCAATGCATTAGAAATAAGTCGGCATAACCGGCATCAGTAACGCAGTAGGCACTTCCATATGGACACAACTTGAACGCAGCAATATAACAAGTGAAATGTACCAGGTACACTACACTCGCAAAACTGTAGTGTAACCTTTATTATCGCGGTTTCATGCGTCAGGAAACTGCCTCTAAAGCGGTGATAATTTGCGTGATAATATGCTCTTGTGAATTCCCATAGTAGCCCAGGTTAACACCAGAACCTGGGCTGCTATGGGAATTCACAAGAGCATATTATCAAGCCTATTATCGCCGCTTTAGCTGCAGTTTCCTACCGCTAAAACGGCGATAATTTTATCGCCGTTCTTGATAATATGCCCCGTAATGCTTCAGCTCATTTACTCACATCTACATAATTCCAAACTCTAATTTTCTTTTTTCTTTTGCAGATTACCAATCAGACACCTTTTGGAATCCATTTCACAATTTGTTTATAGCATTGTCTGTTAAAGGTATTTTTCTAGTTCTAATATAGTTATAATTGAGTTTCGTTTATATTTATTGTTTAATAAAAGTTAATAAAAAAACTACATACTTCTTTTATTTTGTGGGGTAGGGTTATGACGGTCCACAATAAAAATAATGTTGAAATTCTATAGTAAGATATTCAAGACTAGGATTGAAAACTACAGAGTTCTAACTAACAGATATAATAAAAACGATGGTGAAAAACTACTAAAATGGTGGTGGACGGAGTACGTAATCAACGTTTGGCGCCTTGGCACTACCTTTCAAATAAATATAGAAAAAATATGATTATTAATACTGTACAAAAGTACAGCAGCGGATGACACACACGAACCGGGAAAAGAAAGCGACAGATTTACTACCTGAAATAAAGAAAGGTTTACTTGTTGAACTTGAAGAAAAAGAAAACGTGGATTTCGAAGCGACGCTGCGCATGCTGGAGAGTACAACTGCTACACAAACATACTATCATAAAAATGAAGGGGCATATTATCAACAAAAGGCGATACACTATTGCAGCTTTTATCGACAGGAAACTGCCGATAAAGCGGCGATAATGTGCTTGATAATAGGCCCTTGTAACTTCCCATACAAGCCCAGGTTCTGGTGTTAACCTGGGCTGCTATGGTTATTCACAAAGGCATATTATCAAGCCCATTATCGCCAGTTTCCTGCCGATAAAAGCGACGATAATGAATCGCCTTTTGTTGATAATATGGACCATTGCTCTTTTTTTGACCAGTAAACTTAGGTGCATATTATCAAGGACCGGTGTTAAAATTATTGCTGTTTTATTGGCAGGAAACTGCTGATTAAACGGCAATAATGAGCTTGATAACACGGCCTTTGGTATTTCCCATAGATACCTATGTTAACACCAGAACATAGGCTTCTATGGGAATTAACAAGGACGTATTATCAAGCCCGCCCTCCCAACATTAATAAAAAACTCCAGACAATGCAGGTACCCGGAGCTGGAAGGTCATTTTACAAATCACTACCGCAGGAAGGTGCCGTTCCCCGCGAGGTGTAGGGGGGGGAGGGAAGGGAAAGGGGGGGGGGAGGGAAGGGGAAAGGGGGGGGGAGGGAAGGGGAAAGGGAAAGGGAAAGGGAAAGGGAAAGGGAAAGGGAAAGGGAAAGGGATAGGGAAAGGGAAAGGGAAAGGGAAAGGGAAAGGGAAAGGGAAAGGGAGAGAGAGAGAGAGAGAGAGAGAGAGAGAGAGAGAGAGAGAGAGAGAGAGAGAGATCAAAACATTTTTTTTTTTTTAAAAGACCCGAGGGTTGCCGCTCACCCAGACTGCGGGGAGTAGGACCGTAACCCCCCCCATTATGCAAAAAAATTCCCCTCGTAATTTGCCTCCCCCGGAACATATTGAATAAAACAAACTACTAGGTTTTTTCTCACCTTTTCCACCGCGTACATGTACTGCACGAGTAGCCCCCCATTTTTTATTTTAAAAAAAAAGCAACTTGGGCCTAAAGATCCATGTACCACCCCTGACCAAGACTATAGGGTCAGAATGTTTCTACCCTGCCCCCTTTCCTTATTTCTCAACTTTGTTTTACTGTTTTCTTGTGACTCTGCTCTCCCGACAAACAAGATGGCTGCCAACACTTCCTGGTTTGGAGTATTGACAGCCGATCAGCATACAGCTCTTGCTCGTAATTGTACGTATTTCCATACGCGTACGCCGCGATTTTCCTTTAAAAAAATAGAGCCTAAACATCCATGTACGACCCCTTGAGCAAGCCTAGAGGGTCAGAATGTTTCTAGCCTACCCCCTTCCCTTATTCCGCAACTTTGTTTTACTATTTTCTTGCGACTCGGTTCTAGCGAGGCACAAGATGGCCGCCAACACTTCCTGGTTTCGAGTGTTGACAGACAGTTCACAGACAATCAGCATGCAGCTCGCGCTAGTAATTTAACAGATTTCCGTACGCATGCTGAACTCCGTCTCTAGATATCGCTATGTTTTTACTTGCAATTTTCTCAGAAACTAAAGAACGGATTTACACCATTTAACAAAAAGCACAATCTGTGAACAGAACTCTACCTCTCTGCCAAATTTCGTGTAATTCCGTTCAGCCGTTCGGGCTGTAGCCCTGGCTAAAGGTCCCTATGGAAAATTGCATGGGGAAAACACGTTTTGGGATCCCCCTTTTTTCTCGGCTCCCACTTGACGAATCACCCCCAAACTTTCAGGGAAGGAGCAGAACCAAGCAGAGAAATTCACGAAGATTCGTCCACCGGCGCCAAAGTTATTCCAAATTGAATGTTATGGATTTCCTATCGAAACTAGGTCCTAACTATAACTACCTACTGCCGACCGCCAGTAGGAGATATATATATACATATATATATATATATCCAAGGAAGATAAGGGAGGAGCACATGAAGAATGTATTTACTTGCATGGGCAAACTCGAGGAATAAATAACTGCGAAAAAACAACGCAAGTTCCTTCAAGACTTTAAAGATTATCAAGCGGGCCGTACTCTTACTTTTCATAAGAAATACGACCACTGGTTTGAAAACAAAATAGGAAATGCTGTGATAACCACCAGTATAATTTCAAAAAGGGGTGGTGATGGACAGAGTATCTGAGTTAATCAGAACACTCCTACCCAGTCAACAGATCAGGGCTTGATCCATCACCGTTTTTTAGCTCACTGCACCATCCCAGTTCAGAACCTGGCTATATGCAAATTAGTCTGTCCCTGGCCCAGTGCATCATGGGAACAGGGCAGACCAAACTACCAAGCCAATTCTTCACTGGAAAGGAAACAAGCTTCCGGGGACCGGTTTCTGGCATTACAGCCGTCTTCGGCCCGGCTTGCTTGAATCCTGATGGTGCAGTGAGCAAGGGACTCATGTCTGAGCATACCCTTCCACACTCATGGTGGCCAAAATAATTTAAAAAAGGGGGTGGTGATGGACAGAGTATCTGAGTTAATCAGAACACTCCTACCCAGTCAACAGATCAGGGCTTGATCCATCACCGTTTTTTAGCTCACTGCACCATCCCAGTTCAGAACCTGGCTATATGCAAATTAGTCTGTCCCTGGCCCAGTGCATCATGGGAACAGGGCAGAACAAACTACCAAGCCAATTCTTCACTGGAAAGGAAACAAGCTTCCGGGGACCGGTTTCTGGCATTACAGCCGTCTTCGGCCCGGCTTGCTTGAATCCTGATGGTGCAGTGAGCAAGGGACTCATGTCTGAGCATACCCTTCCACACTCATGGTGGCCAAAATAATTTTTGAATCGTTTTGGCCACCACAAGTGTGGAAGGGTATGCTCAGATGTGAGTCCCTTGCTCACTGCACCATCCGGATTCAAGCAAGCCGGGCCGAAGACGGCTGTAATGCCAGAAACCGGTCCCCGGAAGCTTGTTTCCTTTCCAGTAAAGAATTGGCTTGGTAGTTTGGTCTGCCCTGTTCCCATGATGCACTGGGCCAGGGACAGACTAATTTGCATGTAGCCAGGTTCTGAACTGGGATGGTGCAGTGAGCTAAAAAACGGTGATGGATCAAGCCCTGATCTTTTGACTGGGTAGGAGTGTTCTGCTTAATTCAGATACTCTGTCCATCACCACCCCCCTTTTTGAATCGTGATAACCACCAGGACACCTACAGTTGTGAGAGAATTGAGTGAAAGCAATAATCCCTGCCTGTCGCCTCTTTCTTCGGCGCTGCTGGAGGGCTCTGTTGCATTTGTTTGTGTCAGCCAGAGACACTTCAAGGGGCCCCGCTCTTTCAAGTTGGCTGCCTGCATGACTGGTTCCTGCGCAAGCAGTTTGTGTTTTGGTCAAGGTATTGACAGGCGGCAGCCCACCTCGTGAGTTCAGGACAAGCAAGGGACGTTGCCAGTCGGCAGTCTGTGACTACACAGAGGTTACTTGGTTCATGGTAATCAGTACACGACCCGGCGGACCTGCTCTCATTAGGTTGGAGCGTAGTGCGGGGACTCGAGAGGCTTTCGAGAAGCAATACAAACCTAATCAAGTGAGTCCAATACTGCAAGGCGTCACAAATACCAGGATTGAACTTGTGGTTTCCCCACGTCCCAGCAGCCGAGGTATGGAGGTTTCTGGGAGCTGTAGCTTGCCACCACACTAAAGCGCGGTGGATGATCACATGGTTGGGGGTGGCGCCTATTCCTTGTCAGGGGAGTGGTGCAGGACTATTTAAATCTGGACTTTAGTCACCTTGGTTTGGCAGCGGCCTCTGAAGAAGGCGATTTGTAGCCGAAATGCATCATGCCACATCTGCTGTATCAAGAAAGAAAGCCTCAACCTTAATCCCTGCCTGTGGCCTCTCTCTTCGGCGCTGCTGGAGGGTTCTGTTGCATTTGTTTGTGTCAGCCAGAGGCACTTCAAGGGGCCCCGCTCTTTCAAGTTGACTGCCTGCATCACTGGTTCCTGCGCAAGCAGTTTGTGTTTTGGTCAAGGTATTGACAGGCGGCAGCCCACCTCTTGAGTTCAGGAAAAGTAAGGGATGCTGCTAGTCGGCAGTCTGTGACTACACAGAGGTTACTTGGTTCATGGTAATCAGTACACGACCCGGCGGACCTGCTCTCATTAGGTTGGAGCGCAGTGCGGGTACTCGAGAGGCTTTCGAGAAGCAATACAAACCTAATCAAGTGAGTCCAATACTGCAAGGAGTCACAAATACCAGGATTGAACTTGTGGTTTCCCCACGTCCCACCATCCCAGGTATGGAGTTTTCTGGGAGCTGTAGTTTGCCACTACACTACAGCGCGGTGGATGATCGCATGGTTGGGTGTGGCGCCTATTCCTCATCAGGGGAGTGGTGCAGGACTATTTAAATCTGGACTTTACTCAACTTGGTGTGGCAGCGGCATCTGAAGAAGGCGATTTTTAGTCGAAATGCATCATGCCACATCTGCAGTATCAATAAAGAAAGCCTCAACCGTAATCCCTGCCTGTGGCCTCTTCCTTCGGCGCTGCTGGAGGGTTCTGTTGCATATGCGGAGCGAAACGCGTCAGGGAGGGCACTTGCTCTGGCAATACTGTCAATAAACTTCTGCACTGCTACACTATTCGGTGTATTGGCGTTCCTTACTTGATTTGGAAGTAAGAGGAAAGGAGACGAGGAGAAGGAGGTCCGTGCCCGTCTATGACCGCAGCAAAGGGCGGTCGGGATTGCTTTGATATATATATATATATATATATATATATATAGAGAGATATATATTCCGTGCAGGTAACAGCAGGGGGGAGGAGGGGGCCAGGTTGGGGGGATTCCAACAGACGAAAACGAGGTGAATTATTTATTTAATTTTCACTCAGCATCGTCCCTCGAAACCCCCCCCCCGCCCCTCCCCCCCCAATCTGGCACTGTTTTAACGATTTTCTAAGAGTTGATATGCTATTGAGTAGGTAACCAACACTAACTACTCCTTACGTAGCAAACAGTATAGTAAAGAATACAAATGTAATAGGAACTGTTGTACATATGGTTACACAGAAAGGTTATCATCAAGTTATGATCTAATTTCAAAGATAAAAAGGATTCTAACCAACAATGAACCGATAAAACAGAAACGTGGCAAAGGAAATAACTGTGGCTGAATGGGCAGGTTTTGTTGAAGGCAAATGTTACCTTTTCTTGATAAGGTAAGACATAAAATATATTTATATACATTTCACACGTAGGCCAAAGCAGTGCTGTAAATAGAGAAAACGGAAGAGAAGTGGGAGGTGACATTTTATCCACAGTACTTCACATATAAAACTGCTTTAATGTTACTATGGCAACACTGAACGCAGTCTACTTTCTGCTGCCTTATGGTTCAATACTGACAATTTTTCAAACAACAATCCCTTACTTTCTGGAATTTCTAACAATAATAGCTTTTGATCACTGATCAATTTTGAGACAGACCGTTTATACAATTTTATCACTTAGCTCTCTCAAGAATTTTTTGCCCAATGGTCTAACAGGCGCTGATGCATAAAATCTAGATGAGCAATTAAGATGCCAATTGAGTAGTGGGGAAAATGTAAATACTATTAGAACAAATACACTTCAAGTAATATGTATAAGCAGTGGTGAGAGTTTCACACAAATCTCGAGTGGCTCTTAACCAAAAGGAAATTATCTAGACCTATCTTCCTTTATCATCAACAGACTTTTAGGTGAATGCCTGCGTAACATTAAAATTTTAGTTGGTACGTCTTTTCCTCAAATGTTTTGCAACATTAATCTCTTTTGATGTCCAGTGCAATATAAAGGGAGAGGGAGCGAAAAAAGCAGCATGATAACTAGCACGCAACTCACTTTCAGAGGTCTCATAACACTGCATAATGATGTCCAACAACTTTGCTGGAAATCCGCTAGGTGCCTTTCTCTTCTCCGAAGCGTTCTTAGCTTTTCTTCCAAATGCTGAAGAGAACGCCGTTCATTTGATGGCAGTGGGCGACCATCTTTGCACTGTTGTAATGAAAGCAGAACAAATGTAAGTTTATTTGCATTTAAAAAAAATATATTTTTGGTAACAAGACTAGATACAAAGTTTTGTGGAAGAGTACTCGAAAATACATAGCAAACCAAATGCTTAGCATTCTTATTGCAATAGGAAAGCCCATAAAAGTACGCTCTACAAAAGATCATTAGTTCGGTTATCAAAATTGTGGCCTCTTTTCCGTCTTCTATAAATCTTAACATTTCGTGATAGTCTATACGCGCAAACAATTTCCCAGGTGCCACATAGTTTGGTTTGTGGTGTGCCAGAGGGCCGCATTGATGCCAGCAGGGTAGCAGTGGGGCTTTGCGAGGGTGGTGGAAGGTGGTAAGGTAGAAGTAGGAGAACCAAATCGTGTACATTGTGCAGTCATTGAGTTATAGAGTTATTTTGACGGTTTTATTCCATAATGCCCTCTAAATAAAGCGCCTAGTCTCTAGAAGAGTGTTAGATTTGTCAATGCTGTGTTATTCTGTATCTGAATAGCTTTCTCTCTCCTTCACCGTAGGGTAAGCCTTCCCTTGTTGCTATTGCTACCTTGGGAGAGTCAAGTTTAAATAGGAAGTAACTTCATTACTGAATTAGAACTAAACAGGATTGCACAATATGAAAGTAGAACACCTAGGTTCAATCCTGGCTTCACCACTTAACCAAATTGTGAGAGCCTAGGCAATTATTTTCTTTCACTTTGTCTTTTTCCTCTCCATCACCTAAAAGGGCACCTTGAAATACATGAATTCAGGAAATGCGCTGTACAGACCCTCCGCTTGTGTATGATTTAATAAACTATAATGTTGTCAATGTACCACAACCCAGGCCAACCAAAAGGTTCCACGTGAAAACGTACTTGCCTCTTACTTCAATATTAGTATTGTAGTTGGGGTAGGGGAAGGAATGAATGTTTATACGTACATTTTTTTTAAAGTATCACTTAAAAAAAAATACTCACCAATGCACTGATATATTGTGATGCACTAAGGTGAAACCCTTCTAAATATTAATGAAATATGTTTCTTGAATTTTGAGGAGACTTTATCATATTTTCACATATTTATTGAAAGATGCATTAAAAAAATTGAATGTGTTCCCCCACCTCAGTGACCCTTCACCCCACCCACTTCTCCTTCTCCTCCCCCCAACTCTCCCCTTTAACAAGGCTTTAGGACTTATGGTCCTGCAGATGTCAAGCCTACGTAATCCCCTGCCCTTGCTTGCAAGTTCCTCCAGTCGGAAAAGAGGGACGTCCTTCCTTCCACCGAACTGGTAGGAAATCAAATTTCACATTATTATTTTTCAGATTGGAAGGAAACGGGAATAATTTACTACATAATAATAACAAGCATTCCACAAGAGGGAAAAGAGAAAAAAAAATGTAATTATACAAGCCCCTCGCTAGTGAAAAAAGACTAGTACGTTCATGAAAAATGATTTTCAGCTTAGCTGGATTCATTAGATATGCCTGCGCCCCTTTAGCCTGAAACTGACTAATTAGCTGGCGTAACTGCCAACGACTCTCCATTGTATATTTACGAAAATCTGGCCTAACAAAAAATCCAAAACCATTCCCCGCTCTCTTCTTGTCGGACGAGCCAACTGATAAACCTCCTCACAAGCCAAAAAGCTATTAAAAGATATTAAAAATGCTCTGGGCTTATCATCTGCTTGTCCAGGGCAAAGCCGAATGTTAAAAGGAAACATATGCACTCGTTCGATCTCCCTATTCCAATCCCATCTGCTGATCTCTGCAAAGGCATTTTTAAACAGTTCCACGATAAACTTGCGGGGGTCCTGCCCTTCATTTCCTTCTGGAATATGTAGGACTCTCAAGTTATTCCTACGTGCGCGATTCTCAAAATCGGCCATTTTCCATTGGGAGTTCTCCTTGATGGTACGCAATGATTCAGTCATAACCTTTTGCTGAGCGAGATCATCCTCTAGGTTTGAAATCAGAGTCTCTGCATCGTTAAACCTTGACGTAAAGTCAGCCTGAGACTTAGCCAGCCGCCGCACCGAATTCTGCAATTTGCGGCACAAATTTTGGATCCTTTGACTCTCCTCGCGCGTTTCCTCACAAAGAGACATAATTTACTGGTATATCAATGATAAAGAAATCTCTGCTTCCGGGTGATAGGTTGGTTCATAGTCAATAGGCAGATTCAGACTTTGCTCAACCCCCTTATCTGTTGTCAATTCGAGTCTTTTACGCACTGTATGAGGGCTACCATCAGCAAAATCTACTGAATCATCCATGCAGATGCTACTATGAACGCTGCCACTGGCCATATTCATCTGCTTGGAAAACTGTAAAACTAAATCTTCACAGGATGACGTGGACTGTTCTGATAAAGAATAGAAATCTCCTGATTCCGCATCCTGTGTTAGAGCTTGATCATCTCCCTGGAGGGTAGTAAAGTGGAGATTAGTAAGTTGGTTAATATGCTGCTTTGAACCATTTACACCTCCAGCACCCTCCGAAGTAATCATATCCAGGGCACCCTGACTACAAGTAGTACAAACATGAATGTCAGAAGTAGCAGAGATAGTACCTTGTTGCACCTGTGAGCTCGGCACAGCCATTGCTTCTGAGTTATTCAGTAAGTCCCCAGAAGTCATTTCTGGTACTTGTAGTCCGCTTTCTGCAACAGAGACCATCTTTTTTCCCTTCCGTTTTTCTTTCATCACGGAGAAGATTGCCGGTATAGTTCTATTATCAGACCTGCAGGCTTTAGCTCTCATAGTCTCCGAGTCAATTTTACCATTTCTTAGCGGATTGCCAAGATTCTTGTCGCTCATCTCAGTCTCCCCACTGGAATTATGATCCTATTGGGCTCGTGGTCTTCCTCGAGTCCCTTTCGGCGGCATTTTCACGCTACACTCGCAGCTTGCAGCTTGACTGCGAGAGGAATCCCAGGTGGAGACAATCACTACTCAGGGTAGGCAGGCCGTCCAGCGAGTCCGTCGGCACTTGGGAAGCCCCGCCGCGAGAGCAAACAGCGCCCAAGGCATCAACTGCTTCCGACAACAGAGAAAGTTCCCAAGAAACTCCGCAAGTGTCCCATGGCTTTTCACACGCAGGGAAAAGGTTTCAAAGTGCTCCGTAAACAGAAATATTCATGACCGCGATTAATGTCCCCGTCCCCATTCTTCCGCTGTTGCATCAAACTGCAAGATCAGGCAGGAGCGGTCAGCTTACGTGTCAACTCGCGTGGACGCCATCTTGCCTCTCTCTAAACTTACAAGATCAGGCAGGAGCGGTCCAGCGAGACCGCTGGCACCCGAGGAGCCCCGCCGTGAGAGCAAACAGCACCCCAGGCACCAACTGTCCCTGACAACGGAGAAAGTTTCCAAGAAACACCGCAAGTGTCCACGGCTTCTCACAAGTAGGGAAAAGGCTATAAAATGCTCCATAAACAGAAATATTCATGACCGTGATTAATGTCTCCGTCCCCGTTCTTCCGCTGTTGCATCAACCTGCAAGATCAGGCAGGACCGGTCAGCTTACGAGTCAACTCGCGTGGACGCCATCTTGCCTCTTTCTAAAAAAATAAAGGGGGGGGGTAAATCCACAGTCTCAAAAAGGGAGAAGTGTAATAAAATAGAAAGGCAGTTACGAGTTTGTCGTTTATCTTCTGTAAAAAAAAATATTAATAATAAATGTTAATATGGTATCAACCATCGAATCTGCTATGGCTCTCATGGTTTTTAGAGGGATAGAAATATGTTCTTTAAATGTTTCAGGCCTCGACAATATTAATAAGAGGAAGAGGATAGCTGCTGAACTGCGGAATATTCAAGCAGATTTTGTATGTATCCAAGAGACGCACTTGCCTTGGAGTAGAGGTCACTTTTGAACAGATCTAGGGTTTTCAATTGATGTCGTGTCCCAGCAACCATCAATGATTCGGGGGGTTGCAATCTTAGTCAAAACAAATGCTTATACAGTAAACCGTTGTTTGGCAGATAAGCTAGGCCTTTGGGTCATAGTTGAATGTAGAGCGGGAAGTCATAATTTTACGCACTATACACTATTTATGGGTCTAACCTAGATGAGGCCTCAATTCTGGAGAAACTAAATTTAGAGTTAGCTTTTTGGGAAACACTGATTATATGTGGGGACATAAATATTAATCTAACTGGTCAGGAGTTGATAGTTGGGCCTCAATGTTATAGAGGTCGCAAACCCCAGGTCTTTAAGGCCCTTTACAATTTATTAAAGGATCATGGCTTAATAGATGCATGGAGTATAACCTGACGGATCCAGGGTATACGTTTTACTCTTTTCATCCACAAAAAAATGGTGTGATCGGATTACTTTTTTCTAACTACTGCTTCTTTAGTGGGGGCTTCAATGCAAATATTTCCCAGGATCTCGTCAGATCATGCCCCAATTTTTCTGGAAATGGCAGGCCTCGGATTTGATGCTAAACTTCGAAAACTTTCTTTTGACTGGAAACTATGCGTGAATGATTACTTTAGAGAACAAATGTCAAATTGGCTTAGGGAATTTTTTGACAATAATAGACGGTCGGCTCGCATAGATATTATATGGGATTCTTTCAAGGCTTGTTTTTGGGGCGAAGTATTGAGTTATGGTTTATATCATCAAAAGAAGCTTACATTAGAGATGCAGGGATTATACTCTGTTTTAAGAGTGGCAGAGGAGAAACTGACTCAGGGTATAGCACATCAGGGGACCATTCTGGATTTAGAGAACATCGTTGCCAGGAGTTGTGCTAAACTAGGGGGGTATAGGACATGGAGAATGCAAGAAAATATTTGACTCATAAAAAGCAATGCCATGAGTATGGAGAATCAGTTGGGAGATGTCTTACACTTAAATTACGTATGAAGGAAGCCTCCCGCCGCATTTCAGCATCCCCCTTGAAAAATTGGTAACTCAACTGCAAAATTTGCAATCCCTTTGTTCTACATATCTCTGGGCCCTGGCAAACCCAGACGTGCTAGTAGATTCACGACTCTGCCAATCACAAGAGGTGGCTTGGCAATACCTGATTATCTTTTTTAATATTATGTGTGTTTTTTTAAACAAAATGTGTGTATTATTGACTGGCGAGGATGTGGTTAATACAGCAGAGGCCCCTTCAATATTTGAGTTAATTTTAGGGACGGAGGCAAAACGATGTTTATTCAAGGAAATTGATGGCAGCTACTATAAAAGGACTAGGTTTAGAGTTCTGGAGGCTGCATTTAGAGTTTGGAGGAAAATACGCAAGTTAATGGATTTGGAAAAGCTAACTTACTATACACCAACAAATGCGGTAAAGCTCCTTCCATCAATATTCTGGGATAGGATGGCCTTAGGTTGTAGGCATAATGGCACTGGTCAGCTTGGGGATTTTTGTGTGGATGGGGGGCTTATTAGGCTATATGATGATCTTGCAAGGCAATATAGCTTGCCTAATTAAAAAAAAAAAAAAATCCCCAAGTACGTGACATTCTCAGCCGTAAGCACTTAATATTGACACCAAACCCACTTATTGAGGGGGTAAGGTGTCAGGGGAAAATAGGTGTGTTATATAAAATATTATTTTCCTTTAGAACGGATGATTTGAAGAAACTGTGAGAAGGATCCGACACTCACCGGAGTAGCATCGAGCGGGGACCTACGGTTACGATTGCAATGTCAGCAACGCCCTAATGGACTACAACGTCCAGGTTCATCTGCCGTGTTTCCACAGAAGGAAGCCTACTACAGGCATGACCCGGAAGTTCCACCCCCGCACACCGGAAGAGACGAACGCGAGCCAATGAAAGAGAGGCAGGTTCAAAGGGTGAGGCGAGCGAGAGCTGGCGCAGAAGGAGGAAGAGAACGCCGGAGTGGAGAGGACGACCGAGAAGACGCGGGACCCGAGGGAGACAGAGAAGACGTGGGACCCGAGGGAGACAGAGAGGACGCGGGACCCGAGGGAGACCGAGAAGACGCGGGACCCAATTCACCGGACGCCAGACCGCCAGGAAGCCTAGAAGAAGGAGAGGAAAGTTGGTCCGAGGACTGGTGGTGTCCGGAGGATGCTGGGGAGCGGACGTAACTCAGGAGAGTTACGGCGGAGCCGGTGAGTACAAACAGCTCGGGATCATAAGGAGGGAGGGGGGGAAGAAGCGGGAGGGGCACAGGGTGTGAATTGTTGCCGGAAGGTCCTTGCTTGTTGAACGAAGCGGGAGGGGCACAACAGGTGTATTGCTAGCAGAAGGTTCTTACTAAATACATTTCATACCAGTCTATGGTGAATACTGAATACTACTTGTCTTCGGCCTCTACTATACGGTTGTGCACTCTGTATCACCTGTCTTAGGCACGTAATACCTCAAAACCCCTTTAACCTCACATTCTGAACTACTTTTGTTTGGGCTCTTTTCTTCATAATCCTTCTACACTGAACGGTCGACCTAGACATAGCACAAAGGTGTGGTGACTCAAAACTTCGGATTGTTTCTTTTCCTTTCTTTCTTCCAATTGACGCTCTCATCTTCCATCTTCTGTATGCCTCTTCTGAGTACATCATACTCTGGCCTTTCTGCCTTATTGTCTAATATTATATTTCAGCAATTGACTCGCACCTTATGTCATAGATCTAAATGATCATGCAGTCTTTGATTTTCACTACCTGAATTTCCAGAGAGGTGCCTCCTCCCATTCTAATTAGCCTGTTCTCTATATTTACTAAAGTAGTTTCCCCCACATCATACTTAATGTGGTAACATTCCAGGTTTCTATAAAATCTAAGCAATAGGTGCCCTGTTTGTTATGTCATCTTCATGCCTTTTGTCTCTTCTATTTTTTTTTAATGAATTTCTTTTGCTAGGGCTATACTTTAACTTTCCTAAGCCACCTCTCCAGTGTCAGAGATTCAGGCCTCATTTCTTTGTGCTGGAATGGTCTTTTTTTTTTAGTTCTTAATGTTGGTCCTTATCAGCACCTTGCCCAGCACGCATAGACTTTTTGCCACTGTCCAGTCACATTACGAACCTACCACTCACCAGTTGCAAGTATTCCCTACATGTGTGCAATCACATAGCCTATGTAGGAACGTGGTGGGCTTCTTTCTCATTTAGGGAATCTATTTATGTTAACTGGATTTATCTTGAATAGCATCACTGGGGTGACAAACAGGCAGTGTACTAAGTTACGCTGTATAAGAATGAACGCATTACTATCAGGTTTATTTAATATCGGCTAGGGCCTTTGTTCCCTCTCTTCCATCCAGTGTGGTGTTAGAGAGTCTCCTTAGATTCCCAAACTCAAACAACTTTACCACTGAAATGGTCAAATAGATGAATTACAACTCATTTGCATACTGTGTCTATTTTTACCTTTCCATGGTTATTTGTCGTTGTTTTCTGTGATAATACTGCATCAAAAATCATGCAATGCCATTCCCTGTGATGCTATTATGTTAATGGCACTCATGACATGTTCGATGACATCACTGCAACATTTGAATGACATCACTGATGGGGGGCAAGAGTTATAGTTACTTGATATAACTATAACTGGTGAACTTCAGTTGTTTTGGTCACTAAACTATAACATCCCTTTAACCTATTTTTCCGAGTGAATGTGTATGTGTATGTATGGATGTGTCAGGGGATACTGACATTTACATCATATGGAAGGGATTAGGCTGGATGACATCGTGAAAAGCCATTTTCCGCAATAATTACCAGTTAATTACCCGCCTTTCTTACCTGGATCCCTGTTGCATTCTGGGAATTGTGGTGCACAAGTACTGAGTGCACTACGAGTGGAGAGAAGGGACACTGTTCCCGAGGGCGGGGCGGACCTGAACCAATTATCAAGGGGCTAATATTTGAAACACAATGTTACCTGTTGCTGCCCATAAGACTCTTGGCGCTGAAGAAGGCATATGAGATGCCAAAATGCATTCGCCTGTTGAGAAGCAATTGATGGAATAAAGTGATCTCCCTGCTAACCCCCACTGTGGCCTCTGCTCTTTTTTCAAAGGAGTTTCTTGTGATATTTTGCGCGTATGCCAGAGGTGCCCTCCAGGGGCCCCCGCATCCTGAAGTTGGCCTTGGCTTCACTGGCATCTGCTCCGGCGGACACTTCACATTCCCAGGGTACTGGATCACCAAGGCCCACCCCCGGGACTAGGAGGAGATGGGGCGGTGATGGAGTCATTCAGCTCTACGCTGGGCGAGATTGTATTCTCGGTCTTGCCCCCGCCGAACAGAATTCTGTGCCACGGAGGTTGATGCGGTCGGGGGACCCAGGGGGATACTGACATTAACATCATATGCAAGGGATTAGGCTGGATGACATCGTGAAAAGCCATTTTCAACAATGATTACCAGTTAATTACCCGCCTTTCTTACCTGGATCCCTGTTGCATTCTGGGAATTGTGGTGCACAAGTACTGAGTGCACTACGAGTGGAGAGAAAGGACGCTGTCCCCGAGGGCGGGGCGGACCTGAACCAAATATCATGGGGCTAATATTTTAAACATGATGTTACCTGTTGCTGCCCATAAGACTCTTGGCGCTGAAGAAGGCATATGAGATGCCGAAATGCGGTATACACCCGTTACAACGGATCTTTTACTCCGCAGACCCATTACAACGCGACCATTACTCCGCATACCATTACAACGCATTGCGCTGGGGGGCGCTCTAGGATAGGGGATAAGTATAATTTACTATCCAACACCTTCCCTAGGGTCCACGGGGACTGGAGTTAGAATAGTAAATTATACTTACCACTATCCAGCGCCCCAAGGCGCTATGCGTTGTAACGGTATGCGGAGTAAAAGTCGCGTTGTAATGGTCTGCGGAGTAAAAGTATGCGTTATAACGTCATACATCCCCGAAATGCATTCGCCTGTTGAGAAGCAATTGATGGAATAAAGTGATCTCCCTGCTAACCCCCACTGTGGCCTATGCTCTTTTTTTGAAGGAGTTTCTTGTGAGATATATATATATATATATATATATATATATATATTTAAATTCACAAAAAACCATAGGTTTCACACATGTTATAGTTAGCTGGACATTTCACTCCTACAAAACCATTGACATTCCCCCGTTATAGTTAGTTCAGCTAACTATAACTCGTGCGCCCGCAATGCACTGCTGATGACGTCACATATTACATCACTCATGACATGGTCAGTGACATCACTCATGACATCACTGATGACATCTCAAATGACATCACTGATGACATCATCCAGTGAATGTGTGTCTTTCTGAAAAATAAATATGTTTTATATATGTATATTTAAAGGTCGATGGAAGAATAAATGTGCAAATAAGTGTCTAAATGGATGTTTTTAAAAAAAAAATATTGTATAACTGACTTATTAAGTGTTTCTTAGTGAATACATGTATTACTTACCGCATAGATGCATGAATGGGTGACTCACTGTTTGTATTTGTTTTGAAGACAGCATGTGTGCAGGACTGTATGGGTGGATGAGTGTGTGTATGGGTGTGTTAGTGAGTGAATCACTGTCTCAATAGTATCTTTATGAGTAACTACATATGTTTTAAACTATTATATGTGAGTATTGATGTATATAAGTGAGTATATGTGAGAGCGAGAGATTGTAAGAGTTCCTGTATAAATAAGTATGTGTTTCTATAAGTGATTGTTTAAGAAAGTAAGTATGTGTACGATTCTGTAGAATCTCTGGGCACCGCCCCTACACCAACCAACCAACCACGCACGCAACCTGGGAGTCATCCTCGACTCGAAACTCACCATGGCCAACCAAATCAACAAAGTCTCCTCAACCTGCTTCTACACCCTCCGCATGCTCCACAAGATCTACAGGTGGGTCCCTACAGACACACGAAAAACCGCCACCCACGCCCTCATCAGCAGCAGGCTCGACTACGGCAACGTACTCTATGCCGGAGCCCCGTCCAAGCTCGTCAGCAGACTTCAAAGAATCCAGAACGCCTCTGCACGCCTGATCCTCGACGTCCCCCGCCGAGACCACATCACCTCCCCCCACCTGAGAGACCTGCACTGGCTCCCCGTCGACAGAAGAATCACCTTCAAACTCCTGACCCACGCACACAAGGTACTTCACAACACCGGCCCAGAATACCTCAATAACCAACTATCATTCTACGTACAGGAAACTTCGCTCCGCCGACCTTTTTACTGGCCGCCGACCCACGCATCCACAGAACCACCTCCGGGGTTAGGTCCTTCTCCCACCGCACCACCATGTCATTTGAGATGTCATCAGTGATGTCACTGACCATGTCATGAATGATCTAATATGTGACATCATTAGCAGTGGATTGCGGGTGCGCGAAATATAGTTAGTACAACTAACTATATAGTAGCAATTTCATTGGTTTTGTATGAGTAAAATGTCCAGCTAACTATAACACCACTAAAACATATAGTTTTTTGAGTGAATTTCAAAGGTTTTTTAAATGCTAATTCCTAACTATATAAGGCCTGAAACCTATGGTTTTTTCAGTGAATTTCAAAGGTTTTTTAAATGCTAATTCCTAACTATATAAGGCCTGAAACCTATGGTTTTTTCAGTGCTTTTAAAAAAAATTGATTGGTTAACTGGCTTATTAAGTTATCTCAGTGAATACATATATTAGCGAGTAATGTTTAAATATTTAAATATATGAATGAGTGATGTAATATGTGACATCAGCAGTGCATTGCAGACGTGCAAGTTATAGTGAGTCCAACCAACTATAACGTGGGAATTTCAATGGTTTTATGCGAGTAAAATTTCCAGCTAACTATAACTGGTGTGAAACCTATGGTTTTTTCGGTGAATTTCAAAGGTTTTTTAAATGCTAATTCCTAACTATAAATGGTGTGTAACCTATGGTTTTTTCAGTGAATATATATATATATATATATATATATATATATATATATATATATATATATATATATATATATATATATATATATATATATATATATATATATATATATATATATATATATAAATTTTATGGCAAAATGAAACCCCTCATTTTGTTCCTTTTCAAATTAAATGTCTTAAGTGTTACCACTTTATTCCAATCAAGATGACTTCAGGTGTGTCATAAGTAAGACTGTTAGCGTTCCAGTTGTTCTTTAGAACACTCTGGGACATTCTGTCATTGGGCTATAGTTGGGCTACATCTGGCTGATATTTGGGCTACATTTGGGCTCTTTTGTCTCTGGTGGCCATCTTGGGAGACTGCATATCAGAATTTTTTTAATGAAATATAAGAGGATTTGAGAAGTCACTCAAAATGTGCCCTCATTTTTCTTTCTTCAGCACTAATCATAATTTATATGGCAAAATGAACCCCCTCATGTTGTTCCTTTGCAAATTAAATGTTTTAAGTGTTAACACTTTATTCCAATCAAGATGACTTCAGGTGTGCCATACTATTGTCATAAGTAAGACTGTTAGCGCTCTAGTTGTTCTTTAGAACACTCTGGGACATTCTGTCATTGGGCTATAGTTGGGCTACATCTGGCTGATATTTGGGCTACATTTGTTTTTTTTGTCTCTGGTGGCCATCTTTGGGCTACATTGGGCTCTAACATATATTTAGCCCAATGTAGCCCAATATATATTTTTTCAAAGTTAATTTTCGTAAAAACCACTGGAGCACATATCTTGAGACATAGCAAAGGCACATCGGGCTACCAGTCCCTACAATTTTGCCAAGTTTGGTGGAAAACCATTCAGCCGTTCAGGCTAAAAGTGAGTCCAACCGGCCTATTGAAATTAACATGGGGAAAACACGATTTGGGACCCCCCCCCCTTGTAGCTATTGTACCCCCTACAGAGTCTCCAATAGTCAATAGATACACACTGCGAGCCAGCCCACTCCCACAATGCTATTACCCACCCTATCCTGCCCCTCAGAGTCCCCCCCCTCAATTTCAGAAGTTAGAGTTTCAACCAGACTTCCTAATCATAAGGGGGAAAACGTAGACCCCAGTGCTGTTGCAAAAGGAAGTAGGAGCAGGAGCAAGAGAGCACCCGCTTCAAAGGAGAAGATAGCTCCTTCATTGAAAACATGTTATAAGGTGATGTCTTCCTCGACCACTAGGGATCCCAAAAAGGGAGGTTCTCAATTGGGCACTCTGGCGGTGATACTAGTAGATCGCATGGAAATGTCCAGGTGGATTCCATTCAGAGTAAGGTACTTGACACGCCCATTATGCCAAATATCACACAGAATGAAACAAAGTTAACTGACCCCCCGAAAGAACAAATGGTCAGCTATGAGGGCGCCTCATCCACGATTCCCCCTGCGGTGGTGCTAACTAATAGATACTCCCCTCTGGTATCCCAAGACGAACAAGAAGAGCAACAAAAGATTCCAGAAGTGTCTGCTGAGACGGTCACCATGTCTAGATCCTTGGCAGATATACTATTGGTTCTCAAAGATGAAATGGCTAGAAGGTTCTCAGAGATGGCAAGTAGATTTACTGTCTCAGAGACCAACCAGGCTGCAATTCAATCATCCTGTGTCGATTTAGCCCAAAAGCTTGAGGATGTCTCTCTGAGAACTGAAGCATTAGAGTCAGAGGTACCAAAAATCAAAGAGGCCCTTCATAGCACCATGGCAGATGTGGTAAAGTTAGTAGCCCAGAATAAAGAGCTGAAAGACGACATTAAGCACTTGGAGAACCACTCGAAAAATAACCCAAGGCTTATCAATATTCCTGAAGCGCTGGAGGGAACGGATATTAAGGGGTTCATAATATCTTTACTGAAAGAAACAGTGTTGAAGAACTCCTCCAATGTCAATCTCGCGAATGAGATACAGCGTGTACACCATGATCCATTTAAGAGGAACTTGGCTAAGCAGAAGCCCAGGAAGATCTTGGTCAATTTCTTGACATATATAGTGAAGGAGGAAATGTTGTCTTTAGCTCACAGGGAGGGAGCATTATCATCTAAAGTTTCCCCCCAGTCCCTGCTCCTTCTCCATCAGATCAGACATATCCCACATTAAAACAACAAGGCAGTGGGAACTGGGGAGGAGACTGGAAGAATTGAATAGTCTGGGGGCTAAGGCACAATTGAGATTTCCTGCGGCACTGCATGTAATGTGGAAAAACTACATATACTAATACCGTACAGTGGAAGAGGTAGATGCCCTTATTGTTAAGATCAAGAATGGGGGTGGAGTGTAAGGAGGGGTGTCTCTGGGGGAGACTCTTCCAGCTAGAGTGGGTGGTGGGAGGGAGGGGGGAGCACAGGTTGGAGAGAAGCAGGTTAAAAATGAAAAAAAAAACTTCATTCTCTTGCTAATACTAAACCGTTCTCTCCGGGAATTAGAATTGGATGGCAGGAATCGGTATGATGACAAGTGAAGTAAAATTTATCTCATGGAATGTCAATGGCCCAAGGTGCCCTGGCAGGCTAAGATTGGTACTAAAATATTTGGAGCTTTCCCCAGCCCAAATTTGCTTCATCCAGGAGACTCCTTTAAGTTATGTAGAATCCTGTAGTATATTCGCTTAGTGTGTCTGGGTGAAATATTTCTGTTCCTCTGAACAGACAACCCACAGTAAGGGAGTGGCTATACTGACGAAACCATGGGCAGGCTGTACTATAAAGTTTGTCCAGTCTGACCATTCTGGGAGGTGGATAGTGGCCTTGTTGGATTTTGGAGGGTTAGAGTTGACTTGTGCCTCATTTTATGGTCCTAATACAGACGACCCGGCCTATATTTGTCCACTACAATCCAAATTAATGGAAGTCGCCACCCCTTCATTAATCGGAGGAGACTTTAATGTCCTTTTCGACCCGCGAAAAGATACGTTTAATCAGAGTCACTACATAGGGGCACTACGAGTCCGTAGAGCATGAAGAACATGTTGCACGACTTGGAGCTCGTTGATGCCTGGAGGGCAAAAAGGGGTGGCACACAGGGGTTAACATTTCATAGCAAGAAACATGGTCATTCTTCAAGAATAGACTATGTTTTAATCGATAGGCCCAGTATAGATAATATGACAGATATATCAGTCTTGCCTAGTCATCTATCAGACCATGCCCCTGTGATGTTTTTATACTCTAGGAAAACCCACAACCTACAACCTAGATGGAAGCTAAAAAGATCCATTTTGGCCGATCCTGAGATAGGGAGGGACATTAAAGTAGATATTATGGAGAATTTCACCACGAACATTGGTTCAACCTCTTTAAATTTCATGTGGGATGCCTTTAAGGCTTACCTGAGGGGCATGCTACATAGTTGCCTCTGTTCTAGGAATAGGGTGGATGCACAGGAATTGCAGAATATCAAGGAGAAATTTCGACAATTAGAGCAGGAGAGAGATCTGATAAATCAAGGAAGCCCTGGTAGGTCGGCACAAGTTTTGAGGGACCTCAAGAGTGCTCGGCAGGAGTATAGGGGAAGATTGAAGCAAAAGTGCAAAGCTCAATGGATGAGTAAAAACATGCAGAATTTTGAGTTTGAGGAAAAGGCAGGTGCGCTGTTAGCTTGGAAAGCAAGAGTCGGTCCGCTCACAAAATTTTATCAATGAATTAGTTATTAAAAAAGATGGAAAGAAGTCAAGCAACATAGAAGACATGCATGTCTGTCTTTCCCTATTCTCTGAGCTTTATAAGGAGGAAACCGTCCCTAGCCCTGGGCGCCTGCAAGCCTGGCTGAAAAGTAAATTCCTGTCAAAATTAACAGATGATAGCAGTAATTCCTTAGATGCTCCAATTACAGAGGAAGAGATCAAAGTTCAAATTAATAAAAGTAAGAATAATAAGGCTGCCGGTACAGACGTGTTGCCAAGCGAGGTCTATACGTTGCTTTCAGACAAGTTGATTCCGATACTGTGTGAGCTATTTAATTCAGTATACAGCACAACAGGAAGGGTCCCAGGGACTTGGAAGGAAGCTACCATTGCACTTATTTTAATACCGGGGAGGAACTGCCTAAAGGTAGATTCTTATCGACCGATCTCCCTGCTGAATGCCGATTATACAATCTTTATGGGTATTCTGGCAGGGAGACTGGTCATGTTTGTTCCTAGTTTGATCAATGCTGATCAAAAGGGGTTTGTACCTGGAAGATATATCCAGGAGCAGACACAACAGCTAATAGGCAACATAGACTTGGCAGTGGCTAGGTCGGACCCCTTAGCCGTAGTCGCTGTCGATGCGGCCAAGGCGTTCGACGGAGTGTGTTGGGTATACCTGTGGGAAGTTCCTAGGCAGATGGGTTTCAGACCAATCTTTGTACAGACCATGATAAACTGCTATCAGGGGGCCTCTGCAAAGATCTTGTTGAATGGCTTGGTAACAGCTAGCTTCAACATTCAAAGAGGAATAAAACAGGGTTGTCCCATCTCTCCCCTGCGGTTTGATATTGATATTGATATTGAGCCATTGGCGCAAGCTATAAGACTAGATGACTCAATTACCCCCTTTAAATCACTACAATATAGTAGCAAGCTGGCCCTTTACGCAGATGATCTGCTGTTATACACAAATAATCCAGGGGAGACCATACCAAGAGTTGAAGCACTGCGGGTCGAATTCGGCGCATTATCAGGTTATTTAGTTAATACCTCAAAGACCGAGGTAATGTGCTGGAATTTCGATGGCTGGGAGGGGCATGCAAATGAAGAACTATAATATTTAGGTTTCACTATCATTAAAAACCTGGACAAAATGTCCCAGATTAATTTATCTAGGACTAGTAATGAGATAGACCATATATTTGCCAGGTGGAGGAATCACCCATTGACAATCTATGGTAGGGTGAACCTGGTGAAGATGGTCATCTTGCTTAAATTGACATATCTTTTTAATACAATTCCTCTAGCCTTCACAAGTAAGGACATTGATAAAATTTAAAGCAGGATTATAAGTTTCATTTGGGCCAACAAGGGAGCTACATTGTCCTGGAAAAAGCTGAGACATAGGCTGGCCAGGCGGGGGTTTGGCCCTCCCGAATATTAGGTGGTATTCCATTGCTTTCCAGTTTAAAAACATTAGGAGGCTACTTGTAAAGCCAGAGGAGTCATCCTGGGGGAGACTAATGGGTGAAATGGTCAGGACAGAGAGCGGTTGTGGGGAGGAGGGCTTTTTGTATAAGTTTGGGGCACCAAGGTTTTTTAAACGAGTGCATTTGAAGATACTTAGGGCTGCCCTGGAAATTTGGTTCAAGGTGAGACGCAGATGGGGGATTGGGTATTATTCAGACTTCGCCCCTATATGGGATTTACCGGGAACTCCGATCTGCCTGAAGGATACCATGGCAGTCCCATTAAAAAGGGCAGGCATCACTAGTTGGTCAAATCTTATTTCAGACGAGGGGGTTCACCCATGGGAGGCACTGAGGACCAGGATTGGAAGTGACTTCTCCAGGTTTAAATACTTGCAGCTGACTTCCTGGTTTAATGCGGAAAAGGGGGACGCAAGTGGGGACTGGGAAATAGAGTGTCTCCTGCAGACTCCCCATCGTAAAAAGTAGGAAGTGTCCATCTGGTATAGGAAGGTTATGGAAGCAGACGATATAGAACTTCCTCCGCAATATGCAGTTTGGAACCAGTCCCCTCTTGAGTTGATAGCAGCAGACCTTTATGAACCCTCTTTGAAACTTTTATATAAACATGTTAAATTGGCCTGCCTAAAGAAGAATCACTTTTATGTGGTTAATAGACTATACTATACACTAAAATGCTAAGTTCGCCCCCATATCCTCTCCCAAGTGCCCAAGATGTAATGCCCTGAGTGCCAATGATATACACATCTTTTTTGAGTGCCCTGTCCTTAGAGACTACTGGAGAGAAGTGAGGATGCCCTAGGTGGCATCTTTAATTGTAACATCGTGATCAATATCTCCCTGGTAATTTTTGGAGAAGATGGCGTGCCTAGGAAAAACCTATCGCAGATGCAGAGGGGTTTGTTGCTAAACCTGATACTACTAGCCCGGCGAGAGATATGTATGAAGTGGAAGGACCTGCACCGTCCTAGGTGCGAGGACTGGCTTAAGGCTGCGTTTGGTATGGCTCGCTTGGACCAGGGAGGAGCCAGGGAAAGCGAGGTGAACATCTGGCAGGTCCTAGTGTCTTGGGGCCTGAACTTGAGACTGGTATAATTTGCACCTGGTACCCCCATCTTGGTCCTATGATTACACCAAGCCTACATCAACGGGGCTGGTCTGGTTAGACCAAAGCGAAGGCAGTGGCCACAGGGCGCACAGTATTGTAGGACGGCCTTCTCTGTTAATGCTTATTGGTGAGATGAGGACTAAAAAATGAAAGATCACCCCAAAACTTTCCATGCATAACAAGGAACACCAGAAAAACTATTTTTGGAAGCTTTTGTGCAGATTCGTCAAACCGCACCAAAGATATAGGCAAGTCAAAAAATGCTTTTTCTTTAGAAAACATGGTCCTAACTAGCGCAGGGCGTAGTTTGCGAAGTAGCGCTTCGCGAAGCTACGCAAAGTGCACTTCGCACTACGCGAGCTACGCGTAGCACTACACGAACTGCGTAGTAGCATGTTCGCACTGTGCAAGATGCCGTTTTCAATGATTGGCCAGTGCGGACAAGCATCCGGCACTGTGCAATCATTGAAAAGGGCATCTTGCACAGTGCGAGCTGTAGTTTTCTGCCGCTCGAGGAGATTTTTACTCGAGCGGCAGCTTTCTTACCGCGAACTGGTATTTTCTCATCGCGAGCATACGCGACCACTCGCAATGAGAAACCAGACCTCCTAGCGTTGAGAATCTCGCAGGGAGGTTTATTTTCCACGCTCGCGATCGGCAACTTGATGTTGCTGATCGCGAACGAGGAAAAAGTCTCGCCAGGATGTCATTTTGCTTGCTTGCGGTCGCCAACTTGACGTTGAGGACCGCGAGCAAGCAAAAAATGACCGCTGCACTACGCTACGTGTGTTCGCACTGTGCTACTTGCAGTTCTCGTAGTGCGAAGTTGGGCAAACTTCGAAAACTACGCGAGCATAGCGTAGTGCTTTGCCCAGGCCTAGTCCTAACTATAACTAGATACTGGCGACCACCAGTAGGTAATAGATATATATATAACCTAATTCGTCACACCGCACCAAAGATATAAGCAAGTCCAAAAAAGCTTTTTCTACGGAAATATGGTCCTAACTATAACTAGCTACTGGCGACCACCAGTAGGTAATAAATATATATATTACCTACTGGCTGTCGCCAGTAGGTAGTTACAGTTAGGACCTAGTTTCCATGGGAAAATTGTTTTTTGATTTGCCAATATCTTTGGCACCGTTTAACGAATCTTTACGAAATTTTCAAAACTAATGGGGCGCTCGGGTCTGCTCCTGTCTTTAAGTTTCGGGGTGATTTGTCAAGCCAAGAAACAAGGGGGTCCCAAAAAGCAGTTCTCCATGTTAATTTCCATAGGAACTTTTTTTTGCGGCAACAGCCAGAACTCCTGAACGGAATTAAACCAAATTTGGCAGAGAGATAGCTCTTGGTAGAGAGTGCACTCTTTGCTTTAAATGGTGTAAATCCGTTCATGAGAAATCTAAAAAATAAAAAGTATAGAGATCTAATGACCGCGGTGGATCCGCGAACCCTCCCCAGCACGAGCTTCATTCTGATTGGCTGCCAACACTCCAAACCAGGAAGTGTTGGCACCATCTTGTGACACGGTAGAACCGATTCACAAGAAAAAAGGTGAAAAAAATAAAAAGGGTGCAGGGTAGCAACACCTTGACCCCCTAAGCCTGGTCAGGGGGTCCCAGAGGGGTCCCAGGGGCAAAACAGCATTAAAAAAAAAAAACATTTCAGTGGAATTCAAGAATTCCGCCGAAAAAAGCACGGACTCACGCACTTCGTTTTAATGAGCCCCCCGGGTGAGCCATGTCCTGGCGGCAATATGCAAATATATGCCGGGGACCACCACCTCCCGGGGCCTTGTGTAAATTAAGCACGGGGCGCACGGCCCCCCGGAGCCCCAGGTCTGCCACCTCCCAAGGGCTTTAAATAATTAGGGGTGGGTGGCCTTGCATGCCCCTCCCAAGCCCGGGGGACGGCCACCTCCCTGGGGCTTTAAGTAATATGGGGTGGGGGCCTTGCAGGCCCTCCCGAGCTCTGGGGACTGCCACCTCCCCAGGGCTTTCTTTAATTATGCGCGGGGGCACACTGCCCCCCGCAGCCCCAGGGACCGCCACCTCCCCAGGCCTTGGTTTAAGGGTGGGGCGCCCCCAAGCCCTGGGGACCACTACCTCCCCAGGGCACTAATTATTGAAGTGCGGGGGTCTGTTGGGGACATTCATAACAGCCACTAGAAAAAACTCCAATGTCTCTCTCCAGCAGGAACATTATTCACCCAAGATATCCAGACATGTTTACTGTTAACTGAAAACTGCTGGGCACACAAGGAACTCTGCTGAAGGTGCTTTTAAACCCGTAAGGTATTTCAAAATTCAGCACTCTCTAAGGTCAGCGCCAGGTGTAGCTGCACCGGTTGCACCACCATAAAAGCTGGTCTTGAAACCACATGTATCACAATGAGAAAAAAAAAGTTAGGACTCGAATATCTACTCACATTGGACATGGGACAGACCCTTGCAAAATTGTGCTGCTTTCCAGGAGTTTTCCTTAACTGCTTCCCTCTCTCAGCAGATCCTGTTTTTTATTGTTTGTACTTTCATCTCGCCTCTATGATAGCCCTGATTCTCTTGGGCTTCCTACTCCCTCCTCATCTTGCCTCTTCCTCTCAAAGTACTTTTTTGTACAATTCTCTTTTCCGCCTTGTCTCCATTTGTCTTCTCTCTTTTTTCCCCATTTGCCTTTGTATGTCACCCATTTTATTTTCTCCACGCTTTTGTTCAGTTAGAGCAACATTTTCCCGAAGTGACAGGGTAGTCTATTTGTATGCATTTGTTCTCACATTAATCATTATTTATCTGGAGTAGAATAACTAGTTAAAAATATAAACAAGCATTTGCAATGCAGTAGGTCTCGCATTTACGCAAGTTTAAGCTATTGGCATTGTAAATAACAATGCCTATTATTTTTGTTTTTTAAAACATAAATAAAAGGCATTGTTATTTGCAATGCCAATAGTTTAAACTCGCGTCAATGTGAGACTTATTGCATTGCAAATGCTTGTTTTATCTTCTCAGCCTTGTTCTGCTTAGAGACATTGACACTATATCATTTGACAGCTGCTAATCACGCTTGAGCCCGGTCGTGGGCAGTCGGGACACCCCTCTTGTCCTGGGTGTTTTCACTTCTGGCTTTCCTTTGCTCATGGGGGTTTGCCACTCGAACATTCAACAGTGTCTGCCCTTTTGAGCCCTGTCATGGATAGTTTAATGCCAGCACACATGCTTGGACTTCATTTTAAATCTGACTGTTTCAAAAGGAAAATACTTCCGACCAACCCCCCTTCTTTTTGGCAGACACGAGGCTGAGGGCTGGGGACGGGGTCTATTTGCTTGTTCCCAACTCCTCTTGCTGAGTCCCCCGCCTGGCAAAGCTCTGGTGCACCATTTTGAACGTGCCCAGGTGTGCACTTTTAGGCTCAGACACTTCTGCACGCACCCAGCTAGGGCTAACATTTTACACAACCCTAAAAACACAGCGCTAGGACCCTAACACAGGACCAACACATGTTCACATGATGTCACAAAACACGTGACCCCCACACATCTATGTCGGTTCCGAGGAGGGCTCTCACACGCCAACCCAAGTCATTTCCGGGGCGTGGCTCCTGTAACTTTTAGGTGATGAGTAAAGGTATCCCTATTTACTACTCATGTCTCATTTCACTTACAATACGTCATTCTTTTTCTCTGAGTTGTGTTCTTGCTGGGAGCCTTTGGAGATGAAAATGATGCCGCTCGTCACTCGCACCCGGCCTCAAAGGCTCCGCAGCTCATTAAGGGAAATAAAGATACATTTAGTGTGTCATGTCACAAGCTACCGAAGTCTGAAAGTGTTTCGTTTTCTGGCATTCCCAGGCTGTGTAGGAAGTAGCTGTGTGTGCGCTCTGCTGGGGTGTCCCTTATGCAACGTAAAGCCTTTGTGGAAGACAGTCCCGCTGTTGGCATAGCCCCAAAATTCATTCACAATATGCTTGGTGTTAGGAAAAGGAGTTGCACCCCAAGAAAACTCTCGGAACAACAATAAGAAAATAGTTCATATTTCCAAATGCAAACCTCACTTGCCAGTTCCTGGGCTGCTTGCGTCACCACACAGATATTAAAGAGAGGTTAATGCCAGCCCCTGAGCTCAGAAGGGCTCTGTATCACAGTATTTATCTTTCATCGTGTCACATAGGGTTGCAGTCGTAAGGTACCTTCCTCTAATCTGTTGGTTGTCATGTGATGGGCCCACCTCTGATAAAATCATAAAACCGGAGGTCCTATTATCTCATCCCAGATAATGTATTATTCAGCTGGTTAGATTTTTTCAGTTAAGAAAGAGAACCCCCAACCCCTCTTTTTTGGTTCCAGGTTGTTGGGTTCACGCACACTCACGCCACACATTCTATCTTGAACACAGACCCCCAACATACCTAAACCAGGCCTATTGGATGTAATATTCCTCAACACCTCACCTTGTGTTTGGGGCAGGCTTGTGAAGGACAACCTCAAGAGACTCCTCATTAGACCACGACTCGAAGGGATGAGACAACTGGAAGAGTACAACGGGGGGGGGCGTGGGAAAATGGGAACCCCATGCAAATATATCTCACAGGAATCGATAAGAGCCAGGACGGGGGCTTAGAGGACTAATACATCCACTGTAGGGGCCTGTGCTTGACCTCTTGGTCACAGGTTTAAATCCAGGTTGGGCCACTCAGCCTTTCATGCTTCTGAGATCGATAACATGAGTATCATTGAGCTGGGTAACATTAAACATCTGTTAATTAGCGCTTTACAAATACACGCTATGTTAGCTTAAAAAGCAGACTTGAAAGGCAGAGGCCAGAACAAAGGACGTAGGACATGATTTGATGTGCGGCACACAGTGGGAGAATTGTCCTATAGCCTCCTCTCCAGTAGGACAGCAGACTATCAACCACGAGCTAGGGTTTGAAAATGTAAGCAAGGCCTGGGTCAAGCACGGGTAGGCAGCCCTGCTTACCCCGCTGTGGCAGCTCTGCACAGAGCAGGCCTGAGAGAGGGAACCAGCATCAGAGGCGGGTAAACCAGGAATGGGTTCAAACAGCTCTGCATGATGTGACACTAATATTAGCCATGTCCTTAGGCCAATACTAACAACTTGTGTTTATTACTAGACAAATGAATCCATCGTATGCACATTGGACGAAGGGAAGATTAAGATAAAGCTGCAGGAAGGCAAGCCTCTGCTTTCAGCACTCCATGCAAATGTTTGAGGTGGGAGTAGGACTCAATTAGTTATTTATTGTACCCAGATCGGAACCTGTGACCCACCAGGTGCGCGAGGATAACTGCAACACAAGCATTAATCCGCTGAGGTATCTTTCTCATAATACAAATCAAAACCCTAAGTTGCGTGCTTTGTTCTGAAAGGCACATTAGCTTGAAGGGGCATTTTTTGAGGATTCAAAAGAGAGGCCATAAATTACAAATAAAACTCTGGGTACTCTGATTGGCTTAAAAACCCATTTTTTACAGCATTTCAAAATGAAACCATAGCACAACGTGGTCCTATAAAAACCAAAAACTAATCACGGACAGCAAGGCAACTTCAAATTTAAATTCATTGCGCAGAATATTTACTGTTCCTAGAAGGCCGTGCGGCTCCTGAACACAGCGCAGGGCCAGGCGGGGGGATGAAGAGTCAGAGCCTGAGGGAATCCGTGATATAAGGGACTTTGAATACCACAGGTCTAAATAGAAAGGCTCGACTTGAAAAGGTGGTGAAGGTGGAGAATTGTGCCCCAGCCTCAGGTGGCATCAAAAACACTGCGCCTAAAGTCACTGGCAACCAAAGTCACTGGCACCCCAAAACACGGGCACCGAGATCTGAGGTGGGATTTTATGCCTGTATGTGAGAGAAGAAGTGTGTCCTGATTTCTGACCCACGGACCACCACATGGCACACAGTCCTGCTACTGTACATCGAGTCATTGGAGAAAGGGTCCAGGTGCAGGTGCGCATGCCCCGCCTCTGTGTGCCCCGGCTCCACCAGTCCCCCTCTCAAAGCCCCCAGCCGGGGGTGATAAATGAACCTGGTCACCCCAGGGCTGACTAAAGTTGTCATGACCCAACCCTGACACATTATAGGGGTGGGTACACCCAATGTACCCCCCTTGAAGATACACCACTGCACACACAAGGCAGACACAGCACCACACGCAAACACACACCCTGGCATACCCCAAACATATCCAGCGCTCAGCGGGCCACACATACCCCACAAGACACCCCACGCACCCTGCACGCACCTCAGCTTCCTTCTCTGGAGTCGGGGGTGGTCGGTTGTTTCCCTGTGGCAGAGCTACCTGCAGTGAGCTGCATCACTGGCAGAGCAGAAAGGTTTTGGGGTGGAGAGGGTGGAGCACCCCGGTTAAGGACCAAGCTCGGGGATCACACAGTGCATCAGAGGGAGGAGAGAGACGCTGGTTGAGGAGAGAGGGCCCCAGGGAAGAGGCTACCATCAGAGGGAAGGACGCTGGCAGGTGAGGGAGAGCCCTAGGGAAGAGGCTGGCATGAGAGGGAGGGGAGAAAGGGGGCTGGTGAGGGAGAACCCTAGGGAAGAAGCTGGCATGAAGGGGGGGCGACGCTGGCTGGTAAGAGGGGACACTAGGGAAGACGCAGCCATGAGAGAGGAGAGACGCTGTCTGGTGAGTGGGATGGGAGAGACGCAGTTTGAGAAGAGATGCGCCCAGGACCAGAAGGAAAGAGGCTGCAGTGTTCAGAGAGGGGTGGGGGGGGGGCACTTACTTTCGGAACTAGAGTTGATGACGCCGCACTGTGGGCAAGGAGGGGGGAAGTCGTGAGTGCAGTAAAGGCCGTTGCCTCCCACCGGCAGTAGGCTATGAAGAAACAAATCCAACCCCGTTCCTTTAAAAACAAGCTGGCTCCATGGAGCCGACGGGGAATGGAAACTGAAAGCGCGATATGAGATGTGCAAGCAATAGCGGCAATGGCTGGCAGCTTGTGTAAAAGGCTGGTGTGGGAGGAACGGAGATCTTACTCAGAGGACAGCGAGGGGAGTTGTAATCTGCAGACCGGACCGAGGTAGACCCGTGGGAGGACGAGAGCAAAGCAGAGAGTGTGGGACGCTAGAAGTGCGACCAAATGAACTGGAAAAGAAACGCAACCCAAGTCAACAAGACCAGGCGCCCTCGCTCGCGAAAGTGAAAGCGTGGAGGAGTGAAGAGAAGCTGCCAACGCTGCCGTACACGCTCACAGCCCATGTCTCCAAAAGCGTGCGTTCACAGCGCATGTCTCCAATGTGTTTACACGCTTGTGCACCTCTCCTGTCCCACTTCGCTAAGCAACCCGGCAACAAAAGTCTCGCTTACCTGAGCAGCGCATGGCGCTGCATCGCTAGGCGAGACCTAAAAAGGGACTGCAAATACCTCCCAACATTCCGCCTTCAAACGTTTCTTGTACGTATTCATTTCACAGAACGCAAACTTGGCTGAATGTGCAACCCGAAAATAGTTTTATTTAAAATGCAATAA
Organism: Lissotriton helveticus; assembly: GCF_964261635.1. Lineage (NCBI taxonomy): Eukaryota > Metazoa > Chordata > Amphibia > Caudata > Salamandridae > Lissotriton > Lissotriton helveticus. Next base: position 576,713,520 of record NC_136067.1, read on the forward strand.
TCAACAGAATAATTGTAGGCAGACACATCCAATTTTGTATGGCGCTTGCAAATGTTGTTTCATTTTGGTTTTGTAACCATAGCTTTGTAGTGAGGTTGAGGCAATAATCACAGAGACTCTGTTTAGGTGCTGGGCCCCTTGCTTGCTGTTTTCAGGCCAAACAAGTCGTATGCCATGCTGCTCCTCTGTGGACTAAGTTTAGCAAGGTGTGCTCTATTGTAAAAGGGCCCATTACCCCTGCAGTAAGCGTTTCCCGCCTTCACTGTCTTCTGGGGATTTCAGGGAGTAGTCTCTTATCATGCCAATTGATCTTTTGAGATGCACAATCATGCATCTGCACTTCTACCAGTGGCCATCCTGAAGTTCTGCACAGAATGCTGCTTTTCGGTTTCATCTCGCTCAATAGCAATCGTGCTAAAAAGACATTTTGGAGATTCTTGTAAACATTTCCCTGTATAGGGAGTATATATTGTAGGGGAAAATGGGATTTAGTGTTTAATGTATCTGCTTTGCAGTGGATTCAATAAGCCACATTTAATTTCCTGTCTTTCGAAATTAAAAATAAAAAGAAATCATGTGTGTCTGGAAAAAATGCACAATGTAATTTTGTCTTAGACAATATTATTGATGTTAAGTGCCCTATAAAAATGTAACATTTAAATTATGAGTAGTGGGCAGCAATTTTAATTTAGCCCACTTTGCCCATAACTTAAAATGTCTCTGATTTGGAGACGCGCAGAGAGGTTACAGAAGAAGCGGGTAAATGGCATTGCAGTACACATAGAACTTAAAAAAGGGGTGGTCTTGCAATTCCCATGTTCACCCAAATGGAAGAAGAAAACGGAGGCACTAGAAGACAATATTAATTTCCCTGAATGAGTGAGAATAACGCAGGTGTCAAGGTCTAAGCACACCATTCAATTGTATTCTTGTGATGTATGGAGATTTGGCCTGCTACAGCAAGTATACTTTAACATTTACAATGTTTCAGAGCAAATGCAAAATGGAGAATACTTGACAATAGGCTGGCAAATTTGCATATTTTTTAAACGAGGGACCCCTAGTCCTTCAAACATTTGTGAGACTTTCATGAAGAAACACTTGGAAGAGGGACACAAGAAACGGAGGGGGGTAGAAATGGTAGATGTAAGCTAGGGTGCAAGCTGTGTTGATACTACTAAGGATTAGGCATGAGTAAAGACTCTAGCGTGAAGAGAGGGTTTAAAGGCATAGACGTTGATATAGTTACTAAGACAAAGGTGTGGTAGTGGTGAATAGGATGTGTGTAGTGGTAGAAATACTAGGGGATAGGTGGTAGTAGCAGGGTAGACGTAGGGTTAAATACACTAGGGTATCAGTAGGTTTAGATGCAAAGGCTGGAGTTGATATAGTACGGTTTAGGCAGTGAGAGAGAGATTATGGAATAGAGCTAAGTTATAGGTAAGGGTAGAGATACTAGGGTGTAGGTAGATAGGAGGTTGTAAGGTAGAGGCAAGGGTATCAGTACAAGAATAAATATATAGGTAGAAGTACTAAGGTACAGATAAAAAGGACTAGCCCATGTAGTAGGATAAGGATCAATACTAAAGTAAAGACAGGGGTACAGGAAGTAGGGTCTATGTGCCAGCAGAGGCAGGCTTAGAGATGCTAGTGTATAGTCAGAGATGCAGGCACTATGGTAGACATACTAGTCTATAATTGGGGCTATAGGTTCTCGGGGATAGGTTGTGGTACTAAAGTATAGGTAGTGGTGGCAGCACTAGAGGTGCATGTACTATCGTACTGGAGTAGCAGCTTAGACGGGTATCAGAAGAACCAGGTATACTAGAGTTTAACAAGAATTATTAGTACTATGGTACAACCAATGGTACAGGCCCAAGTTAAATAATCTCTCTGATAAGTCGACCCAGAACTGTAAGGGTCCTAGTGCACATAGTCTCACAATACTACATCTCCCCCCTTGTAAAATAAAGAGTACAAACTGTGACATTACATTTGCTCAATAAGTCGTCAGGCGCTCACAATTATTGGCCAGATTGAGTGGCATGAAATGGTTGAGATGCACTCGGTTCCTGCAACGATGATATAGATTTTGATGCTTGATCTGGACTGTCAAGTGGGGTTGCCGCATTCACAATTGCAGGAGATGATGATCGTGGAAGTAGGTACTTAAAGTGTGACAAGTCTTGTGTGATGGACTGTTCTGGACGATGGGCCATCACCACGTGTTCTTTGCATGTATAAACCTCAGAGAATTAACAGATTTAATTTCTGCCTGACCAGGACCAAGCCACCTTTATTGAAGACTGTTTCCTTGGCTCGTCAACGCCGATCGGCGTATGTTTCCATTTTACATTTTCAAGATGTGATGTGACATGAACCTTATCAGCATTTAAGGATCAATCTACTATCCTCTGTGGCAGTTTGGTTCTGATGGCTCTCCCAAATAGCAAGGTGGTAAGACTTTCACCAGTTGTTGAGTGAGAAGTTGAGCGATAAGCACGGAGGGCTTGACACAGGCCTTGACTTAACTCGATCCCCTCCATTGATTACCCTCTTGAGAGTACCTATGAATTATTCCATGACACCATTTGCTTGAGGCCACAGAGGTGTACTATTCTGATGACTGACATTCAGTCTGACTAGAAACTCCTTGAATTCTTTGCTATTGAACAGTGGACCATTGTCTGATTTGAGAATGGCACCAATACCCCACGCTGCATAGATGTAATCCAGCAACTCAATGACCTTGTGATGGGTTGTCAATGATAACTCCTCTAGCAAAGGAAAACAAATACTCATCAATGACTACTATGAGTTCATGTCCGTTTTCTAGGGGCACAAAGAAATTACCTGCAACTCTTTCTCAAGCCCGTACAGGAAGGTCAGACATTGTGAATGGATGCTGCTTCACATTGGAGGAAAGACAGTTGCACTCTTAGTACCCTCTCAACTCGCTTGTCTAAACGTGGGAACCACACTCTGACTTTTAGAGCTCTATTGGGAGCTACAGTGACACAATGTTCTTCATGGGCTAGTTCATTGACTCTTGTCTTAGGCTCTCATGTATGACAATTCTTGAGCCTCTCAACACAACACCTTCCTTGGTAACAGTAAGTTCATCATGTAAATTTTTTAATTTTTTGAAATTAGACATCGTCAGCAAAAGGTCAAACACTCTTCTTCATGAAGGGTCAAAATGACATCTTTGAGAATAAACCTGTTCTTGTCAGCATTAGTAACAGCAATTGTCTGTTGAATGGATAGAGCCGCTGGCGTACTGGATTTCACAATTAAGTTGATGTACTCCTTAGCTGTTTTGGATGTTGTACTGTGACAATGTAGCGGTACTGGTGAATCAGCAGGGCTCTGATCTTTATCCAGCTTGTGTACAATTGCATAGTCGTACTCTTGCAGTCACAAACCCCACCTCTCATGGCGAGGGGGCATCTTGGCTTTCAGATTACCAAAAATGGTGAGCAGTGATCAGTTATGATAGTGAAACGCTTTCCGTATAGAAACACATAAAAATGTTCACAGGCCCACCCCACAGCCAGACTCTCCTTCTCCGGCTGAGAATAGGCATGTTCTGTGTCCGACAGGCATTGACTGGCATAGACCACAAAATGTCTCTGAGCAATTGGAAGACCATTATGTTGAACAAGTATTGTCACCAGCCCCACCAGGCTTGGATCTACTGTACTCTTAGTCTGTAATCTGTGGTCAAAGTAGGCCATCTCAGTCACATTCTCAATTGCATGTTTTATTATTTTGAAGCTTTGATCCCATTCAGCAAACCAGTGGAACAGGACATTTAGTTTAGTCAAGTCTCTCAATGGGGCACTCACAGTAGCAGAGTCACAACTGTATCTTGAGCAATAACATCTTGTGGGGGGCAAGTAGCTGACAGAGCTTTCACTTTATCAGGGTCAGTGGTCATTCCTCCATCAGAAAAGATGTGTGCACAGAACTTAAGTTTGGTCTTGTGAAACTCATAGTTTGCTGCATTCAGAGTGAGACCTGCATTAGCAAGTAACTGGCACACTTGTATAAGAGCCCTGTTATGCCCCTCTTGCAGTGCTCCAAATACCAGTATGTCATCACTGTAATTAAAAGCATGTGTAACTGGTTGAATTATTAGATGTGTAACATCATTAAATATTTCTGCAGCGGACAACACTTCAAAACTCAACCTTTTGTATCTGAACAAACCAACACGTCAGGAAAGTAGTAATGTACCTGCAGTTCTCTTTCAACTCGAGTTGATGGTATCTCTTGTTCAGGTCAAGGCGGGAGAATACTTTGGCACCGTACAGTTGTATGATAATGACCGCTATGTGCTGACCAGGGTATCTCTCTCACTCTCTCTCGATTACTTTTTTGGACTGGCACATACGAACACAGATGCGCACTGCACCTTTTATGGCACCGACACTATGGGCGAAACCCATGGCGTAGGACCGGTGGAGCGCTCAATGATGTCATGCTTCAAGCGTTTCAAGTTCTTTCCCAACAGCTTCTTGCAAGTGGAAAGCGACTCTGTGGAGCCGCTGGGCACCAGGACGAATGTCCTCATTGAGGGGAAGTCACACCTTCATTGTCTGGACCCTGCCTAGGCCCTGAAATAACAGGAACTGACTTACAACTTTAGATTGAGTGTGGGGGTTGCTAATGAGAGATATCGGTCCCATGTCAGAGGCGGTGGCAAAACTGAGGTAGGCGTGCACTGGGCGAGGCTCCTTGAAAACATGAATTGGCACGTGTACTGATACTGCTTTAGGTTTCAATGTCACTGTGAACGACCTTTGGCTCTGCTAAGGTTTAGAAGCAGTCCATGTGTATATTTTTGTGTTTTACGGGTTGAGACATGGCACAGGAGATAGGCTGCTGAACGTTTTGACAGATTCTATCCCTTTGTCTCCCGTCTACTCAGGCTGAAGATAACACCATAACCTTTTCAGCTTTCAATGTTTTGAGAAACAGATATCTGTACACCCTCTAATAGGCCCTGCTCAAGGAAGTGAATAAAGGTCAAACATTTTGGCAAAATGTTTACTTTTCATTTAGCTTTTTAATTCTTGAGAAGGAATTAAGATGAAAAGGTAGAGTCAGCCCGGTGGCTATTTCTCTGTTTTCGCGTTTAGGAGATTGTCTACAAAAGTGCCCTTGTACAGAGATCTGTAAGAGACAGAGAAGTGCAGCCACTCTTTGGGACCAGGCTGTTTGTACATTTGGTCCCAAATTGGTAAACGAAAAGCAAAATCAGATTTTTTTTTCCTATTCAAATTAAGAAGGGCATTGGCCGTGCATCTTTTCCACAAACCTTAAGTAGTAATAGTGTAATAAAGTCACAATCTACCTAACAGGAAACCTCTATGAGATAGCACAATGTACACTTGCAATTAAAAGAATAAACATATTTGGTGCATCCTCGTTGTTTTATGATTCTTCTTCATCCATCTTTGAGAATGTCAACAAACTATTTTAATTTGTAAAGCTTTAGGAACAGTTTTTAAATTAAGTGGTTCAAATGATTTAAATAATTACATATTAAGGTGATATGTGAATATATCTTCTAAGCAGTTCACTAGTTATATAATAACATGCATTTTCTTTTACAAATATACTTATAATAATTTTAGATTTGTAAAATGCGATTTATCACCCCTAAGGGCATCCAGACGCTGCGGGCTGTTGGGGAGATTAAATGAGCTATTGCCCAGAGTCACATGATGCTGAGCTGAACTGCTGTTAGCACTAAGCAATACTAGTCATTCACTTATCTAGCCATCTTACATTCCCTTTTCACTACTGATAGGTCTACATCTCCCATTGAATAACATTGGACTTACCTTATTACATTTAATAAACTCCAATTTCCAAATAGGAACAGATTACCAGTAGGAATTTAAATAACATTTTTGAAAATGTCACTTTTAGAAATTTGGCATTTTCTTGCATTAACCGCTCAGTGGTTGCTCTGTCTCAGGGATGTGGCCTAATGGCCAAATCCGTTGACCTTGAAGCTGGGGAACCAGGTTTGAATTTTGACATGGACGCTCAACATCCTGTGATTCTGGGACTGCTGTTGTGCTGTACTGACCTGCTACCTGCAGCACTCTTGCCTGGGTGAGATGACTGGACGTGCATTTGTTGAACCCAGGACCTCAAAGTGACTCCAATGCCTGGTTGGCAGGCCTAGGACTAGAGCCTGAGGGACAGAAGGCTCTAACAACCATGAACGTAGCACCAGGACTCTGCCATATGTGTGTCTACCATACCAAGTGGTGCCACCTCAGTCCTGGACCCTTGGAAATGGGCCTTAGGTATTCTGACAGCCTCTGAGGATCCAGTGGAACCAACCTGTGCTATGCAGCACAACCCCGAGCAGAACCAAAGCATCGCCACTGCTCCGTGGATTGAACCCATAGCAAATACCAGCATCACCTGTGCCGCCTCTTGGCAACTGCTGCTTCCAGTGCATCCTGAGAGCAGGCCCTCGCATCCCTCATCGACGAGCCTCATCAACTGACTTTGTTCAGTAGGCCTCACTAGGTCCCTGTAGCTGGCCGCACTCCATTGCAGTCAGCATGAACTTCTGACTTTGTTCCTGTCCGTAGCGAGCAGATATCCACAGTTAGAGCATTGAGCTTTTAGGAGCTATTTCTATTGAAATCTTTAAACCTGCATATCCCTGGTTCTATTGATTGGATTTTTGTTTTATTTATAAAAAATACTCTATTTTTCCTTTTGCGGTGTGTGTTCTCACTGTGTTACTGTTTGAAGAGTTGTACATATACTGTACATGTTGGCTCTGAGTTAAGCCTGACTGCTATGTGCCAAGCTACCCGAGGGTTGAGCACAGGTTAATTTAGGATTGTGACTTCAGCCTGAGAAGCATTGTGGTCGCTGCTTGAGAAGGGTTTCAACCCCTCAACCAGGATCCAAAATTCTTACACTCACCTTCTGAATATGAACTATAAGGATTATGTTACCTAACCTTTTAGCATATGTTCTGTAGATTCACATGTTCTGCATACTCCTGTCATCTAGTGTTGGGTTCGAAGTTGTGCAACTTGCTTTTCTTCGAAGAAATCATTTTAGTCATGGGGTAGAGTGACTCCTCCTCTCAGTGATATTGCACATGGGCATCAACTCCATTATTAGATTGTTTTCTCGGAAGTATGTTAGAAAGTAGTTTAAGGAAAGTGACAGAACAAAGATGTCCATGCCAAGAGAAGTATGCAAAACATAACTGCAACAGCCACACGCCTCTGAGGAGGAGGGTGGGAGCCTGTGAATCTACAGCACTACAAGCCTCAAAAAGATGTTTACAGGGTAAGAAACATTATCCGTTTGATGGCATGTGTGGCTGTAGATAAACATACTCTGTATTGACTGTAAAGCAGTTCTTCCTTAGAAGAGGTGGCTAGCATGTGGGAGTTGCAGTAACTGAAAAAGGGTACGTAGCACTGCCTGACCTACATTGTTTTGATGGCATGCTAACACGTCTATACAGTAGTATTTAGTAAATCTCTTTGGTGTAGACCATGTAGCTGCTTTACAAATTACAGCTATGAGGATATAGTTTCAAAAAAGCCATAGTTGCCCCATTTTTACGAATAGAGTGTGCTCTAGACGTTAGAGGTAAGGGTCTTATGGCTTTAATATAGCAAGTTTAAATGCATGTTACTATCCATCTGGCTATACCTGTTGGTTATGGGGTTGTGACACAAATGGTAACAGTTCTCAAAGTAATCAGGTATGCAGCCGGATTATGGTTGCAAATCAGAGCCCCAGTTGGCAACTCTAAATGAAAAAGAAGGAAAAGCAGGAGGAAACAGAAGGGGAGTGATAGAGAATGGAAATATCTCTAAGTGTACAGGTTGGGATATGATGAAGCAGGGGAATTTCTCCTTTAGATCTTAGTGCCCTCACACACTCTTGCAAAAGTCATGCTTCATCATCGGGCGTTGCTCCTCGTGGGGGTGGCGCTGCAGTCCTCCACAGGCCCCGCGAGAGGGCTCTTTATCGGAGATCTTTTAGGTGACGCCGCAATTGTGCATGTGGGGGTGTGGGTCTAAAAAAAGGTGTGCGTGGTATCTAAAAAGAGGGTTTTACCCTACTGCTATCTAATCAACTAATTTTATTCAGGGGTCCAGGAGGTAAAAGATCAAATCTACCGCTGGAAGTGAAGCACCTCCACTAAACGAATACAAATGGAGGGGAGAGTATTGCTCTGCTGCTTCTCTTAGAAACCCATGCTTGTGTGTGGTGGTGAAAGTGTGATACGTGAGGTCGGCATGTTTCGCGCAGTTGTGGTCCCTAATGGATCCTGTTGCACTTCTTCAGGACCCTGTAGAGGTGAGTCTAAAAAAAAGAATAAAAATAGCTTTCAGGAAAGGCGACACCCTATAACGCTATGGTACCTATATTAAGGTGAAGTAACGCCAGAGTGGTGAGATAGAACATCAACTGTATTCCTAAGGACAACCCCTTAGAAAGTCATGGAGTGCCTCTACGGCAGAGTCCGCAGTACAGATGCGTCAGTTTTAGCTTCGTATCACAGCCTATTAACTGCCTCAACCGCTCGTGGTCTGCTGGAGTTACCTTTATGAGGTGGAGGAAAAAGCTACTAAGAGTTGCTTTGTTTTCCTGAAAGTTTTAGTTTTATCTATATAGAACATGAGTGCTCTTTTTACATCTAGGGTATGGAGAGCTCTTTCTGCCACAAAATCAGGGCTAGAAGAAAAAGACAGGTAGCTCAATGGTTTGATTGAGAGGAAATTGAGAAACTACCTTTGGAATCCATTTTTGATTAGTCTGTTGTACCAATTTTTTTTATGTATGTAAAAGAATTGTTCTTCTAAGGTTAATGTTTGGAGCTCACTAACAGACCTGAGTGAGGTAATGGCAAGTAGAAAACCACTTTCCATGATAGAAACATGCTCCATGTTCCATGCTGAACAAGTCCGCAAGATCGCTGAGCATCCCCTGCAGATATTTCACCAGCAAATGAATGTAATGGTGAAGAGCCCAGTTCCGTTTGCTCTGAGCGAAGTGTGACAACTGAGTAGACCGTGCCCGCCCCCCTCCTCTGTTTTTGTAGATAGTACACAGCTGTCATATTGTCTGTCCGGACTAGAACAACTTTGTGAAATAGATGGGAAAGGAACGCTTTCATTGAAAGGAATATTGTCAGAAGTTCCAAGTAGTTGATGTGTAGAGATTAATGTGTGGCATCTCACAGACCGTGTGTTAGACTTCACGGTCTCTAGTTGGCACAGGTAGGTACTTGTGACAAATAGGGACCCTGTCCTCTAGTCAGGGTAAGGGGATACACTCTTTAGATAACGCCTGCTCACCCCCTTGGTAGCTTAGCACGAGCAGACAGGCTTATCAAAGGCAATGTGTAAAGTATTTGGACCAACACTCACAGTAGCACAGTGAAAACACCACCAATGGACTTCACACCAGTTTAGAAAAATAGAAGTATTTAATCTAAACTAAACAAGGCCAAAACGACAAAAATCGAACATACACAGTTCAAGGATATTATTTCAAATGAGTTCTTAAGGTTGCTTTAAAATAATCCACAGTTGCGATACGTTTTAGCCAAAAGTACCTTTAGATGCGACAAAAGTTCCAAGGAAAAGCAGCAGCGTTGTAAAACAAGCAATGTGTCACTCCTGAGACCCTGGGGAGACGATGCGACAACCCCGCTAGACACAGCAGGCGTGTTGCGGTGACTCCGGTCTGTATGGAAGGACAGAACTCTCTCAGCAGAGTTCAGGGGGGAAGCTGGGGGTGAAGTTCTTTTGTTCCTGGGGCTTCTTAACAGGGAATCAGCTCTACTTAGGCCCTTGGAGATCTCTTCAAGCAAGGGGACACAGCACAAAGCAAAGTCCTTCCCCTCTCCTTGGCAGCAAAGCAACTGCAGGTCAGCCCACAAACACACAACAGGACAGTCCTTCCTCTTCAGTCTTCCAGCTTTCTCCTTGGCAGAGGTTACCTCTTGATTCTAGGATGATCTAATTTTCTTTAGTCTGGGGTCCTGTACTTATACCCCAAAAAGTATTTGTCCTCTTTGTGCAGGAGGGCTCTGAACCCGGTCTGAACCAGTTCTGGGTGTTCCTTGAGCACTTTGTTTTCCTGGCTTCTCCTTTCCTTTCAGGGAGAGGGGCAGGGTCGTCAGCTGCCCAGCAGGAGGTGGAGCCATCATTGTGGAAGGCAGGCGCAGCCCAATTCAGGCCAAGGTGCTACCCCCTCCCACTAGAATAGATGCAGATGGAGCTATTCAGCCCAGGGATGGCTCACTCAGCCTCTGGGAGCCACCCAGCCCCGGTCAGTCACAAACCAGACAGTCAATTCACAAAAAGGCCAAGGCACACAGAAAGGTCAGACAAGAGAACAGCCACTTTCTAAAAGTGCTGTTCTCAAACACAGGATTTAAAAACCACCTTTCCTAAAAGATGTATTATTAAATTCTGAGTTCAGGGATACCAGACTTTTATTTCCTATATTGCTCCTATGGAAAGATATGCAGGTAACCACTGTACACAGCATTCCCTATTATAGCCTATGGGCAAGATAGCCTTACAATCGTGAAAAACGAAAATGGCTGTAATTCACTACCAGAGCATGTCACTTGCACTAGTATATGCTCTCTCACATACACTGCACCCTGCCCAGGGGGGTACCTTGGGCCTTCCATAGGGGTGTCCAATGTGTAAAGAAAGGGAAGGGTTAGGCCTGGTCAGTGGGGACACTGGCCAGGTTGACATAGCAGTCCACAGACTGCACACAGGCACTGCGGTGGAAGGCCTGAGACACCATTTTAGGGCTACTCATGAGGGTGGTACAATCAGTGCTGCAGGCCCACTAGTAGTATTTGAATCACCAGCCCTGGCACACACAGTGCACTTTACTAGGGACTTCTTGGTAATACAAATATGCCAGTCATGGATAACCAATTACAGTAACAATTTTACTCAGGGAGCACTTGCACTTTGACACTGATCAGCAGTGGCAAAGTGCCCAAAGCATTTAAACCAGCAACAACGAAATCCAGCACAGCGTCAAAAATACAGGAGGTAGAGGCAAAAAGTCAGGGGAAACAACACCAAAGATGCCAGGTCTAACACCACGTATTATGTGTTTTTGTAAATATGCACCCCAACCCATTTCTGAAGCATCTGTTTGAGTGATTTAAGGTATAGGGTTCAGAAAAGGCTGCCCCTTCACCAGATCCTTGGATTCCACCATTGCGGAGAATGGTGAGTTTGACGGGCTATCAACACTGGATCCTGGAGGTGACCAAGTGACTGAGACCACTGGCGAGAAAGACACTGCTGGAGTCGGCGCATGTTTAGTCTTGCGTTGGGAACTATGGCAATGCAAGATGCCATCATACCCAGTAGACACATTACAGTTCGAACTATGAGTGTTCTGTTTGGCGGAAATTAAGGTACAAGTGTCTGAAAGTTCTGTATTCGAGCAGGATTGGGGTAAGCAAGCCCCAATTGTGTGTTTAGGATAACTCCTAAGTATGATTGAAGTTGAAGAGGCTGACGGTGAGATTTGCAGACATTAAGGGTGAACCCCAATTTGTGCAGCAGATCTATTGTCAGCTGTATGTGTTGCTGACACTGCTGATGGGTGTTGGCTTTGATTAGCCAGTCGTCCAAGTATGGGAATACATGAATGTTTTGTCAACGATACTACTGCTAGGCACTCCCCTTTGGTGTCACTACACTTGGTGCTGTAGCAACACCAAAGGGGAGCACCTTGAATTGGCAGTGTTTTCCTGCTATCACAAATCTGAGGTAATTGCGATGAGCAGGATGAATAGGCCTATGGAAATAAGCATCCTTTAGACCCAGAGTAGCCATAAAGTTGCCCATCTGTAGAAGTGAAATAACATCATGTAGCATGGCCTTATGGAAATGTTCTGATAGGATGTAGTAGTTGAGAGCTATGAGATCTGGGATTGGTCGCAGTGACCTGTCCTTCTTTGTAATTGGAAAGTAGAGGGAATACACTGCTGTGCTTTGCTGATGAAGGGGAACTGGTTCTATACCCCCTTTGAGTAGAAGGGCTGGCACTTCTTGTTTCGGAAGTGTTAGGTGTGATGTTGGGAGGTGTGGTAATGAGCTCCAGACAGTAGCCATGTTGGATAATGGCTAGTACCCATTGGTCTGTTGTGATGGTTTCCCAGACCGGATGAAATAACTGTAGTTTTTCCCCAACAGGTGTTGTGTGATCGGGAAGAAGAATGGGGCAGTCACTGTTTGGGTCGGAGGCTGCACCACGTGCTGAACCATCTCTGACTCTTCCTTTGTTATTATTGCCTCTAAAGGAGTCTTTGTCAAAACTTTTAGTGAAGGTGGATTGGCCTTGCTTCTTCTGTAAAGTGTAGGCATCTGTGGCAAAGGATTTGTATTCACAATTGTAGCCGGGGTGATGAAAGGAACCACGAAGTGTAGGAGTTTGCAGGGATCCTATTGCTTTCGCGGTGTCAGTAGCTTTCTTTATCTTGTCTAAACTGGAGTCCACCTGAGGGCCAAATAAATGTTCTTGGAATGGCATGTTCAAAAGAGTTTGTTGAACCTAAGGTTTAAAACCTGAACATCTGAGCCAGGCATGTCTCCTGGAGGGTATGCTGGTGTTAATTCTCCTAGCAGCTGTGTGTGCTGCTTTTAAGGCACACCTCATGAAATTGTCAGTGATGGCTTGACTTCAGAAACAATTTGTTGACCCCTTTTTTGAGATCTTCAGGAACATACTGCAGCAATTCTTCTATTTCATCCCAGTGGGCCCTACTGTAACATGTAAGCAGGGCTTGGGAATTGACTATACGCCCATGATTGGCTGCTTGAGCTGCAATATGTTTTCCAGCAGCATCAATACGTTTGCTCTTCTGGAGGCGGGGTATCCCCAGCGGCTTGTCTATTGGCTCATTTATGCTCTGTGGTAGCAGCAATGGAGTCTAGCAGAATCTGGTTACGTACGTAAAGTGGGTCTGATGATGCTGGATTATTTATCACCCGGGCAATTATTTGTTCTTTAAATATGTCATCTGTGTAACACAGCATGCAGGAAGTATGGGAAAACACTGTGTGTCCTTTGAGAGGATGACAATGTGTCAAGAGACTCTCTATGAAGCTGAACTTCATGATAGGAAGCTGCCCAAGCAATCACTTGCTGGAAAGCACTATCATCTTCTGGAGGGAAAGGGTGAGCTGGGTCAAGGTGTGGGTCATTGGAAGTTAAGAGGTCTGTATCATAAACATCCCAAGGATCAGGGTCCCCTACTGGTTCTCCTAAACTCTATTTGGGTAAACCTAGAGGTGTGTTATCGAGAGGGTCTTTGTCATGTTCTGCGGCATCGGGGGTGAGCGGATATCTGAAGAAACGGGCCGCAGGCAGGAAAGACTAAATTTCCCGGCATGCCGTGCATACGTCACGCAACAACGTGAGATGCGCGCGCAGACCGGGAAATAAAGGGCTGTTGCAGGCGGCGGTGAAACGCCGATAATTCGATACTGCGGAGGCGTCTTGGATTTGGCTCAGGTAGCGGTAGGATATCAGACTTGTTTCCCAAGTCCTACATTACCGTGAGTAACTGTTTCCTTGGGGTGTGAGGCGTTGGTTCCACCGATCCCAACAGCACACCCATTCTGCCGCTTTCATCTTGGTGGGTGCTCTCGGCGGACAGGCACTCGAGTATCTCTGTTTGCTGCGGAGATACCTTGGGGTTATTGATTTAGCAACAGCGGCCACAGGGAAAGAGACCCTTTGAAGTGTGTGGCCAAAACACTGTTACAGCTACGTCTGGTTTTTTGATGTATATACATGGTACTTTGGGAAAAGACAAGTGGAGTGGGCGATAGGACTCATACTGGTGAGAGTAACCACTGAGCCTCGTGTTACATTCTATTATGTCATCCTTCCTCTATGCCTCCAATGTGTTTAACTTTGTATGGATCTGATACCTAGAATGTATGATGCGTGCCTGCATCTTACATCCTGGGTTCCAGATTCCATACTAACCGTTTTTACTAGAGATCTTCGTTGTGAACTGATGTGCTGTGCTTCTATCCTGAAACTTCAATAAATACATAGATCTCCTCTTCAACCTGCCTATTCCACTTTTTTATATTGGCGACGACGACATCTTACAATTTCTGCCACAACCTACAGAAGCACAGAAGCAGAAATTTGAAGATTTAGAATCCACCGTGTAAAGGAAAACCTTGGAAAACGATTTCCGTTACCTCATCCTTCAGGAATGTGTCTGCGGTCTTACGACGCTTTATTCCGGAAGTTTTGCGTGTAAGAAGTCAAAACGTACACATTTTAATCGTTTTGGCTTTTTTGCGCGATAGAAGCTCGAGACGAAGTAAGCGTCATACCAGCCTGTAACGAATACGCTTCATCGTCAGTGCGCAACGTTTCTACTCATCACTGCGCTGTACTCTGTCATCACGCACTGCGTGACAGCGCCATTTTAGATCTCCATGGTAACGCTCAACATCGGGTTACCGGAGATGTGGAGATTTCTTCCTTGAACATTACACTGCGCAAAAAGGTACTAACCGTTTTTACTAGAGATCTTCGTTGTGAACTGATGTGCTGTGCTTCTATCCTGAAACTTCAATAAATACATAGATCTCCTCTTCAACCTGCCTATTCCACTTTTTTATACCTCGCTATTCAATAGAACGTAGTCTGGGCACTCAGAATTATGGTGTGTTCAAACTAACAAGGGAAAGAAATCCATGTAGGAAGTCGTCATATGGTACTACCTCTCAGGAACTCTTCCCTCCTGCATCATCTGTGTGGATTCCTTTGTCATGCAGGATTCATCAGTATTTCCTTATCTCGTTTATTTCAGGAGACAGGAGGGGTATTAAAGTATTGGAATTGTGAATTCCCCATACACTGGAATATGATACATAATAATTGGTATGTGTAATACAAATCCACAAACGTCATCATAGCATTGTGAAGACCTATCAGAGGGTATTGATTGTGTATCGTTTTGTTTTCGCAGCTGGGTACAGTTCCTAATACCTCCTCAAGCCACTGTCTCCATTGGATTTGGTCTTTTGTATTTTCCTTTACAGGTATAGCTACATCACATTTTGGGTGTTTATGTTATGGGATAGAGCGAAGGTGACTATACTAGGATAGGGAAGGTTGGGTATCTAAATCCCTGTTCTTTGTCGTTACAGATCTCCCTCCCCGCTGTCCCCTTCCTTTCCCGCGCCCCACTGGACTATCTTGGTTGTCTGTATTTTGTATTTGGACTCTGGGGTAGTTCAGAGGAGAAGGGTATAGGACTCTCAACACAGCCCCGAAGAAGCTGGAACGCTGAGCCTGATAGAATTATCGGCCCAAGAATTTCACCTCTTCTTGGCTGTGCGGAGAGCCTGCCATGACTACCTTAGAGGATGTCATGGCTGCTTTGGCCTTAGTCCAGGTAGAGCTGGCGGCTTCCAATAGAGAGGTTGCTGCCTCAAGGGCTGAGAACGCACAATTACGGGCCAGGGTGGATAGATTGCCCACTACCACAACAGCCACCGGGGCAACGAGTGGCACGACTCCGGCTACCTCAGTGGTAGTGGAAATGCCTGCACAAATCCCTTTAGCTCCACCTGAACGTTTCTATGGGGATAACAAAAAGGTACAAGTGTTCATGACGCAGGTCCAGTTGCACTTCATGTGCAAGCCCAAGATGTTTGCTACACACCAAGCAAGGGTTGCTTTCCTTATTTCGTATCTAGGGGGGGAGGCGGCACAATGGGCGGTTCCCATAGTTAGACGAGATGACCCCTATTATATCATTGGGATAACTTCCGGGAGGAATTTGAAAAAACCTTTGATAGGAGAGCAGAAACCTTTACAGCGGACAGAGAGTTGTTAAGAATTAAACAGGGAGATGCGGATCTGGTGACTTATCTAAACAATTTCAGAAGACTAGTGGCCGAAACGGATTGGCCCGAATCCAAGAGATCGGCCTTGTTCTATCAAGGCCTTAGTGAAGAAATGAAGGACGTTCTGGCACAAATTGATCCACAACCTCGTACCTGCTCCACCCTAATAGATCTAGCCCTACGTTTGGACCATCATATGAAGGAAAGGAAAGGGGAGCATAAGAAGAAGGAAAGAGCGGTTATGCCATATGAACAGGCGAGTAGTGGAGACAAAACGGCTACTTCCACAGAACCAATGGATATAGGAGCGGTGAGAGCCTCTTTACCAGCCAGCGAAAGAGAACACAGGCGCAAACTAGGATTGTGCTTATATTGTGGGAAAAAAGGACACTACCTACGGGAATGCCCGGTGAAACCAAAAACTAACCGGTTTCGGGGAGGACAGAACCTTGCAGGAATCACCGACAAGGAGACGGAAAACTCCAATGCTTGACGGTAGATGAAGGGAGACCCTCAAGCACGCATATCATCCCTTCCCTTACCCCGAAGACAGTAGACGAGAGGAATCACCTCTTTTTGGACATGACGATGTTGATAGATGAGGTAAAGCAAGACATTCAGGTGATGGTTGATTCGGGGGCTACCGGATGTTTCATGGATATCGCCGAAGCACACTGATTGGGAGTGCAACTAGTCCCCAAAGAAAAACCAGAAACGGTCTACGCGGTTGATGGGAACGAACTGCAAGCAGTACCCATTAAATACCATACTATGGAGTATGAGGTGAGTCATGGTCACACTCACCATGAACACTTGGCATTCAACATCATTGAAGCCCCACAATATGGGATCATATTGGGACTTCCGTGGTTGCAAAAACACGATCCTGAAATTAAATGGACCACAAAGACGATCCGATTTCTTTCTCCCTATTGCCTGGAACACTGTCTATCGGGGGTCTGGAGCCCGGCACAAACCTTAGCAACTCTGCAAACGATAGCAACAGCAGCGGAAAAAGATGTAACCCTTCCCCAGTGTTACGCAGAGTATGGAGCTGTCTTCAGTGATAAGGAGGCTGAGGTACTTCCACCACATCGGTCGTATGACTGTCGTATCGACCTCATACCTGGCTCTGAAATCCCCAATGGGAGAATATATGCTCTTACCCTACCCGAGAACGATACTTTGCTAGCCTACCTGGATAAGTACTTGGCTCTTGGATACATAAGACCATCTCGATCCCCTGCCGCGTCTCCGTTGTTTTTCATTCCGAAGGCAAACGGAGAAAAAAGGTGCTGCATCGACTATAGAGCGTTGAATTCCATCACCGTGAAAAATCAATATCCACTACCCTTGATTCCGGTGTTGCTGGAACAGGTCCGTGCCGCGCGCATATATACCAAGTTGGACTTGCGTGGTGCATATCACCTGGTTCGCATTAGACGGGGTGATGAATGGAAGACAGCATTTAAGACACGGTACGGGCTCTACGAGTATCTGGTCATGCCCGTTGGGCTCTGTAATGCCCCGGCCGCATTTCAATTTTTCCTAAATGAAGTGCTTCGCGAACATCTGGATCATCATGTTGTCGTATATATTGACGACATTCTCGTATACTCGAATTCAACCGAAGAACATGTAACACATGTGACATCCGTGTTGCAAGCGCTACAGAACCATCATCTCTTCTGTAAAATCACCAAGTGTGAATTTCACGTGACGACGGTGGAATTTCTTGGGGTAATGCTTACTCCATCGGGGCAGGTGATGGCGGAAAGAAAAGTGCAGGCCATTGTGGGGTGGCCTCGTCCCAACAACATCAAAGACATCCAGAGCCTGTTGGGGTTTGCCAACTTTTATAGGCGTTCATATCTGGATTCTTTGGAATGGTTTCGCCCCTCACTCGGCTCACGAAGAAGAACGTTCGGTTTGAGTGGGATGACGAAGCTCAAACCGCTTTTGACAAGCTGAAGATAGCTTTCTCCACCGCACCGGTACTGACCCATGCCAATCCCGACATCCCTTTCATCGTTGAGGCGGATGCATCTGAAATAGCTCTGGGGGCGGTGTTGTCACAAAAAGATGTCTCTACAGGCACGCTACATCCTATTGCCTACATGTCGCGTAAGCTCAGTCCCGCGGAAATAAACTACACGATCGCGGAAAAGGAGCTGTTAGCCATTCGAGACGCATTTGTGGAATGGAGACACTGGTTGATGGGAGCTAAGCATCAGGTCACGGTCTATACTGACCATCGAAACCTACAGTTTCTAAGGGCCGCCAGACATCTGTCTCCCCGACAACTCCGATGGATGATGTTCTTCGAGGAGTTTCACTTTGTTGTTACATTCCGGCCTGGTTCTAACAATAGAAAAGCAGACGCACTGACAAGAAGAGAAAATCTCCTGCTTCCCTCAGAGAAACCCATCCGGTCTATTGTAGAACCAACCAATGTCATAGGAATAACACACACCAACGAATTTCTGGTAGGAGTCAGGAGAGGAGTACTGACCTGTGTCTGGCGCACATGGCTTAGACACCATCCGGAATGGAAGATGAACAATGGCATTCCTATGAGGGGAAAGCAGGTCTTAGTACCCACGAATGCGTTGCGCAAAACAGTGTTCTCCTGGTGCCACGAAGTTCCTAGTGCTGGACACATGGGTTTTATCAAAACGCTGGAGAAAACCCAGAGACAGTTTTGGTGGCCTTCCATTAGGCCTGATTTGAGCCGATGGGTGGCGGAATGTGTCACTTGCAATCGAATGAAAACCGACAGACAAAGGCTCAAGGATTACTACAACCTCTGCCCACTCCGGAGTATCCGTGGGAGAGATTTTCAGTTGACTTCATAGTGGGACTTCCGAAAGACCAGGGCAAAACTGCCATTGTAGTGGTTGTGGATTTCTGACCAAGATGGGCCATTTCATAGCCTGCACCCAGGTGCCCACAGCGGGTCAATTAGCTCAGTTACTCCTGGTGAACATTGTACGGCTACACGGCCTTCCCAGGGACATTGTCTCAGATCGAGGGGCCCAATTTACTGCCCGTTTTTGGAAAACCTGGTGTACCGCATTGCGCATAACTTCTTCGGTGTCTACCGGTTTCCATCCGAAATCGGATGGACAAACGGAGAGACTAAATCAATCCCTAAAGCAATATCTCCGATGGTATGTGCAAGAAAGCAGTGACTCTTGGGTCAATTGGCTGTGGGTGGCGGAGGTGGCCTATAACAGCACGCAACACGCATCCACACAACACACACCATTCTTTTGTTCATATGGGCATCACCCTAGATTCACTCCTATGCTGTTACCAAATGACAATGTGAAGCTGCCAGAGGTGAGGGACAGATTTTTGCGGGTACGAAAAGTTCTTTTGGATACACGCAAGAATCTGGCACAGGCCAAAGCAAGATACAAACATCAAGCCGACAAACATCGGAGACCCAATCCGGTGTATAAAAAGGGGGACTTGGTGTGGTTGTCCACCAAACACATCAAGTTCAGGAAACACAGCGTGTTCAATCCCCGGTTTATCGGGCCTTACCGTGTGGTGGGGCACGTTAATCCGGTGGCTGTTCGGCTACGTTTGCCTGCGCATTTGCGCATTCACCCGGTCTTCCACGTTTCCCTCTTGAAGCCTTCCAGGTGTCCTGTCCGTAGGGCTCCTTTGCCTATCTGGGTGCAGCAGGATAGCGAGTACGAGGTGAGGGGGACCTTGGACTCCAGATGGGTGAGGGGACGGCTGCAGTATCTGCTCTCTTGGAAGGGGTATGGTCCTGAGGAGGATTCCTGGGAACCTGCGGGGGCTGTTCGGGCTCCCAGGTTGGTGGCCAAGTTTCACCGATTGTTTCCGGAGAAGCCGCGGGTGGGGTCGACCCCCCTTGTGAAGGGGGATGTACTGTCATGTTCTGCGGCATCGGGGGTGAGCGGCTATCTGAAGAAACGGGCCGCAGGCAGGAAAGACTACATTTCCCGGCATGCCGTGCATACGTCACGCAACAACGTGAGATGCGCGCGCAGACCGGGAAATAAAGGGCTGTTGCAGGCGGCGGTGAAACGCCGATAATTCGATACTGCGGAGGTGTCTTGGATTTGGCTCAGGTAGCGGTAGGATATCAGACTTGTTTCCCAAGTCCTACATTACCGTGAGTAACTGTTTCCTTGGGGTGTGAGGCGTTGGTTCCACCGATCCCAACAGCACACCCATTCTGCCGCTTTCATCTTGGTGGGTGCTCTCGGCGGAGAGGCACTCGAGTATCTCTGTTTGCTGCGGAGATACCTTGGGGTTATTGATTTAGCAACAGCGGCCACAGGGAAAGAGACCCTTTGAAGTGTGTGGCCAAAACACTGTTACAGCTACGTCTGGTTTTTTGATGTATATACATGGTACTTTGGGAAAAGACAAGTGGAGTGGGCGATAGGACTCATACTGGTGAGAGTAACCACTGAGCCTCGCTATTCAATAGAACGTAGTCTGGGCACTCAGAATTATGGTGTGTTCAAACTAACAAGGGAAAGAAATCCATGTAGGAAGTCGTCATATGGAACTACCTCTCAGGAACTCTTCCCTCCTGCATCATCTGTGTGGATTCCTTTGTCATGCAGGATTCATCAGTATTTCCTTATCTCGTTTATTTCAAGAGACAGGAGGGGTATTAAAGTATTGGAATTTTGAATTCCCCATACACTGGAATATGATACATAATAATTGGTATGTGTAATACAAATCCACAAACGTCATCATAGCATTGTGAAGACCTATCAGAGGGTATTGATTGTGTATCGTTTTGTTTTCGCAGCTGGGTACAGTTCCTAATACCTCCTCAAGCCACTGTCTCCATTGGATTTGGTCTTTTGTATTTTCCTTTACAGGTATAGCTACATCACATTTTGGGTGTTTATGTTATGGGATAGAGCGAAGGTGACTATACTAGGATAGGGAAGGTAGGGTATCTAAATCCCTGTTCTTTGTCGTTACAGATCTCCCTCCCCGCTGTCCCCTTCCTTTCCCGAGCCCCACTGGACTATCTTGGTTGTCTGTATTTTGTATTTGGACTCTGGGGTAGTTCAGAGGGGAAGGGTATAGGACTCTCAACACAGCCCCGAAGAAGCTGGAACGCGGAGCCTGATAGTCTTCATGGAGAGAAGGAGGGGATGGTGGAGTTGGTGATGCTGGAGGAGGTGTTTCTGGTGGAGATTGTGGAGGATGATGTGGAGGGCTGGTATCTTTGTTCCTTGGCCTCTTTTTGGGAAGAATAAGAATTTACAATTCATCCTCAAATGTTAACTGACTCTTCAGAGGAGGAGAAGATATAACTTGCCAAGTGTCTTCTTGAATGCAACTTTTTCAAGAATTGGCTCGACCAGGTACAAGGAAATAGAAGACTGCTTCGAGGATTTAGGTTCGGTCAGTTTCCGAGTTGAGGCTTTGAAGATTTCCTGTCTGGCACCAAAAGAGATGGATCCGGGTGCCTAATCTGTTCCAAGGCTTAGCAGAGACAAAATAATGCACTCTATCTGAGCAGATCGAAGCCGAAGGCTTAACCATGGTGGCAGTTTTCGGTGCCAGACTTGATGGGGGGTATCCGAAATGTCTTTTCGGATCAGATCATGGCCAGATGGCAGTGGCGGTTGGGCGAGCTCTGGAAGGGGCGAGTGTTTTCGACTCTTTTTAGTTGGAGCAGGGTCTGGGGCAACAGTACTCATATGCTGCCTGAGTGGGAGGGTTTATTTGTGTTCTTCCTCAATGTCTGAGCCAGAGATCTCTTCTACAGAGAACACCACTTCTAGCGCCTTGCTCACAGGCTCTTCTTGGGCGTGCACCTCTCTGAAGATATCGGGAGTACCACACCCCGCTGTGCTGAGACATTGCCAACCGATGCAATCTTCAATCCTGAAGTATATTATTGGATTGGAATGGCTTACAGACATTGCAGTCTGCCTCGCAGTGGTCTGGCGATAAGCAGAGGTTACACAACTGGTGCTGATCGGTCTGTGGATATTTGGCAAGACACTGCGGGCAAAATCCAAAAGGTCTCAGATCCATCAGAAACACATCTTCCATACCGAAGGTACACATGGAGTGGTAGGCCCAAGACGGGCAGTGCCCCGAAGGGCGATCGGTTGATGACCGAACCGGCAAAGGTTATCAAGCAGCACCGGAATGGGAAAGTACGATCGAGTATCACTATAACATCGAAGACAGGATAGGACCAAACGGAGTCGAACATGGAAGAGAGGCACACACGTCCGAACCCGCCGGGGTAGAGAAAACAGTCTTACAAAGGAGTTGATGCCCATGCGCAATATCACCAAGAGGGGGAGTCGCTATACCTCGTGCCTCGGAAGACTTTTTTTTTTATATATATAACTTTATTGTACCACAATGCAAGAACACAGCACTTGGCCTACAACCCGCAGTGAGGGCCGGCCGCAACACAACTCGATATTCATGCTGCAACAATCCCGTCAAAGGTAACCAACATCAATCCATATTGTGTCAATACAACCAGCCGATACGGCTATCTATAGTCGTGCATTGTCAAATTGCAGTCATAAGGAGTCTTATTTAGAGTATATCATAAGAACAGCCAAACATTCCAACCACCCTCCCACTAACAACCCCGAAATCCAATCAAGATAGCAGTCATTGGTACAGTGCGACAAACAATAGGTAAGGTAAACTATACAAAGTAGTAGTGCAGGCAGTAGACAGGTCGGAGTCTGACACACAAGGTGCCCAAGTGTCGTGGATCGCAGTTCAGAACAATATGAGCAGGGTCAATTGGCCACAACCGAAGGTGTAGGAGGTCTCCTCACATGTAGGGATAGACAACATCAGATCAACAGGCAGTACTCCGCAGTGGGCAGGCATTCATCGAGTAGGGACCGGAGCACCACATTCATACAACTCACTCCGACAGTCAGTATTCATCAATCATCGTTCAATTTAGACAGCATGTACTCCGTATATGGGCCCCAAATATCTAGCGGGCGCGAAGCAGCAGGCAGTTCTTCGTAGTAACAAGCCAACTGATCCCGACAATATGCTATATCTTGTAGCCAGAGTTTGACATCAGGCGCCCGTCTCCCTCCCCAGCAAGCAGCCACCCGTCGCTTAGCAATCTGCAGCGCCAGCACTACCAATTTTCGCATTCCAGTTGGCACTCCGGAGGCCACGCCCAGGAGACACAAACGCGGATCTTTAGCTATCTCCACCGATGTCATTTCGGATAGAGCCACAGTAACATCCGTCCAGAAAGCAGACACCCTTGCGCACCCCCAAGCTAAGTGAATAAAGTCTGCGTCATCTAATCCGCACCGCACACAAACAGAGGAGTCACGGAGCCCATACCTGGCCAGCTGTGCAGGCGTGTAATACCATTGGTGCAGAAACTTATAGTGGATAAGTCTAAAATTGCCATTCACTGCAAATTTACCTGTCATAGAGCAGCACTCAGACCATTCATCATCCGTTAAGGGGTCAGGTAGACACTCATCCCATCGCGCCCTTGCTATCTCAGCACCTCCCCCCTCATCCTCCTGCGATGCTCGATATAAGCGCGAAACCAATCTCGTCCGATTGGATGACGTATACATTATTTGCAACGCGCCCAACGCAGGTGGTTCTGCAGGATAGGAAGAGTATAGGGCATGTATTGCCGCCCGTAACCTAGTATAAAGAAAGGTGGCCATGGTGGCGTTCGATGTGCGATCCAATATAGTCTGTAATGGGAGAAACTGAGTATTCAGGAAAATATCTCCCATTATTTACTCCAGCCCCCTGTAGCAACTGTAGCGCTCCCACTTCCCTCGTGACCGAAATATCCGCATGGTGCAGTAGCGGCATTGCTGGTGCGTAAAGCGGTAATTTATTCGAACGTTTGCCCAATTCCCTCCATGCTTTAGCTGTACACTGTACCGTGTCCACCTCACCTTTCTCGTATACCGAGTAAGTATTACCCACCATCGCCTTTAGGGGTAGTGGCAGCACTGCACTGGCCTCGAGCGCCACGTGTGGCGTGTAAGGTGGTGCCGACAGCCAATAGGTGGCAAAGTGAGCCTGAGCACAGAGGTAGTACAGTTTCATGTCTGGTACAGCAAACCCACCCAATTCATATGGCTTCGTCAGGGTATCCCACCGTACTCTCGGTTTCTTTCCTCCCCAGGCTAACGTGATTAATATGGACTGAAGCTGGGCGAAAAAATGAGATGTTAGGGCTATCGGTATATTAACGAAATAATACAAAAACTTGGGCAGGACCACCATTTTAATCAGAGAGACCCGGTCCGCAAACGAGAGAGGCAAACGTATCCATTGGGTCACTTGATCTTCCAATTTTGATACAGCCACTCCGTAGTTAGCCCTGATCACCTCTTGGACATCTCTATGCACCCAGATTCCCAGGTACCGAACAGGTTCTACGGCCCATTCCAAGGGAAATTCCAATGAGAACGGCTGTGTAACTTCTGTGAGAGGCAACACTATGGATTTGTCCCAATTAATGGTAAGTCCAGAAACACGCCCAAACCGAATGAACTCCCGCAATATCCTGTCAAGATTGTGGGCAGGGTCCCTCACATACAAAACCATGTCGTCGGCGTACATAGATATTGCCAGCGACCGAAGAGGGAATCGCAATGCAGTATCCGCATACCTCTGTCTCAGGATATATGCTAGTGGCTCCATTATCAGAGCAAATAGCAGAGGCGAGAGCGGGCATCCCTGCCTAGTTCCCCTTTGGATGGAGAATGGAGCCGAAACGTGACCGTTCACACGCACCCTTGCAACTGGGTTCGTATAAAGCAGGCCGATCAAGGATATAAAAAAAGAAAGGGACTCCCATACGCCGCAAGACCACTATCATATATTTCCAGGCAACAGAATCGAACGCTTTAGCAGCATCCAAAAGCACTGCAACCGCCGCTAGATCCGGCTGAAGGAGATGTAGAACAGCGAACAGCGCCCTTAAATTGTATGTTGTAGATCGAAGGGGAACAAAACCGGACTGATCCGGTAGGACCATAACCGGTAAGATCAAGCGCAGCCGCGTCGCCAGTACCTTCGCAATGATTTTAACGTCCGTATTCATAAGAGACAGCGGTCTGTACGACTCGCACTGATTGAGCGGCTTGCCCGGCTTCGGCAGTGCCACCAGCAATGCTTCCCTCATTGCGGCTGGCAATTGTCCCTGCTCTAAGGCCTCCTCTAGGACCAAAGCCAAGTGTGGCAGTAGTAGGTCTGCGTACTCTTTATAAAACTCAGATGGTAATCCATCAGTACCCGCCGCCTTACCATTGGGCAATGCCGCGATCGCGTCGCGGAGCTCCCCTTCCGTGATGTGGTGCATTAAGAATTCCTGCTGACCCCTCGACAACCAAACCAGAGCTATATCTTCCAAATATTGTTCCGTTTCCTCCTCCGCGGCCGTCTCCCTGTGTCCGTACATTAGTTTATAATATGTCACAAAGCAATCCAGAATACCGGTTGCAGTTGTCACATTCACGTCCCCATCCATGACTTCTTGTACACCACAGTGTCTGGCCCACGTTGGGAACTATGGCAATGCAAGATGCCATCATACCCAGTAGACACATTACAGATCGAACTATGAGTGTTCTGTTTGGCGGAAATTAAGGTAGAAATGTCTGAAAGTTCTGTATTCGAGCAGGATTGGGGTAAGCAAGCCCAAATTGTGTGTTTAGGATAACTCCTAAGTATGATTCAAGTTGAAGAGGCTGACGGTGAGATTTGCAGACATTAAGGGTGAACCCCAATTTGTGCAGCAGATCTATTGTCAGCTGTATGTGTTGCTGACACTGCTGATGGGTGTTGGCTTTGATTAGCCAGTCGTCCAAGTATGGGAATACATGAATGTTTTGTCAACGATACTACTGCTAGGCACTCCCCTTTGGTGTCACTACACTTGGTGCTGTAGCAACACCAAAGGGGAGCACCTTGAATTGGCAGTGTTTTCCTGCTATCACAAATCTGAGGTAATTGCGATGAGCAGGATGAATAGGCCTACGGAAATAAGCATCCTTTAGACCCAGAGTAGCCATAAAGTTGCCCATCTGTAGAAGTGAAATAACATCATGTAGCATGGCCTTATGGAAATGTTCTGATAGGATGTAGTAGTTGAGAGATATGAGATCTGGGATGGGTCGCAGTGACCTGTCCTTCTTTGTAATTGGAAAGTAGAGGGAATACACTGCTGTGCTTTGCTGATGAAGGGGAACTGGTTCTACACCCCCTTTGAGTAGAAGGGCTGGCACTTCTTGTTTCGGAAGTGTTAGGTGTGATGTTGGGAGGTGTGGTAATAAGCTCCAGACAGTAGCCATGTTGGATAATGGCTAGTCCCCATTGGTCTGTTGTGATGGTTTCCAGACCGGATGAAATAACTGTAGTCTTTCCCCAACAGGTGTTGTGTGATCGGGAAGAAGAATGGGGCAGTCACTGTTTGGGTCGGAGGCTGCACCACGTGCTGAACCATCTCTGACTCTTCCTTTGTTATTATTGCCTCTAAAGGAGTCTTTGTCAAAACTTTTAGTGAAGGTGGATTGGCCTTGCTTCTTCTGTAAAGTGTAGGCATCTGTGGCAAAGGATTTGTATTCACAATTGTAGCCGGGATGATGAAAGGAACCACGAAGTGTAGGAGTTTGCAGGGCTCCTATTGCTTTCGCGGTGTCAGTAGCTTTCTTCATCTTGTCTAAACTGAAGTCCACCTGAGGGCCAAATAAATGTTCTTGGAATGGCATGTTCAAAACAGCTTGTTGAACCTCAGGTTTAAAACCTGAACATCTGAGCCAGGCATGTCTCCTGGAGGGTATGCTGGTGTTAATTCTCCTAGCAGCTGTGTGTGCTGCTTTTAAGGCACACCTCATGAAATTGTCAGTGATGGCTTGACTTCAGAAACAATTTGTTGACCCCTTTTTTGAGATCTTCAGGAACATACTGCAGCAGTTCTTCTATTTCATCCCAGTGGGCCCTACTGTAACATGTAAGCAGGGCTTGGGAATTGACTATACGCCAATGATTGGCTGCTTGAGCTGCAATATGTTTTCCAGCAGCATCAATACGTTTGCTCTTCTGGAGGTGGGGTATCCCCAGCGGCTTTTCTATTGGCTCATTTATGATCTGTGGTAGCAGCAATGGAGTCTAGCAGAATCTGGTTACGTACGTAAAGTGGGTCTGATGATGCTGGCTTATTTATCACCAGGGCAATTATTTGTTCTTTAAATATGTCATCTGTGTAACATAGCATGCAGGAAGTATGGGAAAACACTGTGTGTCCTTTGAGAGGATGACAATGTGTCAAGAGACTCTCTATGAAGCTGAACTTCATGATAGGAAGCTGCCCAAGCAATCACTTGCTGGAAAGCACTATCATCTTCTGGAGGGAAAGGGTGAGCTGGGTCAAGGTGTGGGTCATTGGAAGTTAAGGGGTCTGTATCATAAACATCCCAAGGATCAGGGTCCCCTACTGGTTCTCCTAAACTCTATTTGGGTAAACCTAGAGGTGTGTTATCGAGAGGGTCTTCATGGAGAGAAGGAGGGGATGGTGGAGTTGGTGATGCTGGAGGAGGTGTTTCTGGTGGAGATTGTGGACGATGATGTGGAGGGCTGGTATCTTTGTTCTTTGGCCTCTTTTTGGGAAGAATAAGAATTTACAATTCATCCTCAAATGTTAACTGACTCTTCAGAGGAGGAGAAGATATAACTTTCCAAGTGTCTTCTTAAATGCAACTTTTTCAAGAATTGGCTCGACCAGGTACAAGGAAATAGAAGACTGCTTCGAGGATTTAGGTTCGGTCAGTTTCCGAGTTGAGGCTTTGAAGATTTCCTGTCTGGCACCAAAAGAGATGGATCCGGGTGCCTAATCTGTTCCGAGGCTTAGCAGAGACAAAATAATGCACTCTATCTGAGCAGATCGAAGCCGAAGGCTTAACCATGGTGGCAGTTTTCGGTGCCAGACTTGATGGGGGTATCCGAAATGTCTTTTCGGATCAGATCATGGCCAGATGGCAGTGGCGGTTGGGCGAGCTCTGGAAGGGGCGAGTGTTTTCAACTCTTTTTAGTTGGAGCAGGGTCTGGGGCAACAGTACTCATATGCTGCCTGAGTGGGAGGGTTTATTTGTGTTCTTCCTCAATGTCTGAGCCAGAGATCTCTTCTACAGAGAACACCACTTCTAGCGCCTTGCTCACAGGCTCTTCTTGGGCGTGCACCTCTCTGAAGATATCGGGAGTACCACACCCCGCTGTGCTGAGACATTGCCAACCGATGCAATCTTCAATCCTGAAGTATATTATTGGATTGGAATGGCTTACAGACATTGCAGTCTGCCTCGCAGTGGTCTGGCGATAAGCAGAGGTTACACAACTGGTGCTGATCGGTCTGTGGATATTTGGCAAGACACTGCGGGCAAAATCCAAAAGGTCTCAGATCCATCAGAAACACATCTTCCATACCGAAGGTACACATGGAGTGGTAGGCCCAAGACGGGCAGTGCCCCGAAGGGCGATCGGTTGATGACCGAATCGGCAAAGGTTATCAAGCAGCACCGGAATGGGAAAGTACGATCGAGAATCACTATAACATCGAAGACAGGATAGGACCAAACGGAGTCGAACATGGAAGAGAGGCACACACGTCCGAACCCGCCGGGGTAGAGAAAACAGTCTTACAAAGGAGTTGATGCCCATGCGCAATATCACCAAGAGGGGGAGTCGCTATACCTCGTGCCTCGGAAGACTTTTTTTTTTATATATATAACTTTATTGTACCACAATGCAAGAACACAGCACTTGGCCTAAAACCCGCAGTGAGGGCCGGCCGCAACACAACTCGATATTCATGCTGCAACAATCCCGTCAAAGGTAACCAACATCAATCCATATTGTGTCAATACAACCAGCCGATACGGCTATCTATAGTCGTGCATTGTCAAATTGCAGTCATAAGGAGTCTTATTTAGAGTATATCATAAGAACAGCCAAACATTCCAACCACCCTCCCACTAACAACCCCGAAATCCAATCAAGATAGCAGTCATTGGTACAGTGCGACAAACAATAGGTAAGGTAATCAGCATAGCAAACTATACAAAGTAGTAGTGCAGGCAGTAGACAGGTCGGAGTCTGTCACACAAGGTGCCCAAGTGTCGTGGATCGCAGTTCAGAACAATATGAGCAGGGTCAATTGGCCACAACCGAAGGTGTAGGAGGTCTCCTCACATGTAGGGATAGACAACATCAGATCAAGAGGCAGTACTCCGCAGTGGGCAGGCATTCATCGAGTAGGGACCGGAGCACCACATTCATACAACTCACTCCGACAGTCAGCATTCATCAATCATCGTTCAATTTAGACAGCATGTACTCCGTATATGGGCCCCAAATATCTAGCGGGCGCAAAGCAGCAGGCAGTTCTTCGTAGTAACAAGCCAACTGATCCCGACAATATGCTATATCTTGTAGCCAGAGTTTGACATCAGGCGCCCGTCTCCCTCCCCAGCAAACAGCCACCCGTCGCTTAGCAATCTGCAGCGCCAGCACTACCAATTTTCGCATTCCAGTTGGCACTCCGGAGGCCACGCCCAGGAGACACAAACGCGGATCCTTAGCTATCTCCACCAATGTCATTTCGGATAGAGCCATAGTAACATCCGTCCAGAAAGCAGACACCCTTGCGCACCCCCAAGCTAAGTGAATAAAGTCTGCGTCATCTAATCCGCACCGCACACAAACAGAGGAGTCACGGAGCCCATACCTGGCCAGCTGTGCAGGCGTGTAATACCATTGGTGCAGAAACTTATAGTGGATAAGTCTAAAATTGCCATTCACTGCAAATTTACCTGTCATAGAGCAGCACTCAGACCATTCATCATCCGTTAAGGGGTCAGGTAGACACTCATCCCATCGCTCCCTTGCTATCTCAGCACCTCCCCCCTCATCCTCCTGCGATGCTCGATATAAGCGCGAAACCAATCTCGTCCGATTGGATGTCGTATAAATTATTTGCAACGCGCCCAGCGCAGGTGGTTCTGCAAGATAGGAAGAGTATAGGGCATGTATTGCCGCCCGTAACCTAGTATAAAGAAAGGTGGCCATGGTGGCGTTCGATGTGCGATCCAATATAGTCTGTAATGGGAGAAACTGAGTATTCAGGAAAATATCTCCCATTATTTACTCCAACCCCCTGTAGCAACTGTAGCGCTCCCACTTCCCTCGTGACCGAAATATCCGCATGGTGCAGTAGCGGCATTGCTGGTGCGTAAAGCGGTAATTTATTCGAACGTTTGCCCAATTCCCTCCATGCTTTAGCTGTACACTGTACTGTGTCCACCTCACCTTTCTCGTATACCGAGTAAGTATTACCCACCATCGCCTTTAGGGG
The DNA here is from genome assembly GCF_964261635.1 of Lissotriton helveticus. Lineage (NCBI taxonomy): Eukaryota > Metazoa > Chordata > Amphibia > Caudata > Salamandridae > Lissotriton > Lissotriton helveticus. The sequence goes on from NC_136067.1 coordinate 576,743,859, forward strand.
TAGTGGCAGCACTGCACTGGCCTCGAGCGCCACGTGTGGCATGTAAGGTGGTGCCGACAGCCAATAGGTGGCAAAGTGAGCCTGAGCACAGAGGTAGTACAGTTTCATGTCTGGTACAGCAAACCCACCCAATTCATATGGCTTCGTCAGGGTATCCCACCGTACTCTCGGTTTCTTTCCTCCCCAGGCTAACGTGATTAATATGGACTGAAGCTGGGCGAAAAAATGAGATGTTAGGGCTATCGGTATATTAACGAAATAATACAAAAACTTGGGCAGGACCACCATTTTAATCAGAGAGACCCGGTCCGCAAACGAGAGAGGCAAACGTATCCATTGGGTCACTTGATCTTTCAATTTTGATACAGCCACTCCGTAGTTAGCCCTGATCACCTCTTGGACATCTCTATGCACCCAGATTCCCAGGTACCGAACAGGTTCTACGGCCCATTCCAAGGGAAATTCCAATGAGAACGGCTATGTAACTTCTGTGAGAGGCAACACTATGGATTTGTCCCAATTAATGGTAAGTCCAGAAACACGCCCAAACCGAATGAACCCCCGCAATATCCTGTCAAGATTGTGGGCAGGGTCCCTCACATACAAAACCATGTCGTCGGCGTACATAGATATTGCCAGCGACCGAAGAGGGAATCGCAATGCAGTATCCGCATACCTCTGTCTCAGTATACATGCTAGTGGCTCCATTATCAGAGCAAATAGCAGAGGCAAGAGCGGGCATCCCTGCCTAGTTCCCCTTTGGATGGAGAATAGAGCCAAAACGTGACCGTTCACACGCACCCTTGCAACTGGGTTCGTATAAAGCAGGCCGATCAAGGATATAAAAAAGAAAGGGACTCCCATACGCCGCAAGACCACTATCATATATTTCCAGGCAACAGAATCGAACGCTTTAGCAGTATCCAAAAGCACTGCAACCGCCGCTAGATCCGGCTGAAGGAGATGTAGAACAGCGAACAGCGCCCTTAAATTGTATGTTGTAGATCGAAGGGGAACGAAACCGGACTGATCCGGTAGGACCATAACCGGTAAGATCAAGCGCAGCCGCGTCGCCAGTACCTTCGCAATGATTTTAACGTCCGTATTCATAAGAGACAGCGGTCTGTACGACTCGCACTGATTGAGCGGCTTGCCCGGCTTCGGCAGTGCCACCAGCAATGCTTCCCTCATTGTGGCTGGCAATTGTCCCTGCTCTAAGGCCTCCTCTAGGACCAAAGCCAAGTGTGGCAGTAGTAGGTCTGCGTACTCTTTATAAAACTCAGATGGTAATCCATCAGTACCCACCGCCTTACCATTGGGCAATGCCGCGATCGCGTAGCGGAGCTCCCCTTCCGTGATGTGGTGCATTAAGAATTCCTGCTGACCCCTCGACAACCAAACCAGCGCTATATCTTCCAAATATTGTTCCGTTTCCTCCTCCGCGGCCGTCTCCCTGTGTCCGTACATTTGTTTATAATATGTCACAAAGCAATCCAGAATACCGGTTGCAGTTGTCACATTCACGTCCCCATCCATGACTTCTTGTACACCACAGTGTCTGGCCCACTGTTCTTTAATCCTATCCGCCAGCCCACGCCCCGGACGCCCTCCCTCGCCATAATACCTCGCTCTAGACCGCTTGGATAGAAATTTAACCTCTTGCTCTGCCAAATCGTTGTACTCAGAGACCTTAAGTCGTATGTTTGCCAGTAAGGAGTCCACCGGCTGCAGCTCCTGCTGACGTTCTAGGGAGAACAATTCGCGTTCCAACCTAGTCATCGAATCCCTCAGTGATTTGAGCACTCCAGACTGCATACCAATGCACACCCCCCGCACAGTCACCTTAAAGTCCTCCCACACAGTTCCCATATCCTTCACTGATCCAACATTTTGAACAAAAAATTCCTGAATGGTCGTCCTTAACTCTTCCCGGAACACAAGGTCCGTCAGAGTACCAGGTGGTAGACACCATGAGAAGGATGCAGCTGTATAAGATGGAAGCAAAGTCTCCATCAACACAGGGGCATGATCGGATAGCGTTCGAGAGAGATGGCACACTCTTACCACCCAGCCGCTAACATCTCTCGTTACCAACCAATAGTCCAAACGCGACCAGGTATCATGAGCCGAAGTGTAACAGGTACCCTCACGCACTCCAGGATGTCCAAGCCTCCACATATCCACCAAACCGAGGCCACTCATACCGTCACACACCGCAGTCGCCGCTTTTTTAGCTGTATAGAGACGGTCATCCTTCCTGTCCAGTGTAGTGTCCAGAGTTACATTCAAATCCCCTCCACAGACAATTGCAGATGGAGGCAGAGCATACACTTTATTCCACAAGGCGGTGTAAAACTCTGGGTCATCAACATTCGGGCCGTACACATTAACCAGTGTGACCAGTGTTCCACACAGTGTCCCATGCAATATAATATATCTACCCTCCTTGTCAATATCCTCGTGAATCGAGATAAATGGCACATGTTTCTTAATTAGTATCATGACCCCACGTGCATAAGAGGAATAATTAGTGGCCAGCCTAGTACCCGCCCAGTGTCTAGCAACCGTGTCCGCTGTACTCCCTCTGAGATGTGTCTCCTGAAGGAACACCACTTGCACACCGTGTTTATTTAAATATGCCAACACCTGCCTTGTCTTCTGGGGCCTATTCAATCCCCGCACATTCCACGTGAGCCACGTAATCTTGCCCCCTTATCCATATGACCTGTCAGAAAATAGCCTCTGAAGAAGATCTGTGGTGCCCTCTTTCCAGCACCTCCGTGAAGCATAGAATAATAAACTAACCCATTATCCGTAAGCCGCACAATAGAAGGTAAATAGCATTGCATCCGTCCAACGCCCACCCCATCTTCAAGCCCTCCAGACCTCACACCCATACCCGCATCAGCACTGACCATAAATTGGATTTCCATGTACCCCCCAAGCTCCCCCCAGCCACTTCAGCTCCCCCAACCTGCCAAAGCCATCCCCACCCCCCCAACTCCAAATCCCCAACTCTACTTCAAACAGTTTGTGGGGTGCTCCCGTATGTGGGGGCTCTAGAGGCGTTCCACTCCAGTGTAAGTTAAGAAACGGTGGGTGACTGAGCAAGTCTTACGAACTTCCCGACTGTACCACAACAAGGACGTGCCCTTACAGTGCTTCAGTCGGTGCCTCAAATACCCAGGGATACCCACCAGCACCGTGACCTGTAGTGCTCAGCGCCACTAGGAAGACAGTATTTATTATACCACGAGCATCAGCATCCCCCAGTGTATAGAGAATAATGTGGCTCCAGCTATGCAGTCCAGAAAACTCATATGGAAAGTAAGCAACAGAGAAGCAACATTATGTACAGCGTTCGTAATCGACAGTGCCCCCTACGCAGCCTCCCCAAACCCACTCCCAAAGCAAGTGTAGCAGGTAAATCCTATTGCAGGGAATAGCGCCTTGAGCCTCTGAAGCTTCCCTTTACGGAGGAACCAGAAGTTCCAACCTAGTCAATCACTCACAGAAGGCCACCGTGATTCCATACTCAAAAGATTATTCATTAATAGGCATTTTTGACAACTAGTTTCTGGACTATAGCGCAGGTCTCTTGCACACCGTCAATCCTGTCATGTAAGTCGATCACTCAGGTCACACCAGTGCATGCCAACGAGTAGCAGTTCAGTCACTACGTAGGGCTAGTAAAAGTAGACAAGGTCCTCCGCACAGTCGCTGAGAGCCTCCAATGATTGCAAATCCGAATCTCATCACCACCCAAGTCAGATATTGTTCATTCCCCCAGCGTTGTGTGGCCGGAAGTCCTGCGAGGCCAGTGCACCGCAGACAATTAGTCAGCTTCATCCATCCGCCCCTCCTCCCCCTCTTTGCGCCACAATGGAATTCCTCTTCTGTTTTTTTTGCTTTTTAGCGTATTCCATGGCGGCTTTCGGTGAAAATCTTATTCTCGGATGGGGCTCCAATCCGCAGGCGCGCTGGATACAGCATGGCATACGGAATCTCTTCCGTTCTGAGCAGCTGCTTCACCCCATTGAATTCCTTCCGCGCTGTTTGCACCGCCACTGTGAAGTCGGGAAAAAACTCCAACTTGTTGCCCTGATATTCTATGGCGCCCTTTTCCCGCGCCAGCCGTAATATCACATCTCTGTCCCTATAGTTGAGTATGCGTGCTATGACGGGGCGAGGAAGAGCGCCAGGCACCGGACGTTTCGCTAGGGAACGATGCACTCTTTCAACTATGAATACACTAGACAGGTGCTCAGCCCCAAATCAATCAATAATTAAACGTTCCATGAAGCTTTCCATCTTGCCAACGTTCGTGGATTCCGGAAGTCCCGTGACGCGGATGTTATTGCGCCGAGAGCGCCCTTCCAACTCCTCTTTCTTACTCTGAATCACTGCCAGCACCCGCTCCATATTGAACACTTTAGTATTGACCGTGGCCAGGCCGTCCTCAGTGGCAGAAACCCTCTGTTCCACCTCAGTCATTCTCTCATTTTGCCTATCGAACTGCATAGCCATGTGATCAAGTCTGAGGTTAACCGCTTCCATTGTGCCCTCAATGGATAGCAATGTTCTTTGCATAGCCAGTAGCGTGTTCTCTAGATTCGGTGTTCCCCCAGAGGCCCCAGCAGATTCAGAGTCCGGCGGGGGTTGCGAGGATGATAATGTAGACTTCCGTGCATCAAAGGTTAGCTTGGGCTGATTCCTCTCAGGCCTGCCCATGTTGCCACACACCCAGTACAGGAGGACAGTGATTTCCGGACCCACGCCGCAGCTGTGCACTCACAAATGCCTCGCAAACAATGGCTACCAGACAAGAGGCTCCCTGCTCAAAATCGTGTTAGCAGCAGCAGAAGTGCAAGAGTACTGTAGCGTCGGTGTCCTGCAGCGATAGCCTTCCGCACCCTCCTGCACGTACCTCCAGCAGGCCACAATAGGGAAATCACAGTGCCAGGACTATCTCCTATCTTCCGGATTCACGCCGCAGCTGTGCACTCACAAATGTCTCCCAAACAATGGCTACCAGGCAAGGAGCTCTCTACTCAAAAACGTGGCAGTAGTATCAGAAATGAAAGAGCACACTAGCGCCAGTGCCCTGCAGTGTTAGACCCTCCGCTTCCTCCTGCACGTCTCTTCCAGCAAGCCACAATAGGTAAGACACGATGCCAGGGCTATCTCCCCCGTTTTTCGTTTTGGCCCCTTCCTCCAGCACTATGCAGCTGCAAAGCTTGCCAGATTCTCCACCATGTCGCCTTGGGAACTGTCAACGCTGCTCCCCAGCCGCCTGCCTGCCGCCCCGATCTGCACCCCACCCAGCCAGCGGCAGATCGCGCGGAGCGGCCCGGTCAGGCCTAGCGCCGCCTCCGCAGCCCTGGCCTTTCCTAGGCCACTGCCCCACTCACCACCACCGGCGCGGATGGGCGCCGATCCAGCTACGGCCGGCCGCCTCTGCCGCCGTCTGTAGAGCCGCCGCACACCTCCAGGCTCCCGTCAATTACCGCCGCTGGACAGTTCGTTAGGCTCGCGGGTCTCGCGACCAGGCCCCCGCTCTTCGCCGGTGCTCCGCAACCTCGCCAGGTCCGCTCCGCAGCAGCAGCCGGAGGCCGGCCCCGATCCCCACGAGGCCGCGGTCGCAATTGGCAGATGACAAAATCGCTCGACAGGAGGGCGGCAGTCGTCCACAAGTGGACCCGAGTATCGCCCTATGCAGCCAGGCACATGTAGACACCAATATATCGCTTGGGTACAGCAGGATGACACAGGATAAATGAAGGATATAGGCTCAGTCCGGCAGAGCCTCACATGAGCGCGGCCATCTTGCCGTGCGCCCTCTAGCGCCCGTGCCTCGGAAGACTTCTTTGAAGAAAAACAAGTTGCACAACTCCGAACCCAACACTAGATGGCAGGAGTATACAGGGCATGTGTATCTACAGCCACCAATACCATTGAGCATGTCTTTCCCAGCAAAAGCTCGCCAGTGCCACCTGGTGGCGCTGTGCAGCTTTAGCCAAGTGCCACCAGGTGGCACTGGAGAGCTTTTGCTGGGACAGACATGTTCGATGGCACGTGTGGCTGTAGAGACACCTGCGCGGTATACTCTTGCCATCTAGCGTTGAGTTTGGAGTTGCGAAACTTGTTTTTCTTCAAAGAAGTTTTCCGAGGCACGAGGTAGAGTGACTACCCCTCTTGGTGATATTTCCCACTTAATGAATAAGGCCCAAAGCAACACACTAAGAGTGGCAGAATGGAGTAGCTCTGATCACCCCAAAATATTTTACAACACAACCCTGGGAAAGAAGCAGTTACTAGGGGTTGAGGGAAAAGAATTAAGAGCAAGAATATGTGAGGACGTCCTTGTGGAGGCTATCTGGCAAATTTTGTCCACCAGGATGGCCCTAGTGAGTGCAATGGAAGCTGGCATGGCCCTCGTAGAGTGTTCACAAATGATAGTCCAGTATATATTTGGGTCAATGTATAGCAGAACTTATTGTGAGGTGTAACCCCAAAATGAAATAGCGCACTTGGATACCACGATGGCCTCCATGACTGCAGCAACTCTGTCCTATTATGTGTGGTAGATAGAACAACACACAGCACACTTGGGACCAAGTCTATGTAGTCATTCAATTGATGGGATGAGGAGATGGGAAGGAGGAGGTGGAAGAATGACGCATGTTAAAGCAAGAAACATTTTGGCAGATTAGCATTGCAGGAGCACAGCACCTTTTTACCTAGGTAAAACATTGTGAAAGGGAGCAGAACTAGAAAGGCCAGCAGTCCACCAGTGCCACAGGCCCAAGTTACTGCCAATAATAAAGCAGTTTTCAGCATCAGTAAACTAATGAGGCAACTGTTCAAGCTCGAATGGAGACCTCATGAAGAAGGTTACCCATAAACTTAAATCAAACCGTGGAACAATGAAAGGAGTGGGAGGAGACAAAGTAATCTTTTCAGAAGACATGCCAAAAGTGGCAAATTTGTAAAGAAAATTAAGCAAACTAGTCAGGGACATGCCATACAAAAGGTGAATTGGCCAGCCGAATAGCTTTTTACAATAGTGACTGCCAAGCCCTGTTGTGCAAGAGATAACATTAAGCTATAACATCAGGAAGGCAGGATTGGAAAGAATCTAAATCTGACTTTGGATCCTAAGGTGCCAGTGTGTATCGTTGAGTATTGTATCAGTGGGCTTCCATCCCAGGGACAGGTTTCTCCTACGCACCTATTAGTGCCTTCAGGAATACCTTGCTAAAAGGCAGCAGTGGGCCTGATACGACAGAAGATGGCTCGAGGATTATGGTCAAACTGTTTGGCTTTAACAGGGGGCAAGAGCAATTCCAAGCATTCTGTAGACTTTGATACTGTTAAAGTGAAATTATCTTTTGCGGAAGGGGGCAAAAAGGCAAGGAATGTCCCCTCCTAAAGAAGTATCATGGCCATTGCTACTTAATAAGTTTAGAAAAAGGTCAAATGTACTTTTAGCAGGTAGGACATTATCAAGTTTCTCTTTATTATGTTTTGGAACTCCAAAGAGGTCCACATAAAACAAAAGAAAGAAAAATAAACATGTACATAATACAAGATACTCAAGAAAAATACAACCAATCACTTGGCAACATTTTTAACTAATACTATGTGCTCAATCAACACTATTAAATGAGACCTTCTAATAGATATTTAAAAACCATTTAAAGAAATTAAAAATGTTAAAACAAAACATTGCATTAGGAGGATTATATAAAGCTCTCAAGAAGGAATTGGCAGTGAGAATATTCAAATTCAAACAAATTTGTCTAAACCACTTACGGCGAAATAAGCGAAGTGCGGGACATACAAAAAGAACATGAATAAAATCTTGGGTAGACAGATTGCAAAGATTACAGGTTGCAGGACAACCGTACAACTTAGCCATAAGCTTATTAAGGGGGAGTAGATCCTGCCTTAAAAGTAGCCAGAAACGCCTTATACCATGCGGTATATTCCAGGCGACAAAGGGCTGCATGCGTTTTAATACGCATGTATCAATAAGGGGGGATACATTTTTCTTAGTAAGTATAAATTCCCTATCCAACTTGAAGCAGAGATCCCACGAGGCCTGTTCCAAAAGAGGTTTTAGCTGAGCGGTGGATAGGGTGAAAAGAGTGCTCTCCTTCAATTGTAAAAGTTCAACAGCTTTCCTAAAGTTCTTTACAAGAGAGGAGAACTCCCTAAAAATACCCAACAATTCCAACTTCATGAGGTGTCTCAGAGTACCCACATCCCCTCTGGCCAATCTGGTTACCCAACGCACCAACCCTGCCAACCCTTGCACCCAACTACTGCGGATGCCAAACTCAAGTCTTAGAGATGCCACTGAGCAAGAAGTATTAGTAGAAGCTAAAAACCTTAAGACTTTTCCTTCTACAACATGTAAAAAGCCCCATTGCCCTATATCAACTATTTCGATTCCGTACAGGAGGGAAGACGGTATTTTAGCCCTGAAGACCTCTAGCATATGAGGAAAGTGTCTTCTCCCAGTGGCAGAATATAATACATTTAAACTTTTACCCTGAGACAAGGCCTTACGAGCGTTGTTATCAATGTGGGCCTTGTCACTTAGGTTGTCAGATAGTATTTTCCCCAGAAAGACATAGGAGTTAACCACCTCCAGTTTATGTCCACCTACAGACCAGCCAAATTTCTCATATTTTGTTTTTTTCCTCCCTGAAATACTCATGATTTGACTTTTGGTCGTATTTATCTTTAAATAATGGAATTCAGAGAAGAGGTGCAAGGCATGCAGACGATTATTTAACCCCTTGGGTGTAAGGTCTAGTATAAGAATATCGTCCGCGTAGAGCAAACAAGAAATGGGGGATCCCCCTAAAGACGGAGCGATACCTTCACAAGCTGATAAAGACCTAGGGAGATCAGAAATATATAAGGAAAAGAGCAGAGGTGCCAAAAGACAACCCTGCTTTAATCCATTAATAGTCGGGATAATTTGGGATAACCCCCTTTCCCCACCTTGTAGTACTTGGCACCAAGTATCAGAATGAAGGGCCTTAACATATAGGACATTATCAAGCTCTGAGTAGCCATTCTCTGTAAGGCCATAACTCTTTTCAGGCATAACAAGAGCATCAGAGTCCAATTCAAAGCGTCCCTCCATTTGTGCAAATCTCTGGGCCCTAGGGAGGTGCTCTGCTGTGGGTTCCTCATCAAAACAGGCATGAGCCTTTCTCTCACCATGTGGATAATATCTGCTGATTTCAAACATGAAAGTGGGGCTGAGATTGGATTAGAGGTTTGTACCATGGAGAGCATCCAAGCGAATGCTGAGAGCATAGGGTGCAGTGTCTAAGTAGGCATTGGCGTCTTTGTTTAGAAGAGGTGTCGAGACCCGAACCTGTGGAGGTGTGGAGTATGACAAAACTGGGGTCAGGACTACTGGAATCAGCAAAACACACAGGAATTGATCAAGTGGCCCCAAACGGTAGCAATGGCTGTACTGAATTTGTCAAGTATGGTTGGAGAAAAGGCGTCAGCCTGCAAGGGGCCAGCAGATGGAGTTGGCAACTTTAGCATCATCTTCTCTAATACCGGTACTGGCTTAAAAGACAAAGGAGAGAATGATGTCTGGAAAAGAGAAGTACAACAACTTACATGAAGGTGAAGAGGACCGCTTTGAGTGTCCCTAGGGGCTTCGGCGAAAGAAATGTGGTCTCCATTTCTTTGATGGCCTTTAGATGCACTGAGGAGTAGGGGTAGCAGTAGACAAGCATTGCGGAATCTGGCAAAGACATCTTTTTACAGATTCTACAAGAAGGTTTATACCTTGAAACTTGAGAAGTCAGGACCCAATCCTTGTTAAATTATAAGGATCTTTAGTAGTGAAGCACCGAGAGCTCTCTTAACCAGTGTAGAGCTATTGCTAGGAATAAATATTCTGCATCAAGTCTGGTGCCTTATGAATAACCAGTAGCTTATTCAAAAGGTGATGAATCTGAGGTAAAAGCATCTACCAGACTAATTTCCTGAAAAGTTTCAGCCATTAGAAAACAATAAGACAATTACAGCAGTATGTTTATTTATAGCACTGAACTAGAAAGCAGGAATCTAGTTGACCATTAATATCCTTAAACACTGCCCCTTTTGAAAATAAAACGTGTTAAAGTGTTCATATTACATTTATCCCAATATATTTCACAACAAATACAATGATGGGTATCTGGGTTGTTATTTTCAAAATACCAGTTCCACAGTTTTTTTTACATATTTATAACCGCAGCATATTTTTTGTAAGCAGCACCTTACCATGACCTTAAAGTGTATTTCAAGAAACAGTATAGTAACTTTATAAAGGAACTCTTTACTGACTATTAACTTTATAATAATGTACATCTGAGGATACCTTAGCACACACAAGAAGTTTACATATTTTGGCTCTACCATTTAGAACAGTGGGAGAGAAAATAAGTCAATAGTATACTAAACAGAGGAGCAATTACCTTTTGGCAATGGTTTGCGCTGTGTAGCTGAGAACTCTTGCACATGTACTAAACATTGTCGTACTTTGTAGCGCAATTCTTCGTACCTTGAAACAGCCTAACACTGGCATATGGACCAACACAAATAAACAAAAATTATAACATTTGCCAACCTTTGACTTTATGGTTTCAATCTGCTGCTCCACTTCCTCAATATCGTCCGTATTCTCCAACCGTTCATATGCTGCACTTCTGGTACCTTTAATCAGATTTAAAGGCAATGCTGACATACCATAAGCCTGAAATAGGATGGAAAGCTTGTATGAAACCATTTGAAACACAGTGGAAATACTTGTAAAATACCTCGTGAATGTTACAGTTCATCTTATCGGAGTGTCCATCTGCTAAGTGAACGGTGTCAAACATATGAGCACAAACCTTTAGTTACTTGGGTGATTGAAATACTGAGAAAATACATCAAATAATCAATTCACACTTAGCATTAAACCGTTTTGCACAAGAAGATACAGCTTTAGCATATAATACAACAGAAACATAAGGATTTATGGTTCTCAAATACCCTGTATTGTACAGTTCACCAACACAAACTAGGGGAATAAATCATGACTTAGTTGTACCTGTAAATCAGAGACGTAGAACATCAAAAACATGCCCATTACAGAATGACATACCAAACACATATAGTGATTGATCCTGTACTATGAAGCTCATTTCTAACTTATGGAGTGGACAGCACAGACTGTGTTATTCATGTAACTTTGCAGCAATACTGCATTACTGTCACGCCTTATGATTCACGTAGGTTCACAGCGTTTGTGGCCTCGGCTTGATAACACTCCCATCAGATGAGTCCTTCCTTAATAGATAGGCCAGAAGAGAACCCCTGATTTCTCTGGGTTGGAATGTGTAGTAAAAGTGTCTCATATGTGGGTATGGTGCTGCTGCACTATATTAAATTAGTAAGCCACTTCCCTACAGTGGTTGTGGGAACCTTTTTTTTGACAAATGTTCCTTCAAGGGGTGTTCAGACATCCGGGAAGGAATACAATCAATGACATGCTCCCAAACCAACTTCTTGGCAGTAAGTGGTCACACATACAGAGATAAATGTAATTTAACTAATGTTACCTGGAACACACACATTACAACTCCCCTCTGCCCCATTTACATTCCAACCCTTGGTGAAAAAACCAATCTAAGATGGATTCTGTGTCCTGGTGCACTGTGAGTTTTAGGAGGGATATGACGATTCACCTCAAAACTGAAACCCTTCATTCAAAGAAAACAGGCTGTGGTGTTCTGGGCCCAGCAAAGGATGGTAGGAGGGCGCAAAGTATGTGGGTCTGCAGCACTACAGCCTACAAACAGACATTTTCCTTACCTTTAGTGACAACATATTTTTGCCATGCGTGGCTGTCGATGCACATGTTTTGCATACTCCTGCTGTCTAGTGTCGAGTTAGGACATTGCAGGGTGTTTTTCTTCGATAAAACTGAGTTACAGGACTCTATGCGATTACTCCCTAGGTCCAAAGTGTGCGTGGGCTCCAACTACACGATTTGATTGATGATTTCGGCAATCATGTCCACTAACAGCTCGGAGATCAACATATACCCCACGAATTTCCTAGGTCTAGCTGCTTGGTAACTCGGACACAGATGATTAGAGAATAATCTGTGCGATCCTCAAATGACTGAACAATCAAAATGGAGGAGGACTATACAAGTGGGAAAGGCTTAGTATAGTCTAGTTCGGGCTGGACTGTTCCCATGAGGCACAGGGTCAGACTGATTTGCATATGGCCATGTCTGAACTGGGGTGGCAAAGTGGGCTAAAGAACGGTGATGGATTAAACCCAGATCAGTTGACTGGGGGTCAGTGCTTGTATTGTCAACGCTCCGTCCATCACCACCTTTGGTTTTGCTTTGTTCGCCATAAGTTGGCAGGGTATGCTCAGACGTGAGTCCCTTGCTCACTTTGCTTTTGCTTTGTTCGCCATAAGTTGGCAGGGTATGCTCAGACGTGAGTCCCTTGCTCACTTTGCCACTGGATTCAAGCAAGCCGGGCTGAAGACGGCTGTAATGCCAGAAACCGGTCCTCGGAAGCTTGTTTCCGGTCCAGGGAAGGCATGGCTTGGCAGTTCGGGCTGGACTGTTCCCATGAGGCACAGGGTCAGACTGATTTGCATATGGCCATGTCTGAACTGGGGTGGCAAAGTGGGCTAAAGAACGGTGATGGATTAAACCCAGATCAGTCGACTGGGGGTGAGTGCTTGTATTGTCAACGCTCCGTCCATCACCACCTTTGGTTTTGCTTTGTGCGCCATAAGTTGGCAGGGTATGCTCAGACGTGAGTCACTTGCTCACTTTGCCACTGGATTCAAGCAAGCCGGGCTGAAGACGGCTGTAATGCCAGAAACCAGTCCTCGGAAGCTTGTTTCCGGTCCAGGGAAGGCATGGCTTGGCAGTTCGGGCTGGACTGTTCCCATGAGGCACAGGGTCAGACTGATTTGCATATGGCCATGTCTGAACTGGGGTGGCAAAGTGGGCTAAAGAACGGTGATGGATCAAACTCAGATCAGTTGACTGGGGGTGAGTGCTTGTATTGTCAACGCTTCGTCCATCACCACCTTTGGTTTTGCTTTAGTCTAGTCCTTCTCCATCTCCAATGGATCTTCTCAGAAAATGAGGTTAAGTAAAAGGTGATGGAATGAACACGCTTCTGTTTGTTGCTCACAGTGCATCCTTAAGTACTGTTGATGTGATCACAACTGTGTCTTCAATATCGGTCTCTCCCCTGTGCAAAACGAGGCCTCGTGCGAGTCGTATATCACCTTTCATTGCAAGAAGGTGGGAAGATAAATGAGCAAAACACAGCGGGCACACTTTGAAATGCAACAAAATTCATTTGCGAGACACCATATCTCTTTTGCGAACAAGACCCCCTGAATGTCAAGACAGTGGAGGCAGCACTCTCCGAACTGCCAGAACATCAGCTTATGACTAGCCCTCACACAGTGTCTGCAAGCGCCTCTGAGGGGGGGGAACTCAAAGGAACACTTTTTACGTCAACATCTGGAGGGGCCAAAGACAGCTCCAAGGGCTGTCGTGAGTACTATTCCAGCGCTGAGCGCTGCTATCAAGCCCGACGTAGCGAGCTGAGTATTGCACCCGAAGGAGTCCGGCATCCAACCACTGAACACTTGAAGAACAAGCATTTGCAATGCAATAGATCTCGCATCAGGAAAGTTTGAGCTATTGGTATTGTAAATGACAATTTTTTTATTTATGTGTTGGTTTTGAAAATAGCAAAATTAATTGCTTTGTCATTTACAATGCCAATAGTTTTAACTTTCGCAAATGTGACACCTATAGCATTTGTAATGCAATATGTGTTGTATTTACGTGACTTAGATGTATTAATATTACAAATAACGGCTTTTATTTTTTTTAATAAATACTTAAATAAACGTTATTGTAATTTATAATGGCAATAGCTTAAACTTTTGTAAATAACGTTTCTGAAGATTATGTTGAGTGTATTTTATTGTGACGAAAATCGAAGAACAAAAGTTAAATATGAACATCTGTTTGTGACATTTGTAATAAAGCTTGAAACATTGGGAGAACATATTTGAACCAGTTGTTGTTGAATGGTTGCACAGATTGATGCTGTGGTGGCGCTGAGTGATGCTGTGGCGTTCAGTGATGCTGTGGTAGCGCATAGTGATGTTGTGGTGCCCCTGAATGATGTTGTGGTGTCCCTGAATGATGCTGTGGTGGTGCTGGGTGATCCTGTGGTGATGCAATAGATAGATAGAGTGAGGTCGATAGTTATATAGAGTGAGGGCGATAGAAAGAGGGAGGGCGATAGATAGATAGAGGGAGGGTGATAGATAGAGTGAAGGCGATAGATAGATAGATGGATGGCGATAGATAGATAGGTAGAGTGATGGCGATAGATAGAGTGAGTGCGATAGATAGACCGATAGAGTGAGTGCGATAGAGAGACAGATAGAGTGAGGGCGATAGAGTTAAGGTGATAGATAGATAGATAGAGTTAGGGAGATAGATAGATAGAGGGCGATAGATAGAGTGAGGGCGATAGATAGAGTGAGGGCGATAGATAGAGTGAGGGCGATAGATAGAGTGAGGGCGATAGAGTGAGGGCAATAGATAGAGAGAGAGAGAGAGTGAGGGCGATAGATAGATGGAGTGAGGGCGATAGATGGAGTGAGGGCGATAGATGGAGTGAGGGCGATAGATAGAGTGAGGGCGATAGATAGAGTGAGGGCGATAGAGTGAGGGCAATAGATAGAGAGAGAGAGAGAGTGAGGGCGATAGATAGATAGATCAATAGATAGATCGATAGATAGATAGATAGATAGATAGATAGATAGATAGATAGATAGAGTGAGGGCGATTGCGAGATTGAGCTATTGGCATTGTAAAAAGCAATACCTTTTATAATATTAAAAGGCGTTGGCATTTACAATACCAATAGGTCAAACTTTGTTAAAAGCAAGACCTTTTGAATTGCAGAGTGCGGTGTCTGTTAAGCGAGGGCCGTGCTCACCATTAAAGTTAAACAAGACAACATTTTCATGAAAATAGGAGGGCATGCTGTAAACTGGAGATAATGTTTCAATAATGAAGCCGCTTGTCAGTTTAAAAAAGAACACGAGCGTGTTGAAAAGACATCCAAAGAGTGAATCAGACCATGTCACGATAACAAACGAGCCTTGTAGTTAACGGCACAATACAGCCTTGTTAACGTACAGATGGTGTTTTATAAACTTGTGAAGTAGTTACCTTGGGCTCCAAGAAGAGGGACGCCAAGCTACGCAGCTACTTTGGAGTTATTTGTTTCTTCCTGCCAGTAAAGCACACAAAGTAAAGAAGACCTGTGAAGTATTTGGGTGTAGTTTTAACACCAAGCCAAACATCAAGGGTGCAATGATATGTTTGTATTGTTCAGTCGTTGATGCAAAGACACGGAGGAGGATTGTTGTAACATGTGTGCCACTGCAGCTTTTCATTATTAATCCCGCCCTTAACCTGCGTTACCTAACAATTATTAGGCAGGTGATCTTGTTATTGTTTGCGACAGTACAGTTACCAAAGTGGCCTATTAGTACATAAGTCAGATTGCAAAATACATACCTATTCCGAAACATTATAGGGCCTAATACCAGTTTGGTATTAACATAAGTATGAAAATAATATCGACAAACAACCAGCAGTCTGCAATTACTTTATTTCCACTTAGTAACAATAAGGCGGTTGTACATAGATGGAGGGGGGAGGGGCTGTAGCTAAAACGAAAAAAAAATTAAAACGCCTCGTGATAAACGCTAAGTAGTTGATGCAGAGGCACGGAGCAATATGAATGTGAGGTGGCAAATGCGGGGAAGCTGTGGCTAAGACGAAGAACAAAAACATTGCCTCACACGGAAAGCAAAGCTGTTGCTGCACAGTTTTGGAATAGGAAACACAGCTCAAAATTAAGCCACCGCTCAGAAGCAAGCTGCAATGAAAACAAAGGTGTAGCTGTATGTGAAACAAAAACACTGCCTCGAGCGAAATGCAAAAGTAAAATAAGCTTGTCTTTAAGTTCGATGCCTGGGTCTATCAATATGAAAATAATATCAGAAAACACCCAGCAGTCTGCAATAACTTTATTTCCACATTGTTAGAAATGGGGGTCTCTGGTTGGCACAGGTAGGTACTTGTGACAAGCAGGGACCCTCTCCTCTAGTCAGGGAAAGGGAATTACCCTCTTAAAATAACCCCCGCTCACCCTCTAGGCGGCGTGGCGCTTGCAGTCAAGGCTAGTTCAGAGGCGATGTAAGTTAAGCATTTGTGACTACATACAGTAACCCAGTGACAACACTACAAATGGACACCACACAAGGTTTTGTATCAAAAATAAGTTATACTTTATATAGAGTTACCACAAGACCAATAAACGAGGAAATGAATCCACAGTAATATCAAATTTCAAGAGTTCTGGTGTAAATCAAAGTTCTGTGCGAGTCGGTAGCCTTGTCCGGCTACAGCGTGCTGAAAGAACACAGAGTCTAACAAATCCAGCAGACCGCAGAGGTCCGGGCCCACTCAAATGTCAACAGACTCAAACACAGTACCTTTTCCTTGGGGCGGCCGGCATGGATGTGCGAGCCGGTTCCGGGGATCGTCGCGGTGCAGGAAAAGAAAGCGTTGCAGGTCACGGTGTCCCTTCCGTCGCGGTGCAGGCTACGGCTCGTTGATGGCGTCAGTGAGCTCAGAGCTTGCGTTGTTCGGGCGGATGTTGCTCGTTGCAGTGCTTCCAGCTTTACGGTGCGGTGTTCAAGCCGGAGTTCGGGAGCTGGCGTCGGTCAGTCCGGACAGCGGTGCGAGTCGGGCGGTGCATCGCGAAATGTGCGAGGCGGTGCCTAACTCCAGTGCGGTCACAGGACTCGAAGTCAGCAGCAGTGACTGTGAAGGTCAGACCAGTTCGATACGGTGTAGTGAGGCGTTGCACGTTGCGGTGTCCTTCCAACGAGCGGTGCAGGCTACGGCTCGTTGACGGCGTTGAGACGGAGTCGGTGAGCTTGCGTTGTTCGAGGCGGACGTTGCTCAGTGCAGTGCCAACAGGACACCGGGCCGGTCGTGAGAGTCGGTCACAGCTCCCTGCCTCTGTAGCCACTAGAATAGTAGCAATTCACAAAGGCTGGTGAAGTCCACTGGTCCTGGGACTTCGGTCAGGGGACAAGCTCTCTTCCAAGCCCTTGGAGATCTTTTTAGCACAAGTTGAAAAGCAAAGGTAAAATCCAAGTCCTTTCTCCTCTCTAGACAGCCAGGCAACCACTGCAGGCCAATCCCCCAAGCAGCACTTCAGCTTGGTAATAGTCTCTGCTCAGTTTCTTCAGGTTCCTTCTCCTCAGCAGAGGTTTCTTCTTGTCAGTTCCAGGAGTGATCTAATTTCATGGGCTCAGGGTCCCAATACTTATACCCCAAAATCCTCATCTTGGATGCAGATCTCCCTATTCACCACCGGGCAGCCCCAGCCTGTCTCCTGGAATTCCCCAGTCCTGTCACACACAAACCCAGACAATGAATCCACAACCTAGCAGAGGCGGGCTCAAATGGTTAGGCAAGCAAATATCTACTTTCTAAAAGTGGTATTTGCAAACACAGAATATTAAAATAAACTTTACTAAAAGATGTATTTAATTATTCTGAGTCAAGGCATACTAAACTCGAATTTCTACCTGTTCTCCGAGTCTGCTAGGATTATAAACATGTAAAAATCCAGCAGCCCATTCTATCCTATGGAGAACAGGTAGCCTTGCAATAGTGAAAAACGAAAATGGCTGTAATTCACTACTAGGACATGCAACACACATCAGGGCTTGTCCTACCTTATACTTACAATGCACCCTGCCCTTGGGCCTACCATAGGGGTGACTGATATGAAGAAAAGGGAAGGTTTAGGGACTGGCAAGCGGGTGCACTTGCCCAGTCAGTATGACAGTACCAGACTGCACGCAGGCTCTGCAATGGCAGACCTTAGACACATTTTACAAGGCTGCTTCACGACCAGTGCTGCAAGCCCACTAGCAGCATTTGGATTTACACACCCTGGGCACACTCAGTGCACTGTACTAGGCTCTGACAAGTAAACCAAATATCCAATCATGGAACCACTAATCAATACATCAATTTACAGTAGGGAGCACTCGCACTGTGGCACTGGACAGCAGTGGCACAGTGCCCAAAGCATCTAAGAACCAGAAAAAAACATGAGGCAACAGCAAAAATGGAAGGGAGACCCACGCCAATGGTGCCAGGTCTAACACACATAGAAACAATAAGGCGGTTCTACATAGGGGGGGAGCAAGGAGGGGAAGAGGGCTGTAGCTAATTCAAAAACAAAACCAATCAGTTGTTCGCACCATGGAGAGCGAAAAATTCCCACCCCTTGCAGGGCAGGCAGTAGGGGGGCAGCTACACCTGCACTGCATGCACTACATAGGCTTCCAGAGTAAGCACTTTAATGAACAATTAATGATGCAAACTCTGTCTATGAAGCCTCTTGGGGGGTGGGTGTTGTTCAACTACGTCAGCAGCTAAAGGGTAAAAAAAGCTTGGGAGGAAACATTAATAAGATCATAGGTTCAAGTGTCCTCTACACTCAACCCTCCCATAGAGGAGTGTGAACTCGCTAGAGGATAGCAATGTACTGAAGCGAAAGAGACAAAGCACTGGCAAAGCCAAAGGGTTTGGCCTTTTAAATTAACGCAAAGCATTTGTTTTTTATAATCTAAAGTATAATTGTGTTGGCTATCCTTTGATGTTAATTTTACGTTTGCATCCGTGGGGTACAGGACGGTACTCCTTTTGAATGCTTTAACAGGTTACTTTAATTGGGTGTTTAAGTGCTTTGGCGTCGGGCTGTATATTTCCGTTTGTGTGTGAGCAAAAAAATCATTGTAGAAGAGTAAAAATGATAGAAATAAGAGTTCATAAAGCAAAATACAAGGTCTATGGTGGAGCAACATACAGATGGAAAAAAAACAAGCCAGTATACACACGCGTGGCCTCCCTATCCTCAATCGCCCTTTCACTATTTGGTCACATATGATACAGCGATAGCTTGAGAGCACAAGCCGGTAGGAGCGAAAGAAAGCCTTTGAATGTTAGTATGTATGGGTACCAGATAGGTAGCACTCGATTAGTTTCCGTGCCAAACTGCCAAGGTTGCCATTTTGTCACTTTTTGCATTTTGGTAAGAGTGCCACCTAATTTACCAGTGCAAACTGGAGCCCGCACTGGCAGTTTTTAGAAAGTCCATAGTCACACCCATTTATTTTTTTTACCAGATGAGCCCCAGAGCCAGAGGCTACCTTTGAATGATCTGGAGGCTTGAAAGAGCATGAGGCAAGGTAGAGCAAAGAAGCATGCCACACCCAAACAGAAACCGCACGTTCCTTTCAAGAGGCAACAGTCTGGTGAGAGGTTCCTCGCCCAGATGGTGCCAAATGCAACTTAGACAAGCATTGGCAGAGCCAACAGTGACACGATGTAAATTTGAAAAGAAGGTGTTTACAAACCCTAGGTAAGGGGACATCTGTACACTCTGGGAGTAGAGGCGGCAAATTACACCTATTTATTCAAAGTATGACTTTTCATTATTTTACTCTCAAAGATAAGAGCTCTTCGACATTCTATTGAATATTTGTACCCTGAACTGCGACTCTAAATCCTTCTAGTCACGGAAAGATTAAGCAAATTAAAAAAAGGCACAGTACATGTGGGCTCACATCGCTGCAGGCTGGCCTGGTGGTGAAGTGAAGGGCCGTTCAACGCCCACGTTTAGCTGCCTCGTCCGACCGAGGGGAACAGCCTGCTTCATGTCACCTGGAGGAAACACACAGCGCACTTGAAACTTAAAACCACTGTGAGGGCCACCGAGTCATAATGTTCAATTAAAAAGTGATATATGCAGCCGTTCCCAGGCTGAGAGGTGCCAGCTGTGCACAGGGCGGGGGCGGGGGGCTGCGGGGGGATTCCGGGAATGGAGGGCGGCGAAAGCGAGGGCTGCAGGGGAGCACGGGAGGCGGGAAGGTGAGCAGGGTCCATACGAGTGCACGCCAAGAAGCAGTAAAGGGGAAGGTATATTATATAAAACAAGAGGGACAGGCAAGTTAACGGTGCATAGAGAGATCTTAAGGGGGGGCATGGAGAGTACAGGAAGGGCACGTAGGGACCTGGAGAGACATGGGGGAAAAACAAAGTGCGAACAACATTAACAAGCATTGGCTGCGCGGCCGGGCCGCAAACAAATAATTAAAACAAGTGTCAGGCACTGTCCATGAATATACTGTGCTTTTTTAACGCTTACTCCATCCGAGTCAACTCAATCAAAAGGTTGCCAGCCTAGTCAGGATTTGGCGAACCCAATTGAAGCTTTAACACTGCACAGGATTACATCACGATTCAAAGACATTTTCAGTGAAACTTGCGGTATGCTATGTAAACATGAGGAGTCAACAAACAGTCAGGAAAAGAGCGCGCAGTGTAAACAAAGCGTGAACTGACGGAAAGTTAAACAAGCTCTCGGCATTGGGTGGCGGGGTCGGGGAAGCGGCATTGGGTGGCGGGGGAGCGGATTCCTTTGAAGTCTGATGCCAAAGCTCAGATAAATGGTGTGCGATGTGGCTGGCGATGTGTACGCGCCTGGCTCACATGCACTGTGTATTGAGGGTGTGTGTCTCAAACCTCTCACCAGGACACTACTGCTTTTCAAAAAGATTTTGTTTAGCAGTGCTGTTTAAGTTAGATATCCTGCTGATTTTCCGTAGTAGGTTTCCTAGTAAAAATAAACGGGACAGAATTCAAGTTGCTCACGTCGATGATTTCCTTTGTGCTCTTTGTAGTAAAAAAGGTCTGCCTTGGCATAGAAAGCTCGTGGCGTTCTTGCTCCCTACATTTGAGATCCCTGAATTTTCAGCATCCATAATCAGTGTAAGGATGCCACTGAAGAAAACAGATAACATTTATGCAAATTGATTATCAGGTGAAGCACATATAGAACATATTAATAGCAGATATAGAAGGTTCCCCTCCACACATTTTCTTCCCACTCTAAGTAGTTCACTCCTAACTGTTTAGCATCAAGGTTGGCAAACCAATGCAATAAATGGTAACATTATTATTTCCTTTGTCCTGATGATGTCCTCAAATGGCTGATGCAAGAGGAGCCATAGACCTAAACAGATAGCAAGATGATACAAACTGATTTTAAAAACCATTGTACAGTTGGTTTACATAAGTCAAAGTGCTGTTGACACTCTGCACATAAATCAATATCTTAATTGTTATAAAAAAGAGAATTGTTAATAAAACACAAAAAGTCATTAGAAGAAAGCTATGTACCATTCTTACAATTCCCGGTCGCTGCCTTAATTCCATAATTTGTTGAACTTATTGTTGTGCACCAACATCACATTAACTTTTTTATATGACTCCACTGGAAACATAGACCTTGCAGGATCCATCACACAGCGATAGCAGTGTCCAAACTGATCCACTCAACTTTCCTCTGTCACAACGCCCCTTTAACCCCTTCCATGCTCATGACGGAACGGTTCCGTCATCAGCGTCGGTGCTCCGGTGCTGATGACGGAACATTTCCGTCATGAGCCAATACGCTTTTAAACCCTTCAGCACTGCAGCGAAATTCGCGCAGCACTGAAGAGGTTAAAGATTGGGAGTAGTGCCAGAACGTACACAATACAAGCAACTTTGAACCTTCTGCCCAAAGGAGTGCAGGAGCATTGTACTGAGGAAGGTGCAGTACAAACCTCTCTCTTCACCACAATATATCATCGCAAAGTGACTGCAGTGCCAGGGTTGGAGCAGCAAAGTTTTCATCTAGCACAATGCCTCACCACTCACTAAAGGCAGTGCCACAGCTGTCATGGTAAGGGAGCACACAGCTTATTTACACTTGGGTTTATGTACCAGAAGCATTATCAATAAAAAAAAACAGCACTGGCTAAGTCAATGGCTTCAGGAATCTAGTGAATAGGTCATTTTTTATTGCAAGCCTAGACCACAAAAATAAAAGAAAAACAAAAGTGTGCCACAACCTAAACGCGGTGGTCAAATGTTTGAAATAAAAAATTCTAATTGAAACAACAGTCACTGTTATGGCTGTTTACGTGTTCATGCTTTTAACTAAAAAGCGCACAAAATATTTTCGGAGAATTTGAGTTTTGAATGCGACGAGGTTAAAGCACAACCTAACCAAGCACTCATTGTTCGCAGTTACAATGCTGCACTGTAACCTAAACATTCTATAGAGGCAACTCTAACAAACACTGGCAAAGTCACTAGGTCTCACCTTTGTGACTTATTGGCTTTGCCAATGGTTGATCACCACACTGTGCAGCATCATTGAAGCTGTGCAGCATGGCTGTCTATGCCTGTGGTTGTTACAGTTAAACATTGTAGTTTTAGCCTGCCTGTAATTGCATATTTTATCACCTGTGTTGTGTTTTAAATTTGTGGTTTTCCCTGCCTCCATTTAGTGTGTTGAATTGTGGGATTTGCAGTCCAACCTCTGTAGTTTGTCCCTCTCATTCCTTGGTGACAATTCGGTTTTCCCTCCAAATTTCTCCTTTGCTCTGTGCTGTATTTTAAAACAGTGCACTCCCAGCCACCATTTTGTGTTCACAAGCCAGTGAAACCAGCCCCCAGGCCTACCCCCAGCAATAGGTATTGTTCTACATCAGGACCTGTGCACTTCGTTTTTTGGCCAGCAGGGGGAGTAAAGCTTTATTCAAACAGTATTGTTAGATTTCAAGTTAGTGAGGCCCTTTACCTGCTGAAGTCCAAAGTGTGGACTGAGCCTGTCTGTCTCCTAGGAGATTCTGAACAGGAGAAGCAGCTTCCAACTCCCTGGCCAGCAAACCTTGTCTGAGGTCGCTGGGACCTTATATGGTCTGCTAGTGGTTGGTACATGTCTACACTGATTGGTGGTTGTATCTGGTGTTTCTATTGGATTAGGGTTAATGTCCTCATTGGTTGGGTATTTGACGGTTCTGATTGATTTCTGGGTCTGTGATTCAATCATTGTAGGGTTGGGACTAGGGCTAGGGTTGGGATTTCTATTGGAAGTAGGGACTAGGGCTACCTGTGCCATTGGTTGCATGGACTTGTTTTTGGGACTACTGGTAGGGCTAGAGCCTTTATTGGATGTAGAGGTCAGGTTTTTTTTTTAACTGATTGGGTGCTTGGACTAGGGCTAAGATTGGCTGTAAGGTCCTGGTCTCCTATTGGTTCTAGATTTTAGGGCTAGTGTTGTGATTGGATAGTGTTAGGGTTCCCATTAGCTGAAGGGGTCACCTGATTACTAGGGCTATAAAAAAGGCCATGCTTAGGGCGTCTCAGCCCAGGCGTCAAGGCTAAGGGCGGAGAGGACAAGGGCAGTTTCCTGTTTGAGAGGACAAGGGCAGTTTCCTGTTTGAGAGGACTAGGGCAGTTTCCTGTTTGAGCCTGTTCGAGACTGGTCGGGACTCGGGCCAGAAATACTGCCCAATATACATACCTCCTTTATGTATCTATATACTTTCAATGTACTCATGGATCAATATATTTATCACTTTCTTCTAATTTAGCATTTCCATTTCACTTCCCTATTTCTCAGCCTATAGTTCGTTCAATATATCTTCCAGCCCAACCTTCTGACTCATCTCAAACTTCTTTCTACTACTCCTTCCAATGCACTACCCAATCTCTCATCCTATACATCTATCAATATATCCTCTACATGCACTCTCTCATTTATCCCAAACCCCATACCACTACTATGATCCCCAAAATAACCCTTTCTAGACTCTCCCCTACACTACCCCTCATTGCATCATCTGACACCTCTTTTACCATACCGATCCCCCAAAACAAACCTTTCTAAACTCTTCACTCTTTTCTACCCCTCCCGAACCCTTCTCAATCCAAATAACTGACTAACATATCCACCACTAAAATTAATTTGATGTTTCATCATACTAATTCAACACTAATCCTGATGGGTTCCAGAGTAGCGTGCTACTTGCGCTTCAAAACCCCATCAGGGGTAGCAAGCGCTATATAAATACAAACCTCTTTCCCTTCACTATCCCGCCACTTACCCTGCTCTACCCAAATAACTGAATAACATATCCACTACTCAAATTACTTCATATTTTACTATACTAATTTTAAACATAAATCCTTTGTGGGTTCGGAGTGGCGTGCTACTCGCAAAAGAAAAGCGCTTCAACATCCATCTGGGGTAACTAGTGCTATATGAATGCAAACCTTTCTTCCCTTTTATCCCTCCGCTATCCTTCTCACTCCAAATAACTGACTAATATCCACCACTGAAATTACTTTCATATTTCACCATACTAATTCACCACTAATCCTTTATGGGCTTCCGGAGTAGCGTGCTTCAACACCCCATCAGGAGTAACAAGCGCTATATAAATACAAACCTTTTTTCCTCTATCCTTCTGCTATCATTCCAAATCCAAATAACTGACTAACCTATACACCACTTAAAATGTTCTTGCATGTTTCACTATACTAATTCAACACTAATCCTCTGTGGGTTGCGGAGTAGCGTGCTATTCGCCGAAAAAACGCTTTGACGCCTCGTCAGGGGTAGTAAGCGCTATATAATTGCAATTACAATACAATATAGGGAAGGCGGGGGACATGGATTCAACAAGTGGAGGGTGGGACACAAGGAAGCGACAAGCGGGAGGGCAGGGGGGCACAGAACGACAGGGGAGGGTGGAAGTAACATGGAGAAGTATACGGGCAAGCGCAACATGGAAGGGGGTGGGGAGGCGCACACGGGTACAAGCAGCAGCACTATTGGAGAGAGATGTATACAACGGAGAATGCTAAAAAAACATGCATTCTCTGTGTGTGATTACACAACATGAACAACAGTAGTTCACTGACATTGAGCACCAACACTCAGTAAAAACACACATGCTAAAGAGACAACGCTCCATGAAGAGACAAACAAAACACTGGCAAGCTGGGACACGAATAAGAACCAGGCAAAAGTAGTGGCAAGGAAACCCAACCAATGGCAAGCAATGGGCAGGCACCAAAGACCCTCTATGTTCATGGTAAGCGGAAGCCACAATATGCCACAGCGCACGAGCAGTCTAGTACACTCGACATAAATCACCATCACGCTGGGCACCAGAAATACAGGAAAAATAAATAAACGGCATTTAAATTTAATATAAGAAACAATATATCAAAGCACACTTTGAACCAGCTTTGAAACTGAAGAGAAAGGAGCTCATTCTAGGCAAATGTGAACAATGCTCACAGGTTTAATTCAGTCACTCAAAGTGAAGGGAACCAATGAGTAAAGTTGGCTGGCCCGCTGCTCCGTGTTTCATGCCATGGTGGGCGAAAGTAAAATGAGAAATCAAACATAGAAGACCAACATGCATATCCTGAATCAATTTTCGTAAAACCTATATTTTACGAAAAAGCTAAAGCTGCCTCAAAGGCTAAATATAAAATAAAATTCAGATGATTTGTTTTGCAAATGCTTTTTTGAATAGGGAACTCTTTAAATGTGCACACGAAATGAATGGACAAGCTGCTATATGCCTCTCCTTAAACACAGCTTTCACAACCAGTGCTCAGAAATAATTCCCAAATACTGGAAGATTCTGAACGACTGGACAATGTACTTATGATGGTCATCCCATAGATATAGAGCAATTCCCAAAAGGGTCCCTCCCATCAGGGGTAAAGGCCATTCACCCTGATGTCCTCCATTGTGGATTTACTATTGATAGATAATTATCATATTGTGATAACATACTCTTAGTGCGAGCCTACATAAGGCAGGTGCTGTCAAACCGATTACAATAGGTTGTGCCTTGACTTTCCGTTACGTTGAAGGTTTTTGCATTCATGCTAAATGATGTACTGGAACACGGAATATTTCCATTGAGATAGAGGATGTGTCCGTATTGGTTTCGGTTTTTTTCTATTATTGTTTATGAAAATGCCAATAAACAATTACAAAAAAAAATGATGGTCATCCTGAGTTTGTCTAACATCATCAAACCCATGGCGAGGGCAGTGCCTGCATTTGCCGAAAACCCAGTCGCATCTTATGAAAAAAAAATATATTTAGAATATTTACTTTTCAATACAAAGGTATTGTTCATATACAAATGTACCTTCCAACTGCGGACAATTATGGCAGATTTTATTCTTTTTAACTGCAATTGATTTTTTCTTTTTATTTTGCAAAAGGTATGGTACTACAGAGCGTGAAACAAAGTATGCGAACACTGCCCTCTAGTGTGTCATTTCAGCAAAACTGATGCAAAGCAAAAGAGCTAGGAAAAAATATGGCATCTCAAAACATGCCATCTCAGTAGAAAATGCAGCTTTCAGCCAGCCATTTGACGATACTGTTGAAGCGGTTTCTCTGATCTGATACCTTCTGACTGAAACGTGCCTTCTTTCTGTGCCAGTCAATCTGACACTCCGATAACATACTCAAACACAAATGTACAGCATATCCCTGTGTATATAAGCATTTGATTATATGTATGCAGCTAGATATGTGTATGTCTATATATAAATGTGTAAGAATTATGTTTATAAATAGATATTCTTTAGGTCGGCTTAACAAATGCACATATTACTTATGCTTATATTATTCTATGCTTAACAGTGCATAGGTCACTGCATAGTTTTCAATTAAGTTATTTGATCAGATACTTATGGGTCTCCGTTTATCATAATATGTACATTCTATCATAACTATTTATCTAGAATTGCTTCACTATTAAATTACTGAAAAGAAATGAAAGAAAACAAATAAATTACATTAAAGTACAGCAAGACTTGAAAGTCTGAGTTTATTAAATACAACTTAAATCTTTATAGATCACCTTCCTTATACTTATATATCTATATATTTATTACTTTACTCCTACTGTTAAAAAAAACACATTCGCGTCTCTCCAATGCACAACCCTATATTTCACCCTATACCTCTCTCAGTATATCCTCTTCGTCCACTCTCTGACTCATCCTAAACCTCATTCTACTACTATGAGCTACATAATAACCCTTTCTAGACTCTTCCCTCCCCTGTCTCTCCTTGCATCACCCCAAATCTCGTTTTACTACCAGATCTCCCAAATAACCCTTTCTAGGTTCCTCCCTCATGTAGCCCTCCTTAGACCCATCTGAGACCTAATTTTACTCCTGGGACCTCCCCAATCCATTTCTAAAGATTTTTCCTTATTCCATCTCTCCATTACTCTTCCTAAACCTCCTCCTACTACTATATTCTTCCAATAAACACTTTCTAGACTCTTCCATCTTCTATCCCTCCATTATCCTTTCCAATCCAGCTAGCCACTACTCAAATTAGTTCATATTTCTCATACTAATTCACCAGTAATCCTTTTTTGCTTCCGGCGTAGCGTATTATTCACCGAAAAGCGCTTTGACGCCGCATCAGGGGTAGTAAGAGCTATATAAATACAATTTCAGAAAACAGCTAAGGCGTACATAGCAGAGTACCATACCCAGCCGCTTATTGGTTCTTTGTGCACATGCACGGAATGATTTTTGCTTTTTAAATCACAAACTACCATATAAATAAGGCACTATAATGTATATGTTCGTGATTGTATTTAAATATTCATTTTCACCATGAAAGTACAACATGCATGTAAGATTTTCTCATTCTCGACGATTTTGAGGTACATTTTTCAACTAACAAATCTATCATGAACATTTAAAACCAGGGAGCACAGAAATAAAAGGATTTGAGTGAAGCCAACACACTTGGCCTGAACTAACACTTCAGGCCAGCACGTTACAGTTCATGTTCTCTCTCTGACGAAAGCTTGACATAGCCTTCTTTGAAGGGTGGATTCTGCATACAGAAGAGACAAGGTCAGTCTCCTTTGACAGCCAGTGTAAGCTAGGTTTCGTTTAAGAGCAGACTTTCGACCTGTTGGGTGGTGGCATGTAGTTACCAGTCGTGCAGTCCATGCTGGGAGCATACAAACTGCCCATGACCAGAAGCAATAAGACCTGGCCTGCCCGAGTAGCTGGCATAAAAACCGTAAAAATACACCAGCTGGAATTATAAGCGTGACATGCCCAGTAGTCTGCTGGAGAAATTCCTGGTGTCTTCCTGAATGGGGAGCCAAGACTGGCCGTTTCCTATGGGCTGGAATTAAGCATGGTGCCCTGTTGACGATGCTGTTGCTCCTGACATCATGGAAGTTTCTCGCAAACACAAGTAGTAAACAGATCTTCCTCAGAGAAGAAGCCCTTGCTAGCACTCACCCTAGAGCAGACGAGGACTGAGCCAGAACCAGTTAGAAGGCAGGCGAGCGAACAGTGGCTTTGCCTGGTGAGCACACTTCTTTTTGCCAACACTTGCTTACTCACCACCTTCAAATACTGTTGGCATCCACGCGAGTCTGTCCAATAGAAAGAGACCTACATTTCCGTTAGGGGCCCCGAGGGGTCAGCAGAAGCGTACCACGGCCACATTTCAGAGTTCCCCTACTGGCTGTGCAGAGTTCCAGATCCGGAGCCTGAAAGTTCTCTGGGATCCTTTGTGCATACATTTGCCCATGTGCTTTCACATCTCACTTTCGCCAGTGGCCTGGAATGCAGTCGGCCCAATCTCTTCCTGATCTGCCCAATCTCTTCTTGATCTGCCCAATCTCTTCCTGATCTGCCCTTCCTGGAATAAGCATGTTATGTTATGCTATACTATTTTATAAAGCGCACAGCTGCCCCGGCAAATGGGCATCTCAGCAATGACAGCAGAAAATTGAGAAGCTACCGACAGGAGGCAATACCTATAGTGGAAGGAAGAGGTGCGTTTTAATTACCTATAGACCCACTGTCCCTAGCTCTTTGAGTGGCAAGATATCTGGCTTTGTTTTAACGACAAGTTACTTACATCGGTAACGCATTACCAGGTAGAGACTCTATCTAGCTGCAGATTCCTTACCTTTGTATTTCCCAGGCGTCAGGCTGGATCCGGAAACGTTTGCTGAGCAATACCCCTTGCGGGCGCCATGGGGTGGCTGCATTCGGCCACGTGTGACGTCATAAGCAGCATAATTTGTGGTGTTGCGGTACCTATATAGGTGCAACCCAGGGGCGCGGACATTAGTACTTTTCGTTTTTTCCACACCAGAAGCGGAGACCCACGAAGTAACTGACGCAGTTGTGTGCAACACTAGGGTCCTGAAAGGAGGAAAACGCTATAATATTAGTCAGCAAAGCGGGGAGCCATGGGTGGGGCTGTAAGGAATATGCAGCTAGATAGAGTCTCTATCAGATAATGCGTTACCAAAAGTAATTAACTTGTTCATCTGATAGAGAATTCTAGCTGCAGATTCCTTACCTCTGAATTAGATATCCAAGCCATACTCTTCTGGCGGTGAGTTGCGGACCAATACCTTAAACTAAAAGTCCTGCAGGGCCAAGCGGACAAAGTGCCCATCCCTGCGGATCTTATCATACGGGCAGTAGTGTTTTGCAAATGTGTGCAATGATGCCCACTTTGCCGCCTGACAGATATCTTGGACAGGGACACACAGAGTTAAGGCCCTAGTCACAGCCTTTCACATGCTGGAATGGGCCCTTGATTCCTCAGGGGGCTGCTTCTTCGCCAGGGCATAGCATATCTTAATGCAGAGAACGACCCTGCGAGAAATGGTCCTTTTCTGCACTGCCCTCCCTTTCTTTGCTCCCACGTACCCCACAAAGAGTTTGTCGTCCATCCGGAACTCTTTTGTGCGGTCTAGGCAGAATGATAACACTCTTTTTGGGTCCAGTCGGAGGATACGCTCCTCTTCCTTAGAGGAATGCGGGGAGCAAAGAAGGTGGGCACCGTGATGGACCCAGATATGATGGGATAACAACCTTTGGCAAAAAGTAAGCCCGGGAGCGAGGCACTACTTTGTACGTAAAGGACATTAGGCAGGGAGGCAAGCAATACAACGCCTGCAACTCCCTCGCCATCTGGGCCGATGTAATCACCACTAAGAAGGCTGTTTTGATAGTCAACAACAGGAGGGGACAATTGTGTAGAGGCCCAAAGGGAAGACCCATCAGGTAGGTAAGGACCACATTAAGGTCCCACTGTGGCATAATAAAGGGCATGGGTGGAAAGAAGTGAGCCAGCACTTTTGGAAATCTATGTACAATAGGAGACTTGAAGAAAGAGGGTTGGACTGGCAGCCGCAAAAAAGTAGAGAGCAGAGAGATTACCCTTGAGTGTTCCCAAACAGAGCCCTGTTGGGCAAGGGTAAAATAAAAAGCAGAACAGCAGAAAGAGAAGCAGAAAGAGGGTCAATAGACTTTTCTGTACAGTATAATACAAATTTCTGCCAATGGCAGGTGTATACCATCTTAGTGGAGGGCCGCCTGGCTGGCAGAATAACCTCAGGAGGAAGGTCAAAAGCCATCAACTGTCGCCGCTCAATCTCCACGCATGGAGGTGCAGAGTAGATAGGTTAGGGTGGAGAACCCTCCTCTGCTGCTGCAACAGAAGATCCTCCCAAAGGGGCAGCCTGATTGGAGGGTCGATGCTCCTTCTCGGAAGCTCTGGATACCAGACTCTCCTCGCCCAGTCCGGAGCCACAAGTATGACTTGGGTCCGGTCACTCCTGATCTTCTTCAGAACCCTGGGCAGGAGTGGTATGGGCGGAAAGGCAAACAGCAGGCCTGTGCTCCACTCACGTTGAAAAAAGTCGCCGAGCGATAGCCACCCTGGAAACTCCAGTACGCAGTATTGCTGACACTTTGCGTTCTCTTCGAAAGTGAACAAATCTAACCAATGTTCTCCCCACTGTTGAAAGAGAGCTGGCGCCACCTCCGACTGGAGACGCCATTCGTGATCCACTAGACATCATCGGCTGAGTTTGTCCACCCTGGTGTTCAAAGAACCTGCCAGGTGTTGAACCATCAGGGTTATGCCCTGCTGTTCTAGCCATGTCCAGAGACGCAGGGCCTCTCGACAAAGGGTCCATGACACCACTCCGCCCTGCTTGTTGTAGTACCACATGATGGCAGTGTTGTCTTTTAACACCTATACCAGGGTCCACTTGACAGAGGGAAGAAATGCTTTCAATGTCAATCGAAACGCTCAGAGCTCTAACAGATTTATGTGAAGCCCTGACTACGCCAGAGACCAGTGTCCTCTGATTTCCACCTCTCCCAGATGGCCGCCCCATCCCAGAAGTGATGCATCTGTCACCACTGTGAATTCTTGTTGGGAAAGGTATTTGGGGTCTGCCATTGACCCAATCTTGGTTTGTCAACCACCACTGCAGATCTCTCGCAGTTCCTTCCGAGATCTGGGCCAGGTCGGTGATATTTCCTTGATGCTGTGCCTACTGGAACTTCAGGTCCCACTGCAGAGCCTGCATACACCACCTGGCATGCTTTACCAACAGGATGCAGGAGGCCATGAGGCCCAACAGCCTCAGAGTCTGTGTCACCAAATTCCAGGATAGAGGCAGAAACATCGGAATCATAACCTGGATATCCTGGACTCACTGCTCGGAAGGATAGGCCCAAAACTACACTGTGTCCAGGACACCTCTGATGAAAGAGAACATCTGAGAAGGAGTCAGGTGTGACTTCGGCACGTTTATAGAGAACCCCAGTGAATGCAGGTAGTCCGCCGTAGTCTGAAGGTGGGAGACGACACCCTGGGGCGAGAATGCCTTCAACAGCCAGTCGTCAAGGTAGGAGAAGACTGACACCCCTAACCTGCACAGATGAGCTGTGACCACCGCCATCACCTTGGTAAACACCCAAGGGGCACTGGTAAGAGCAAAGGGGAGCATGGTAAACTTAAAGTGCTCACGGCCTACCTTGAACCGCATGTAACGCGTGTGGCCCAGCAGGATGGGGATGTGAACATGCGCATCCTGCAGGTCCAACGCTACCATCAGTCTCCTCTGTCTAAGGCAGACAAAACCTGAGCTAGAGTGAGCATCTTTAACTTCTCCTTCTTGAACAAGAAGTTAAAGATGGGCCGCAACACTTTCTTCTTCTACGGAATCATAAAGTAGCAGAAATAACAACCACTGTCTACTTCTGAAACTGGGACCCTTTCTATATCTCCTTTGGACAAGAGACTTGTAACTTCCTCCTGGAGCAATCTCAGATGATCCCCTGTCAGGTGTTTTTGATTTGGCAGAATGGGAGGAGGAAAAGGAAGGAAAGGCAGAGAATAGCCCTCCTGAATGATATTGAAGACCCACTTGTCCAATGTTATGGATCTCCAGTCGGGGAGATGGTGACATTCTCCCAGCAACAGGGGTAGTGTGGTGTTGCAGAGTCAGACTAGGACTGCTTGGAGCCTGCCGCTACTGGGGCAGGGTGAGCAATGACTTCTGACCGCCATTCCTTGATCGGAATGCACCGCATCCAAGTCCTCGCACAGCTTGGTCAGTCTGTGCGGGACGGTGGCTGGGTTAGGGCTGACACAGCTAGAAACCCGAAAGGAGCAAAAGGAAGATTGGCCACAAGGAGTAGAGGAGAGGCCCAAGGATCTGGCCGTACTGTAAAGATGCAGTCCACTCAACATGAAAAGAAGAATTCTTTATTGCAAGTTAACAGCAGGTACCTCCAATCTTCCTCCTCCTCCAGCTTCACAGCTTAATATAGGTACAGTTACTGAGCAATCAGTCTGGAATTCTTTTAAGGCCTATCTTAGATGTATATTGAGCTTACAGATGATTTATAAGAGGAGATCCATTAAGACAAGAGATATCGAAGATCTCGAAGACATAAAAAAAAAAGAATCACAACTACAACGAGCTGCCCTCTTAGACAGGGATAACATCCCGAGGTTAGAGAAAGAACTCTTAGAACTTCAAGCAGCATTTAAAGCTAGAAACAATAAAGTAATTAAAGATAGGTGGGAGGTTAGCAGACTGAAGAATGTTGAGTATGGGGAGAAGTGCAGTGCTCTTCTGGCCTGGAAATCGAGGACAGAGAAGCAGGAATAATATTGATTCATTAATCCAGTGAGACTCAGCGGCACTGATAACCGAGGAAGAAGAGATTAGGGAGGAAAGAAGGGGCTTTATGAGAGAGCTATATCAGGAAGATAGCTCCCTTGGAATAGAAGATGTTGAGGCTTGGTTCGGCTTGAGGGGTTTGCCACATCTGTGCGAATTGGATACGATCTTGTTAGCCAGTCAGATCACAGAGGGGGAGGTAAGGACACAGGTGAAGACGATGAGCCGAAGTAAAGCAGCTGGCCCCGATGGTCTGCCGACAGAGGTGTATGCGGATAATCTGGAGGGAACACTACCCGTGCTTAAGTCACTTTTCAATAGAATTCTCCTACAGGGAGGCGATATTCCACTTTCATGGTCGGAGGCTACTATCGTTCTAATAGTAAAACCAAATAAAGATCCCCAAAAGATTGAGTTGTACAGACCGAGCTCCCTCCTAAACTCGGATCTGAAGATATTGTCTGGAATATTAGCAACCAGACTATCAAAAGTTGTTAAGACAATCATCCATTCAGATCAGAGGGGACAACTCAACGAGATTACGTTCCAAGTGATAGGGGCACTTGATGTAGCGGAGGAGAGAGGACTGCCACTTACCATAGTAGCTATCGATGCTGCAAAAGCATTTGATCAGGTTAATTGGGTTTTCCTCTGGGAGACTATGAAATGGTTTGGGTTCCCACATATTTTTATTGAGGGAGTTAAGACTTTATACAAGAGCCCCAGGGCTAAAGTCCTAATTAATGGGGGCCTGACAGACTGGTTTTACATCTCCAGAGGCACGAGGCAGGGCTGTCCCCTCTCCCCTCTTTTGTTCGATATATATATTGAGCCCTTTTTATGCTCCTTGAGATCAGACCCTGCTATTTTACCTTTTAAAATGGGAGAGTTAGAATTAAAAAACTAATTTTATTCAGATGATCTCCTGCTATACACTGTCAAACCTACTGAGGCTATTCCCAGATTATTTAAAATAGCCGATGACTTTGGTAGAGTATCTGGTTATAAAATCAACAAGGAAAAAACTGACATAATGAGTTGGAATAGTGCAGTCCCAGTACAGGATGCTAAACAAAAAATAAGATATCTGGGAATACATCTAACGCAGAAATTAGCAGATACGTCTAAAACCAGCTGGCTGACAGTTGTTAAGGAAGTAAGTAAATTACTATCTAGATGGGGGGGGTTTAGCTCTGAATATTTATGGAAGAGTGAATGTAGTTAAAATGACCATCCTACCCAAAATAACTTTCTTGTTTAACAACATACCCTTATCATTCAATCCCAAAGATATTGCCAGCCTCCAAGGGAAGATTGGATCATTTATTTGGGCCACAAAATCTCCTAGGATAGCTTGGAGGAAACTTAGAAGGGGGTTGAAGTTGGGAGGCTTGGCATCACCAGACCTGCTTTTTTATTGTTACGCCTTCCAGTTTAAACATTTTAGAATTCTGGCCAATAAGCTTGACTCCACCTCGCATGGTCGTCTTTTTCAGGCAATGTTAGCGGACCGGCCACAAGGTTTTGAATTTTTTCTCTATAAATTTGGGGATCAAAAATTCTACAAAAAGGTCCGCTTGAAGACTTTACAGGCTGCGCTCAAAATCTGGCAGTACATACGGGGGGGAGGTGCTGGGGATCCCCTATTACAATTTACAAGCCCCAATTTGCGATTCCCCAGGCACTCCGGCCTGTCTGTTAGATCGGTTGGCACAGCCTTTGAAAGAAGCAGGCTTTGAAAAATGGGGTGATCTTTGTGTGAACACTCGGCTTTTAGACTGGGAATCTCTAGCAGATCTAACTGGGGGGTCCCTCACAAGATTCAAGTACTAATAATTGTCATCATGGTGGGGAAGACAGAGTTGGGGGAAGGAGGAGGGCACCCTGATTCTCGATTGCATCAGTAGAGGGAGTGGCTGGAGGAGGGAGGTAGCCTTTTGGTATAATAAGCTGGTGGCTGCAAAAGATAGTCTGGAACTGGAAATAACCTCTCTCTGGGGTAACACCTCAAATGTGAGCCTGGAAGAGATAAAGAAGGTCTGGTCTGATGCATTCACCATGTCCCAAAAGATAATCAAACCAGCCAACCTCAGAAGGAATCATCTATTTACAGCGTACAGGATATACTGGACTCCTGCCAAACTAACCAAGATATCTGCTGGAAGCTATAACTGCCCGAGATGTAACCCTTTTGCAGCTGACGATCTACACATGTTTATGGAGTGCCCAGAAATTACCAACTACTGGAGGCAGGTTTGCGGTTTTTTGGAGGAGGTGCTATTAACATCAATTTCCTGTAGTACTAGAATGATCTTTTTTGGTCTACCCCAGGAGTACTCGCTGAATAATTATGCCACGCAGTTTCTCTTCTATGTGATTGTCATCGCTAGGAGAGAAATATGTAGAGAGTGGAAGTCGAGGGCCCCCTCAAAGTTTGCTGACTGTCTAAAGAACATCATGATGATTAGTCACTGAGATAGGATGTGTGGTGGAGAGAATGCTGCTAAGGTTTGGTCCGCGCTAAAAGATTGGTCAGAAAAATAACTTACGTCCAATGATTATGCCAGAAGTTTGTGGCCCTGTCCTCCCGGTCAATGTGGAGATTGGGAGTTGGACGAGGAGACAGCCTACCTCTGGGTGAATTCTGAAGGCCGCGCACACTTTCCAGGGGCAGATTCAACGTTTTGTGTGCGAAAGGCTCAGAGAGAACCCATCTAGAGCAGATATCTTCTGGTGGCATGTATGAGGACAAAAAAAAAACATTCCAACCTAGCAAAAAGTGTACATTCTACAAATACAGAACTCCACATATCTCCCCCCTTTACATACAACTATATTCCAAAATATATACAATTCAATATTATCACATAAGGATAAAGACAAGAAATGAATCATACAGTAATGGCTGAGGAGCACAACATTTAGAAACATTTCCAAAGCTACAGGTTGACCCATCAGACAAAATGACGACGTTCTTCTTCACACTCCTCACCAGAACGGGTTTAGAAAATGTACTGTCACCTTTAGCAACATTTCTCCCAACCTTTACCACCACCCAGTCACCACCTTTTATGTCAGGAACTTTAACTCCTTTCTTACAATTGTAATAACTTGCAGCAGCAGCTTGCTGATCGGTGACATCCTTCTCAATCTTCTCACCATCAACCCACACACAATCATTGTCCTTTAGCCATCCAGGAACTTCTTTCACTCCTGGTTCACGCCCTTTAGGTGAAACGAAAGGCAACACTCCAGTCACAGAATGTGGCGTCACTCTATAAGACCACATTCATATGACCATGATAACCCATTGGAAACTGAAAGTTGTGTATTGCCCATTATCAACCGATTGATCCTTTCCACCAGACCATTTGCCTGAGGCCTGAACATGGCAACTCTTTCATGCTTCACCCCCATCTTACAAAGAAATTATTGCATTTTTTTTTACACTAACTGAACTCCATTGTCTGATACAAGTACCTTAGGAATTCCCTCATTCACAAAAATCTTCTCCAGAAAACCAATCACTTTCTCTTTTAAAAAAAAATTTTTTATTGATTTTTTGTTGCAAACAAAAACAGAATATTTCATTAAATAGTATTGAATACAAAGTCATACAGACAAGAATCAAGTTCTCCAAAAAAGAGGTCACTAACCAAAGAAAAGAAGTGAGTAAGGGGAAACAATACATTTTGACAAGGATAGAAACAAACAGTTGGTTAGTTCGTTTCCCCGTGGATCCATTGTTGTATTGGAGCCCAAATTTTCATCCCTAGTTGTTTCCTTTTTCTTCCTTTTGTTGCATATATGGCAAGTTCAAAATTAAATTTTGCTAAAAGGTGAGCCCTCCACATAGCAAAAGAAGGTGGTTCCGGACTGATCCACTCCTGAGTAATGCATGCTCGAAATTCTGACATCATAATAAAAATCAAAAGTCTTTGTTCTCTTTCTATGGAGTCTAATGATAATCCAAATAAAATCAGTTCAGGAGAAAGAATTATTGTTTTCCCTGAAATTCTCTCAATAAATGTCTGGATTTCTGAGATTATACCAGTTAATTTAATACAAGAAAAGAACATTTGTTTTGCATCTGCTCCTATCAAAGTACAACGATTGCAGGTTATACCAGCAGTGACCCCCCCATTTCATAACTTTAGCAGGTGTATAGTAGAGATCAAACATAGCCATATAGTGTTGAGTTTGTGATCGCCCAGAAAATAATATGGAGTTAGCTGTCTTAATTGATTCTATCGTTTACTCCTAATTTCACAGCCATTCATCCTGAATCAAAGAAAGATCATCTGGAAGATAGGTCATAAATAAATTGTAAAAATAACCAATTTTTCTTTTGACATAAAGACTGTCTATGACCAAAATCTTTTTAAGGCTATGTCGATCATTAGAAGAGTGCGTTTAAAAAACTATGAATCTGTAAGTATTTAAAGTAATCTTGAGATGGGACTTTAAATTTAAGTTGAAGTTCAGAGAAGGTAGTTATATGATTGTCTAAACATAAATCACTCAAATAACAAATGCCATTATGATTCCACCTTTTCATCACAGGATCTCTAAAGATAGGGGGGAAACAGTGTGGTGAATTTAAAGGAGAATATATTACAAGTTTGGGAATCCCAACCAGTCTTTTTACGATTCCCCAGGTTTTATATGCAGCAGTTATGACCTTAAATTTAGTTTTTTTGTAATAGCTTGGTTCTATTATTTTTAATAGATAGCCACTAGCTTCAGTACCTAATACGAGTTCATATATCGATGGGTAATGTGCATGTAAGATCGGGGCTTTATTGTCCACGATCAAAGGGGATATAAATTGTAATACGGCTGCAAGAAAGTAAATAAAAAAATGTGGAACGGCCCATCCTCCTCCATCCTCCTCCATCCTTTGGTAAGATAATTTTTTATGAGGTCTCCGAATGCCCTTGTATCCCCATAAAAATCTACCTGACATTTTTTCAAGTTGCTTAAAAAAATCTAACGGAAATTCAAGTGGGACTGTTCTAAATAGATATATAAATTTTGGTAGAATCAACATTTTTAGCACATTGCACCGGCCATGTAACGATAGATGTAAATGATCAATTCCTTCTAGGGTTGAGTTAGCTTTTTTCAAGATTGGAGTATAGTTGAGATTAGGAATATTCGAGATTGGGGTAGTCAATTTGATTCCCAGATAAGTTGCTTCAGTAACTACATTAATACGCCAGTTCTTCAATCCTGAAAAAAGCCTTTTCAATATCTTTAGTAACTACCACCATATCATCTGCATATGCGAGAGCTCTATAGCTAACTCCCGCCAGCTCCACCGGAACTATATCCTCATCATGGTTTAATTGATTAAGAAAAATATCGATGTAGATGGGGAAGAGGAGAGGGGAGGATGGGCATCCCTGGCGTGTTCCTCTTTGAATAGGAAACAAGGCAAATTTAGTAGCCCCAATTTTTACACATGACAACGGATTTTTATACAGAGCCTTCAGCGCAGTTATTATACCCGAGCCGAAGCCCTTTATAGAAAGTAAATCCCAAAGATAGGGCCAGGCCACCCTATTGAATGCTTTTTCAGCATCCAATAGGGTGATCCCGATTGATGTATTAGTACCTTCTGCCCAGTCCATCATGGCGATAATTCTGCGAATATGATCTGCTGTATCTCTGTTTGGGATAAACCCATGCTGCCATCGGGAGACAATTGTGGATATTATTTTTGAAAGTCGTGAGGCGAGTATTTTAGAATATACCTTACTATTGGTGTTTATTAATGATATTGGTCTATATGATGCAGGGTTTAATGGGTCCTTGTCCTTTTTAAGAAATGTCATTATTACCGATTGGGTCCAGGAGGCCGGTGGAAGCCCTATCTGTGCCTCCTGAAAGGTAATAAGCATATCCTGCTTTATTATATTCCTGAAAATCTTATAAAATTCCAATGGGATGCCATCAGGTCCCATTGCTTTCCCTGTTGCTAATGAGGATAATGCTTTTTCAATTTCTTCCCATGTAATTTCCAATTCTAAAGCTAATTTTTGATCATTAGAAAGAGATGGTAAAAAGTTTAACCTACCGAAGTTCATGCAGAATTCTGAGGAATAAGAATCATCCTCATATTGGTATAGTTTGAGATAAAATTGACGAAAGACTTCCAAGATTGATTCAGGTTTGTTATGTGTCTGCCCTGTTCCGTCCTGTATTGAATTTATGGTATTAAACACTTCTTTTTGCCTAGTTCTCTTTGCAAGAATTTTCCCTGAATTTTCAGCCATCTCATACATTTGAGACCTAAAGATTGCCATCTTTTCCGCCACTTTAGACGCAAAGGATTCATATAGCTGTGCTTTATAAATAGCTAAATTAGTTTCAATGTTGAATGTTGGCTGTGCTTGGGCGATTGCTGTTGCTAATTTCTTCTCCCAGAATAAAACATTTTTGTACCCTTGATCTATTTTTTGTCGGATAATTTTTTGTTTCTTAATAACATACGATAGTGATTCTCCTCGAATCCCTGCTTTGAATGCGTCCCAGACATTTTGAGCGGTAGCCGTTCCTCTATTAATATCAAAGAATTCTTTTATCCATTTTGCCATCATCTCTAAATAATCAGTCGGCTAATAATTTGCGGTCAAACATCCAGGATCTAGCATGAGATGTTGACATCATGCTGGTTTTAATTTCAATCAATATTGGATTATGATCCGAAATTATGCGTGGGTATAACTCAAATATAGTATCGAAAAGTAGTGCCTTCTTGATAAAAAAGTAATCTAGGCGTACAAATTTTTTGTGAGGGAAGGAGAAGAATGTAAACCCAGGTGATGATACATTTTTTTCATAAGCTACATCGGATAGACCATAATCCATTATCATGGAGCGGAGAGCTTTAAATGATTTTTTTTAACACCTTGATAGACAAGAGTATCACGTATATTCAAATTAGGGTCTATATGAAGATTTAGGTCTCCACATAATATTAAAGATGATGACCAGTCTGCTAATTCTAGATTTAAAAAATTCAGGATGCTTGGATCATCTATATTTGCGGCATATACTGTCCAAACTTTATTATTAATTCTAAACTCAGCAATTGCCCACCTACCATATTGATCCGCCTTACTCCGATTCATAACCCCCAAGCCTCTCCTAGCCAAAATTGCCACTCCTTTTGTCGTTGTCCCTTGAGATGTGCATACCACTAGATTCAAGCCCAAATCTTGATACAACTGTCTATCATTCCACATAATATGTGATTCTTGAATACATAGAATATCCACTTTCATAGTCTGAATGATTTGTGCAGCAATTCCCCTTTTTTTGTAATTATTTAGACCACAGATGTTCCATGAACATATTCGTAGTTTCTCCATTCAAGAAATTATTGTGTGCATAAGGATCTTTTCCCCCCAATGAAGCGAAAAATATAAGATCCAGTTGGGAAACATATAAGTCAGTACACTCCAGAAATAAATATTATATCTCAGAATATAATGAGTATTGAGAGAACATATAACGAAAAAAAAGAAATTCAACATAGTCAAAGTAAAGCATTTACTGATTTTGTTTGCAACCCCCCTTCCCCACCCAACCCTCCCCGAGCTCAACCCGAGCCCTCCCACCCCCTCCATCACCCCCACCCTACCGGGGCAAAGGGACTTGCTAGTCCCTAACATTGATGATGTGATAGGCGCTAAGTAGCTTACGTCGCAAGGCTCTGCTCCATGATTATTGTTCCATATCAAATCCAATATCCAGTAAAAAGAAAACATGAAAGAGCAACTTGAGAACATCCAAAGTCAAACAAAGTCAAACAACTGGAAATACTGGTTAAACTAATTAAGGCAAGTACAAAACAGAAATAATATACTTTTCTCTACCCCTTGTGAAATAAGAATCTACTTGCTCTGTAATGAAACTCATGGAACATTAAATCTGGTGAACCACTGCAATCAGCGCTTATTAACCCATTAAAGAATAGTACATTTTTCAAAACGAGGCTAATAATTCTTTAGCTGCCCCTTCTGAAGTTAGAAAATAAGAGCGCTCTTTATGAATTATTTTAAGTTTAGCGGGATTTAAAAGAAATGCTTGAGCTCCCTTAGCTTGCAATAGCGGTATAAGCTGGCGCAACTGCCAGCGCAACTGAACTGTAACATGGCAGTAATCAGGGCGCACAAAAAATTCCAAGCCTTTGCCCTTGCGCTTTCTATTAGGCCTAGCTAAGTCATAGAGGGCCTCCCTAGCCAAAAAGTTATTAAGAGAGATCAGAATAGCTCGCGGTTTGAGAGTTGAATCTTGTCGAGGATTTTTTTGAAACGGAAATCTATGGGCCCTCTGTATTTCAGTTTCCCATCTCCAATGACTTAGCTCCGGGAAGGCCTCTGAAAACAGTTCTGTTACATATTGTCGAGGATTTGTCCCTTCGTTTCCTTCCGGTACGCCTAGGACTCGGAGATTGTTCCGCCGCGATCTATTTTCCAAATCGACAAGTTTCCAATTCACTTCTTCCTTTAATCCTTCCATTGCTCATATTTGAGAGTTTTGCTGAGCCATAGAATCTTCAATTAATGAGATCCTACTTTCTGTCTCTGTTACTCTCGCAACTGTTTCATTAGATACTTTCATCACCTTTCTTAAATTATTTTGCAATTTTCGTACTGCCCCTTGTGTACGTAGATTTTCTGCTTTTGTCTCTTCTCTGTGGTGGAGCATAACTTGATATAGAACCTCTAATGTTATCTCCGGTGTTTAGGGCCTCACTAAAGATGATTTGGCTGTTTCGGGGAGAGTTAATGTAGAGGGATGGGAGCGTCCATTACCACCTTGCATAGTAATATTTGAATTCTCCTCTTCCCCCCATTCTGGCCTATTAGGAGACTCTTCCGCATCCGAATCCTCCGTATTACTTAGATAGTCTTGCCCGGGATCAGAAAACGATTTTTCAAAATCATGCAAAGATTGGACCCCCTCTGCTCCCTCTATGCCTTCTGCGCCATCGGAATAGGAATCTAAAGCTTGAGACAAATCTGTCATAGAATAAAAGTTACCAGCAGAGTCAATAGATTCCGTACCCTCAACTGGGATCAATAAGGTTGACACCCCGGATAATTCCACAATTTGATCTAGAGTCAAAGGGCCACATGCATCATTGTAGGATTTTGCGATTCCTAAATTGCGAAAATTAAGGAATCGCAATTTAGGAATTGCAAAATCCTATGCATCAAGAAATTTTACAAGTTGTAGCGATTCCTTAATTTTCTGTATTTGCGATTCCTTAATTGCGAATCGCAATTAAGGAATCGCATTACATTGATTCCTATGGGCCTAGAGGCCCATAGGAATCAATGGCAAGGCATTCTCATTTTGCGAATTTGCAATTAAGGAATCGCAAAATGAGAATGCAATTTCAAGGGTGCAGGGGGGAGTCCAAAGGACCCCCCTGCACCCCTGAAATGTCACGTAAGTACATTTTACTCACACACATGTCCCAAGGGCATGTGTGTGTGTGAAATAGAAGTTTTAAAAATGCACTTCTGTGCATTTTTAAAACTTTTCGCAAATTAACATGAAGGTGGACTTCATGGTAATTTTCCCCTTCCTAATTGCGAATTCGCAATTGAAAAAAAATCATGCATAGCATTTAAGAAATCGCAAAATTAGCGATTTCTTAAATGCTATAGCAATTTAAGAAATCGCTAAAAATTGCGATTTCTTAAATAGCGAAAAATGAAAAAAAATGATGCATCCCAAAAATGGTTTTTGCATTCGCAAACGGCCGATTTTTGCGATTCGCACCGTTTGCGAATGCAAAAACCAATGATGCATGTGCCCCTTAGTAGTTAAACCATTATTGGCACATACAGTTGTCTGTAAATGATTATCCTGCAAAGTCTTTTGAATGTTTATATTTTTAGAGGGCTTTGAAGTAAGAAGAGTCTTTTTTAGTAAACATCCCTGGTATCTTGGGAATAGCGCCCAGCCTACATCCCCCAGAATTCACCATAGTCGTGTTTTCTAGATTAGGTACGGCAGAGGTTGTAATAGGAGATATAGGAGGGGGTAGGAGATTATTTTCCGCCACATTAGAATGAATATTTGCAGTGTTCATTGGGTTAGATGTACTCACAATAGCAGAAGATACTGCCGTAGTCCCCATAACCTGAGTTGACTCTTGTGCTGCGGCGGTAACAGCCCTTGTCTTCGGTTTTTGCGGTCTCGGCGCTCCTGAGGTCGGATTTTTTGGAGCTATTATTGAAGAAAGCTTGGCTGAATCCGAGGTTACACAATTCTGTTGAGAAGCCCGAATGTGCGGATTACGCTGAATATGCCGCTCAAGTGATTCCGGGCGTGTCTGCTGGTCCCGGTAACTCAGTTGTGGAGCTAGGCTAATCGCGTCAGGTGTGCTCCGGGGAGAGGAAGGGAGAGTTGGGCTTAGCCACGCCGAACGAAGTGAGCGGGTGTAGCTCTTCCAAAGGTCCAGCCGCATACCAGTACCCTTCGGCTCCGTAAGTTTGTTTCGCTCTGTAATGAAGCGAGATTCCTTTCCAAACTCAGCTTGTTTTGAAGAAAATCAGCGGTTCAGTAAGAAGATAATTAGAAGCATAGCATAGAGTAGAGCCGGACGCGAGCTCCGTCTCAGCGCTGCTCACTCGGACGCTGCTGCGTCCGCCATCTTGCCCCGGCCCAATCACTTTCTCAGATACAATACAATCAGTAGTTTCAACAACAAACCATTTGGAATGGTAATCTACAAGGACCATCAAAAACTTACAGCGCGAACCAAGTCTAAAAATGGGACCAAGGACGCACTGGAAACTTCACACAAGCAAGAGGGGGTTGACGCACAATCTTGGTCTTATCATTTATCGCACACGCATAACATTCCTTGACAACTTCTTCAATATCTCTATCCATTCCAGGCCACCAGAATGACTGACTGACACGTCTTTGTGTTATGTTTCTGCCCAAATGTCCTTCATGGGCAATGTTGACAATCTTTGTTCTAAGTGCTTCTGGGGGTACCAACTTGTTTCTTCTCCATAATGTTTCTTCTCTCACGCTCAACTCCGTCTCAACATGGTCATATCCTTTGAAACGCACATCTTGGACAAGATCGCCACCCCTTCCTTCAGATACACCATGCATG
Organism: Lissotriton helveticus; assembly: GCF_964261635.1. Lineage (NCBI taxonomy): Eukaryota > Metazoa > Chordata > Amphibia > Caudata > Salamandridae > Lissotriton > Lissotriton helveticus. The sequence continues at coordinate 576,788,113 of NC_136067.1, forward strand.
ACCCTCTGTAACACATCATCATTCAACATGGCAGTGTCCCATTCCTGCTTGTCAAAGGCTTGTTCCTCATTATGCCTAATTACATCAACCTCAACTTCTGATTCCTCTCCACCAACCATTATAGGCATCCTGGACAAACAGTCTGCTAGTACATTCTTTAGCCCCTTCACGTATTCAACTTCAAAGTTATATTCTAGCACAGACAAATTCCACCTTGAGATCCTTGGAGCTACACTCCCTTTGAGACCCCTGCCTCCTTTAAATAAATGGACGAGAGGCTTGTGATCAGTTCAAAGCTTAAAGGGTAAACCCTAAACAAAATATTCAAAGTGTTTAATCCCCCAGCAGCACGCCGGAGCACCAATTCCTACAGCACTGGCATCTGTTGTGCTAAAAGTCTTAGCTTTGGCATCAAAATGCCCAAGAGTGGGCGCATGCAGAATTCCATCCTTCACTCCATCAAATGCCTTGTCAGATACTTCACTCCAGTCAAAATTTACACCACCTTTCACAATTTCAGTAAAACCCTTCGTAAATTTGGAGCAGTACACTGCCAGCCCTAAGAATGATTTCAGCTGGTCTTTATTAATGGGGGTAGGGGCAACTTTGAAAGCAGACACAATGCTTATCTTTGGCCTAATCCCCCATCTCAGGACCCAGATAATTCACACAATCTTTCCTTAACTGACACTTCTCTTTCTTTATGGTTAATCCATGTTGTTGCATTAGAGTCAAAATCTCATTCATTACTCTGTCATGGTGTTCATGGTCTTTCCCTACAATCAACACATCATCTTGAAAACACAGAACATCCTCTATTCCTAGAAGGACCTAATGCATAACCCTTTGAAACACCGCTGAGGCAGATGTTGGCCCAAATGGCATCCTGCGGTAGCGAAATGCCCCCAGCGGTGTTACAAATGAGGTAAGGTGTCTTGATTCTTCACTGAGATCAATCTGATGGTAGGCTGCAGACATATCAATTACGCTGAACACAGCCCCACCACCCATAGCAGTCATTTCAGAAATGTTGGGTAGAGATTGTCGGTCAACCCATATATTTCTATTTAGGTCGGTCAGGTCGACATACAAACAAATCTTCTTCCCACCATCCTTTGGTGCGACAACAATGGGCACCAACCATTCTGAAGCCTCAATAGGCTAAATTATTTTCAACTTTAACAACTTCTCAAGTTCTTCTTGCAAGGGACCTCTCATGAGATGCGGTACACACCTTACTTTATGTACAACTGGTGTCGCATTGCTTTTTAAGTATAATCTTGTGAAAAATTTGTGAGTTTTCCTAATTCATCGGAGAAAACAGAATATTTCTCCATTATTTCTGAATCATAACTGTTAACATCATGCATGATAATCGATTTCACTGGTTCAGTGGCATTGGGATTCAATGTGCTACCAAGGTCTTTTTGGTGGCGCCAACCTAATAAGTTGGACCCTTGTTTCATTAAATATACAGGCCCGTAGACCTTTTTTCCTTCAAAGCCAATTACCATCCATTTAAGACCTAAAATGTCAATTGTCTTGCCTCCATATCCAACAGCCTTATTTCAGGAACATCCCAAGATTCTATATTACTCATCGCCCACCAAGTTTTGAGATACATTTCCTTGGAGAGTAATGTGTATAGGCTTCCAGAGTCAATTAACGTTCTTACCCCAATTAAATCCAGACTAATGACACAATTAGGTTTTTCTAACTTATCAGTTCTTTCTGCAATGATGTCGCTATTTGCCATAATGTTGCAACAATCTATTTGAGAAACATCAATGTCGTCAACACACGGTATTAACTCATGAATGCTTTCACAGGAATGATCAACTTCTTGTACAAAAGTCATTTTAGTCCTGCACGCTTGCGCAAGATGACCTCTCTTGCCACATACTCTACAGATTGCATTTCTACCCATGCATTTAGTGCTGGAAGCAATGTGACCTGGCGCACCGCAACTATGAAATTTAATAGTACGTGCTCCAAAACTAGGGTCAGGATTAGTGGTGTGAGAAGATTCATTCTCTTTATCAGAAGGTTTGTTAAGGGGCTTAGATTGTGATTAACAACTGGTTTCAAGGTTTTGGTTTCATGAATACATGCATGACTCTCACTTCCCTTAGACGACACTACTTTAGACTCAGAGTCTTTGGCTATTATCGAATTGGTGCACTTGTCCATTTCCTTTATCCATAAATTAGTATGCTCAAGTCCTTTGGCTATTTGTAAAGCTTCTTCTAAAGTAGAATCTTTTATGAGTAACTTCTCACGCACCTTCTTGTTATTGGTACATCTTACTATTTGGTCTCGTATGAGAGAATCTGCTAATTCTTCAAACTGGCAAGTTAAAGATTGTATTGTATTGTAATTGCATTTATATAGCGCTTACTACACCTGACGAGGCGTCGAAGCGCTTTTTCGGCGGGTAGCACGCTACTCCGGTACCCATAGAGGATTAGTATTGAATTAGTATAGTGAAACATGCAAGTACATTTTAAGTGGTGGATAGGTTAGTCAGTTATTTGGATTTGGAATAATAGCAGAAGGATAGAGGAAGATTCTCATACAAGCGACACCCCTCCACACCCAAATTATGGAGTAAAATGGCTTGTTGCGTACCGGGCCATATATGTCTGCATCAGTAGCTAAAATGTATGTTAAAAATAATTTTTTCCATTCTTTCCATGGAATAACAGGCTCCCAGGGGTTGGAAGAAAAGAAGGAGGCGCAGTCAAACTTGATCACCCATTAGACAAGACTTGAGGTATAAGTATCAATACATTTAGTAGAATAATAATGAATAAACAAATGTATGGCTTTTAGTTATAACATTAACGAAGAGCTCTCATTCACACATTAAAGTGCACCTGCAATACAAAGCGATGTTAGTCACACAAAAAAACTAACATAATAAATTAAAATAAAAACCTTGTGAGAAACGTTTTCCTTCGGCAGTGCTTTGTTTTTAGGTAAGTGTCAATGTAACGTAGATGAAGTGAATCCTTCTTCATAGGTTTCCTTAATGAAGAACGTCGTAGAATCAGAGTTTCCTTATGAAAATCTTCCCAACTCTTAAAAATGGCCGCCACGTTGCGTTGTCAAAGTCAATTTTCTAAAGGGAATAGACGTCAAATATGACATGAAGAGATCGAAGACAGAACTCAGGGCAGGGCGTCTCTTGAACACCGGTAAGGTTCTAAAGAATAAACGTAGACTAAAGGTTTACTTTTAAGTCGAACCGCTTGTAACCACCGCAACTAGCAAATGTCACAAAATAAACGTCGACAGGCAAGTTTTCCTTTAGGACGAAGTGTTTGTAGCCAGCATAACTTGTCAATATAACAAAATTCCTCCTGTGGGCTTTCATCAACGAAACAGGAATCACTCCGACACCCTTCACTCGGCCTCTTAATCTTCCGATTCACTCACAGATCTCCATGTAGTAAATTCTCAGATTCTCAAAAGAGCTTGCCAGTATTTAGGGTAGCACATGCGCACATTAGAATAAACCTTTTGGTTCCTTTGATATGGCGCAGCACACGCTCTTCAGTGGCTAATTATCAATAATGCTTGCATAAGACACGTTCTCCCTCCAGCACAGGCACAAGATTGTCAACAAATCCAATATAAGGAACGAAAATGTAACGTACTAGAGTCTTAAACACGCAGTCTGAGGTTAGTTTACTCACGATGAGGAGGTCAACTTCTATAAATATATATATAACCTAGGGGTGGAGATACACTCATTGTCTGCCCCCTGCGCAGATTGGGTTCACCTCGTCGCCAATGTAAAGATGCAGTCCACTCAAGATGAAAAGAAGATTTCTTTGTTGCAAGTTAACAGCAGGTACCTCCAGCTTCCTCCACCTCCAGCTTCACAGCTCTATCTCCTGCTACATCAAACACTAACATTCCAACCTAGCAACAAGTGTACATTCTACAAATACAGAACTCCACACATATCTCAAGAGTCCTTGAACCTGACCAGGGCTGAATCTGCCTTTTCCCCAAAAAGACAGGTTCCATCAAAGTGCATGGCCATGAGACTGGCCTGGACATCACCTGAGAAGCCAGTTCTCCTAAGCCAGGCTGAAAGCCACTGTCGTTGAAATCGATCTTCCCAGCGAATCGGTCATATCTAGACCACACCGAATGGTGAATTTTGCTGCATCTCTCCCATCCTTGACTGCTTTAGAGAGCACAGCCCAGGCCTTCTATGGGACCAGTGGCACCCCTTGCGCGTGCCGTCGGGTGGCTCCTTGCGGCTCAGTGTGGTGTTGTTGGCGTCGGTTATGACACTGCGGTACCTAGATAGGCACCACCCAGGCGCGCAGACGTCAGTTCTTTTCTTTCTGTGCCAGGTAAGTGCTGATCCGATAAGAGCTACCCCTCTGTCGCTTTTTGACTTTTTTTCTTGACTTGTCGAATTCAAACCGGTTTTTCATCTTCGCGTGCTAGGGATGGCTTCGATGAAGACAGGTTTCAAAGCATGCTGTGCCTGCCACCACATGATGTTGGTTACCGACCCCCACCTCGTCGGTCTCTGTTGTCTCGAGCTTGGACTGCCGGGCCATGGCTCCGAAAGCCTTGAGCGAGCGATCAATGAAGATACCTGTGGCCCGGCAGTCAACACAGTCGAGCGAGACTCCGCAAAGGTCGCAATCGAAGAGGAGGTCGCAGGACCGCTCTCAGAGCCCTAAGTCCTCTTCGTCCCTCTCATGGACCTCGGGACACTCTAGGAAGAGGAATAAGAAGTCCAAGCGGACTTAATCTTCACCTCGGCTGTCGTCCGTCGACGAGAGAGGTAAAGAGCAATGACATGCTAGGCACAGTTCAGTGGAGCCTGGGCCAAACTCGCGCCTCCCCGATCAGTTAAAAGAATTTTACGAGGCCCTACGCCGCGTATTTGGGTAGGCCAACCCTGCTCGTGAGCCCTCGGGCCCCACCTGGTCGGAAGAGATCCCATCAGGTTCAAAGCCATCAGCTCCGGCCACGTTGCCATGGGGCCTTGTGAATCCGATCACAGATCCGGGTCGACACCGGTTGTGCTAACGCGACCTCCTCCGGCAATGGACCCGAAATCGGTGTCTGCAGTGCCCATTGGCATTGCCAGCCCCATCCTCATAACCAACGACACTGAGCTGGAACAACTGGCTCGACGCCGATTCTGACGTCAATTGAACCCAGGTGGTCTATGTTGTCGACTGAGCACTTTGAGGTTGTCCTAGGGTCAGAAGAGGAATGGGAGGGGTCTATGGACCCTCTGGAACACCAGGATGACTCTGCAGAACAGTTGGACTGATATGGGGAACTTGCGGAAGCCAGTGAACTGGACAATTCTCCCGATACTGGCATGCTCTCCCTGCCAACAGTGGCTACCGAGGAAGGGGCATCCTATGCCATGATAGTAAAAAGTAGTACAAAAGGGGGTGGTGATGGACGGAGCATCTGAACCAATCAAACACTCACACCCAGTCAAAAGATCTGGGTTTGATCCATCACCGTTCTTTAGCCCACTCTGCCACCCCAGTTCAGACATGGCTATATGCAAATCAGTCTGACCCTGTGCCTCATGGGAACAGTCCAGCACGAACTGCCAAGCCATGCCTTCCCTGGACCGGAAACAAGCTTCCGAGGACCGGTTTCTGGCATTCCAGCCGTCTTCAGCCCGGCTTGCTTGAATCCAGTGGCAAAGTGAAGAGAAACGATTATAACGAGACGCCATCAGGTTAGTGAAATGAGTTGAGCCTTAAGTGGGCTAGACCTTCCTAACAAATCTTAGACAGAGCGTAACTATTTGCTCTTACGGTTTGTCTTACAGACATCAACCGCCACGAGGCCATAGAGCGACCTCTATCAGCTTCGGTGAATGTTTCGGGTAAGCAGCGGACTTCATCCGCTTTAAACTGTTAAATGAACACTACATGCCATGATGCAATCTAGTACCACTATACTATCCCTTACAATGTAATTTCAGATACCGAGGGTAACGACACCGCTCAATTGCTAAACTATCTCCCGGGTGATTCAAAGAGCGCACTACGCTCGTAAGGTAATTATACAAATTGAAAACGCACATGTTTTTCGCTGAGCTAGGGTATAGTATCCATAAGGATTTCTGGTGTATTTTTAATGAAGTAAGGTCTATAATTGGGAGATATGGAATTCGATCATTTCCAATGGATACTATTGTAAAATATGTCATATAAATGTATGTACGAATCCCATTCAGATGCCGCTTTATCTGTCTGGTACACAATAATTTCTAAACAATCCACTTACAACCAGCAAAACAACTGGTATGCCTCGCATTGATTAAACAAATATTACTCATATGCTCTTGAATAAGGGAGATGGCTGACACTATGCCATGCTAGATATCATAAGTAAATGCGGGTTACTATATCAGACCAATTCTCTTTTATGGTTGAACCTTTCCCTTATATTTCTTTTTAGTTTAACAATACTACTTGACTATTGGAACTTCTCATGGTTTTGGGCCCATCCGGGTTGGAATTATCACCGGAAGAGCGGTGAGCCTATTCCAGTTTTTCCTTTTTTTTGTTAAACTTTACACTATTATTAGCCTTTGGGGCTCTCATCTTTAAAACAAAATAGATAAGATCAGACTTAAGTCTGTAGAGGATTACTCGCTCAACTTTTGACTTTTTGCTTTTCTCACTTCTTTATCCCTCCTCTCTTTGTTTCCCCTTTCTATGCCTCTTTGTGCTTTTCATTATTTTTTTGTAACTAGACCTCCTGGTCCAAGCACAACCGTTTAGAGGTATGTGTTGGAATGTTTTTTATCCAATCACGGTGCACTTTTTGTTACGCATGCTCTTTGTACCACTCTCGAGCTAATCACAGCACCTCACGTAATAACTATTCTCGAATATATTCACTGATCACTGCACATAGGCGGAACACAATTCGTCGAGATTTTCATGTGCATGAGTCGTCCACCGACCGTTAGGTGTACATAATTTCATCACACAGTGAATGATGGTACAGAGTGCACTTTTGGTTCCAAATAGCTTATTCTTGGATGCACTACACCTAATGATGTCTTCCACATACCTTCTCAAAAGGGTTAATCCATGCATGAAATTGTTCGACTTGATGCTCGTTTCTAAAGCCGGTCCTAAGTGGTGTAGACAATGTTATCTACCATGTATACTCTGTATATTTTACCAAGAAAAGCCTATTTCTCTGTATCATTTCCAGCCCTGCGTGATGCGATGAAACACGTGTCGGCTGGTTGTTTTCAAGCTGTGATACATTAAACAAGGAGACCACGACGCTGTTGTCACCATATGTTAATTTATTTCCTCATTCGTATATCACTTTGTATCACATTGTTGTTTCTCTGCACTTAATTGTTAAACTAGAAATGGCCACACAGTGACCTTTTTACTTACTAAGTGTGTGCATAGGGTATGTCTTCTATTCCAGTGGCAAAGTGAGCAAGGGACTCACGTCTGAGCATACCCTGCCACACTTATGGCGGCCAAAGCAGTACAAAAGGGGGTGGTGATGGACGGAGCATCTGAACCAATCAAACACTCACACCCAGTCAAAAGATCTGGGTTTGATCCATCACCGTGCTTTAGCCCACTCTGCCACCCCAGTTCAGACATGGCCATATGCAAATCAGTATGACCCTGTGCCTCATGGGAACAGTCCAGCACGAACTGCCACGCCAGTTAGTAAAAAGGGCAGCTTAGGTCCTTGGACTAGAACTACCCTCAGTGCCGTCAGGACTAATCTCCTGACTGAAGTGCTTCATCCTGGGGCTTCCATTTCTGAACCCCTTTGGCCCTTTAATGAGGCACTTACAGACGTCCTTCTAGGCATGTTGTCCAATCCTAGAACAGGGGCTCCTGTGAATAGGATGGTTGCACGCCAGCATTGCCCAGCACCGGGTGATCCGAATTTCCTAAGCAAACTCATTACCCCAGAGAGTTTGGTGGTGCAGGCCTCTACTAACTAGGGCGGGTTCCCTTCCGCCCCCCCCGACAGGGAATCCAAGACATTGGATGCATTTTGGAAGAAATTGTCTTCCATCTCCAGCCTGGCATTGCAGTCAGTGAATACTGCATGCTTATTCGGCCGTTTCTCCCACTCCCTTTGCCTGGGGGGCTGTTAGATTTGGGGGTCTCTAGTTAGCACAGGTAGGTACTTGTGACAAATAGGGACCCTTGCCTCTAGTCAGGGTAAGGGGGCTCACTCCTAAAATAATCCCTGTTCACCCCCTTGTTAGCTTGGCATGAGCAGACAGGCTTGTCTTGGACGTAGTGTGTAAATCATTTGTGACCACATACAGTAATCAAGTGACAACACTACAGAGGGACACCACACAGGTTTTATATAAAAAATAAGTATTCTTTATATAGACATATCACAAGACCACAAACTACAACAATCCACAATACTGTACTTAAAATGGTAGTTTTAGCTTAGTTCTGTTCATTTCTTAAAATGCAATACTTTGAGTCAATGTACCTTACGATGCGTTACGCTTCCACAACAAGTGATGCAGCGATGCAAATGCGGCAAAGTTCAGGAGCAAAGAAATAAGGACGTAAAGATCTTTCAGATGCGGCACACTTCTCCGATGATGCGAGAGATCTCGATTCGATGCGTCAGCTGCACCGTCGATGCAATGACAAAAGCTTCGGCTGCGACACTCTTCTCCGACGTTGCGACACGCTTCCACACAGTGTGACAACTACAGCGGCGACGTTCAAGGTGCGACGGCAGCAGCTCCGACCGCAGCACGCTTCTCCGTGGATCGCTTTTCTTGATGCGGTGCAATACAGCAGCGACATCCAAAATGAGACGGCAGCAGCAGCGAAGGCGACACGCTTCCTCTTCGTTGCGAGCCGCTTCTCTCGATGCGGTGCAATACGACAGCTACAGTGGCGACATCCACGATGCGACGGCAGCAGCAGCGACGGTAACATGCTTCTTTCTCTTGAGTCGCGCTTCCAGCTCCTTGTGACACGCAGTCCCTCAGAAGGCCCAAAACAGCAGTAGGCACTTCCAAAGAACTCTGGGGAGCTGGGGGTTGAAGTCTGTTGTCCCTGAGACTTCAGCAGGAGGCAAGCTCTGTTCCAAGTCCTTGGAGATCCTTACAAGTTGTTGAAAGTACACAAAGTCCCTTTCTCCTCTCTTTGGCAGTCAGGCAACCACTGCAGGCCAATCCCCCAAACAGCAATTCAGCTTAGGGATAGTCTCTCGTCAGTTTCTTCTGGTTCCACTCCTCAGCAAAGGTTTCTTCTTGTTTGTCCAAAATGGATCTAATTTTTTTGGACAAATTCCCAATATTTATACCCCAAAATCCTTTGTCCTCTGAGGGCAGAGGGACCTTTGCCCAGTCCAAACCAGTTCTGGAGCACTCTGTTGACATGACTCCTTCTTTCCTTTCACAGTGCAGGGCAAAAACATCGGACGCCCCACAGGAGGTGTAGCCAGCATTGTAGAGGGAAAGCACAGCCCTGGAGCACTTTGTTGACATGATTCCTTCTCTCCTTTCCCAGTGCAGGGCAGAAACATCAGACGCCCCACATGAGGTGGAGCCAGCATTGTGGAGGGAAGGCACAACCCTATGTTAACAAAGGTCCTGCGAACTCATAACAAATAGTAAATCATGTAGATAAGTGTTCTGAAGTACAAGAAAAAGTCCAATGTAGCAGTCAAATCTTGATTATTTTCTCTTTAATTGGTCATCCGGCATAGGTTTACATACAGCCAGCCGACACGTGTTTCATTGCAGAACAACCAAGGGCTCTACAAATCATAAGGGCTTAGTGGCTGAATAAGATTTTGATAAGCCCAAATCCGGTGATAATTCCAACCCAGAAGGGTAACTACTCTCTTGGCAATCAGATGAGAAATGGCATACAATAAGCCCAATAGGCAGATCAGTCACAAATCGCGACGCCAGTACCAAAATAAAAGTCCAAAGTATATGTACGAAGGTTATTACCCAAACCACAATTTGCATTCCCCAGATGTCATAACACTAATGCAAGTTTTTATCACATGTTCTGGAACTGTCCAACACTACGATCGTACTGGGACACCATCCATACCATGCTGCTTGACATAACAGGCCTCATTGACATGAACACATGGGACGTCTGCGCCCTCGGTATAACCCACGCCGTAAAGTTCAGATGAGATTTGCATTCCTAATTCTCCTCCTGGCCAAACGCGGGATTGCCATGCACTGGCAGGCCCCAGCGGGCCCCCCATTAGCTACATGGATAGGGACATTCATCAAATGGGGAGCCTCTGAGGAAGACACCCTCCGATATGAAAAGGTTAGGGTAATCTGTAAACGACCCATCTGTATGCTGTGGGCAAGGCTCCTGCACAAATCCAAGCACATCGCCAAAAGTACCACACTGCTGTCCACACATACAGAACCAACAGATACCCCACCACTGCGCCCATGTCCCCTACCAATCCCCACCAGGCACTGGTCCTCCCACAGTTACCTACACTTTAATACCTCTAACCTGCATCCTGCACCGCCATTTATGTAATCTCCATGGATATCTCCAGTACAGCGTACCCCCAGTTCATATTCACCCACCCAGGTCTAATGAAAGTTAATCCCCCCACACAGTTCTGCACTGACCATGCACCATCATCTATTACTTCACTACCAGGATTCAGACACACAACATATGAATGATAGATCCAGCACAAGGAACCTAGAACCGTAGCATCTGTAGTCAAATACTCTCTAACACTGAAATTGTTGCTGTTATGCTGTTTACTGTATGAACTAATGTCTCAGACTGCTATATTTGATGTTACCAAAAATATATATCTTGCCTTATTGCAACTTATATGTAAGTGATAAAAATAAAATAAAAGGCTTTACAAAAAAAAGTGAAGAAATTTTTCTTTTTCTTTACCCATTATTTGAAATTTGCAGGGGTTTCTGTATACTGAACTGTGCTGGCATTCTGCTAGTTCTCTAGCTTTTAGAAACCTCTGGGGTTGGAAGGTTTGAGTAGGAGCCACATTACCCAGGGCTCAAGTACTGAGTACATCCACATAGAGGCTCCCTACATCAAAAGTTCCCTAGTGTCTAGTGTGTGGATTCCTGTTCAAACCTTAGAAAACCCATGTGTGTCTGATACCCCTACATTAATGGAACATAATTTGTTCAAGCATTTGGAGGAACATGTTCTGTGTGAGGAAGACTGAAGGAAACTCCCACAACTACTTTGAGAATTTTTGGGGGGAAAATGTGACAAACTTCATGTTTAACATGTTCTCCCAGCTAGTCAATCAGGGCGAGAGCGTTCTGCCACCCGGAGAAAAAGCTTTTAGATGTGTAGGTGTTGAATATATATGGGTTGTGTTAGGTTTCCATACAGACCAGGGGTGATGGCTGCAACCAAATGACAGGTACCCTAAACTGGCACTCCACTATCATGTGCTTTGGACATTTTGTTAATGCTTGCACTCAGTTTATCTACTATGAACACCCTCAGCCAAACAAAACACTCATATCAGGTATGCCACGCAAAAGAGACCATTGGGAACACAGATAAGGGCCAAGCTTTGAAGGGACATTTTCTTCTGCCAAGAAATTGGAGGGAATTACTATGTATTGGACAAGAACTCTAAGTATATCTCGTGGGCACTCTTAACCTATTGAAAAACCATATGTCTGGTACCTGCACGCTCTGAAGACACAGGAGGACACAAGTGTGGGGAAAACCTTGGCAAATGATATGTTCCTGACCACAAGAGACTGAAGGAAATTACAATCTTTTGGAAAAACAAAATGACTAAATCTGGGAAACATTATGTTCATCACATTTTTGTGGGCAGTCTGTCATGGCAAAGAAGGTCTGGCTTCCATTACTTGATTCCTTGCATTGTGCTGATTTAGAAAACAGTTTTTATACTTTTGACTAATTAACCATCTATCATCCAAAGAACAGTGATTCTTCATAATTAAGTGATATGTCCGGATATTACAAAATGTATTTTGAAGACTGTGAGAAAGTCCTTCTTTTTGCATGGCCACCTCCACTTTTTACTGACTGGTATTGTTGGTTTTAACTCTGCACACTGAACCTATGGTGTTCAGTTCTCAGTGTATGTCCTCTGAACCCTAACCATGGTAAAATGGCCCCCAATTGATATACCTGACTTTACAGAAAGGCCATCTTATATGATGCATGAAAATACACCAATGGAATGCAAAGTTAAAAGACACCTACGGGCTGCAGCACTTACTGTGCCATCCGATAGAGTGTCAAAGAATTTTTTTTTGATAGGAAAGAAAAATCGAATTCCCTACAGCACAGATGTTCTTGTGCCAATGATGGATACAACCAAGGGGCAGATCAAGCTTGGTTCTTCAGAGTATGGATAATCGGAGGTAATAGTTCATTGATGACCTCAGTGAGCCACTGATTAAATCGTTCATTGTTTATTTCTCCTAATATCAAATGGAGAGAACTAGAAAGTTGCTGAACAAACACAGTGTCTTGGAGTTTGCCCCATCGCCGACATACACCAGTCCTACCCAAGGACATATTGCTGGTTCTAAGAGTTCATATGTTAGAGAAATAAACATGATCTGACCATCTCTAGGGTTTCTGGGGAGGTGGGGGGGTGGGATGGCAGTCGTAAGAGACTGTTGGTTTGCAAGGACTACATCCAGAATATGGTCAGCCTGATGCGAAGCGCTAGTAACCACCGGAGTAAGACTGACACCAGTTAGATGGTTAATAAGTGTCCTAGCAGCACCATTTGTAGCATCATTAATATGACAGTTAAGGTCACTCAGAATGGTGAAGTTGGAATACTGGAGCTGAAGACTAATTACAGCCTCTGCTAGTGTGTCCATAAATTGAGAGCTATATCCCAGGGGATGATAGATTAAAATGCTGAAAATTATGCAAACAGAAACCCAGACTTTCTGTCACTTCTAACTAACCAAATATGAAAGACAGAGCACTGAAAGGTAATGCAACTAACAAAAGCTAAGCCTCCTACCCCTCACACCCCCACCCCCCAACCTTACTTCCAGGTCACCTGGTGTATGGTATAGCCAGGCGAAATTGCCAATGCTATGTCTGGGTTGGAACACACATTTAACCAAGTTTCCATAAGGAAAATAAAGTCTAGCTTTTTATCTATCAGTATATTGTAAAAGCCCAAAGCATGTTTAGGGATAGATCTAACTTGTATAAGCCTCTCCTGTAATTTGATATTAGTGCCCATATTAAAACCTGGGCTTCTTTCTCTTTACAAATTCATCATCCTGGATAATAGTGCTTACCAGTCGACAGATGGCGCAGGATAATGATCCCAACACTTTGCCAGGATTCAAATGTATATTTCAACATGGCTTCTTACCTAAAGCCTTAATTTAATCAGCTGAATAAAAGATGGGGACATGTTGTCCTGGGGCAAAACTGGCAGCATGGCTGGTGCTAGACAGACATGGATGGGTGCAGATGGGCTTTCTCTTAGCGCATCCTTGGTCAGCAGTGGTGCATCTGCGCTGCGGGTTTCCTTATGAGCATTAGCTCAGTTTAAGTCCCCTCCTCTGCTGCTGAACGACTAAGTCACTAACTGCCAAAATAGCAATAGAAAGTGGGACAACAAAGGCAGCAAAAGGAACTCGTATCCCAAACACACCCAAAAGGGAAAGGTGACTAAGGCAACAACAAAAACCTCCTAATCATTAAAAAAATATAGGCACTCAGAATTTAATAAAAACCCTGAAACTCTCTTAGGAAATACCCCCAAGTATTAAAAGCCCCCAAGTCAACAGTACAAACTAAAACCATACACACTAAAAGTGAATGAGTACAGAGTACAGAGTAGAGAGGCATTTCACCTATTTCCCCCAAAAGTGCAGGGGCAAATGTCATGTGAAAAATTAACTAACAGATGCTTCAGGGAAGGTGCATCCATACTGGGGGTTTCCTTATGAGCATCAACTTAGTCAAAGTCCTCTCCTCTGCTGGAGAATGACTAGACTACTAACTGTCAAAAAGGCAGCAGAATGCAGGACAACAATGGTAAAAGAAATTGGTGCCCCAAAAGCCTAAAACAGGAAGGTGATTAAGGCACCAACAAACGCCTCCCCCAATTATTAAAAAATAACAGCACTCAAATTATTAAAAATGCAGTAAAACTGTTAAAAAATGAATACCAAGTATTAAAAGGCCCGAGGGTTAACAGTACAAACTAAAACAAAACACATTGACGTGCCCACCTGACCAGTAGCAGCTGAACTTAAACTGCACCTTGAATGCTGGCCCTTAAGTGCTGTCCCCGAGGTCCTGGGAGCTTTAGCAGTGTCCAAGAAGAGCTGCTCCAGAAACTCTGAAACGTTGGGACTTGGAAGATTTTGAGACTTTAAGACCTCTGAAGCTACAGCTAGACCGCACGACAAAGGTATCCTATTTTGAAAGTACTTCACTGAATACTGCTCTACACTTGCCCCACTGAAGGATTTTGAGCTCCATAATAACTCTTAAAAAAAGATTATGTTCGAAAGTAGAAAACTGACTGGATGAAGGCGTAAGTACTTAAGCAGCCATAAAATTTGAAATTCTCCCACTTCGTGCTAGTTACAGTTAACTCCTTCAGCACTGAGCCAGAGCAATGTATGATCAGAAAGGCCTGTAGCTGCTAGAATGCACATGTTACAGACTTAACTGTCAGGCTATTTCAACTGATGTAAGGGTTTTTGTTACTCCTCTCACTCTGCTGACTAAGTAGTTTCCAGTTGTCCATATATGTGTAATAGCTATTCATGTGTATACTTGTACCGCCTCCTTTTGAACCCCCATGCTTACACTGCAATTATCACAGTGTATAAGCACCATGGTTTCTGTACTCCTTGGACTACCTCATACAGTGGTCTGAGGGTACCGTATTTACGTAGTCTCCCTCATGAGAGTTTAATACATTTATTCTCTTCAATATTACATCTTCTGTGCCAATTTCTTCTCTGTTGGTTTAAGGACCGGTGCATCAGTGAACCCCTAAAAAGGATTTGTATTCCACAGGAGGACCTCGTTCTATGAGTACGCTGCTTCAAGAGGACTTTGTCGGATCCAGTCTGGAACCCTGTGTTATAGTCAGAATGTAAAATCTTTGACTGAGACAACCCGCTTGCTGTACCCGACCCTCGCTCTAAAGCCGTCATCCTGAAATCTTGCCCAGGTCCTTGAAGCCAGCGTGACTACTATTAGCAATTTACTTTTTACTGGTGTTTTTAGTCTTATATATTTACGAATTCTGGTTCCCCTATTGGATGTTTTTCATTAGGGTGTCCATTCGTTCATTACAGTTTCTCCATTATAAATTGACTGTGGAATTTTGATTGTGTTTTGTCTTTTAACTGCTTTGGTAATGTTAAATATTTTTTATATTTTCCTAAGTTAAGCCTCTCTACTGTGAGACATAGCTACCAGGGGTCCAAGCCTTGTATTAAATTGAAACTGTGTGTCACCCGGAGAGGCTTGTGGTCTTAATGTTTGTGGTGGTCTCAGACCCACCCCAATAAATAACCCACTTTCTTACGCAGACTACTTTCCCTGGGACAAAACGCATATATTTGGTATTGCGAGACACCAGATCTTGAAGGCAACGTTTTCTTGGTTATTGTTCTGGAATTTGAGAATTCGAGAAATGCAACAATGTATTTAACAAACTTGTAAAAAATATAAAAATGCCTCCACCTTTTTCACGATATATTCGTGCTGCAGGGAGTTATTGATATGGAGGACACACTAATATATATACCTGAAAGTGCCAGGAAAAACAACAGTTTGAATGGATGCACAAAGGGACCAAAGAGGTACAAATATTAAAACAAACCAACACGGACTAAAAAAGAAAAAAAAAAACAATTGTGTGAAAATCAACAGAGAAAGGGTTACGTAAAATTTACGCTGGGGTTCCTGTATAGGGAGGAGTGACTTAAAGGTTGGCTAATTCCATTACACTCCTCAGATTAACCATTTCATTTGAGGGTGAAAAGGATTAGTTACTTACCTGTAATCCTAGTTCTCTTCCAGGGGTATCCTCATCAAAGTCATAAGCATTAGAATATTCCCGCCCATGCGCGGGACCCCGGAAACAATATATTATATGTGCCCCACATATATATAGACATATATATATATAAATATATATATATATAAAAATAAGCAATTGCAGCCAAATAAAACAATAGAGCTGGAATATGCCGTGAAGAATTTCCACCATACAGTGTATTTTGCATTAGAAACATGAGAAACAACACCAATGCTTGTTTAGAAACTGTTTTAATGCTTAGAAAACAGTAGAAATTCTCATAACACACTGTAAGCATATACAGCTCCCAGGCTGCATTGCAAATCCCCAGTCTAAAAAGACTGAAAAGCTAACCTGTAGCTGAATGTACTAAAACTGACGCCGTGCCTTTAAGGCACCTCTGCCCCTAGCTTCCCATCATGCCTCAGGGGTTACAGTTAGGTCAGTTGTTCTTTTCGGAGACTGAAAACCAAACCATGGTAATAACAGGTTAAAAAACATCTCCTATGTAATAAACAAAGTCCTTTGCCCGGGGAGGCGGGAGGGTTGCTTATGACTTTGATGAGGATACCCCTGGAAGAGAACTAGGATTACAGGTAAGTAACTAATCCTTCTCTTCCAGGGGATCCTCATCAATAGTCATAAGCATTAGAATAGAGTAGCGAGCCTCACCTCATCCCTGCGGGCAAAGGAATCAACAGATAACATTCATATCCGTAGGCCCAAAAATAGGCTTTATTCTACCCAAATAGGTTTCTCAAGGAGGCTTGCCCTACTTGAGAATCCGCTCTGGAATCAGACTCTAGGCAATAATGCCTTGTAAAGGTATGGACTGATTTCCATGTCGCAGCCTTGCATATTTCTGACATAGGAATGTCATGCAAAAAAGCTATTGTGGCTGCTTTCCCTCTAGTGGAATGAGCTTTGGGTGATTGCAACAAAGGTTTGCCAGCCAGCTGGTATGCTAGTTTGATACAAGAGACAATCCATCTGGAGATGGATCTTTTGACTGCTGCAAACCCGGTCCTCATTGCACCATAATTGACAAACAGTTGGTCTGTCTTTCTGGTGTCCTTCGTTCTTTCTAGGTAAAACTTTAGCACCCGTTTAAGATCTAACGAGTGCAACGACCTCTCAGCTGGGGTCGATGGGTTAGGAAAGAACGAAGGAAGGGTAATCGTTTGATTTATATGAAAATCCGATACCACCTTTGGAAGAAAAGATGGGTGAGCCCTCATTACCACTCTGTTGTGGTGAAACACAGTGTAAGGTTCCTTGGTGCAGAGTGCTTGTATCTCGCTAACCCTGCGCGCAGAGGTTATTGCCACCAAGAAGGCCGCCTTCCAAGTGAGATGCTGCAAGGAGGCCTTGTGTATAGGCTCAAACGGTGTAGACATCAGTCTGGAGAAAACCAGGTTCAACTCCCAGGGAGGAGAAGGATTTCTCACAGGGGGATAGACCTTCTTTAATCCCTGAAGGAAATCCTTCACCACTGGGACCTGAAAAAACTATGTTTGTGTAGGTGATTTTCTGTACGCTACTATGGCGGATAGATGAACCCTAATAGAAGCGTATTTCAACCCTGATGTCGCTAAGTATAGGAGGTATGGAAGGACTACCTCTTCTTGTCCTTTGGTGGGATCAAAGCCATGGTCCTTACACCAAATGAAAAATCTTTTCCACTTGAACGCATAAGACGCCCTTGTGGAAGGTCTCTTTGCCTCTCTTAAAATATTCATACATTCCGGAGGCAGATTTAAGTGTCCATATTGCAAGACCTCAGGAGCCATGCAGTCAGGTTCAGCGACGGGAGGTTGGGATGCAGGATCCTCCCGTTCATCTTGCTCAGCAGGTCTGGCCTGCACGACAGATGTAACAGGTCTGGATACCACCATTGTCGCGGCCAATCCGGAGCAATTAGGATCATGTCCATGCTCGATCAGATGAGCTTGGCCACCACCTTCGGAATCAGTGCCAGAGGGGGAAAAGCATAAGCGAACATTCCTGTCCACTCCAGCAGGAGAGCGTTCCCTTGCGTCCCTGGCCGGTGGAACCTGGACGCGAAGGCGTGGCATTTGGCGTTTTCGTCGTCCGCAAATAAGTCTATGTCTGGACGACCCCAGCAACGGAAGAGTTCTTCGACTACTTCGTCGTTTAGCACCCAGTCTGGCTGATCTTCGAAGTGCCTGCTGAGTGCGTCCGCTTTTGTGTTTAGCTCGCCTGGAAGGTGTACTGCCACCACCGACAGTCCCCGAGCCAGAAGCCAGTGCCAGATTGTCTGGGCCTCCAGAGACAGAGGGCGAGATCGAGTTCCTCCCTGCTTGTTCAGATAGAACATAGTTGTAGTGTTGTCCGTCTGAACCAGGATTTTGTCCGTTGTTATTGCTGGAAAGAACGCTTTGAGCGCCAGATGAACTGCTCGAAGCTCCAGCATGTTGATGTGGCATGTCTGAAGGTTGGTCGACCAGCGACCCTGAATCTGAAGATGACCCATGTGAGCACCCCAGCCTTCCAGAGATGCGTCCGTTACCACAGACAGCGAAGGAAGAGGTTGCTGAAAAGGGACTCCCTGCAGGACATTCCGAGTGCGAGTCCACCACTGTATTGAGGTCAGTGCTGCTTGAGACAGGATGATTCGATCCTCCCAATCTCCAGTCGCTTGGTCCCACTGATCCTCCACAGACTCTTGTAGAGGCCGCATCCTCAACCTGGCGTTCGGTATTAGGAAGATGCAGGACGCCATGGAGCCCAATAGAGACGCTACTTCTCGCACCTTTGGACGAGGAAACTGAAGTAACTTTTTGTATTTTTGCCCCATAGAAGATAGTCTCTCCTGCGAAGGAAACGCTCTTCCTAACTTTGTGTCTAGAACTGCTCCCAGATAGTGGATAGTTTGCGTGGGCTGCAGGACCGATTTTTCTGTGTTCACGTGGAGGCCGAGCCTGTGTAGTTGTTGGAGACACAGGTGACAGTCTTTGGTGGCTTGACGAGGGGACGGACTCTTCAGGAGCCAGTCGTCTAGATATGGGTACACAAAGAGACCTTTTTTGTGTAGACACGCCGCTACCACTGCCATGCACTTGGTGAAGACCCTTGGTGCGGATTTGAGTCCGAAAGGAAGCACTTTGTACTGGTAATGCTTGGTCCCTACCAGGAACCTCAAGTACTTTCGATGACCTGGTGTAATAGGAATGTGGAAGTACGCGTCTTGTAAATCCACCGAACACATCCAATCTCCGATTTGTAGATGAGGACATATTTGGTGGAGTGCCAACATGCGAAACTTCTCTTTGACCACCACTTTGTTGAGGAGTCGAAGATCCAAAATCGGTCTGAATTTGCCTTTTTGATCTTTTTTGGGGACAAGGAAATATCTTGAGAACACTCCTTTCCCCCTTTGGGATAGGGGTACCTCTTCGATTGCGTTTTTCTTTAAGAGGACGCTCACTTCCCTTTTGAGGAGCTCTAGTTGGTACGAGCGAGACTTTTTGGGAGGAATCGGTTGTGGTTTCTTCCGGAAACGTAGCGCATATCCATTGCGCAGTATATTCAGCACCCACCGATCTTTTGTGATGCTGACCCACTCTGCCAGGTGTTGTGCAGCACTTCCTCCCACTGGAGTGGGTAACGGCGCCAGAGGAAGCCACTGCTCAGGCCTTGCCTCCTCTAGGCATGGTAGAGGACTGATGATGTCCGCCTCTGCCTCTGCTCGACCTTCCTCCTCTGTATTGCGGCTTTCCTTGTGGCTTGTTTTGAGACCATTGAGGGGTTTGAACCCTCTGTTGGCCTCCCCGGTTCTTGTTGGTCTTGAAGCGTCGTTTGAACGGCCCTTTCTGTTTTTCCAGACCAACTGCCTTCACTGTGTCTAACTCAGTCTTCATACGGGTCATATCCTGATCGGCATGCTCCCCGAAGAGTGAAGATCCGGAAAAAGGTAGATTGAGGATGCGCTGCTGGGCATCTGGTTTGAGTCCAGTTAAACGTAGCCAAGAGGATCTCCTCGCACATATCCCATGTGAGTAGGCATGTCCTGCTAGAAGGGCGTTATCTGCTGATGAACTAATCATTTGGTTTGCCACCAAACAGCCCTCCGTCACTGTCTCCTCAAAGTCCTTCTGGTCCTCCTTGGGCAATTTCCCTTTGAATCGTTCCATGGAGTCCCATAGGGCTCTATCGTACCTTCCCAGAAGGGCTGATGCACTAGAGACTTTCAGGGATGAAGCTGCTGTGCTGCATACCCTGCGTCCCCAAGAATCTTGCGTCTTGCTGTCTTTGTCAGGAGGAACTGACGAAGAAGGAGCGACTGTGTGATTCTTCTTAGCTGAGGCTACTATAACTGAGTCCGCCGCAGGCTCTCCTTTAACAAAAATAGGATCTGAGTCGGCCGGCCTATATTTCTTCTGGATACGTGCCGGTACTGCCCTGATCGTTGCTGGCGTGAGGAAAACCTCTTTGATTGGGTCCATTATCCCTGGAACCAATGGGAGCAAAGGCCGTGTATATGATTTGTGATGAAGGGTCTCAAAAATCACAGTAGTGGACACCTCTGGAATAGCCATCTCTATATTAAGTTTGTGAGCACCCCTTTGCAAGACGTCCAGATACGTGTTGATGTCGTCAAGCGGGGAAGCTCTTGAGCGAGGGCTGTCTGCCAGCGTTGGAGAGTAATCCCCTTTAGAAGATCTAGATGAAGATGAAGAGGAGGATGATGGAGTTCTTCTTCTCCTGTGGTGAGAATTCTCCTTCCTCACTGGTGATCTCCTAGGTCGTTCCTCCCTTCGAGGAGAACGTGATTCCCTCTGATGCATTGGAGATCTCGATCTCTCAGTCCGTACCTCCTTTCTCGGTGTTCGAGATCTGGGTTGTTCCCTCCTTGGTGATCGGGAGACCCTGGGGGTATGCGACCTGTCCGCTCTTCTCTCTCGTGAGCGTGATCGGTGAATGGTAGGACTCTGTCCATCTGCCTCTTCTGCCAGCTGCTGAAGAGGGGACCTGTGGACTGGACTCAAGTACCTTTGTAGTCTCTCCGTTGCTCCAGAATCCTTCCATTTACTCAACGGACCATACCATCTTGGCGAGAGTCTTGCCTGTGTGATGTACCGCCGCTGGGGACTCTTTTGCACAGGACTCCTACTCCTAGAAGAGGACCTCGATGAACCAGAGGCACTTAAGGAGGAATGGTGCGAAGCAGATTGTGTCACTAGGACTGTCGAAGGCACTGAAGGAGATCTCCGTCTCACCGGTGTTGGAGGACATCTCAAAACCTTTCCCTCGACGTCGAACGCCTCTGCGGGGTCGACGGAGTGATAACCTTCGACGTTGAATGCTTCGACGTTGACCTGTGGTCCCTCGACGTCGATCGGCGATGATGAGCCGACGACGGAGTCTTCTCCCTTGACGTCGAACGGCGTCGTTCTGCCTTCGACGGAGGTCTCGACGTCGAACGGCGTTGCCCTGCCGTCGACGGAGGTCTCGACGTCGAACGGCGTTGCCCTGCCGTCGACGGAGGTCTCGACGTCGACCGACCTTGGTCTGTCGGCGACGGAGATGTCAATCGACGTTGTCCTGTCGTCGACGATGCCCTCGACGTTGACCTGACATGTGGCGACGGCGGAGGATCGGACATCCTCGACGTTGAGCGCCGACGTGCCGTCGAGGATGATCCCTTCCTCGACGGCGAGCGTCCGAGGGGGCTCTTACTCCTCGACGCCGAGCGCCTCCGTGGAGACGTCGGCGGAGGTGTCACACTCTTAGAAGCCTGTCGACGTTTAGACGACGGCGGGTGTGATCTGTGCCTCGACGCCGATCGTCGCCTGGTTGACGACGGCGGAGGTGATTTAAATCTTGACGTCGATCTTCTCGTCGACGGCGATCTCGTGGCTTCTCTCGACGCCGATCGTCGCCTAGTTGACGACGGCGGAGCTTTCTTCGTAGTCGGTGAACTTTTCGACGACGACTCCCTCATCGACGCCGGTCCCGACGTCGATGGAGCTTTTTCTCTCGAACTGTCTATCAGATGCCGTTTTTTCAGCGCCGAGCCCGGTGCTGAGGTTGATGGACGCTCTGACTTGCCTTTGGAGGGAGTTCTGGGTCTCTTTGAACTCTTCCTCTCTGTAGATCTTCCTCTCATGGATCTCTGGGCCAGACCAAAGAGCCTGTTCCTCTCTCTGTCTTTAAGAGTCCTGTCAGACAGATTTTTACAATGTGAACAGTCTTTAGGATCATGATCCTCTGGCAAACATAAAATACAGACCTCATGAGAGTCTGTTTTTGCCTTCTTGTGGCCACAAGAAGGGCAATCATCAAATAATGAGGGCATCCTGACAGGAAAACCTCACAAAAAATCGACTGCTAAGCAGCTATTTACTTGACCCTGATGTTAAAAGTCAAAGTAAACCAAAAAATTGTTCTATAGAAGATTTTCTGACTGAAAAAGGCAGAAAAGTGTGGAGCTGTGTATCCAGGGTCCTTCCTGAAGGAGCCGGAAAGAACAACTGACCTAACTGTAACCCCTGAGGCATGATGGGAAGCTAGGGGCAGAGGTGCCTTAAAGGCACGGTGTCAGTTTTAGTACATTCAGCTACAGGTTAGCTTTTCAGTCTTTTTAGACTGGGGATTTGCAATGCAGCCTGGGAGCTGTATATGCTTACAGTGTGTTATGAGAATTTCTACTGTTTTCTAAGCATTAAAACAGTTTCTAAACAAGCATTGGTGTTGTTTCTCATGTTTCTAATGCAAAATACACTGTATGGTGGAAATTCTTCACGGCATATTCAGCTCTATTGTTTTATTTGGCTGCAATTGCTTATTTTTATATATATATATATATATTTATATATATATGTCTATATATATGTGGGGCACATATAATATATTGTTTCCGGGGTCCCGCGCATGAGCGGGAATATTCTAATGCTTATGACTATTGATGAGGATCCCCTGGAAGAGAACAATGCTAATCAAGGTAACCACAGAAGGGTGTTCATTATTTGAGGAATATCCCCATAATCTACTCAAAGTCCAAATCACCACACCACATCAACAATTAACCATCAACAAGGTGTGCAAAGGTCTGGCTGCAGGAACCTATCAGTGACCAGAAGGCCATACCATGGTACTAGCTTTTCACCAGAATATTTTCATGGCTCAAAGAGAAAATGGAAGCAGTAAGGGACAGGAAATTTATAGGTTAAATAAAAGATAACCTAAATGTCTTAACCACACATTTCCCAAAAATCATGGGTCACCAAGTGTGTGACGTGCCAAGTAATAAGGATCGTAATATATGTAGATATGTAAAACAGGCAAAACTTAAAAGTCGTGCTGGGACTGATTTGGTTGAGAGCTCGGAAAAACCCGAATGGCTACATATTGTGGAACAAGCCCGGCAAAATGACTGCATCATCACTGGCTGTGTAGACGGCAGTCTGTCAGACATTTTGATGCAGCAATGAATTGGAATGCAATTCTGGAAATTAAGTTGAACTTTCTCCATCCTAGCAATGCTAAGTGTATAAAAGATGCCACACTCGCCACCTCCAGAGAACGTTATTAGGGGTTCGGGAGAGATATGCTCATATAAAGCACACACACAAAAGAAATAGACCAATGCAATTCACAAAATACACTTCTAATGTTACTGCAGCAGGGTGTCAAAGCCGGTTTAAATGTACTCCAGACCTTTCTTGGAGTAAGGAACCATACATGGCCAACAACTGGTATCGCAACATGCTCCCACAGAATTCAAAGGAGGGAAGTAATTATCTAACACCCCCACATGAATTAATCAATTAAATTAAAGATAGATCGATGGATGGGCAGACAGGATGGAATATTTTTTTGTATTATAGTTTAAAATGTAATATTTATAAATCAAATGAATGCTTTTAAATTATTTTAATTATTTAATACACATTTAATTTGGGAGGTAATTGTGCTGTAACTTACATTCTGTTAGTTCCAAGTCAATATTAATTATTTTAAATTATTTAAAATTTATATATAGAGGCAACAAGTTAGTTGTACAGCATCATACTGGACAACTCACTCACAATAAACTGGCAGATCAACGCCATGTCCTCATCCTGCTTACACACTCTCCGCCTGCTTTGAAAGACCTTCAGATGGATTTCCACAGAATCCAGAAAGACGGTCACCCACGCACTCATTACCGGTAGACTTGACTACAGCAACGAACTTTACGCCTACTTCACCCAGAAACAGATCAGGAAACTTCACAACGTACAAAACGCCACTGCCATACTAGTGCTCGACATCCCCCACCGCAGCCACCTAACACAACTCCTCCGACAACTCCACTGGCTCCCAGTCAACAAGAGAATGACCTTCAAGTTCCTTACACATGCCTGCAAAGCTCTCCATGATGCAGGACCAGCATATCTGAACCACACCTCTCATTCCACGTACCTGCCAGACAATTTTGCTCCGCCGAACTTGCCCTGGCCACCGTCCCACAGATTAACAAGACCAGAACCGGAGTAGGATCCTTCTCCTACCTCGCCACCAAGATGTGGGGCGATCCCCATTGCTGACCCAATTCAGGAAGGATCTCAAGATCTGGCTCTTTGACTGAACCTCCGTGCTGAAACGGATCAGCAATCCCTACACCCCCTCCTCAGCCGCTTGAGGTCTTCATGGGTGAGAAGCCGCCCTCTACAAACACTTGATTGATTGAACTTCCACCATACCACATATACATCAACTCAGTAATTTCCAATCAAGCTTCCCCCTTTGACACAGACAAACAACTATCCACATGAAGGGAAAAACATTTCACCCTACATGACCAGGCCTTCACACCTATTCTCCAAGATCTTTCTGCAGTATCTAACTGCATGAACCACAATACATTGCTTCGTTACCTTTAGTCTTGCAGAACTGGTGGGGTTGTTCAAGTAATTGCTTATAAATCATGTTACTAGCATAGAGTAGGAACAATTAACTAGTACAGTAACTCCTAATCAACTTCTCAAGTGCAGACTAACCACATTCCCCATTGAAGGGAAACTGTGAGAAAATGGCTCATAAGTTGGGGTGAATTGGTGTAGTCCACCACAAGTAATAATGTCGCTATCCTGTTAGGTCCAGTGAAAGGATTTGGTCATTTAATTTTGAGCTCAACCTACGGTAGCTATGGCACAGAGTACACAGGCTTAATTTAGAGAAAATGTGTAAAGCATTTAGAATTACCAAAACAATTACAAAGTTGAAAACGCAATACAATAAATAATTCACTCAAATGTTTGAAAATAGACAATTTAATTAACAAAACACACTACAAAAATGAATAAGGGGAACGAGAGAGAGATATTGAAATAGAAAACGTGCCAAGAAGCACAAAGCTCCAATGATAGTCAAAGGTCGCCGAAGACTGGGACCAAGGTCTAATTTGAGACTGACTGATGGAGCACAGCTAGGATACACCAAGCAGATGGACCCAGCTAGAAAGAAAGAAATAAGTTCAAAAAAGTTTTCAAGTCCCAATCTCAATGTGGGACAAACCTGAAATGCAATGCAATGTTGTAGAGCTGCTGGTCAGAAACTTGTCACAGCTCGTCCCCTTGATGCTCGGGAGCAAAAGGTTTGAACAAGTTCCCAAACTTCTGGTGCAGAAAGAAGCACAGGAGTACACTTCCAAGGCCCCCAGGAACTCAGGGGGAGCACTTAGAGACTTTCAGGGTGCCAGGCAGAGGCCAACAGAAAAGTCCAGTCCAGGTTAAGTTACCACTGGCAAGCTGCGATTCTTCACAGGAATGTCCTGGAGCCACACAGGGATCGGGCTTGTGATCCTTGGAGATCTTTCTGTCTTTGGATTTCAAGTGAAAGGGGCTCCAATCACACAGGCCACAGATGCCAAGACCATGAGGGAATCACCTTGTGGAAAAGATATATCGACGATATTTTCATGGTATGGAATGATTCCCATGACAACCTCCTGTCCTTTGGACATTGGCTCAATAATAACAGTGGGGGACTCCGTTTTACTACTGCCACCAGCAAAGATTGTATCCCATTTCTGGACCTACAGATAAAACATACTGAAGGCCGTCTAACCACTACACTGCACCGCAAGCCCACTGAGCGAAACACCTTGCTCCAATATTCTAGTCACCACCCTAGGGCCCTACGAGACTCCCTACCCTTCTCCCAGTTCCTCCGCATCAGGCGGAACTGCTACTTCAGGGATGATTACTTCTCTGAAGCAAAGACTTTGAGTAAAAAGCTGAGAAGTAGAGGGTACCCACGAAAACTGGTGCGTAGGTCAATGAAAAGAGCCTGGTATTGCCCACGTGAAGCCCTCCTAGAGCCTAAGCAAAAAACTGACCAGGACAAGCTTATATGTGTCACTACGTTCTCACCTGTTTCCAATGATATAAGAAAAAGTGTTTTGAAACATTGGCCAGTACTGAATGCCGGAAACTTATCACTAGACAAACCCATGTTTGCTTTCAAACGTGCTAAAAATATTAAAGACCACTTAGTTAGGGCGGCACTTCCATCACCTGCATTGAAAACCACCATAAATGATGCTTGGGGCCTCGCGCCAGTTGTGGGTCACAGTAAATGCGGAGGCTGTATTTACTGTGACACCACAATTGAAGGCAAAACGTTCACATATGCTAACATCAAATATGAACGCAAATCTTTCTCCAATTGTAACTCTGTAAATTTAGTTTATGCCATTTTTTGCCCTTGCGGGCTTATATACATTGGACAAACAAGCCAGAAGATCAAACTCCGCATTGGACAACATCGAAGCCGGATCAAATGCAGGACTGCAAATGCGCCCCTCGTGGAACATTACTCTGCCAAAGGACACAGCGAAAATGATTTACAATGGACAGTAATCACGTTGATCAAACCACCCCCTCGGGGAGCAGACATGGCTCAATTGTTGAATAAAGAGGAACTGCAATGGATCTTGCGCTGCAATAGCATCCATGATGGATTAAACCGGATTGAGGATTGGACTTCCCTGCTCTAAATTGTAATGGACGTCCCTGTTACAAAACTGTGATGGTTTTATTTATTTATGTATTTTATTTTTTGCAATGCTTTGATGTTAATTCACTTTGAATGTCCATATCACTTTATTATTTTTTCACCACTTTAAAATGGCCGCCGCGTTCACGTCAGTAACTGGGACACCCGCATGCAGTCCCTCATCGCTGTTTACGGCACCCAGGTCCCAGTAAAAGCCCGGGAACCTGTGAACACTGACCACCAGATCACCACTCGTGCCATAGTGCCGCCGCACTCCTCAAGTAAGTAAGCCGCCGGCTCCCGCCCCTCACTGGTTCTATTAACGATATCAGTGATGCTCTTAGCTAATCCACACCTCCTCTCTATAGTTTTCAGATAGCTATCACGCTACGCCGCCATTGAAGCGCGAAAGTCCCGGTAATAATAATTTTACTCCCACGGATACTGCATTGCCCGACCGGGTAATCAGGTAAATAGACACTCTGTCTACTTTTTTCCTACTGCCGATTAAAATGCCTCTTCATTTCTAACGGGCCGCACTTCTACGTATTTGCATCCTTAGACCTGCCGAGCAAACCCTTAAGCTCCGCCAGATCGTCTGATTTGATATAACGGGGAGCGGTTTCATTTGTATCAAGTAGGTACTAGCACACTTCCTCGCCACCCGTGCCAGCATGCTCCAGTTCACCATGTGATATCAAGCACTCCCTTGCCCGCATTATATGCAATCTTAAATATCGCGGTACGTGTAGCCTGACAAAACCACGTTTCACAACCGGCCTCACTGTGTTTTCCGCCCGGTTTTTAAAATTCCCATATTGCCATTTTGCGCTCGCTCTGGTTGAGCAATTGATTCATCAGCTAGTCCAGGGTCACTCAGCACGACGGCAATATTTTAATACTTTACCTGTCTCACCTTTTTCACTTTTTACGCGTGCCTTATTTACGTGCCTTATTCACAAGCACTTATATTGGTTCACCACCAAAGGATCACTGAGACATGCCTTTAATTATTTTCATGTATTGAACCTAACTCTTGGTCTCTCTGTTTTTTCCCCCTTTTTTCTTCATTGTAACCATTAATGTATAAGTAAATGTAATTGAAAGGCACCTTATATTGCTTTGTGTTCAAGACAACAATAGTGCCAATTCTTGTCCTGATGATGATGCCTCTATTTTTATAGGCATCGAAACGTCGTCGACCTCTAAACCCCATATGCATATTATCTGTGTCTAAAATTACAAAATGCAATGGAGTGTTTTCCTGTAACTTATGCCTGCCTTACTGAAGTACAAGTACGCAGACTTATTCCCTTGCCTTGTTTACATTGCTTTTCTGTTGTTTTGTCTTGTATGTTGAGGGTCACGGCTGTGCCCACTTGACATTCTTTTTTTCGTAAAATATTTTATCTTTTTGATTTGGAATTTATTAAATCCTGTCCGGACGGACAGAAGACATATTACTGATTGGGTATATGATTATTTTGGACTGTATATTTAATGCACATAGGGACCACTGTTCTTTGTAATATGTAATGCCCAAGGTCAATACGCTATACCTTTAGGGTTCCCTTGTTTTTTGAAACACAGATGCCAAGACCAGCAGGTTCAGCCGACCTAGATATCGCTTGCAAGTTCTGAAATGTTCTAAGGAGGTGGCATAGTTGTAGGGTGTATGCCTTGCACTAGATTGTGGGTGGATTTGACTCCTAGGCTCTCATTAACCAATGAGGTAAAAATTCCCATGTGTAATGATATCCACTTTTTCAGTTGTTCCTGTTTGGCTTATTGCAAACAGGCTCACAATTCCATGTGCCAGGGAATTTTCAAGATGGCGAAAGTCTTCAGCCACACTAAACTTGGCCTTTGAAGGCTGGGGTGTGTACGCCAGTGTCAATCCACAACTTTGGAGCCCAGGTCCCGGATGTTCAAGGAGATCCGTCATAAGAGGCAGGTCTTGAGGTCCTTCGTGAACTTGTCTGAGGTGGAGCGGGAGGGTGTTCCATGCTCCTGTTCTGGTCTTCTTGATGCGAGGCACCGTAGCAAGGGAGAGCTAGGCTGAGAGGCGGGATCTTTGGGGTGCGTGGAATGTGAGGCGGTAGTTCAAGTATGCAGGTCCAGTGTTGTGGAGGGCTTTGTGGGTGAGAAGCTTGAAGGTGATTCTCTTCTTGATGAGGAGCCAATGTAGTGTACGTAGGTGTTGGGTGATGTGGCAGTGACACGGTAGGTTGAGAGCTAGTCTGGCGGATACAGCATTGCAGCAGCGTCATGGCCCAGACCATCCGATGACATTCAGGCAAACCAGGGACAAGGGAGGGATCGGGTGGCACCAAGGAGGAAAAAAGGAGGACCTCAGACCAAGGGGAGAAAGTGACAAGGGAGAGCGGGGGGAGGAGAGGAGCTAGAGAGATAGAGAAGGAAAAGGAAGGAGAGCAGTTGAGGGATGTAAAAGAAGGAGGAATGGGGAAGATCAGGAAAAGGGGGAGATGAGAGGGAGGAAGAGGGAGAAGGGAGAAGGGAGAGGAGGGGGCTCAAGGAGATGGGAGGGGGGATTCCAGAGACTGGCCCGCAATGGCTGCAGTGGCCCAAGGAAGGGCCCACGAAGACAGGACCCAAGCTCGGGGAGCTGCCACGGCCCAACAGACCCACCCACTGCTCATCCAGCGCCGATTGCTCAGTGCCCACCATACTTTAAGCAGAATACCCAGGTGCAGAGAAAGGTCTTTGCTTTGTCCTGTAGATTATAAGTAACTGTCTCATATGAGGCCGCCTGATACATGGCCGATAGCCACTTCTCATGAGTGGGGAGAATGGGGGAGTGTTAGAAATGAGATTTCGGGTTGGCTAGGGCTTGCGCCTAAGCCAGGCAGAAACCAGCACTCGAGTCAGGGCAAGGGAGTTACATGATGAAGATAACCCCTGATAACCCCCTTGGTAGTTTGGCACGAGCAGTCAGGCTTTTCCCAGAGGCAACGTGTAAAGCGTTTGCGCAACACGCACATACAGCAGCAACACACTAGGCACACCACAAAAGAAACTCCACTCAAGGTTATATAAAAAATAGCCTTCCTATTATCATAAACACATTAGAAACAGGATCACACATTTACACTGTGCCAACTGGTACTAGGCAATATTCACAGGGGACTACATACAGGACCAGGCTATTTGGGCCATGGTCGAAACCATCAGAACAGGTAAGTAAATATAAACCACAACCAGTAACTACTGGTACAATAATGACCTAAGAATTAACATATTAGCATTAGACACCATCCTAAGCATAAACACATTATGCATTAGGCCTCACCAGCATAAACACATTATGCCATAACCTCATGAGCATCAGCATCAATAGAGGCATACATCAGGGTGCATAAATCACATTTGGCACATCATACATAAATCACAGTAGGGCCCTGCGCCTTGCCAATCTACAACTGACCCCATTCCATCTGGCCTTCTCAGAGGGCTCAAATGCCCTATTTCCCAAATGTCAGGGCGTACTGCCCCTGCAGCAGAATCCAAGTGTGCAATAATAAATCTGCGCACACCATTGCGTAGCGTTTATTATTACTATTTCAAACATATCAAACTTAACCAGGCTGCTCCCCTCATATCAGGAATTGCCACTGAAACACTTATCAAGAGAATCCCCAATGCATTCCTATGGGAGGGCAACCCCACAGTAGTGAGAAACCAAAATGGCTGTTTGTCACTACCAGTACATGTCACATACTTAAGGTATATGTCCTATGTTTTACCTACAATGTACCCTGCCCATAGGGTTAGCTAGGGCCTACCTCAAGGGAGATTGACATGCAGTAAAAGGGGGGTCACAGACATGGCACACACTTTAGGTGCCACATCACAGCGGCAGTAACACTGAGCGCACAGGCGCTGCAATGGCAGAGGCCTGAGATAGGTTTGCAAGGCTACTTTGTTGGGTGGCGCAATCAGCGCTGCAAGCCCACCAGTAGCATTTAATTTACCAGCCCTGGATATATGAGATACCACTTTACAAGGGACTGAGAGGTCAATTAAATAGGCCAAACAGGTGTAGACCTATCTTACCATATTTATCACAGAAAGCACGCGCACTTTACACTGAACCGCAGTGCTAAATTGCCCAGAGTCCTAAAACCACCAACACCATGTCAGAAAAAAGGCTAGGAGAAAGGTAAAAAGTTTAGGGATGACCCTGCAAAAAGGGCCAAGTCCAACAAGTGGAGAGAGAGGGGGAGCACCAATACTATCGCAAGCTCCTTATGCAGCAGTCAGCATTCGTGTCGGGACCGGGTTGGAGAGTCAGTGAGATTGTGGAGCAGGGCCACGGGTCGAGCTAGTGGCACAGGGATCGTCAGGGCCTCACTCAATGTAGCACCAACTGCCCCCTAAAAGGGACAGTGGAGCAGTCACAGAGGATGTGGACCAGGTTGTAACGTGAATTGTCGCAGAGCCGACAGTTGGAGTGGGGCAGCAGCCTCGCCGCCCGTGTCTTCGCCAGGTCCAGTGCCAGTCACGGAGCATCTTGAAAAGGCAAAACTACAGCGGGGCTTCCCTGACACTGTGGCCTAGAGCCTCCTGCAGTTCCGCCCAGTCCTCCTGCTCGTACTCCACCTACTTTGATGCATACTTAAGCTACTCCCTAATGTCCCTTAAAAACACACTGGATAACCATTCTTCTCAATTTCAACAGAAGTACTTGCATGTTCAATAGATAATGCTCGCTTCAGAAAATGTAGGAGCTTTTTACATAGTTTGGCAACTTCTTAGACACCGGTACCCCATCAAGAATTTTGAACTTTCAGTGAAACGCTCAGGCAATGAAAAGTGCATGAATTTTTACATGATACTTGAATTGAAGATTGAAAGCTGTAGAGAAAGCTGATGTAAATATCCAAGGACAAGTATTACTTGGTAAAATTGTTTGGCTTGACCAACCAGCCAACGGCAACATGAAACTCCTTATTTTCCTCATACTCCTAAATATGTATACTCATGTTTAATTGTAGATTCAAAAGGCAAGCTATGACTGTGGCACCCAAACATTCCAGTTTGCCCAGCCACAGTAGCAACAAAGCTGTTCTTTATGAGTTTAAGGGGAAAAAACAACATTGGTCATCCACTCCCTCTTGCTCTTTCATAAACCCATGACACCCAAGGATATTAGTTAGCACACAGGTGCATGTGCACAGCCAGATGGTTTGGTTGGTGATACACTTGGTCAGAACATCAGACTGGTATGGATGCAAAAACTAAATCTTTCAAGAATTATTTTAGCAACTCAATTGATGTGCACTCCATGATTAACTCAGAAAGGTAATTTGATACACAATTTTATTGGTTTTAAACAAGAACCACCAGCAGCAGTCAAATACAGTTCATCACAATAATCAGTTGGTATTACTATTTACATACACAGAGAATTGAATTTACGTTACCCAGTCTACCAGATCCCACATATTGCACACATTTGAAGGATACGTTCAATCTATCTGCCCCAGTCATTTACCCCAAACCCTACTCTATTTAGCTGGACACCCGCTAGCCTCAAACAATTGTTTCTCCTGTGCCGCGCACCAGTCCAAGCCTCTGCGCCATTTTGCAGGGGGTTCCGGATCTATTCAACTAGCCGCAATGTCTCGCTTGGCTACCACTGTTGCAGTGGTCAGAAATTTGTTATCCACTTGGGAGCCATATAGGCCATCCGTAATACCCAGGAGCATATGTAAGGGGTTGTGCAGGACCTCTGTAAGTTCTTTCTCTATGGAATCCCAATAGTGTGTGATGACCGGGCAGGCCCATACCATATGGAAGAAGTCTGCTTGGTCATGATCGCACCGCGTACAAGATGAAGATGACTTCATACCTGCTCTAAAGAGGCATTTGGGCGTTAAGTAGGTGGCGTGTAGATAGTATAGTTGGACCAGATGGAGCTTGGCGGAGGTGGTGACTGTCTTGGTTGCCATTAGAGCGTCTCCATAGCTGCAAATACCTGTAAAATTGCGAGGAGTGCAGGTAATAGCGGGTTTGAAGATCTTGGAAGGTGCGGATATGGTCATCCGTCCACACTTCCCAAGTTGCGAGATACCAATAAGGTCCCATGGTCAGAATCCCTCCAAGGTACTGACTTCTTGAAGCCGGGTCCCCTGCAAAAGTAGAATGTACTGAGTCAGTTTGTTCATCCATTATGTGTGGCGCAAGGAGGCATGCCGGGTGAGGAAAAACGCCCGAGTCACCGTTGGCATCGTCCTAGGGATAGTGGCATCGCACATCATCGCCTGGACCCTGGGTAAGTCCAGATCTCCAAGTTCCAATCTGATAGCCGGGTCTGACCAGCCACCATTGAGCCTGTCATGCATCGTGAGCAAGAGGGTCGCCAAATAGTATAGGTAGAGATTAGTCATGCCTATGCCACCATCAAAGGACAGGATCCGGCACTGGGATAGAGCTAAGCGAGGTCTCCGTCGGCCCAAGAGGAATTTAATAGCCATGCTGTCAAGCTCCTTAAACCAGGTTCGCAGGAATTTAAAAGAGCTGTTTTGGATCATGTAGAGGAATTGGGGTAGTATTATCATTTTAAAGAGGGCGACCCTTCCCAGGGGGTTAAGCGGGAGCATTCGTCATTTATGGAGATCAGCACGAGCTTTCTTCACCAGTAGGGTGACGTTATGTGACCAGGCGAGGTCAGGGAGCAGGGCCACCCAGATTCCTAGGTATCTGAAAGTCTGTCCTCTGATTGGGATCTTGGATTGCCAATCAAAGCAGTCTTTTGAGAAGTGAAGGGGGACCGGGACGGACTTGCTGAAATTTAGCTTCAGCCTGGAGACTTGTCCGAAGAGATGTAAGGTCCGTAAACAACGAGGGTCAGATTGGGCCGGTTCAGCTAAGAAAACAAAGACATTATCAGCATATAATGCGATTTTGTCCTTCAATGCATTTGGCCATCTCCAGCCTTGAATACGATCGTCAAATCGCACCAGGCATGCCAAGGGCTCCATTACTAGGGTGAATAATAGCGGTGAGAGGGAGCAGCCCTGTCTCGTCCCCCTTGTGATGGAAAATAGCTCACTGAGTGCCCCGTTAACTAAGATTTGTGCTTGTTATTGAGAGTATAATATCTTGACCAAATTCCGGAAGTGCTGGTCCATACCCATCTCAGTTAGGACATCGTACAAATAGCCCTAGTGTACAGAATCAAATGCTTTCTCAAAGTCAAGAAGAAGGATCGCTTAATAAGGGGTTAGCGAGTGGCGGTGCTCTAGAGCTACGTGGAGACACCTACGACAGTGCCTAGTTCCACAGGAAGGCATGAATCCACACAGGTCGGGGTGAACCAATTTGGAAAGATACGGTTTCAGCCAATGGGCGAGAATCGAAGCGAAACTTTTGACCTCCATGTTTATGAGGGAGATTGGGCAATATTCGGCGCAGTGTGGCGAAGGAGGAAGCGTTTTAGGGATTACCACAATAGTGGTGGTGTCTGTTTCAGATACAAACAAGCCATTTTCAGTCGCTTAAGCATAGAAGTCCAACAAAAGCGGGACAAGTATTTCTCGATAGGTGGCGTAATGCTCCTGAGGGAGACCGTCGGGACCCGGGGTTTTGCCCTTGGGCAGAGCGCGATATAGCAACATTGATCTCCTCCAGAGTGACAGGAATGTCTCGGTCTGGTGCGTCAGCTTTGCTTCGGGACACTTGCAGGGCCAGGCGGACGCTGCTGATCCTCACCCGGCCCTCCGATGCTGATGCAGCGTGCACAGCTCAGAGGATCCAGCACAGGCCCCTCAGCAATCCATGTCCCAGGGCCCTAAGTGCCGACAGGTAGGCCGCGGGAAAGGCTTGCCCCAGGCAATCGGTGTCTTGCAAAGCAGGTGTATTCAGGGCCTACCTCGGCTCCAAGCAGCACCCAGCGTCACGTCACAGGGAGGTCACGATGGGCCCAGTCCCTCCTGGCAGCGGCAGCAGCTCTATTCCCGCCTCCAGGCAGGGCGTCTTTGCCAGGAATAACATCGCAGGGATTTGCCCCTGGACAAGCAGCATTCGCAGCCCTGCAGCTGTTTAAACACTCCACAATAGGGCAGATCTCTGGGTTTCACTCGGGAGGCCTCACCACCATCTTAGGTAGGCCGCGAGTCTGAATC
Source organism: Lissotriton helveticus (assembly GCF_964261635.1). Lineage (NCBI taxonomy): Eukaryota > Metazoa > Chordata > Amphibia > Caudata > Salamandridae > Lissotriton > Lissotriton helveticus. The sequence continues at coordinate 576,823,347 of NC_136067.1, forward strand.
TCAATGGGCAGCCCCTTAGATCTTCCTGTGGTGCCACAGCTCAACAGGACTTCTGCTACTAGCTTAGGAGGGTAATGTCAAGTTTCAGATTGCATTTAATTGCAGTGATGCATAGGGATGGCTGAGCTGATGACAAAGGGGTCAGGAACACTCAGAGTGCGACCGCCATCTTGACGCTCCAAGCCACGTCCCCCCCAACCTCTCCCAGAAAAGGAATTTGATGCAGTCCTCCCATGTGACAAAGTCAAAAGAATGTTCATGCATTAATCATGACTACTAAGCTGATACAGTAGAAGGCCACCGCCAAATACATTATAAAAATGCAAGTTCTCCTGGTACACAGCTAAGAATTTTAGTACACCATAGTTTTACTGACGGTGCAACTCTTTTACAAATGTATAACTCATTAAAACCAAAATTGCTGCATGCCTACTTATTACAATCATGCAATCAAGAAAATATTCCATTTCTTTTTCGGACCTATTTGATCAAAAAGCAAACTGCCTTACAAATATGATCAGAGTTCAACATCCCTCAATCCCTCAAACAGAACAAAAGCAATGTATAAGATATACAGTTTAAGATGAAAATAAAACTCACCGTGTATGTGATAGCTGCCAACATTCCTATTAAGGTCAATGAACTAATGGAAAATGACAGCGCTGCTAAACCATCTGCAATACAAGGTGGAGAACATACTGTTTGAGTCAATATATAGCAACAAATAACTACTTAACAACATAACTTTTCCTTTCTTATATGAAAGAAGAGGGCTGTTGTTGGGATAATTTAAAGAGGAAAAAAGCTAGGAAATTCAGCAGAATGTTAGCTTCCTGGTGATAACAAACTGAGAGTGCACTGTTCCAACATTAAAAGGCAAAACAACAGACCTTTTTCCAAATGGCTGTAGTTAACCAAGGTGGCTATTTAGACTCCTATCTCACTTTGCCTCACTGCAATCAACTCTAAATAACCTGAAGAAAACAAAGAACATGATGTGCTTTTATGCGCATGTGAAAGAAAAATGATTGCATGCTGAATGGGCTCCTTGACAGGCAAATCATTTGGTGCGGTCTTAAAGAGAAACATCAGAACAATCTGGTTTGCACAGGGAACTGGTGTAGTGTAGCAAGTGAGAAGCAAAGAGGCAGAGTTGACTAATACAGTGGTATTGAGGAAATTAGCTGTGAGCTGCTAAGGATGTCTATGGGGCCCACAAGCTTAAACCCTAACACTGTGATGATTCCAAATATTTAGATGCAGGTTGCGAGTGGAAAACAGAGTACACCCAAGCTGCACAATGCTGAAAAAAGGTGGGGAAAAAGGTGACAGATGCATTCTTTATGTTAGGGAAAGAGCTGTGAGGAGCCGTGCAGTCTACTGAATGGTGGGGGAGGTAGGTGTTTCTTGGGCAGGCATTCCTCTGATAAGGGAGAGATGGGAACTTCTCTTGAGAATAGACAACCGCAATTTAAGCTCTCACTCCCTGGTATATATGTACAATATCCAATGACAGAAATAATAAGTAAATATTTTTTAGCACAGTTAATTAAAACCAATGCGATACAAAAAGCGGAATATAAAACAGAGATATAAAATTACATGTATTTTTTTTTAAAACATAGCATAAACATTGCTGTTCTGTTCATACTGGTAATAAGGTGTATTGTCCTTCCATTTTTCACGTAAGGGATACTTTGGAAGCGGCGATAGTTTTTATTTTAAAAGCAGTTAAAAGTCAGTTCTGGGCATTTTTTTTTCCACTGCCTTTAAGAATTTTACCAGGCTGCAGCTCAGCTGCGGGTCCTGAGATGAAAAACAGGTGAGAGCTGCATTCCTTCGTGTGCGTATCCCGTATCGGGTAAAATGGCACTTCAGCAGGAGTTTCCGCTCGTCTAGCATTTTCTCGCACGAACATAGCAAGTGTAGCATATCCTCTTGTGTAGCGCCGCATAGCCTGCATAGTGTGCCTGCTTTCTCTTTTAACCAATATGGAAAATGCTGAATGCATGGTAACAGACCTAACCGGTACCTTAGGAAGCACATTTGGGTAGTTTTGGCGTAACCCAGCCGAGATAGTTCTGAAGAGCTATTGCTGTATACGAGCTTAGAGTCAGCCAGGCGTGCGTTCTTTTTGAGAAGTCAGCTTTGTCTTGAACCCATGACAGTTGTTTGATAGACTTCTTTACTACTTTTTTAAGCGTTGTATGATTTGTGGGGGTAGTCCAGAGCTGTTTCAACCCAGTGTTTGCAAGACTGTTTGCCAAGTACTTGGCTGCTGGTGAGGTTGGATACTGCTCTAGCTCCCTCCACAGATAGTTGTTCAGTGTTCCTTGTGCAGATTTCCTCACTTATCCCATGCGCAAATATAGGCCCCTTGTCTTGCCAGGACCTGACATTGGATGCCAAAATCCAGCCTAATCTGCGACGGAAAGGTTCGCTTGGGGAGACTGAAGATGATTCTATGTGCAGCTGTAATCGTACTATCAAGTGTTGTTGCGTCTCTGCCTCGCTGCACCTCGCTCCCGTAGGTGATAGTTGGCAGCAATTTGGCGCGACTAACTTGTGTCAGAGGTTTTAGGGAAGGGCCAGATAGTTTATTGTTGAGTGCTTTTAAGGAAATTGCCAGTGCCAGTCCTTTTCCTCTTATGCTTGATCTTTGCACACTGAATCGTCCACCGTCATCAATCTTTACGCCTAGGTATTTGTATGTCGACGTATCTTTAATACGGGAGTTGTTCCAGAACCATGAAAGAGGTTTCTTTTTGCTTTTGGTGATAGTCATCGTCTGGGTTTTATCAAGGTTTATTGTTAGGTCATTTGACTTGGAGTAGCTCTGTGTCGTATTCACAAGGTTTTGCAGACCTACCTTGGTGTGACTTATTAGGACTACATCGTCCGCGTATAAGAGGCATGGTAGGTGCAGCCCTCCTAATTTGGGTGCATGGGAGTTACAGTTGTTCAAGATTGGTACGAGGTCACCTAGGTACAGGTTGAATAGCGTGGGGGCCAGGACGCAGCCCTGCTTGAGACCTTTGTTGGTTTGTATACGCCTCGACAGCAGTGAGCCGTCCCCCACCTTTATCTGTACCCAAGTTTCCGTGTGCAGATTTATCAGCAAGTCCAACAGTGGTTTTGAGATCCCCCATCCATTTAATTTTGACCATAGGATGTTCCGGTTAATGTGGTCAAAAGCAGCTTTATATTCTATGTAGCAGAAGTGTTGGGGCATTTTTTTGTTTCTGCCTTATCTATCAGCATGCCCATAGTTAGGATATTGGTCATGGTCCCCACTGATTTGACAAAACCTGTCCGATTGACCGGTATTAAAGATTTCTTTATGGCCCATGTCTTTAGCTCCTCCAGCAATATGCCTGCGAAGTACTTCGCCTCATTGTCAATTAGGGCCACTAGTCTGTAGTTTTGTGGATGAGCCCTGTCGCCTGCTTTGTATATAGGGGAAATGATGGAACCCTTCCAGGAGCCTGGCAAGATGTTAAAGTTCCTGATCTCCAGAAAAAGGGGTTCAAGTGCTGCTGCCCAGCAATCCGCGTCTTGTTTGTAAAGGACTGGCGGGATCCCATTTGGTCCCGGGGCTCCTTCCCTTCTGCCTTTTTTGATTTGGCGTTTGATGTTATGTTGCAGTTTTGGAGGATTGGTTAGTTCATGGCTGGCTTCGATATTTTTGTGCGGTTCCATTGTTGTCGCGTTGTCGGCTTTGTTGTCTGTTATCGTTTTAATCTTTAATAGGTCCTGTTTATTGGGCAAATCTTCGTTGAAATGATTGCCAAGGAAGGATGCCCATGTTTCCTCTGTGCTGTTAGATGAAACACCGGTGTTTACTGTTCGCGTAAGGGAATTGATAGTTTTCCAGAACCTTGCACCATCGTTCTGTTTGATGTCTGAATTTAGTTTTGCCCATAAGTTGTCCTCCATTGTTTTGTTTGCTCCCCATTTAAATTTTTTTTGTGATGTTTTCAGTATTCTTAGATGGTTTTATTTTGCCTTTTCCTTCGGTTCCTGCTGTATTTCTCTCATTAGACGATAGATTGATGTTTTTTTTCCGTAATTTTTTCTCTGTACTCTCGAGACAGGTTGTCCGTTTTGCTGGACTTTGCGTGTAAATTGGGCTTCGAAGCATAGTTGGACAAGGTTTTAGTAAATTGTTCCCATTTCATGATCTCGTTTGGTCCAGTTTAGTCCGCAAAATGCTGTTTTGCCCTTTCTGTTAAGGTTTCGCCCATCGCTGCCGAGTATTTAATTTTTTTGAAATTGACTGTGTAGATCGACTCTTTTGGTGCATTTGATCGCTCTAGTATGGGTCTCGCAATGTTCAGACCAATTTCTTGAGGGCAGTGATCACTGTCTGTTTTTTTGCCTATTCGAAACAAGGTTATGTAGTGAAAGAGGGGTAATGAGATAAAGGTATAGTCGATTATACTACTTGCTCTTGTTGTATGAAAGGTTGGAGCTGGCGGACTATCACCTGCGAGCCTGCCGTTTAGGGCTCTAAAATTGAAATGTTCTAGTTCTTCAAGTGTTTGGGATCCTAATTTTGTTTGTTTAGGTGTTTGTAGCTTCCGTTGGAGCGGTATATCCCATGTTACGTTTTGAGCTGTAGTTGCCTCTTCTTGTGAAGTGCCCATGAGGTTGAGATTAAAATCCCCTGTAAGAACCAGGTTTGTTGTTAATATTCCCGTGATGCATTCCTCCAAGAAGTTGTATAATTCCCTTACTGCTTTTTTTTTCCTTTTAGGGTGGATATAGGCATTGATCAGGATGCAGTCAGTGTCGGCTTTACCTAAACCCCCCGCTGCTAGCAGCAGCTTAACTGCCAGGACTGCTGCCGAAGAGGGCCCGAATTCTTCTGCCTTTACAAAACTTGTGGTTGCTACATATGTTGCTAGCCCGCCCTTCAGGTGCCCATAATTAGCTGTCCTTTCGGCGCTTGAAAAGAAGCGTAGGTACCCCTGGATGTGTGAAGGTTCGGCGAGCCATGTTTCCTGTAAGGCCACTATGTCGAATGATCTTATATAGTCTATAAATTTTAGGTCTAAGATTTTAGTGGCTAGGCCATTGATGTTCCATGAGCAAATACACAATTGGTCATGCTTATATTCCAGTCGGTTTTGACCTGTTTGTCAATTATTGTTTTTTATGGTTCTCGTGATCCATCTTTGATCTGGCAGCACAGTCGGCGCTACCCTGTCGGCTCCTGTCCAACGAGTGTTTTCGGTATGTACATCTTTGCCTGTTCCACAAGGCCCTACCGCACCTCTGAGAACCGAGGTTCTCCAGTATTTGGGGTGTCTTTCATAGATTCACATGCCTGAATCATTCCCCGTCGTCGGAGTAGGAGTCCCACGGTATATAAAAAAGCAGTAATAAGCCATTTGTACAAAGCAAATAACAGTTACAATAAACCAGGAAGTGAAGTAGCCTCAGCTACCAATGAAAAAACTTCCACATTAGTGACCATCCAAGTCATTATGTTAGACCAAACTGCAGCCAATCAGGCCACAGCTCCCACCTAGGTATTCTCCCCAGAGACCCAGGCTGTCAGATTTTTTACCGCACGTCGTGTGATAGGGAGTCTCTCTGAGCTCTGCTCAGTTTTTTCTTCTTCTACTTTGAAATTTTGAAAGTTTCTTCTTTCCAACATGTCCACATCTAAGTCCCTTTTCAGGGCTTGTGACTCTTGTGGCAAGGCAAGGCTCTTCAAGGAAGACCCTCATTCTCTCTGCATTTACTGCTTGTATCCAGACCATCAGGCTAAGGAATGCAAGATTTGTCGCACTTTTCCAACTAAAACCCTCAGGGACAGAGAGGGTCGCCTCCTGCTATGGATACAACGGAATAAGGACAAGGACTTGCCACTCTCTGAGGTAGGAAGTTTGGCCTCTATGTCTTCTATGGGATCTAGGAAGAGAATAGCTGAGGGTACAATAACTACCCCTAAGGCTAAGGTGGCGAAACAGGCCCAGCACACTGCTGAGGAACCTTCAACTTCTAAGGTGAAGAAAGCCTGTCAACAATCTGTCAAACAGCCTGTCATTAAAAAGACTGTCCCTTTATTGTCACCTCAGAGGCCTACAACCAAGGCAGCACCTTCTCTGCCGGTTTCCTGTCAGACTGCCACTACAGTCACTTCTACTGTGACCTACTCCTCACCAAAACCCTCTTTAGTGGTGTCCTCGGTGTCCTCACCTACTTATGTGCATGTTCAAATTCGTCCCATCTCGTCGACGAAGAAAATTTCACCTACCGTCGACGAGCCTCCGTCGACGAAGCCCTCCTCAGCGTCGAAAAATCCCATCCCGTCGACGACGACACTACCGTCGACGAAGAAAGCCTTGCCGTCGACGGCTTCACCGTCGCCGAAGCACCCGTCGACGGACTCATCGTCGACGAGGAAGACTCCGTCGACGATCCAACCGTCGACGAAGAAGACACCGTCGACGGCCCCGTCGACGAAGTCGTCGTCGACGACGGCCTCGTCGACGAAGAAGATAACGCCGTCGACGGCCCCGTCGACGGTCCCGCCGACGGCCCCGTCGACGAAGAAAATTGTTCCGTCGACGACGAAAGTTGTTCCGTCGACGACGACGACGACGTCGTCGACATCGAAAAATGGATCGTCGACGAGACCTCTCCAGCCACAGTCGTCGACGACGGCGAGTTCGTCCCTCGCAGCAAAGTCAATGCCACAGGACTTCTCGATGGCCCAAGGGAATCCAATGACGCCAAAACTGTCAACTTGCACAGATCTTCAAGTATGGTCTGCAAAGAGCAGCACCATATCGTTGCCTTCTCCAGCCACCACTGCGGCGATTTTACAGCGCCCATCAGAGTCTGCATGTATGTCACCACTCACGATGCCAGACAGGCTTTTGGATTCCGACGAGGACTCTGGTGGAGACTTGTTTCCGGCGGCTACAAGTCCATCTGACTTGCTCATACACGTTAAGGAACAAGAGGAAGAGGAGCAGGTGACGCAACACACAGGGTTGGATCCTGCACCCCGTCAGGGACACAAATGCCCATGGAATTATTTAGAAATTTGATGTCCATGTTGGATGATTATTATCAACGATTTCCGCCCTCGGAATCGGGCGAATCACACATCACTTCCCCCCCGCCTAGAGGTACTCCGCATTCAGTCCCTCCTAACAGGGAAGAATCGGTACATGCCCCATCCATGCCGGTACCATCTACTCAACCGGTGGACGACCACTCTGAAGAGGAGGCTCAGGAAGAAGGAGAATTGGATGACTCGGATTCGTCGGAGTATGAAGATTATCAGGCTGACTCCCCTGCTCCAGATGAACAGCCGAAGGCTGAATCACCACCGGTGGATATTGCAAATTTCCATAGAATTATGGATAACGCTACCAAACGATTTCTCATTACCATGGAGACAAAACAGGATGATTGTTTCCTGTATGATTTCAAGAATCTCTCCCAAAGACAGAGCTGGTCGATACCGATCATAGAGTTTATTTGGAAAGAAGGTCTAAAGATCATGGCCACTCCAAACTCTTTACCTCCAGTTTTGCCACGAGTGGATAAAAAATACAGAGCGCCTGCTTCTTCACCGGCTTGCCTGATTGGACAGGCCAAGACAGACTCAGTCATTGCACAAGCAGCTCAAAAAAGGGCGAAAAACCCATCATCTCAAATCTCCACGCCCACAGATAGAGACGGAAGACGACTCGATACCATTGGCAAAAAAGTCTCCACGATTGCAGCAACCACAGTCAGGGTTGCTAATTCTATGGCGATTCTTGGCCGATACGATAGGCAAATGTGGTCTGACATTTCGCCTTATATTAAGAAACTGCCTGAACCGGACCGGTCTGAGGCGATCAAAATTCTACAAGAAGGGGAGTGTGCATCGTCAGAGATCATTGACGCCGCAGTGGATGTAGCAGCTACAGGCTTCAGACAATTGGCAGGAGCCGCAGTCCTTCGGAGAGAGGGATGGTTGAAATCTACATCTTTTAGACATGAAGTACAGTCCAAGGTCTTAAATATGCCTTATGATGGCGAGTTCCTATTCGGCTCGCACGTGGATGAAGCTTTGCAGGCCATCAAAAAGGATACTGAAACTGCACGATCTTTGGGCACTCTGCAGTTTCGTAAATCTTCCTTTCGTGGCGCAAGAGGAAGGGGAAATTTCTCCAATAGGGGAGGATATTACCAACAGCGTAACTACACCACTTCTCAAAACACACAGAGGTACCAGCCATATAAACAACAGCCTTATGGCCAAAGACGTAACTCTTACACACAGCCCCGAGGAAAACCAACATATCGTGGAAGAGATAACACCAACAAGAAGTGAAGTTCACTTCCTGCCGCCAAAGTGTCCCCGCCAAAAACAAATTGGAGGAAGAATATCCCAGCATTACTCAAAATGGTCCAAGATTACTACAGACAAATGGGTGCTGGATGTGGTATCCAAGGGACACATTTTAGAATTTGTAAAAACCCCTCCAAATTCTCCTCCAAAAGGGCCGCCCCCAGCACATCTCAAGGAACTCTTCATCCAAATCAATTCCATGATTCGAAAAGGGGCAATCGAGAGAGTACCTCGACACCAGAGAGGGACAGGTTTCTACTCTCGTTTTTTCTTGATACGCAAAAAATCAGGGGAATGGCGCCCAATCCTCGATTTGCGTGCCCTGAACAAATTCATCAAAAAATTGACGTTCAGAATGTTAACACTCCAGGAGATCCTACAGTTTTTGGCAGAAGGGGACCACTTGGCAACACTCGACCTTCAGGATGCCTACTTCCACGTCCCTATCTTCCCCAGACACAGGAAGTTCCTAAGGTTCAGAGTGGCTGGCAGGGATTTCCAATTCAAGGTGCTTCCCTTTGGACTACGTTCAGCCCCGAGAGTATTCACGAAAATGCTAGCACCCGTAGCGGCGCACCTACGATTGCAGGGAATTCAAATATACCCTTATCTGGACGATTGCCTTATCAAGGCCAATTCCTACGCCACAGCAAACGACCATGTCCAAAAATGCCTTTGCCTCTTTCAAAGCCTGGGGTTTTCAGTGAACTTCGAGAAGTCAGATCTAATTCCATCTCAAAGAAAGTCCTTCTTAGGAGCAACACTGGATTCCAAGCTCGCCCAGGTCTTCATTTCGAACGAAAGGCAGCAAAAGATCAGAACGATGGCAACCACACTCCTCAGAAAAGAGTACGTTTCTGTTCGGAGATTCAAATCTTTCCTAGGGATGATCTCTTCGTGCATCCCTCTCACTCCAAACTGTCGTCTGAGGATGAGACCATTACAAGAGGAACTCAGTCACCAATGGGTGCAGGTATCGGGGTCCTTCGAGGATCTCATTACACTGACGCCTCGAATGAAGGACACAATCCTGTGGTGGAGTCAGGCACGCAACCTACAAATCGGCTGTGCCTTCCTCGCAGAAGTCCCAAGGTTCATCTTGACCACGGATGCCTCCCTAGAAGGTTGGGGCGCTCACCTTCAAGGGATGACGATCAGCGGCAAATGGGACGCTCAACAGAAGAAATGGCACATCAATCTGCTGGAGTTACGAGCCATTTTCCTCGCCCTAAAATCCTTTCTGGCAATCCTACAAGGCTCCACAGTGTTGATTCGAACAGACAACACAACGAGCATGCATTACCTGAACAAGCAGGGGGGCACAAGATCAGCCCGGTTGTCTCAACAGGCTCAAGAGATCTGGACTTGGGCTCTGGATCACGACATCAACTTGTCAGCGGTGCATGTTCCGGGAGTTGCCAATGTATTGGCAGATTCGCTGAGCAGATCCAAGAACAGCACTCACGAATGGGAACTGCATCAGCCGGCGCTGGATCGGATCTTCCAGAGATGGGGTCTCCCCGATCTGGACCTGTTTGCAACTTATCAGAACAAGAAATGTACTCACTTTGCGAGCTGGATTCCCCACAGGGACTCTTGCGGGGACGCTCTCTCACTCAATTGGGAACGGATCTTTGCCTACGCCTTCCCGCCAATTCCGCTCATACCCAAAGTCATCAAGAAAATGAGGAAGCAACCGTGTCGAATTATCCTGATTGCTCCACGGTGGCCACGACAATATTGGTTCACGCAGCTTCTCCTTCTATCAGAATGCGAGCCAATTCAACTGCCCAGAATTCCACACCTTCTAACAATCCAAGAAGGCAAGGTGTTTCATCCAGACCCTCAATCTCTGAAATTATCGGCTTGGCTCCTCAACACCACGAGTTTGCGCACTTGAACATTCCACAAGACTGTCAGGAAGTCCTGGCCAATGCTAGGGCGCCTTCCACAAACAAAACTTACAAGCTAAAGTGGAAACGTTTCTGTGTTTGGTGCCAAACTATGAATTTGCATCCAATGACTGCGAAGCCAGAAGCGATATTACCCTTCTTTTTGCAGCTCGCTAAATCAGGTTTGGCGCACTCAACACTTAAAGTGTTCTTGGCCGCCATATCACGATACCGTCAAGACGGTAAGACTTCTCTATACTCCTCAAGGATAATACAACAATTCTTTAAAGGCTTATTTCGGATGTTTCCACCTGTACGCCGGCCACCTCCATCTTGGCATTTAAATATAGTCCTAGCACAGCTTCTTCGCCATCCCTTTGAGCCTATTCATAAGGTCGATCTCAAGTTCATCACTTGGAAGGTTGCATTGCTGCTGGCACTAACATCGGCCAGACGAGTGAGTGACATGCAAGCATTCACCATTAAGCCACCATTCTTGCAATTCACACCTGACTCTGTGATACTACGCACCAACCCGAAGTACATGCCCAAAGTACCATCGGATTTTCATCTCAATGAGCCTGTGATACTTAAGACATTTTTTCCCAATCCGCAGTCACCAGCTGAGCGGACTTTACACACATTAGACATTAAGAGATGCCTTAAATTTTATCTTTCAAGAACAGCTGCCATAAGGAAGACGGATCAGCTATTTGTGGCATATGGCAGACCAAGACAAGGGTGTGCTGTTTCAAAACAGACTATCGCCAGGTGGGTCTCATCCACGATAGGGTTATGCCATCAACAAGCAGGTAAACCCTTACAGACCTTACCTAGAGCCCATTCTACAAGAGCAGTCTCCTCTTCAACTGCGTTATTTGCTGGTGTGCCTCTCCCGCATATTTGCAGAGCAGCAACATGGTCCAGCAGGCACACATTCACGAGGCATTACTGTCTGGATTCTTCAAGCGACACCGATGCCTCGGTGGGGAGAGCAGTCCTGCGAAATCTGTTTCAGTAAGGTGAGCCTCTGGTGTTCTCTCCCACCTCCTTTCCACTCTTTACGCTTTCTTATGATGTTGCATTGCTTTCTGTTTATGCATGATAACTATGTTTTGGCGTATAAGAGCGAGATATTGTATTACTGCTAACTACTCGGATTCAGGCATGTGAATCTATGAAAGACACCCCAAATACTGGAGAAGAACAATAGTTACTTACCTGTAATCTGTGGTTCTCCAGTATTGGTGTCTTTCATAGATTCACATGCACCCACCCACCTCCCCTCAGAGTCTCACCCAGACTGTTATGATATAGCTGTATATACTCTGGTACACTCCAGTGCTACAAAAATCTGACAGCCTGGGTCTCTGGGGAGAATACCTAGGTGGGAGCTGTGGCCTGATTGGCTGCAGTTTGGTCTAACATAATGACTTGGATGGTCACTAATGTGGAAGTTTTTTCATTGGTAGCTGAGGCTACTTCACTTCCTGGTTTATTGTAACTGTTATTTGCTATGTACAAATGGCTTATTACTGCTTTTTTATATACCGTGGGACTCCTACTCCGACGACGGGGAATGATTCAGGCATGTGAATCTATGAAAGACACCAATACTGGAGAACCACAGATTACAGGTAAGTAACTATTGTTCTTCGGCTGCTTGCGTTTTCCCTCAGCTCCCGCTTAACTCCTGGAATTAGTATATCCGGGTATCCTGGCTTTATGTAAGGTTTTATCGTAATGCCCCAGGTTTTAAATACCTCTGCTTCAGATAGGATTTTCTGCGATGTTACCCCGGACGACCAAATCGCCTTTGTTGCTTCCCTACCTGTACCTTCTTCATCTATGAATTCGACCGAAACCAGATCTGAGCTTACCACGTCTGCCAGGGAAGGGATGTGGGATAGTAGTCGAAGAATATTTCCTCTGTTGAGTATGTCGTGTCTTCCTTTGGAGATGAAGTCTGGGATATACCATATAGCATCCATAGTTTTCCCTTGATCATTTGTAGCCCATCTTCCTTCGTTGATGTTAGTTGTTGATTTCAGATCCGCACTTTGTATTGATCTTGCTTTCGCTTGACGTGCATCGATAATGGCTGACACGCCCAGAGCTTGTTCTTGAGCGCGATGATCGTGGGCATGACATTCTGATTTTTTATGGTTCTCCCCATTCCACAGGGGGAGGTGCCTACTGTCTGCCAGTTTTACGGGTGCCAGATCTGGTACTGTATGATCTGTCCGTGCATGTATTGGCACGGTTGCTTGGGTGATGGCGAATAGTTAGTTTTCCGTCAGTCCTATGACCTGACTTTCGTTAGAGAGCCCCGACTTGTTCCCATCCCTTATGTCCCTGGCACCCAAAGGTATTCCTTGTTTTATATTTTGCGTGGGATTGGGACTGGTCTTCGTGTTGTTTTTTGGTGCCTTTGACAGATCAAGATTTGTAGGCATTGTGTTATTCCCAGATGGCTGTTGAAAGAACGATTTGAGTTTGCTCTGAAGAGCAGAGTCCTTTTGTTCTTCGTATTTGGTGGTGGCTAGTTTCCCAGGCACACACTTGAATGTCCCCTTTTGCTGGAAGTTTGATTTGATGTTATTTCTTCCCCTGGGGTTTTGGGTGTTCTTGTCTCTCCCCCAGATTGGGGGGTAGTTTGCTCTGCCGCAATAGCTTGCCCAAAGAGTTGTGTAAATCCTTTGCGTTTTGAGCAAAGTTTATATTTCCTTCCTTTGCGTTTTTTTGCTCGCCTCTGTTTGGCGTTCATTTTTAGATCTGTATTGTCTTCTTCCACAGTGTCCGTGAGTAAAGGGGCCGTTGGTCCAATTTAATTGGCCTCGATCCTTTTTGATGGGTCGTTATTATTTTTTTTAGGATGACCTTGTGTGCCTGTGCCCAGCAGTTCAGTGTTTCTTGCGGTTTCTAGTTCTACGCTGGATGTTCCTATTTCAATAACCTCAATTTGTTTGGAGGGAGTGGTATTTGTGTTGTTTGTTTTTAGATTTCCTTGTGTGTACACGCCCGGCATACGGCTTTGCTGAGCTGGTTTTTTGAGCTGTGTGCACAGGTCCGTTAGTAATGTCGGAAGGGTAGATAATTTATCAACAATTGGGCCACATCCGCAACCACTTTTGGTGATATTGTTTACGTCTTGAAGATGATCAAGTTTGCTTTGGAGAAGCGTGTTTAGTGTGCCCAGCTTCCCATCTATGGCAACCACAAACATGGCTAGTGTATCTAATAGCGTTAATTGAACATCCATTTTCTCCGATTGGTAGTGAAGAGCTTCCACCAGGAGTTGTACTGTGTTTAGGAGCCATGCGCTCTCCTGCCTAGTAGGTTTTAGGGTTTCTTCTTGACTTTCTGGTGGACCTTTGCAGTTTTGTTCCCCCTCTAGTGTGCCTGCTTCCTCTGGATGTTCCTGGCGGCCATCAGTTATCGTGGTCCAAATGACTGAGGCCGTCCTACTTCTACTGTGGTCCTGGGAATATGCAGCGATGAGGTCTTCCCATTCCTCATTCCCCAGATAAGAGGATATTTCTATCACCTCTGGAACTAGGCTCGCTTGCCTGACTGTTTTATTTTCAATCTTCGCCGTCCACTTTTCTCCTTTCTCTTGTTCTATGTGGGAAGTGCCAAGGGTTGCCAGGGATAGATCCATTTTTCTGCACCCTCCTTGGTATTGGTTTCTCTGGGACAACCTATGGCCTCAGGGCTTCTTTCTTTAATCATGCTGTTGATCTCGGCGTAGTCGCAGGTTTTGTTGTTGCTAACGTCTAGTGTTCCTGATAGCATGTCTTTTGCATTGTTTGGCCAATGTACTTGGATTAGATTGGTGTCAACAATCAGTTTCCTTCAGGCTGTGGATCCTGCCGATGCTATAGTTTCCCCTGACCAGCAATTTTTGCTCTGGGGAGTTGATGTTGTTTGAGGTGAGATTTTAGATATAGAGCTGGGGTTTGCATTGCTGTTATCATTAGCCTTTAAGTGCTGTATGCCGCTGAACTGTTGAGGCTGTGAGAGTTGAAATGGTTCGAGGGGTGATTGTAAACCCGGTACTTCTTTGATCTTTGAGAATAGGGTATCCCCCGCATTTTTTAGGGAGCAGAACTTTGTATAGATTTTAGGTTGAAACGAGGTTTGGCAGGTTTTTGTTTTAATGCCCCTTTCTGTTTTGGCCATATTGTGTGAGTTGTTTGAAGCGGATTTGTCCAATGATGTGTCGATTAGAGAGCTCTGTGTCGTAAGCTTGAGTTTAGCTGGCGAAACCTCTTTAGTTTCCTCAAGCAGCTTTGCTTTTTGTTTGTGTTTTTTTCCTCCTTTGCTCGTTGGGCCTCCTCGGACCCGTCCGGACCTCATTTTGACTCCCTCAGGCCCTGAGTTTGCAAGGTTTGGATTGGCCAGAGGATGGCAAGCAAAATTGAATGGACTACGACCTTAATGACCTTGATGCGAACTATTGGCGCTGTTTCCCGGCTGTGATCCCTGTGGTCCCCGTGTGACTGGCAATAAGGTAATAGCACAGTCACGCAGAAGGTGTGACTGGGGTGGGGCTGATGAGTGGTCCTTGTAGCTGTTCCCCTTGACACAACAATAGGCACCCGTAGAGAGGAAAGATGCCTCAACTTGCCTTCCGGGCTTGGGTGTCTCCACAAGGGGTTACAGATAGCTATTATAGCTCAAAGTTTCGTCTTGTGCATTAGTGCATTAGTGCGTTGGTACTTTAATGGTCTCCGTCCCCTGCCAGATACCCAGCTCCCCAGCCTGTCTGCCCTCTCCTCTTCCTCTCCCCGCCCTTCCCAGCTCACAAGCGCCGGGAAAACGCTCTGCCGCCAGCGTGTAGTGCCGCAGCAGTTGGAAGCGGGCAGGCAAGGCAGGCAAATGGGTGGGAGCAGTGACAGCAGCCGTCAGGGGGTTAGCCGGTTAACAAGCGGTTAAGCGGAATAATGACGGAGACAAGATCCAGGTGTCAGCAATGGATTTTGCGATAGGCTTTACAGTGAGCTCTACAGTGATTGAGCTCACTGGTTGGCGATGAAAACGATGAAGACGATGCAGGCTGTTAGCTCTCAGCCCCTCTCAGGCCCCGCTCCCCGCTGTTGTACTCCGCAGGTGCTGTGCTGTGCTGCACGGCTTGCTCTGCTGTGAGGCAAAAAGTCAGAGGCGGGGTCATGGGCCAGCCTCTTTGCAACTCTGGCCGCAATACCGCTTTGCCGGTTGCCGCTTTGCCGCTTCCGTGCCCAACCGCTTGTCTTCCCAGTTGCGCCACAATCTGTGCCCCCTGATCGGGGAGATGGCTGATGAGATGGGCTTCAGCGGCAGCGGGCGGCGGCTCAACAGGACCAGCAGGCTCTCGGCTCGGCTCCCGGCAAAACGGGATGGAGTGCAGAGCTGAGCAGGCAAAACACGGGATGGAATGCAGAGCTGAGCAAGCTGGCTGAGCAGACAAGTAAGCAGAACGGCAGGGGGTGACTGAGACCACAACAACTCACCTGCCGCGTTCACCGCACGGCGCTCACGCTCACTGCTCTGCAGGACGCCACAATCACTGACAAGCACCGACACCGAGTGCCAGACACCGGGTCCCCCAGGTCAGTTTGGCTCGATTTGGCTCGGGGTCTCCACAGATACAGCTCGGTTCGGCTTTCGGCTTTTTCGGGGGGCAAAGGCTCCCTTGCCTATTCCTGCCCTTAAGCTTTGCTTCAGCCTCGTTGCTCTTGCTCCTCGCTCGCTCCTCACTCTCGCTCTCTGCTCCAACTGCTCCAGCTGCTCTCTCTGTAGCTCAATAGCGCCCTCCAGTGTCCAAAATGACTAATGAATATCCAATGACAGGAGACATTATGATGAAAGCTGGGTGTTAGAAATGGGGGTTTCAAGTTGGTAGAGGTATGTACCTTTGTCCAAGTAGGGACCCTTGCTTCTAGTGAAGGTATGGGGGGATACATATTTTAGATTACCCCTGCACATCCCCTTGGTAGCATGGCACAAGCAGACAGGCGTATCCCAAAGGCAATGTGTAAAGTATTTGTACTCCAAACACACAGTAACACCAGTTAAAAAATGTAAAGTATCTTTATCTAATCCAAAGATGACCAAAAAGACAGAAATCCAACGTACACAATTCAAAATCAGACTTTAAAAGCTTTCAAGCAACTGAGTCCATAGAAAACTATGGATGCGTGATTTTACACCAAATTACTTGTAGGTGCGTCAAAGTTCACAAGGCCAAACAGCAGCAGAGAGGGAAAGCATTGGAAAAAACAGCAATGCGTCAGTTCCTGAGTCCTTGGAGACATGAGGCAACAGTTCTGCAGCACACAGGAGTAGTGATGCGTTGAATCCGGACTGTAGGGGGAAGTGAGACGTAGAAATCAAAGACGATTCTGCTCTGAGGGTGATGCGTGGAAAAACTTGCCGCACAGGTACGATGTGTGAAACACCGGGGTGATGCCTCGCTTTGCGAGGCGATACACTGGGGGTGATGTGTTGCTTTGCGAGGCTACAGACCTGGGTGATGTGTCGCTTTGCGAGGCTTTGCGTCGCTCGGCGGGACTCGTGAGGCTTCATGTCGCCTGGCGTCAGATTCCGAGAGACTGGCAGCTGTCTGGCGGAACTCGGCGAGGCATCTTACAGGCCCTGATAGTGAGGCCTGTCTTCTTCAGAGCCTTCAACACTTCACAGAGGTGTTGAAAGTGCTCCTCCCAGGTTGAGCTGAAAACAGCAATGTCATCCAGGTAAGCGGGGCTGAATTCCTCCAGCCCGGACAGTCCCCAATTGACCAGTTTCTGGAATGTGGCGGGCGTTCTTTAAACTAAAGGGCGTGACACGGACCTGGTAGTGCCCCTCTGGCATTAACACCTTGGCTGCTTGGCAGATTTTTCCCCTGTGCTGGGACTCATTGTAAATGGGTGTGGTCATGACTAGCTCAGCTCGTCATGAGCACCCTAGAGGTATACCTCATGACGAGCTGAGCTCGTCATGAGCATGGAAGGGGTTAAGGACACAGACCTCTCTTTTGCACCATCAGTTAAGGCAATCTGACAGTACCCAAACATAAGATCAAACGTGCTGATGTACTGGGTAGCTCTCAACCGATCAATGAGCTCATCAGCTCTGGGGATGTGGTGTGCGTCAGTCCTTGTGCTGACATTGAGCCCACGGTAGTCAACACAGAACCGCAGTTCAGGATTTGCAACGGTTGCAGCAGCTTTTGGAACAAAGACCACTGGGCTAGCCAAGGGGCTGATGGAGGGCTCGATCACCCCTAACACCAACAACTTACAACACTTCTCCCTTGATGCTAGGGAGAAGTGCTTTTTGTAAACAAAAACAAACAAAAACACCAAACAAACACCTATTGTAGGCGTCGGTGACGTCAGCGGAGTCGCGTGCGATGCCGTGCCTCTATGACGTCCAAGTCCACGTCGGCGCGAAGCTACAAAAAGAATTTCCGAATGTTGCTGACGCAAGGGGATATTCACAAGATGAGGAATCCACACGGCAGATGTATCTATCAGAAACCAACAACTTACAACACTTCTCCCTTGATGCTAGCTCTGACCTTGTCAGCCAACCAGTAAATCTTGTGTTTTACAGGTAAACCGTCTCCAGTGTCATCATCATGGACACACCAATTGGTAATTCCTGGAGTCAGGGGGAACACAGAGGCGAACTGTCCCAGCAACTGGTGACAGTCCCTCTGCTGTTCTGTGGTCAGGGTGGGAGAGAGGTTTACACCATCCACTGACCCATCATGTTCCTTGGCAAACAGGAGGTCATGAAGAGGTTAACTCTCCTCTTCCATTCCATCACCTGTAGCCAGGAGCATAGCCACTTCAGACCACTCAAAGTGAGGTTTGAGGCGGTTCACGTGGAGGACCCTCAAAGGTTTCCTATAAGTCTGCAAGTTCACCAAGTAGGTTACTTCACTCTTGCGCTCCACCACCTAATATGGCCTAGTCCACTTGTCTTGGAGCGCACAAGGTTCCACTGCTGCCATCACCCACACATTTTGGCCAGCCTGAAACTCCACAAGAGTGGCATTCTGGTCATACCAATGTTTCATCTCCTCCTGGCTGGCTTCCAGGTTTGCCTGAGCAAGCTTCCTAAAGAGCTGAGTCTGGTTCCTGAAGGCCAGCATGAGGCTGACTACATCCTGATGAGTCTTACCAAGAGTCTTCTCCCAGCCCTCCTTCACCAGACTGAGAGGCCCTCTCACAGGGTGCCCGTACAGCAATTCAAAGTGACTGAAACCTAAGGGATTCTGCAGTACCTCCCTGTAGGCAAACAAGCATGGTAAGATGTCCCAGGTACGTCTCATGGGTTCGGAAAGACTATCATGTCTTTCAGGGTTCGGTTGAATCTCTCAACCAACTAATTTCCTTGGAAATGGTAAGGAGTAGTGAATTTGTATATTACACTCCATAAAGACGTCCTATACCTAGATGTGAAGTTTGTATCTGAGTCAGATAACACCTCTCTGAGGAACCCCACACAGTAAAAGATCCCCAACAATGCACGGCTTACCACAGGGGCCGTGATTGTTCTGAGAGGGACAGCCTCCGGGTACCGGGTGGCATGGTACACCAAGACAAAGATATATTTGTTGCTTAAGGCTGTCTTGGGTGCCAGTGGCCCCCCGATATTAATGCCCACCCGCTCGAAAGGTGTGCTCGGCAAAGTCTGGAGGGGAGTCATACACTTCCCCCACTCTTACCAATTGCCTGGCAAGTCTGAGAAGACCTACAATGAGTGTCAGTGTGCCTTCACATTTGGGACAAAAGAAGTGGGTGGTAAGCCTGTTCAAGGTCTTGTTGCTCCCCAAATGTCCTGCCAAAGGAACATCATGAGCTAGTCCAAGTAGGAAGGTCTTGAAGCGCTCGGGTAACACCAGCACATGGGCTGACCCTGGCTCAACAACCTTAAGCTCACTATATAGGAGACCATTCTACCAATAAATCCAATGTGATCCAGTCTGATCACCTGCTGCCTGGTCTGCAGCCTGCTATCACACACCAACAAGGGTAGGGGACTCCACCTGTGCCTTGAAAAATTCCTCCTTAGTGGGACCCCATTCCTCTTGACAATGAGTCAGCTCAGGCAGGTCTTCCAGTTCGGCCACTTGCTCCCCTGTAGGTTCCAGGGCATTCACCTCATGTTCTGCCTCCTCCTGGACCATGGAAACTTTTGGGGAAGGTTTCCCGGGCCCCCTACCCCTTATCTTTCTGGCAGGCACCTGGGCCACTGTTTTAGGCTCAGGCCATCTCGATTACCCTTAATGGCTGCCATTGACTGAGTGACCACACACGCCAACTCAGGCAGACCCAGCATCTGCAAATGAGCCCGGCATTCCACCTCCTTCCAAGGGGGAACTCTCCAGGTCATTGCTAAGCAGTCAGTCAACAGGCATGGATGGACTCACAATGACCTTCAAAGGACCTAAGACCCCCCAACCCTACTCAAAGGGGACCTGTGACACCTCACAGATGTCACACTGGCTCCTGTGTCTCTCCGAGTTTCACCCTTCTCCTATTGATGGTCACCCACGGCAGGTACCGGCAGACAGGTTTCCGGGACCATCTCTCCATTTCCTAATGAGATAAGGGTCATCACAGCTGGCTCCTCACCCTCACAAAGAACCAACTCCTCCCCCAGCACTACACTAACTAACCCCGGTGACGGTGCACCGGTGTGTGCCGGTGGTGGCTTCAGGTATTTGGGATCCCCTTGTATGTGACCCTCCTGACCACATGCAGAACACTTGCAGGGACTCCTTTAGTCTAGCCTACCCCTAAGGACCATGGCTTCTTATCAGTGGGGGGATGAGAATCTTTACCATGGGAACTATTTTGGGGTCCTTTAAAGAACTCCTTTTCGTTACCCTTGTCCCCCCACCCCCACTCTTCTGCTGGGGAACCTGCCCACCCTTGCCTGGGTTTCCCACATATCGCTTGAGGGCCCTGGTACTTGTCCAGCGGTCCGCCTCCTGAGCAAGCTTCATGGGGTCAGTCAGCTTACTATCTATCAGATGCTGGCGCAGCTCTGGAACACAAAGACTACTCAAGTGTTCCCAACCAATCAGTTTGTACAACCCCTGCTAATCATTTACAGTGCTGCCCTTTATCCAGCCATCCAGTGCTCTACAATAAAGATGAACACATTCAACTCACATATTGGATTCAAGCTTTTTTAAAAGATCTAAACTTTTCTCTGTACTGCTCATGTGTGAGCCCTTACCAGAGGCATCAAGCCTCCTTCATGCTGGGATAGTTGAGAGTTCTTGCCTTCCCCAAAGGTGTCAGGGTGTTCTTCCCACTGACCTAAATGTTTTTCCACAGGCCCGCCCCCCCAATGTTTCTCAGGGACTTCATTCATATGCAGTGTTGCCTCATAAGATGCAAACAAAGCATAAATATTCTTCCCCTTGTGGAAATTCTGCACTAGATCTTGCACTGGCTGTATGCTGCCACCATTTGCACTGGACTCTGCCTGTTTGGCCTTGATGTCCAGATCTCTCATGCTCAATTTGTGTGCTAAAGGAAACTTCCTTTCTTCCAAGGCAATGGTAGATTCCTTGCCTTGATTCATTTCCAGTTAACCTCCTTCTGGAGCTTCGCCATTTCCAATTCGTGATTTCTCACCCTTTGCCTCTCCTCCATTTCCTCTGGAGAGAAATTTCTGTAAGACACACTGCTGCCAGCCACTTAAGCAGCTCTTCCCTCATGCACAATTTTGGGACACAAAGCCCATTTCTAGCAAATCCACATCCACCACTGCATCTCCTGTCTCCCCAGCTTCTCTGGCCTCCCACCAGACACACAAGGCCTTCTGCAGCTCCTCTTCCCTAGAGGCGCTCCTCATGGGGCATCCAAAGCTTTTGAAAAATTGTCTGGGTTGATCCACTTTGTATGTAAGCAACATTCCAATATCAAACTCCCAATCTGCAACATCTTCTGCTGGTTTACCATTTAGAGACACAGTGTTTGGATACTTCAAGTGTAGTGTAGTTCCTATTATCCCAATAGGCTCTGCGCATTGGAATAATATCTTCAATAGTATAGACGTAGGACAGAGGTTAACTAGGTCTTCTACTGATGATATTAGACTTAGAGTTTAGTGTTTGCCAGCTAGCTCAGAGTTCACTAGAAACTTTCTCGAATAGACAAGGAGGAGTTTAACCTCCCTGGATAGACAAGAAGGGATTTAGTTTCTGACAACCATAGAACATGACAACTTTGCTCTCCCCTAATCAAGAGTGTATCTCTAGAGTCGTGTGAAAACAAAAGACAACTTATTTTACTCAGTCAGTTCAGTGCATTCTTAGTTTCACCAGATTGTAGAGAAAAGGAAGAGACGGGCGTGTTCAATAAAAAGATGTTATTTATTGATCAGTCTCTTTTCTCATACAAGAGAAATGAATCGCTATTATTGCAATACTTATAGTTAAGTAAAGTGCATACAGTAATAACAGAATTATAAAATAATACTGTAAAAGCATTGATATGGTTTCTTAGCCATATGATACTTCAAATGGATAAAATAGATACATACATATATACATTGACTAATCGTACTCAACTGGTGCTTCTAACTACGCCTACCCCAATGTACCTGACCTAAGCCTAATACGTGGGCGGGAGTAGATAAATAGCAGTTTAAGTTAAGTTTGCTTTGCCAAGGGTCTGCTTCAAGAATTCTCTGCAAGGAGTTATTCAGTTCAGTACCTGGGATTTAGAAGGCTGGAGGGCTGGTATCTCTATCTCAGGGCTTGATATCCCAGCTGCCTGCAAGGGCGGCTGGAAGCGCCGGAGCTGGATTTCTCAGCAGGAGAAAAGGCAGCGTCTCTCTCTCAGCGCGTCAGAAAGGAGGGGCAGCGTCTGTGGGCTTCGCTGTCAGCTGGGCTCCTCGGCAAGTCTCGCTGCTCCAATCTTGTTACCACCTCGTGTGTTTGCTTAAGGCAATGTCGGTATTATTTATACCTGAAAGGTGCCGAGATTGACGTAAGGATGGACATAAATACGTCAATAAGGATGTCATACGAACTGGTCGTTCGCACATTCTTTACAGAAGTTCTCGGTTAAATCAAAACAATGGCTGCGGGGATTTCCCAGGTCGTGGTAGGTTTGATTTGTTTTGAGAACACCGTATGCCTATTAGGGGGCTGGAGAAATAGTGCTTGCCTAATGAGATGGCATGCGCTATGACCTAATCAGATAACGGGCTTCTGTGCCGTTGTATGGCTAATCAGATAACGGGTTTCTGTGCAGTTGAATGGCTGCTAGTTAATTATTAACCAGACAAGGGTCAGAAATAAAGGGATCGATACAGTACCCATAGTAAATACATCACACCCACTCCACGTAATCTATGTCCATATTTACAAATCTAGGCATAGTAAACAAAACTAATAGTGCATGTGTATACCGAACCACCCCAAAATACAATCAAATGCATTTTGAAATTTGGAAAATGCGAAATACACGAAAAGATGAATATAGTTACTATATGCACTTCAAGCAGTATAATAATGCTAAATCTAAACGCATATTTTGAAATCAGCATGAACGAAATGTGGAAATTACACATGAAATGGCTCTTAATACAGAAGAAAAATTCGAGACCATCTCATCACAAAAATCATAAATACTTGTGAACATGCTAGAGGGTAGCTAATGTCTCTAGAGTAGCTAAAAATAGAAATGTTGTTCTCTAAGAATAGTTTTACTTTAAGCAGAAGATAAGTGTCCCAAAAAATCGTAAATATTTTTGGAAATGGAAAGAAAAAAAAAATGTCCCGCTCTCCGTAAAAACTGGTGAGAAAATTTCTTATTGCTTTATTTTCAAAGTTGAAGGCCAAATTCAGGGTGTAGGGAACGCCGTGTGCTAGTTTGCTCAAAGTCATTCTTTCTGCTCTGGTGAAAACATCATATTGTTGAGACTTTCGAAAAAACTGTCAACTGCTTCTTGCGAAAGTTCCACTAACTCGGAAAAATTTTGTAACATGCACTCATGAGCATGATTGCCTTCATTGATGTTTCGATCAGCATAGCTGACAGAAGGTCGTACCTGATCGATGCTGCTTTCATCTTGTACTTCACTACTCTTCAATCGTAGTGGTGAAGTCTCCACGAATGCCGTCATCAGGATTGGTAGCCGCTGGGGACAGTACAATGCATGAGTCGTTACCGGACCCAACAAAGTCTCTGCGTCCATTGGCACATCCGATTGTAGTGTCAGACAGGTGTCCAACACGCATTCTTCGCCGCATAGCAAGCACCTTAATACAGGCATAACACAACTTTGCCACATCGGTCTAAATGAAAGAAACCAAGTCATGTTCAGGTCTCTAAGCCGGGCTATTCCAAGGACTTTAGTTATGCGGTCCCTGTAGCGTATGGCTAGGATCGTTTCTTCCATTGTCGCTGGTGTTTTGTCTGTGACGTGGTTTGCCATAGCGAAGTAACAGGATCAAAAATAGGATGCCTGCCACTAGTCCCAAAAGGAGAGGAAGTCCGCCAAAGATGGAATGGACAAAATCAGGAAAAATACCCAGGATGGCTTTGAATGGGGTTAAAGCTCCCGAAAACACTGTCTTAAATACACTGGAGATTCCACTTGTATCAGAAATATTTAAGATTTCGCTCAGTATTTCTGCGAAATGTATGGGGGAATTGGTTGATAACAGTGAATGAATCTCAGCAGTTGTCCTTGCAACTTGGAGATCATACGTTTCTTTTGATGACGTTAACCGGGATGGCGTCTGTAGGAGCACAGTCTTCATTCTGCTTAAAGTATCAATTCGAATAGAAGAAATTTTCAAACTGGGCCATAACCTTGCCTCCCTGTCTCGAACATCGTTTGGGAACAATACTCGTTCACAGCACATGACCTTCGTAGTCACGGTTATGAGATAAGGTTTTCCGGGCAGCAGACTGCAACATCTGCGATCTACAATTAGAATGTAACTCCCGTTCGAGAGTCTCCTAAAGAATGGTTCTATTTGTGTTGCAGGTGTGCCTAGCTGGTGACATGAAAGGTTATTTGTAGTCCCTTCACAGGCTCCATGCAAATTAATACCCTGACACAGAAGTGTTCCGCTTAGTGATTTTGCACAATTATTGCCACTAAGAAACACATTCTGGCCTTTATTACTAACACATGTGTGTGTATAGGGAAGGTTCCATGTTGACTTAATGTACCCTTTACCCAACCTTTCATACTGGCCTGCCTGTATATATTTTTGGCAGTATTGAAACTGGAAAGTTGTTATCGGAATATTTATTATCCCATGTATTATCCATTCAATGACAGGTCGTTCTGACATTGTCAATGGTAATCTCTCAAGTTTTTCAATGCTCAGAATTGTATAGTCAGCACCCTTCTGTGCCAAACTGATTTGTTTATCAGTAAGGTTAAAGATATTAAATAGTGACGTTGTGTTGATTAAACGCCAAGGCACATAGCCTGAACAAAGATTTTGTAACGTCCAGCCAAGTTGTACAATAGAACGCAATTGGGACTGACCGTGTTGTAACATCAGTAAGTCTTGCGATATTGTATCGATTGCTGAAGACACAATACTGTCCAGTGAATATATTCTGGAGGACAGAGTCATTAACCCATTGTCCACAACAGAAAGTGATTTTTCCAAATTAATACGGTCAATTTCCCGTATTTTTTCTGCTGTCTCAATTTGAGTTACTTTCCAAGCTTCATTGTAAGCTGCATATATAGAGGCCGCTATGAAACGTTTTTGACGCTGTTTGCGTGGTCCCATAATGAAATCACGCAAGTCAGCACCCTCTTGAAGTAAAGTTAGGTGTTGCTTAATTTCTGCCAGTGTGGATGTTTGTAGCCATTGAAGGCAGAGCTTGCCCACACTAAGTAGTTACTATCCCTGGATGTTGTCTTTGGGAATATCTAGGGTCTGGCCTGGTCAATTTGAACCCCTGTATTTTGTTCAGGAATCTGTCTTGACAGTTATTTGTGTCTGTGGGCCAGATCAACCATTGTTTCCAATCAGGATGTGTTCTGTTTTGGTTTAAAATATGGTTCACGTCTATCTCAACATCTATAGAGCTATTACTGTTCGTTGTTGGCTTTGGAATAGACGGTTTGTTTAAGTCTTTGATTTTGGCTAAGCCAAGACAGGTAGTTTGTTGAATAGTGTCATTCAAAAATATAATTTGTTCTGGGATCATGCAGGCTCTGAACAATGATTCTATACCTTGTACTTGCCAATCTTTTGTACCCCAAACAGTTTTTGTTTCAATGTTATTGTTCCAGAAATCAAAACCAAATGTATTCATTTGCTCAAAAAATGAATCTGAATATATCAATTTCGTGTTTGTAAGCATGGTCTTCATACCTGTCTTATTCGACAATTTGAAATAAAATGTTTCTGCATTACTTGTGTTGAACCCTGAAAAATATGAATATTTATCATAAAATGTTTTAGAACTACCCTTTGGAGGAGTAGCACAATGTTCCCATTGGTTATAATTTAAAACATTTCTAGGTTGTGCAGATTTATGGAGATAATGGTTACCATAGTGGTTGTAGCAGAACATTTGATCATAATTAGACGAACCCTGCAAATAATCATGTTCTGTAAATTTAGCAGACATTACTAGGTCGGACATCATATCATTAATACTTTCAAAGTCCCAATCATCAGCAAATGTGCTTGGTTTTACAAAGTCACTTAACGAGATCTTAAATTGATGTGGATACTTCAGGATTTCAACCGGTCCATAGATTTCATAATCAGTATTGTCCCATGCTACACCGCCTGGTATAGGATTGGCTGTGAAGTTCACTGAAGAAAGTTCTCTTTTCTCGACATGTGAAGTTGTGTGTGGTTTAAGGACCAAGTTGATTTTCTGGCTTGCTGTGTCCATTTTAGCATATTTTCCCTCAATGAAATGTCCCAAGCATAGTACCATGATGAGCCAAAGTAGGAGGACAAATGCACCTAATGTCACCCAAATTTCAATCCATGGAGAGGTCAGATAGGTTCCCTTTAGTTGATGAAAAAGTTCCTTTGCTTTGTCTTTAAAAGTTTTTGTTGATGGCTGTACTTCTGTTTCACTTGGATCTTCAGAAAAATCATCGAAGTTGATGTAGTAGCCGGATGCCATTCTGTCAATTGTTCCAATTGCTTCTGGATTACTTTTTGCTTTTGCTTTGTTTCATTAGAAAAGTCTGTAGTTACATCATCGTAGGTTGTTGTTTCTTGATGAAAAGCTTTTATTTGGGTTTTAAGAGGTTCAAGTTCCATTGCTTTGTTGCATAGTCCTTGTTGTTTCACTGTAGATTGTTCAAATGTGATCAGTCTTTCAGTTTGAACCTCTGTGGATGTAGCAAACTTTGGTGTTCTGCTACTTCTTGGGAGTCCACTTGGCCTACTATTTGTTATCGGCCACATGATTGTGGTTTAACCAGGTCGATGGATATGACTCGGTTCTCCTTTTTACCAGCAAGGGGCGGTAGTACTACTGATCTTGTCCCGTTGATAGACAAGACAGGAACTGCTTTTCTGTAAGAAGGCCCAAATTCCTTCTTTACCGCGATCTTCTCTCTGACCAGATCCCCGACTTTCGGAATCCAGACAGGCCTTGCTGGGACAGGTGGTTTTTCTTCAGTGGTTGTTGGCTGCTGTTTCAACTTTATGTTGCTCAGGTCTTTTCTTGTTTCGTTTAAGTCCTGTAAAATAGCCAAGCGATCTTTGATATCAAAGCATTTTTCTTTAACCACTGAAGTCTGACTATCTAAGTCCTGGACTAACATTCTAGTCCCAAACAATAGTTCGTACGGACTGAGTCCTTTCAGAGAATTTCTTGGCAGGTTATTTAGACTACGTTGGACACTTATTAAATGTTTGACCCACCCAGCTCCCGAACCTAATACCTTTGCTGTCATAGATTGCTTTATGCCTTGGTTTTTTCTTTACACCATCCCGTTTCCCTCAGGAAGGAAGTGAGAAGAGTCCCGCAATGCAATGTTCATTCTGGCCAGGCACCCCCCACAAGTTGTTTTAGAGCTAAAGGAAAGATTTTGGTCAGAACGTAACATGCTTCTAGCGTATATGCCATTATAGACTCGCAAATCTTTGTATAACAGTTCCGACGTCAGCCGAAAGTTGGGGTCTACATTATAAGTGAAAATAGTCTCTACATGTTAATATGACGCATTATTCATACTGGGTTTTTATTTTTTTTGGTTGAATGATACATTCTGGAGTGAAACGCCATGGTATTAAACCGTTTCTCTCGCCACTGCGATCTCTGTTGCAGTCTGGGCAGTTTTTTACAAAAATTTGATGATGCAGGCTCATACCTGGCCACCAGTACACTGATTGTAATTCTTCCAGAGAATCTTTTAGCTTAAGGTGTCTGAGACCCTCACCCATATGTGCGTCTGCTATTAACAAGCCTCTCCTGTTAGGAATCACTCTATCCCCCACTCCAGGGATTCGAGCAAAAGGAACGGAGTTTGCATCGATTATGTATGTATAATTGAGTGGGTAATTGATCGGTAGCGCTGAGCAGTCGCCTTTTGATGACGTTTTTACTGCCAGCACCGTTTCACCGTCAATGTATTTTACTGCACGCTTCTTTGTAGCTACGGAAGCCGATTTAGTTGCTACCGCTGTGGCTGTCTCAGCCAATGAATTCCCTGCAACATGAACGCCATCACGCTGATGACTCAGTGAATGTATCACGTGAGTTTTTGGTAGTTCTTTCTGTAAAAGAACTACTTGTTCCCAAAGTACTTTTTGCTTTATTGTTGCACCTGTGTCATCTTTGTAACCGTTTTGAATCCATTTCTGTATATCGTTATTGTATGTTTTGACGCAGAAATACGAATCGCACACTATAAGTGTCGGGAATTCTCGATCTGCATTTTCTAGCGCCATTTTTAACGCTATTATTTCAGTTTGTTGTTCTGAATTATTTTCCACTGACTGTGTTTTTATAAGTAGAGGTCTCAATTTACCTCCGCGCCACACATCTTTTACAATTTCGCATGTGGCGTTGTAAGCCAGCTCTCCCCAAACTGAGGGTTGAGCATGACCGTCTGTATATATTACACAGGCGTACTGTCGTAAAGGCAGAATGTCGATTGGCAGAGGGTATTCTTTCTCATATTCTAGATATTTTAATTCTTTCATTTCCGGGTCAAAATAGTATTTTACTTTGTCTGTAGCAACAGAATTTACCCATTGTATCCATTCTGGATTCAGTGCCGTTGTCGGTAAATTACATGGTGTTGTTAATGCCTCAAAAGCTGATTCTGCTGTTCTGACTGTAACCGGTCTACCATCGGCTTGGTATTTTTCTTTTGCTGCAGCTGTTTGAACCGCATGAACAATGTTTTCCTTAATGCTGAACCTTTTTTCAGCTTCTGTGTACAAATGTGATTTGTATGCTATCGGTACCTTCTCTCCTTCATTAGAGGTCAGGTATGTGAATCCGCATCTTCCTGGGATGACTCGAATCACAAGGTTGCGTGTGTTATCACGTGTTTGTAATTTTGTTTTAACTAACATATCTGTTTGTAAAGATCTCAAAATTTCTGTGTGTTTTTGAGTCCAATTGATTCTTTTAAAATCTGGTTTTATAAGATCATAGAGAGGTTTAACTCTCTCTGCATAATTTATAATGTAAGTTCTTCCGAAATTTAGGAAACCTAGAATTGATTGTAAGTTTTTTAGTGTTCTAGGTGCTTGGATTACAGCACATTTCTCTAGGAAATTGTCAGCCAGGCTTTTGCCTTCACTTGATAGTTCATATCCTAAAAACAGGACAGTTAGATGGGCAATTCTTGACTTTTTAAAGTTGAATTTGTAACCCTCTGCTGCGAACCCAAGTATTATGGTGTTCACTCTCTTCAAGTGAGTATCCAAGTCATCATCTGTTAGATAGATGACATCGACATAAGATAATGCCTCATCATCATATATTTGTAGTAACTCTGTTACTCTTGCTGAGAATAATCCTGGGCTATTCTTGAACCCCTGGGGCAAACAACAGAATTTTTTTTGCGCGCCATTTATTGAGAACGCGGTCAAATATCTGCTCTCTGGTGCTATATTTCGACAGAAGAATCCATTAGAGATGTCTAATGTTGTTTTGTATTTTTTGCGCACTATGCTATTCATTAGTGCTGCACTGTGTGAGTTTTGCACTGCAAAGGTTTTGCAACATGAGTTAAGGTGTCTGTAGTCCAAAACAAGACGATATGAATTGTCTGGTTTGGAGACAGGAAACAAAGGATTATTCATTTGTGAGGTGCAAGTTTCAATCACCCCCTGGTATTCAAGTTGATCTAGGATCTCTTTTACCCGTTTTTTAGCTTCTTGCTTAATTGGGTACTGCCTCTGTGCAGTAGGTTGTGATTTTAACTGGATTTTGTGAGGAGGAGAGTCCTCATCCCATCCCACATGGTTTTTATATAATGCAGGAGCTTGGGCTACTGCCCACTTTCTTGCAAGTGTATATTTTTTATGAATTGGAATTTGATTTGAGAAGGCAGGCATAATTATTTCTTCGCCATGAGGGCACTCCCTGACAAACTCTGGTGGCCAGTCTCTTTCAGCTAGAAGGATGTCATAGCCCTTGGAGAGATTATCCCAAAAGAGACCCCTTATTTTATCCCCCTCTATACGCAATGTTATTTCATATATTTTATGAGGTTTGCTAACTCTGATATCTGCAGTTTCCACCTGAATGTATTCATTCGTGTCCACTGTCTCCAGATGATTCATAAGGATCTTGCGAGCTATGCTCACTTCTGCTGCGCTGTCTAGCATTGTCTGAGCCCATTCTCCGTTTTTCAGCTGTGTCCTCAGTATTCTCGGCATGGTTGATTACTTTAATACTGGCTACCTTCTTTTTTGGAAACTGTAATTTTTTATTTTGATGAGCAGGTTCCTTGTCTTTGGACTTGACGTGCTCTTCCCTGTGTTCTGATCGTCCTCTTCTTTCTGATTTCTGCGAGGAAGTCTGAAAAGATCGAGAGGGACGTGTATCAATATCTTGATATCTATCAGGTTTTTTTAGATTATTCCTATTTCTAAGGTTGTATTTTTTCTCAGAGGGCTCCCTCTGGGGAGACTTGTGTCCTTGGTCCGGAGATCTTTCTCTCCGCCGAGGAGACCTTCCTCTGGACTGGAATCTTTTTTCTTTAGGAGTGGATTGTTTATTTCCATCCCAGCTCTTTTTTTGAGTGTTTAGATTATTTTTAATAAATACCTTTTCAGGATTTTCAATTAGTTGGGGTTTCACAGGTTTTCCACCCAAACTATCTCTTCCTAATTCTTCATAGGATTTTTCTATGATTCTGGCAATTTCAAATGGTTGGTCTGCCATATCTGTTTGAACCTCTGGCGGATCGCCACATTTGCCGCTTCTCCCTTTATATTGGCTAATAATATTGCCGAGACCTGCTTGAAGTCTTTTAGTAATTTCATACCAAGAGTTAAAGCAGGTTCTGGACCGTATTCATCTTGAATTTGTTTTAGCACATCTGGTATTACTGACATGGATGGAACACCATGTGTTTTTGTGTAAATGGAAGCAAAGGCTGTACCCCAAGTGTCACAGTCCTCCACATGTGGCGCGATTCCCATTGGAAGACAGATAGTCAGAATCCTGTGTTTCTCAACCGGGGTGGTATCTGGAAATACCGCCTCTATTTGAGTGATTTTTTGTGCTAACCAGAATGGAATTTGTTCCCGTTTTGCGGGTACTTTACCTAGACAGGACTGTATGTTCTGTGGTGTAATTTTATTTGTGTTCCCCTGGTGAGGGATCAGCTGTGGAATTTTAATAGCTGGTTGGACTGTTGAAGTCAGCATTACATATTGGACTAATTGTCTATGTATTTTAATTAATTGTTTTAGCTGTGCTAAAAGATCTGGTGCAGACATTTCTTCAATGTCTGGATGTGGTGTGTATGCGGATAGGACCGGCCACGTTGCTCGTGGTCTACCTAGTGGACCGAGCCTGGTGATGTGATTATTATGTTTTAGGGCGCCATTAAACCAGAGCAGGTGCTCT
Source organism: Lissotriton helveticus (assembly GCF_964261635.1). Classification (NCBI taxonomy): domain Eukaryota; kingdom Metazoa; phylum Chordata; class Amphibia; order Caudata; family Salamandridae; genus Lissotriton; species Lissotriton helveticus. The sequence goes on from NC_136067.1 coordinate 576,854,663, forward strand.
TGGTATTTGAGTGGTATTTCCACCTCCTCGAAAGGAGTGTACTCATTAGGAGGTTCCTCTATTTTGTAATAGTGGAAGTCCTTTGTTACAGCGTTTGCTGCTGGAAAGTTTATCCATGAATAGAATACCTCTGTCTGCCGATATTCGTGTGCCGCAATTACGAATATGACTGTACCACCTCCCGGTGTCAGCCCATTTTCTATAAGTTTTAAAGTTATAGATTTCCTTATGTGGACCGGGATGAGTTTTGCATCCGGGTCTTGCTGTAGGAGACTATTGTCAGCTGCTAGGAGTTGAGCTGCTATTCTAGCTGTCTCCCTTCTTCTTCAGTTTCTGACATTCTACTGTCAAGAAAGTTATTTTATTTATTTGCAGATCAGGTTTCTATGGAAACAAAGATTAGATGCACAATATTTTGGAACAGTGTATCCTTCAACGTTGAATAAACCAAGAACCATACATAGGAGTCTCCTCCTACTAAGTTTGGCGGATATAACCTTTCACCCACTCCAGACGTCTTTGGAGTATTATGGGAAAAAAGGGGTCTGTGTGAAAAAGCACGACTGAGTTACTCTAATGTCTTACGTTAGATTTATCGCCTATCCAAACAGTTGGGCGCCATGTAGTGTAGTTCCTATTATCCCAATAGGCACTGCGCATTGGAATAATATCTTCAATAGTATAGACGTAGGACAGAGGTTAACTAGGTCTTCTACTGATGATATTAGACTTAAAGTTTAGTGTTTGCCAGCTAGCTCAGAGTTCACTAGAAACTTTCTCGAATAGACAAGGAGGAGTTTAACCTCCCTGGATAGACAAGAAGGGATTTAGTTTCTGACAACCATAGAACATGACAACTTTGCTCTCCCCTAATCAAGAGTGTATCTCTAGAGTCGTGTGAAAACAAAAGACAACTTATTTTACTCAGTCAGTTCAGTGCATTCTTAGTTTCACCAGATTGTAGAGAAAAGGAAGAGACGGGCGTGTTCAATAAAAAGATGTTATTTATTGATCAGTCTCTTTTCTCATACAAGAGAAATGAATCGCTATTATTGCAATACTTATAGTTAAGTCAAGTGCATACAGTAATAACAGAATTATAAAATAATACTGTAAAAGCATTGATATGGTTTCTTAGCCATATGATACTTCAAATGGATAAAATAGATACATACATATATACATTGACTAATCGTACTCAACTGGTGCTTCTAACTACGCCTACCCCAATGTACCTGACCTAAGCCTAATACGTGGGCGGGAGTAGATAAGTAGCAGTTTAAGTTAAGTTTGCTTTGCCAAGGGTCTGCTTCAAGAATTCTCTGCAAGGGGTTATTCAGTTCAGTACCTGGGATTTAGAAGGCTGGAGGGCTGGTATCTCTATCTCAGGGCTTGATATCCCAGCTGCCTGCAAGGGCGGCTGGAAGCGCTGGAGCTGGATTTCTCAGCAGGAGAAAAGGCAGCGTCTCTCTCTCAGCGCGTCAGAAAGGAGGGGCAGCGTCTGTGGGCTTCGCTGTCAGCTGGGCTCCTCGGCAAGTCTCGCTGCTCCAATCTTGTCACCACCTCGTGTGTTTGCTTAAGGCAATGTCGGTATTATTTATACCTGAAAGGTGCCGAGATTGACGTAAGGATAGACATAAATACGTCAATAAGGATGTCATACGAACTGGTAGTTCGCACATTCTTTACTGAAGTTCTCGGTTAAATCAAAACAATGGCTGCGGGGATTTCCCAGGTCGTGGTAGGTTTGATTTGTTTTGAGAACACCGTATGCCTATTAGGGGGCTGGTGAAATAGTGCTTGCCTAATGAGATGGCATGCGCTATGACCTAATCTGATAACGGGCTTCTGTGCCGTTGTATGGCTAATCAGATAACGGGTTTCTGTGCAGTTGAATGGCTGCTAGTTAATTATTAACCAGACAAGGGTCAGAAATAGGGGGATCGATACAGTACCCATAGTAAATATATCACACAAGGGTCAATCAAAAAATAGAACCAAAAACACAGTATGTGGTTGCGTAGTGGTCTGCATTAAACTAGTGATGTACACCAATCACTGTGGGTCAAGTACAAAGACAAGTTCAATCCTCACCGCTGACCACCAATGTTAGAAATGGGGGTCTCTAGTTGGCAGGGGTATGTACCTTTGTCCAAGTAGGGATCCTTGCTTCTAGTCATGGTAAGGGGGGATACACACTTTGGATAACCCCTGCTCACCCCCTTGGTAGCTTGGCACAAGCAGACAGCCTTATTCCAAAGGCAATGCGTAATGTATTTATAATCCAAAAACACAGTAACACAGTAAAACCACCACAAATGGACACCAGTTTAGAAAAATAAAGCATCTTTATCTAATCCAAACAAGATCAAAAGAAAAAAAATCAAACATGCACAATTAAAAATATGACTTTAAAAGGTTTCAAGCAACTGGGTATAAAGAAAACTGTGCATGTGTGATGTTACACCAAAGTACATGTAGATGCGTCAAAGTTCACAAGGCCAAACAGTCGCAGTGAAGGGAAGCATTGGATAACAGAGCCATGTGTCAGTTCCTGAGACCTTGGGGAGGCAACAGTTCTGCTACACAAAGGAGAAGTGCTGAATCCGGACTGTAGGGGTAAGTGAGACATTGAAATCCTAGATAATTCTGGTCTGCGGATGATATGTGGAAAAACTTGGCGCACAGGTATGATGTGTGACACACTGGGAGTGATGCGTCGCGAGGCTTCTCGCTGTCCGGAGTCTGTGCTGGGGGCTGCGTGGGGAGGCTTCACTTCACCTGGTGGGACTCAGCAAGACTTCGCGTTCCCAGCATCGGATTCCAAGAGGCTGCCAGCTGTCTGGCAGAACTCAGTGAGGCTTTGCGTCATCTGCCATTGGTTCCGAGAAGCTTTTCAGCTGTTCGGCAGGACTCGGAGAGGCTTCCTATCACACGGCGTCACCTCAGGAAAGAGTGGGACTCACAGATGGCACAGTCCAGCAGCACCAGCACAGTTGCATGAAGCCATTTGTGTCGCTAAGACTTCTTAACAGGAGGCAAGCCACGCAAGCCCTTGGAGATACTTCACAAGCAGGATACACAGCAAAGTCCAGTCCTTTTTCCTCTCCCTGGCAGAAGCAGCAACTGCAGGCCAACCCAGCAAAGCACACCCAGCAAAGGGGCAGTAGTCCTCCTCACAGCTCTTCAGCTCTTCTCCCTGGCAGAGGTTCCTCTTGATTCCAGAAGTAATCTAAAGTTCTGGTAGCAGGTAAAGATGTGGCTGGCCTGCAGCCGCACTCAGTCTAGGTCGATCAGGGTGTGATTGATTTGGTCATACCTCGTTAGTCCTCAGGTATGTGGAACAGTAGTAAGCAAAATGCCCTTCAGAGTAATGAGATGAATTGCGACAGCAAAGCAGGTTGGCTTAATATGCAACAACTTATGCATGAACACAATCTCAAGTCTACTTCTTTAAGACATGTAGGTTGTATGATGTGCTTGAGGGATAACTGGCACCAGGTAGTCTTGTTTTTCTAGGCAAGGTAAGTTCTGAAGGTGAGATCACTGCCAATGAATTAATGTAATTTTTGCAGTTTCAGGAAGATTAGATGTGAAATCGTTCAGCTTCAACTTGGAGAGACAATTTCCAACTTATGACAAGTTTGGCATTCTGCAAAGAAGGTCAAATCTGTCTTCTGTGATTCAATGTGAGTAAGAAAAACACCATCAAAGCTAGGATGAGAACACGCCCATCTTTTCAGTCAATCAAGGTCCTACCTAGCACATTCTCACTATTAAAGTAGTGAGTCATCAGCAGACTTGTGTATCTTGATTTTGGTAAGACCAGGAAGCCATCAAGAGTTTCCATGAATAGACTAAACTACAGTAGTGAAAATGCATGGAAAAGTAACTAACCTGCAGTCCTATGTATCTAGCATTGGTATTTTCTCAAAGCAAATAAACAGTAGCATATTCTCAGTGAAAATCTGAATTCTCCAGAACATTTTTTCTTTTTTAAATAATACTTTTACATTTTTTTAATGGGGCGACTTTGTGTTAGTCTCCTGAATAAAGAATCACCGTAAAAACAACAAACAAGAATTATAGATTATGCCAGATACAAGACAAATAGCAAGAGAAATACAATTTCTGGCACAGACAGCAAACAAGATCATCCTCATTGGAAGCTCAAATGTTACATACTGCATTTTAACAGTCTTTGGAGTCACATCAATGGAACTTCAATAACATGTGAAACAAGAAATCCAGTATTGGCAAGGACCCATGAAGGAAAAGCAACAGATTTTACTAGCAGTAGCATTAGAAATATGGCAAAACTTACGACTACTTCCAAGTTCCTGAAATACATGCTTCATTTTCTCCCATTCCGTAGCATTTACATTTTTGGGAATATCTAATGGGACAAATGCACTATAACAAAGGAGAGAGTATTTGTAAGATTAGATTTTCATTTACATAACTTCTAAAACATTGGCAGTAAACATAATAATTTCACTAGTCCTTGGTTTCAAATAAAAGCTTAACATAGCACGTAGAATGAAAATGTCCATGCAAATAATTTAATTAACAACTAACAAACCTGAAGCAATTACATAAGTAATTTATTTACTGACATTTAAAAATTGTCTACTAATTTGTGATTATTTTGCAGATCAAGTGAGTGTGCCTGGAATGCATTAAGCCAGCTTATATTTAAAAGCAGTATTCAGTGGAAAACTTGCCTGGCTCTTAAGTGTATGCATTATTTTTAGATTCCAGGGCACGCCACACTTTTTTGGGACCCAAAGTTCCGGTTAGAAATGATATCTCTAGTGGCAGTGGTTTGCACCCTGTCCAAGTAGGAACCCTCACTCTAGTCAGGGTAAGGGGATTACGCAGCTTAAATAACCCCTGCTCTCTCCCTCTGTAGCGTGGCACGAGCAGTCAGGCCTATCTCAGAGGCAATGTGTATATCATTTGTACAAACACACACAGTAACACAGTGAAGACTCTACAAAAGGACACATCGCCAGTTTAGAAAAATAACCAGTATTTATCTGAATAAAACAAGACGCAAAAGAAAAAAAAACATACACAAGTAAAGATATCCTTTTAAAAGATTCAAAATAGTTCAGTCCATAGGAAACTATGGATACGCCACTTTTAGCACAAAGTACCTCGGATGAGTCAAAATCAAAGACGAAAACAGGAGCAGGTGAAGCGCCTGAAAAGCAAAGCGATGAGCCGGTTCCTTACTCCCAAGGTAGGTGACGCCTCAGTTCCTTATGTCAGGGGAGGTGATGCGTTGGTTCGTCACTATTAGGGGAGGTGATGCGTTGATTTCATTATAAGACCGGAGGCTACCATTATGAATATTTCTTTTAATGCTAACTCCATGTAGCCACTTAGGAGCAATACATTATAAAACAAACTTTTCTAGAACAGAACCCTCCTGATGCATAACAGGCATGCACACAGAGTAGCCTGCCTCTTTTAAATGCAGCTCCATGCAGATAAGTACACTTGTGTTGATTCGCGAGCTTGTCTAACGTGTACCGTTATGGTACTAGCTTTATAATTGTAGCATAGGTTACCGGTTTCTAAGTTACAGAAACCACTTCCCTTAGAATTGTGCAGTTTGTACTCTACTTCAAACACTGGAGTACTCAAGCCTAGACCCCCACCCCCCACATTGCGGAGCTTTGTCCTGCCACGCCTACCTGAAGCACGACTTTGGGACTGACGAACGGGGACTCTCCTTGCCACTGCTTACTCCCAAGCATGCTCGAGCACACACTTGGACTTCGGGTGCGGCCCTCGTCATCCACACGCTATCCTTCGCCTGCCTTCATGGCAATAACATAACCGGGGAGAGGCAATCCCCACGACCAAGGCCACCTACACACAGCAATAAACAAATCGGGGAGATTGCGTCCCCACAAGACACATCAGGAAGAAGATCAAGGAATGACCCTTGGCAACGACCTCAACAGTGTATGACGCCACTTGAGCAAATAAATAACGAGGCTTCAGGCTAAAAACAAAACGGCAATGATGTCGCTGCCTAGGCAACGCTTCAACAACTGTGAGGCTGCCTAAGAAACATCTGTACAGGGCGCGCCCAAGCAGCTGATCGCGCGACAGCTACCATGACATAAGGGACCTCCTGACAGTTACAACTCCTCGGTGATCGTATGCTGAAGCATCCCTTACAATCGCTACCATTGCGAGTATTTTTTTTAAAAGCTGCCCTTTCTGCAAAATAATATTATACTTGTACTGCCTTGCTGCCAAGTCTATTATACTAGCCCTACCCTCTTAGTAAAATCTACTTGTATATTTATCTAAATTAGGTTTAGTATTCAGGGCAAACAGGAGGATATTAACCTCATTATAAACCCCTAAGCCCTATTATGTCTGATACAGAATCTGATGACATGGACGTGCCTACTCCTAACCTAAACAGTGAAAAGATTAAAAGAATTATTCAACAAGAAATACGCTCCTGCATGTGTGAAACGCTGAACCAGGTTATGTCCACCAAAAGGACCTTAACTGACAAAGAAGATGGCATTATTGAAAGCTCAAAAGTGGGAGAAGGTGACTACAATAAACAAGCATTGGCATAGCCAATAGTCCTAGCTTTTGGGACATTATAAGTGTTTAGCCATGCACCAAGGATATTGTGCTGCATAATTAAATACTTCAAAGGTCCCAAAGGCGAGACCTATTGGCTATGCCAGCCAATAAAACATTAAGACCACCCTAATATGAGGGTGTGTAACGTATAACCAAGAAATGGGTGAATACCACCCACTGGGAACTCCCTCACATAAGAGGTACCCAGGCCAAACTAAGACAAGCATTGGTATAGCCAATAGGTCTCACCTTTGGGACCTTATAAGTGTTTAGTTATTCAGCACAATATCCTTGGTGTAACAACATCAACTGTTGCATGGCTAAACACTTATAAGGTCCCAAAGGCGAGACCTATTGCCTATGCCAATGCTTGTTAAAAATGGGGATGATAACCAACATTGCCCATGAGGAAGAGAAGCCACAGGAACAGGCTACATTAAAATACATGAGCTAAAATTTTGGCCCAAACTTCTGGGTATGTGAGTCCTTTTCCCTGGAGGCATGCCACTGTGTACCCCTTAGAGATGACAATTCAGAGGTGCAAATTTTGAGGATCAGAATTTGGTACATACAACTAATTAGGCTCTTTGCTACGCCGACTTTTCCTGTACTTATTTCTTTCGCTTTCAGCAAATACTTTACTAAGATCTAAATATAACTCCACATGGAAGAGCCGGCAGCAGCTTGGCTCCAAATGAATGCTCCTAGCGATAGGTCTCAGGGAGTGTTATCAAAGTGAGGCCACTGGAAGATAGCAAGGCGGGCAGCATGTGTGGCCGTGGGCAGGGTGTTCATCAAAACAGTACCCGTTACTGCAAACATAACGTCTTACCAAAGTTAAACCTTAACATGAGCACAGCGCTCCGATGCCGAGTTGGCTCTGTATAAACCTGGAAGCGTGGGAAGCCGGAGGGCGCCTCACAGACTCCTGCAACCGATAATTGACGGGCGAGTCCATTCCATCACGCCAACAGGGGGTGAATAGTTCACTCCTTTAGACACAGCTTCCATCACTCGGTACTTCACTGAGTATGATGTTATGGCTTTGCATAGCGCTTTCAGTCCTTATTATAGCATTAGTGCCCTGTCATCATTCGGGAGTTCTTTTGTGCTGAACAGCCAGAGCCAACCTTTTACAGTGACTGTTTATTGGCGCGTGCTTGTGGGATTTTATTTGGGAGTATGTTCCGTATTTGGAGGTGATTCTGGAGAGTTAGTGCGGTGGGTTGTGTGAGTCAGCGTGGAAGTAAAACGAGTTCGATCTAAAATTACACCTGTGTATAAAAAAGAAAAAAACAACACACTCCAAACCCAAGCGCATATTAGCTTCACACCAAGCTCAAAAACTGTGGATCCGTGTATTACTGTTCGAAAAGACTTCAGGTCCAGAAAAACTGCTCTCAATTCTAGCAGGTTTATGTGCCATTCTTTTGAAGCATATTCCATTTTCCATTGACAGTCATTCCCTGTAGGTGTGCCCCCCATTGCTTCCAGGGAAGCATCCATGGTGATGCTTGGCATCTCCGCCAGGAATTAACGCCCTTTTTGCAGATTTACCTTTTGAGCCCACCAAAGAAAAGCTTGTCTCATGCGGTAGGTTATGGTGATCTGTCGTCGAACGACCCCGAGACTTGAACCCATTGAAGGCTGAGTTCCTCTTGGAAAGGTCTCATCCGGAGACAGCAGTTGGGTATGAGAGGGATGCAGGATGAAAGCATCCATAGGAATGACTTGTATATTCTTACTAGAAAGTACTCTTTTTTCTGCAAGTTGAGGGCCATCTCGCAAATCTTGAGTTGTCTTTCTTTTGAGACGAAGGCTTGGGTGAGTCGAGTGTCTAATGTGGCTCCCAGAAACGATATTTTCTGTGATGGAACAAGCTGGGATTTCTTGAAATTGACTGAAAGTCCCAGAGACTGGAATAGCGGGAGGCACTTCTGAACGTGTACTCTTGCTGCTCCTAGAGAATTGGCCTTGATAAGGCAATCGTCTAGGTACAGGAAGATTTGAATGCCTTCCAAGCGAAGATGCGCCGCCACTGGGGCTAATATTTTTCTGAACACTCGGGGTGCTGAACAAAGCCCAAACGGGAGAACCTTGAATTGAAAGTCCCTGCCAGCCACTCTGAACCTCAATCATTTCCTATGCCTGGGGAGAATGGGTACGTGAAAGTAGGCATCTTGAGGATCTAGGATGGTCAGGTGATCGCTTTGCGAAAGAAGCTGGAGGATTTCTTGAAGTGTTAACATCCAGAAGGGCAGTTTCTTGAGGTATTTGTTGAGGGCACGTAGGTCGAGGATGGGGCGTCATTCCCCTGTTTTCTTTCGTATGAGGAAGAACCTCATTAAACCATCTGTTAATCCCACTTTGGACAAAGATCATAAATGCCTCACTGTCACAAGGACAAATCCCAGGATGCCTTAAAACAGGACAAGTCATCCCTTTGCTAAAAAAAACCTTCAGAGGACCCCTCTGTTCCAAACAATTTCAGACCTGTAACTAACATTCCCATGTTAGCCAAAGTCCTGGAAAAATGTGTACAACAACAATTGAGTCTAAACATTTCTGAGTTCAACCTGCTAAATATCTGCCAATCGGGTTTCCGTCCAAACCATAGAACGGAAACTGCAATTTTGCACATCGTAGATGACGCACTGTTGGCTCTTGACCAAAATGAAACCTGCCTACTAATCTTGCCTACTAATCTTGCCTACCAATCCGCGTTTGACACGGTGAACCATGAAAAAATCATAGATCGGATGAAAAACAGAATGGGCCTAGAAGGTACAGTCCTTAACTGGTTCAGCTCCTTTCTTAAGAACAGATCACAAAAATTCATGGTCGACCAAACCCTTTCTGGCCCAACAAATAATACAATAAGAGTTCCACAGGGATCAACGCTCTCACCAGCACTATTCAACCTATACGTTGAATCACTCACAGAAATTTTACAAAAAGCAAACATAGCTTTCCACATGTATGCGGATGACACTCAGTTATACATCAAGGTCGCATCAACAGAAGAGATTAAGACCATGAACTATGCTCTATCAAGAACCCTCCAATGGCTAACCAAGAATCACCTGAAACTAAACCCACAGAAAACCGAATTCTTACTGATTGCACCACCTAAAAAAAAAACTACATTCAACAGAATGGACCAACCTTATCACTGCTCTAAACTGTACTCCAAAGATCGTAGATTTCACCAAATCACTGGGAATTACCCTCGATAACAACCTGAATATGTTAGCACATATTAATACAATGGCAAAAAACGCCAGGTTCCACTTGAGCTATTTGCGAAAACTTAAACCTTTCCTGAACAAAACAGATCTTAAAACAGCAGTTCAAGCGCTGGATCGAATATGGGTGCACTACCCTGGCTGGGCTCCCTAAGATCTCAACTGCCCCATTGAAAGCTTGGCTTAATACAGCCACTAGGCTGATAGCGAGATCCAAAAAATTCGACCACATCTCCCCTCACCTGAAAATGCTAAACTGGCTGCCTTTCGAAGCGAGAATTCAATTCAAATTGGCATGCATCACTCATAAGGCAATACACCACAAAACTCCAGGTTACCTGGCCCAGAAACTTACGCCTTCCGGAGGTAACCGACCTTCTAGGAGCAAATCAGACTTACTTTTGAAACCGGCTCGCTTCCGCAAGAAAAAGACTTATGACCGAGCATTCTCAGGAGCAGCACCGAAAATTTGGAATGCACTCCCACCAAACATCAGAAGAATTACATCCACTGCAACCTTCAAAAAGGAAGCAAAATCGTACTATATGACCACATTTCTTTCATAAAGACTATATTGGAGGCCTGCTATCTATAAACTGCCCAATTTTTACTACTGAATGTATATATGTCCATATGCGAAATTAAAGCGTAAAAGTGTATGACAGATGAAACACTATTTTAAAGAGCCTCGCTACACCACACTGGGTCATGCTATAAGATGATCCTGTACTTTAACGGCGCCACGGCAACTGTATTATTGTATGTATATATGTCTATATGCTAATCTGAAGTGTGAAACATTAATGACTGATGAAGCCCTACTGTAAAGCACTCTGATACCCTACACTGGGTCATGTTCGCGCTATAGAAAACACTAAAAATAAAATAAATAAAAATAAACCTCGAATAGAAACCTCTTCCTTTCTGCAATTGAGGAACCTTTTCGATTGCACCCTTCCGAATCATTATATTTATTTGGGGGGAAAAGCTCTTTGAGGTGAGCTGGTGGTGGACCTTTTGGAGGTGAATTTGGAGGGATTTTGAAGGTCCTTTCACTTTTACCTCTAGATGCCAAGAAGGTGGCAGTACAAGGCCTCATCCAGTCCCGTTTAGACTCAAACAACGCCCTATATCTGGGGGCACCGGAGATGACTCTTCGAAAGCTGCAGGTGGTACAAAACTGTGCAGCACGTACCATACTCCAAATCCCACGGTCACAGTCCGTCAGACAGGGACTGAAAAGCCTACATTGGCTACCGGTGAGACAGAGAGTGGCTTTCAAGGCTCTGTGTATCACACATCGAGCTTTTTGGAAGACTGGATCAGCAATCAATACCAGCCTTGTCACCCCTTACCACCCTAACAGGAACCTCCGGTCTTCCGGTGCTTTTCTGGCAGTGGTACCCAGGGTAAAGAGAGCTAGGTCGGGGGGCAGGATGTTCTCACTGAACGCCGCCAAGTTGTGGAATGCACTCCCCTTTGATCTTCGATCCACACCCGACCTACTCCCTTTTCGCAGGAAACTGAAAACCATACTATTTAGGAAGCCCTTTTAGTTCCTCCAGTGTTCCGTCTCGTCTCTGTCTAAACTCAGCGCTTGGACGCCCCTGGGCAGCAACTGCGCTTAACAAATCGATAATAATAATAATAATAATTTTGACAAATTCTAAAGCGTGTCCTCTGGCCACTACATCCAGGACCCACTTGTCCGTAGTAATTTTGGACCAATTTGAGTAGTAATGAAATATTCTTCCTCCAACTTTTGACTTTGGTATTTGCAGAGGTGGTGGCAGGTGGCAGTTCTCATTGCCTTCCCCGATAAGAGGACTTTCTTTTTCCCTGCGAAAAGTAGTCCCCTCTATTTGAATGAGACCAACGTCATTTGGCGCCACGAAAGGACGATTTGCGAAACTGCAGGTTTCCCAGCGACCTTGCGGTGTCTGTATATTTCTTTATGGCCTGCAAGGCCTCATCAATGTGCTGGCCAAAGAGATATTCCCCGTCGTAAGGCATATCTATTATTTTTGGCTGGACTTCTTGTCGGAAGGAAGTTGACTTCAGCCAACCCTGTCTCCTTAGGACTGCCGTGCCTACCAATTGTCGGAAGCCCATGGACGCCACATCTACGGCTGCATCAATCATCTCCGCAGAAGCGCACTCTCCTTCATGTAACACCTTCTTTGCTTCTGATCTCTCTGGTTCCGGAAGCTTTTCGAGATATGGTGAAATATCTGACCACATCTGTCTATCATATCTCCCTAGTATTGCTAGGGAATTTGCCGCACGGATTGTAGTTGCAGCTATCGTAGACAACTTTTTGCCAATGGAGTCCAGACGTCTGCCATCTCTGTCCGGTGGGGCAGTCACTTGTGAAGATGGGTTTCTAGCTCTTCTCTGGGCCGCTTGAGTGACAACGGACTCTGTCTTAGCTTGTCCAATAAGGCATGCAGGTGATGTGAGGGGCGCCTTGTACTTTTTGTCTATACGAGGTAAGACTGCAGGCAAAGTATTTGGAGTAGACATGATTTTTAGGCACTCCTTCCAAATGAAATCTATTATTGGGATTGTCCTCACTTGTTTGTGTGGCTGATCTTTAAAGTCATACAAAAAACAATCATCCAGTTTAGCTTCCATAGTAATTTGAAACCTCTTCGTTGCTCTTTCCATTACTAGATGGAATCCCCCGATGTCCACAGGTGGAGAGTCCGCAGTATGAGGAGCAGTAGGTGATGGGGTTTGCGTCTGGTAATCACCCCACTCCGACAGTACAGATTTATCATCTACCTCTCCTTCCTCTCTGACATCATCGGTGGTGATACCCTCCTGCGTATGGTGGGATTGTGCCGAAGAAGGCGGAATTGTGGAATGTACGTCGGGTGCTAGTGTCAGAGGAGATTGTCTTGGGGCTCTTAAGGCTGAAGCAAGTGCTTGAGGCATGGGTGTTGCCGGAAGTGATTCTGCCGATTCAGATGGAGGGAACCGGCGGTAGTAGTCATTTAACATATATTGTAGGTTGTTAAGGAGGTCTAATGGCATCTGTGCTGTTGGTACTGCAGCAGGGGTTCGAGCAACCGGTTCATGAAAATGCTCCTCTTCCTGATCTTCCTACTGCATCTTTATCAATAGTTCTGAAGGACTTCTGGCCGCACCGGAACCTGTCGTCCTCGTCAGATTGTTCATCATCATCTTCAACTTCTTCTGAGTCCAGAAGTTGCTCAGGCAACTTCAATGGTGAAAGAGGCGTTAGAGTAGAGCCTCTTCTTTGCAGTAAGGAAGCCCCTATCAACGGTGAGGTAAAAGAGGCACCAGACGGAGCAGCGGACCAAACCTGTATATCTGTACAGGATGAAAGAAGAGGCGTCGACGGACAGGGGATATTGTATGCTTTGTCGACGGGGCTACTATTGTCGACGATGTTGTCGACGACGAGGCAATCTTCGTCGACGAAGTCTTCGACGACGATGTAGTCTTCGTCCGCGACGTAGCTTTCGATGACGATGGAATTCTCGTCAACGGCGCGGTCGTCGACGGCAAAGTGGTCTCCGTGGACGAGGGACCCGTCGACGGATTGACGTTCGTCGACGGGCTAAGCTTCGTCGATGATGCGCTCGTCGACGACATCTTCCGTGTCTTCGACTACGAAGGAACGTCGACGCTTGATGGTTGCATCTACATCGACGAGATGGGTCTAACTGAAACTGAGACCATCGTCAACGGTGAAGAAGCCGATGACATTAACATCTGAGGTCTTGGCGAAGAGAAAGTAACCGCTGACGTTGAGGAAATACTGTAGACGGTAACCGTCGACGGAGAAGCCGTCGGCGATGTGGTCGTCGACGAGGTCTTTTTCTGAAGTAAAGTTTTTTCTGACAGTCTTTTAGATGTTAAAGACTTAGCAGACTTTCTCGGGGCGAATTAGGTCCAGATTTAGGTGGTGGAGAAGCCTTTTTTGCGGTAGAAGAAAAAGGCAAGCTAGGATCCTTAGCTTTTCTCAACACCTTAGCCCCAGGAGAAGATACCTCTTCCTCAATCTTTCTCTTTCTGGAAGACATAGTAGACCCCGAAGCCAGGCTTCCTACCTCAGATAGAGGATCATCCTGGTCCTTAATCTTCTGTAACCATAATAGAAGACGACCTTCCCTGTCTCTTAGGGTCTTCTGAGGAAAGGTTCTGCAGATCTTACAATCCTTTACCTCATTGTCTGGATACAGGCATTAAATGCACTTTTTGTGGGGATCTTCTTTAAAAAGCCTATGCTTCCCACAAGACTCACATGGTCTGAAGAGAGATTTTGAAGAAGACATTCCAAAAATAGGAAGAAAAACCAGTCAGGTTAAGAAGTACTGAGCAGAGCTCAGGGAGGCTCCCTTCACATGACGTGCGGTAGAAAATCTGAGAGCCTGAGCCTCTGGGGAGAACATTCTAGTGGGTGCTAGCGCCTGATTGGCTGCAGTTTGGTCTATACAAAATGACTAGGATAGTCATGAGTGTGGAAGTTTTTTATACTGTAGCTAAGGACTACTTTACTTCCTGGTTGGTTATTACCAAGAGTTTTGGTTTCTGATATACAATTTATTGCTTTTTTATGTACCGTGGGACTCCCACTCCGACGACGGGGAATGATTCAGGCATGTGAATCTATGAAAGACACCCCAATACTGAAGAAACAAAGTTGTCATGTTTATGCAGTTGTCAGAAACTAATCCCTTCTTGTTTATTCGAGAAGTTTCTAGTGACCTCTGAGTTAGCTGGCACACACAAGTAATTAAGTTTAATGTACTCAATAGAGACATACTGGCCTCAGTTCTCTGTCAAAACTATAGAGTATATTATTCCAATGCGCAGAGCCTATCAGGGATATTGGAACTACACTACATGGCATCCAACGGTTTGGTAAGGCGCTAATTTAATGCTAGATACTGAAGTAACTCAGTTGTGCTTTTCTCAGAGACCCTCTACTCATAATACTCCATAAGACGTCTGGAGTGGGTAAAGGGATAATATCCGCCATAGCTCAGTAGGACGAAAATCCTATATATTAGCTGTTTGGTTTGTTCAACGTTGAAGGACACAGTGTTCCAAAATATTGTGCACCTTATCTTTGTTCCCTTGAAACTTGCTCTGCATTTTTCATTAAACAATGTCTAATAACGAGACTAACACCTGAACCGGTCGAGCTGCGGCTGATCCAGTCGAAGCAGCTTTTGATTTTACAGGTTTCCAAAAAACGGATAAGGATGCAATAATCATCCCTCTTAATTTAAGGAGAGCCATAACTCTAAAACATGGCCTTACACCAAGAGGTGGTAGAGCAGTTTTTGTGATAGAGGCACATGAATCTCACCAGACAGACGTATTCTACTCATGGAGAGTATTCTCTGAATCACCTCCAGTAACTAAAATGTTTCACTTTTACAAAGAAGCTGATCCAGCAGAGGAATATATTCTTTTCGAGGATATTGAAATTCCACTAACATACCAGGAGCATGAGCTCTGGTTTAAAGGCACCCTAAAACATTTAAATCACATTACCAGGCTCGGTCCACTAGGTTGACCAGGAGCAACATGGCTGGTTTTAGCAGGTTACACACCTCATCCTGACATTGAAGAGATGTCAAATGATGAATTACTTGCTCATCTCAAAGAGTTAATCAAAATCTATAGACAATTGGTCCAATACGTCATGCAGACTTTCACAGTTCAACCACCATTTGTTATTCCACAACAAACCTCTCACCAGGGGAATACATTAAAAATCACTCCACAGACTTTACAGTCAGTCATGGGTAAAATGCCCACAAAACGTGCAAAAATTACATTCCGATAGCTCCCCAAAAAACTCAGATCGAAGCAGCATTTCCTAATACTAGCCCTTAAGAGACACACAGAATTCTAACAATCTGTTTACCAATGGGGATCACACCACATCTGGAAGACTGCACGACTTGGGGCACGGTCTTTGCTGCAATCTACACTAAAACACATGGTGTTCCGTCTATGGTGGTAATACCTGATTTTCTGAAACAGATTCAAAATGAATACGGAGCGGAACCTGCACTAAATATAGGTATGAAATTACTGAAAAATTTCGACCAGGTCTCAACAATAATATTATCTAATATTAAAGGAGAAGCAGCATCAGTGGCGTTCTGCCAAAAATTAAAGGAATTTGATGTAACAGAACAACCACAAGAATTACCCAGAATAATTGAAAAACCCTATGAAGAATTAGGCAGAAACAGTTTGGGTGGGAAACCAGTTAAACCACAACTGTCTGAAAGTCCTGAAAAGGACTCTTTTAAACACAATCCTACCTCTTCTAAAAAGAAGTGGGATAATAGCAAACAGCATTCCAAAGAGAAGCGTTCTCATTCCTGAGGGAGGTCTCCTTAAAAGGAGCTCTCTGAAAGGTCGTAGAACCTCAGGAATAGGGATAATGTGAGAAAACCTGACAGGTATCAAGATACTGATACATGTTCCTCTCGTACCTTTCAGATATCGTCACAGACATCCGAAAGAAGAGGACGGTCAGACAACAAAGAAGAACGCGGAAGTCCAAAGACTATCAACACGTTCAGAAAAACAAACCAAAACCTCAATTCTCCAAGAAGAAGGTAGCAGGTCTGAAGATCAGACATGCCGAGAATATTGAGAACACAACTCAAGAACGGAGAATGGGCTCAGACAATGCTGGACAGGGCAGCAGAAGTAACAATAGCTCGCCAGAACCTGAAGGAACTTCTGGAGACAGTGGACTTGAATGAAGACATTCAAGTTGAGACTGCAGATACTAGGGTTAGTTCGCCACATAGGTTATATGAAATAACACTCCGATGGAGGGAGACATACCAAGAAAAGCGAAAGCACTCTTTTGGGAGTGACTTTCAAAAGGTTATGACATACTTCTAGCAGAAAAGGACTGGCCACCAGAATTTGTCAGGGAGTGCCCACATGCCGTAAACATCATTATGCCAGCCTTCTCCAACCATGTTCCAGTACATTTAAAATATACTTATGCCAGGAAATGGGCAGTTGCCCAAGTCCCAGCATTATACAAAAATCATGTAGGATGGGATGAGGACTCACCTCACCATACAGTCCAGTTAAAAAATAAACCAACTGCACAAAGGCAGTATCCAATTAAGCAAGAAGATAAAAAACAGTTCAGGGAGATCTTAGATCAACTTGAATACCAAGGGGTGACTGAAACATGCACCTCATCAATGAACAATCCCTTGTTTCCTGTCTCCAAGCCAGACAATACATATCGTCTAATTTTGGATTACAGACACCTAAACTCTTGTTGTAAAACATTTGCAGTGCAAAATGCACATAGTACAGCATTAATGAATAACAGTGTGCGTAAAAAATATAAAACCACATGGTTTCTTTTGTCAAAACATTGCACCTGAAAGTAGATATTTGACCGCTTTCTCAATAATGGGGACCCAGCATCAATTTTGTCGACTCCCACTGGGACTCTAGAATAGCCCTGGGTTATTCTCAGCGAGGGTAACAGAGTTACTACAAACTTATGATGACGAGGCATTGTCATATGTCGATGACATCTATCTGACAGACGATGACCTGGCTTTCTGTTGGTTCTTTCTGTACTTCTCTTGCCTTTCTGCACTTTTCTTCCCTCTTTCTACACATTTGTTACTCTTTCTGCACCTCTCTTGCATCTTTCTGTGCTTCTCTTGCTTCTTTCTGTGCCTTTTTTTCCTCTTTCTGTACATGTCTTACCTATGTAGGCATATTTAGGAATTAGCACAGAAAAACTACAGGTTTTAGGGACGTTATAGTTACGCTGACAATTCACTCGTACAAAACCAGAGAAATTCAGCCGTTATAGTTAGCTGAGCTAACTATAACTCGCGCCCTTGCAATGCACTGCTGATGACTTCACATATTACATCACTCATGACATGGTCAGCGAGATCACTCATGACATCACTGATGACATCTCAAATTACATATTAGTCCAGCACACATTTTTTAGCATTCGCTCCCCTACTATCACGACTAATGGGACAAACTGAACTACATAAGAGGCAGCAGACTACTATGCACCTCTTACCTGGTAAAATAAACACACTCAGCCAGATGTGGCAGGGGAAAGAATTGGAATCTTTTAATGACTGGGCTGTGGAGGTTTGGGGCAATACACTAGAGTGCTAACACACTTTTAGATATTGACAGTTTAATAAACAGGTTGAGTGTTTAAAACCCTCTTCTCGGGTAGGAAGCTACTTAGCAACGATTTCTTTTAGTTGTATGACTGTTATGTTTGCCACTCAGTTACTCACCCATTTTTCTGTTCAACCAATTTATTATTTTCCTTCCCTCCCAGTTCCTTCGGCTCCACTAGTTAGAGAAAAGCAAGGTTATCTCTTTATTCATGGTTCTTGCTAAACATACTTTGTGCCTACTTCCAACATTTGAAGGCATCCAGGTCGGTATAAGGGCTAGTGGTGGTCTCATCCTCCCTGGAGTGTCACAAAGTCCACTGGTGCTAGGTTACCAAACGCTTCAGACAACGCTCCTGAAACGCCTTGGGAGTCATTGAGCGACAGTCAGGTCAGGCCTTGGAGTCATGGCTTGGCTCCAGGCATCAGAGGCAAACCACGTGGAGGTCTGTCACAGACATCTGTATGTGACAAGAACCACAGGGTTGAAACCTTACAGGCTTTTAAGGTATATCCTTATATGCACACTGGGAGCAAAAGGTCAAAAAGACATAAAAAAAATAGTCCACAAATTGGACTGAGGTAGCTCTCTCTGGACCTACGCTGATGGTGCTGAAAAAAAAGAACTGATGTCAGCGAACTGGGGGCCCACATGTCACATATATAGGTACCCCACATGTCACAGCCAGGCCACACAAAGACGAAGCAAAGCTGATCACCACCTCCTACTGGTGTGCAGAGGTACTGCTTGAAAATTCCCAGATCCAGTTAAAACCTGGGGAATATTCTAAAGTAAGGAATCTGTCTGCAGAAATCTCTATCACTTACCTGTTTTTGAGTAATATGTACATGACTCGTACTTAAACTTGTGAGGCCTTTTTGCTTGATGTGCTGATAAAGACCTCAAGGGTTATGCATGCACACCTTTCCATGCCAATGTCAGGCTTTTGTGCCTTTCTCTTACCCTTTATTCCACATGAGTCTCTACTAAGTGTTTTTCCGAGCAGAACATCTTTCTGGAGAGTTTCACTGGAAAAACGTTAATAAGGTCTATATATACTTACCCAATCACAAGAAGACCCGAACAAACCACCATGAATCCAAACGTGTACTTTAATGCATTTTTAATTTGCTGTTTGGAGAAATAAAGAAAAAGGTCAATAGAATGTTTTTCTCCCAAGTAATTATTGCAAACAAGATTTAGGTACATTCTCATTAATAAATAATCAATTTTTACAATGATAGCAAGTAGAGAGTTAGACATGAACAATAATAATAGATTTTGACAGCAGAGCAAATCACAGCCCAACTAATCCATAATAACACGTTGAACCTTAAGGCGAAAAAACTGAGCTCATTTAGGAATCCAATGACGTTCCCAACTGAATTAACAATATTGGGTGTCTCTCATCCTATTCTCATCTCTGCACTACTTTATCGAGTTACTCTACTGGAAAGTATTTAGACTCAATAACAGAAAAGGATCCTCTCTAAGAAAGCAGAGGCCAAAACATATTAGACTCGAGTACCGGTATGAGATTGAAGCATGATCTACTGTGAAGATGCACACACCGCAGCTATCTCACTAAATGTTCTGGAAAATGGGCTTCCATGTTCTTTTTAGGGGGGCCTAATAGACCCCACCCCAAGTTTAATTGCAAGTATCTTTGCAAAAGGCCTCCTGCACTGTACAGGTGCAAAGGTTCATTGGAACATAGCACTGCTGTCTGATCTGAGCTAGTTTTGAGTGACTGTATCCCTAGCTTGACCTGAGACTTGGCAAAGGCCAGTACTGCACTGCCATGAAACCAAATACCACTGAAATGAAATTCATTCCCATTCGGTTAGGCCTTAGAGAGTCAGCAGAACTGCTCTTGCCCCACTCAAAAGATCCAGAGAAATACAAAGTGTAGTGGGGCTATCTTGTGGCCTGAAAATTCTGTACCTAACTCGTGGTTGGTTCATGCAAGGGCAATGTTCTATCATGAAGACGCATGGCTGGGAACTAGGAATGCCCTCCATACAAATGAGGGAACCCACCTCAGAGAACGAGTAGGTGTTAAAACAGCTTCTGCCCAGTCAGTGTTACAGTACCCTTTTATGATACCTGAAAGCACTGAAAGGAAAAAGAATACACAGTTTTTCTCATCTGTCTACATTGAAAGTGTATCATTCAAAGTTGTGCCCACTGTCCGTTTCCATAATGCACAGAAAAGCACACTGGAACCCTGTATATTGCCCACTGTAAAAATTGGAGTGTTAGTTGATGGGGTGAGTACCCACCTTAAGTAAGAACTACCAAATGTGTCAGGATAAACCACTAAAGTCAGTAAATAAACCTGAGCTCAACCCCCAGGTAGTTATGGCACAGAGCAGAGAGGTTTAACTTCAACGCAATGTGTACAGTAGTTATGCAGTACCAGACAGTAATAAAAACCTCGAACTATTTTTGAAAAATATTGTAAGTGTTCATTAATAAAATGGCACCAAAACAACAACAAGCATTTACAATGCAATGGTTTCGCCTTTGGAAAAGTTAGAGCTATTGGCATTGTAAATGACAATTTTTGTATTTATGTGTTGGTTTTGAAAACAGATAAATAAATGGCATTGTCATTTACATTGCCATTAGCTTAATCTCTCGCAAATGTGAGACCTGTTGTACCCTACGGACGAGCTCAGCAGACACCAATTACTACCACACACACACCCCCAGAGCCACACACACACCCACCCAGAGCCAGCCACAAACACCCAGAGCCACACACACACACACACCCACACACCCAGAGCCATGCACACACACACACACACACACACCCAGAGCCACACACACACACACACACACCCAGAGCCACACACACACACACACCCAGAGACACACACACACACACCAACCCAGAGCCACACACACACCCACCCAGAGCCACACACACACACACCCACCCAGAGCCACACAGACACACCCACCCAGAGCCACACACACCCACCCAGAGCCACACACACCCACCCAGAGCCACACACACACCCAGACAGCACCATACATACATCTTAAAAGTACACAATCCGTTGTGTGTCGGGGCCGATGCCCCGCACACCGCCCTACTGTACACACGCTAACATGTGCTGCATCAATGCCCACAGAAGAGTGCCACAGCCCAGCCACCGCCCTGCATCTCTGGCGCTGCACAGATAAACAACTGTTGATATATGTGATACCAATGCAGCAAACCCGGCTGCCGTATCATTAGAGACAGGCACGCATCCTTTTATCATCATCCTGCTACTATAATGCTTCCTATAAATGACTTTCATGTGCCAATGCCGTTCCCACATTTCACATCTCTACCAGGACAGGTCCCACCAACAGGGTCTATACCCCAAAAGCTTTACTGTCATCTTTATGATATTGACAAAATGGGTGCCAAACAGAAGGTGGGTGGCATTAATCTATGTAAGCATTTGGAGACAAGTCAGCCTGCACTATGAGTCATTGTGATGCAGAAAGAAGCAGGCAAACTCTTCCTGATGTTCATGTTATAACCATCCAGTGCTTAATTTGAATAATAACAATTACTCGAATGTACATTTTTGTGGGGTGGGTGGGACGGAGCGGCTTTAATCCGCAAAATCACACAGCTCAACCCCCGCTGTCAGACGGGAAAGACAAAATACATGTGCCAGAAATCCGATCCCGGGTCACTAACTATGTAGCACATTTGTTCAACAAATAGACATGTTTTCTCTTTTAAAAGCGTGGGGCGCACTAGACTCTTGTCACAACTGGGGGTTGTGAAGTGTCAGACGATGCGCTGAAATGTGAACTTTTCCTGTTCTGGTGCTTTACTTCTGTCACGTGAAACACACGAACCACTGATAATGGACCTTGATGCTGTAGGCGTAGGGTGTTGGGCTGGAGTACCGCTAAAACCCTACACCACAGATTCCCAAACTCCTCCTATAATGGTCTGAATTAAGACTAAGAAATATGTGTCCAGGCCTCCAGCTCGCACTGTGATGCACGATCAAATCCTTAAGTATAGTTTGCAACCATTGCTGCACGTGCTCCTGGGCAGAGTGCATGAAGCCCCTCCCTGTTTAGGAGGGAGACTTGAGACTTTGGACTTTGTAAGCATGTTTTCATGACAGAGCTCTCCAAATCGTACTACTATAGCTCTTGCCTGGTCTCTCCGAGACCCATCTGTCTTCTCTGTAATCAATCCTACATTCAGGGCAAAAAGAGAAGCCCATATCTCACGTATTCTGGTCACTGTTCGCTGCATGCCCATTGAAACCAGGCCCATATACAAGGCGGCCCTACACACATTCACACCTCACTACCGAGTGGAGAAACCTAAGCTGTCTGGAGGCCCCAGGCCATCGCGATATACAGAAGTCCTGGTGCTCCACCCTCCAACCCTTAGCAAAGGCTCACGGTCTAATCCTTCCCAGGAAATGGGACAAAAATATGACACCCCTCACCTACATACCACCGCCCCACCGGCGATCTTCAAAACTGAGTTTAAAACCCTAGACATTTCCCCTAAATGTCCCCTTAGTTAGCCTTTCCAATTGAAATGTGCTCTCACATCTAATATCCTCAGAGAACCTCTCCTACGTCCGTTTTATTTGAACCAGTTGATCACCTGCTCGCTGCTCCTACCTACGTCCTCGAACTGTAATTTTATGGCTTATTAACGATCTGCTATTTTGAATCTTATGTAACGATTTACTGTAAAGCGCCCCAGTACCTCTGATGAATGCCCGCGCTATTTAAAAATGTGAGAATACATAAATAAATAAATAAAATAAATAAAACTCTGTCCCTCTTGTGAACACACTTTACTAGAATGGATTGCCTGTGGTAAATGTACTCCTCCACCTCTCTTTAAACACCTCCCCTTTCAGGGGCGCCCAAAGTTTGCGTGTGTGCATTTATCGGATGAGGGGGTCTGCACAAAAAAAATCTGCAAAGACGCCCAGCCAGACATGGCTCATTAGGGCTTCCGAGAAAGACGCTGCTTCGGTTTTTGGCTGCTACTGATTGCGAGAGTCCGTAGTCCGGCCTCCTCCGTCCCCTGGCGCTATCGAACCCGTGCCAGGAAACGGCTTACTGGGGCAGAACAAAAGCTCTCCTATTTGACTCCCCAAGAATCAGAGGGTAAACGAGGGGGCGGGGTAGTGAATACCTTACTTAAGACGTCTGGATCTCAAGCCCTAGCGCCCCCGCATTACAGTACACATGCCACGTGTGATCGTTGACGAACCTGTTTCTCCGCCTGCATCATTAAGTCAAATGCAAATTGCAAGCGTGTGGCTTAGTCAGGCAGAATAATGCATTAAGCAGGTTAACAGAAAACAACACAGTACTGAACACACACATCAGACAGCTGCATGTCTGTCAATAGTTCGCTAAGTGTACGCTTAGATTGGCACGTCATATAGGGTACAAAGATATGCGCATTGGAAGAATTAGCAGAAACTTTAGAACTTCGTGCACAAGATATTCGGTGTTTTAACTCGGAGCAAACATTTCACCATCTTTGTTCCCACTCAATTAGGAGCCAGCAAACTGGCCGATTGGATTACCCAGGGCGATTCATCAATTGCCCCTCCACCTTTCAGCGGGCACTCGCCAGTTTTGCTTCAAAACTTAACGAGAGAAGCTAACATGTCACTGAATCCTCGGCGCAAGCTGACTGAAGCACGTCGGGACACAGAGAGGATTAAATAAAAACAAGCACATGGCCTGCATTTCCTGTGGGCGGTTAAAGAGAAGAAATACGATGGACTGTTCTGAGTGTCTACCCAGCCTCGACTCAGCACCCAGCAGACAGGGCAGGGGATCGCATTTCAGTGACATGTGGTGGAAACAAAAGGACGGTGCACTGCACGATTCTTGTGCAATGTTTCGGCGCAGGCTAGTTCCAAACAGCTGTGACTCACTGAAAGCATGCCCGGCACGGCGACTGAAAGAATATTACAATCTGCTGTCCCTGTTATGCTTTGCCACTGATGTTTACTCCTAAGCAATAGCTCGGAGTCTCCAGTATTCACGACCTAATGTGGGCGGATTCAGTAGGCACACGGACAGCGGGAGGGGGGCGGAACTCCGCCCACCGCCCGATGACGATGCAAAAAGGGTGGAGAGGGAAAAAATCTCGGGAACGCCCACGAATCTGGTCCGGCCTTGACGGACAGATCCGGCTTCCAATGGCTAGCCTCCATTTATGGAGCTAGCCAATGGAAGAAGGGGCGGATTCAAGTCCCCCATACTGCAAAACAAAAGATTTCTCCTGGGTGGAGCTAGGAGCTCCGGCACCAGGCGAAACCTAAAAATCCAATAAGGGAAACTAAAGTTGTCAAATGTTTCAATAGAAAGCTCTAAGCGCCAACTGCATTTATCGGGTCACGCTTGACTGGCACCTAGGCACAAGTGAAGGCAGTCAGTGACGGAGCATGGCTGGTTACAGAAACCAGGTTCAAACCAGTCAAAAGTTTTCCCTTCAGTCTTAGTCTTGGAAATGGAAGTCAAAAATCCTCAGCAGGCAAGGCAGCATGCAGTTGCCAAACAGGGCTCCACAATGTCAGACAGCTGTTGAACGAGGTCTAGGAGAAGTCTTTGACTTTGACAGGAAAGCTCTGAGCAGGAGAAATTTGAGTTTTGCACCCGAGGTAGGTCCCTCACCAAACAGGTACTTTTGGTGCCTTCGCCTGGTGATTTAGTCACTTTTTCTGGAGCTCTGATTCTTCCAGTGGAGCTGTAGCCAAATACTAAGAATATTCCACCAGGCCAGATACCGTCTCTGCTAGGTCCCGCTGAATCTAATTTGCTGCTGTGGAAAAGCTTTAAGAAGGAGCAACCTGAATTTTTGGCCTAGTGGCAACTCTCCTTTGTGGGATCGGCTTGGCAGGTTGGTCGCAGTCCTCTTCCGTTTCTGGCAGCCATAACGTTTCTAAGTCCCAGGTTTCAGGAGAATATAGGAGGAGTACACTTTGACACAAGCCAAGGATCCAGGACCTAGGAGGAGTACTTAGAGGATCACGAATCACTTCAGCAGAGGCCATCAGCAGAGTGCAAGGCAGGTTCAGTTGGAACTGGTCAGTTGATCAGTTGCAGGTAAAGGCCTATTGCGGCTTGTTGGGTCCCTGTAACTTGTCGAAAGATCAGCCTTATGACCCTTGAAGCCTGTATGTTTGTCCTGGGTGCATGAGGGAGAGTAGGATAGTCTTCTATGCTCGTCTGAAGACGCAGACAGCAGGTTCAGTCCACTTCTGTTCTTCCACAGGTCCCCAAATTGTTGGGAGGAGGGTACTGATCTGGGGTTGGGTTTGATTCGTGCAGCATAGGACCGAGGTGTGGCCTTGAGGACTCGCGCCGCCCTGCTCTGCTGCTCTGCAGCTATGGTGCGGCCCCCGTCTGCGCTTCCTGGGGGCCGCTCAACTTCGCCTGAATCTGATCCTGTCCCCACCGGATGAGCGGCAGCGACACCCCCGGAAATCTGGATGCCGTGCGGGCGGCGCGCAGGAGAGTTTAACAGCAGCCGGCCTGGGTGCAACGTCATCAGCCGGACGCAGCTTAGTGGGAGGAGCACGGAGGGCTCCCTGCTGCCCTGAACTTCTTTTAACTGGCACTGGCCCCTGTATTAACTGCCGCACAGCTGAGTGCTGCTTACTGCCTGCGGACTCCCTGTGGTGACGGCGCCGGAAGCTGAGGCGGTCGCTTGTGCATAGACTATAACTCCTGGCTGCTCCACATCCTGTGTCGGGTGTCCTGATGCCCGTGGTACGGGTACATTCAGACGACTGCCCCCTCATCATCTGCCAGGTATGAGCTCTGGTGCGTGGCTGTGAAGATCCCCGTGGTTGCCGCGCTTGGTGCACGCCACACTCATCGTTGTTCCCCGGCCTCCCTGGGTGACTGTCTGCGCCTACTGCTTACTGCCTGACTGCAGTGCTCAGTTGCTGGGACATATTTTGGGGACTTGCCCTCCGCTGGTAGCCGTGGCACCGCAGAGTCAAAGTCACCGCCACAGGGTGATATTACTACCAGCACTCTGTGTACACTCAGGACACAACTATCTAGACCTCTTGTGACTCTAGGGTCGTGCTGTGGCCCTGCACCTGCCTCTCTGAAGGGCGTGCTGCTGTGCCTGGTGATCTCTGGCTGGCAAAGCAAAACAGGCCGGTTGGAAGTTGGTTCCATACGTAGGCGGCGGTGGATAGCTGATTGGATCCCTCCTTGAGCCCGGCTCCAATTGAAGCACCAAAGAGGACATGGCAAGCCGCCGCGGTGGCCGCAATGCGCTCCAGGCGAAGCTGGAAAAATATGCCTGGCAGAAGGGGCAGGTAGACGCACAAACCTGTCCCACAGAAGCAAAGAGCCCACCAGAACCAATGTTGCAGGATATCCTGGCGCCCATCACCACGGTGCGTACATCCCTAGAGGGCCGGATTGACACTGTCGTGACGGAGGTCTCCCTGATTAGGGCGGACATGCGCAAGACGAACAAGCCTCTCTGAGGTGGAATCAACTACCAAAGCTCTGGTGACCGACTCATCTGCTTAAGCGGCAGATGGCGGACCTGCAGGCCAACCAGGAACTGCTAACGCACCAGCTCGACGACTATGAGGGCTGTATGCGCCGCAACAACGTGCACATTTTGGGAGGGCCTGAACGGGCGGAGGGACAGGCGGCTGATCTCTACGTTGAGACTTGTGCTACAACACCTCCAGCCTAAGGGATTATCCAACTATTTTTCGATTGAAAGGGCGCACAGTATAATGGGTGGCAGGCCATGGCCAGGAGCTCCGTGCCCTCTTCTGGCACGAGAGTTCAACTTCTGAGATTGAGATGTCATACTCCATGCAGCAAGAGTTAGCCCGACAGTCATGACGGACAATAGTATGATTACCTTCTTTCCCGACTTCACCTTGTGGGTGCAGAAGTGACGCCGCAGCTTTCTGGAGGTGAAACGTGCTCTGCGGGAGCAAGAGATAAAGTATGCAATGCAGTTCCCCGCAAGCTGCGCGTCGAAGCGGAGGGGAAAACCTGGTTCTTTTCCAGCCCTGAGGACACATGGGACTGAGAAGCAGAACAACAGGAACCGCCGAGGGACGGGATGACAGCCAGCGTCGAATGAATGTCAAAGACTCACGAAGCCCGATAGCGCTATTGCTGGAGCCTCACCGGGTCAGAGTCAAACGGAGGAGCAGTGAGACCCTGGAACTTTCTTGACTGCGATCCCCCTTGGTGAACTTGTTGTCGTCATTGTACCCTGGGTGCTGCGCCTGCCATCTGCCGGTTGCCGGTCTCGCCTGATGCGGATGCAGAAGACAACAGAGACTTAACTATGTGTTCAAAATGGGGTGATGGAGGTACTCATTGCCTGGTACTATCTCACAGCTTTACCTCCTCACTTGGGACAAGCTCTGGGGGCATAAGTTTTGTACACGCTGCTGATATGGGGAGTGGGGTTGGTACACGCTCCAACAAGTTTTCTAGGGTGGGCAAAAGGCACTCTGCAAGTTTGGGGGGGCGGGTGTTTTCTTTCCTGCCATGCAGGGAGGGGGTGGAAGGGGGATTTTTGGGGGTGGGGGCTTTCTGTTAGTTTTCTCTTTCCAGTTTTGGGCCTCGAAAGGTGGGGAAAACTCTCATGGCTGAAATACATTAGGAGAACCTGAAAGGCAATGGGGAGAGGCAATTTGTGGAATACTCCAGAAGAAACCTGCTCCGCGATCCCTAGAAAGGCACTTTTAGAGTCCTATAGAGAATAGAAACTGCCCCAGCTTTGGTGGGGGTCCACGCCTGGTTGTTTAACCTTCAGGTTTCTGGAAGTAAAAGCACAATATAGGCTAGAATCAGTGCTGGACGAAATTCAGCCGCTCCTAGAGAAGAAGCTATTCCTCCAATTTAGACATGTGTGGAAAAGTAAATTTTGCCATGTTCTGTGTCCCTACGTGTTCACCATCCTATGTTGTATGTGAATGATTAATATGCATATGTATTCCCCATGTTTGATTAAAGACGCAATTACAGTTGTGTCCATCTCTAGTATGCCAGTTTTCAGTTCTCGTGAAAGCTACGAGTATTAGGCCTATGTAAAGCTACGTTGCCACGTTTCTCAGTGTGCACGTTATTTCATTGTAAAGTCCCCGTTTCTAGGCCTCAAAAGGGCCCGGACACCAGATTCAGCTCCTGTCTCCTGAGCCCTCGCTGAGGAGCGATACAGCCCCCACCTGTATTCCTGACCCTTCACTTACTTCCTGCCTCACAGTGCCCGGCTCGGCCTGGCTCTGCCTGCTAGTCTGCCAAGAGAATGTTATGATTCTAGTTATCAGTCCAGCTCTCCTTCTCTGCATTCCTAAGCTACTGAATCGCATCAATAGTTTCAGTCATCGTCTAGCCTTTACGTCTCCATGTAAGAGAAATACTGTATTAATGGTCATTTAATATTCCTCAACACACACTACATGTAGAATAATGCATGCACTAGTCTTAGAGTCTGTTAGCCTTTACCCCGATAACTTTAAGTTTATATCAACATGTTCTCTAAACATCAGATACTAGATAGTGTTTAGGTACATGTCGTCCTGACTCTCCAGACTTCAGTCTCTGCTCCTAGCGCAGAAGTCATAGCCCCCAGCTTCTCCTAGTAACACGTCATTGTCAGTTTGCGCGCACCACTAGGTTAGAGGTCCCGGCTCCTCAGGTAGCCCCCTCCATGTTTCCGCCCCATTTATGACATATTCTGTTACGTTTACATCACATGTCTATGTACACGCCTCCTGTTACACCTACTTTCACCCTTATCTTTCGCGACTGCTATTGACCACACCCACTGCTCCGCCTATTGTATGTATTGTAATGCAATTGTTTTAGTATATATACTTGTGCACTGTTATTAAATGGTACGCCGATTCCGATCCTGCCCCCGGCAGCGCTGCCATCCTATTCCTGTGCAGGTTGTCCTGTTCCTGTCCTTATGCTGTATTAAACCTGCAAACTCCTACTACCTCGAATCTTGACTCTTATTTATTGAGCTATCTGTTATTACTATGTCCAGTCAAAAATAGATCCGGTATTATTTATTTATATACCACATAATGGCGCCCGAACAGGAACTTGCCCTTTCCCCACGCGCCGGTGAAGCCACGTATGCCCCCTGATCCTCTGCAGCCGTGACGGAACCATACCGGCCATGTGCAGATATTTCTGCTTCAAGTATCCCTCAGGCTCACGGAGGAGACGGAGGTTGCGATCCAGCATCCAGACGAGGCGGTGGAGGAACGCGGCGAGTCCCGACCAGAGCCCAAGCCGAGAGTCCAAGGTCCGAGGTATCCGGAGGCCCACCCGTAACAGAAGTCCGAAGTGTGTCCGTCCGGCGTCGAAGCAGTCCAGTCCAGTCCGAGGCCTTCCGTTCTTGCTGCCCGGTGAGTACCGTTGCTGGGGTAGTATCTAGACAGGGTCAATCTAATTGACTCTGGTCCGTGGGTTTGGTGGTACACAGACCCAACACGAAGCGTCCACTCCGGTGGATGCGGGTCCTGACGTGTCTCTTTATGAGACCGGTAAGTTTCGTACTGTTTCAGCAGTGCATCTAGTCTCTTTTCTAGTCAGTTCTGTTCTCGAGAAAATTCATGTATTCGGTTTCCAGTATTCCAGGTAGTATTTTGTCAGAACTGTTATTTAAAATGTCATTCATGTATTTTAATATCGTGGTATGAAAGTGGTGTAATTATCGTGTTCATTGTGTATTGTATTGTGTCTAGATTACAGTTCAGTCATGCCTTTGTTTTCCAAACTACGTCAGTTAAAAACCAGAAAAGGTCTGTTAGAAGCAGCGGTTCCTGTCCCGCCTAGGGACAGTCCAGGTCATTTTATGTATCAGAAGCATGGCATAAGTGCCATATTGTATCTAGATTTATGGGTAGAGTACACCAAAGAGTTAGAAGAAAAGTATAGATGGCCCGTATCAGGTACGTGGGATGCCGAGTGCATCATGCGAGTAGAAGAAGCATTCTGGAAAAAGAAAGCCAGACAGTCACAGAAAGATGCCATCGAGTTATGGCGCAAAGAATCTCA
This sequence comes from Lissotriton helveticus, assembly GCF_964261635.1. Lineage (NCBI taxonomy): Eukaryota > Metazoa > Chordata > Amphibia > Caudata > Salamandridae > Lissotriton > Lissotriton helveticus. The sequence goes on from NC_136067.1 coordinate 576,884,803, forward strand.
TAAAAGAACCGAAAAAGAAATCAGAAAGTCAGAATTAAGTAGAGAATCCTTAGAACGAGCCCAAGAAAGGGAATTAATCGAGATAGGTGCGCGAGTTAAAACCGAACAGTTAGACAGACAGAGGAATGCCCTCATTAAGGGTATGTATCCTCTTCTTGCCGAGGGCTTGCCAAAAGCAACCCCGGAGGCATCCAGCAATTTTCCGCCACCCTTAGTTCCGATCAAGTTACGTCACAAACCGACCGCAGCTGATATTTTTATTTCGTCCTATTTGGACGACACAGTCCCAGAATATGCAAATCCTGTTCCACCAGCTCCTGTAAATAATGTAAATCCTGCTCCTCCTGTCACCGGGGCACCTCTTGCAGTACCTGCTACGGTACCCCCGGTCCAGCCCGTAGTACAAATCCCCGCCACATCAGCCACTCTGCCAGCACGAAGAGTATCAGTCGATGATTCCAGTATAGGGGCCGCAGGAGGAGGTCCTCCTGGCACCCCGCCGCCAAGTAGACGTCTAGGAACAGTCGAGTTACATGAACGTGCGTTACAGCGTACGCCCAAATATAAGTCCGTTGCAGAAATCAGGCGAGCTCTTACTGAATGCGGTTATGATCCAGTTCCAGGCGAGGATAGTATGGTTCTATATTCCATACGTATAAGACAGGTGTCCGAGTATTTGGTCACCCTACCGAACATGAAAGAAGATTTAGACAGAATATATCGTTTCATCCGTACAGGGGATGATCCAGAAAGTATTGGTGAAGCCATGTCTCAAAGGAAAGCTGAGATCCAGCTCATGTTATTAAAGTTTCTGATCAATTGTTTAATACGGGAACAAGATTCCCCGACTAAAGATCCGGTCGAAATGAAAGTTCTGACAAGGTGGAGTGATAATATAGCCGAGGGTAAGCACAGAACTATCAGTAGTATAGAGAGTATGTACAAGAAAATTCGTAAGGAAATAATAAGGTTACACGAACAACGTAAAGCAGCACAAGTAAGCGAGAAAGAGAATGACTCTCCTACAGAAGAGGTAGAGGACGAGAATACCGCCAGAATAGCGTATGTAGGAAAATCTAGATTTCCAGACCGACATCTACACCCAGAACACAAGAAAATCTTTCATCATCCAGCACCAGAACAAGGTTCTCTAGAACAAGCATTTCAAGCTACCGATCACATTTTGAAATCACGAATCGGTTATAGTGAATTAAGTACTATGCATGAACAAGAACTAGTCCGATCAGCCGTCCGATGGATTACTGATTCTACTACTTTTCCAGACGAAATAGTGGCACAAATGTTTCTGAAATTGCCCCCAGCCGAGCAACGACTGGTGGGTATGTATATGATTCAGCACCTCATTACATTATATGAGGGTCAACATTCTGATCCAGGTCCGTTACATGATGTCCTGAACGCGTTACTCCCGTATAGATGGAAAGGTTTAGGTACCGATTTAATTAGTGTCATTCTAGAACAGCGCCATAAATATAGTATGTTTTTGAACCCGCATTTTGTTCATGTCTCACCTCCAGAAAGTAAACCGTTTTACATAGATAGACAGAATCCGTTACGAGAAGTACACCCAGTCAGGACAGCAGATGGTGAAATGCAACGAGTATTTGTTTACACCCCGATTACAAAAATGGAACTCTTAGAGATGAAGAAATTAATTCCTTGTCATGACAAAGATCCAGCAGGGTTCCACCGAGAATTAAAGGACATGCTCCGTATGGGAGAATATACGTATCCAGATATTATTAAAATGTTAAAAGTCCTGTTGCCTGCGGGCATATATGAGAAACTCAAGGAAAAAGAATGGGAGGTGGGAGAGAAAAAGATTGATTGGGCAGTTCTAGAAGCTGAAGATAAGATACGAGTACCAGGTACCGGTCTTGGAGAGAAATGTAAAGAATTACCAGAACTGTTAATACAAGTTTTGCCCAGATTGTTAGCCACTAAAAAGGAAGACTGGGATGCAATCTCAGCCTGTAAACAGAAACAAGATGAAGACACTAGTGATTTTTATTCTAGATTTGAAAAATGTTTTATTATAAACAGTGGATTGAAGACGAGTAGCGAGTCATACCCTCATCTTTTTGTTACTAAATTAGTCGAGAATTCAAGTCCACAAGTTAAGAATCGAGTTTTGAAAGTCGAAGGTACATGGCAAGCTAGTACCCCGTCCCAGATGTTACAGATGCTCCAGTATCATCAGAATAGAATCAGAGAAGAGCAAGAACACGAGAGAAAACGTATGAAAGACACGAAAATGAAAGTACTAGTTGCACAGTCTATTCCTCAAGACAGTCAGAAGAGGGGTCCGAATCAAGCCAGTCATCCTGCAGTTCCCGTTAAAGGGATATGCAATTATTGTAAACAGCCAGGTCATTTCATAAACGAGTGTGCAGTTCTGAAACATAATATAGCCACTGGTAAAACTAAAGAAAGACCACGTCCGCCTAGACAAGAACAAGTTTCACAGACTTCTCAGCCACAGAATGCACAACAGACAGTTCCAGCACCGCAGCCTATTGCTGCAACACAGCATGTTACACAGCAGATGTACCAGTATGCTCAGACAGAGTATCCAGAGTACCAACAGTACTCATGAAACAGCCTAGAGAGGGAGGTAGGCTTGCCTCTCATCGAGATTCCTGTAGATCAAGAGGGTCCCTATGTTCATAGTCAAGTATTAGGGAAAGACAGAAAGTTTCTGATTGATACAGGGGCAAGTAGGACTACCATAAGTCACGCCGAAGTTCCAGGGGCTCCGCTCTCAGGCTCTAGAAATGTTTCCCTTGGATTTTCAGGAAAGCCTATTGTAAACGAGATTTCAAAGCCAGTTACTCTAGAAGTAGGTCCATTGTCCCGCACTACTGATCTATTACTTACGAAGTCATGTCCAGAAAATCTGTTAGGCATTAAGACACTGAAAGAATTAGGTGCAGTCATATGTTGTTCCCCCGAGGGAATACGTTTGTTTTTACGTGACTTCGAGGGTCACTATGTATTACGAGATTTTGATCCGAGATTGTCTAATGTTCCGCAGCATCTATGGGCGCAAGGTCCAACTGATGTTGGTTTTATGCAAATCACACCCCATCGTGTGACTCTCAAGCCAGGTATAGTCCTGCCACGAATCAGACAGTATAGATTGCCACCTGAGGCTGTAGCAGCCTTATCCAAAATTATTGACGAGCTCATGGCTCAAGGAGTAGTTGTAGAAACTGACTCCAATGTATGTAATTCTCCGATCATTCCAGTCATGAAACGTACTGATCCAAATGCACCCCCAGTATATCGATTAGTGATTGATCTTCGAGAACTCAATAAATGTATCATTCCCCAGTATCCAGTTGTTCCAGATATTTCTTCCCTATTGACAGCCATTGATTCCGAAGCCTCATTTTTCACAGTCATAGACCTCAAGAACGCGTTTTTCAGTGTCCCCATTCATCCAGACAGCCAGTACCTTTTCGGTTTTTGTTTAAATGGAAGGAGCTATAAATTCACACGAGCTCCTCAAGGTTTCACAGAAAGTCCTAGTATTTATAGTCAAGCACTTAAGAGACAACTAGACAACATTCACATACCAGCTGACACTGCCCTGCTCCAGTATGTCGATGATCTACTGATCACAGCCCGTTCTGAACGTGCTTGCGAGCGAGCATCACTTACAGTCTTGTATTTCCTTGCCGAGATGGGGCACAAGGTGTCTCCTTCGAAGCTTCAATTCTGTGTCCAGCAAGTGATCTACTTAGGCCACTTACTGTCCAAGTGGGGTAGGCAGTTGACACCCGACCGTATCCAGTTAATAGCGAGTCTTCCTCAGCCCAAGACCCAGAAGGAGGTACGTGCTTTTATCGGCCTTACTTCTTATTGCAGACAATGGATTCCTCAGTATGCATTTCTAGCCAAACCACTGATACAGTTAACGACACAGGAGGCAACCGTATCGACTGTCCTCCCTTGGACATCTGAACATACACTTAGTTTCAATGAGTTAAAGAAAGCTTTATGCCAAGCTCCTGTTCTAGCTACACCGAACTACAGTAAGCCTTTTACACTTTTTGTTACAGAACGTGATGGTACAGCATTATCTGTTCTCACACAAGATCAAGCAGGTCAATACAAGCCCTGTGCTTATTTTTCGAGCACCTTAGATCCAGTAGCCCAGGCTCTGCCTGCGTGCCTCAAGTCAGTTGCAGCCACAGCACTAGCTATCAGACAAAGTGATTCCATAGTATTAGGACATTCCTTGACAGTACAAGTTCCACACTCTGTGGAAGTTCTTTTAAACCGAACACAGACTCAGCACTTGACAATTGCACGTTTAACAGGTTATGAACTGACACTGTTCCAGCCACACATAGAAATCAGACGCTGCAACGTTCTAAATCCCGCTACACTGTTACCGTCAGTTAATTCGAATCCTGCCACACATGACTGTGTGGAAGCAGTTAACACTATGACTAAGCCAAGACAAGATCTAACAGATATTCCATTACCAGATCCCGACCTGACACTTTATGTGGATGGTTCATGTATGAGAACAAGTACAGGAGAACTAGTAGCCGCGTATGCAGTGACTACTGACACTGAAGTTATAGAAACACACCGTATTGACGCCCTGTCTGCTCAAGCAGCAGAGCTAGTTGCTCTGACCCAAGCCTGCATACACGCCAAGAACCTGAAAGTTAATGTTTACACAGATTCACGCTACGCATTCGGAGTTGTACACGACTTCGGAGTGCTCTGGCAGGAGAGAGGTTTCATGACTTCTCATGGAACCAAGATTCAGCATGGTCTCCTTATTCAAGCCCTGTTAGATGCCATACATTTACCGACATCTATTGCTATCATGAAATGCAAAGCACATACGAAAGTTACAGACATTATTTCCCAAGGTAATTATCTAGCAGATCGCACAGCCAAGCTTACAGCACAGACTCCAGACATGTCAGTTAATCCGACACAGACACATACTCCAGAACAGACTACTTGTATGACAGTTAAGGACCCCACTCAAGATGTCATAGATATCCAGTTACATGCTACTCCCGAAGAAATCAAGAAATGGTCCGAACAAGGAGGGGTCCAGACAGATCAGGGATGGGTGACGAAGGGAAGAGCCACATGGTTTCTCCCCGACTCTATGGTTCAAGTCATTATCAATACCGCACATAGTCCAGCACACTTAGGAGAAAAAGCCATGTTAGACAGTATCCAGAACATTTGGTTTAACAAGCATTTACGAGCTGCAGCCAAGCAGAAAGTCCGTACCTGTATGATATGTTGCCAGTTTAATCCAGGTAAAAGTGTCCCGGTGGAACAAGGTGGTTTCCAGCCCCCTGACCACCCTTTTGAAGTCCTCCAGATGGATTATATTCAGATGGAGCGATGTCGAGGTTTCAAGTATGTCCTTGTAGTTGTATGCGCTTTGTCCAGGTGGACAGAAGCATATCCAGTCCCAGATTACACAGCCGCGACCACTGCCAAGCAGTTGGTTCGTGAGTTCTTCCCCCGTTACGGACTCCCTAGGGTTGTATATTCTGATAACGGCCAGCCATTCTCATCTGAACTGATGAAACACGTTTCCCTGTTGTTAGGGTACCAGTGGAAGTTCCATTGTGTACGCCATCCTGAAGCAGCCGGTCTAGTAGAGAGACATAACCAGACCCTGAAAATCCGCATTGCTAAAGTCTGTCAAGAAAAAGGTGTAGACTGGCTAGTAGCCCTGCCAGTCGCTCTGTTTTATATGCGCATGGTCGCACATTCCAGATCAGGTCTGTCCCCGTACGAAGTCGTTTTTGGCCGCCCCCCTAATATGTGGGGTACACCTAGACCTCGAAGTATTACAGATGTTTCAAGTAATATGCTGACAGATTACCTAGCTTCCTTGATGTCTGCCCTACACTCTTGTCGTTCACAGGTTGCCGCCGCATTTCCAGACAATACCGAGGTGGCACCGCATGAAATCGTTCCCGGAAATCTGGTTCTTGTAAGGAACTTTGATCGTTCAAGTCCGCTGGAGCCCCGCTGGAAGGAGCCCAAGCAAGTTCTCCTGGCCACCCGTACTGCCGTCAAGCTGGAAGGCAGGAAGGGCTGGGTACATTTGTCGCATGTAAAGAAGTTTTATGGACTAAAGACTGTTTCCAAGAACATTTCCGAGGATTTTAAAGACTGCCAAAGTACTATTCTCAAGGACTGTCCCGCAAATGACATTGATACGAAACCCTCCCTGTTAGAGAAAACTCCGCAGCAGGAGTATAAGTTAAAATTAAGGTCTAGTAAAATAAGTCAGCCAGTTTGATTGTCTAAGTCCTCCCCTAGGTGAAACGGTTAGACCGGTTTCTGACATGTATAAAATAGACCCCCATAGAGAGAGAGTTAGTGAGAACTCTAAAAGTTGCATTATTATTTTATGTTTTTTGCTATATCTCAGCCTTATGATTACCTGCATAAGTTATGCATTGTATTTATATTTTCCAGTTTCTCATGTAAATAAGTCTTCTAATACTACAGTAGAGCATACGTTTAGTGATCTGCCTCCTCATGAACTATCTTATCGTCTTGCTATGCGAAATAATTCCTTTATCCGCATGTTACATTATTCACACCAGACCAGCAATGCCACTAATTGTTGGGTGTGTGGTCGACTTCCCCCTTTTCAGACACCGAAGGGAGTTCTGCCACTCTTTCCTTATCCATTTTCACATAACGGTTCATGTGGAGCATGGTCCACGTTAACGTCGTCCCCAAATGATATGTCCTTTCTGAACAGTACATGTTTTCCAGACAAGCAAGGTCTTCCCCACAGAACAGGGTTAGATCTAGAAAATGAAGTTTATAATTTGGGTAATTATTCTTCGAATTTTATGGTCCTGAATGTTCAGTCTGATACTACTCCAGACTTACCTGCTATGTCAGTACTACCAGTCAAAGGCGAATTATGTGTCAGAAAGAATGGTTCCGTACATGTAGGACATAGTGATTGTACTACTATTGTCAAGTATAGTGACAGTGGGAAATCTATTTTCAAAGCTTCACGTCATTCTTATTTTGTTTGTGGTCAGACCGCATATGTTCGTCTGCCCCTCGATTGGGAGGGAACCTGTTACATTGCCTTCCTACTGCCACCAGTTTTTCTAGCCCCACCTGACTATCATAGGAATTCCCACCTAGTACATACTAGACACAAGAGAGACCTCCCGATTGTCGATTATACTGAAACTGCTCTAGAGCAATACATAGATATCAATAAAGGTGTCTTCCCCTACTTAGGTACTGTCGTGAATAGTAAACTGATACGTAGATTAACCAGAACACTTGAAGCAGTAGTGATTGAGACTACCTCCGCTCTAAGTAACTTAACCGAAGAGCAATCTTTTATGAGAATTGTCGTGCTCCAGAATAGTCTCGTCCTTGACGTCATACTGGCCGATAGGGGCGGGGCATGTAGAGTCATCGGATCTAGTTGCTGCATTTTTATTCCTAATAACGCGCCGTCTGTTTATTCAGCTATAACCAGACTCCATAAAATTGCCCATCTGTTACACCAAAATCCAGGCACCTGGACATGGTCCGGTTGGTTCTGGAATATAATTTCCGCCTGGGGATGGAAAGTGTTGTCCTTTCTAGGTATTGCAGTAGCGATCATATTCAGTTGCTGCCTCTGTATACAATGTGGCCCTGCGATTTGCGGCATTTGTGCTACCTCTTGTATTCCTAGTCCCAAGTCCCGTTCTAAATCCAGTTCCAAGAAAATTCGAGACGAGCAAATGATACTGTATGAAATAATAGATGGTATCATGAATATTGATGTTTCCTGATGGAAACGTAGTGACAAGGAGGGAATGTGGAAAAGTAAATTTTGCCATGTTCTGTGTCCCTACGTGTTCCCCATCCTATGTTGTATGTGCATGATTAATATGCATATGTATTCCCCATGTTTGATTAAAGACGCAATTACAGTTGTGTCCATCTCTAGTATGCCAGTTTTCAGTTCTCGTGAAAGCTACGAGTATTAGGCCTATGTAAAGCTACGTTGCCACGTTTCTCAGTGTGCACGTTATTTCATTGTAAAGTCCCCGTTTCTAGGCCTCAAAAGGGCCCGGACACCAGATTCAGCTCCTGTCTCCTGAGCCCTCGCTGAGGAGCGATACAGCCCCCACCTGTATTCCTGACCCTTCACTTACTTCCTGCCTCACAGTGCCCGGCTCGGCCTGGCTCTGCCTGCTAGTCTGCCAAGAGAATGTTATGATTCTAGTTATCAGTCCAGCTCTCCTTCTCTGCATTCCTAAGCTACTGAATCGCATCAATAGTTTCAGTCATCATCTAGCCTTTACGTCTCCATGTAAGAGAAATACTGTATTAATGGTCATTTAATATTCCTCAACACACACTACATGTAGAATAATGCATGCACTAGTCTTAGAGTCTGTTAGCCTTTACCCCGATAACTTTTAGTTTATATCAACATGTTCTCTAAACATCAGATACTAGATAGTGTTTAGGTACATGTCGTCCTGACTCTCCAGACTTCAGTCTCTGCTCCTAGCGCAGAAGTCATAGCCCCCAGCTTCTCCTAGTAACACGTCATTGTCAGTTTGCGCGCACCACTAGGTTAGAGGTCCCGGCTCCTCAGGTAGCCCCCTCCATGTTTCCGCCCCATTTATGACATATTCTGTTACGTTTACATCACATGTCTATGTACACGCCTCCTGTTACATCTACTTTCACCCTTATCTTTCGCGACTGCTATTGACCACACCCACTGCTCCGCCTATTGTATGTATTGTAATGCAATTGTTTTAGTATATATACTTGTGCACTGTTATTAAATGGTACGCCGATTCCGATCCTGCCCCCGGCAGCGCTGCCATCCTATTCCTGTGCAGGTTGTCCTGTTCCTGTCCTTATGCTGTATTAAACCTGCAAACTCCTACTACCTCGAATCTTGACTCTTATTTATTGAGCTATCTGTTATTACTATGTCCAGTCAAAAATAGATCCGGTATTATTTATTTATATACCACACATGGGTTGCTCCAGCTTAGTTAATTTACTAATAAGTGGGTGGACGCTCCCAGTCCAGTTTGCCCAGTGTGTAAGAACGCAGACAAAACTGAAATTAATGTGTTATTTTTCTGCCAAGGTTATAGGAGGGCAAGGTCCCGTTGGCTGTCACAGTTATGTAGGAACCTGGGGTCCAGACATTGTCATGAGGTGTTCAGGCTATTTAAGTATGATACCAATATGCCCATTGTGTTTTCCATTTTGAGCTTTTTAGTCTCGCAGAGCTAACTTAAAGAAGAGCTTATTGGCCTGTCCAGTCGAGTACTACTTATCATGCTGAACAGGTCTCGTACTTTTTCTTTCTTTTAATGAATGAAATCAAATGACGTTCTCTACGTTCAGTACTATTTTAATCATCAAGTGCTTCACGAATTGCTGCTCGTTTTAAGTTGTCCCTTTTTAAACCAAATGTTGGAAATAGCTTGGCTTTTTTTTTTCCTGTAAAAGCATCAGCCCCTGCTTCATTTGAGTCCTACCTGGTTTGCATGGCCCCAATCCCAAGCAACAACGTTATTGTAGCTGAAGCTATGCAGATGCACTTTCTCTCTCTCAGGAACTGTAAGCCAAGTCGGCTTCTAGTGGCACGACGACACAGACATGGGATACTATCCCGGAAATTAGTAAAAGCTTCCGTCTTAAAAATGATCCGACTCACCACTGACGCCCCAGCACACAAATGTCTGGGCATCTTTAACAGTCGTTGACCCACAGTCCAAGTCCTGAAGAAAACCCTAGAATTACTTTTGTTTGAAACGCGTCGACAACTGGGCAAAGGCCAATCAACTCGTTTGGGGGTACTGGATGGGAATCTATTCAAAGAAATGTTATTCCCAGTCGATATACGATCCCCTGAAAGAACTGTACAGTCCTTTGCCCAAAACACAGGCAGGATCGTTGGAATTGTTAAGGCTCCACCTGTGATATCTATACAGCAAATATGGACTGTTTTTTTGCAGGACATACATAGGACATTAATAACTGTATTGATGCTCATGTTTTTTTATATAGGTCACATTTATGTGTATTTGTTGTAATGTCGAAGGTGTTATGTCAATAAGTATGGAATACTGAATAAGGTGTTGTCTATTTCATGACATTAATTAATGTTTTTTATTTATATGTGTAAAAATAAGTTGCAAATGATATGAACTAAATCACATGAACTTAGAATGGTTATCTAAGTGCATCCATGAGTAATTTCGAATAACCTGTTCAGTCATTATTTTGTTGTACAATATTGTTGTGGTCCTGCCTTGCCTCCTATATGTGTTAGAAAATACGCCTTACCCGGTCCATGCTTCCTTTTTCAAGCAGATCGCTCAGGAGCTCCGAACTCTGCTATGGCAGGGAGGGGCGCCCCGAATAGCATTGAATAAATGACAAAGGGGAGTCTATGATGGTGGATTGAAGGTAACGGATGTTAGACTGTACTACTAGGCCTCCCAGTTGGTAGTAATCAATTATTGGGTTTATGTGGTGAGGCATTAGAGACAATGAATACCTAAACATAGAAACAAGAAGAGGAATATCCAGAATTTTACGATTGAAAATTCCAGTGGAGATGGTTCTCATGCCTGTTAGATAATTGCTAACTTGAGTCCTGGGTACAGGGATTTTTGGATTGAATTTCACTGAGTGGAGGGCTTTCCCTAACAGTACCCATTGTTCCCTCTAAGCTCCCTTTGCTATTGTTTATGTGGGGAGGGACACGCCAGCTTATAAAAATGGATAGAGAAGCAAGCAATGCCGAACGGAAATCATGATTCGCTTATATTTGCCCGCAGGCCCCATCAAAGATTGCCAGCACACACGACAAGAGTGGTCAAATGCTGGATCAAAGCAAATAAATATTTGGGCTGGCAGAACCGCTTGACAGCAATGACACCGCTATGGGTGGGAGACCAGTCGAAGGAAGTGACCACCGTGGCAGGTTTTTCGGGATGGCGGACTATAGGTATTGAGCACCTTAGGGAAATGTGTGGAGAGGGGCAGCGCCTCTGTCCTTTGAAGACTTGCAGAGTGAATTCGAATTAGCGCCTACCCAGATCTTCCCCTACACAGCTCATGCATGCATTAACTAGACACATAAAACGGGGAGAGACTATCCCCGACTACTCTTCCTCCCCCCCCCCCCCCAGAAGACAGGCTATTGGCAGACCATGTACCCGACAAAGAGACATCCACGATATAAGGGACATCCACGATATACAAAAATAATAATAAATACGCGCCGGACCCCCTGACCTCCCGTAAGACCGCCTGGGATGACGATCTGGGCAATATCGAAGAAGAGGAATGTGTCGAAGCGACACAGAGCCTGAGAGAGATAGCGATCAGATCAAGATTCAGGCTGATACAGCTCAGGCTCCTGACCCGCTCATACTACCTCCGCACGTTACTACATAAAAGGGGAAAAGCGCAGTTGCTGCAATGCATAAAAGACTGCCAGACAGAGGGATCCTTTTTCCATATTCTATGGGAATGCCCAGTCATTAACTTATTCTGGCAGGGAGTGATAATATCGAGGGTGGTGGGGGTGGAGGTGCCCGTGAATGTCAAGTGGCTCTTACTGATGATCAGAGGGGAGGACGACTGGCCCAGACATAAGACTCTGGCTAGCCCTAGAGGCCGGAGTAGCAAAGCGCAACATTGCACGTAGGTGGGGGTCACACATCTCCCCATCGGCGGGCAGAGTGGGAGGCCGACCTTGATTGATGCCAACAAGCAGAAAAAGTCTTATATGATACCATGGGTTGCAAGAAAAAATGGGAAAAAATATGGTTCCCCTGGGACAAATACAGAAATGCAGGTGAGGAATTGCTGGCCCGCGAATCAGCGAGCTCACTGGCTGCCTGTGTTTTGAGAACAAGCTGAATTAGACTTGTAGCCTGGTTTAAGTATGGTTTAATTATGATGTACAAGTAATGATACTTGAAACAATGCGCACATTTACGACTGACAATTGTCACTTCAACTTCTTTTTACTGAAATTACTTAATTTCTTCAATTTCACATGATTAAGGAAGGCAGTTATCATATTGGCCCCTGACGAAGGGACACATCGTCTCGAAATGCATTGGGCGGGCAAGAAGAATGTGAAAGATGTTGCAGGAAGATACTTGAAAGATCTAATTTGAATTTTGTTTCTTTGATGTATTGTTTTATTAAATGTATTGTGGAACAGTCGCATGCAATATAACACATAATTCATTGAGATATGTCAAAACAATTACAACAAATGTGAAATTAAATAAATGAAGTCGTTTCAGTAAAAAAAAAGTTGAAGTGACAATTGTCAGTCGAAAATGTGCACATTGTTTCAAGTATCATTACTTGTTTTTCCAAGAAGTGGACGTCTGTGTAGCTTAAGGGACAATCAGGTAGATTCATCATGGTCCCGATTTGCGAGTCCTTAATAGCGATTATTAAGGAATCGCTATTAAGGACTCTCAAATCGGGATTCATGTAGAAATTGCAAAATAAATTGTGATTCCTACAGCCTTCTTATTTGCGATTAGCAATTTGCTAATCACAAATAAGGATGCGATTTCAAGGGTGCCAGGGGTGTCCAATGGACACCCTGTAGCACCCCTGAAATGGAAATGTAGCCTGATGTTGCGCACACACATGTCCAAAGGACATGTGTGTGTGTAACATACCACTTAGAAAAATGCACTAAAGTGCATTTTTCTAAGTTTTCGCTATTTACCACGAAGTCAGACTTCGTGGTAAATAGCGGCCGGAAATTGCGATTTCGCAATTTGTAAAAGTTTCATGAATTGCATTTAAGGAATCTCAAATAGAGATTCCTTAAATGCAATTCCTCGCTAAAATGCGAATTCTGTATTAGCGATTTTTGCATTTGGGATGATGAATCCCAAATGCAAAAATTGCGCTCGCAAAGGGCCAGATTCTCAGAATCTCGTCCTTTGCGAGCCGTTTTCGGCTTGATGAATCTATCTGAATATGCTTTTCAAATGTAGCAAACACAGGTTCAGTGATTTAATTTGTTAAAGGTTTCAAAAAGATTTGAAAACATTGAGTGCATTATACGAACCCCGCTGAGTCTAATTATGATGTAACCTGTTTTGCGTAGACTATAACGACCATTGTTTATTGACCTTGCCATAATGTAATTGGTTATCGCATACTTGATCGTTTGAATGCATGTGCTCGCCTTTTATTATGATCTCCTCGTGAGCCTGTTTAATAAAGAGTTACAAAAAAAAATGTATAGGGAAGTCCCAGAAGTGCTGAAATCAAAGCCAATTCCCAAAGAAAAAGCGACAACAAAAATCCAGGATTGATTTTCACCAAACTTGGATGCGATGGAATGCCTGGTCCAACTCAAGGTTCTTTTTAGGTTTGGCAAAAATGTGTTCAGTTTTTGGAACAAAGCTAAATCGATATCATGACAGCTGGGATGACTTGTTGATTTTTCAAGTCTATCAATCAAAAATTAAAAAATAAAGGAATATAATTGGATGAGGAAAAAAAAGATTCCCCCGGCTTAATGCGAGTTCAACAACCAGGGTCGGGTCTGTAAACTGAGACATTTCAATGGCTACCCACAACTGAAATTGTGTGTTTGTTATGGCAGACACTACAGGTTACCACACATGGACACCTGCATCTTTTGGGGGGGGGGGGGGAAATAACCTGAGGACAGTAAAGTGCTTAATTTATGCTGCTGATTACAGTGGCACTCGTCGGTAGAGACGATGACTTATTTTAATCACCAGATTTTGAGCAAGAGAAAGAAAAGGCAGAACAGAAGAAATACGTGAAAAATAGGAAAATGTTGATAAAGGGAGAAAGCAGCGAAGAAAAAGAACTTGCATGAGTGACATATGGAGACAGGAAATGCAGGGTAGTGAGGTGGAATCAAGGCCAAACAGCACTTGCATTCAGAGAGCCAAGTATTTATCTGTAGTCTTCTAAGAAAAGCTCTGACGCCTTGACTTATTAAAGTATTCCTATGTGGATAATTAAACACTGGACGGTATAAGAGGATGGGGTATCCCCACGTCGAGGGAGGGAATCCAGAAGGGCGCCTCCTGGACACATACATTAAAAAAGGCCTTCATTTTAGGTCAAGGAGTCAGCGGACACGGGAGCTGGTCCAGGGTCCACTAGTAGAGCAACTGCGCACAGCCAAATCCCAGGTACAGGTGGTTTGACTTACTAGGACCTTGCATGATTCCTTTATTTTTTACTAAACAAATCATGAACACAATTGGTTGAATGGGACAGGCCTGAAAGCAGTGTCATGCTGCAGGCCAGTCCTTGTTCTTCTAGATCACTATGGAATAGGCCCGGGTGCAGACACTTGCAGAAATTAAATTCATATGCACATGGTCAGGTGGCAAAGACCTTGGGGAGGGGAGAATAAGGCTTAGAATTTGGCTACAGGCCAAGTACTGTACCCAGAGAAAACTTAACATGGCGAAGACTAGGACAGGCGCTGGCACAAGACCCTGTAAAAGGCAGGCCCTCCACAGAGTGCTCACTGTGTATGGCTAATGGTCATTCATAAATACTTGGGATGGGATAAGGTAGGTTGCAGGATACCCTAAAAAAGAAAGTCGATGAAAAAAACATTGTTAAATGTAAGTTATGGTTAATCTGTGTCCAATGAAACAAACATTTGTATATAAAAGCCTCCGAAATTACATGAGGTATTTACATTTAAAGTGAAGTTATGTTAATAACACAAAACCTAAAAGCCACTACAATTATCAAGTTATGATATCAAAGCACGATCCTGCCAGGAGGCGCTAGGGGGCGCACAGCGGAATGGCTGTGTGATTCACAGCTCCGCCGGGCGACCACAAACGATGTGATCTATCCCCGCTACAGACCCCACCATCTCGCCCACCGAACGGCTCCCCATGCATGGGAAGGTGCGGTGCGTCTGCGGGCGTAAAATTGACTGCCTACCCCCCGCGGAAGAGGCGATAATCAGCGGCGATCCAGAAGAGACACGGCGCTCCTGATAAGATGGCGGACTGTCGGGTCGCCGACCGGCTCGAAATCACAGCGGCCGGATAATCTGCGGGTGGCGTGAGGCTGAGATACGGACTGGGAGCGGGTAAGACACGTCCTTTATGACTGCGGACTGTACTCTCAGGCACACCGGAGCGCAGCAACTAACGCATACTTAATACGCTGCTTCCTACCACTCACTCGACATAATGGCGGCGCCCACAGCGCGAACGTTGACGCCTGCACCCTAGCGAGACTGGAAGCGCACTCAGGCTGACGGTGGCGCCCTGCCTGCCCCACACGCTACACTGAGGGAAATCGAATCGCCGGCGCTCTACAAAAAAAAAAAAGGCTGCCCGCCACCACGAAGTCTTACGCGGTAGCACTCCAACACGTAGGAAGCATGGCGGAGCGGCATGGAACGGAGAGCACTTACGGGCTGCACCCGCGCTTGTGATTATAATCCCTCGTCCCCGTGCGGAAGGTGAGGAGGAATGGGGACCGTCTCCACTACGAATACTGCTTAGATTTGGCCTCCTGCAGCGGCTACCCCCCTCCCAACCCTCAGTTGCTCTGTAGGATTGACCCTCGACTCTCGGCTACTGGTGGGACGCCTGGGGAAATAACAAACTCCTCCGGACAACACACTGAAACATCGTGGTGTCGCGGTCGCGCCTGGACTGCACGGTTCGAGGCATCTGACATCTACACGTGCGCATAGCCATCATCGGCGCCCTCCACCCCCGGGGACACCACGGTGGCAGCGGCAAGAACCACGAGGGCATCGGGCCCCGCTTCCAGAACGACTACACCTCAGGCTGTGGCAATGGGTAAGCCGGACAGACAACAGCCAAAGCTCTCGTTCGACAACAAGAAAACCAACAAAACCTCAGAGGACGAGACGGACGCCAGTGGCGCAACCGCGTCGACGCCAAATAGCAACATGGAGAAAATATTGCTAGCCATCCAGGCGAATTTACAAAACATCAACGGCAAACTGGATAACCTAACATGTAGAATGGATGGTATGGCTGCGAGACAAGAGAAGCACGGTGAGCGCCGGGACGACGCCGAAACGCGCATATCAGCAGTGGAGGACGAAGCGCACACGTCAACCGCCAAATGTACTGGTATGGAACGCATATTGGAGGTGATTAGGGCGAAGGAGGAGGACTTGGAAGCGCGCTCGAGGCGCAATAATGTGCGCATTACAGGTTTACCGGAGACGACCAACACCGGACGTATGGAGCTATACGTTGAAAACCTATGCAAAGATCTCTTTGGTGCAGAAGCGTTGTCGCCAGTGTTTATAGTGGAACGGGCCCACAGATCACTAGCGCCTCGACCGCCTCCTGGAGCGACGCCGAGACCGATAGTGGCGAGAATACTCAATTATCGAGACAGGGACACCATCCTCAGGCTGGCGCATGAGAAAGGAAAAATCACTCACCAAGGTAACTCCCTGGAATTTTATCCGGACCATACGGTTGCGGTTCAGCAGGCCAGAAAAGAATACACGGCAGTCAAGGCGAAACTAAGGGATCTCAACATCAGCTATTCCATGCTGTATCCTGCTAGGCTCCGAGTTACGTGGAAGGAAAAGGCGATAGTGCTGCCCTCACCCAAAGCGGCACAGGACTTCGTTAAAAAGGTGCTACGGGACGGTAGATCCAATGTACAGGAGGGGCAGCACCAAGATTCGGACTAAAGACGCCGGTAGGACCCACCAACACTTGGAGGTAAGACTCTCTCTGGTTGTGAATTGACTGAGCATGATCCTGTGGATCACTTCTAGCATTAGACTTTGACGGATGTATGGCTAAGGGTGTGACGAACTACTTATCACGGCAAAACATTGTATGTCCGGGACGGCGGCCCGGATCACTCCCACTGACTCTTCATACCATTGCAGATATGTAGCCTGGGGGTGCTTAGCGGTTACCCACATTCTGTATTCTAACACACATTGTCCTGATGCGACAGACCGAAAACACTGATACCAAGCACGCCACTCTGTTAATCATCGGTGGTCTCCTCATTGATAGGTACAGTTGCACGGTGTCCTCGATGGCCCTTCCTCATTCAGCTCACGGGCGCGCCCCACTGGCGCCTTAACAATGGGTCATGGACAGCGCAGGAGCTTCACTGTGGAAGGTTCCTGAAATATGCTGCTTTGTCGCACGAGCTATATCAGCACACATGTGAACCCGTGAATGTACATTGCTTGGTATTTATGGTGCACTTGGTTCTATGGGGGCGATGGGCTGTATATTGTAGCCACTGCGGGGCAGCCTGAATTTTCTGCTGGAACACGCTGCGGTACGGGAGACGGGCTGGATGACCGCTGTTGCACTGAACCTCGTGCTATGTCACTGCTGCCACTGGCGGATTGGGGGGTGGCGGATACACAGACACGTAAAACTGCATTTGTGACAGCTTTTGATAGTGTCGCCCACACCCGATGCATCGGGTGCAGAGTTGTGCTCCTTGCGGACCTCCACAAGGGTAATACCCAACACAAGTTCCACAGTATGGGTACTGATTTATTTGGTTCAGGTTTGTGGGATTTGTCTTCGAAGGGAATATGGCTTCGGCATGTTGGGGTTGCTGGAGTGAGTGGGATGGGGGGTTTTGATTGTTTAGAAAGACCACGAACATTGAAATGGGACATGATACTGAGTTCTCCCTGGCAGAGGACTGCTGCCGCTAAAGTATGTACTAATGGTGCAATGTGTTCAGAATTCACCTCTGATTGTTGTTTGCATATGAATGGATCACTACGGCCTATTAGATGACACAGGGTACTGGACATACGAGTAGAACACACTTGAACTTCCTCACTTGGAACGTTAGGGGCTTCGCCCAACCGCAGAAAATCAGGCAGATTTTTGCATGTCTCAGCAGATGGGATATAGATATTGCACTATTGCAGGAATCACATCTTGCACCCAACACGCACCCACATTTGGGGTCACGATGGGCGGAATCGACCTATAGGGCTTCCTATTCCTCTTATTCCCGGGGTGTACATATATTGATTCGGAAAGGAGTACATTTCAAATCGCATCAAATAGTACAGGATCCCAATGGCAGATACGTGATAGTTTCAGGCACCCTGCGTGGCCAACACATAACACTCCTTAACGTCTATGGTCCTAATACGGATACACCGGAGTTTTTCCGTGAGATATGGGGCCACTTACAACCACACACAAACACGCATATAATATGTGGAGGAGATTGGAACGTTACGTGTGTGGACGGGCTAGATCGCTCCTCCAATTCTTCTGAACAGCATAAGCAAGCACGGACAATGGTAGGGCATATGCTAAAAGATTTGTCACTAACAGATATTTGGAGAAATAGATATGCTACTGACCCAGGGGCCACCCACATCTCAGCATCTCATGGCAGCTGGTCACGCCTGGACTACTGGTTAGGCACGAACGATATTGCCCTGTGGGTAAAGGGGGTACAGGTGTTGCCACGCACATTGTCAGACCACAATCCCGTCTTGCTACAGCTCAGTATACCACAATACACTCCGCCTCCATTTCAGTGGAGGTTCAATTCGCAAGCCCTATCCGATTCTATTTACACAGATACATTAACGAAGGCAATCAGGGAATATTTCCAAATCAACTCACCAGTTGTTGAGGATTCGGGCCTATTGTGGGAAGCCTTCAAGGCCACGATAAGGGGTGTATGCATTAGCACCACTATAGGGGTTTTGAAAGACATCAGACGCCAGATCCGACGCTGCGAGACTCGCATGAGAGATATAGAACTGGCTTTTGAAAACACGCATGATGCTTCACTGTTGGCAGAACTGCGCGACCTGCATACTGAACATAACGATTTTATGGCTGCTGAAATCAAGTATTTAGATCGCAAACACATTGCTAGGACCTTTGGGGAAGGAGGCAGACCGGGAGGGACGCTGGCGAGGAAGATATGCGAGGGGAGGGGTCACTCGGCCATACTGCGAGTTAAATCAAAAGATGGCCTGATACAGACACAATCTGCAGACATCCTACATAACTTTGTAGACTCCTTCAGCACACTCTACAAATCACGACCCATAACACCGGAGGATGAGATTTTTAGTTACCTGCAGGATGTAGCAATTGGATGGCTGTCGGATGAACAGAGGGAACATTTAGCAATGCCCATCACAGTGGAGGAGGTGACTGCAGTGATTAAGTCACTACCTAATGGCAAGGCACCGGGCCCCGACGGGTACACTAATGAATTCTACAAACACTTTTCCGACACTCTAGCGCCTTACATGGTGGACATGTCTGGCGCCTCCTTCGAGAAATCCATACTTCCGCCTACTCTCCGTGAGGCATTAATCATTGCCCTCTTAAAACCGTCCAAAGACCCCGAGGAGTGCGACTCCTACAGGCCCTTATCGCTCATTAATGTGGACTCTAAAATACTCGCTAAACTACTTGAAGTCCGCCTATCCCCTCTAA
This sequence comes from Lissotriton helveticus, assembly GCF_964261635.1. Lineage (NCBI taxonomy): Eukaryota > Metazoa > Chordata > Amphibia > Caudata > Salamandridae > Lissotriton > Lissotriton helveticus. Next base: position 576,904,350 of record NC_136067.1, read on the forward strand.
TGACACATCTGGTTCTCCCAGATCAGACTGGATTTATCCCCACAAGATCCACTTCCCACAATACAAGATCCCTATTTGCTTTGTCCCACTACCTCCAGCCCTCCGTTAAAGCCGTGGCGGTCATGCTTGACGCCGCCAAGGCGTTTGACTCCATTGAATGGAGTTATATGATTGCTATTTTACACAGGATGGGCTTTCCCAAACGGTTTGTCCAATGGGTCTCCCTGTTGTACACTCAACCATGCGCCAGAGTCCGTATCAATGGTTACGTCTCTACACCCTTTTGCGTGGAACGTGGCACCAGACAAGGGTGCCCCCTTTCCCCCTTACTTTTCGCGTTGGCGCTAGAGCCCCTGGCCTGCATAGTGAGACAAAACTACAAAACATCCGCTTTGCAATTTACGGCCAGGCCACTGCACATATCGCTGTACGCAGATGATATGCTGCTATATGTACGCGATCCTGACATTCATCTGAATAATTTGCTCAGAGAATACATTAGATTCGGGGGCCATTCAGGACTGGCAATCAACTGGTCCAAATCTTCTATAATACCCTTAACGGATACCACCACTCCCTTTGAAATCGACTACCCACTGGAATGGCAGAAGGATCCCATTCGTTATCTAGGGGTCATGTACCATAGGGATCCAGAGGAAGTCATACGAGCTAACTATGGGGTAGTGATATCCACGCTGAAAGAAAAAGTCCAGCGCTGGATCCACCTGCCGCTATCCCTGGCGGATAGGATAGCAATAGTAAAAATGAATATATTACCTAAACTATTGTACCTTTTTAACAATATTTCCATCACACCCTCCGGGGAAATATTTCGCCGAATTAAGTCACTAGTACTGACACTGATATGGGCTGGCAAACAAGCCCGTATAGATCTCCAGACGTTGACACTCCCATATCTACAGAGCGGTTTTGGAGTACCGGACTTTCTCCTATATTACCTTTGTGCCCAAGCGCAGTATGCGGCTTATTGGTATCACGAGATACCATATCTCACTCACACAGCCATAGAAGAAGGAGATGCAGATCCTGTCCCCCTGTCAGCGATAGTATCACATGCTAGAACATCACTGCATGCGAAAGACATTAACACCATAGATACCACAGTAAAAGCCTGGCGTAAACTTGGACAATTGGCCCACAAGCTCCCGCTATACGCGCCGGCAATGCCCTTACAGCACCATCACGCGCTGTCAGTCACCAGTGAGAAGGTAGGCATGTCTCTCCTGCGGAGAACTGGCATAGATAAGATGGGGGACCTGTTTCAAGACGGCACATTCCTGGACATCGAACACTTAACATATATTCAAAACAAGACCCCCATGTTCCGCTTCACGTATTCTAGATTGACACGTGCACTGAAAGAACACTATCCATCATTTCCTGTGGAACCGGAATGCTTGGCCCCACTGCAGCTAATTATTACTACACAGGACTTATCACACTTGGTGTCTAGATTATACGCAGCAGCACAGTCCGAGATAGCAAGACCCGCTGCAAAGGCTAAGGCACGGTGGGACTCGGAGCTAGAGAATCCGTTATCAGATGAGGACTGGCAACAAACCTGTGCATTGACACAAATACTCACACCTAATGGGAACCTAAGAATTATACACTACAAATTCATCCATCAGGCATACTATACCCCTAAAAAACTACTTAAATTCGGACTCCAAGACGAGGATAGATGCAAAAGATGTAACAGGGAAGGTGCGGACTTTACACATCTAGCTTGGTACTGCGACAAGATATCAGATTACTGGGTGGACATTACCTCCACGCTCACTCTCATGCTGGAGGAGGAGGTGGGTTGTACGATACAAACATGTCTCCTTGGTATTGTCCCACAATTTCGTGCGCTAAAGCGTAAGTTCTGTGTTATATCTTTATTACTGGCTAAAAGACAGGTTGCACAGTGCTGGCATAGTCGAAAAGTACCGAAGAAATCCACATGGTTACATGACATGTCCGTCTGTAGAGATAAACTGATGACATACGAGGAGAACCCTCCTGCAAACTCTAGGCCCAAGGATTATTGGTACTTCCTGACAGACTATCTCAACTCACTGGAGGTGGACACAGTAGTGTGAACTAATTACCGATACAGTCCAGGGTGTTGATAAAGTGTGTATAGGCTGAACACGTCCAATTAATAGTCCGGAGGGGAGAACCAGGTCAGTTATGATGATCGCAAATTCCAATGTGGATGGTTTCAATGTCCGGTCTTTAAGTTGAGTTCTTTCACTGTTCCTATCTATAAAATTACAAATGTAAGACTCATGTTCAAGATGCTAACTGCGAGATCTAAAGAGGTTGAGTAGAGGGGCGGTTTCAACTATTTGATGAGACTGATCTTATTATTATTGTCATTTGTTGGCTGTCTACTCATACTTTGCAAGCCGGCCCCCGGGTTGTAGGCTCGCGGCTGTGTAAAAAATGTCGGTTGTTAATAAAGGTCTTACAAAAAAAAAAAAGCACGATCCTGCCATGCACTGCTCATGACCTTGCACTTTACTGATGACCTATCAGTTGTCATGACCGCACACAACATCTCTGCTGACATAAGATGAAATGATCAAAGGAACCTCAAACATTATTGATAGCATTACTGGTGACATGGCATACGACAATGGCTCAAAGCCAGGCTCTGATCCTAGTGTGCCCATGGCATGCCTGGCCGTGCCCAGCGAAGTGAAGGGAAGGGAAGGGGGGAATACAGCCCCTGGCCAACACTCTGTTCTGTGTACAAAGCCCGTGCTAGCCTCCGAAACCAGGAAGCGTGCATATTTGAGGTTGGGCTTTAGTGGATTCTGAGTTGCAGAGGCACTAGGAGTCATCAGTGAGGTCAATGGTGATGTGATTTCTGTTGACATCTGTAGAGTTAGCTCATCAATGTTGTTCTTGTCGTATGCGATGTATAAGAATAATGTACTGGTGGAATGGTTTTTGCGTTGTTCACCATAAATGGTTTCATATAGCGGCGTTTAGGTTTTGCACCTGCTTTAGTACATGCCTTCATTAAAAGGTATTAGGAAAAATTCAGTTTCTGTAACACATTTTTTTCTCTTATAAATAAATAACCATAACATCACTTTGACAAACTTTTTCAGAGACACTGTAGGAGGTATGTTTGACAGATAGCAGTCAGGTAAAAGCTGCCTAAAAGATTGCCAAGGGAATAAGGTTATAGGGAACAGGTCAATAAGACTACAGACATGCAGAGAAAATAATTGGTAGAGTGCACACACCCACTTGAACCCACTTAGCAGTAGTCTCAAACCTCAACAACAAGGAGCAGAATCCACTGCACTTACAGAGCAATTGTTGCTATCATTCTCATCCTTCTCTTCATAGAAAAAGTAGACAAAGGGAATCCACAAAAATACGCAAAATAAGATGATGGAATATAGAACTGCGAAAAAAAACAAATATTAAATTTCATTTTAAAAGCCATTTTAAAAAACAAGCATTTTGTAAACATTCAGTTACTTTATACTCTTCTTCAGTGGTCAAGGCATGCATGCACCTTTCGTCAAATTGATTTCACACAGGCAGATGTTAAGTCAACTGATTTCTTTTACAAGTCAGTCCCACCATCTCATGGCCAATACATATTCTCATTAAAGAGCCAACGTATTAGGTAATACTGTGGGATTTTCTTACATTTCACCGTGGAACAAACACCAACACACTCTTGACGCCAGTGTTCACCTTGCATTGATTGTCGTTTTTTTGTTTCTACGGGAGGGTGGCTTCGTACCAGTGCAGCCATCCTCACTTTTCCCACCGGCATGTCGCCACTTTCAACTGCCGCACAGTTTAATAAAACGCTGCAGTGAATGCAGCGAAATGCCCTTCGGCATAACTAACGCAGGCCAAAGTCTGTATACCCTATTGTGGGTGTCACAAAAAAACACATAGGTATAAGTCAAGAGAAAAACTCACGACATTTAACTGTCACAATTACTGGGTACAGACATATTTAGCCTCACAAACAAAATCAGTTCCTTACCTGTAACTACCGTTCCCCGGCATCAAACAAGAAATGCGTTACTTACCTGTAACAGCAGTTATCCAGTATTGGTGTCTTTCATGGATTCACATGCCTGAATCATTCCCCGTCGTCGAGACGGGAGCCTCCGGTACATAAAAAAGTAATGTCCTATAGACATACATAGAGAAAATAGGCCTAAGGGCCTCCCCTTAGTAGCCTTTCTTAGTCCTTATGTAAAAAGGACCAAACTCTCCCAGTCAGCCAATCAGCTCCGACCTCCCTCTAGAACCTTCCTGGGAGGAGCCTCAGTCCCTCAGATTTTCGTACGCACCCAGCTAGGTAGGCGTAATGTTGTCAGAGAGGGATGTGAGTCCTTCCCGGGGAGGCGGGAGGGTTGCATGTGAATCCATGAAAGACACCAATACTGGATAACTGCTGTTACAGGTAAGTAACGCATTTCTTATCCAGTATTAGGGGTGTCTTTCATGGATTCACATGCCTGAATCAGAATAGTTAGCAGTCAGATATGCACATTTGTGATGTAAATCAGTTCTGCAGTCATGTTAGACAATGCATATAACATCACATATAGTATCACAAGAGCAAGGAATGTGCATACCTGGATGGCGGGAAGTAGGAAGGCTCACCTCACTGAAAGAGATGGCGAAGCACCGCTTGACCCACTGCCATATCCTTCTGAAGTTCGATATCCAGGCAGTAGTGGCTGGAGAAAGTGTGCGGTGACTTCCAGGTCGCCGCTCTGCCAATGTCCAAGATTGGCACCCCCGCGAAGAGTGCTGCTGACGTGGACATCGTCCTGGTGGAATGTTGTAGGAAGGTAGAGCCCTGACTATGGTTGCCCCCAACTTTTTGCCTGGTGTTTTGCTGGTTTTCTGACTTAGTTGACCTGGGGCCCTGCTATTCAGGACCCCAGGCCTACTGCTCTCTCTGTAAAATGGATTCCATGTACCTTAGGTACATATCTAAATTGGATACTGAGTCACCTTATCAGTCCCTGTACAGTGTACCTTAGGTACCCAGGGCATAGGTGTACCCAGGGCCTACCAGGGGCTGCAGCATGTATTATGCCACCCCTGGCTGGCCATCCAAATCTGACACAACTGGCTGCTTGACAGCTGGGGCAAGGTGGTGTAATCACCCTTTGCTTTAGATATAGTATACCTATATCTAACCCTAAAAATGGACACACAGATCTCCTATCAGTCACTCCTATGGCAGGCCTTAACAATCCTGAAGGCAGAGTGCTTGGAATCGTGTGAGATGGTGCTCTGGCATGAGCTGAGCCTGTCTGCGGCTTTCGGGACCCATCCCTTAGCCGTTTCCATGATATCGCATACCATATACTCTTAAGTGCATTATAATCCTCGCGGTTATGTGCCAACTCTGGTATCGCTTTATCAAAACATGTCGAGTAAGGTGTCATACGAATTGGAATACTAACCCCTCGCCAATTCTGGCGACGGGGTTAGCATTCCACCCTTCTAGAGGGACACGACATGTATGTAACCCCTAACCCCGGTTAAAGTCAGACAGAGCCTTAGCATCCACAAAATGGATGCTGCCACCGAGACACAAGTCTGCCCTCCTGCTGCTGGGAGTCCTCCCAGAGCAGGAGATAAGGACAAAGGGTTTCCTGCCAGGGGCGGTGCCAGCACCGTCCCAGACAGGGTTTTGTGTATTGTAGGTAGGCAGGGCTTTAGAGGAAGGTGACTGCACGTGGCACCCCGGTGCTCACTGTGCATAGGCTGGCTGGAACCAGTTCCAGGGTCACTCCAGACCCTGTGCTGGGGAAAAGCCCGCCAAGGAAGTGGGTGTAACCACCCCCCTCCTAGTCCCACCCATAGGGCAGGACTTAGTCGCGTGCCAGCCCCTTTTTACAGGATAAAGGTAGAGACTGGCCCCCTTCCAAATCAGATCATCTTTGAATCCTGAAACTACTTTCTGCGAAAGGAACTCAAGACTTCTTCCTAAGATTTCTCCCTTGTGACTAAGGAGTAGTCACCCTGCATCCGCAGGCACCATCTAAGAACACTGCGGTCTGCTGCAAGTCCTTCCTCCGGAATCCGACTGCCCAGCTCGACGAGAACCGACTTCCCTGGCACCTCTGACCTCTACCTGCACCATCAGTCACGCTGAGATTCGTGGGTGTGACGAGACCTCGAGGGACCGGCCATCTTCAAGACTGCACGACTTCTTTCCAGCAAGCCCGCCGAGTGAATTCCTGGTGAGTGCTTTGGGGACCGAGAAGCCCCGACCCTGAGCAGCTCCAGCACCGAAGTGCAGCCTCCCAGCATCTCCACGATCTGCGTGGGGCCCTTCTGCTTTTTGCTGCTCACCGCGTTGTTTGGCTACTAGCCCGTTGGCTTGTGGCCTTCTGAACGACGCCCGACGACATTTCTGCTGCTGGTCTGGTTGCTCCAGACTGGCCCTTGCTCCCTTCCAGAAGAGGAGCACCCCGGACCCTCCTGGTCCACTCAAGACGCCATTTTGAGTCCACCGCGTGGGCTTGAATTAGCCAAGGCTTGTTGCCCAATCCTGGGTAACTTCGACGCCGACGACTTCATCCTTCGTGGGACAGCTCGCACCTCCATCCTGGTCGCCGACAACGCCTCCTGGTCCGAGAGACTGCAGAGCCCAGCAGCGCCCACTTACCTGACTGCGGTGACTTCGCCCGGTGCCATCCTGGTGCCCACTTAATCACTGGCTAGTGATTCAAGAACTTGGTCCCCTCTGCTTTCAGGTTTTCTTCTTCCTTGATCCAGGCTTGGATACATCGAACTTTCCTTCACTGGTCGCCTGCCAGCAACTTCTTCCTTCCAGGCTCCTGGTCCGGCAACGAGATCCCCGACGTCTTTTCAGACCTATGCAGCTGCAGCCCCTGGGCTAGGTAACTTCGGCACTCCGGTGTCCCAGCATAGCCTCACTATCCAAGGGTCAGGATCCACTGTCGTTTTCTCCCTACCAGGTCGGGTTCACCCGTGAACACTAACTTTGTGAATTCTAGCTTCCATAGACTTTGTCCCGCATCCCGCGTGAGAGTGCACACTCTGCACCCGAGTCCCCTAGGCCTCCTAGTAGTAATCTAACGATTCCCTAGTCCAGTCCTAGCGATTCCAAAGCCTATTAGAACTGTTACTTACCTGCTAGTAATTCGCATTCCACTTTTAGCGTATATGGTTTTTCGTGCCCCTCGGGCATTTGTGTATAACGTGCTAACTTAAGTATTTTCGTAAGAGTTTTGTTGTGTGCTTAGCTCCCTGTCTCATAAAGAGCCAGGGTAGTCTTGTTATAAATAAATACACTGTTTATTTTCATAACAACTTGTGTGGTGTCCTTTCACTGGGTGTTCAAGGGGTAATGTGATGGTAAAACAGCTGGCTTAACACGCCCTCTAGAGTCTTAGCCTTAGACTGCTCGTATCCATGCTACTAGGATAGCTGGTCTATAAGGTTGACTTACAACCAATCATCAATAAGGGTTGTTTGGACTGATATATAGTGATCACTAGAATAGTGAACACTGCACATCAGGCCAACTTCTCACATTGGTGAGCAGCGGGTGGGATTTGAGCTTGCTGTTGTTTTACCACACATATCCTAAGAATATCTTGTGAAAGATCACATAAGTACTAAAGGTACATATAACTTAGCTTAGAATACTCTGAGTTCTACTGAACCAGCTGTTGTAGCTCCTAGGGCCTAGCACACCCTAAACTACAACTCTAGCAAGGGATCAGTAGGCAAACATATAGTGTAGGTAAGTGCACCACTTACACCTCACTAGAAAAGCATGTCGACTCAGGAGGACTCTACTGAGACTCCCCTGGTCAGTGTTGACCCTCCACAGGTCACTTCAAGATATGCAGCTCTCAGTTTCCATGAGATGAGACAGATCTGTGTCTCCAGGAAACTGAAGCAGGGGTCTAACCCCACCACTTCCTTTCTGATAGGTCTCTTAGAGACATATGATGCCAGAAAGCTTTCTCAGTTACATGAGAACATGCCAGCCTTAGAGGGAACCTCTGGGGATCCAGATCTCCACAACACTGATTCAGCAGTTGAGGAGGAGGATCAGGAGGTACTCTCTGGGGATGAGGTAGACAAGGGTCTTGAGGTAGTCAGAAGGCTAACTAGGACCAACTTAGACTTGCTTGGGCTAGGATCTGGGGGACCCCCAGTACTGACCCTAAGTAGGCCTAACCTTGGAGTTAGGAGAGATAGATCTCTTTCTAGGGACTCCATTAGATCTCTGCACTCTAATGCCTCTTCTCAGGGGAGAAGGAACTCTCCCCAGAGGAGATTGACTTCCCCTCAGAGAAGAGAGCATGAAGCAAGGATGAGACAAGCTAAACTAAGGATTGAAAGGGAAGAACTTGCCCTGGCCAAAGAGAAGCTTGCCTTTGCTAGAGAGCAGCAGATGTGTGGGTTAGCTCCCACTGGTGGCAGCAATCTCCCAAGAGATAGAGAGAAGGGTTTAGATACTAAACACCTGACTAAAATAGTGCCCCCCTTTAAGCAAGGGGATGACATCCAGAAATGGATGGCTGCTTTGGAGAGGGCCTGCACTGTGCAGGGCATTCCCCAGAGTCAGTGGGCAGCTATACTGTGGCTCTCCTTTGATGGTAAAGGTAGAGATAAGCTCCTCACTACTAGAGTTGAGGATGCTAACAATTACCAGGTCCTGAAAAATGCACTGGTTGATGGGTTTGGTTTAACCACTGAGCAGTACAGGTTGCTGTTCAGAGACACCCAGAAAACTCAGTCTCAGGACTGGTCTGACTTTGTTGATTGTGCCACTAAGGCTTTGGAAGGCTGGCTACTGGGTAGTAAGGTTACTGATTTCAAGGGATTGTATAATCTAATTATGAGAGAGCAAGTCTTAAATAATTGTCAGAACCAGTTATTACACCAGCACCTGGTAGACTCTGATCTGACCTCTCCAGAAGAATTGGGTAAGAGGGCAGACAAATGGGTCAGAACCAGGATTAGGCCCAAGAACCAAGGTGGTGACCAGAAAAAGGAATCAACCAAGCCTCAAGAGAAGGGTGGGAATAAATCTACAGATCAAACCACATCAGGGCCCCAAAAATCCTCTGAGGGGGGTGGGTCCCAGAATCCTTCCAACAACCAGAAGAAACCTTATTGTTATCCCTGTAAACAGGTGGGTCATTTAAAAACTGACAGCAGTTGCCCAAAGAATAACAATAAGGAAAACATACCCCCAAGTAACATTCCCAAACCTCCTGTTACTACTAGTAGTAATCCCCCAGGTGGTGGGAGTGCCCCCAAGAATTTGGGTGCATTTACTTTGGGAGGTCCTGGGGACTCTGGCCTAACCAGGTCCCCAAACTTAGATACTCTTGTCTGTGAGACTGGCATGGGGTTTGCCAACTTCACAACTTGTCCCAACACTTTGGGCAAGTACAGACAGGAGCCCCTCATCAATGGTATAAAAGTTGAGGCCTATAGAGATACAGGGGCTAGCATCACTATGGTGACTGAGAGTCTAGTCCCCTCAAGGCAACTTTTACCTGGTGCCACATACCAGGTAACCAATATTGATGGAGTCCAGAGGGATCATCCCATGGCAGTGGTCAATCTCAGCTGGGGAGGTGTCACTGGCCACAAGAGAGTGGCAGTGTCACCAAACTTGCCTGTAGATTGCCTACTGGGGAATGATTTAGAGCTCTCAGCCTGGGCTGAAGTTGAGCAAGAAACCCATTCTAAAATGGTAAATACCCATGGTAAGGTTAGTGGGGCAGTGATAGCCACAGCCCCAGTCCAAGATGTCCTCCCTGAACAGGTCAGGAGGGTTGTGCCAGTCACAACCCCATCTCAGACAACTTCCTTCCCAGAACAGGTTGTCAAGGCTGTCATGGTAACAGCCCACACCCAAACTGAGCCCCCTCCTGAAAAGGTTGGGAGAGTTGTGATGGCCACAGCTCAAACTCAGACAGATGACAGTGTTGTGAAGCCTGAAACTATGGATCACTCCACTCAGACAGAGAGTATTGAGGAGGAAGAGAAATCTCCCTCCCACCAGACTTTAGGAAAGGATCAGCCTCCTCAGGGAACTGATCTGACCCCTTCTGAAGAAACTGCCACAGAGGTAGTCAGGCCTAGCCTGGCAGAACCCCTGATGTCAGTGGACCCTTCCAAGGTGGGACCCAGTCTGGAGCAGGTAACCTGCCCCTCTCTACCCTGCCTCAGTCAGCCCAGGGCTGTAGAGATCAGGGAGGCCAGTGTTGGACCCCAAAGGGCCCCCTGTCCAAAAGAATCTCCCAATCAACAGATTAAGGGCACTGAAGCTAGTAGTACTAGCCAAGTGAAAATAAAACACACTCCTGAGGGATCCCCCTTAAAATTAGTTAGGGACCTCCCCCAGATGGACACTGCTGGGCACAGCCAAACCTGGGACCTGAGGGCCCCAGACCTGACCTGTCCCTCCAGTAAGCCAAACAGAGGGACCCAACCTCCAGCTGTAGGTAGCCAGAGGTTGACCCTGAGAGCCCAAAACAACTCAGTCTTGGAAAGAAAGGCCTCTTTGGTGGAAAATGATTGGAGGAAGCTGAGCCCAAAATTAGTGGAGCCTCACTTCAGTACTCCATTTCAGCACCAGCCTTTTTCTTTGACAAAACACACCACAGGTAGAGATTCCCTATGGTGGAGACCCTCAGACACCCTTAGGGTGAGGGATTGCTTAGTGGACCATGACATAGGGGGTAACCATGCCAGTGCTGGTACTTCCTTAAATGGCCACTTAGGCAATATAGGCTTACCTGGACAAGGATAGCCTTATCTCCTTTCGTTTGGGGGGGGGTTATGTAGGAAGGTAGAGCCCTGACTATGGTTGCCCCCAACTTTTTGCCTGGTGTTTTGCTGGTTTTCTGACTTAGTTGACCTGGGGCCCTGCTATTCAGGACCCCAGGCCTACTGCTCTCTCTGTAAAATGGATTCCATGTACCTTAGGTACATATCTAAATTGGATACTGAGTCACCTTATCAGTCCCTGTACAGTGTACCTTAGGTACCCAGGGCATAGGTGTACCCAGGGCCTACCAGGGGCTGCAGCATGTATTATGCCACCCCTGGCTGGCCATCCAAATCTGACACAACTGGCTGCTTGACAGCTGGGGCAAGGTGGTGTAATCACCCTTTGCTTTAGATATAGTATACCTATATCTAACCCTAAAAATGGACACACAGATCTCCTATCAGTCACTCCTATGGCAGGCCTTAACAATCCTGAAGGCAGAGTGCTTGGAATCGTGTGAGATGGTGCTCTGGCATGAGCTGACCCTGTCTGCGGCTTTCGGGACCCATCCCTTAGCCGTTTCCATGATATCGCATACCATATACTCTTAAGTGCATTATAATCCTCGCGGTTATGTGCCAACTCTGGTATCGCTTTATCAAAACATGTCGAGTAAGGTGTCATACGAATTGGAATACTAACCCCTCGCCAATTCTGGCGACGGGGTTAGCATTCCACCCTTCTAGAGGGACACGACATGTATGTAACCCCTAACCCCGGTTAAAGTCAGACAGAGCCTTAGCATCCACAAAATGGATGCTGCCACCGAGACACAAGTCTGCCCTCCTGCTGCTGGGAGTCCTCCCAGAGCAGGAGATAAGGACAAAGGGTTTCCTGCCAGGGGCGGTGCCAGCACCGTCCCAGACAGGGTTTTGTGTATTGTAGGTAGGCAGGGCTTTAGAGGAAGGTGACTGCACGTGGCACCCCGGTGCTCACTGTGCATAGGCTGGCTGGAACCAGTTCCAGGGTCACTCCAGACCCTGTGCTGGGGAAAAGCCCGCCAAGGAAGTGGGTGTAACCACCCCCCTCCTAGTCCCACCCATAGGGCAGGACTTAGTCGCGTGCCAGCCCCTTTTTACAGGATAAAGGTAGAGACTGGCCCCCTTCCAAATCAGATCATCTTTGAATCCTGAAACTACTTTCTGCGAAAGGAACTCAAGACTTCTTCCTAAGATTTCTCCCTTGTGACTAAGGAGTAGTCACCCTGCATCCGCAGGCACCATCTAAGAACACTGCGGTCTGCTGCAAGTCCTTCCTCCGGAATCCGACTGCCCAGCTCGACGAGAACCGGCTTCCCTGGCACCTCTGACCTCTACCTGCACCATCAGTCACGCTGAGATTCGTGGGTGTGACGAGACCTCGAGGGACCGGCCATCTTCAAGACTGCACGACTTCTTTCCAGCAAGCCCGCCGAGTGAATTCCTGGTGAGTGCTTTGGGGACCGAGAAGCCCCGACCCTGAGCAGCTCCAGCACCGAAGTGCAGCCTCCCAGCATCTCCACGATCTGCGTGGGGCCCTTCTGCTTTTTGCTGCTCACCGCGTTGTTTGGCTACTAGCCCGTTGGCTTGTGGCCTTCTGAACGACGCCCGACGACATTTCTGCTGCTGGTCTGGTTGCTCCAGACTGGCCCTTGCTCCCTTCCAGAAGAGGAGCACCCCGGACCCTCCTGGTCCACTCAAGACGCCATTTTGAGTCCACCGCGTGGGCTTGAATTAGCCAAGGCTTGTTGCCCAATCCTGGGTAACTTCGACGCCGACGACTTCATCCTTCGTGGGACAGCTCGCACCTCCATCCTGGTCGCCGACAACGCCTCCTGGTCCGAGAGACTGCAGAGCCCAGCAGCGCCCACTCACCTGACTGCGGTGACTTCGCCCGGTGCCATCCTGGTGCCCACTTAATCACTGGCTAGTGATTCAAGAACTTGGTCCCCTCTGCTTTCAGGTTTTCTTCTTCCTTGATCCAGGCTTGGATCCATCGAACTTTCCTTCACTGGTCGCCTGCCAGCAACTTCTTCCTTCCAGGCTCCTGGTCCGGCAACGAGATCCCCGACGTCTTTTCAGACCTATGCAGCTGCAGCCCCTGGGCTAGGTAACTTCGGCACTCCGGTGTCCCAGCATAGCCTCACTATCCAAGGGTCAGGATCCACTGTCGTTTTCTCCCTACCAGGTCGGGTTCGCCCGTGAACACTAACTTTGTGAATTCTAGCTTCCATAAACTTTGTCCCGCATCCCGCGTGAGAGTGCACACTCTGCACCCGAGTCCCCTAGGCCTCCTAGTAGTAATCTAACGATTCCCTAGTCCAGTCCTAGCGATTCCAAAGCCTATTAGAACTGTTACTTACCTGCTAGTAATTCGCATTCCACTTTTAGCGTATATGGTTTTTCGTGCCCCTCGGGCATTTGTGTATAACGTGCTAACTTAAGTATTTTCGTAAGAGTTTTGTTGTGTGCTTAGCTCCCTGTCTCATAAAGAGCCAGGGTAGTCTTGTTATAAATAAATACACTGTTTATTTTCATAACAACTTGTGTGGTGTCCTTTCACTGGGTGTTCAAGGGGTAATGTGATGGTAAAACAGCTGGCTTAACACGCCCTCTAGAGTCTTAGCCTTAGACTGCTCGTATCCATGCTACTAGGATAGCTGGTCTATAAGGTTGACTTACAACCAATCATCAATAAGGGTTGTTTGGACTGATATATAGTGATCACTAGAATAGTGAACACTGCACATCAGGCCAACTTCTCACAAATGTGCAGTGACCTGATCAGTCAAAGGCCGTCCGGCCTGGTCATGGCAGAATGCAATCGTTGATGAGATCCATCTTGAGATGCTTTGTTTCGTGAGGGACAGGCCCATTCTTGGTCTGCTGTATGTCACGAACAGTTGTGAAGAGTTTCTGAAAGTCTTAGACTTATCTAGGTAGAACCTGAGACATCTTTGAGATCTAAAGAATGTAGAGCCCTTCCTGCTGCGGTTGAAGGGTTCGCAAAGAAAGTTTGAAGGATTATTGGCCCATTGAGATGAAAGGCTGAAGGCACCTTTGGAATGAATTTTGGGTTCGGTCTCAGCACCATGCTAGCATTCCTGAACTGCATGTGCGGTTCCGAATGGACTAGCAGAAAAACTGCATGTGCGGTTCCTGAATGGACAGAGCTTGGAGCTCGCTCACTCTTCTGGATAGAAAACCGCCTGTAGCCCACTGACTCTTAGTGGGGATTGTTCACGAGACATACTTTGGGTCAGCTCCGTGTACTGGTTGAACGGATGTTTCATGAGCTTGGTAAGAACCACATTGAGATGCCAGGAGGTGGCAACATCCTTACTGGCGGGAAAGATCTATATAAACGTTTCAGAACTTGCTTAAGCAACCCGCTTGACCATAGCGATGGGCTCGTTTGAATTCTTTTATAACGAGATAGCACTGTTAAATGTACTGTAATGGATAGATAAGGCAATATTTGCACCAGTGATGTGGAGAAAAGCCTATTGCTGCAGTCGACACCGCAGACACAAAGCGCTTCCCTTTCCAGGAATATGTTCATGTGCTATCCGCACTTGCTCTGGCAAGAATGTCTACAGTCCTGTGGATTATTCCGAATGTGGAACTCTGAACTCAGTCTTGTGTCAGGGGTCAGGCGACCAACCAGAGAGACTTCAGACCCTGATGTCGAACTGCATTATCGATCATAGCAGCAGAGATAGATACTGCCGCCGGTGGATCGGCGGCTACAGGGATAGGTGGTGGAGTTCTGTGAACCAATGTCGCCTCGGCCCAATTGGGGCTATTAAAATCAGAATACAAGGCTCCACCAACCGTGTCTTGAGGACAATGGGAGCATCGGGAATGGTGGAAAGGCCTACGCAAAGACATTGCGCCGTGCGGTTGGAAATGCGTTCCCTAGCCAATTACGGAAGTGTGGGCATCCGGCTTTCATTCACGTCGCAATTAGATCCATTTGCGGCGTGTTTTATCTGGAGAAGATGGGGCCAATGATTTGTTGGTCCAGCTCCCTGTTACAATGGTTTCTGCCTGCTGAGCGCATAGGTGAGCCCATTGTTCGTCTTATTCTTGGTAGGCAATCTTGAAGGCCCAGGAAGACCGTCAGCAGTTCAGGCAGATTGATATGTAGTGTCTTCTCCATAGGAGACTACCTTCCGCATTTTGTGACGACGTGAGGAACCGCCGGAAGTAGGAGTGACAAGCCTTGAGACAGTTTTTGAGAGGATATTCCTCATTGTAGGACTCCGGCCATGTGAGGATTCTCTTTTATGTGGCAAGATGACCATGTAGATTGTAACCACTGCTTCGATAGCGCCTCTTGTAGAGGTCTCGTTCGTAGTTGAGAGCGAGGAACCAGGAGGATACACTATCACTCTCTGATGGGAAAACCTTTGCTGACCGTGTGGCCAGGGTTATACCTAGGAAACTGATTTACCTAGGAAACTGATGTAGTGAGAAGGTTTCAGGACCGATTTTTCCTGATTGAGGATGAGATCCAGCATCGAAAACTGAACAGGCGTTGGGAGACCTGGACACGTCTTTTAAGGATGAAGCCTTGAGCAGGCAGTCCTTCAGATACCGAAGACTTGGTGTCCTAGTTATGTCGCTCCCAGGGAACTGTATTTCGTGAATATGTGTGGTGCAGACTTGAGCTCGAAAGGCAGAACGCGGAACCGTAAATGTCTGCCCACTACTGCAAATCGTAAGTACTTTTAGCGATTCCTGTGAAGTGGGATATGGAAGTAAACGTCCTGTTTGCTGGACCTCATGGATTACCATGCGAAACAACTGCCTCTTTTAGGAGGGTGTTGAAGTCTCTGAAGCCCAAGGTTGGTCTCCTCCTCCTATCTGTTTTCTGGATTTAAAAAGGAAGCGGGAACAAAAAAAACCTTTTCCCTTATGAGGAGGAGGTACTCTCGCTACAGCTCCTTTGAGGAGGAGGAACACTCGCTATAGCTCCTTTCTACAGCATAATCCAGACGTAGATGCAGCTGTATATCTTGATAGCTCCGCTGCCCGTTCCATGAGAAGACAATTTCTCAGAAGATGGGTGCTTGTTTTGCTATTGTCGGCGACTGAAGGCATTGTGGTCTACTCTGGCCTGAAGAGCAGGAAGATTGGAATTGATAATTTCCTTTGAATGAAGACCTTCTTCTTCCTCCCGTTGTACTAAAGGACTGGTTCATATACTGAAGAGTGTCCAAAGCTCTCGCATTGTCTGTTTCGTTAACTTTTCGTGCCAATAGTGACTGGCCCTCATCTGGCCCGTCCACAAACGTTGTTTGCACCTCAGGACGGAAAGGGCCCTCCTTGGATCCGCAAGACTGCAGGTCCAGCCACTTGCGGAACCCTGTCATAGCGATATTCCTCGCGCAGTCTATGGTTTAACGCCAATGCCTCGCCTCAGCGGAATCCACCTAACTTCCTCTTCGGATGAGTCTGGTAATTCCGGCTGGTATGGGGCCAGTGTGCCCACAATGTTCCATGCTAGCGTACCAAGAGCGCTAGAACGTTCACAGAGGAAAACCTGTTCGTAAGGTTGTCCACTCTTAGACCCTCCTTATCAGGAGGAGGTGACAACGGGGCCGAAGGATCCCTGGAGTTTTTCTAGGCCGCCTGTGGCACTACGGAGTCCGGCTTAGAAAGTTCCTGTTAAGCACGCCGGTGCTGTATCTGGCGCCTTATACTTCTTCTCCAACAGAGGGATCACCAGTGATACAGAGGAGGGGTACTACCGGACCCTTACCTCTTCTGACTATAGGTAATGGATAACCCGTATCGATCTTACTGCCTTCTTGTAGGGTTCTTTGAAGACGTACAAGAAGCAGGCCTGTTCTTGAGAGGTCATGGAGATCTTAAAACGTTGAGCAGCTCTCCATACCACCTTAGAAGAGATTCCAGAGTGGTGGAGTTCCTTCTTCGTCGATGAATCCGTCGACGAGGTAGCCGTCATAGACTATGCCATCGTAGACGCGCAGTCATAGATGACCATACCCCCTTAAAAGAGATGACAGACTCGGTGGATCTCCTCCTTCGTTGACGAGTTCGTCGACAAGATGTCCGTCAGAGAGTATGCCGTCGTAGACGAGCAGTCATAGATGAGGCCGTCGTAGACTACTCGTAGACAAGGCCGTCGACGCCGTCGTAGACTAGCCTTCGTAGCTGAGTCCGTCGTAGATGAGGTCATCAT
The DNA here is from genome assembly GCF_964261635.1 of Lissotriton helveticus. Taxonomy (NCBI): domain Eukaryota; kingdom Metazoa; phylum Chordata; class Amphibia; order Caudata; family Salamandridae; genus Lissotriton; species Lissotriton helveticus. Next base: position 576,921,385 of record NC_136067.1, read on the forward strand.
AGACTAGACCATCCTAGACGAGGCTATCGTAGACGAGTCCCTCGTAGATTAGGCCATCGTAGACGAGGCCCACGTAGACGAGGCCCGCGTAGATGAGGCCATCTTAGGCTAGGCCATCTTAGAGAAGGCCCTGGTCGACCAGACAGGCTGTCATAGACGATGTCTTCAATGACTATGCCGCCGTAGACGAGTCCTCGAAGATGAGCCTACGTAGATGAGGCTATCGTCGATACCGTAGACAGGGCGTCGTAGGCGAGCAGTCGACTCCTTAGACTAGCCCTTGTAGACGAGGCCGTCATGGACTAGGCCGTCGTAGACTAGGACATCGTAGACTAGGCCATCGAGCACTAGGCCTTCGTAGACGACTAGGCCATCGATCATTAGGCCTCCATAGAGTAGGCCAGTAGACTAGGACATCGTAGACTATAGATTAGGCCATTGTAGACTAGGTCCTCATAGAATAGGCACTGTAGACTAGGCCCTGTAGACGCTGTAGACAGGCTGCCGTGGACGGGCTGCCGTAGACAGGCTGTCATAGACGCGCCCACTAAAATGCGCCTTCGTAGATGAGGCCATGCGCCTTCATAGATGAGGCCATCATCGTAGATGAGGCCATCATCGAAACCGTAGACAGGCCGTAGACATGCCGATTAGTCTTCGAGATGAAGCCCTCATTGATACCGTAGACAGGCCTTCGTTCCGAGAGGCTGTCGTCGATGGTTGCGTCGGCGACGTCGATGGTCTCGTCGTCGACGGCGATGGTCTTGACGTCGACGGTCTTGACGTCGACGGTCTCGCCGTCGACTGCCTCGTCGTCGACGGTCCTCGCTGACTTCGACTGCCTGGTCGTCGACGGTCCACGCTGACGTCGACGGCCCTCGCCGTCGACTGTCCTCGCCGTCGACGGTCCTCGCCGTCGACGGTCCTCGCCGTCGACGGTCCTCGCCGTCGACAGTCCTCGCCGTCGACGGTCCTCGCCGTCGACGGTCCTCGCCGTCGTCGACGGTCCTCGCCGTCGTCGACGGTGCTCGTCGTCGTCGACGGTGCTCGTCGTCGTCGACGGTGCTCGTCGTTGACGGTGCTCGTCGTCATCGACGGTTTTGAAGTCGACGTCCATGGTGTCGTCGGCGGCCTCGTCGTCGACGTCGATGTCCTCGTCGACGACGCTCCAATCGTCGACGTCGACGGTGTCGCCGTCGACGTCTATGGTCTCGTCGTCGAGGTCATCGTCGACGCTGTCGTCGTTGTCGACGCTCACATTGCAATGATGATGGTTTTGACGTCGATGGCTGCTTAGGCTGTACCTCAGGAGGTATAGACGACGCCTTTCTGAACGATCCTATGACCAGAGGAGGGGATATAGACGGCTCATACGTCGTCTATGTTGTCCGATAATTCTCCAAAGCAAGTCCTTTACTCTCCTTTCCCACAGAGTGGGGAGATCCTTGAAGGACTGCGCCCGGAAGACCCTTGAGCGGTCTTTTTTGGGGCCTTCTCAGGATGGTACCCTGAGGAATGAGTCTGAGGAGATTCTCTATTGAGGTCTCCTGGACTTTGAGGGCAACACCTCATCGCAGTAACTGGAAAAATAAATAACCTCCTTTCTGGCCTTAACCATATTAACAGCCTCTGTTCACGACCCTTCAAAAGTCACTTGAAAAAGCAACATACCTTGTAGCCTTTGGTCTGTGAGTGTGAGGAACCGAGCAGAGCCACCTCTTGGAACAAGAAGTGCAGGCTCCAAACAGAATTCTTCCGTTCTTTCCCTTGTTAAACCTTCTTTAAAGAAAATATTTGAAGATAATCCATAGTAGAAAAGCCAAATTAAGTGAAAAAAACACAGAATCTGAGCAGAGCTCAGAGGAGACTCCCTTAGCACAACGTGCGGTAGAAAATCTGAGGGACTGAGGCTCCTCCCAGGAAGGTTCTAGAGGGAGGTCGGAGCTGATTGGCTGACTGGGAGAGTTTGGTCCTTTTTACATAAGGACTAAGAAAGGCTACTAAGGGGAGGCCCTTAGGCCTATTTTCTCTATGTATGTCTATAGGACATTACTTTTTTATGTACCGGAGGCTCCCGTCTCGACGACGGGGAATGATTCAGGCATGTGAATCCATGAAAGACACCCCTAATACTGGATAATTATCACTTAAGTAGGACAGCTCACCTCAGAAGTCACTTGGGGCCAGATGTACGACCCTTCCAATTTGCAAGCTGCAAATTGCATCGTTTTGCCACTCGCAAATTAGAATTTACAACAGTGTATCAAGACACTGTTTGCGATTCCAAATGGGGTCGCAAATTGCCTGCCTCATTAATATTCATGAGGCAGGTGCAATACGCGACCCCATTGGGAATGGCTAGCACTCCCAGAGATGGTGGCCTGCTGGGGACAGCAGACCAACATGTGTGTGACTGCTTTTTAGGTCTCGCCCTGGAACAGGGACAGAGACTCTATAGCTGTCTGATGCCGGGGAATGAGGGACACAAAACTGGCACGATTTTTAGCAGTCGGATTTGGCTGCGCGAACGCGCACGTTCCGTCCTGCGCCGCCCTCCCAGCCTACTGCGCATGCGCCGCCCTCCCAGCCTACCGCGCATGCATGCATGCACACACACAGACACACAGACACACACACGTCGCAGACAGACACTCGCTCACACACACACCCCCTCCCTCACAGTCACACACACGCACTCCAAGACACATACACACACGCACGCACACACATACACACACATACACAGGCCGCCTCCCCCCCCGCGCCTACATGCTCCTCTCCCTCCGCCCGCCCGCCGCTCAGCAACGCACTCACCGGCTTCCTCTCCTCAGCTGCAAGGCCCGGCAGCAGGACTCTTCTTCCCTCCTTCGGCACCGGGGCGCAGGGTAGGCTCCTGCCTGCTCCGGTGCTCCCTGCTCCCAACACGGCTCCAATCGCGGCTCTTCCGTGGGAGGCGGGGTAGGCTCCCGCCCTCCTACTTCCTGTTTCCGGGTGTCGCGCCGGCCTGCCTGACTTCCTGGTCGCAGGCCGGCAGAGTAACGAGGATGTTTTGCGGTATGTATTTATTTATTTAATTATGCATTTTTATATAGCGCAGACTTTACCCGAAGGCGGTATTTATTTTTTTATGTATTTATGCATTTTTATATAGCGCGGACTTTACCCGAAGGCGGTATTTCTTTATTCATGTATTTATGCATTTTTATATAGCGCGGACTTTACCCGAAGGCGGTAATGCTTGCCTTAGCGTAATGGTGTTCCTTCTTAATTTATTGGTGGTGTCCCTGTTAGAATTATTCCCACTTTTAGTCTAGCAATGCTTGGCATGATGTTGGCATCTTTGGCATTATTGAGCCCATCCCTGGTATAATGGGACCACAACGTATTGTGGGCATTCTTGACCCAATTGTGCTTCTCTTCACCAGCGGTGATGGTCATCCCTGGCATGCGATGGGTGTTCATGGAATTGGATGTTGATATGTAGACATGTAAAGCTAGACTCTGTCCATGGGGCAGTAATATTCATGAGTACTTGATGACATGGAGATCAAAAATACAACTAAAACTGAAAAGCCATTATTTTGAGAGACTGTCATATTTGTTTTTGGGAATCAGAAATATTTATTAAAATGAAATGCTTGTAATAACAAGCCAATGCATGATTACCAGCTGTGATCGTGTTTTCAAAATGTTTGTAAAGTTGATGTTAAAGTGATAATTCATGCTAATTTCTGTAGTCTTATTTACATCTTGTTTACAATTATACTATACTACTAATGTATGTTTACTAGCCATAACTGTACTGTTATATGTTACATTTTAATTACAGTGTTTGCCTTTTACAATCATTTTCTTACAAACTACCTCGTAAAACAAAAATATTTATGGCTAAAATATTTTGCACTGTTTGCACAATATATTTGTGATGTTTACACTTACCTATTTGAAATTAAAATGTACAAATGGACATTTAGTCAATTACCATTAAAAAGTTTAACTTTTTTGCTAAGATATTCTTGTAATCTTTTATGCAAACAAATTTAAATACTGCATAAATAATTTTAACAACAAATACTTTATATGTAGCTTTTTATGTACATAAGAAAACTATAGCATAAAGCAAAAAACATTGCCATTTACAATAATAATAGCTCAAACTTAAATAATGCGAGACCTATTGCATTGCAAATGCTTGTTTAATAAAGCAGTTTCCTTTTTTTTTTAAATGCAGCCCGTTTTCCTTAAAGAAAAACTGTATGCATTTAAAAAAGAAAAATTAAACGTTTTGTTTAATTTCTTAAAGGGAGGCAGTGGTTTGTGGGACCACTGCCGTGGGACCGTGGGACCGTGGGACCACTGCCTGCTCTTAAAAATATTTTCACTGGCAGTCACAAGGGGGAAGGGATCCACTGGGGATCCCTACCGGTTTGCAAATGGCTTATTACCCATTTGAAATGGGTTGTAAACTGCGAGTGATTCGCGTCTGCAATTGTGGCCGCAAAACAATCTTACAACGAAGTGCGACTCGCTATTAGTAAGTGATGCCCATGGCATGCCCCTTCCTAATAGCGAGTCACAAATCCTATTTTGCGAGTCAGTAATAGGTTATAGAATCGCAAAATAGGGTTTGTACATAGGGCAGACCTATTTTGCGATCGCAAACGGGCCGATTTCCCATTTGCATCCGCAAAACACGGTCGTACATTTGGCCCTTTATCACCAAATGTCAGATTTCATAGCACAAGTGTGAAAAAATATTGTCTGGTGGGTGAGCCTCTAAAGGACAGTAGAGTGGGCCGCATGTGAATCTATGAAAGTTAACAAGTCTGGAAAACTAGTTACAGATAAAAAACAAGTTACTTACCTGTACACTGAGGTTCTCAAGTATTGATATCTTTTATAGATTCACATGCTTGAAATTTCCCCGTCGTCATGGTGGGAGTCCCACGGTAACAGTAAAATACCAGTATTAAAACTCAACATTCAAATGCCCATAGGAATTCACTAGTCTTTAGTCTGTTGCGGCCCCAAGGCCCCGGGGACCACCACCTCCTAGGGGCAATAGAGATGATGGGAGGGGGGTCGTGTGCCCCCCCTCCAGGAACCCTCCAAGGCCCTGGGGACCACCACCCCCCAGGGCCAACTCCACCAATTTTCTGGGGTTCCCATCCCCAGGACATTGCAGTTTGCTATGGCATGGCGGGAGCATTGTTCTGGCTACACCATAGCAAACTCTGCTTCGCTTCATGGAAGCAAGAGCATGGAAAATGCTCTCGCTTCCATGAAGAGAAGCAGAATTGTTTTGGGAAAAGGGAGCTACATGTTAGCAGCTCCCTTTGTCCAAAAGTTATGCCGGCTCCTGCAGCAGGCGGGCAGACGTCTGGGACCGTGGAGGCCTTGGGGCACACCCCACGGTCCTCAACATTGTGGACATGCCCTGGGGAATGGGGTCCCTGGAGCCGAAAATAGCCCGGGAGGGTCACCACTCAGCCCCCGTCCTTAAATGATAAAAAAAAAAGTCATTTGCCCGGCTCAGGGGGGTGGGGTTTCCTGGGCAGAAAATGGCCCGGAGACGAGGCCGCCCAGCCGCCCTCCCTTTAAAATGATGAAAAAAGGGGAGCGTGGCCAAGATGGTGACTCGGTGTGACGTACTTTTCCGTCTCTCCGCTCTCGCCCAGCTAGGCCTCAATCTGCAGCTGTGAAATAGAGGCCATCTGGGACAGCGTCCCCCAGCAAAATACACCTAGAGTGCTGGAGAAGTCAGAGGAGCTGATCCGGCTGCCTAGGTGATCGGACCCGAGAGAATGAAGCTGGCAAGCTGCTAGAGGCGGCCGAGCAGACCTGAGCCCTGTGGCTGGGCGGAGGCAGCCTGTCAAAGCCGGAGTGGAGAAAGTGTAAGGAGAGAGGCGGCAAGCTGAGTGATCCCCAGGTGACGCAGAGAGTGCGGAGCGAGGTGCATCCGGTGGGGAGCTAGACCCGACACAGGTGAGCGGAGTGGATGCAGCGCTCCGAGGGCTGACCAGTGTGATTGCAGGAGCGGTGAGCAAGAGCGGTCCGCTTGAAGAGGCCGCGTCGACATGCGCCCTGCGGCTGGGCTAGGGCTGCCTGCGGATCCTCTGCTGCGAGGGTGAGAGGAGGCATCCCAGGCGAGCCCGTCGCAGCCTCGAATCCACGGCGAGAGGTGGATGTGGTGAGACCCAAGGTCGACGGAGGACATAAGAGCGTATGCGGCCATCCGAAGGAGTGTCGGCGCTCGTGAAGAACTGGTGGGTGGACGGGGCCTCGGCTGATGAAAATGGAGACGGAGGCCCAGGACAGTAAGGGAACACAAGCGGAGGAGCACACTTGCACTGCCACAGATGGGGGTAACGACCCCCAGCCGAGGACTACTCCGGAAAGATCTGCGGCGCCTCTGGGGACCTTGATTCGATGCCGGGAGGCCCCATCGAGGCCCAGCCGCCGATGAACGGTGAAGAGGCACAGAGGTGAGAAGCGGAGGGGAGGCAGAGGCTGGGCCCGGAATATATGGCATGGCCCGGAGGTCCTGAATTTAATTGCGGGGTACCACTCCCCCACTCCCCACCCGAAGAGGTCCCCTCTGGCCTCCAGCAAAAAAACAAAGGGCTAGTGAGGCGCAGAATGATAGCAGCAGGGGGTAGAAGCGGCTCATTCAGCTGGACTGCATCAGTGGAGAGGTTCCGGGGAGCAGCAGACCGGCCAAGAAGATCACAGGGAGGTCAACTCCCGAGTACATAACTGAAGACAGGGCCGGTCCTCTCCACTACCCCCCACCTCCTCCCATCTTCCGATCTATAGCCCCCCTGCTCTGCAGCGAACGTGAGTGCTGGGGCGAACAGGGCTGCCGGGCCAGGCTCGCTAATACCGGCAGGGCCAGGGGTTCCCTCTTTTGCCTGCAATGACGGGATCCACGCCGGGGCGACTTAGCCTGGAGATTTGAGGGCCAGCTTGGTGGTCTGGGCCCCGGGGCAAGCTAAGGACCCCGAGGTGAAGAACAAGCAGTCGTGGTGAATCTAGTCCCAGAGGCCTGGGGACTGCATTCAGGTTCCCCCCCCCACACCTCAGGTGGGGAAAGCAATGCACCATCCTTGACGCTGGAGGCTGGCCCGGAGCACCCCTGGCTGGGTACCAGTTGGGACTGACCTGCCCCCTAATGCTGAGGATCTAGGGAGAGCTAGGGGGCAAATTGAGCCCCAGAAGACTACATTGCCCCCCGGCCCTGCTTTGAATTGGACGTAGTGATCTGCCCCGAACTACGGGAAGTAACATCCTGAAAATGGCCTCCGGCAAGGGGCGGAAAGACATATCAGTAAAAGATATGCTCCTCAAGAAGCCTAACTCCCAGGCCAAGGCCCCATCCCTCCGAAACCATGGAAGATATAGAGGGAGCGGATGGATTGGAGGCCCCAATCAGGCGCACCTTCCTTGAGTCACTCTTCTCCTCCCTCCGAAAGGATCTCTCATCCATGAAGCGCGATCTATCAGTCAATCTCAGGTGGGTTCGCCGAGACCTGGACTTCCTAGGAGAGAAGATTAATACCTTGGAGGACCACGAGTCCAGCAGGGATGAGTAGATAGAAGGCCTCCAACAAGATGTTATTCGATTACGCAAACAGAACCTCGACCTCCAAGCTCACACAGAGGATTTGGAAAACCGGTCCTGGCACAATAACATACGTATTCATGGTATTGCGACCGGGACGGAGAACACAAACATAGAGGCCTGATCTTTTCCGTGCAAATCTAGGTGAGCCATCGGGCTTCCACATCAAACTTGAATGCACACAGAGTGGGGCACCGGCTCTGCCAGCTGATAAATTAACCTGTGTGCATGATTTTCAGCTTAAAGAGCGCATACTCCGTGCTGCAAGGGGTGACCCTGCATTCCTGTATAACGGCTAAAAACCCACCCTGTATCAAGACTTAGATGAATCTACATTACAGAAATGCAAAGCATTTCGGCCTACCACTACGCAGCTACAGGCAGCTGGCATCTAATATTCTTTTTTTTATTAATTTATTTTATTTTATTTTATTTAAACATTTTCAAAAAACATGTACAACCATAAAAGACATAAGCAGTTGTGTAGGCATATGGATCTCAGGCAGCTAAGTCAGCACGTTACAACAATTTTCCACAACATTGCTAAAGGGACAGGCAACAGCATGACAGTAATAAAGTATAAAAAAGGAACGAGCGGAGCCGAGCATTACAGTGCATAAAAAAAGGCCAACAGATGTCATGTACAGTAAGCAAGTAGGAGGTCAGTGGGCCCCATATAGCACAAGGCTTCGAGGCCCTAGGTAGTTCTTAAGCAGAACAAGTGAGTTGATCCCGGCAGTATACCATGTCCTGTAACCATTGTCTAAGTGTCGGCGCAGGCCTACAACCCCAGTGTATAGAGACTCTTCGTTTAGCTAATAGAAGCGCCATCGCGCACCAGCTTCCTAAAAGAGGCTTTAACATTGGTAACATTTCCCAAAAGGCATAATTGGTGAGTGCATCCTATTGGTGTCCCAACCATCAGTGTCAGACTATGCGTGACAGGTCCCCAAAATGAGCCTACCTTCGGACATGACCATGCTAAATGGTGGAAAGCTACATCTGGAGCACCGCACCGTCTACGATTGGCAGATTCACGTATACCATATTTATACAGCTGAGCAGGTGTATTATACATTTGATGTAGATATTTAAAATGGATCAATCTAAAATTGTTGTGTGCTGTTAGCTGCCCTGTCAACCTACAGCAGTTTCTCCAGTTCTCTTCTAACAGTGGTTTGGAGAGAGTTGCATTCCACTTGTCCATTGTGCTCCCTCCCGTGACAGCCCCTCCTTGTGCGAGGCGCAATACAATTGTGTGATAAGCTTAAAACGCGACAGAATGGTGTTGAGGAGCTGTAGTGCCTCCAAGGTTGGTGGTTCTGCAGGAAACTGTGGGTACAGTGTAGGCAAAGCTGATCGCAGTCCGGTGTACACAAATATTCGCATTGCAGCATTCTTCCAATCTTCAAGGAACGCTGATACCTCTACAAACAAATCCCCAGAAAACACATCACACAGGGTTGACATTCTTACTAACTAAGAATTTTAAGTGCACCAGTTTCCCCCCGACACTGAGATCGCATTATGGTGTAAGAGCGGCATATTCGGCGTGTAAAGCGGCAGTTTCTGCGCTCGCCTCCCAAGTTCCTGCCACGCTCCGGCCGTCCTTTGCACTGTATCTATCTCTCCCTTTTCAAAGATTGTGTGCTTGTTTACTATCATAGCTTAAGTGGTATCGGATGCAACGCACCCGCTTTTACCGCAACATGGGGAATGTAGGCCGGCGTTTGTTGCCAGTAGTAGGCGTAATGCGCCAGTGCGCAGAGATAGTACAGCTGTAAGTCTGGTGCAGTGAATCCACCCATGTCATCTTTGTGCAACTGAAGAGGCATGTGGTGTTCACGATATGCAGTCCTTGATAGCCCATAATGATGTGATGGTCTGGTCCCCTCTACACCTTTTATATTTCATATCAAGTTGACGGAAGAGTTGAAAAAAAATTTGCTTAGTGCAATTCTAGTCTCCTCACTTTTTGGGTTTAAATTACCTCAGTAGGGCTCATTCAAACAATCTTGACAATCGCGATCTGTGGGGTGCCTCAAGATGTCTTTTCAGTGTTTGAAAAAATATGACGTAACTCAATGACATTTATCCCTCAAGTGGAATTCCTCCACAAACGTATTCATGAAATCCAAAAAATTGCACATCAGATACTTTTAATTTTCTTCAGTTTGTCAAAATTGAATAATTGACAAAACTTGCAAAATTGCATAATTAATCTACAAAAGAGCCCACAGATGTTTCACAGAACTTGCTTTATCAGGATGGCAAACATGAAACAAATTGAGGTTATGCACAAATGTGGAACATTACAAAACAAATATATTAATTGCTCAGGAAAGTTATCTCGAAGGCATAAAAATTCTTTCATTCACTTTCATAACGAAAAAAGGAAGACAATAAAATAAGAAAAAGAAAAAAATATTTTGAAAAAAATATTTGTACACTTGGAGATCTATTTTAGCATGTATTCTTGAACGATCGATTATACTGAAGGTCATGGAAAGACCCTTTAAGGTGTGTGCTGTAAAAGGGCCAACAATCTGTAGACTCAATTATATCCCTTCCTTTATAATGATCTATCATTTGTCACAGTATAAAGCTAAATTCTCAAGTCTGTAGTTTAATAGTGTTTAATTTTAAAGTATTAAAAATGCTAGTTGGTACTGCGTATAATGCTTGTGCCAAACAAATCTATATTTTTTTTATAATCTCAGAGTGGTCAAACCGTTAAAAAAATATCATAGTAATTTGTCTTTCTTTCAGGTCAGGATAGTTAAAGATTAGTTCAAGTTCAGGAATTTGTATAGCGCACTACTCACCCAGAGGGTCTCAAGGCGCTTGGGGGAGGGTGTGTGCATTACTTATCGAATAGCCAGGTTTTTAGCTGCTTTCTGAAGGAAAGGTGGTTCTGTGTAAGGCGGAGGTGAGTGGGGAGAGAGTTCCAGGTTTTGGCCGCTAAGTAGGAGAAGGATCTTCCTCCCATGGTGGATCTATGGATGCGCGGAATTGCGGCGAGGGCTTGATTGGATGATCGCAGTTGGCGGGTGGGTGTGTAGAAGGACAGTCGTGTGTTGAGGCATTCGGGTCCTAGGTCGTAGAGGGCCTTGTGTGCGTGGGTGAGGAGAGGGAACGTTATTCTCTTGTTGACGGGGAGCCAGTGAAGGTCTTTCAGGTGACCGGTAATGTGAGCTTGACGGGGGATGTCCAATATCAGTCTGGCTGATGCGTTTTGGATGCGTTGGAGTTTTTTCTGTAGTTTGGCTGTTCTGTAGGTATGGGTGCTGTACCCAGGGCCGGTGGCCACCATGAGTCGTCCCAGGCAGAGGGGGATGATCCTAGGATGAGGACTTCCGTTTTGTCCGAGTTTAGTTTTAAACGGCTGTTCTTCATCCATTCGGCTACTTCTTTCATTCCTTCTTGTAGATTGGTTTTGGCGGTGTTAGGGTCTTTGGTGAGGGAGAGGATCAGTTGGGTGTCGTCTGCGTAGGAGATGATGTTGAGGTTGTGTTGTCGCGCGATGGATGCGAGGGGACTCATGTGAACGTTGAAGAGGGTGGGACTGAGTGATGATCCTTGTGGTACTCCGCAGATGACTTCGGTGGCCTCTGATTTGAATGGGGGGAGGTGGACTCTCTGGGTTCTCCCGGCGAGGAACGAGATGATCCAGTTCAAAGCTTTTCCTTGTATTCCGACGTTGCTGAGGCGTTGTATGAGGGTGCTATGACAGACTGTGTCGAAGGCGGCGGAGATGTCAAGTAGGATGAGGGCAACTGTTTCTCCGTTGTCCAGTAGCGTTCGGATGTCGTCTGTAGCTGCGATGAGGGCGGTTTTGGTGCTGTGTTTGGCTCGGAAGCCGGACTGTGAGGTGTCGAGGGAATTGTTGGATTCAAGGAAGGTGGCGAGCTGACTATTGACGGCTTTCTCAGCGACTTTGGCAGGGAATGAGAGGAGTGAGATGGGGCGGTAGTTCTTAAGTTCAGAGGGGTCTGCTGTGGGTTTCTTCAGAAGGGCGCTGAGTTCGACGTGTTTCCAGCTTTCTGGGAAGGTAGCGGAGTTGAGGGAACAGTTGATGACATCGCGGAGATGGGGTGCGATGATGGAGTCTGCTTTGTTGAAAATGTGGTGGGGACATGGGTCGGTTGGCGATCCTGAGTGGATGGAGTTCATCAGGCGGATGGTGTCTTCAGTAGTTATTGGGTTCCAGGCGCAAAGGTTGTGAGAGTTCTGTTTTCGTTCGGAGGTGGGTGGAGTGGACTGTTCTTCGGACTGGCTTTCAAAGCTGTTATGTATGTCAGCGATTTTGTTGTGGAAGAAAGAGGATAAAGAGTCGCAGAGGTCTTGGGAGGGAGTGATGTCGTTTGTGCCGGCGGTGGGGTTGGTAAATTCTTTGACGATGTTGAATAGTTCCTTGCTGTTGTGGGCGTTGTCGAGTCGATCCTTGAATGCTGATTTCTTGGTGGATCGGATAAATTGGTGGTGTCTGCGGGTGGCGTCCTTGAAGGTGGTCAGGTTGTCAGTGGTTGGGTTTTTTCTCCAGGTTTTCTCGAGTGTACGACATAACGCCTTGGATTTCTTAAGGTCATCGTTGAACCAGGGGGCCTTTTTGCTACCTTGTTTGATCTGGTGGTTTTTCAAGGGTGCTAGTTCGTCAACGCTGTGGGTGATCCATTGTGTGGGTTTGGTGGCAGCTTGGTTTGGGTCCGATGATATGGCAGGAGGGTTTTGGTTAAGCGATGTGAAGAGTTGGGCGGTAGTGATTTTGTTCCAGTTTCTTCGAGGAGCAGGTTGTGGGGGGTTGTGGGTCGAGGTCTTTTTGTAGTTGAAGTGAACGCATCTGTGGTCCGTCCAATGGAGAGATGTGGTGTGGTCGAAGGAGATGTGTTTGCTGGAGGTGAAGATAGGGTCGAGCGTGTGTCCGGCAAGGTGGGTGGGGGTGTCAACAAGTTGTTTGAGTCCGAGATTGGCCAGGTTGTCCAGAAGGGGGGTGGTGCTGCTGTCGTTTTTATTTTCCAGGTGGAAGTTGAGGTCTCCCAATAGGATGTAGTTCTCGGAGTTGAGGGCATGTGGGCTGATGAGGTCAGTGATGTCTTCGTTGAATTGTGTGCGGGTTCCTGGTGGTCTATAGATGAGGGTGCCTCTAAGTGTGGTCCTGGGGTCGGTGTGGATCTGGAAGTGGAGGTGTTCGGCGGTAGCGAGGTTGTCGTCGGAGCTGGTCGTGATTCGGATGGTGTTCTTATGGACGATGGCGATGCCTCCTCCTGTTTGGTTGGTGCGGTCTTTTCGGATGATCTTGTAAACGTCCGGGATGGCTATGGCGATGTCGGGTGCTGATGAGGTGTTCATCCAGGTTTCTGTAAGGAAGGCGACGTCCGGTGATGCAGTGTCGAGTAGGTCCCAGAGTTCAGTGGCATGTCTGTGGACCGAGCGGGTGTTCAGCAGGATGCATTTCAGGTGGTTAGAGTCGGAAATGTGTTTGGAGTTAGTGGGTTTGGTGTGGGTCCTGATGCAGGCGAACTTGCAGGAGTGGCAGGCGAAGGATCCATGGGTGTGTCCTGGGGCAGCTTTGCAGCATTGTGATGTATGTCCGGAGTTAAGGGCAAGGAGGGTAGCGGCGTCATACGTTATGCAGGTGGATTGGGATTTGCGAGGGCCAGGGGGTCTGGCGCTGGGCGCGGTCCAGGTGCGGACGGGCATAGACGGGCTAGAAGATTATGTATGTCTGTGCATATTTTGTGTTTGCACATGTATTTTTCTTGGATTGCAGTGAGCTGCCTTAGAATTAATGGGAACAAAACTGAGGTTTTGGTAGTTGGTAACACTCCATCTCTGTGGGACCAACTTACCTGGCCTCCGTCCCTAGAAGATCGTCCTCGCCCCAAAGCAGAAGTGAAAAATCTGGGCATTATTCTGGGCAGCCATTTCACTATGGCCCTACAAGTAAAAAAAAAAGTAATCGAGATTTGCTTTGGCCTTCTTAGAGTCCTAAGGAAAACTATTAAATGGCTCCCCATGGAGGTACGAAGAACTGTGATACAGGGACTTACACCATCTTGCCTTGATGATGGCAATTCTTTGTTTCTTGGCAGTCCACCTTCAGTGACTAATAAGCTGCAGATCATCCAGAATGCAGTGTCTCGAGTGTTGCTTGATGTCCCCTAGTTTCAGTCAGCTCGCCCAGCGCTTGCCACACTGCACTGGCTGGCAGTAGACAAAATAACTCAATTTAAATCATTATGCATTGCTCATCGGGCTAAACATAGAGCAGGCCCACAAATTCCGCATCACCTGATCAACTCCTACAAGACTAACAGAGAACTTGGGTCAACTACATTAGTTTTGAGCCTCCCATATCGACCACTATGGTTTTGGTCAACAAAAAGGGAATCAGGATATTGTTCCAATGTTCTGATTTGTTACCTTTGCCTCAAATTGTAAAGTGCTCTGATATCCTTCGGGATCAAGTTCGCGCTATATAAAACTTTATAAATAAAAAAATAAAATAAAATAGTGAGATGTGGGTGTATAGGGGAATAGGGTGGGAAGTTATTTAATTGCCTCAAATTCTAAAGCGCTCTGATATCCTTCGGGATCAAGTTTGCGCTATATAAAACTTTATAAATAAATAAATAAATGAATAAGCTAGGTCGTCTTACAGTTCCAAGAGAGCCTGAGGTGCCCATCTTTTTCATACCTGGTTCTCAAACTATTGAACTCCTTGCCCATTAGTCTTAGACTCAATGATAATTTATTATGCTTTAGAAAGCAACTGAAGACTTTTTTGTATGCTTAATTGGTGGGGTGTTCAGCATGGATAGCTAGTGCTGGGAAGCCCGACTCTGGTAGCTATACACTCAATAAATGCTGTTAATAATACTAATGGTTCATCTTATTATTGCAGGGACACATAGCAGACCATAATACGATCTGGATTTAATCAGAAACATGCACCCAAATCAATCCAACCCAGTGTGACTATGAAGTGTACTGTAGTGCTTAGTTGCCTACATGGTATTAAGGCCTAAGTGATGTATTGCTCTTTATGGATGTGGTTTAATGTGGAGAATGTGTGCTGACAGTTACTGGTGTTCTTTGTCCAGGAGAAGCGACCCGTAAACAGAAGCTCTCCATGTTTATAGTTTACTTATTCATATTGGTGTTTTTACCAGTTAACCCTATCATTTTGAATTAAAAAGCTGCTTTTCAACATCCAAATATTCTTAATAATTTGTCGTTGTTCAGAATAAGCAATAAGGCTTCACCACCTACAGTTTTGTGGATTGCAACGGCCTATGCACAAAATTGAGTGCAAGATCACAGCTCTTGTTCTTTATCTTGTGAGACAGCCTCGGACCAAGACAGCAATCTAAAGTCACATTAGATAATGGTTCTTGCTATTAACATTGCAACACCTCTTGTTGACCATCTAGGAGCCGACACGGATCCAACTGCGTTATCCTTTCATACATACATTAAAGAAAAACCCACTTACTCTGCCACTCTCCTGCAGCGCCTGACTGGTGGAGTTGCAGACTGGTGATGCGGCAAAGCGGTTTCCTTATCTGGGAGACAGACACCTTAGCCAATCACCACCAAAAAACTTGAACATGCAAAATGCCCTACGTATAAATTACATTTTTCATAAACTATGGCTGAAGGTGACTGGTACAAAGTAACCAGCAGCTGAAGCGGCTGAACCAAAGCCCACTATGTTTTATTGATATGTTCTCAGGCAGAGGGCTAAAGCTGTCTGTCACCGAACTTAAAAAGTACAGTGGATTCTGTAGGATGCTTGTAAAACATTGAAAAGAGTCCTGACTAAAGGAACTTATTAACTACAACATGGTTTTCCTATGTTAGCAACCAGGCTATCATCTACTCTGAAGAATCTGATGGATCGAAGATCTCAGTTCTCCTGTAATCGATTGGCTGTTTTTGAGCTCTAGCCTGCTTAAAGTCATGAAGATTTTACACCACTGGCCATTCGCCAGTCATTTCATGGACTGGTACTTGTTTGTCATTCAAGGTTTCCAGCAGTTGCTTCAGTTGGACTTCTTGACTTTTGCCAGTAACAGGGCAGATTAACATTTTTCATTCAGTGCACAGGCTTGCACATGCCTATCAGAGGCCTCTAATTTAGCATTTCAAATGCACTACCCTATTTCTTAGCCTATACTTCTCTCAATATATATCCTCTGGACCAACCTTCTGACTCATCTCAAACTTCTTTCTACTTCCATTTCCAATACACTACCCTATCTCTCACCATATACTTCTGTCAATATATCCTCTACATCCACTCTCACATTGATCCCAAACCCCATACAACTATGATCCTCTCCTACTCTACCCCTTCTTGCATCATCTGACACCTCTTTTTACTATACCGATCCCCCAAAACAAACCTTTATGAACTCTTCCCTCTGACTCTTTCCCTCAAAAATCCCTTTCACATATCCAAAAGCCTCCTCCTACTGCTATGACCTAAAAATAAAAAGAAATCTCACTCTTCTGTCCCTCCACTATCCTATTCAATCAAAATAACAGATTAACATGTTCACTTCTCAATTTCCATATTCCACTATACTAATTCACCACTAATCCTTTATGGGTTCCAGTGTAGCGTGCTACTCTCCAATGAAGCGCCTCAAAACCCCATCATTGGGTAGCAAGCGCTATATAAATACAAACCTCTTTCCCTCTTTTATACCGCAACCTACCCTTCTCTATCCAAATAACTGAATACCATATCCACCACTCAAACTACTTCATACTTCACTATACTAATTTTTTCAACGCTAATCCTTTATGAGTTCCAGAGTAGCGTCCTACTCGCCAGAAAAGCGTTTCAACACCCATCAGGGATAACAGGTGCTACATGAATGCAAACCTTTCTTCTCTTCCATCCCTCCGTTACCCTTCTCACTCCAAATAACTGACTAATATCCACCACTGAAGTACTTTCACATTTCACCATAATAATTCACCACTAATCCTTTATGGGCTTCCGGAGTAGCATGCTTCAACATCCCATCAGGGGTAACAAGTGCTATATAAATACAAACCTTTTTTCCTTCTCTATCCTTCTGAATCCAAATAACTGGCTAACCTATCCACAACTTAAAATTTACTTGCATGTTTCACTATACTAATTCAACACTGGGAGAGGAGTTGGCCTAACGGCTAGGGCGCTCGACCTCGAACCTGGGGGAACTGGGTTTGAGTCTTGGTAATGTCGCCAAAACCTCCTGTGATTCTGGGCAAATCACTTAATCTCCCCGTGCCTAACAAAATGAATGTGTGTCCTCATGTAACGTAACTGGTGCTATGTAAAGCGCTCTGATACCCGGTTCGAGTCAAGTTCACGCTATATAAAACTCTGCAAAAAAAATAATAATAATCCTCTATGGGTCCCAGAGTAGCGTGCTATTTGCCGAAAAAGCGCTTTGACGCCTCGTCAGGGGTAGTAAGCGCTATATAAATGCGATTACAATACAATACTGTGACATATTTCTGCTACTTGACTGTCATTGATCGCTTGTCTGTAGTATGACTGCCCTTCTTTCACAAGTGGTACAAAAGGAGAGTGTTTGATTGGTTCAGATGCTCCGTCCATCACCACCCCTTTTTGTACCGCTTCTTTCACAAGTGGCAGCCGAGATGCATTTTGTTTAATTAAAAACCAAAAAAATTCTAACCATTTTTTGTCTGGTATGTCAGCCTCGGGAAGTATGCATGTGAAAGAGTCCACTACATGCTGTGAAAACAAGACCTTTATTCCAAAGTCTGACCTTAACCAATACCAAATACTCCAATACCATAAAATAAAGAAGTGCTTTCCTTGTACCTATTGTGGAAAGAGTTTCACTCAGAAGTCCTATCTTCTTCGTCACCAGAGAACCCATACTGGTGAGAAGCTTTTTTCCTGCACTGAATGCCCAAAGAGTTTTACTCAGTTGTCAATTCTTCAGTGTCACCATAGAAGTCACACGGGTGAGAACCCCTATCTCTGCACTGAACGTGGGAAAAGCTTTACCCAGCAAGCAGGGCTTAAGCGTCACCAGATAATACACACAGGTGAGACTGAGAATTTCTTTTACTGCTCTAAATGTGGGAAGTGCTTTGTGTACAAGTCAGATCTTCAGCCTCCTCAAATAATCCATATTAAGAAGAGCTTTGTGTTTAAATTAGACTTTCAAAAAGACCAGAGGATTCAAAATGATAAAAAGAGCTTTCCCTGTACTGAATGTGGGAAGTACTTTACTCACCAAACAGTACTAAAATGTCACCTGAAAATCCACAAAGGGTGCAATTGAGAAACCCTTTCTCTGCAGCGAGTGTGGGAAGTGCTTTGTGTTCAAGTCACATTCTCTGCGTCACCAAAGAATCCATATTAGGAAGAACTTTGTGTTTACATTAGACTTCCAAAACGACCAGCGAATTCAAAATTATGAGAAGCCCTTTCCCTGCACTGAATGTGGGAGGTGCTTTGCTCAGCAAACAGGACTCAAGCGCCACCTAAAAATCCATACGGTGGAATTGAGAAACCCTTTCCTTGCATTGAGTGTGGACATAGGTTTGTGTATCAGTCAGATTTTGAACGTCACCAGAGAATCCACACTCGTGAGAGGCCCTTTGTTTGCACTGAGTGTGGAAAAAGCTTTACGCGAAGGTCAGTTCTTCGCCGTCACCAGATAAGCCACAAAGAAGCCACGTTTATGTAATCATTGTGAAGAGAGTTTTAATCAGCCACATGTTTTAAACATCATCATATAGTCCACACAGGTGCAAAACAATTTTCCTGCATTGAATGTGTGAGAGTTTTGTTTGAGACAGACCTTCACTATCATCAGAGAGTTCACATGGATGAAGAGCCTTTTTCGTGCCCTCACTATATGAAGAGCTTGATGAATACGTGATTGTCACTGTCACCAGACTTTCCACACGAGTGAGAAGCCATTTGTATACACTGAATGCGGCAAGAGGTTTGTTAAAAAAAACTTCTATGACACCACATTGTCAACATTGGGTTGGAACCCTAAAAGCAAAAAGATAGTTTCACAAAAGACCTCTTTAACATCACAAGAAAATTCTCACCAGGACTGGGCTTTTTAACAAATCCTCAACTTCAAATGAGAATTCATATGGGTTGACATCATAATTCGAACACTAATGATGAGAAAAGACTTTTACAAAACGTTCATTTACAACATCGCAAGAGAAATCCCCAGGGGAGGTTGCAGCTGTCTCAGATCACTGCTGTAAAGAGATTTCTGAAGCACAAAGACTGCTGCCCTTAAGAAATGCTGCACTCAAGTATTTTCTTCTATGCAATAGGTGTGAAAAAAGCTTTATTTAAAGGAGATGTGCTCCAACTTGTAGAAATTCAGACTGGAATGACTCAATTTTTTAGGTCGAGCTATTATATAGCTCCGACATATTGTAGGGGAAACAACACTCTTGAACAAGGGGATTCCTCCCAATGCATGTCATCTATTGAAGCGTGACGCTTCGCCAGCGCGCGCTTGGCCTCACTCACACCACATCCCCATATGCTCGCTCGTTCCCTCCCACTCGCTCGCTCCTCCACCCCCCCACCAGGCTCTTGAAGCGCGACGCTTCGCCAGCGCGCGCTTGGCCCCACTCACACCCCATATGCTCGTTCCCTCCCACTCGCTCACTCCCCTGCTCCCCCGCCTCCCCACCCGCATCCAACTTGTTTTCATTTTGCAGCCAATTTTTGGTTCGCGTCCGCTAATGCTGCCGCTAATGCTTTTTAAAAAAATATATTTTAGTACGTGGTACTACAGCGTAACACTCTGATTCCGTCTCACCTCTCATGTGTATTTATTTAAAAAAGGCACTCAACGTCGCGATTCTGGCAAGCGCATTGAAGCCCGCAGCAGATGTTCTCTTCACAGCGTGTCGCCCCCTCCCCTTTCCTGTCACCACTCCTCAGATTGCTCACATGTGTTCCTTTCAATTATTCAGCGCAGAACCCGGTGCCTGATTGCTTACTTTGCCACACTTTACCATTTGTAATTATTTAAAACAAGCACTCAACTTCGTGTTTATGGCAAGCGCTTTGAAGCCCGCAGCACATGTTCTCTTCACAGTGCGTCGCTCCCTCCCCTTTCCTGTCACCACTCCTCAGAAGGGCTAGATAAGCAGAAACCGTCTGCCAACCGCCACATGCGCAGCCATTACAGCGCGCGCTGTGGTGACATGTCGCTGAGAGAGGCTGCCCCGCCATCCTCCCCAGGCTGCGGCCACCACCCTGCCCCAAGGACACTTCATCACAGATAAAGCTTTCAGAGGCTCTGAGCTTGTCTGTTGCCAGCTCCCTATTAGCCTCTCATCCGGCCGGGGAAGCACATGCCCGACTTTCCAGGGGTAGGCGCCTTGCAGCTCAAAATGGACTGTGATCCTTAACGCAGTCCTCCACAAAACAGGGGTGATAATATCCTAATAATTAAAAGAAACCATCTCGAGGTCAGTTGAAAAAATCAATGAAAACATTCATGGTATTCTGCAACAAAAACAATAAATTCCCAGTTGAAAATCCTCACCGAATCTTCCGTCCTTTATAACAAATAAACAAAATGCTGAGACATGCGAGTGTCAATGAGCATCCCTTATTTATAACTTACAGTCTCAGGAATCACAAACCATGAAATCTTTCAATGAAGACTAACTGTGACAGACAGGTTTTGGCCATGTCATGTGTGTTTAGAAAGTGCACTATCACCCGCTGTGGTATCCTGGTGCAAATTTTGTTTGCACCGATGATGTTCATCGCTGTGTTTCATTTGACAAAGAACGTACCACACAACCTCAGTTATTTCTGGTGAGTAAACAAAACAGTGTACGAAAAACCACTATAAAATGACGCCGACAAACGAATTACACAGAAAAATATTGCCGCCACCTCCCCATATAGACCTGCCTCCTTATTAAAAGAATTTACTTACCGCACTGTGAAGTTACAAGCAGCAATTGAAGCTACTGAAGCATTTATAGGACAAAACTGAAAACAGTAGAAACAAAAGCTGAAATACTCGGTTCAGATGTACCATTCTCTTTGGAGTTCCAAAGGATGCATATTTTCAGAGACTGTTTTAGGACATTTGTGTGATGTGGCTAGGGCGGTAGCACTTCCACCCTCAGTAAAGATTGTATGTCCTTTTAGGGCAGTCAAGCCAGCTTTAACGTTTAACAGAAGCAGCAATTATACTAGCCACCGCCCAATATGGAGCTGCCATAACTTACTATAATGATAGCCAGTCTTGCTTTAATGTTGCATTTTTGGAATGACAGACTTGCTACATGTGCAAACCGAAGGTGGTTTCCACAAGTGTCCTGAGAGCTTGGTTCACCATGTTGTAAAAAAAATATATATATCTTAATTCACCACACAAAATTCTCTTAAGTGAATATGTAGTTTTGCATAATACTGATCTGGACCTCAACAAAGTTTCCAACAACTTCACTGCCAATGACAAAGAGCCCACACCTGTAGCATCCAGTTTTTAGGTCTCGCCTAAGATCACGCACGCACTGCCTCATATGAAACCTTTTGTTACCTTATAGTGGGTTTAGAGCCCGCCCGTTGCTCACCAGTGGGTGACCTAATTGTCATACTTATTTGCCTACTTCTTATTTTTGACCTCCTGTAGGCTTTCCTTCATCTTCTTTGTCCTTTCACTGGAGCTTTGCGAAAGTTAAAACTATTGGCATTGTAAATGACAAAGCTATTAATTTCGCTATTTTCAAAACCAACACATAAATAAAATATTTGTAATTTACAATACCAATAGCTCAAACTTTCCTAATGCGAGACCTATTGCATTGCAAATGCTTGTCTACACAGTTAGTGTGAGAACCTCACGGGTTGCTCCCCCATACATAGAATTCCATTATGTGATTTTGGCTATTTTTCTTTCATTATAGACATATTTTGATCATTCTTAATTGGCTGTCATCAGTTTCACATTCTGCTCAATTGTTTGCTTTTTTTACAGTGAATCAAAAGCTAAACATACATTTCAGTGTACGTATAAAGCAAACAGGCTAAAGGCAGTCGAGTGCTTTACAGTGTGAAAGGCAACGACAGAGTGATTGGAGGGTCAGCAGGGTTCTGCGATCAGAAGTGGACTGTTCAAGCATCATGATACGTTCTTTAAAGAGGTGTCTTCAGCTGTTTCCTAAACTGGACTAGGATTAGGGCACAGAGGTGATGGGGCACAAGGCTGTCTTGAAAGTGGTTATTATTAGTGTCTAATGTAGCTGCACTTTCACTGTTGCTTCATATCTGGGGATGGTTTATGTAGTGATATGATTGTGCTTTCCCCACAAACATGTGGATTTCACTATGGACATGTTCCCATATCCAACTTGAGTGGATGATTGTAGAAAATGTCATATAATGTGTCCTTTGCACAGCATACCTTGTTTGACTTATGTGGAGTCATTCTCCTCATATTGAAGGTTGGGGGGTTGTTTAGCCTCCTGAAGTCTACAATGACAGCTTTAGGCTGAAGGAAGGTGTCCATACATAAGTAAACTTTGAATAGAGCGCATCTCCTGCTCATCTCCATTAAAACACTTCCAGGATGCTGAGAAATTGCTGTTGCTGCTTGTGAAGCCTATCATATGTGTCTAGGTTTGGATTGGATGCAGTATCCAGCATGAGACAGTTGGAGACTGTAGCAATTTATCCTTGGACCCATTAGAGAATCTCAGGGAAACGCTTTCTTTTCATATACTCCTGCCCTTTGTTTTTGATAACCAATTGAAAAATAAATATATCTTAGTGTTGTTGAAATTGCTGTTTTTTTAAATGTATTGCTTTTATTTCTTAGGTCACTGTCAGACCTAGCGGCTGGTTTCGAAATTGAATTGTTTTTCGAAAGGTCTTAAATGGGCCCTTAGTCATAAGATTGTATACAAAGCTATCGGCCTTCACAAATCACAAATATAGGATCTATAACTGCACAATACCATCGACAGTAGCATACATACTGTTGGGCAGATTTACTGTCATAACTCTACATCTATTTACCTTAACAATTGTGTCCAAGTTGCAATGCTGTGGTGAATAAAGCTGCAGACTGGTATTTAAAATGTAATATTGTTACCACACCTTTAGATGTAGGTTTACATTTTAACTATGTGTTAATTTATTGTACTCTGGAGGGCATGGATTTGATTCTTCATTCTATTTTAAGGTGACATTAATTTCTGCTTTTATATAAAATTAATTGAGGAAACCATGGGTTTCAGGGGTGTTGTGGTTGGCTGGAAATTTCACTCGTGCAGGACCATTGGGGTTCCTCTGTTGTGGTTGGTTGTGCTGGCTGTGGCTCTTGTGCCCGCGGTCCACTGGTGGTGACGTCACGTGTTGCATCGTTCATGGCATGGTCGGTGACATCACTGATGATATCTCGGATTACATCACTGATGAGATCATCCAGTGAACGTGCTTTGGTTTGTTATTTAAATATGTATTATATATACAACAATCTGCATTGAAGAAGCAGTGGATATATAAATATCTGGATAGAGGATTTAGTAGCAGTGTAATCGATTGTTTACTTGAGTAATTTATAGTATCTCACTAAATATATTGGATAGTGACTAAATTGTGTGAATATCTGTATTACTTGGTCAGTTGTTGTGTAAACTGCTGCACCAGTTGGTTACTAGCTATGTGGAAGTCTATATTAGTTAATGATTAGTTAACTGATTATTTGTAATGGAGAGTGATTGTGTGTGTGGTTCGGTGGGGGATCTATGACTGCCCAAAGATATGTGAATAGTTAAATCAGTACGTATATGAGGTTAAGACTACGTGTTATAATAGTTGTTTGGGTGAGTGAATATCTTTATGGGTGTGGTGATGAGCAAAAAAATGTCTGCAAGATTTAGAGACAAGTGTCTTTAGCGTGAATCAAGACCATGCTGTAGTTATAGAGTGAGATTGTGAGCGAGCCATTGAAACAAGTTTTGAGCCTCCCAGATCGACCATTATGGTTTTGGTCAACAAAAAGGGAATCAGGAAATTGTTACAATGTTCTGATTTGTTACCTTTGCCTCAAATTGTAAAGCGCTCGGATATCCTTCGGGATCAAGTTTGCGCTATATCAAACGGTATAAATAAAAATGTATAAATAAAACTCATGCTTTTTTCCCTCCCCATGCAAGTGTGTCTAGCAATGAGCAAAGCGTAGCAAAGAAATGGCGCGTTAGACGTTAGACGTACGGGAATATTCATAAATAAATATAAAAACCGCAGAAGTACAACCATTTTCATTAGTGCTATCCTGTTGGCAAATGACAATGGCAGTCTTATCCATATATTGACTTGCTCTTCGAGTCGTGTGATGGCCTTACCATAATTAGCTGAATAACCACTTGCGAATACCTATGAATCCATATCCCCAGGTATTTCACTGGGTCTGTGCTCCACTCCAACGTGTAGCCCAACTCTATCTGCAGAGTGTTTTCGGTCAGGGGCAGGATAATTGATTTTGGCATCTCATATTCATGGGAACACCCTTTCCGATTGAGTTTCCCCCTCAATGGGGAGCTCTGGCAACTGCGGTCAGTGGCTGAGGCCTTCTAGCTATTAGGTATTGAGGTCCCACAACTGAGGAGCCACACAAGACGAGCGAGTAAGAACCATCAGAGAGGCCATGGGTGGACAACAATCAAGTCTCCAACTCATAACCTGCATCCTGATCCAGACACCATGGCCAAAGAAAGGCAAGCGGTCCTGGCAACTTTGGCCGGGGGCTCCCCTGTAACACTGACACCATGATAAGTGGGGGAAGATAGCGGACAATCTGCTGCTCCCTTTTCTTGATCTTCTTTGATGAAAGCACGGGGCTGGGCATGGGCGGGAGCGGGGAGATTCTGGGCTCTGGTACCCTTCTACTAACTCTCTAGGAGCAGATGGCTCCGGACTCCCTGGGGACACCTGTGGGCGGGGGTCTCCCCTTATACACTGGCTCCTTGCTTACCTCCCAGTATTGGTCTCGACTCACATGGTAGTGAACACTAAAATTCTTGCATTAAACGTGAAGGGGTTAAATGATCTGATTAAAAGAATGGCTATTTTATCCTATCTTGAGCAGTTGGGCGCACACATATGCCTGCTACTTTAGACCCACCTCCTCGCCAGGGACACACACAGACTTTGATCGAAAGCTTTCCTGCACCAATATTTTTCCTCATACACCACCAAAACGGCCAGAGTTGCCATTCTGGTCTCCCGCACCTCTGGAGGCAAGATGGGCGCAAAATTAGCGGAACTTTACGCTCACACTTTCACTCTTGGTTCTATATAGGCGCCCAATGAGGGGCAGGAGGCACTCCTCTGCAGAGCAGTGATGTAATTAACGACTTTCCCGGACAAATGATGCTGAGGGGGGACATAAACATGGTATTCAACATTCAGCTGGACCGTTCAGCCCAATGGCAGGGACAGACGGGCCCTTTCACGGAACGGGAGGGAGTGGCTACATGACCTGGGTCAGGTGGACATCTGGCGTTCCCTACAGCCCCACGCCACAGATTACATGTTCAATTCTCATGCGCACAAAATCTACGCTAGAATTGACTACTTAATTGGGTCTCAATCCCTGCTTCCTTTAGTGCTTCCCTTGGACATTGTACCCTGCTCGCTCTTGGATCATGCTGCACTGACGCTTACACTAGCAATCTTCCCCTCAGACAGGCCACCAATACTCTTGGCGGCTACGTGACACACTCTTACATTCCCCGACAGTGGTACAACGTCTAACTATCAACAGACTCTACAACATAGGCATACAGCAAGACACCCTCAAGTGGATCACCTCCTTCATTACAGGACGCACACAGATCTTCTGACAGTCTCCATTCACCTTCGCTCCCACAGACATCATATGCGGCGTACCTCAAAGGCCATCCCTCAGCCCCATCCTGTTCAACATCTACATGACCAATGTAGCCAAATGGATGGGAGACAACTGCCTCCAACTCAACTCTGACAAAACTGAAGTACTGAGCTTCAGGAAAACGCCTCTCAAAGGGACAACAGCTGGTGGCCTGCTGAATTCAGACCTACACACATGCACATCGACCATAAACGCAACCTCAGCATCATCATCGACAGCCAACTGACCATGTTATGACATGCCAACACAGTTGTCTCCTTCTGCTTCCACACACTTCGCATGGTCTGCAGAATCTTCAGATGGATCCAACCAACACCATAAAGACAGTCACTCACGCCCTCGTCAACAGCTGCCTCGCCTATGGCAATATCCTCTCCACCGGCATCTCTGCCCAGCTCCTCTGAAGACTCCAGACCGTACAGAACGCCACAG
Source organism: Lissotriton helveticus (assembly GCF_964261635.1). Classification (NCBI taxonomy): domain Eukaryota; kingdom Metazoa; phylum Chordata; class Amphibia; order Caudata; family Salamandridae; genus Lissotriton; species Lissotriton helveticus. The sequence continues at coordinate 576,947,380 of NC_136067.1, forward strand.
CCAGACTCAAACAGGACCTCCCCAAATGAACCCACATCACTCCACACCTGCATGACCTCCCTTGGCCCCCAACCAGTAGAGATGCCAGTTCTAGATCCTCACACATGCCTAAAAAGCCCTCAACGATCTCGGACCTCCCTACATCAACCACAAATGCTGATTGATTGATTGATGGAAAGCAATAGATGACAGGGAAATGCACATGGACAACAGAGGAGAGAGGGGAAAGAGGGAAGGGCATCAAGGTGTCCATAAAGGACAGATAGGAGGGGCAGTTGCAAGTCAACAAATTATGAGGGGCATGAATGAGGGGGCAAGGGCACTCCAACAAACCATGGAAAGGCAGGAGGGAGAGGATAGGAGAAAAAGGAGGGCAGGGAGTAAGATAGGGGAGCAGGAGCAGCAAGCTGACCATGCAGGGCACGGGTCCTGTGCACAATGTTTTACTGGAACCAAGCTGTACCCGACTGATGAGCTCATAACTAGGATGAACCCGGTCCTGGGTTGCTTGTATTCTGGTTCAGGGACGACCTGGCTAGGCAGTTAAGGCTGGACTGTTGAAGCAGAGTCAAGACTGATTTGCATATAGCTGGGTCCAAATTGAGGTGGCATGGTTTGTAAAATAAAGATGCTTGGGATGCTACCAGAGTGATTTCCAGTGGCTGAGATTAATTGAAGCATTCCATCCATCACAGTTTTGTATGCTTAGTGGGCAGGCGGGATAGGCAATGGAAGCACAACACCTTGGAGGGCAACAGGGAGACTACATACACAGAGACAATGAAGGGAAGGTGGGTGGGGGTCAGGGCAGCAAGCTGACTATATTGGAAAGGTGGGAGGGGCAGTAGCAGCACTAAAGTCTATGCATGGAAAGCAGGAGGAGCAGCTGGAGCACAACAGAGCACGGAGGGCAGAATGAAGTGGATGTAAAATGGAACATGGAGGACAGGAGGGAGAGGTTAGGACAATAGAACTCTGACAGTGGAAGTCAGGGTGGAGGACTGGCAGCAGGGGTAGTGGCAGCTCAACAGAACACTAAGAGTAGACAGGAAGGGCAGTGTCAGGTCCATAGAGCTTGGTGGGCAAAAGGAAGGGAGCAGGGGCATGCACACGGACATCGGAGGGCAAGGGGTAGGAGGGCAACGAAGGACATGAGAAGAGGGCAGGGATAGCAAGCTATCTGGAGGGCAGTGGCAGCACATAGAACCATACAGGGCAGAAGTGGGCAGGTGCATAAACTTGCACAACAGCTGGCCAGGAGGAGATGGGTAGGGGCAGCAAGCTAACTGTGCAGGGCAGGCAGGAAGGGTAGTGGTAAAACAATGGCCACAAAGGGCTGTACAAGGGTGCAGGAGTATGGATTTGGACAATGGAGGGCAAGGAGTAGGGGAGGAGGGGCAGGAGGCCTGGACGGGAGCAGGACAACGGACAATGCTAGGCCAGACCCTGCGTCCAGCCCCCCACCACGCATTACGATGGACATCTTACTTTATGCTAAAAAAAAACAACTAGAAATTCACTGAAAAAAACAAAAGGTTAAAGTGAAGTTATAGTTAGGAATTATAATAATATCCAACTTTACATTATAAAAAACCTTGAAAGTTCACTGAACAAAAAACAAAGGTTAAAGGGGTAATATAGTTAGTTGAAAAATGTCGCGTTAAATAAACTGTTTAAAACTAACAAAACAACTGAAATTCTCCAGTTATAGGTATCTCAAGTAACTATAACTCATGCCCTAAATCAACTGTAAATTGCGCCCTCCCCATGCATAGCTTTTACCCTTGCATATTAAATCACTCATAACATATTTATTGACATTTATAACATAACTAATCACATCTGAAATGCCATCATTGTTGATAATACATTTGTCCATTTAATTGCTGCTGAGTATGCAAAGGCACCAAATCACCTACAAGATCTGTCTGTAGTAGTATTCCATAGTGCTAGCTCCGGGTGAGTTGGCAACAAGGTTGGCCGTAGGCCTGGCCCTGTTGCCAACCACCTGCTGTGCACAGCCAAAGGTAATGTGCAGTGAGGGTTGGCTGCCTGTGTGTGGGTTAGCAGCAGGGCGGACAACCCCTCGCTGTACACAGAAGAAGGGAGTTGGCTTTACATATGGTAATTAAATATTACTTCATGTTAAAAAAACAATATCCAATGAAAAGAACGAAGGTTAAAGTAAAGTTATAGTTAGGTGAATCTGTCATTGACAACAATAAAATTTTGAACTACAGAAAAGAACACAAAAATACACCAGTTATAATTAGAAGAGCTAACTATAACTTGAGCCCTCACCATGTACTGCTTGACATCACATATGACATTACTCCTGACATGTTCTGTGATATTGCTTATGACATCACTAATGATATCATCTAATGAGTGTGTTAGTTTGTCTTATAGTTTACATAGTGTCGACTAACTATCATATTACTTTTCGACCTAATTTTATACAGCCTGTGTCCAGCTAAACTGTATAAGTGTTTACAAAAAGCATGTGTTCCTAATGCACCTTAGGTGTGTAGAGGTAATGAACATGTTATAAATCTTTGTTTTGAGGAGTGACGCTGTGTGCAGGTGACAGTTGACTTGTGTTCATTATGTTCCACACAAGGTTTTGGTACTGCAGAGAAAGTTTCCAGCAGGGCAAAGATTCTACGTACTACACACCAAGTAGCGTATTGTAAGCAGCCTTGAGTTATTAGACAGAATTGTCGAAGCACTCACATTTCTACGTAACATAGAAAACTGTGTGCACCAGGTAATGAGCTTGTTTTGCTTCAGAAGATGGGCTGACTAAAGTTTTCACCACAGTATGAAGGCTGCAGGTAGTATGATCTTTAGCACCTCCAAACCTTGGTTATTTTAAGTGAATAGTCACTCTTTGAACAGGTTTTGCATAGAGTGTATACTGTTCTTAGTAGGTACTCTTTAACACTCTGTCGCATATTTCTCATGAGAGTTCCACAGTCTCCAAACAAACTGGTATAGAGCGAACTCTCTCTGAAGATTTAAATGTCAACAGTACCCACTTTTCTACTTATATCCACTTCTTTTCTCAATGTAGGTTCAGTGACTGTCAGGGGTTTTATACAGGTAAAGACTATATGTAGTACAGCATTAGTTTTCTAACAGGGCATCAGTATCTGGATGAACTTGGTTTTCCCTGAACAGTTGTATACAGATCGAACACCGTGTGCAGGAGAGGTTACCTTTTCATCTGCGATTCATAGTCAACATGAACTTGGCTACTCATGATGTGTATGGTATAGGGTTAACGTTGCACATAACACAGGCTTGCTGTAACTGTGGGGGTTGTATGTGAAATAGCAGTAATGGCGCTTCATATTATTCTGAGCTATTTTCCACCTACTTTCATAGCTCTAATGGTATACCTGTTTATAGAGCAATTTTGTACAAAAAAGCTTGGATGATGTCAGTGATGTCATTTGAGATGTAATTAGTGATGTCATAAATTACATCATAGAACATGCTCTGAACGATATATGTGAGATCATAAGCAGTGCTGTGGTAAAGCAAGTAATAGTTAACTCTGCTAACTAGAACTGGTGAATTTCTTTTTTTTTTTGTTCAAAACATTAATGTTGTCACTGACAAAAATCACCTAACTATAACGTTACTTTAAACTTTGGTGTATGTATATATATATTTCTTTACTTGGTGTCTAACACAGCATTCCCTTGGATTGTAATATGAAAATATTATAAACAACTCCAGAATTATGTTTTTGTGGATTTCAAAAGAGTCAATGTTGATTTGCATGTGAATTCACATAAACTACTTACCGTAATAGCCATACAATACTGTGTTCTCAATTTGAATTCTTGTAAGATTGTTTTCAGCCCAGTCCTAATAGGAACATGAAAATTAAATTTAGTGAGCAAATTTAATATAATATCATTGAAAAGGAACAATAGTATTATTGCAGCGCAAAAATGAAAAAGGGAACGCTATTTACATGTAAAATCAGTTTCCATAATGAGGATTTTCATCAAGTTCATACACACATTATCCTTGCAACGCTTTCCTATTCTCAAAGAGATAAAGCTAAGCACAAGTTACTACTTGTGTAACGATATATCTGTAAGAGACATTAGTTAGTGATAGATTCCTTACCTTAGAATATCCCCAGGCGTCAGACTGGATCTGGAAAATTTTGCGTAGCAATACCCCTGCGCGACGGCAGGCGTCGTCCGCGGCTCCGCGTCTGTCGTCGTTAGCGCCGGAATAACGTCGTCGGAGTACTTAGACGCCGCCCATGCGCGCTGACGTCAGTTCTGATACACAGCTTTTCCGCGCCAGATACGCAGAGCCATGATAGAACCAACACTGCTGCCATGAAACTAGGGCCCTGAAAGGGGATGACCTTAACCCTAGATATCAGTTCGCAGAACGGGGAGGATGGGTGGGTCGTAAGGAATCGATCACTAACTAATGTCTATTACAGATATATCGTTACACAAGTAGTAACTTGTGCATCTGAAAGAGACACATTAGTGATAGATTCCTTACCTTAGAATAGACACCCCAGCAATACCAACCCCGGTGGTGGGTCTGCGAACCAATAATCACACCAGAAAGTCCTGGAGGACGGAACGGCCAAAGAAGCCATCCCTCCGGACTTGGCTGTCCAGGCAGTAGTGTCTTGCAAACGTGTGCAGCGAGGCCCACGTAGCTGCCTGGCAAATGTCCTGCAAGGGCACTCCCCGGCCCAGGGCAGTGGTAGTCGCCGTGGCCCGAGTGGAATGAGCCCTCAATCCAACAGGGGGCTCCTTCTTAGCCAAGGAGTAACATGCCTGGATACACAAGATGATCCACCGGGAGATGGTCCGCTTGTGCACCGCCTTTCCCTTCTTAGCGCCCACGTAACCAACAAAGAGTTGGTCATCCACCCGGAACTGGTGTGTGCGATCCAGATAGTAAGAGAGCGCACGTTTTGGGTCCAGACGGTGGAGCCTCTCTTCCTCTTTCGAGGGATGCGAAGGCGGAAAGAAGGTGGGCAAGGTAATGGACTGCCCGATGTGGAAGGCCGTGACAACCTTGGGCAGAAAAGAAGGTCTTGTCCGCAACACAACCTTGTCCGGATGAACAGAGAGGAAAGGAGGTGTGGAAGAAAGAGCCTGGAGCTCACTCACTCTCCTGGCAGAGGTGATGGCAACCAGGAAAGCAGTCTTCAGAGTAAGAAGACGGAGAGGACAGTTATGGAGCGGCTCAAAGGGAGCACACATTAGGTAAGTAAGAACAAGGTTCAAGTCCCACATCACGAAAGGAACAGGAGGGAACATGTGTGTGATGCCCTTCAAAAACCTATTTACAATAGGGGACTTAAACAAAGAAGGCTGATCAGGTAGCCTTAAGAAGGCGGAAAGAGCAGAAAGGTAGCCCTTGATAGTGCCCAGATCAGAGACCTGCTGGGCAAGAGAAAGAAGGAAGAGGAGAACCTCAGAAAGGGGTGAGGAGAGAGGATCCACAGCCTTTGCTGTGTACCATGCCACAAATCTGTTCCACCTGAAATTGAAATTGAAATTAAAATACTTATAAAGCACACGTTCACCATGCGGTTTCTTGGAGCTAGGAGCACAGACCATCAGACAGTGGGGAGGACGAACTACTGGTGGGGGAAAGCTTGGGCAAAAAGAAAAGTTTTCAGAGCTTTACGAAACTCAAAATAGTGAGAGGAAGACCTGAGGGAAAGGGGAAGGGTGTTCCAGAAGGTGGGCGCAAGTGTAGAAAATTTTGCACCACCTGACCTCTTCTTCTTAAAGCGAGGAACAATCAGAAGGGATTGTGAGGAAGAACGCACGTCCCTGCTAGGGTGATATGCCTTAATCTCAGAAGAGATAAAGCCCGGGGCCGTCCCCGCCCTCGCCTGGAAGGTGATACAACCCATTTTGAACAACGCTCGTTCCCGGACAGGCAACCAGTGCAGAGCTTTGAGCAGCGGGGTGACATGGTGAGGCTTAGACAGATTATACACAAGTCGGGCTGCCTGGTTCTGCACCGGTTGAAGTCTCCGAAGGTTATACGCGGGGACACCGGTGTACAAGACGTTTCTGTAGTCTAAACGGGAGATCACCTTCGCAGACAGAATGAGTTTGAGGGCACTGAAAGAAAAAAAAAGGGACACCTTACGGATAGTGCGAAGAGTGAGAAAGAAGGAGGAAACAACTGAGCTAATCAGAGTGCAGAGTGAGATGAGCATTAAGTTTGATTCCTAAGGTTTTAACTGAAAAAGAGGGGACGAGAGGGGAACCCAGGGAAGGCGGTCAAAAGGAAGAATTCCAGGGACTGGAGGTACCACCCGTCAGAACAAACTCGGTTTTGTCGGGGTTGAGTTTTAGATGATTAAAACTCATCCAGTCCCTGATGAAAAGCATAATGGAGTGAAAATTGTGAATGGATTCTGAAGAAGAAGATAAATTAAAAACCAGTTGAAGATCGTCGGCATAATTGTAAATACTGACATCCATCTGCTGAAGAGCAAAAATAAGAGGGGAGACATACAAATTAAACAGCAAGGGAGACAATGAAGATCCTTGTGGGACTCCACAGTGAACCCTTTGAGAGGGAGCGGAGAAGTTGGCCAGATGGACGGCCTGGGTGCGGTCCCTCAGAAAGGAAGCCAGCCAGACCAGGGCGGTCCCCCCGATGCCAGCCGCCCTGACACGGGAAAGGAGGATGGAATGGTCCACCGTGTCAAAGGCGGCGGACAAATCAAGGAGGACCAGTGCCTGGGGCCGGCTGGCATCCATGCTTTCTCTGAGGTTGTCCATCACCGAGAGAACTACGGACTCCGTGGAATGTGCTGGGCGGAAACCCGCCTGGCGAGAGGCTAAACAGCCGTTTTCCTCCACAAAGGCACTGAGAGTACGGGTGATATGACGCTCCAGGATTTTGCTTAGGAAAGGGAGAAGGGAGATGGGATGGTAATTAACAAGCAAAGATGGGTCTGCACCAGGCTTTTTCAAAATGGGGATAATAGCGGATTTGTGGGGCTGGGGAACAATGCCATGGGCCAGGGAATTGTTAAGGAAAGTGAGCGGAGGGACAGGCTGAGTAAATTTGTTTTAGAATATGTGCAGGGCAGATGTCTGATGGAGAACATGACTTTACCGTTGAAAGAAGGGCACGAAAAGATTCTTCAGTCAAAGAGGGGAAGTGGTCGAGATGTATTCGGGGAGAGAAGGGCTGTGGATCCAAGAAAGAAAGGGAAGGGGGGGCAACATTAGACTTAATGACAGCAATTTTCTCTATAAAATGACTGTTGAGTGAGTCACAGAGAGTCTGGGATGGGGAAGGTTTAAGGGTGACTCTATCCGAGAAAGCTAAATCATGCACAACAGAAAATATCTCTCTCGGCTGATTCTCGGCGAGCAGAATTTTGGAAGAGAAATATTCTGTTTTGGTACGGAGAATGGATTTTTTATATTTATTTAAAAGCGTGAAATATTGAGTTTTAAAAAGAGGGCAGTAGGCGCGGCGACAGGCGCGGTCCGCTTGCCGGAGAGCCAGTTTTACCTCTTTGAGTGTGGCATTAAACCACCTATTGGCGTCGTAATTGCGCCTGGCAGTGACTCGTCTAAGTGGAGCCACCTGGTCGCAGCCACTGCTGAGCCAATTATTCAAGGAGTCCATTTGAGAATGAAAAGGGGAATCAAGAAAATCGGGACAAGAGACAGAAAGGGAGGAACAAAGAGATGTCGTGTCCACATGAGTCCAGTTGCGGGCTCAAACGTTCCTGGGAAGGGGGGGGTTTTACGAGGCTGGGAGATATAGAACAAGCATTTGCAATGCAATAGGTCTCGCATTAGGAAAGTTTGAGCTTTTAGTATTGTAAATGGCAATGTCTTTTTATTAATGCAGTAGTTAAGTTTTGTTTGTATAAAAAGGAACATAAATAAAAGGCAATGTCATTTAAAATGCCAATAGCGTAAACTTGCGTAAATGCAAGACCTATTGCATTGCAAATGCTTTTATTTTTATTTTTATTTATTATCACTACGAGCCCTACTTGCCTTGTGCACAGTTGCTGAAAGATTTGGGATTTGATGGTTGGAATCGCACGTGGCAAGCAAGGCCTACATCAGAAAGGAAAGCAAGGGAGTGATTTCACAAATTGAAATAAAGCTGATTGAACACCAATAAAAGGGAACGAGCTGGGATTAGAGCGAGTACGCGGTAAGAAATGGCAATTGAAAGTGCGTGCAAAAAATCCTGCTTGTGCTCCCCGCAGTCTGTTCCTCGTGACGCACTTCATGAGCAGCAGTTTGTGGCACTCGCTTTTCCCTCTAAATGAAAGCGCATTTGTCTGCGTATTGCAAAAGCGGAGATGTTTGTTTTCAGGGGGTACATTATTCGTTGCAATTTATGACACCCATAAAATATTTTGCAGCCGCTCTAGGCAGAGCGATGATTTAACCTCGGATTCGCTGAAACACTCCTCACCTGGCCTGTTTTTTGATGAACACAGTGAGTTTCTTTAGTGACCCGTTTGTTCAGCGTCCCTGGCACTGGCGTCTCTGCAGATTGCACAGAAATGGTGTTCTGCGATGCAGTATTGTTTATGAAGCAGACACACTTGACTTCGGCGCTGTGGATTCCATAACAGCGTGGTTAATAAACTGAAGACACATTACCTTGTAACAAGCGCATGCCGCTAGTATTGCTTCGCACTTGAAGCCCTAGCAAACACACATACAGGGCCCACCTGCTGAGAGTCTGGAAAGGCAGAAGGGCTTTTAATAGGCACAGGGGTGTGGGAAACACTACATTTCTTTGGGAATGGGGGACAAGAACGCTCTTGGGTACCTTTCATTGACCCTGTAGAAAGTGTTTTTTCTCCTCAATAACAGCTAACAAGCTTGTGGCAGACCGGGTCGGAAAGAGCCTGCGGCTGCTGGCACCATGATTATATTAAAGCTCCCTCCGGCCAATATTATATGCCTGCTACGCCTGGAGTGCCCACAAAATTGCCTGCTCCCTTCAGCTCGAAAAACATACTCCTCGCGCTCGGCGGCACTGAGACGTGCGCACGCAATTACAAAAACGAAACCTATCGTGGGGCGGGACTTCCGTCTTGTGAAGCCCGCGCCCACGGAGTGCCTGGCAGTGGTGACGCGGGGCTCCCATGCCCGAGGGAGAGCGCAGCGGAGGCTGCAGAAGTCCGGAGTGGCGGTAAGTGGGGCTTAGTTGTAGGGGGGAGAGGGGGTGCGCTTGTGTGTGTGTGTGTGCGCATGTGTTTATGTGTGCGCGCATGTGTTTATGTGTGGGGGGGGAGAGCCGGGGGTCTCTGCATGTGTGTGTGTGTGTAGGTGCGCTGGTGTGTGTGTGGGGGGGTCTCTGCATGTGCGTGTAGGTGCGCTAGTGTGTGTGTAGGTGCGGCGAGGGGGGGGGGTGTGTGTGCGTCTGGTTGTGTATGCGTGTGGCTGTGATGTGCGCATGCGTGAGTGTGGGTGCGCGTGCACGCAGTGAAATCCAGCCGGAGAACGCGTGGCACTTTCTTGTCCTTCATTCCCCCGAGTCAGCTAGCTATAGTTCTCCACCTGGACCGCATCCTTCGGATGCGTGTATTCCAGGCTCGACCTAAAAAGAAATTAAAAAATGATCAGACCAGACACATGGGGAAACCACCGGGGGAGAGACGGGACAATTGAGCGACCAAACCTGGTCTAAGATATGACCGTGAACGTGAGTGGGGGTGTGAACATGAGATACGAAATTGAGGGAACAAAGAGAGTCAGAAAATTCTTTGGAGGAAAAGTCCTCAGCCGGATCCGAGGGCCAATAGTTGAAATCTCCAAGTACCAGGATGGAGGTATTGTTCACTGCCAAGGTGGCCAGCAGGTCTTGGAAAGCAGGGAGGAAGTGCGAAGCAGATTGTGGGGGACGGTACATAAGCAAACAAGTGAGAGGTGGCGAAAAAGATGCAGATCGGACCACTAAATAGTCGGCTGTTGCAATAGGAGAGGTTGGTAGTGACTGAAAATCAATATCGGCACAGGCAATGATAGCAACACCGCCACCCGCCTTACCACCCGGTCTGTCGGCACGGATGGCATAATAAGGGGAGGGAAGGGCAGCCAAAAGAGTAGGAAGTGAGTCTAAACAGAACCAAGTCTCCGTAAGGAATAATAGATCAGGTTGACGCGTGTCTAGCAGAACAAAAAGTTCATGAAAATGCTTTACCGCCGATCTGGTATTCAAAAGAAGAACGGAGGTTACAGGGGTCACAGGACAAGAGAGGGGCGGCTCAAGGGGGCCACAGGCAGGAGGAACCGAGGCCAGACTATGGGGGGTAAGGGCAGACGGCGTGAGGCCGAATTTAGAGATTTTGGCAATGATGGAATCTGCCAAAGTCCACGGGCCCCGCATGGAGTAGAGTTGGGCGGGTGTGAAAGTTAAAACCTGCAGGCGTATACCGACTTTGTGGAGGGACGCCTGGCTGCCAGAATGACATTACAGACTTCGGGAGGCAAGTCAAATGGCCTCAACTGTCGCTGCTCAATCTCCAAGCTGGTAGATGGAGACTGGACAAGTTCGGGTGGAGGACCGTCCCCTGCTGCTGCGACAGAAGGTCCTCCCGAAGAGGCAGACGAATCGGGGGATCGACTGACATGCTGAGTAGCTCGGGTTACCAGTATCTTCGTGCCCAGTCCGGAGCCACAAGGATAACTTGGGCCCGGTCGCGCCTGATCTTCTTCAGCACTCCGGGCAGAAGTGGTATAGGTGGAAAGGCGTACAATAGAACGCAACTCCACTCGCGACGAAAAGCGTCTCCGAGCGAGTGCCGCCTTGGAAACTCCAACGCGCAGAACTGATGACATTGCGCGTTCTCTTCTGTGGCGAATAGATCTAACCAAGGCTCTCCCCACTGCTGAAAGAGGCCTTGCGCCACGTCCGAGTTCAGACGCCATTTGTAATCCATCAAGCACCGACGGCTGAGTTCGTCCGCCCTGGCGTTCAGAGAGCCTGCCAGGTGTTGAACCACCAGGGTCACGCCCTGATGTTCCAGTCACTGCCAGAGGCGCAGAGCCTCCTGGCATAGGGTCCACGACCCCATCCTGCCCTGTTTGTTGCAGTACCACATGGCGGTGGTGTTGTCTGTGAACACCTGCACTACACTCCCCCGGACAGAGGGGAGGAATGCCTTCAGTGCTAGTCGGATCGCCCGCAGCTCCAAAAGGTTGATATGGAGCCGGGACTCCGCCGGAGACCAGAGGCCTCTGATCTCCGACTCTCCCATGTGGCCTCCCCAGCCCTGGAGGGACGCGTCCGTCACAACCACGTGCTCGGGTGGGGTAGGGAGAGGGATCTGCCACTGACCCAATTGCGGTCCGTGAGCCACCACTGCAACTGTCTTGCAGTGCCCTCCGAGATCAAGACATGATCGAACAAGTTGCCCTGATGCTGGGCCCACTGAAACTTCAGGTCCCACTGCAGAGCCCGCATCCGCCACCGGGCGTGATGCACCAGAAGGATGCAAGAGGCCATCAGCCCCAGAAGCCGCAGCGTCAACCAGACCGAGACTCGGGATGAAGGCTGAAAGATCGGAATCAGAGCCTGAATATCCCGAACCTGCTGTTCGGGGGGGTAAACCCGAAACTGCACCGAGTCTAGAACCGCTCCGATGAAGAGGAGCTTCTGAGAGGGACACAGGTGTGACTTCGGCACGTTGATGGAGAACCCCAGCAAGTGCAGGAGGTCGGCCGTAGTCTGGAGGTGGCTGACGACTGTCTGGGGCGAGCCCGCCTTCAACAACCAGTCGTCGAGGTAGGGGAAGACTGACACCCCTAACCTGCGCAGATGAGCTGCGACCACCGCCATCACTTTCGTAAACACCCGTGGGGCGCTGGTAAGGCCGAAGGGGAGCACGGTAAACTGAAAGTGCTCGTGGCCTACCGTGAACCGCAGGTAACGCCTGTGGGCCGGCAGGACGGGGATGTAAAAATAAGCGTCCTGCAAGTCCAACGCTACCATCCAGTCTCCGGGGTCCAGGGCAGCTAAGACCTGAGCCAAAGTCAGCATCTTGAACTTCTCCTTCCGGAGGAAGCCGTTGGCGCTCCGTAGGTCCGAGATAGGGCGTAGGCCCCCTTTGCCCTTCTTGGGAACCAGAAAGTAGTGGGAGTAGCAACCACACCCTACTTCCGGCCCAGGAATGTGCTCGATGGCCCCCTTGGCCAAGAGGGCCGTGACTTCCTCTTGCAGAAGTTGCAAGTGATTCCCCGACACGCGGTGGAATTGCGGTGGCATGGCTGGAGGGGTCGCCTCGAAGGGGAGGGAGTAGCCCCTTCGGACGATTTGCAACACCCACCTGTCCGACGTGACAGTGCGCCAGTGGAAGAGGCGAACCCTGCCTCCCACTGGAGTCACATGGGCCTGAAAACACGGACTAGGAAGGTTTTGAGGCAGGTGCTGCGGGGGGAGGTGTGGACTGGCCTCGCCTGTTTCGCCAACCGCCGCTACGGCGGTTTCCACGGCCGCCACCGCGCTGTTGAACATTCTGCGGTGCGTGGCTGGCAGCTCGTGTGGGGACGCCCCTTTACGTGGCCACGGAAGGAGCCAAAGGCACCCGATTGCTGGCGTGTGGCCGAGAGGCCCAAGGACTTGGCCGCAGCCCTGGAGTCCTTAAAACGCTCAAGCGCATGGTCTGCCTTGTCGCCAAAGAGGCGACGGCCATCGAACGGCATGTCCAGAAGAGTGGCCTGGACATGGGACGAAAAGTTGGCGGTCCTCAACCAGGCGTGGCGTCGAACCGCCATCGTCGTTGCCATCGCCCTGCCCAGTGAGTCCGTGGTATCCAGCCCACACCGGGTGGAATATCGCGCTGCATCTCGACCCTACGCAAGGGCTTGGGCGAGTTTAGCCCGGACCTCCTCCGGACATTGTGGCAGCACGTCCACATCCATGTCCCACAGGGTGTGGGTGTAGCGGCCCAAGAGGCATGCGGTATTGACAGACCGCAGTCCCAAACTCAGGGACGAGAACACCTTCTTCCCGAACTGTTCGTACCTTTTGGATTCCCGGAGTCGTCGGGAATGCGGTCTGGGAAGTAGAGGCCTGGATGACTAGGCTCTCGGGGGTGGGATGGGTGGACAAAAAGCAAGGGTCGCCCGGGGCCGGGCGGTAGCGTCTGGCCACGTTCCTATCCACAGGCGGACCTGTGCCGGCTTGGACCAAGTGCCCACAAGAACGTCACAGAAGGCCTCATTAAACGGCAGCAGAGGCTCACTGGAGCTTGCCTGTGGTTTAAGGACCTCAGTGAGGAGGTTAGTCCTCACGGCCGCGACGGGGAGCTCAAGGTTTAAGGCCTTGGCCGCCCTCGTCAACACTACACTGTAAGCAGCCCCCTCCTCCGTAGCCACGGTGGGAGGGGAGACAAATCCAGTGTCTGGCGAAGTGTCAATACCACTGGCCTCCCCAAGCTCATATGTCCAATCCTCCTGAGACTGGCACTCCTGTGCCAGAGGGACCGCAGACCCCTCCCAATCACCCTCGTCACCCGTCTCCTGTAGAACAGGGTCAATTGACAAGGCCTCCTCATGGAAATAAAAATCTCCAAAGGCCGTCGGAAGCGGCACCCAGTGGCGCCGCTCCTGCGCCAGAGTCAGACCGAAGGGAAGAGTGGGGACGGCGTCCACAGTGGGCGCTGGGGGCGACACCTGTGGGGAAGCGCCGACGAGGTCGTGAGGTCGACCGGCGACGACCGTGATCCGGAAGCGGATCCGGTGAGGTCCTGCGGCGCCGGGACCGAAGTCGCCGGCGGTGCCGGGGCCGAAGCACCCGACGGCGTCGGGGCCGAAGCACCCGACCCGCTAGGGCCTCCAGCCGGGGCCGTTGGGCCCAGAGGCGCCACGGGACCCGGCGAGAAGGGAGGGACCTCATGGCCATGAGGTACCGCTCGATCTCCTCCGGCGTCGCGTCATGCCCAGGGACCTACATCTCATTTACCGATTTTTGAATACCGAATCGGTAAATGACATTTACCTACATCGGGCCCCAAATCCCTTAAGCTGTTAGTGGAAATAATGCTGTGATGATGCTTTAAGATGATGCTTTTAGATACGTCGGGGCCTTTGACATGATTCATCACGATATTCGCCTTCAGCATCTGGTAAAGAGCAGGATTAGTGGTCGTGCTTTGGCCTGGCTTTAATCTTTTTTAGAAAACCGAAAGCAAATTATCACGTTGGCGCTTTTTAGATCAAAGGAGAAACTGATTAAATAGGGTGTCCCCCAGGACTCCTCACTTAGACCATCTCTATTCAATGTGTATATATCCACCCTATTTACTCAAAACCACAAAAAGGCCCCTGGGTCTAAGCAATATGGAGGCGTGCTGGTGTGTCCTTGAAAGATTGGTGTAGATCAACTAAAGAGGAAACCAAAGTTAAAAGGCAGTCCCAAAACATAGGCGTGCTGGTGTGTCCTTGAAAGATTGGTGTACATCAACTAAAGAGGAAACCAAAGTTAAAAGGCAGTCCCAAAACATGATTATTTTCTCTCACATGGGAAGTTTTGGGTTTCACTACAAAAGCAAACGTCTTGAAGAAAAAATCATCAAATTTGGCATTTTTTAATAGAAATGTTATATGTGCTTTTCAAAATCTAGTACCATTTCATCCAGTAGTTTGACATTTTCGAAATACAAAAATCCCTTTAAAATGCTGGTTTAAGGGGTTAATTTTCGGCATTCCTGAATATCAGTTAGAAATATGGCACAGTGCCTACTGGCTACTGGGAGCGAGAGGTCTGCTCTTTGTAAATGTGACATTTTGAAATGGCAGGAAATTAAAATGAATTGTCAACTTAATCATTAGGGTAACTTTTCATTTTAATTTTCTACCATTAAAAAGCATTTAGAAACATCATTTTGTTCTCGCACTCCAATATTGAGTTGACAAGGAATTATTTGTATAAAATACATCAGTACTTCAGCTCTTCACCTCCGGGCCCTGGGTCACAAAGTTTACGCCAGCACTGCTCATTATCAGGCCCTGCTATCTAGAGCCTGAAGAAAATAGTGTAAAATAAACACAGCCTTCCCTTAACTTTAAAAGACCATTCTGCATTGTGCATAAAAGCAGGAACGGGCCTGACCATCTCCAGAAGCCTATTACAAGCTTGGTGGCTGATGCTGATTAACGTAAAGGAGAAGCAGAGAAAGGTCCATTCACTATTGCTAGCCTACGGTGCCTTAAATTATGAAAGTAAATCTCGAATAGATATAAACAGAGGAATACAATTTAAAAAAGTGAAAATATTTAAAATGTGTGGAGGCCTGTGATATTCTTTAAGATTGTACCCAAGTTCCCTTCTACACTCTAGCTGGCCCATTCGTACTCACGGTCAGACATAGATAAATTCGCCACAGGCCCTGCAACGAGAGTTGGTAAAAAACAGCTCATTTAGAAGAACATCAGCTGTTCTTTAGGAAATATAAAGGAATTGCTATCTTTCAGGTTCACTTTCTTTTCAACTTTCTGTTCATTGAAAGATCAACTATTGGTTGATAAGAAAAGGTAAACTGCAATACATTTATGTTTAAAATGGTACCTCAACAACTCAAAAAAGGAGGGCAAAGACAGTGTTTTGGTGAGTGCAGCAATCAAGTGAGGAGGGGCTGTGCTTAGATGGGTTTGGCTGGGTGGCAATCCTGCCTTCTCCTCAAGCTGTTTCTGATCTTCTGAACGACTCTGGTGATCCAAAGAGTCAAGGTGTCTGCTCAGGCTGTCCACTCTGGTACTGTTAATCACCACAACATAAGCTATTAATGGAACACACGCCTTTCTGTAAAACATACTCCAATAGGTCTATTGTGAGTCAGAACAAATACCAGGTTCTGTGACCCCTTACTTCCTTATTATAAGAGGGATGTGGAATTATCCGTGTAGATCGCTGTAACACTGGATGACACCACTGGCAGCAAGGGTTTTAAATGTTAGAAAGACTGCCTTTAGCTTCAACACATTTATGGGAAGGTTTAAATGTGACCTTAAGCACAAGACACTGCTTGCGAGTTCCCACAATGACTCACCAACTGCTTTCTGGTAAGTTAATGCATACTGTGCTTTGTGAATAAGTGATTTCTCACCAATGGGTTGAATGTATGGGTCCACCTTTACAAAGCTGGGACCAGGGATCTCAAGTTGGGACAGGCTTGGGCTGTTCCTTTTGATCTGCCAGATGGAGTTACAGGGAATGCCTGTGAAGAATGGCATGGAGAACATGACCTCTATGTAAGATTTCTGCGATGAAAAATGCTTCTGGAACCATCAGACAATCATATTTATGAAGCTGTCCACTGTGTAGCTGATGGACATTACCCTCATTGGTGAAGGTAAGGCCATCGCCACTCTGAAATTCAGATTTGTCTCTTGGAAGTCATCAAGGAACATATGGTGTACGTCATTGAGAACCCAAGATTATACAGGTGTATTTTGGTTATGGCAGGGCCAGAAATCCTCTCTTGGAGTTGGTCAGAGACAGTCATTCGGTGGGTACAGCAGTAGACTTTCTTCTGCCACAGAAAGGCACCCACCAAAACAGGGTCTTGGTAAAAGGCCAGAGGGTGCATTGAGACCAAATGACACTGTCCTGTTGTAAAGAACATGTCCTTGGAAGTAAGCGTCATGTATTTACAACAAATAAAATGATTGCATTGGATAGTGTCCAGGAGTTGTGTCTAATTTGTTTCTTGAACGTCTACAGAGGAACAAACAGTTTGTACGACTCCAATATCGGGCAGAGTCATCCACCCTTTTCCATTGCAAAGTGATAGTGGCCGTAGGGTGTGGTCCAGCCACCAATCAACATGGCTGCTTACAGCCCAGAACCACTCCTGCAGACTATCATCCTGCATCTTCCTTAGACCGTAGCACCCCCTGGTTGCATCAGCTCTCGGAGCCTCCCCACCCCCTCTAAAGGAGCGGAGGCAGAGGGGTCCCAAGATTAGACAGAAACAAATTCAGAGACACCCAGGCTTTACTTGGGCAGGCTGCTGTTTTCTGAGAGTGGGAAACTGGGTCTCCAAAGCAAACACAAAGAGATAATGGGCGGAGCGCTGAAACTTTTCAGACACTAACCCCCAGTCACAGATCTGGGTTGAATCCATCATCGTTCTTTAGCTCACTTCACCACCCCAGTTCAGACTGGGGATCCAACCACCGGGCCCCCTTCATATGCAATCACACTCTCACTAAAAAAATCCATTCATTAAGTGGCGGATCTCATCCACCAGTATTGCGCAGGGCAGGCCTCACTGCATTGGAGGCTGTATTCCAATGCAGGCTCAGCCCAGCTCTAGGGTTGACTGCACTGAACACTTGTGAACCCCCAGAGAGTGTGCCAGGATGGGGGTGTGCATACTGGGTCATCCCGATTGACGGGTGTGAACTGTTGTTTTGACAGCCGACTGGATATGGCCTTCCATAAATGGCAGGCACCCTACAAACAGCTACTACTCGCTCTTGCTTATTGACATTACACCTCAAGAACAGTGTTGTGATCTGTCCAAATAAAGAGACAATATGGAAAAAGCTGAGCAAAAACAGGGAAAGATCGCCTTTGATCACAAAAAGACTATGAACTCAGCAGAAGAAGCTGTGGCAATACTTTGCTCCCTATGCTTTGGGAACGTGGAATGTTTATAAAGTTTCACAAGAGTACCCGGGATTCCAGTAGCCATCTTGGAATCGGAATCGAGTTGGACCTATAAATAGGACACCCTTTTTCCATTGCCTCTGCTAGGCAATCAAAGGAGAGGAGAGACCTATCTGCCTGTTCCAAGTTCGGCAGCCAGCGTGAGTTGGTAGCTTATTGGACATGAGATTACTTATGGAGGGGTAGAGGGAAAGAGAAGCTGTTAGTGTAGCATGCATATAATCATCGAAACAGTTTAGAAAGCCTGAAATGAGCATACGATTCTAGAATAGAGATACTAATGGTATGGCCCTAGTCGGCTTGCGGCCAACCTCACTTTTACATGTGGCCTCTTGGTGAGCAGCAGAACTGGGCTAATGTTTACGCAACTGATGGTCAACATTCAGTAAGAATTTGAACAAATGGGCAAGCATATGTTAACTAAGGAAAAAAAGGAAAAGAAACACCAAGGGTGTCTTGCACCAATTATCTTTAGGAATACCATGGTTAAAGACATTCCATAAGCAAGCAAAAATATGATACCTATTCAAAAATCAAAAAAGTTCATTTCTCTAACAAGTGCAAGTGTTTCACCTTAGTAAATCAGGTTATATCACTGCATTTGGTGGCATTTGACAGAAGTGATAATTTTCAAACAGGAACTGAGAAAAGAAAACATTCATATCCTCCCCTATCTCGGACAACAATGCCCTTAATGAGCCAAGAAGCAAGTCAGTTGTCATTGGCACACTATGTGGCCTGGATTGATATTATACATGGAACACTATAGTCCATTAAATCAAACACAAGAAAATAATTTATACAGCGTACATCCTGAAATTATGCATTTCAAGGTGCACTCAAATGTGATAATGAAGAAAAAGGAGGCAAGGTGAAATAAAACAATTGACTAGGCTCACACAATTTGGTCCAGCACGGTTTCAGATTGTGCAATTCTGCCACTAGATGAGTATCTCTTTCGCTCTCTTGTTTTACATCAAATGTTAATAATTTGTATTTAATTCTTGATGCACAAGGTGAGACAGAAGCAACATAAAGGCTTGGTTTATTTTGGGCTAAGTGGTTCAAGAGATCCCTCGAGCTCAGCCAGAGGCAGACATGTGGCTCGAGTCTTCAGTGGCACGCTCACCTCTGTCACATATGGTAAATAATAGGACAAAGGCATAGAAAGGGTATGATTTGGCCATGGTCACCTAATTAGTCAGAGAAGGTGTACCATGATCAAAGAATTTTGTGACACAGGAGTACCAACACTACATTGCAGGGCTCATTCACGGTTCATAACTTTCTCACTACACCACATCTTAGTGAGTGGACTACGAGACAGGGTGTTCTCTCCCCAGGGGTAAAATGTAATGATTGTCGGGTTACAGTCCTGTTTCCACATACTTACCCCCAATGTTTAGTTTGATTTAAGTTCTTTCAATCTCTATGAAAAAGAAGGAGCAGAGAAATATGTTAAAAAGTGGCTGCCCAAGACCACACATTTGTCACAAGCGGAAGTTGGGATAAAAAAAAACCCTGCCTTCTGTTTCCATATTTTCCATCATGCTCATTACACAACTAGACGGGTGTGAGGGATTCTGATGGAGAGACTCAGGGACTACTCACACTAGAGAAATGCCACTGAGGTTTGGAATTTGCCCAAACATTTGATACAGAGCTCAAAACCAGCATTGTCTGTCCCCTTCAGTGAATTGAGCACCTTGCTGGGAGTCTTAAACAAGGATTGTTTTTAAAGAACTCCCTAATTTAACTAAGCTTATTTCTAAGCACTCCTAATGTTTACAGATAAGAGTCTTGGGGCCATATGCATCAAGGTACCAATTAGCGATTCTGTAATAGCGATTTTTAAGAAATCGCTATTTCAGAATCGCTAATTGGTATGTATAAAGAAAGTTGCTATTTTTTAGCGATTTCTTGATATTCCTTAATTGTGAATTCGCAAATTGCGAATTTGCAATTAAGGAATACTTTCCCATTCATTTCTATGGGCCAGGAGGCCCATAGGAATGAATGAGGAGTTATTCTCAATTTGCGATTCGCAATTTGCTAATCGCAAATTGAGAATAATTTCAAGGGTGCAGGGGTGTCCAAAGGACACCCCGTTGCACCCCTGAAATATGCATGGGTGCACATGTGGCGCACATACATGCACTAAGGGCATGTATGTGCGTCACATGGCACTTTGAAAAATGCAAAAATTTGCATTTTTCAAGGAATTCGCAACTTACCACCAACTAGAAGTTGGTGGTAATGTGAGATTCCTTAAGGCCATTTAGCAAATTTCTTTGGCTTCTTACATTGCATTTAAGGAATCACAAAATTTGAGATTCCTTAAATGCAATCGCAAAATAAGGAATCACAAATTTTGGGATTCCTTATTTTGCATGCAGATTTGGGTGATACATACCATTTTGCGAAAATGCGTTCGCAAACGTTTATGAACGCATTTGGGCATGATACATATGGCCGTAAAGGCATAGGGAAACTGTGGGGCCCAAGATTCTGTTTCATTCCAATTCAATATTCAAGTTACTTCCTGTGTTCACTTGAAGTAATTGCAGAAGCTTTTGGTGCACCTAGCATTGAAGTGCTATGTCGTGCATGTGTTCAATCCCAAGTATGAAAAAGAAACTATAAGAGGACATTTCATTGTTTGGAAGGGTTATCACAAGGGTACGTTTGGACAAGGAGTATAAAAAAACAAATCAGAGTAGGATTTAAATTAACCTAATATCTGTGCTCATAGAGACCAAGAAAGATTTAATGATTCAAATAAATACCAGTATTTGCATTAATCACAATCCATCTCTAATTACTTAGTGAGGCCATCGTGCTTCCTAGACACCCACTTCTGAAGACTTTTCCTTAAAAAGATCCAGCCCCCCTTCCTCACAGCCAGTTTCATTAGAACAAACTATAGAATGCACAGTTAGCCTGTTGAACAGATCGGGACAGAGGGAGTAATTAATCAAAGCAAGAGATGGACTGGGACTAAGGGAATCAACTATAAGTAATTGAAGCATTATTCAGTATTGTTTGACAAAGGTAGAGGTGAAGTCAAAGGGGTTGCTCTGCAAATTTCAATTAAGGATGCCCCCTGTGCCTCTACTAGCAAAGCAGACATCACCCTGATTGATCTATCCTAGGTTCACAATGGGGACGGGACACCCAATTTCTTATAAACTAAGGCGATTAGGGAACAAATTCATTTACTGAGGGTCTGTAATGAGGGCTTCCAGCCTCTCTGGCTGGTCCAAAGTTAAAGAATAATGAAGAAGAAGCTCTCCAATCAATTCTCTGGAGATAGATTAGGACAGGTCTTCTAACACCCAAAGAATGAAGGCTAATTTCTTTCGGTGTCTCTAGACTGGGGAAAAAATTGAAAAATTACCTCCTGATCTCTATGAAATGGCAAATGAATCGTAAGGATAAAAGATGAAGTGGGGAAAAACGATTCTGTCCTCCAATTCAGCAATGAAAAGTGGTCTACGGGACAAAGAACCTAGATTCACTAAAATCATGGCTAAAGAAATGGCCAGTAAAAAAAACACCTTCAAGTTAAGGATTCTAATTTCCACGGATTCAAGATGCTCAAAGGGAGGATTTTTCAGAGCTTGCAGGACTAACAATAGATCCCAAGCCAGACAGGGAAGCTGTAACGGAGGACAGATATTACTGAAACCCTCAAATAATATCTGCACTAAACCCTGATGATCCTCTGGATTATATCAGGAGGCTCTGAAGGCTCGGATGGCTGGCCAATGGATCTTAAAGGTAGAAACACTGAGAAAAAACAAGAAGCCATCCCATACAAAATCCAGAATCTGGATCAAACCTGTACTGTATGGAGGCAACTACTTAGAAAAGCACCATCTCCTGAATGTTACCCAATGCTTTAAGAAGGAGGAAAGAGATGAAGCTATCCTAGACGCTTTAACAGAGCTCGCTAAAGAATAAGACAAACTCCTCTTTGTTAGGAGGGAGGGCACAATCACGAGGAGTCTTTTCTGTTCTATCCTCATCTCCTCTAGTAAATGAAACCAAGATGAGGGAAGCCAGGAAGGAGCAATCAAGACAAGCTGAGCATCCTCCTGCCTCACCCAGACAAGGAACCTGAGAATCAAAGGAAACAAAGGGAAAGTATAGCAGAGACCATTTGGCCATGGACATGAGAAAGCACTGATGACCAAAAATTGGTCTTCTATACCCTCAAGCAAAATTGAGGAAGGAGGGAATTTTGGGCTGGTGTGAATAAATCAATTGTTGAAAGCCCCCACCTCTGACAAAGCAGAAGAAATACCTGGGGAGACAGGCAAAACTCGTTGGATGTTGGGATCTCCTTGCTCAATTTTTCTATTACTACACTAGTGATGTACATTGCTCTAGGAAAGCTGATCTTCTCCTAGACCAACACACATATCTGACCTGAAATCATTTACAGCAAAAGAGCCTTCATTCAATCCTGGTTGATATAAGATTTCACTGTCACATTGTCTGTTCTGACCACAACTGACTTACCCAATAGTAGAGGGCAGAAGGTTAGAAAAGCCAGACAGATTGCTTCTGGCTCCTTCTTGTTGGATGATTTCACTCTCTGGGTGAGGGACTATAATCCCCAAATGCAATAAGATTCTATCCCCGCACCCCAAACTCGTTTGCTGGCACCCAGCGTCACAAATATTGGAGGCTAAAGACATAAAGTAACCCCTTTCTGAACGTTCTCCGAGTCCATCCACTGCAAACGTTCCTCTTTCATGTCCTGAGGAATAGGACTCCTGAGTGAAAAATAGGCAAATAGGAGACCAATGCTGAAGAATATGCTTGTTTTATAGAAAACAAGGAAACCCACTAGGTAAATAAGGACCATGGGTGTCAACTTTAAATTAGAACCAATGGTCCTTAAAAGACATTTATAACAAAAAGGATGAATATAGACCAATAATTAGTTCTATATTTTAGGATGTCCAGCTGGACAACACAATTTAATAAATCAAAGGAATGTTTAACATATTCAAGAACAAGCAACAATAGAGTAGGACACAGTCATGTATCCTACACATGAAAACAAAAGACAATTACATTCGAACATATAGGGTTTTCAGGCAAAAAACGGCGGAGGCTTAAAGTCAGTAACAATAAATTTCAAGCTTTCCAAAACAGTATCCACACTGGTTTTAACACAATGGTTTGACGTGTGAAAATGTTACATAGGTCAACGACGTTTCGATCCCTTTCAAAAGGATATTGGGATCATCATCAGGACGGTATGATTACATGCCTGAGTGTCACAAGCTGCCTTGGGTTTTAAGAATAACGCCTGGCAGGCTGGGTGACCGTTGCAAAAATTAGTGCCCGTAGAGCAAGGACCAGGATACTGTGCTGCTCGGCTCAAAGGAGCCTGTATCTAATTTAAATGAAGAATATGCTTGATCAGCCTGTTCAGATAGAACATTAACCATGGCACTGGAAACGCCTTTACAGCTGGGTACTGCTGAACCTACATCCATGCTGCTGCTGGTGGATAGTCCATCGCGATGAGGTCGGAGATAAGGCTCTGCATCTTCACGACTCTCTTGTCTAGCACAGTCACGAACCCCTAGTCTGTAAAAAAAATGGCTCCAATAAAGATTTGATGCTAAGTGGCTACTACCTGAGACTTATTGAAATTTAGGGCAAGAGACCTTCTCCAATTATGCACACAGCATCGGGAATGGAATGCCCATGACAATCGGGGCTGACCCAACCATTCTCAAATATAAGAACGACGAGAGACACAACTGTTGAACAAGCATTGAAAATGCAATAGGTCTCGCTTTTGATTAAGTTGAAGCGATTTGCTTTGCTAATGGTATTGTATAGAAAAGCAAATGGCTTTAACTTAATTAAAGGCGAGACCTATTGCATTTTCAATGCTTGTTTTTTTTAACTTTCCCAGGCTTCTACTACATCTGCTCACACTGCTTAGGCCCATTTCACTGCCAAGACAAAGATGTCTTCCTACAGAAAAGGCAGACAGCTTCTTACAGTATGCTGTAATGCTTGCTTATTATTACTTAGTTGTATAAAGCAGATGATTTGGCCTTAGTTTGTGGAATTTCCTATTAATACCTCAGTACATTTCTTTGCACTATGTAGGCATTATCGGATTGGTTTTTTCAACTTAATCTATTTGGTTAATATGATCAAATTCGAAATGATGTAATAAACATTGCATGTTAATATACAAGAGCTATGCAATGTTTTACTACTAGACAGGTGCAATTATCTTACAGACAACAGGGTCATGATTTGAATGGTGCATAGCACCGGGCCCTAAAGTTGTCAGAACTCCTCTAAACTCACAATATTGCTGTATTTGACTGCTAAACAGGCAGTCGCAATTGCAGTTAAAAGGAACTTAATTTGAATGGTACAGCAGGTGCAGTAGCGCCAAGGCAAAAGCTCTAGGTAAAAAAAAAAATAGGGGCCAGGGCCCTCGTCAAGAGGACACTGCAGCTTGCACTATTAATTGTCCCTGCCAGCGCTGCCCATGAAAGTAGCAACACGGCTACCAATCATCACACACATTGTGACAATACTATTCCAGGCCCCAAAGCTACAGGAATGGTTTGGGTGGCAGGTATTAGTCACTGGTAATGTATATATGAACAGCTTTTGTTGTACTCAGACTGTCATAAGCATTTGTGCTGACATGCTTTATTAGATCCAGAGGGAAAGGATTAATGATGACTCCAGTGCTTAATTTGAGCTAGTGGTTACCAGTGCTCGGCACCAGCACTTAATTGTCAGCACAGTGAATTATCTATCACTTTCTAAGGAACCGGTATACCTTCCAACTGTCACTATATTTAAAACTCTGTGTTGAAGCGGAAAATTGGTAGTTCTGAAAAATTAAACATAATACATGTGTAATCAATGTTATTTAACTTGTGGCATAAGCTCACTTTCTCTATGGTAAGGAACAGCCTCCTAGTTGTGAAATCCTGCAAACCTGCTGTCTGCCGCTGCAATACATTCAAGACAACTTTTGCCAAAACTATAATGCAACTAACAATCATCAGTATTACATAACTGACACTGAATAACAATTAGTTTCTTCCCTAAATATCTTTGCTACCTTAAACATCTTACGTGCATGGTGACTATATCAAGAGTCTTTTAAAGTAAGAAAGCTTCATGTAAATAGAATTCAATAATGTTCAACAAAATAATTAAATTCTTTACTTCTTTAAGGTGTTTCAGTAATGAAAACTTTCGAGTTTGTTTCTCCAAATAGAATGCTTCCATGTGTGCAGTTTCCATTTCCAAACATGTTTCTTAGAAAAGAAAAAAATGGCTTAACAAATAATTACAGCATATTGTGGTGTGTTATGCACCTTATCTATGCATCACAAGATACAGGTGTGAGGAAAGGAAAAGTAGGTTTTAGCAAAAATACATATTAAATAGCTGCTCCTCAAAGCAGCAAAGACAAGGGTGGTGACTGAATATCTTAAAGTAGTCCTGCATTCAGCTGATCTACTTGGCAATGAATTACAGAGCTGTATGACCGCAATTTTGATGGTCCTCCATTGAGTCTCTGTATCAGCAACAAAATAATTCGAAATTCGCTGTCTAGTTCACCAAGTCATCCGTTACGTCAGTACACTACACATCAATTTACTTAACATTTAAGGAAATTCTAGTGGTGTAATGAGCAGGAGCTCCCTCCTTCTGGAAATCTCTAAATGAAGGGTCTCTGCTGCTCAGAAGCAATCGTTCGCAGGAGCTGCCATCTCCTCAGGTAACTCGTTGGCTCAATGCTCACATGTACAGACAAATTCTGGTTGGGCAATAAACTTTTCCTAGTTTTTGACAACCTCACCTCGGACTCACTACCTTAGTTTAATCGTCCTCTGCCATTTCAGAGCAACTTTTAAAAAAAAGATTTTTTTTAAATAAATTATTTGACATTTTCTTGTATACATTTCGCAAAACAAAACAGTAAGGCCTCCTGCCCTTCATGCCTTAGCCCCCCTCTTCCCACTCCACCCCCAAATCAAAATTGAAGCCTATTGTTGAAGAAAGTCAAGAAACAGAAGGCAAAATACATATATGGGCAAAAGCATACATACACATACATCGTGATTTACACCCTTAATTGATAGTAAGAAAAAGAAAAAGAAGGACGTCAGGGAACGAGCTCCCATCCTCCTTATCTCGAAATGGCTTCGATAGCCTCAATCTCATTAATCCACAGCCTAATGGGGGCCTAGATCTCAGAGCTTCTCAGAGCTTCTTTTCTGGGCTCTAGGTCTCCTTCGTTCATATACGGCCATTCCCCATCGGTATACTGCTAGAAGTCTGCCCAGCCATTGGTGCTCAGATTGTGGCTCAGAATGTAGCCAGAGTCTTAGTACAGTCATAGCCGTAAATAGGAATATCAGGGTCGGCCAAGGCACCTCCAGATTGCTCACACTTAAGACTATCAACTGGGGGGTCAAATCGATCGCAAATCCCAGCTGTTCTTCCAGGCGTTTAGCTACATCCACTTTAAGAGTATTGAGCTTGGGATAGGTCGTGAACATATGGACGATATCAGCTGCAAGGTACCCACATCACGGACAGTGAAGACCAGAAGTTCCGCCCCCCCACTTGGAATATCTGAGCTGGAGTGATATATAAATTAAACCAGGTTTTAAAGCACTGTATCTGCTTATTGGCCGCAATGAATGCTGTTTGAGCCAAGCGGAGCAAATCTTCACACTCTACAATCCCGGCTTGTAAGAAGTCCTGCCAGTGGTCCATATGTTTCATGAGATCATCCACCATTTCCTTATTTAATCATTTATATATAGTAGCCAATGTTGGTGGAGACCTCAGCAAAATGTCTATCAGCGTGACCCTAGAGAAACCAGCCTTTCCCCCTGACTTTTTAACCAAGAAGTCTCTTACTTGCAAGTACTTAAAAAATTGGCTGTTCCCTATCCTGTACTTATCCTTAATTGCATCGAAGGGTAGTACCCCCCCCCCTCTTCCACGAAGTCCCCGATTTTCCTCAATCCCCTCTCATCCCAATATTTCATGTATCCATCAGGAAAGATGGCTGGGAGTAAGTCATTGTTATACATGGGAGTGTATCTGTTACCCAGCCCTGTCCAAACTTCTCCGAACAGCTGACCATGCCTTAAATGCGCCAATCAAGATCTTGAATCTGACCCTCTTAAAATAAGCAAAATCAATATGGAGCATGAGACATCCTCTAGCCTCTGTTCCTAATATTAGTTCATATATAGAGACAGAAGGCTCTTCCTCTAAACCAGCTTGTTTCCCTGTTAATAGGCCTGCCATCTGGTGCAGCATTGCTTCCCAATAGTATAATTGGAAGCTGGGAACAGCCCAACCTTCCCGATCCCTTGGGAGAGTCAAGAATTTTAAAGCTCCCCAGGGGCGTTGGACGGCACATAACTACCTAGAGATCAGCTGGTTTAAGGCTTTGAACCAAAAATGATTAGCGTCTAAGAGAATGGCTCTAAAGAAGTATAACATTTTTGGTAAGAAAATAATTTTAATAGCATTACTTCTCCCCATCAGTGTAAGATTCAAATTATTCAAGCTAGCAAAGTCCGTTTTGAATTTCCGGAGCACTGGATCCAGGTTTAACTCAACAATTTTCTCCACTCCACATTCGCCGTGATCTCTTCCCCAAGATACCTGGCATTCAGGACTACTCGGTTATCATTTAATTGAACTGTGCTGTCCTTCACAATTTGCGTCTTGCTTTGATTAAGCTGATACCCTGAGAAGTGCCTAAAGTTGGCAGCTTCCCTTTCGATTTCAGTAAGGGCATCCCTCGGATTTGGGGTAGTGATTGCCAAGTCATCTGCATTGGCTAGAATTGTGTATCACCCCCCCTCCTTATTATGCATAACCAGAATTCCATTGTTTCCCTCAATCTTCCTAATTAGAAGATCGATATAGAGGGCAAACAACAAGGGGGAGCAAGGGCACCCTTGTCGTGTACCCAGAGTGATCGTAATTGAATCAGACATACCACCCATTGCCACAACTCGAGCAACTGGATTCCGATACATGGTCTGTACTGCACTGATAAAACCCCTACACAAGCCTTTCTTCTCCAGTGTAGCCCACAGAACAGACCAGGAGACCCTATCGAAGGTTTTGTGCGCGTCCAGCAAGATCAACGCCAAAGGGTCTCTGGCAATCTTTGAAGAGTCAAATGAAGCGATGGTTCTCCTGATTAGGTCAACCGTACTGTGGCCAGGGACAAATGCATGCTGGACAGGGAAAACCAGCCTCTTAATTACTTTAGCCAGTCGGCTAGCTAAAAATGTGGCATATATTTTAATATCGCTGTTAATCAGCGAGATTGGGCGATATGACCCAAGTTCGTTAATGGGTCTGCCCTATTTTGACAGACTTCCATGACTCAGGCGCCCCCCTCCGATTGTGCACTTAAAAATATCTCCCTCATAAATTGGTGTAGGCAGGGTGCACATTTTTTATAAAATTCACACGGGATTGAGTCCATGCCAACCGCTTTCCTTGCTGGAAGTAAATCAATTGCCCTCCTTACATCATCTTCTGTTATTGGTGCCTCTAAAAACTCTTTCTCCTTGAGGGATAATCGTTCTGCTGGTAGGCCCCTTAGATAGTCCTCTTTTTCTTTGTCCTCACAATAAGTGTCCTCAGTGTATAGCAGCTGGTAGTACCTCTGAAACAAGGAGTGCACAGCAGCAAGCTCTGAAATGAGGCCATCAAGCGGGTCCCTAATTTCAGAGATGCCCCCCTGCACTATCTTTTCTCTGGTGCGTACGGCCAGTAAATGACCGACCCTTTCGTTGTAGGCCATAAATCTCCCAGCAGATTTTTTAGCTGAAAGATCAATTATTGCGGTTTTCCCTACTAAGACTCTAGATTGTGCTTCATCCGTGTCTCCCCCTCCTGCAATTGTCTCAATCAGTTGATTTTCCACTGCCGCCAACTCCGTGTATAAGTGTAGTGTAGTTCCTATTTTCCCAATAGGCTCTGCGCATTGGAATAATACCTACAGCAGTAAAGGCCTAGACCAGACGTTAACTAGGTCTACTACTGTCGATACTAGACTTAATTTTTGGGTTTGCCAGCTTAGCTCAGAGTTCGCTAGAAACTTTCTCGAATGTTCAAGGAGGACTTAACTTCTCTGATTAGACAAGAAGGGATTTAGTTTCTGACAACCATAGAACATGACAACTTTGCTCTCCCCTAATCAAGAGTGTATCTCCAGAGTCGTGTGAGCACAAGGCAATTATTTTACTCAGTCAGTACGTGCATTCTTAGTCTCATCAGAATGTAGAGAAAAGGAAGAGAGACGGGCGTGTTCAATTAAAAGGTGTTATTTATTGATCAGTCTCTTTTCTCATACATGAGAAATGGATCGATATTATTGCAATACTTATAGTTAAGTAAAGTGCATACATTAAAAGCAATAGTATAAAATAATACTGTAAAAACATTGATATGGTTTCTGAGCCATATGATGTTTTAGAATGATTAAAATATATTTACATACACATATACATTTGACTAAACGTACTCAACTGGTGTTTCTAAATACGCCTACCCCGTGTACCTGACCTAAGTCTAATGCGTGGGCGGGAATAGAAAGTTACAGTTTAAGTTAAGTTTGTTTATGCCAAGTGAATAACTAAAGAATTCTCTGTGAGGGGTTATTCAGTTCTGTACCTGGAAGTTAGGATGAATGAGGAATGGTATCTCTTTCTCTGGTCTCGATATTCCAGGCTGCCTGCGAGGGCTACCCGGAAGCGCCGGTGCTGGGTCTCTCGGCTTGAGATAGCAGCGCGTCTCTCAGCGCGTCAGGAAGGCGGGGCTGCTGCCAGCGGGGTCTGCTCTGCTTCTGGGCTTCGGCAAGTGTGGCTGCTCCGTCTCGTCACCACGCGTGTGTTTGCATAGGGCAAGATCGGCAATATTTATAGCTTAAAGGTGCCGAGATTGACGTAAGGATGGACATAGATACGTCAATAAAGATGTCATACGACTTGCTCGTTAGCACATTCTTTACTAAAGTTCTCTGTGAAATCAAAACAATGGCCGCACGGATTTTCCAGGTTGTCATAGGTTTGATTTGTTATGAGAACGTCGTATGCCTTATCAGGGGCTGGAGGAATGTCGCTTGTCTAATTAGATCTCAAGCGTTATGACCTAATCAGATAACACGTTCCTGTGCCGTAGTGTGACTGCGTCAGATAACTGTGGTAAATAAATAAATAATACCCTATTTTTGACTAGGCATATATCATAACAGATAGCTCAATAAATAAGAGTCAAGATTCGAGGTAGTAGGAGTTTGCAGGTTTAATACAGCATAAGGACAGGAACAGGACAACCTGCATAGACAGGGGCCCGGCAGCTGCCGGGGCTAGATCTGGGATGAGCGCGCTAACTTTTAATAACAATACATGAGCATTTATACATAACGCAAACACATAGCATTACATTGCAGTAGGCGTAGCAGTGGGTGGAGCAGAAGACGTGACGCGTAGCAGTCGCGAAAGATAAGAGTAAAAGTAGGTGTAACTGGGCGTATACATAGACATGTGGTGCAGACGTAACAGAATATGTCATGAATGGGGCGGAAACATTGGAGGGGGCTACCTAAGGAGCCGGGACCTCTAACCTGGTGGTGCGCGCAAACTGGCAATGACGTGTTACTAGGAGAAGCTGGGGGCTATGAACTCTGTGCTAGGAGCAGAGACTAAAGTCTGGAGGGTCGGAGCGACATGTACCTAAACCCTATCTAGTATCTAATGTTTAGGGAACATGTTGATATAAACTAGAAGTCATGAGGGGAAAAGCTAACTTGACTTTAAGACTGGACCATGCATTATTCTACATGTAGTGCGTGATGAAGAATATTAAATGACCATTAAATACAGTATTTCTCTAACGTGGAGACGAGAAGGCTAGACAATGACGGAAACTATTGATGCAGTTCAGTAGCTTAGGAATGCAGAGAAGGAGGACTGAACTGATAACTGGACTTTTGGCAGACTCAGAGGCAGAGCCAAGCTGCACCGGGCACTGCGAGGCAGGAAGTAAGTGAAAGGTCGAGGATACAGGTGGGGGCTGGATCGCTCCTCAGCAAGGCTTCAGGAGACAGGAGCTGAATCTGATGTCCGGGCCCTTTTGAGGCCTGGAAACGGGGACTTTATAATGAAATAACGTGCACACTGAGAAACGTGGCAACGTAGCTTTACATAGGCCTGATATTCGTAGTATTCACGAGGACTGAAAACTAGCATACTAGAGGTGGACACAACTGTAATTGCGTCATTAATCGGACATGGGGAATAACATATGCATATTGGTCATGCACACATAACATATGATGGATGACACGTAGGGACACAGAACATGACAAAATTTACTTTTAAATTTAAATTTAAAATTTACTGCATCATGGGGGCTTTTCTTGCCTCATGGGCTGACTGTTAGTTAACTTGATAGTTAGTTTAACCAGAACAGGGTCAGGAATAGGGGGATTGATTCAGAACCTATAGGAATACACGACACCCACTCCACGCTAACTATGGTCATATTTACTAATCCATGCATAGTATAACATAGTACAACATACTATAGAGTATAGTGTATACCTTACCACCCCAAAATACATAAAAGCATTTTGAAATTTTCAAATATACTGAAAAATTGCAGTCATATATATTGTATGCACTTAAGCTATGAATTAAATGCAAAAGTAAACACGCATTTGTATGCATTATTGCTAATTTGGTATTTGAGAAATACACATGAAATGGCTCTTAATATGGCTATACAGAAAGGAAGTCCGAGACCATTTCATCACATAATAAAATATTTATGAACATACCAGCGGGCAACTAAAGATCATAAAGTATCTAAAAATAGAAATCTTAGTTCTCTAGGAATAGTTTCTTACTTTAAGCAGAAGATAAGTGTCCCGAAAATTTTGTAAAAAATAATTAGGGGCTGCTAAAAAATTGCTGTCCGTGAACTGGTGGGAAAAATTGTTCATGTGACTTTATTTTTAAAGTTGAAGGCCGAATTCAGGGAACGCCGTGTGCGAGCTTGCTCAAAAGTCTCTATTTCTGTTCTGGAGAGAACATCATATCATTAAGGCTTTCGAAAAAACTGTCAACAGCTTCATGGGAAAGTTCCACTAAGTCGGAAATAGGTGTAACCATGCATTCGTGCGCATGATTGTCTCCATTGACATTCTGATTCGCATTGCTGACAGAAGGTCGTACCTGTTCGATGCTGCTTTCATCTTGAACTTCACTACTCTTCAATCGTAGTGGTGAAGATTCCACGAATGCCGTCATCAGGATTGGCAGCCTTTGAGGGCAGCACAAAGCATGAACCTTGGTAGGAACCAACAGTGTATCTGCATCCACCGGCGCATCTGATTGTAGCGTCAGACAGGTGTCTAACACGCATTCTTCTCCGCATAGCAGACACCTTAGTACAGGTAAAACACACCTTTGCCACATTGGTCGAAATGATAGAAACCAAGTCATGTTCAGGTCTCTAAGCCGGGAGAGTCCCAGGATTTTTGATATCCGGTCCCGGTATCCAATGGCTAGGATTGTATCTTCCATTGTCGCGAGAGTTTGATCTGTGACATGGGTTGCCATAACGAAAAATAAGGACTAAGAATAGGATTCCTGCAATTAGTCCCAGGATCAGGGGAAGTCCGCCAAAAATCGAATGGACGAAATCTGGAAAAATACCCAGTATGGCTTTGAATGGTGTTAATGCCATCGAAAATACTGTCTTAAATACCCCTGAGATCCCATTGGTATCAGAAATATTTAAGATTTCGCTCAGGATTTCCGCGAAATGTACGGGGGAATTAGTTGATAATAATGTATGTATCTCTGCAGTCGTCCTTGCGACTTGTAGATCATACGTTTCTTTTGATGACGTGAGCCTTGTAGCGTCTGAAGAAGCACTGTTTTCATTCTGCTTAAAGTATCTATTCAAATAGAAGTAATTTTCAAATTGGGCCATGCCCTTGCCTCCCTGTCTGGAAAGGAGCTGGGGAACAAAGAACGTCCACAGCACTTGACCTTCGCAGTCGTAGTGACTAGATAAGGAGTCCCGGGCATAAGACTACAACATCTGCGGTCTACAATAAGAATGTAACTCCCATTATAGAGTCTTTGAAAGAATGGTTCTATTTCAGTTGCAGGTGCGCCTTGCTGGTGACATGAAAGGTTGTATGAATTCCCTTCACAGGCTCCGTGCAAACTAATACCGTTACACAGAAGCGTGCCGCTTAGTGACATAGCACAATTGTTGCCACTAAGAAACACTTTCTGTCCTTTATTACTGACACATGCATGTGAATAGGGCAGGTTCCAAGTTGTTTTAAGGTACCCCTTTCCCAATTTCTCGTACATGCCAGCCTGTATATATTTTTGGCAGTATTGAAACCTGAAGGTTGAGATAGGAATATTTATGATTCCGTGTATTATCCATTCACTGACAGGTCGTTCTGACATTGTCATTGGTAATCTTTCTAGTTTTTCAATGCTCAAGATTGTATAATCAGCACCCTTTTGCGCCATACCGATTTGTCTATCAGTAAGGTTAAAGATTTGGAATAGTGACGTTGTGTTGATTAAACGCCAAGGCACATAGCCTGAACGCAGATTTTGTAACGTCCAGCCAAGCTGTACAATAGAACGCAATTGTGACTGTCCATGTTGTAATAACAGTAAGTCTTGCGATAATATATCGATTGCTGAAGACACAATGCTGTCCAATGAAAAAATTCTGGAGGACAGAGTCATTAACCCATTGTCCACTACAGAAAGTGATTTTTTCAAATTAATACGGTCAATTTCCCGTATTCTCTCTGCTGTTTCAATTTGAGTAACCTTTCAGGCCTCATTGTATGCTGCATATACAGAGGCTGCTATGAAACGCTTTTGACGCTGTTTGCGTGGTCCCATTATGAAATCACGCAAGTCAGCACCATCAGTAAGTAAAGTTAGGTGTTGCTTAATTTCAGGCAGTGTGGAAGTTTGAAGCCATTGGAGGCATAATTTGCCCACACTGTAGGTTGTTATTATCCCTGGGTGATGTCTTTGAGGATATCTAGGGTCTGGCCTGGTCATTTTGAACCCCTGTGTTTTGTTCAGGAATCTATCTTCACAGTTATTAGTATCTGTGGGCCAGATCAACCATTGTTTCCAATCAGGATGTGTTCTGTTTTGGTTTAATATATGGTTTACGTCTATCTCTTCATCTGTATCAGAGCTATTGCTAAACATTGTTGGCTTTGGAATAGACGGTTTATTTAAATCTTTGATTTTGGCTAATCCAAGACAGGTGGTTTGTTGAACAGTGTCATTTAAAAATATCATTTGTTCTGGGATCATGCAGGCTCTAAACAAAGCTTCTATACCCTGTACTTGCCATTCTTTAGTACCCCAAACACTTTTCAAATCAACATTTTTGTCCCAATAATCAAATCCAAAAGTATTCATTTGTTCAAAGAATGAGTCTGAATAAATCAATTTTGTGTTGGTTATCATGGTTTTCATCCCTGTCTTGTTTGACAATTTAAAATAAAATGTTTCAGCATTACTTGTGTTAAAACCTGAAAAATATGAATATTTGTCATATACGGTTCTAGAGCTCCCTTTTGGAGGTGTAGCACAATGTTCCCATTGATTATAATTTAAAACATTTCTAGGTTGTGCAGATTTATGTAAAAAATGGTTACCATAATGGTTATAGCAATACATACTATCATAATTTGTAGAACCTTGCAAATAATCATGTTTTGTAAATTTAGCAGACATTACTAAGTCAGACATCATGTTATTAATGCTTTCGAAGTCCCAATCATCAGCAAATGAGTTTGGTTTTGCAAAGTCACTCAAGGAGATCTTGATTTGGTGTGGATATTTCAGGATCTCGACCGGACCATAAATTTCATAGTCAGTGTTGTCCCAGGCTACCCCACCAGGTATCGGATTGGCTGTGAAGTTGGCTGAAGAAAGTTCTCTTTTCTCGACGTGTGAAGATGTGTGTGGTTTGAGGATCAAGTTGATGTTCTGACTTGCTGTGTCCATTTTAGCATATTTTCCCTCAATGAAGCGTCCCAAAGTTAATACCATGATGAGCCAAAGTATGAGGATAAATGCACCAAAACCCCCCCAAAATTCAATCCATGGAGAAATCAGATACGTTTCTTTCAGTTGTTTCAAAAGTTCCTTAGCTTTGTCTTTAAAGGATTTTGATGATGGCTGTGTCTTTGATTCACTGAGGCTTTCAGAGTAATCATCAAAGTTTATGAAGTAGCCGGATGCAGTTCTGTCAATTGTTCCAATTGGTTCAGGATTTTTGTCTCTTGCATTGTCACTTGGTACTTCAGTATAGATTGGTGTGTCTCTGCTAAATGTTTTTATTTGGGTTTTCAGAGGTCTGAGTTCTATTGCATTGTTGCATAGTCCTTGCTGTTCTTCTGTAGGCGTTTCGAATGTGATGAGCCTCTTCGTTAGGACCTCTGTACTGGTAGCAAACCTTGGTGTTCTGCTACTTATTGGGAGTCCACTTGGCCTACTGTTTGTTATCGGCCACATGTTGTGGTTTTACCAGGTCGATGGATACAACTCGGTTCTCCTTTTTACCAGCAAGTGGCGGTAGTACAACTGATCTTGTCCCGTTGACAGACAAGACAGGAACTGCTTTTCTGTAAGAAGGCCCAAATTCCTTCTTTACCGCGATCTTCTCCCTGACTAGATCCCCGACTTTTGGAATCCAGACAGGTCTTGCTGGGACAGGTGGTGATTCTTCAGTGGTTGTTGGCTGTTGTTTCAACTGTATGTTGCTCAGGTCTTTTCTTGTTTTGTTTAAGTCCTGCAAAATAGCCAAACGGTCTTTGATATCAAAGGTTTTTTCTTTCACCACTGAAGTCTGACTATCAAGGTCAGAGATCATCATCCTAGTTCCAAATAATAATTCGTACGGACTGAATCCCTTCAGAGAATTTCTTGGCAAGTTATTTAGACTACGTTGGACACTTATTAGATGTTTGACCCACCCAGCTCCCGAACCTAATACCTTTCTGCTATAGATTGCTTTCTGCCTTGGTTTTTTCTTTACACCATCCCGTACCCTCAGGAAGGAAGTGAGAAGATTCCCGCTGGGCTGTGCTCATTTGGCCATGTTTCCCCCCAGGCTGGTGGGCCTGAGTGAAAACAATGGTCGAACGTAGCATGCTCTTAGCGTATATGCCATATAGACTCGCAAATCTTGTATAACAGTCCGGACGTCAGCCGAGTGCTGGTGATCTACATTATAAGTGGAAACTAGCCTGTATATGTTAATCGCAAGCCATTCTTTTTACTGGTAATATTATCTGCCTTGATACGACGAGGTATTAAACTGTTTCTCTCCCCACTGCGATCTCTGTTGCAGTTTGGGCAGTTTTTTACAAACATGGTATGATGTAGGCTCATGCCTGGCCACCAGTACCGTGATTGTAAATCTTCCAGAGAATCTTTTAGTTTGAGGTGTCTGAGACCCTCGCCCATATGTGCGTCTGCGATTAACAAGCTTCTCCTGTCCATGTTTGCAATCACTTTATCCCCCACTCCAGGGATTCGAGCAAAAGGGACGGAGTTTGCATCGATTATGTATGTATAATTGAGTGGATAGTTGATCGGTAACGCTGAGCAGTCGCCTTTTGATGACGTTTTCACCGCCAGCAATGTTTCACCGTCAATGTATTTTAATGTACGCTTTTTTCGAACTACGGGAGCCGAGTTAGTGGCTGCCGCTGCGGCTGTTTCAGCCAATGAATTCCCTGCAACGTGAACGCCATCACGCTGGTGACTCAGTGAGTGTGTCACGTGAGTCTTTGGTAGTTCTTTTTGTAAAAGAGCTATTTGTTCCCAGAGCAGTTTCTGCTTTATTGGTGCATCTGTGTCATCTTTGTAACCGTTTTGAATCCATGTCTGCAAATCCTTGTTGTATGATTTGACGCAGTAATACGAATCTGACACTATAAGTGTCGGGAATTCGCGATCCGCATTATCTAGCGCCATTTTTAATGCTATTATTTCAGTTTGTTTTTCTGAATTAGTTTCTACCGAGTGTGATTTTGTTAATAGAGGTCTCAGTTTACCTCCGGGCCACACTTCTTTTGTAATCTCACATGTGGGGTTGTATGCTTGTTCTCCCCAAACGGAGGGTTGAGCATGTCCGTCTGTATAGATTACACAGGCGTAATGTCGTAGAGGCAGAATGTCGATTGGCAGAGGATATGTTTTTTTATATTCTAGATTTTCCATTTCTTCTAGTTCTTAGAAAATTGTTAGCCAGGCTATACTTGATAATTCATATCCTACGTACAGGACTTTCAGATGGGCAATTCTGGACTTTTTAAAGTTGAATTTGTAACCCTCTGCAGCGAACCCAAGTATTATGGTGTTCACTCTTTTCAAGTGAGTCTCCAAGTCATCATCTGTTAAGTAAATGTCATCGACATAAGATAATGCTTCATCATCATATAGCTGTAGTAATTCTGTTACTCTCGCTGAGAATACCCCCGGGCTGTTCTTGTACCCCTGGGCTAACCGACAGAATTGTTTTTGAGTGCCATTTACTGAGAATGCAGTTAAATATCTGCTCTCTGGTGCTATGTTTTGACAAAAGAATCCATTGGAGATGTCCAAGGTTGTTTTGTATTTTTTGCGCACTATGTTATTCATTAGTGCAGCATTGTGTGAGTTTTGCACTGCAAAAGTTTTGCAACATGTGTTAAGGTGTCGGTAATCCAAAACTAGACGATATGAATTGTCTGGTTTGGACACCGGAAACAAAGGATTGTTCATTTGTGAGGTGCAAGTTTCAATCACCCCCTGGTATTCTAGCTGATCTAGTATTTCAATTACCTGTTTTTTAGCTTCTTGCTTAATTGGGTACTGCCTTTGTGCAGTTGGTTGTGATTTTAACTGGATTTTGTGAGGAGGAGAATCCTCATCCTATCCTACATGATTTTTATATAAAGCAGGTGCTAAGGCCACTGCCCACTTTCTAGCTAGTGTATATTTTTTATGAATCGGGATTTGATTCGAGAAGGCAGGCATAATTATTTCCTCGCCATGAGGGCACTCCCTGACAAACTCTGGTGGCCAGTCTTTTTCAGCTAGAAGGATGTCATAGCCCTTGGAGAGGTTATCCCAAAATAGTCCCCTTATTTTCCTAGTCTTATCTCCCTCTATACGTAATGTTATCTCGTATATCTTGTGGGGTTTGCTAACTCTGGTGTCTGCAGTTTCCACTTGAAGATATTCATTCGTGTCCACTGTCTCCAGATGATTCATAAGGACTTTGCGAGCTATGCTCACCTCTGCTGCGCTGTCTAGCATTGTCTGTGCCCACTCTCCGTTTTTCAGTTGTGTCCTCAGTATTCTCGGCATTGTTAACTACCTTGATACTGGCTACCTTCTTTTTTGGAAATTGTAATTTCTTTTTTAGTTGAGCAGGTTCCTTGTCTTTGGACTTGGCGTGCTCTTCTGATCGTCCTCTTCTTTCCGATTTCTGCGAGGAAGTCTGAAAAGATTGAGAGGGGCGTGTATCAATGTCTTGATATCTATCAGGTTTTTTAATATTATCCCTATTTCTAAGGTTATATCTATTCCCAGAGGGGTCACTCTGCGGTGACCTCTGTCTTCGGTTTGGAGATTTCTCTCTTCGCCTTGGAGACCTTCCTCGGGACTGGAATTTCTTTTCTTTAGGATTGGATTGTTTGTTTCCATCCCAGTTCTTTTTCGGTGAATTATTATTAAAAAATATTTTTTCTGGACTTTCAGTCAGTTGCGGTTTTACTGGTATTCCACCTAGACTATCTCTGCCTAGTTCCTCATAGGATTTTTCTATGATTCTGGCAATTTCAGCTGGTTGGTCTGCTATATCTGTCTCTTTTAACCTCTGGCGGATCGCCACGTTTGCTGCTTCACCTTTTATGTTGGCTAATAATATAGCCGAGACCTGCTTGAAGTCTTTCAGTAATTTCATACCAAGAGTTAAAGCAGGTTCTGGACCGTATTCGTCTTGAATTTGTTTTAGCACATCTGGTATTACCGAAATGGACGGAACACCGTGCGTTTTTGTGTAGATGGAAGCAAAGACTGTACCCCAAGTGTCACAGTCCTCAATGTGTGGTGCGATTCCCATTGGGAGACATATAGTCAGAATCCTGTGTTTTTCTAGCGGGGTGGTGTCAGGAAACACCGCCTCTATTTGGGTAATTTTCTGTGCCAACCAGAATGGCATTTGTTCCCGTTTAGCTGGAACTTTACCTAGGCAGGATTGGATGTTCTGTGGTGTAATTTTATTTGTGTTCCCCTGATGAGGGGTCAGCTGTGGAAGTTTAATCGCTGGCTGAATTGTTGAAGTCCGCATTACATACTGAACTAATTGTCTATGAATTTTTAGTAGTTGTTTTAGCTGTATTAACAGCTCTGCTGCAGGCATTCTTTCGATGTCTGGATGTGGTGTGTATCCGGCTAGGACCGGCCCCGTTGCTCCTGGTCTTCCTAAAGGACCGAGCCTTGTAATGTGATTGTTATGTATTAGGGCGCCATCAAATAAGAGCAAATGCTCTTGAAATTTGAGTGGTACTTCCACCTCCTCAAAAGGAGTGTACTCATTAGGAGGTTCCTCTATTTTGTAATAGTGGAAGTACTTTGTCACAGCATTTGCTGCTGGAAAATGTATCCATGAATAATATACCTCTGTCTGCCGATATTCGTGTGCCTCAATTACGAATATGACTGTGCCACCTCTAGGTGTCAGTCCATTTTCTATAAGTTTTAAGGTTATAGATTTCCTTTTGATGACCGGGATGAGTATTATATCCCGGTCTGCGTTTTGTAGTGCAGTATCAGCTGCTGCTATTTCAGCTGCTAATTTAACTGCCTCTCTTTCTTCATCACTTTCTGACATTTTACTGTCAGGATGGTTATTTTCTTTGTTTGCAGATCAGGTTTCTTATGGAAACAGAGATTAGATGCACAATATTTTGGAACAGTGTATCCTTCAACGTTGACTTATACCAAGAACCATACATAGGAGTTCCCTCCTGCGAGGTTTTGGAGGATATAACCTTTCACCCACTCCAGACGTCTTTGGAGTATAATGGGAAAAGGGGTCTGAGTGAGAAAGCACGACTGAGTTACTTTAAATGTCTTACGTTAGTTTTATCGCCCTTTCCAAACGCGTTGGGCGCCATGTAGTGTAGTTCCTATTTTCCCAATAGGCCCTGCGCATTGGAATAATACCTACAGCAGTAAAGGCCTAGACCAGACGTTAACTAGGTCTACTACTGTCGATACTAGACTTAATTTTTGGGTTTGCCAGCTTAGCTCAGAGTTCGCTAGAAACTTTCTCGAATGTTCAAGGAGGACTTAACTTCCCTGATTAGACAAGAAGGGATTTAGTTTCTGACAACCATAGAACATGACAACTTTGCTCTCCCCTAATCAAGAGTGTATCTCCAGAGTTGTGTGAGCACAAGGCAATTATTTTACTCAGTCAGTACGTGCATTCTTAGTCTCATCAGAATGTAGAGAAAAGGAAGAGAGACGGGCGTGTTCAATAAAAAGGTGTTATTTATTGATCAGTCTCTTTTCTCATACATGAGAAATGGATCGATATTATTGCAATACTTATAGTTAAGTAAAGTGCATACATTAAAAGCAATAGTATAAAATAATACTGTAAAAACATTGATATGGTTTCTGAGCCATATGATGTTTTAGAATGATTAAAATATATTTACATACACATATACATTTGACTAAACGTACTCAACTGGTGTTTCTAAATACGCCTACCCCGTGTACCTGACCTAAGTCTAATGCGTGGGCGGGAATAGAAAGTTACAGTTTAAGTTAAGTTTGTTTTTGCCAAGTGAATAACTAAAGAATTCTCTGTGAGGGGTTATTCAGTTCTGTACCTGGAAGTTAGGATGAATGAGGAATGGTATCTCTTTCTCTGGTCTCGATATTCCAGGCTGCCTGCGAGGGCTACCCGGAAGCGCCGGTGCTGGGTCTCTCGGCTTGAGATAGCAGCGCGTCTCTCAGCGCGTCAGGAAGGCGGGGCTGCTGCCAGCGGGGTCTGCTCTGCTTCTGGGCTTCGGCAAGTGTGGCTGCTCCGTCTCGTCACCACGCGTGTGTTTGCATAGGGCAAGATCGGCAATATTTATACCTTAAAGGTGCCGAGATTGACGTAAGGATGGACATAGATACGTCAATAAAGATGTCATACGACTTGCTCGTTAGCACATTCTTTACTAAAGTTCTCTGTGAAATCAAAACAATGGCCGCACGGATTTTCCAGGTTGTCATAGGTTTGATTTGTTATGAGAACGTCGTATGCCTTATCAGGGGCTGGAGGAATGTCGCTTGTCTAATTAGATCTCAAGCGTTATGACCTAATCAGATAACACGTTCCTGTGCCGTAGTGTGACTGCGTCAGATAACGGTATCTGCATCATGGGGGCTTTTCTTGCCTCATGGGCTGACTGTTAGTTAACTTGATAGTTAGTTTAACCAGAACAGGGTCAGGAATAGGGGGATTGATTCAGAACCTATAGGAATACACGACATAAGTCTTGCAAAAGCTTCTTCTCCTTCCTCTGAGCCACCCAGCCATATCTAGATGTCTCCCCCCTTATGCTAGATTTGAAGGCATCCCAAACTACGTTGATACTGGCGCTCCCTTTATTCTCCTCTAGGAACCTAGGGATCCAAACCTTTACATGCTGAATAAATCCCTCATCACGGAGCGTGGCCCTATCAAAAGTCCATTGCGCCACCTGGGAGGATTTAGCTTGGATGCTCACTTCCAGTACCAGGGGGTTAGGATCAGACATGACCCCATGATATTTATATATCTTGTAGAACTGTACAAGTTCCTGGGAGACATACAAATAATCCAGCTTAGTATGTGCTTGGTGAGGGGCAGAAAAGACGGTATAGCCCGGGCCCCCTGGTTCTTGCATCGCCCACATGTCTAAAAGCTCATAGCTGTGATAATGGCTTAAAAGCTTTACGTTTGCATCCATGGTATCCTCTTCCCCCTAGTTTATCCTTTTGAGAGTTCATATTTATATTTAAATCTCCACAAACTATTGAGGGGAGCGGCAAACCTAATAATTTTACTTTCAGCCACTCAAACAGCATCGGATCAGCAAGTACTGAGCCATACACGGAACACAAGGTGGACATACTATGATCCCTACAACATTGGGTTATCACCCATCTTCCCATTTTATCCGAACTAGACCGCGGAAATCTGGCTCTCCCTTTACACGCCATGACTGCTACCCTCCTCGTTCGTGTCCCCTGTGAAGTGCTAGAGATAAGTTGAAAACCTGCCAGCTCCGCTACCTCCAGTCTGCTTCTTTCAACATGTGTCTCCTGAAGGCATACGATATCAGCCTTCAGAAATTGGATATCCACATTTATCCTGCGCTTTTTCTGTGGAATATTTAGTACACAAATATTGATGGAGGCTATTCTTAACTTGCTGATTCACCCAAGAGCTCATTTCCATCCTGCCCATACATCCTGTTCATTGTAGTTTCCATAGGAACTCTTTTGAATCAGCCCCCCCTACCGCCCCCCTGCCCCTTCGCTAGGCATAAAAGGTCTGAAGTCACTTGTGATGTCTCCGGTGTCCTGCTGTTGCCCCCTGCTGCTCTCCCTCTAAACGTAATCAAAAAGAAAACAATGAAAACTCATAAACACAAGGAATTGGAGTAGACTAATTTCCTCCCAATTAGACATTGCCTCACGGGGACCTAAGCTCTACCATTTCTCAAATGTTGCAAGATTTTCTGAGGATGCTCTTGAATTACGTTAGGCCAAGCGAGGCTCATTATATACACCTCACAGCCCAACTTCTGAAGGGGATGATTAGCTGACAGAGCCTCCATCTTCTCTTCACCGTAGTGTGCCAAAGATCAGTCATAACAAAGAACGTGTGTCCCTCTGCTGAGCGCCTGGCTTCAGGTCTAGTTTTAGCAAAGACTGCCAGCCGTAAAAGATAATTGCCAAAAAAGATAAGCATAGCCCTAGGATTGACATTCTGATTGCTCTGCCCCCTCTCTTCTTTAACATCAGAAGGAATCAGTGTACTCTATGCACCTCTGTATCCCAGTCCCGATGTGCCAGTTCTGTGAAGGCCCCCTTAAACAGCCAAAGGACAAATCGATGAATGTCATCCCCTTCTGCATTTTCTTCAATGCCTAGGAGTATCAAGTTATTTCGCCGCTGGCAGTTTTCAAAATCCTCCAGCTTCCATAAAACATCAGTCATTCTTGCTTCCTTTATAGTGGCTTGCTGTCTGGTAGCCTCTGCCCCTTCCTCCAGTTCCACGACCCGCTCTTCTAACGCTGTTGTGCGTTCTGCGATCACAGAGCATGCCTTGTTGACTTTTCGACATCAAACGCTCGTGTCGCCAGAGTTGTTTGCTCCAGTCGACTCGGAACTGCTCCCCTTCCACCACATTGCCTAGCGGTAGGAACAAGGTATTGCCTTACTGCCTGCCCCTATAGAGTCTCTCAAGACACCGTCTCCTTGCTCTCAGTGCTTCGTAATATGTGTTCGCCAGCACTCACCGATTCCATCAGAGCCTTTGCGCTTGCCCAGTCCTTATCTGTCAGTTTCTTTCCCCCGCCTGGTCCACTTCCTGAGACCATCCCAGGGACTGTAGGTTGCTTGGGTCTTTCCACCAGCTTGGCAGGGTGCTGCTCACTCACTTTTGATTTGTTGCTTATCTCCTCCTTCTCGCGGCCTGCAGCGTCTGCACTCTTCCAATCAGCCGGAGTCTTCCGAGCAGGCAGCAGCCCTTGCACTCCTCCAGTTGCTCTGGTCTATGCCCGCTCCTTTGGAAGTTTGGCTTGTTTGGAGGGCATTTGGTGTACAGCGAGAAGAACCGGTCTCTCGCAAAGGGAGCCAGAAGCTTAGCTAAGCTTCGAGCCAACAGGTATGTTCTTTGCTTTGTTCCTTCGATGCCTCAATGAATTTCTTTCACAGTACGAGGCAGAAGTGCTTAGATTCCTTTTCCCTGCTTCATCCGACTGTTTTATCCATTAACATAAGTTTTATAAGTCCATATTGTCTTTAGATGCAAGGGCGAGCGGCCCCCGCAGCAGTCACACAGCCGCCATCTTGCCCTCTCAGTCCAACTTCTAATGCAAAATTAATTAGCAGTTCCCTTTAAACGCCATAATGCCTACGGGTCAGTGTGTGCTACACAAATGTGAAAAATAAATACGGACTGTGAAGCTGTGATGCTTTGCTCTTCGAAAAGAGGTAGTGCTGGTTGTTTTCCAACAATACACAAGTAAAATAGCTGGTTTAGGACAAAGGAGGCAGTTTTTCAAAAATGCTATTCACGATTAAAGTAAATCCACATGTTTCAGAATACTATGAACCACAGAGTTACTATCAACCCGCTGTGTCTGCTGTCTACAGAGGAATGTCTGGGAAAAGTCCAAGCGATTGTTCCTTGGGTGTAATGGTAAAACGTTTACAGCTTAACAAATCAGCACTTACCTAAGATTTCATCAAAATAAATCGAAGTATGAGAAAGATAACACACGTAAATTCTGCACATAAACCCAATTCACCTCGAGTCACTTCAATGCCTTTAATCC
This sequence comes from Lissotriton helveticus, assembly GCF_964261635.1. Taxonomy (NCBI): domain Eukaryota; kingdom Metazoa; phylum Chordata; class Amphibia; order Caudata; family Salamandridae; genus Lissotriton; species Lissotriton helveticus. The sequence goes on from NC_136067.1 coordinate 576,991,799, forward strand.
AGTTTTCAGGTTAGTCAGTGTAAATAATCTGCTAACTGCTTTCAAGCACGAAATGAACATCTTTTGGGCGCCTGCGCATGAAAAATTAAGTATGTTGATGCGTGAAGTATATATGAAAAAAAGAATCCTTATAAGGCAGCAATTCTGCAGTCCCACAACGTTATCATCATGATTCTCAGTACAGAAAGAACCGTGTTTAGAGGTTACAATCTCTCTCATTTGGGGGCATTGGAACCTAATGAATTGTAATCATTAAAAGGGGAGAGAAAAAGCCTTGAGTTCATGTTACAATGGCTTAACTCCTCAGATATTACTGCATATAGGTATGTTATGTATCTTATGTAGTGCATCACAAAATACAGGTGTGAGGAAAGCAAAAAGAGTTTTAGCAAAAACACGCACTAAATTGCTGCCCCTCCTTACAGTATGCTGAATGACTGAACACTTTAAAGAAGCTGAGACACTGACTCTTGTTCTATCTGCAAAAAACAATCACTGGCACAGTATCCTTGCATACTATCGTGTCACGCAGGACACGTTCTAGTGCTCTGCAGGAAGTTGTATCCCCAGCCACTACCTCGAGGGCTGGACACACTGCACCCCCACAACCATCCATCACGGGTGTCACGAGTGACGTGGCCCCGTCAATAAAAAGGCCTGGGCGCACGTGCTCCTGGCCAGTTTTACCGTACCACATGGCCTGGTGTCCGTGTCCATTATTGCTGCAATGTGGGCCTGAGGTCCAACACCACATTGACGATGAGGCGGATAGCTAACACCACACGCCTGCTGCTCTGAGCTCCACCGTCCCTTGTGAGGATGAAATGAGCCGCCACCAGTGACTTCTGTGAAGGTCGAGCTCCACATCGCGACACAGCCCTCTGCCTGTAAAGAGTGAGACACGGAGACTTCGACCACCATCGGTTCCGGCAAAAAGGGGAGTAGACGGGCAACCCGCAGCAGCCGCCGGAACCCCAGGGAAAGCGTGAGTCTCCCCACCATACTTGCAGTAGAGCCGCCGCCACACTCAGGCAATCACCACCGCTATTGAAGAGCCCTGCAATCCTCACCGCGCAGCACCCAAGAGCGTGCCTGCCACCCCTGAGCAAAGCACTGCTCCACCGACTGCACTCCCTGCGTCTGCAGGACTAAAGGAAGGCACCGCGACAACACCAGCCCTGCATGCCTCGCTGCACCGCCCGTCATTGTCCGGCACTGCAGGGAATCACCAGAGCTGAGGACACCGCCCTCCATTGGTGCAGCCAGAGGGACAAGGAGGATGTCCGGCGCAGCCGTGCTGCTAGAGCGGTGAGGCCCAAAGACTCCTGAAGGAAGCGAGAGCACGCAGCCCAGCCGCATCTCACTGACTGCACAACCGCCTGCCACGACCCCCGCCTGCCCGTGGAGGAGAGGGGAAGAATGTCAGCGAGATGATGCTGACTGCACCACGTCTGCAATAGAGACTACCAGCGGAGCGGCCCCGGAAAAGTGAAGTACAGGCAGGCCCTGCTCTCTGCACCAAGAGGCATCCGCCGTGAACTAAGAGACAGCGAGGAGAAGCGGAAGTAACCCCTGCCGTCTCGTGGGGCAGATCCATGGTACCCAGGAGCACTAGTCATGCAACCCGTCTACAATGCAAGCCCAGTCAAGAGCGGCCCGCCATACTGGCAAGACAGTCTGGGCAGGAATCTAGGAAGTAAAGCTAACACGTACCAAGGCCATCCCTTCAGGCCGCCCGGACTGGGGCTGAGAGGACCAGCCGCGCAGCACTGCATGCCCCCGCCCGCATCGACAGCTCGAATCGAGCGCGATTCCAGCGGAGAGCACCCCTGGCAAGCGAGGTGCCTGCAGCTCCACCTGGCTGACACAAGCGGCGCCGCATCTGCCACATGAAGCGGTAAGGAGCAACTACAGGAGTGACTGTCTCTGCGGAGACATCCCCACGGCCCGCCACAGAAGGAAAGCTTCCACGGCCAAGCAAGTAGCGCCAGCGCCACCTGATGGTCAAGGTGCCACACCGCATAGGCCGCATACAAGCACCAGGCAAGCACGTATGCCAGCAGAACACTGAATGCACCCTGTAACCCCAGAAAAGGACTCTGCTTCTAATCACAGCCCAACCTACTAGCATAGGTAAATAAACCGCACAACAGCACGGAGTGACACAAGCCTTATGCAACTGGCAAGGGGGCCACACCCAGCAAAGACGCAGCCCTCAACAAGTAAGGAACCATTTCCTGAACCCGACGAGAAGCCCAATGCTGCCAGAGCGGACCTAAGACAGGAGAGTCAAGGCCATTACGGAGCATGCCCCGAGCCACCTAACGGCCACTTGCTGACACTGCAACACCCAATAAGCAGTACAGTACACTGCATAAGCTACCACGTCTTCGGAGGCCCTCGGTACCAGAAAAGCTACGGTGGCCTCCTGGAAACCACCCACTGCACCACCCTGTGGCCAAAGGACCACCCTGTTTCCTGACAGACAAGGTGGAAGTTGTAAACGCCGCAGGAAGGCCTGGGTGGACCGACGCCAGCACCATGTGGAAGAGCCTCCCTTGTGCCCACAATACGGCTATACCGGTGCTCCTCCGACGAGATTTTCACTTGCACAAGACCGCCACAGTGCTAAAACCCATGTGGAAACTGATGCGAACACGGAGGGCCTCCACAGTCCTCACACTGAGCAACCAAAGAGTGGGCAGCCTACTGGCAGGAACAAGGGCAGCCACGTTCCCCCCCACTGACCGAGCACTCCGCTTCGGCTCTGTTTCTATGTCAGTGCAGAGACTGCGAAAGGGAGGTACTGCCCGATATCTCCAACGCTGCTGCATCGGTGGACCTGTCCTCGGCATGCAAGGTGCAACAGCGGCAGCTCTACCTAATGACTGGTATTCGGCACCAAAAGAAAAGGAACTCTCATGCACGGTCCTACAGCGCCACTTCAAATATCTCCATGCCCAAAAAGCCACGCATGGCATGCAGGACCCACCCAGACACTCAGAGCTAAATACAGGCAGCAGCGCCAAAGACAGCCACCAACAGCAAAGGTGATAAACCAGCCAGACAGCAACGTCTCAAGGCAGCGGTCCCTGCCGAGAGCAAAAGAAAGACAAGCGCAGAGTGCACACCACAAGTAGCTGCCCAATGCCACCGCCAGATAAGAGATCGCATCACTTGCTCCTACTGGTCAACAGACACAACCGCGAGCTACACCACAGGCACCACAACTGCCAGAAGAAAGCATCCAAGAAGAAGACAGAGCACGCAAAGCCAGAAGCATGCAGGAAGCAGCGCCAGTGAACCTGACAGCCCAGGCAGGTGCCCGAGAGAATGAGACATCTCCACAAGGAAGCACTGCTGAATGCAGGACAGAGAGCAACCACATCTCTACTGCCCCAGTGAAACCCCGCAGTGGGCTGAAGACAACACACAGAGTGTCCTCCTTCATACTGCCTCAAGATGGAGTCGGCCGTGACCCACGACAGGCAAGAGGGGAGTCACACACCCCACGTGTCAGGCCGCCACAGCAACATGTGCTCCAACAACCAGTGACACGCGACCTGTCATCACGTCGCCCAGCACGCCAGAGCGAAGGCAGAAACCGGCGCCACAACACCGCCGCCTCGAGGTCCAAGCGCAACGCTCACGAAGAAAGGAGAGAGTGACAGCCCTTTCACCCCAAAAAACGGATGAACACAGGTGGGCTGAAAAGACCAACAAAGGGAGAAGACCGAGGACTCGCACATCAAACCAAAGCACACCCTGACACACCAGACAGCCAACAAGGCGGACCGACACCCCTGGATACAGCCTCATGGGTGAACCGAGCATAAGCAGCAGCAAGCGCAAACTGCGTCTCATCCTAACTCTTCCCCAGGCAACCGTCCATCCCCGAGCGTCGGCAGTCTAAATCAAACGGCATTCCAGCTCCTGTCCGCAGATGCCACGGGTGAAGATCAGCATCGAGTGTCCGTCCTCACACCGCCTCAAGATGGAGTCGGCGGTGGCCCCAAAACAGGCAAGAGAGGATCTACACACTCTTCGTGGCAAGCCGCCTCAGAAACTCAACCGCAGCAAGGCAGACGCACGTGGCTGCCAAATCCCTCATGACATCCAACTCTTCCAGCAAGTCACCACCACCTGTCATCCCGAGCCACCACATGGCTGGCAACCGCCATCACGCTAGCCCTCAGCACATGCGTCAAACACCACTACAAGAGTGCCGATTGACTGGAGTCTACACATTTGCCACACCAGCTGACTAAAGAAATCTGAAGCTACCTGTGAATCTGGCCTACACCGGAACAGCAGCAGCGAGAGCAAGTCTTTGCGAAGACTCATCCATTCGTGAGGGTTGTGCGTGCGACTAATTAACTGCTCCTCAGTGATCCTGCAGCTGCCCCCAGTCGGGACACAAGCGGCCCCAGCGCAGCCCTCCTGCAGTCCCGCACAAACCCTGATAGCGGGCCTCCCCAGGCAGGAGAGAGAGAAGAGACATTGCCTCAACCACTGGTTATCGGTTACAGCCAAGCGGTTCAACAGAGGCATTTGATCAGGCAACACTTCAGTGATCTCTCACTTGAGACTCCGTCCACATCCATGACGAAACCCACTATACGGAACTGCTAGAACTCACAACTCACCGTTACCGACTTCAGCAAAGTGGGAGCCATGCAAGACTGCAAGACATGTCATCATCAGTGAACTGACAGTATGCAGCAGACGTCTCCGAGCCAGCGGTCGTGTCCTGAACCCTTCAGGTTAAACTACAGGTGCCCGCTAAGAAGGTCCTGCTGCCAGCACAGTCACCAGCTCCTGTCCGACGTGGTCCTGCCACCTGACTCAGAAGACTGATGGACCCTGTGGTATTTAGTTAGCTGTTTGTTTTGTCCCCACAGGTTGGACTAACGTTTTGTTTGTCCCTCAATAAAGTTGGGGAGGAATGTAGTGTCCTGCAGGACACGTTCTAGTGCTCTGCAGGAAGTTGTATACCCAGCCACTCCTTCGAGGGCTGGACACACTGCACCCCCACACCCATCCATCACAGGTGTCACGAGTGACGTGGCCCCGGCAATAAAAAGGCCCAGGCGCACGTGCTCGTGGCCAGTTTACCGTACCACATCGCCTGATGTCCGTGCCCATTATTGCTGCCATGTGGGCCCGAGGCCCAACACCACACATACGTAACTCGGAAAACTGCAATAAATGAAGTTGTTAAAAGAAGAAGATACTTGTTGGGACTGCTGATATGATACTCTGCAACTGGCCCATACTAATTTCGGAAAATGATATGCATTCCGAAGTAACCGAAGTCGAATGGGCTGCACTTTATTACAACTCTTAGTAAGTAAATACAATAATTAAAACTTAGACATGAATAGCAATGACTTACCAGCAATTTTTATAACACTTTGCTAATATATTTGAGCTGACTTAAGTCAAAGTCATGGAAACTTTACTGTCACAAACCAAGCCTTTCTTGTAGGAATGTCGAGTGAAGTATCGTTCAGACCATGGACGCAAGCTCCTTCTCTTAAAGTTGAGAAGGTAAATGCCAAAGTGATTATCTTGTGTGCTTCTTCCTGAAGACTGTCTAGGCCTTGTTATAAGACTGGATTAAGCATGTAGCTCGTGTTTCGATTTGAAACTCACTGAAAATCCAGGAAGTAAAGAAGGTGAGAGATAGACCTTGTACTAACAGCAGGACACAGGGTTCAGGTGGTCACTGTGTGTTTGTTCTTCAAACAAGAGGCAGAAACACATGGTATGGTAGAGCTGTACTATTCCTATTCTTGTACCTAAAGACCTCAAAGCAAAACCGAGATGGAAAAGGTGGAGCTGCAGTGGCAACCCGGAGTAGCGTGCTACTCGCCGAAAAAGTGCTTCAACGCCTCATCAGGGGTAGTAAGCGCTATATAAATGCAATTACTTTTCTTTTAACTTTTTTTAATCATTTTTACATTAACACACATCAGGTTGCCAAGATGATTACACATTACACCTAAACAAAAAATTTTCATTTTGTTTCAAGAAACTATTTGATGTAGAATGCACACAATAGTCAGAGTTAAAGTACACATTATCACAGCATGAACACTGATCAGCCAACATGTAAACTATCACCAGTTCAAGGCCCGCCGCGCCTCCTCCCCACTCCACCTCGAGTTGTGAACTTGCGCAAACGTCCGAGGAGGCAGTCTAACCCACCCCGCTAGGTACTACCCCTGCTGGTTGTTGCAACTTATCAGAGGTAGAATCAATGTCCAGTAGATATTGCCTGAGGTGACTCCAAATATTTCGGGTTCGGGCTGCCATGGGTTGGGTTGCAGCAAACAGCTCACAGTTCGTTTTACAATGAATTAGGCTATTTAGCCAAGCCTTTGTTGTTGGAGTGCATCTGCTTCCGCAATGTATTGCTATCTCTCTTTTTACAATTAATAGGGCTATTGCAGAGAATCTGTGCGTCTGCTTAGAAATCTATCGCACATTACCCATCAGCGCCATCCCAGGTGTAGGGTCTATAGTTATATGAACCATACGCTATAAGATAACTCCCAATCCTTACACAATTCCAGGTCATATGAACAAACTTGGTGTATTGTGCCACGCACTAGGAGCATGTGTGGGGGCGGCTAGGGTTAATGCTGTGAATTTTTGCCGGAGTCATGTATGCCCTACATAAGAATTTGAAATGAATTAATGTATGCTCGTTATAAGGGGAACCTCTCTGATTTGAGCACAACAATATTCAAAATGCAAATCCTGTATCGGGACTCCCCGATCCCGCCCCATGCTTCACAGACCTTAGTGTCCCTACCAGGGACATGCTGGCTCTATTTAGCTTAGATACAAGATGCCCACCTCCCCCTTCTTGGTGATCAGTATAGTTAGTGGCAAGAAATGTTCCGGCTCAAATGGTAATTCCCTAATTTAAGCTCGTAAAGCCCTTCGGAGTCTGCTAAGTTCAAATTGGTCCATGAAGGGAGCCTTGCTAAAACGCACTTCCTCTGTACTCGAAAACACATGTCCCTCCTGAACGAAATCTGATTGTCTTAGGAGAATATTTAGTGAGAGTATGTTGCACCAGCCTCTCCTGGGTGATAGGTAGCTATGGGTTATTGGCCAGGAGGATCACCGGGGAGTAGAGAGTGTGGCCACCCATTACGCGCGTCAATTCCTGCCAGGCCCAGCTAGTAGTGGACACCGTTTGGATATCATGGGGGTCTCTAGGGAAGCTCTTTGATAGTATTGTCTCCAGCGGGGCGGGAAGTACCAGATCCATCCCAGGTCGCGCATAGGGAAGCCGGGCATCAGGATGATACCAGTAATGTGCAAAGCTACACTGAGCGACCAAGTAATAGATTTATGAGGGATATAAGTCGGCGCAGATTCTGTTAGACCTCAGCACCGCATTTGATAGGGTCTCTCATCAGATTCTGTTACGCAGGTTAGAAGAAGCGGGTGTTGTGGGCTCAGCTTTGACCTGGAGTGCGTCCTTTCTTTCAAACAGGACCTTCCAGCCTATAGCCCCCCTTTTGCCTCTTCGTACCATGTCAATAAGCAAGGGGTCACCCAAGGCTCCGTTTTGAGCCCTCTGCTTTTCAATCTCTACGTTCAACCCCTGGCAGTCTTGGCAAGGAGCAGAGGGCTTACCATCATACCATATGCTGATGATACAAAGCTAGTGGTAGCCCTCTCTGACCACACTGGGAGTGCAGCATCTAAGTTTCAGGAAGATCTCACGGCTGTTGCCGAGTGGATGACTGATAAATGTCTCCAATTGAACTCCAGAGTCAGAGATCCTGATGGTGGGTAACCATCAAGAGCTATGGGGGAGCTGGTGGAGGCCAGCCATACTGGGATGCGCACCTACTCCTATGCAGTTGGTGAAGGATCCTGGAGTCTGGGTAGATTCGGGTCTTAGTTTTCAGCTCCAAACCAAAAAAGTTGCGAGGACCTGCTTTGGCATACTTAGGGGGCTTAAACCGTTGCTTGAGTTCTTTTACCCCCCAGTCAGGCAAATGATTATCCAGGACTCCATTCTATCAAGACTGAACTATGCCAACGCACTGTCCCTAGGGGTGAATAAGATCGAAATCCTGAGACTTCAGCGAGTCCAAAACGAGGCGGCTAGAACCCTGTTGGGCGTTCCCAGAACCTGTCCCACCCCTATGGCTATCCGTCGGTTGCACTGGCTCCCTGTTGTCAACCGAGTGGAATTCAAGGTCCTCTGTACTGCATTTAAAATCCTGAAACTCTCCTCTCCGGCCATCCTGACCAATCTGCTGTCACCTTACCACCCCACGCGCCAGCTTCGCTCTACTGGACAACACATGGCTACTGTGCCTCCTACAAGGAAGGTACGATCGGGCGGACTCTCTTTCCGTCTTCTGGCTGCCAAGCTTTGGAATGCTCTACCATACTCCATTTGTGCCATGGAAAATTACTTGATCTTCTGCAGAGCAATCAAAACCCATCTCTTCCTCATAGTCTAGTACTTTCTCTGACTCCCAGCCTCTAAGTTTTCAGCTTCAGCGCTGGGACGCCTCTTTGCTGGGACAGCTGTGCGCTATACAAAACATTAAAAAAAAAAAGTTAAATTAGGGACCCCAAACTCTCCTCTCTCATACGGCAGGGTCAGCGTGTCCCAACTGATCCCGGCCCTGCCACCTCCCCAAATAAGCCAGATGCGATGGGTGCGGGAGAGTAAGAAAGAAACTATTAGTAAGTGGAAAAGGGATATTGTGAAACAGATATAAAAATTTAGGAAGAACTACCATCTTGATGATGGCGAAGCGACCAGCCATCGAGAGAGGGAGCTTAAGCCATCGCTCCACCTGTGTTTCCAGCATATTTAACGCTGGGCCATAATTAAGGAGAATAATCTGCTCAACCTCCATGTGGACTTGAATTCCCAAATATTTAACTGAAACGTCGCACCATGGCAGAGAGAACCCACAATCCGGTTTGACAGTGCAAGGGGTTAAAAGGGAAAACTTTAGATTTGCTCCAATTTATACCGAGACCAGAGAACCCTCCAAACCTAATATTTTCTCTAACTATTGGTGCAATATTCTCTTGAGGATGCCGCACATAAAAAGTGATATCATCTGCATAAAGTGATATCAAAAGAGGGCCTGTTTTAAACTGAAGTCCCCTGTGCAGGTGCTGTTCCTGCAATCTTCTAACCAGTGGGTCAAGTGCTATGATGAAGCATCCCTCCCTAGTGCGCCGAATTAATTTGAGCCTTGAGGACCATGTACCATTTAATCAGAGTCTGGCAGTGGGTAAAGTATAGAGGAGAGAGGTGAGCTCTTTGTATCCTTTTGGCATGCCCATTTTGCTCATAACGGCCAGAATAAATGGCCATTCTATAGTCAAATGCCTTTTCGGTATCAAGCACCGCAGGCACGCATGGTGAGATCCTGTGCAGCACTGCAACCAGAGTGCGCAGATTTAGGGCCGTTGACCTATGCGGAACAAAGCCCGATTGTACCAGAGAGATAATTTGCTCTAAAAGAAGGGCTAGCCGCATTGCGACCATCTTGTCAAGTATTTTGTAGTCAAGGTTTAATAAAGAGAGAGGCCTATAAGAGCCACACACCAGAGGGTGCTTACCAGATCTAGGGAGAATAATAATCACAGCTTTGCGCAGCGACGGAGGAAGCACTTTATGTCCAACTGCCTCTTGGTATACTTCCAGGAGGTTTGGAGCCTAGAGAGTTTTATATGCTTTATAAAAATAGCCGGAAAACCAATCTAGGCCCGTAGCGGTCGAGCCATTCATGGCATTGATAGTGCTGATAATTTCCTCTGTGGATAAAGGCTCTGCCAAGAATTGTTGCATGTGAAAACAAGGAAGGCTTGGGTCCTGTACTCCCCTGACCGGACCACCCAAATATTGAAATCGCAGAAAGGTGTCAACAGAGGTTTTTTTAAATATTCGCAATAAACCGGAGACCACTAGTTCTGAGGTTTTTGAGTGCTGCCGGTTTGAATGAGAGGAGCAAGATGATTTTCTAACTGCCTTTGCATGGCTGAGATGAAAGGAAACAGTCAGGATTATTGCAGAAGAAATTCACGGTTATGCCCCAGCGAGCACTAACTACTTTTCATGAGTCTCAAGATCCTGGACCATTTTTAAATCATTATCAAGAGCTTCCACACACCCATAAAATTTAAGCTTCGATTAAAACTATGAATTGAAGAACAGATAATGGACATCTGTCTGCAGCACAATTGAGAGCCCAAACCAAGTCAGAGTCCTGAAGAGAATCCCGGAATTGTTGGGGATTTGAAACGCTTTGGCTGTTGAGTGTGGGGGACGGTATTTATTTATTTGCAGGTTTGTACCGCGCTGGCTTCACTCCCGAAGGAGTATCTCCGCGCCTAGAACAGGGTGTGCCACAAGGGGACCGAATAGAAATTATTTCCCCCTTGTTCTAGGTTGTCAACACCCTTAAGTAGGCTATGCATCCCCACCCTCCCACAGGCAGGATAGTAGATGTGTCTTTGAATGAGCAATTGTCCCCCTTGTGTTTTCAGTGAAAATGCAGGACTGGTTTAATTTCAGGCTGGCACACATAATTTATCGATGTTTGTCTTGTGATCATTAGTTTGTTGTGCATATTTTTGTCACAAATAACGTTTGGTATTATGTATATTGTCTCATAAAAGAAATGGTTTTAAATCACGCATACAAATGTGTTGCAATTGTGTGATTCACTAATGTGGTGTTTCCTTTTAAAAGACATGTCCAATTGATTTATGAATGTCTTTTTGAATTATCAACACTAAGCAGAATAAATGCTCAAAAACCTCAGAACTAGTGGTCTCAGGTTTAGCGCGAATATTTAAAAAAAAAACTCAATTGACACATTTCTGTGATTTCAAGAATTGTTGCATGGCATCATCAAACTAATACCAGCTCAGTTCCTCCAGGTATTTATTACGGTCCTCCACGCCATGTGCTACCAGCGACAAGTATAAATTGGTATAGTATTCAACAAGTTTGTCCCGTATGTTTGCTGTGTTTAACATTAAATTAATTTATAATCATTAACATTAAATTGCCAGTAATGCTTGGGAGGCTAGTAATGTATGATTGACCAGCCAGGAGCCTCAGTTTAATGCCTGGCAATAGCAGAATTACTGAGAAAATGTGTTTCCCTCTCCGATGCCTCACGGAATTCAGCTAAAAGAGTCAACTGGCTACTAAAAGTAGCAGGAACAGTCCATGTTGCCTGGTCCCGATCAAGAGAATCCAATTGTTCTTCAAGACGGAAAAGCGTGCATCTCAAGTCTCTTAGGACCCAGCATGTTTGGAAATACAAATCCCCCTCAAATAGGCTTTAAATGATACCTGGGATAGACTGGACAAGTATACTCTTACGAAATATCGCCATCGGCTACATGCAAAGGGAGATAAAGCAGGGCAATTGTTAGCCTGGATATTGCGCAAGGAACAGGCTCCCCCTTTGGTTAACTGTCTTAGAACTCAGACAGGCGAGCTAGTCTATGCTCGAGCGGCTTTGCTGGAAGTGTTCCGGCAACACTTGTAGGCAGTATACAGGGCGGATCCTCTGGTAGGTGCAGACCTATATATTCCTTTTCTGGAGGGCCTACAATTGAGACAAGTATCTAAAGAAGTTAGGACGGAGCTGGGAGCGCCAATCACTGCGGAAGAACTGATGAAGGCAATACCGGAAATACCTAGGGCCAAGGCTCCGGGAGGCGACGGACTGCCAATTGAGTATTATCAAGTATACTTGGCGGTGCTGGTCCGACCTGTGTTGCAAACCTTTAATGAGTCCTTTACCAGTGGACATTTGCCCCCTGCAATGCGTGGGGAAGAAATTTGTCTGATTTCAAAACCGGGTGGTGATGTACAGGACCCGGCGGCATACCCACCACTGACGATAATTCATTTGGATGTCAAAATTTTATGTTTAGTACTGGACAAATGGTTGGGACCGCATATGGCACACTGACTGCATGAGGATCAGTGCAGCTTTATCTGGGGCCGTAGTACATCAATGAGCGTGCGACGGCTAGCACATGTACTGCACGAGAAGCAAGGGGCCCCTGAGGAGATGGCACTAGTGCCCATAGACCTTAAAAAGACGTTTGACACGGTGGACTGCGGGTATTTGCTGGAAATCCTTGGGAAGTTGGGGTTGGGGCCGCGTTTTTGTAAATTGGTAAAAATACTATATACAAATCCCACGGTGTGTGTGCGAATGGGTCAAGCTAGGTCGTCAAATGGTCGTTGGGGCGGGAAACGCAGCAGGGTTGCCCGCTGTCGCAATTGCTGTTTTCTCTGGCTATATGAACAAGACAGGAATTGGGCCGCTGGGGCATACAAATTGGGCACAGTGCGCACCTCATCTCGCTTTATGCTGATGATGCGTTGTTCTATGTTACATCTCATTGTGAGGCTATACCGCAACTGCTGAGGTTGATGGACCAGTTTGCGACTTATTCGGGGCTGCATCTAAATAGGAGTAAATCCCTGGCGTTCCCCTTAGCGGGGATGAAAGAGGTTGAGGCTGGGGAGCTGCCTAGACTGGAACTGAGATGGGAGCCGGATCATTTTACATACCTAGGGGTACAGGTGCCTCTTGGGGATGCTAGGCTTACCCAGCTGAATATGAACAGAGTGGTTGAGTCCCTGAGGTGCTCGGTGGAATGCTGGAACACACTGCCATTGTCACTAATCAATCAATCAATCAAACAGTAAACTTGTAAAGCGCACTACTTACCCGTGAGGGTCTGAAGGCGCTGAGGGGAGGGGGGCTGCTACTGCTCGAAGAGCCAGGTCTTGAGGAGCCTTCTGAAGGTGAGCAGGTCTTTGGTCTGCCGCAGATGGGTGGGGAGGGTGTTCCAGGTCTTGGCGGCGAGGAAGGAGAAGGTTCTGCCACCAGAGGTCGTTCGTTGGATGTGTGAGACGGCGGCGAGGGCGAGGCTGGTGGACCGGAATTTGCGGGCGGGGGTGTAGAAGTTGAGTCTGTTGTTCAGGTAGGCTGGTCCGGTGTTGTGGAGTGCTTTGTGTGCGTGGGTGAGTAGCTTGAAGGTGATCCTCTTGTTGACGGGGAGCCAGTGCAGGCCTCTTAGGTGGGAGGTGATATGGCTGCGTCGCGGGATGTTGAGGATCAGGCGGGCGGAGGTGTTTTGGATGCGTTGCAGCCGTCGTATGTGTTTGGTCGGGATTCCTGTGTAGAGTACGTTTCCGCAGTCCAGCCTGCTGCTGACGAGGGCTTGGGTCACCGTTCTTCTGATTTTGGTCGGGATCCACTTGTAGATCCTGCGAAGCATGCGGAGGGTGTTGTAGCAGGAGGAGAAGACGGCATTGACCTACTTCAACATGGAGAGGGAGGAGTCAAGGATGAATCCAAGGTTGCGTGCGTGGTCTGTTCCCAGTGTGGTCGGCCACCAGGAGTCATCCCAGGCGGAGGGGGTGGGGCCGAGGATGAGGACCTCCGTCTTGTCTGAGTTCAGTTTTAGGCGGCTGTTCCTCATCCACACGGCGACGGCCTACATTCCCTCGTGGAGGTTGGTTTTGGCGGTGTGCGGGTCTTTGGTGAGGGAGAGGATGTGCTGGGTGTCGTCGTTAGTAGATGATGTTAAGGTCGTGCTGGCGGGCCACTTGTGCGAGGGGGGCCATGTAGACGTTGAACTGGGTCGGGCTGAGGGATGAACCCTGGGGTACGCTGTAGATGATGTCGGTGGCTTCGGATCGGAAGGGTGGGAGGCGGACTCTCTGAGTTCTGCCGGAGTGAATGGACGTGGTCCAGTCCAGGGCCTTCGCCTGGATTCCGGCTTCTTGGAGGCTTGTCCTTAGTTTGCGGTGGCAGACCGTGTCGAAGGCGGCCGACAGGTCCAGGAGGATGAGGGCAGAAGTTTTGCCATTGTCTAGTTGGCGCCTGATGTCGTCTGTGGCAGCGATGAGGGCTGTCTCGGTGCTGTGGTTTCGTCTGAATCCGGACTGGGATGAGTCTAGGATGTTGTTGTCCTCGAGGTAACGGGTCAGTTGTGTGTTGACCTTCGCTGGGAATGGGAGCAGGGAAATGGGCCGGAAGTTCTTGAGGTCCTAGGGGTCCGCCTTGGGCTTTTTGAGGAGGGTGTTGATATCGGCCTGCTTCCAGCTTTCCGGGAATGTCGCTGTGTTGAAGGAGATGTTGATGACCTTCCGTAGTTGGGGGGCGATGGTAGCGTCTGCTTTGTTGAATACGTGGTGTGGGCAGGGGTCTGGAGCTGATGGAGTTCATGAACTTGCGAGTCTCGTCGTCGTTGACGTGGGACCAGGAGGTCAGCTGGTTGGTGCAGGTGGCGTTCGGGATGGAGGGTGCCGTAGTCGGGGCGGTCGAGGTGTTGAAGGTGTCGTGGATGTCAGTGATCTTGCGATGGAAGAAGGTGGCCAGTGAGTCGCACAGGTCTTGTGAGGGCGGGATGTTGTTGGTGGTGGAGCTGGGGTTGGAGAGTTCCTTCACTATGCTGAAAAGCTCTTTGCTGTTGTGTGCGTTGTTGTCCTGGCGGGCTTTGAAGGAAGATCTCTTGGCTGTTCTGATGAGTTGATAATATCTGTGGGTTGCGTCCTGGTGGGCCGTGTGGCTGTCTGATGTGCGGTCGTGGAGCCATCTCTTCTCTAGTTTCCGGCATGTGCGTTTGGAGGTCTGGAGCTCTTCGTGAACCAGGTGGCTTTCTTGCTGGAGTGGTTGTTTGAAGGATCCTTGAGCGGGTCCAGCGTGTTGGCGCAGTCGTCTATCCACTGTCTGAAGTTACGGGCGGCGGTGTGTGGGTAGATGGGGACGGTGGGCGGGTTCTGGGTGAGGGTGGAGGTCAGCTGATCCTCGGTGACTTTGCTGCAGCAGCGGAGGGGTAGCTGTTGGGTGCGGTGGTGCGCGGTTGAGTACTTGAAGGTGAAGTGAATGCAGCGGTGGTCGGTCAAGTGGAGTTCGGTGGTGTGGTTGAAGGCGATGTGAGTGCTTGTGGAGAAGACGGGATCCAGCGTGTGGCCGGCGGCGTGGGTGGGTTCAGTGACGAGTTGTTGGAGGCCGAGGTTGTCGATCAGGGTGGCGGAGTTGGCGTTGTTGTTGTTCTCGAGGTGGAAATTCAGGTCCCCGAGGAGGATGTTGTCCGTAGAGGCGAGTGCATGGGTCCTGGCGAGGTCGGCGATGGAATCGCTGAACAGAGCCCATGGTCCGGGGGGGTCTGTAGACGAGTGTTCCTCTGAGGGTGGTGTTGGGGTCAGTGTGGATCCAGAAGTGTAGGTGTTCGGCGGTGTGGAGGGTGTCGTCGGCGTGGGTGTAAACCTGGAGGGTGGACTTGTGGATGATGGCTAGGCCCCCTCCAGTTCCGTTGGTGCAGTCCCTGCGGGTGATCTTGTAGCCTTCAGGGATGGCTATGGCGATGTCGGATGCCGAGGAGTCGTTCCACCAGGTCTCGGTCAGGAAGGCAACTTCTGGGGCGGAGGTGTCGAGCAGGTCCCAGAGCTCAACGGCGTGTTTGCGTGTGGAGCGGGTGTTGAGATGCAGCGGAGGTGGTTGGGACGGGTCCTTGGCGGTTTCGTAGTCCTCTCGCAGGTGAAGTTGCAGGTGTGGCAGGAGAAGGGTTCGTGGGTGTGTTTCGGGGTGGCCTGAAAGCAGCGGTAGTCTCGGCCGGTGTCGAGAGGTGGTGGCGTCGTATCGCAGTCTGGGGTTGTGGCGTGTGCGATGACCAGGGGTTCTGGTGCTGGGCGCGGTCCAGGCACGGACAGCGCAGACGGGCTGGACTCTGGCACGGCCGCGCATTTATGGCGATGCAGGAGGGAGGAGCAGGTGGGGGGCGGGAGCGGGGCGGCGAGGGGGAGTGAGTAGGAAACAGAAGGAAAGGGGGTGTGGCCGCAGGGGGGCAGCGGCGGGATCGGAGACAGCGGGATACAACGGCGAGGGAAAAGAGGGGTACAGAAGGCAAAAGAGGGGAAAAATAAGTTAAAAAAACAGGCAAGGAAAAATAAACAACCGAACAGGCAGTCAAGCAAAGCACAAGAGGTCAGGCAGAATTGGGCGAATTACTCAGCGAGGCACAGCAGCGGCGAACTCACGGAGGCAGGAGGCAGCAGGGGGAAGGCACGGGCACAGCTGGTGGAGCTGCGCAGCGTGGGGAGCGACCTGGCCTGCTGGCAGAATAGAATAGCGGTGGCAAAGATGGTGAAGCTGCTGAGATGCCTATATGGCTTGAGGAATGCGTTGCGGCCAATCCCTGCTAAAGTATTTTGGTAATTTGAATTCGCTCCTGGTGACCCTGCTTTGGGCAAGAATGTGCTCTGGGTTGTGCTTCAGAAGCGGTATGAGGAGGGAGGGCTTGGGGTTCCCAGGTGTGATGTTGATTATTAAGCTGCACACCTTCAACACGCTGTGCAGTGGCTGGATGAGGGTGATCATTGGGAAAAGCGTTTATTTGCCAGGCGAGTGCAGCCAGAGGATCTCCCTATGATTTTGATGGAGGTACTGGGGCCAATTCGGAGCTCCCGTATGTGGTCAAGCAAACAGCCAGTTTGCGGCAGAAAGTTGAGGAGCGAGTGCGAAGGCTGGCTCCCTTCCATCCGGAATTGTCCATCTGGCAGTTAGTTCCGGTACACAGAATGGTGGAAAAGATGTATTTTAAGGCATGGAGAGAGGGTGGCTGCATGGTGTTGGCAGATTTGTATATTAATGGCACCTATAAATCACAAGAAAACTCCAATTGACCACGTAGTGGTCAGTGGTGCTAATTAACTGCGCCCGAAGTAGGGGAACAAAGAAAAGGAGGGGAGACCTCTCTAGTGAAAGGTTGAACCTAACCCAACCATGAATGTGGGGGAAAAAACTACTTTTGTTTTAATTACCCTCACACACCCTAGTGGTGTCATGCTTCATCATCGGGTCACCCCGACCCCTAAAAGTCAGGGTAGGCTCAACCACAGTGTTGGGCGCTCTTTAAATAGACGAAAGGCAAGGGGGTTTAAAGATAAAATACCTCAGGCGGATTCCCGGTTTCCCTTTATTCTTGGGTCTGTCTGCCAAGGAAATAGGGTTTTAGGTCCATAACACTCCAACAAAGACCCGTTTTTCTATATTTTTTAATTACCCAGACAGACCAGTCTCACATGATCCCGACCCTGAGGCAAAGGCCAGCTGCCTGATAAACATCATATGTCCGACTGTTTATGATTGGGAGGGTACGAAGCAACTTGTCCGAAATTTATGGCATCTTGCTCGGGGCGGGGTACCAAGCTTACATGACACCGCTCATAAAGATTGTATTGTCGAAACACTGTATAAAAGTAGCCTGTTGAAGAGTTGAAGTTAGACATCCCGGTGTCTGCGGTAGACGTGCTCTCCTCTAGAGTAAATAAACCTTGTTCTTGCCTTCCAGTTACCAGCGCCTGCCTCGTTATTTTAATACGCCTGCCTTGTTATTTTAATAGAATCGAAAGTGAATTAAAGGTGATAAGCCAAGCCGCTTCGGAGGTCTCAAAAGGGGCTGCTTTTCCTCAATTGGCGTCCCAAACGTGGGGCCTATCAGCGACTCGCCGGTCTAAGTAGGAGATGTCCCAACGACGGAGTGAACAACTAACTGATTGGGGTTAACCTGCCTTGAGAGGACCCTCGTCTGGCTGCCGATCAACCTGAACTTCACAAGTTCCGAGCGGACCTCTCTCTCGAGTGACCTGCGGTCCTGACTGGGACCCTAAAGGATTGCCGTATCGATATCGGAGTGTGAGGACAACCAGGCGCTGGAAGGGGAAGACAAAGAACTGCCCATACGGTCCGGGTAAGGTCGTGAAATACGACAAAATTGACTGTCTGATTGTATTGAAATTGCTTGGTCAAATACTAGTATTCCGTTCTTGAAGTTATTGGTAGTAATTGAGACATTCCCTGCTTGCAAACAATGTAGAATAGGAATATTTCCCTCTTTGCAGGCAGCGAAGGGCAGGTAGTGCGGACCTTTGTCCACAACCTATTGAGATATTTATATTGACCGCTTGTACGTCATGCCTGTCTTTTCAAAATTGTTTGATTGTTTTGGACTGGACCGTTTGTTAGAGGTCCGTCATCCAGCACCACCGGAGGGCACCCCTAACAAGGACATGTATGTTAAATATGGAGTAGCCATCGTTTCTTATAGCAAACTGTGGCACAAATACACTAGGAAGGACTGGGTAAATCAGTGGCCACTGACGGGATCTTTTGATTTTGCTAAAATAGAAACATTAGAAATAGCGCTCCACAGAAAGAAAGCTACGCCAGCCATGCTTGACAGTTTTGGCCTCTGGCGAAAAGAAGCAACTCAACGAAAGACAAGAGACGAAGCCAGGCAGGATAAAGAGATGCGAAAGTCTGCTTACCAGACCTGTAAAAAGTTAGAAGGTGAAATAAAAGAAAGGGAGAACGATAAAAATGAACAAGAATCAAAAATATCAGGCCAGTACCCTGTTAGAATGCCTTCAACTCTTGACCGGCTAAACAGAGAATAAATGATGACCTTTTGTTAGACCCCCCCGATCACCTACATGCTACCTCCTTATGCCCCTACTCATCCCGTAGTACAACGCCAAGAACAGCAAGGTACCAACGGAGACGCCACAACCGTTTCCGCCCCAGTCGAGCCACTTGCACCAAGTGCCTCATCAACAAACGCATTAGTAGAAATAGGATCAATAGAAAAAGAGTCGCCCAGGGTCCTACGATTAAGTACGCACGAGTGGGCAAACATTGACAAGATAGTCAAAACCTTCATGGAGAGAAGAGAAACAGAAGAGTACGTGACTGACATATGCAATTCATATGTCGAGAACCACAAACAATTCCTCGTTTTGCGCTTCTGTTACTACGCACTTACTGCCTATGAAGAGAAATATCAGGATGTAGGGCCCGGGAGACTAATGGCTCTCTACAGAAAAGTTAACATCGGAGACGAAAACGACAACAATGTGGCAGAACTCTTTTCGTCCACGTTAGAAGTATTCCGCCACCTCAAGGGCAGATAGATACAGACAGGACATCGAAGCTAGTAAAACCCCCAGTAGAGAAACTAGATAACAAGATGCCGATAAAGGAAGCTGCCCCGTATTGGGTTCCCCCTAGGGGACAAGGGACTAATGACGACATAAATCATCAGGACGCTAAAGGGAGGGTGGTCTACAATTGGGTGTATCAGCCATGGGACAGACAAAACGTCCTGACGTTCCGTAAATCTCTGATGGATTTACGAAAGAATCCCACCGCCTTTTACACAGAACTAGGTACCGCTTTGGGGTCCACAATAATGACACTTGCTGATATCGACTTGTTCTTCGGGTTGTGCTTGTCAGCCGATGTGTGGAAGCAGATTAGGAAGATAAGACTACACAGAATTGCTCGGTCATACCTGGGAACAACTCAGCACATTAGACAAACAGCAGAATCCTGGTCAAAAACCGGTTAAAGCTATATTGGATATCCCTGACAAAATAGTGCAGAAGGTAAAAACACTGATACCGGAGAAAAAGATAGACTGGTCCATAGTAGCCGCGTGCCGCCAGAAACCACAGGAGGATGTCTCAGAATATTTCTCGAGATTCGAAACAATGTTCTGTCCACTGCAACCGGACACCACTTATTCGTGCAAAATTACGTCAAAGGACTTCTGCCGGAGGTATACCAGAAATTACAGACTAGCAAAAGTAGTTGGGCTGCATCTAAACCGGCGGCCATTCTCCAAATGGCCCAGTACTATGAACATCAGAAAAACGAGAATGACAGGGCTACAGAAAGGAAAAAGAAGGACTTGAAGGAAAGAGTAATGATAGCCCAACTCCAAAGGGTGAATACAGGGAGGGAACAATATAAAGGAGGATACCAACAGAATGTCCCTAGAGTACAGCCGCCTAGAAATTACTCATTGACACCATATGTACGACGCCAGGACTTAGGACAGGATCAATGCGCATTTTGCAAGGAATATGGACATTGGAAACCCCAATGCCCAGCCTTATCAGGAGCTGGTAGTGGCAGAGGGGAAGTGAAATAGCAAGAGAACAGAGAGGAAGAGGACGTGGGAGAGGGTACGCAAGTGAAGCAAGAGAAGAAAGGCCAGGAAGAGTGAACGCATTTGACCGTCCTAGACAGAACCAGTATCAACAGACCGATTACGACAACGCGTATGAGTTTGCATAGGACAGCCAGGGGCAAGGGAGGGTTCCAGTCGAGCTCTATGTTGATCAGCAAGGCCCTTATGTTACCGCAAAGGTCCTGGGCACAGAGTCGCCATTTTTGGTAGACACAGGAGCAACACGTAGTGCACTATCCAAACGACTGATTCCAAGGGCACCCTTGTCTGGCTCACATGCGACCTCAATAGGATTTGATGGTACGCCCTCCACCAACCCTTTGTCCAAACTGATTCCTTTCAACCTTGACAGCAATATAGTTGAAACGACATTTCTCCTCTCTTCCAACACCCCAGACGCCATTATGGGTCTTAACCTTCTCAAGCACTTCTATGCGACAATCAGGTGCTCGCCAGATGGAGTGCGTGTCATCCTATATGACAACCACCAGCACCATGGAGATAGCCCTTCCCAGCACATGTATCTCATCTCTGAGACTGACACATCCCTACTGGACACTTTACCATCACACTTATGGGCTAGAGCTGATTCGGACGTAGGACGAATGATGATTGACCCAGTACACGTGACAATACGACAAGGCGCAATCCTACCAAAGGTACCACGGTACAGAATCTCACCAGAGGGTGAGAAGGCACTGATGGACATCATACACTCTTTGATGGAGGCAGGGGTGGTAGAGGAAGTAGTGAGCAACGTTTGTAACAGCCCCATACTACCGATAATAAAGAGACAGGGAGAGGGAGATGGAAAAGCCTACCGCTTCATCATTGACCTGCGGGAAGTAAACAAAATTGTGGTACCACAGTACCCAGTAGTTTCCGACATCACTACCATTCTGACCTCAATTCCCTCAACTGCTACCACCTTTACTGTAATCGACCTCAAAAATGCGTTCTTCTCCATACCTATTCACAAAGACAGCCGCTATCTATTCGGATTTACCCTAAATTCTCGCTCATATAGATTTTGTAGAGCGCCCCAGGGGTACACAGAGAGCCCGAGCATCTATAGCCAAAAGCTTAAAAGATAGTTGGATGCTATACAATTACCAGACGGTGTGACACTAATACAATATGTAGATGACATCCTTCTAGCGGCAGACACCACACCATTAGCTGTCACAGCCACCATCAAACTGCTCCATTTTCTTGCCAAGAATGGTCACAAGGTCTCCCGAAAGAAATTTAAATTTTGGAAGTCACAAGTAACCTATCTGGTTCACCTCTTATCCAAAGAAGGGAGGAAACTGACACCCGACAGAATACAGACAATCCTAGACACTCCTGTCCCCAGAAGTCAGAAGCAGGTCCGTTCCTTGATAGGTCTTACCTCCTTTTGCAGACAGTGGCTGCCGAACTTCAGCCTCATCGTCAAACCCCTTCTCTCCCTCCTAGCTAAAGACATCCCCTCACCTCTCCCCTGGACCCCTGAATGTCAAACTGCCTTTAAAGACCTACGTGATGCACTATGTTCGGCCCCTTTCCTAGGAACCCTAGATTACTCCAAACCATTCTCCCTCTACACACGAGAAGGAGGGATGTGCATTGTCTGTACTAACCCAATCAATTGGTAACAAGCAGCGCCCTTGCGCATATTTCTCTGCCACCCTCGACCCAGTAGCCAGAGCTCTGCTAGCGTGTTTGTGTGCTGTAGCAGCCGCAGCAGTATCAATACGGCAAAGCGAAGGAATAGTGCTCTCCAATCCAATCACTGTGTTAGTACCCCATGCGGTGGACACACTCCTGAACCAGACCAAGACCCAACATTTGACTGGCGCCCGACTGACAGGATATGAGCTGACCTTGCTAGCGCCACACATTACCCTGAAACGGTGCACCACCCTCAATCTGGCCACATTGTTACCACTACCCGAAATCGATCCTGGTGTGACTCCACTACACGACTGTGTGACACTGACAGAGGAACAGACAAAGAGTAGAGTAGACCTTAGAGACACTGCCTTTTCAGAACCAAACGGAGAACTGTGGGTGGACGGTTCCTGCATCAAACTCCCTGACGGCACCACCTCAGCCGCATACGCTGTAACCACAGCCCAAACCATTCTAGAGACAGCTCGCATTACTCAACGCTCTGCCCAAGCAGCGGAACTCATTGCCCTCATACAAGCTTGTATTTTAGCAGCAGGTACGACAGTCAACATATACACTGACAGTCAGTATGCCTTTGGGGTAGTTCACCATTGAGGGATCTTATGGAAGGAGAGAGGGTTCCTGACATCACATGGTACACCCATCCTACATGGAGACTTAGTTTCCGCATTGACAGAAGCAGTCCTCCTCCCCAAGAAGCTAGCAGTGATAAAATGCCAAGCACATAAGAAAGTGACTGATCTTATTGGACTGGGAAACGCACTTGCTGACGTAACTGCCCGAGCCACGGCAGAAGACAGGACTACGACACGAATGTATGTGACCAGGTCAAGAGAATGTTCCTGCACACAGAACAATGTTTCCCACCTTGCAACCTACCACCCAGAAAGAACATTATCTGATATCACTGTCGCCTCACCCCCGAGAGCGGCGCAAAGAATTTTGGAACAACTCTTTTGTACAACTGTTGCACCAGCACAGTCTTGCCACTAATGCCAACTGTTGGGTCTGTGGACTGCTATCACATGCCAATGAACGATCTATCCCATTCATCCCTTCACCCTTTTCCGTCCATGGATCTTGCCTTGCCTGGATGATGCTCCTCCAAGAAAGTTACAGAGACAATGCCACTTCCGGAAAAAACAATTGCTCGTTTCTACACTAAGTTCTGGCTGAACAGAACAGGAAGAACAGCAGCTCCTTTCTGTCCTCACTCCACCAGTGTGACATTCCCAATAAATGTCCCTTCCAAAGAGCAAGTGGAAATCCAAGTTTTCAACAATCCTGTCAGAACCACCTTTTCCTACCTCAAGAAAAGAACCGCTGCAACGCTCACCGTGGCCCTGTCTGTGATGAATGTCTCGGGCCTTGTGTGCATCAAAGGCCGTGGGACTAAAAATGTGGAACACAGCACGTGCAATATCACAAGGACTCTGAACACTGCCGAACCTCCAGCATTTGTGGCCTCACCCAACATGTACTTTGTCTGAGAACCAAGGCCTAAACCTGGCTCCCACGGGGTAGGAGGAGCGTGCTACATCGCCTTTGTCCTACCACCAACCTACACGGCCCCTGCAGAACATTATCGAGAAAGGCGTTCCAAAGACACTGACCAAGCAGACTCTGCTGCATCACAATTCCTCGACGCAGCAAAAGGGCTTGTTCCGCTATGGGGACCAATGGCAAACAGCCGAGCCATCAGGCACCTGACTCAGGCAGTTGAAACTGCCCTGAACATCACAGCTGCCATCCTCACCAACAACACTGCCGAGCTTCAGGCAGTCCGTCTGGTGGCCCTACAGAATCGTATGGTCCTGGACGTGGTACTAGCGGACCGTGGAGGAGCATGTCGCATCATCGGTGCCAGCTGTTGCACATACGTCCCTGACACTTCGCCTTCTGTTTATGAAGCTATCGAACATCTCCACAGACTGTCTTCGGAAATCTATCAAGGAACAGAGACTTGGACACTTGGAAATTGGCTTTGGGGCCTCTTAAGGGAGTGGGGTTGGAAGTTATTAATGATCCTCTTGATCCCAGTACTGGCAATATGTGGTTGTTGTTTATGTGTACAGTGTATACCGCCTCTGTGTTCCCTTTTTATCAGCACCTTGCACCCTAAGACTATGGGCACTCAGCGGACAAAAATGAGAGTACTATATGAACAAGAGATACAGGACATTATGGGGATCGAAATAAACTGACAAGCTGGCTAGTCATGTTCAAAGGGCGGACTGTGAAACCTGGGCAGATTATTGTGAACATTACATGTGCCATCTTGCCCGATGGCCCCCTTTTTCCGCACCCATAGGATGCAGCCATTTTGATCGACCACGACCATTTTGTGGTCTGTTGTTCACCCCTGTTTCACCTGCACTTCGTCAAGTATCTGTATAACCTTCTGACCGACTCGGTATGTGGACTAAGGGTCATAATCTAGCGGACATGCCCGCGTTTGATGTTAGCTTAAGAACGACATTCTATTGCCGCCGCAAACCTCTGCATTCCTTGTTCCTCCCCATCCCTGCGCATGTAACCAAAGATTGTAGATACCGAAAGGTCCCGCACTAACCTGGTTTATTGCACCACAAAGAATTCACCTCCCGATGGACAATGGAACTTGTTTTCCTATCAACAGTAAAGGACGTTAAACCCTCACCAGTCTCACATGATTCCGACCCTGAGGCAAAGGCCAGCTGCCTGATAAACATCATATGTCCGACTGTTTATGATTGGGAGGGTAGAAACCAACTTGTCCGAAATGAATGGCATCTGTTTGGGGCGGGGTACCAAGCTTACATGACACCACTCATAAAGATTGTATTGTCGAAACACTGTATAAAACTAGCCTGTTGAAGAGTTGAAGTTAGAACACCTCCCTGAGAGACATCCCGGTGTCTGCGGTAGACATGCTCTCCTCTAGAGTAAATAAACATCGTTCTTGCCTTCCAGTTTCCAGCGCCTGCCTCATTATTTTAATAGAATCGAAAGTGAATTAAAGGTGATAAGCCAAGCAGCTTCGGTGGTCTCAAAGAAGGCTGCTTTTCCTCACATCATGCTCCAAACAACCCCGCCCCTCACCCATCCCTGCTCACCCCAACGCAGGGAAAGCCCCATCTTACTAAGAGAAGTATGCAATTAGTAAACATAACAAATAATAAAGCAGGAGTAGATAGAAAAACATTCCTGTTAATATGCTAACACCAAAAGTGATACACACTCAGGGGGTGGCAATGCTACGCCAGATACCCAACTTTGTAGAAGATCATTATAAATAATGCTGCTCATAATTTGTCACATTTATCCCTAATCAGAGATGAAAGCAGGGCCCTAATCCAGAGCTGCTGCCTCCAGACCATGTGTCTTGGACCTTGTCATTGACAAGCCTGCGGGTAACAGCAATCACTCAGAGGAAAATAGTTCTGTGCTTGCGACTGAAGCGATGTGAGGTGGTGAGCCCCTCTGAAAATCTGTTCCATGACCACCACGGGTCCCAGTGTAATCGCGACAGAATTCCTGAACAGCCGTAGGGGATTCAAAGATGCAAACCTTTCCCTCAATGTCAACTTTAAGTCGGGCAGGGTAGAGCATGCCATACTTGAAACCCAAATTCCGGAGTGTGCCCTTTACACTCGTGTACTTCCTTCTAGCCTCCTGCACCATGGCGGTGAAGTATGGGAATAACGAAATCGATGTTCCCTGCTAGCTCAAAGGGCCCTTCTCTCTTTCAAAGCCCAAACGCAGTATCTCTATCGTGGAAATTAAGAAGAGGGTAAGTAGTGGTCTGGGAGGGCTAGGGCGGGGGCCAAGGGAAAAGTGGGCGTGCTCCACCACAAAGATGGTAGTAAAGGAGTCTCTGCCGAATAGGTCTGACAACAGAGTTTCTACAAAGAGATCCATGCGGCCAGTGTTTGTAGTCTCTGGCACCCTAATAATGCGAACGTTGTTGCGCCTGCTCCTCGCCTCCAAGTCTTCATTCTTCATGGCGACGTTTTTAAGGATTTTCTCCATTCGTTCCAGGCATTTGGTACATTGAGCCGCGCCGTCCTCGAGATCCAAAACCCTGCCCGCCACTGTGTCTAAGAGCCTCTCATGAGTGTCAAGGCGGGTCCCCAATTTATCCAGTCGCTTATCAAGTGTATTGAAGTGCCCATCCAATGCCCTGAAGGCTGCCCTGAGTTCTTCCATCAGGGCATCCGGAAATAGCGCCTTCAGGTTTTGCAGCCGCTCCTCCCCTCTCAGCCAAGTCAGCCCCACAGACGGTCAACGAACCGCTCTGCTTGCCAAATTGTAATAGCCGCTGTTTATGGACTTTACGGACGATTGCATATGGCGCGAACCAACCAGCGCACAGTCTCAGCCCCCAGAGAACCAGGTCCTGGATGTTCCCCACTCAGACTCTAAGAGAGTATCCCAGAGACACACGCCCCACGCCGCCTCTGGGGGGGTCAGATGGAGGTAGTAAATGGGGGGGAGGGGAGTAATCTGCAGGCCCCCCGGCGCCTATCCAACTATTCAGGTAGGGAGCTCTTACATTGCCCACAAGCCTCCAGAGTCAAAGTACACACGTTGCGTGATACCAGGTATCAACCAGGCCCCCATAGGTCCAATTGGCGGTGAGCAGAGGGATCAGGTAAGGCAGGAATGAGGCAGCACCAGAGTGGACCTTGCCCAGGGCAGGCTCCGGGCCTAGATAAACCCAAGAACTGGCAGAGCCCAAATCACTTCAGCTGCAGGACCTCAATTGTCAGCATAAATCTACTTCCCCGCAGCAATAACTTGCTCCAGGCACCCGAGATGCTTCCCCGCAGCACCGACCCAACCAGCTCGATGGCTGGCCCCCAGGCTCGCCCACGGCCCCTCTCACCGCAAGGCCTCCAGGAACAGCACTGGCCGGCCTACCTGCAGGGCGGAGCGTCCCTCGTCTCCTGCCTAGAGGTCCTCTGACTCTGCAGCCCTGCAGCTCAGGGCGCAATGCAAGCGCACCGCTCCTCAGGTCCGCAGCACACGCATGGACCCCAAAAGGGGAATCGGGCTGATTTCCCCGAGAAGCGCCCACAGTCTTCCCCACAGGCCATGTCTAGATGGGTCATGCGGCCTCGGATGTTAACTGATCTCTGCGTCTGTGCGGTTGTGTCTCAGCTATTCCGGAGGGCCGCCGCAGATTTCATTCAGCCTCTATTGCAAGCTTGCACATTGCAGCATCGGCAGCACCGTCAAGCGTGCAGGATGTTACAGTTTAAGGCAGGATAGGCCCAGGATGTGGGGTTGGGGTGCAGAGCTTCAGCGTGACAAGGCCATCTTGGTCAGTAGCCTAGCCACGCCCCCAGTGGAAATACACTCTTGACACAGTGATGCGGTGGAGTCCTTTCCAGAGTTCAGCCCTCAGGAAGCTTATGACTGGTCAATTGTGAATCAAATGGAATTTTATGCCAGGACTGAAGGGGAGCATGATGGATTTCTGGATACACTGATAAACGTGCATGTATTCGTACTTTCCAAAGTGCCTTTATGGTGTAATGAGATTATCACGATAGGCGAGGAGGAGGTAAACTGGTCAGTTTGGAAATACATAACATATGATATACTGATGATGTTCTAACAAATTGATCCCGAAAGCTTTTGCAGAAATACAACAGAAGTAAGGGTATTCCTTGCACACAAAGGTGTTATCTCTAATAATCCACCAGGATATTTGACCAAATGAGACAAATTTCTCTTATTCTAGACAGATCTATTGCAATGGTTCTTAATCTTTTGACTTATGTGCACCCTGTTGAAAATGCCCCTTTCTACAAGGTTACTCCCAAACATTTTGCCTTCCTCCTCCCCTTTTGCCGAATTTGTTTTTGTTGGCTCTAGGACTCTGGTCACATTACCACTGCAAACCAGTGCTAAAGTACATATGCTCTGTACTCTGAATAGGTTGACATTGGTTTAGCCACAATTGGCATATTTGATTTACTTATAATTCCCTAGTGACGTGCACTACCTGTGCCCAGGGCCTGTGAATTAAATGCTACTAGTAGGCTTGCAACACTGATTGTGCCACCCACTTCAGTAGCTCTGTAAACATGGCTCAGGCCTGCCTTTTTAGAAAGTGGCACATAATGGTTAAAGTTTACTTTAACCAGTCTGTGTCTCTGCCTGTCTCTCAATACACGTCTCGGTGGGGTGACGGTTGAGCTTTGTGCATTCCCTCCAGACAGTCACGCACAAAGGAAGCTGAGGGGATCCACGAATATCCTGATGGCCCATTACTAGGCTGATGGGTCTCCCCGAGGTAGAGTGAGAGGGACGAGCTGACACATGCACCTGAATAGAGCTGTGACTGTCCCCACACTGCATACTCCCATGTGAGGTTCAAAGGTCTCATTGAAGTTTGCCTACTTCAAAGATTAAACTGGGTATAAATACTTGGCCTCTGACACCATATACTTGGTTCACTTGTGGGTCCTGAGGAGACTCTGCCAAGACGAGGAGCCAGGAGAGACTGAAAATTTGCTAACTGCTTTACGGTGTTGGCCGGCTGATTGTGTGCTGCCAGGAGGGACTGACTTTTTTAACTTGTTTTGCTGTGTTGGCCTGCTGCCTCGTGCCTGCCACTGAAAAGGACTGTACTTCATCTCAACAACCTTTTGAATCTTAAGTAGTTCCAAGGGCTTGCTGGCTTCCTCCCTGTTCATAAAGTCTCAGGGCCATCAAAGGCTTCACCTCCCTACCACTGCTGTGGGACTCTGCAACCCGTGAGTCCAGTAGCTGAACTTTGAAAAAGATCAGCGTGAGCCTGATCGCCAGCTTTGTTTTGTGAAAGATCGAGCGCTTTGCTTTATTAGGGACCAAGCATTCTGTTTTGCTAAGGATCAGCGCGTAACTGATCACCAGCATGTTTTGCGAAAGATCGAGCGCTTTGCTTTATTAAGGACCGAGCATTCTATTTTGTTAATGATCAGCGCGCGTGCCTGATTGCCAGCGTGTTTTGTGACAGATAGAACGCTTTGCTTTATAAGGGACCGAGCATTTCATTTTGCTGAGGCATTGGCACTTCATGTCCACCTCGTGCTGCTAGACAGAGGGAGCCAAGTCAGCTAGCCGTATTGCTTGAAGATGCTTTGCCTGGGCAACTTGGTGTTCACCGACCGAGTCAGGGCCACCTCAACCCGCCTTCGTGAAATGGAAACACACACAGTGTTTCCTCAACAGTCATTTGCCACAACCTCGAGGTGAGGGGCCCATCCGAAACAGAGATCGCCGCCTCTGTGTTTCTTATCTTGCCATCGGACCTCCAAAACTGAATAGACTATGCCAGGACAGCCCAGCACAGTCCGTTGCCGCACCATCTTACGGCCCAGAGAAAAGGTACTGTGTTGTGAATCGGACCTGCGAGGTCCCCGTGGCTGACCTGCACGCTCGCAGGCAGCTGAGTTTTCTTGTGTACCCCGGTCCTAAGGGACCTGTGCAAAATGTTTGTCTAGTGCCTCTTTTAGCACTGTTTTGGCACCAGCACGGCAAATAAATAACTAATAACATTCCCTCCACACATTTGAGTCGTTGCACCCCCCGCCCCCAATCTAGCGTGGCCGCCAATAACCTTAAGATCGAGAGTAAGTACTAATTGAATTGTTGTCATTTTGTTTTTGTTTTATATAGTAATGAATACATTATTTTTGCACTTCAGTGTGGAGTCTATTTGTGGTGTTTTTACAGTGTCACTGTACTTTTAGTGTGCACGAACACTTTACACATTGGCTCAAAAGTTAAGCCGGACTGCTCTGCACCAAGCTACCAGAGGGTGAGCACAGGCTGATTGAAGTGTGTAATTTACTTACCCTGACTAGGATTGTGGCCCCTACTTGGACAGGGTGCATACCCCTGCCAACTAGAGACCCAATTTCTAACAGACACCCAATAAATCATTACTGTAACCCGGGGAGTACTCCCACTGAGTCATTATTGGAAGCTCGAGACCCCCCGCCTAAGCAATTTCTAGGTTTTGAACATAAAAATAATACAGAAACATACAAAACAAGTATACATCAAACAAATGCCCAAATATTGAAATATTTTGTTTAATTCATATTCAAATATAGAAAAGTTTCATTATTTCTATTTTGCTTCTTTACATATATACACTTTTTAATTTCAATGTATTCATTTTAATATTATTTAATTTTGCAACAATCGCAGACCCCCGAGTAGGCCTCGCAGACCCCCCCGGGGATGCTGCTCTATTGTGCACTCCTTGCACACAGGGAAGGATATGGTGTGGGCATATCTGGGCTATATGCCACACTGGTAGGTTACATTATCCACTCTGCGCACATGGTGGGCAACGAGACTTGACACGCAATTTCATGAAGAAGAGTGGGAAACAATATTAGTAGACTACAATGAAGGGTTTCGGGAATTTTGCCTCAAATTTAGCTTTTTGAAGATCCTTCACCTATGGGATATGTCACCAGTAAAAAATTTCAGAGCTAAACTTTGCATCAACACCCAATTCTTGAGATGTGGGGTACATGACAGTACTATTGTGCATATCCTGTGGGATTGTAAGCATCTCGATGGATACTGCCCCCAAGTATTGGGATTGCCTGAAATGTGAACACCGCACACCCATTGTTCCGAATGCCCGGCTGGTTCTGTTGTATATCTCAGAACGAGCTACTTTTACTCCCATATAAACAGATTGTTAGCTACTGTAAAGGGCATTGCGAAGTTGGGTATCCACTGTCACTGGAAGACTACAGAAATTTAGACATTCCATACCTGGTTGGAGAAGATAAACGAAATGGTCGAATTTGAATAAATGTTTTGCTAGCTTAACGATGAAATGCTGATTTTTCAAGAAATATGAGCGTCTTTTTTTCGAGGATGAACCCGGATTACAGGGTACCCATTCGATTTTTGTACAGCAAGGCCTTAGGCTTATTACCTGTACTTAACCCATACTTTGATGCCTAGGTTTTATAGAAAAATATGTTTTATGAGCGTTTTCTTTTGTTCTCCTTGATTCTTTATTCTAATACTAAGGAGTGCTGAGGTTTAAGGATAGACATTATATCCCCGTCCCTGAAAAATCTTGGACATTTCTAGACTGCTGGGTTTAAAAGGTTTTCACAGTATCACCTACTGGTTGAGGAACTGGGGTTACCCAATAATAACAACGGAGATGGTTTCCCCTTACCCATTGCCTTCATTTAACTCTATTGGTTTTGATTACACTTTATAATACTGAGTTGTGCAGTCATTGTACTTATTGTTGTAATTATAGATATGCTAATAAAGAAATGCAACACCAAAAAAACTGTGACAATGGGACCAATGGGCGGGGCTCTAAACTACTGAAAAAGTAATAAAACATCTCACAATAGACAGCGTATTCGTTTGCCTTAGGCGAGACCCAGTGCTTATTTTGAACCAGTGGTTGCTGGTTGGGGCCACCGGCATTCCTTTTTGAGAACTGGGAACTTATTCTTCATTATCAAGAGCAAGAGAAGGAAAAATGCACAACTCGTAAAAAGGAGGAAGAAAAAGGTGAAAAAACGTTACCCAGGGAGAAAACAGGAACCTGCAACAGTGAGGTAAAGGGGCACACAGTGTGGCTGGCACTGGATAAAGGAGGCCTCAAGTGGATTCAGAACTATGCAGCCTTGGTATTCGGCGCGCTGATATTTTATAGCACCGGCGGCATGCTGCTGGTACAAAAGGGGGTGGCGATGGACGGAGCATCTGAACCAATCAAACATTCACACCCAGTCAACAGATCTGGGTTTACTCCATCACCGTTCTTTAGCCCACTCTGCCACCCCAGTTCAGACATGACCATATGCAAATCAGTCTGACCCTGTGCCTCATGGGAACAGTCCAGCCCGAACTGCCAAGCCATGCCTTCCCTGGACCGGAAACAAGCTTCCGAGGACCGGTTTCTGGCATTTCAGCCGTCTTCAGCCCGGCTTGCTTGAATCCAGTTGCAAAGTGAGCAAGGGGCTCATGTCTGAGCATACCCTGCCAACTTATGGCGAACAAAGTGGTACAAAACGGGGTGGCGATGGACGGAGCATCTGAACCAATCAAACACTCACACCCAGTGGCATGCTGCTGAGCAGGGCCTTGGGCACCAGCACTCTTTTTTCAAATTAAGAACTGGCGAGACCTAATAAAATGTCTCCTTCCTTTTTCAAACACAATTTCGACGCTCTTGGAAACTGCATTGTTAGAGGACAGTCAGATATACAATTTTCAGCAAGTACAATACTATCTGTGCTGGCATATTTATGCTTTTGTCTTCTCATGGTGAACTAAAACGCATTTTGATTTCCTTCTGTGCCTTATCTTAAATTCTATAATGCTTTTGCAAAATCCTCCAGGAAATGACCCAAAACACAGAGAGCATTAACTTCCACTTATAGCAAGAAATGAGCAAGGCAAAAAGCCGAAGCGATCTCCTCAGCAGGCAGTCAAGAATGAACTGAAGAATTCCCTACCTTAAATGTGCCATTTTGATTTTTCATAAACGAAACCAGAAATATGTCTACTGGAAGAAGGGCGGAGGTGATGAGTGCAATTGCCAGAGCAGAAATTGATGTAATAGTAGAAATAACTTCACTTTCTCGTTGACTTTGGTACTTGCGAATATATACCCAACAGAATGCCAGAATAGCCTGAAATGAGAAAGAGCAAATTTTAGTTTTGAAATTGATCAGCAGATCACCATCTCATTAATTGGTAGGTTCCAAAGACATTACAAAACTGTATAAGTGCTAGAAAACAGTTGTCACATTATTTTGAAGCCTCAAGATTGTCATTTTAGCTAAACTTATTAAATGTTCATTAATGCTGTTATGTATATCAATTCTCAGATCATTGCAATCACCCAGTCGCAAAATTCTTCAGTTTGATACATTTCTTCCAATTTTGACAGCAGAAAAGCTAGCAAGAAATGGGAAAACTATAAAGGTACACAGGCAGACTGGTTCTGAAGCAAAGAGCAAGTACCAATCAGAATCAGCAGTTAGTGACCATTAGTTCTATCACGCCTTAGTTGACCTCATAAGATGACAGTTAATCAGTACCGGACCCAACAGGGCTACTTCTGAAAACTAAGCGCCACTCAAAATGTACAGTCTGCTAATGCTCCCCTTAAAACTATAACACATGTTGCGACAATAGACCTATGAAACATGAAGGAGACCACTACAGTTTGTGGAAATGACTGAGAGGCTTTTTAAGGGGCTCCTTGGTAAAGTAAATGGAACCCACCATAATTACTGCCGCAATAACATTAGTCATAAATACCAGCTTCTTTTTTAGATCGAGCCTGGGCAGCGCATGGGCTGCTCTGCGAGGCATGCTGTATTCAGGCAGGTACTTGAGGCTCCGGCCCCTCTCCGCCCATATTTTTTTATTGGCTTGTGTCACTGTCCATTGTAAACTGTGCCTGTTCATTGGTCAATAGGCTTAGAAGTTCCTTAGTATCACCTTGTCTCATTTTGTACCCTCTCATGGCGACACCCTCTGTTACGTGTGTTGTTACTCAGTAGGCTTTAATTTCAACGTCCGAGCACTATTTTCTCAAATAGTTTTCACACTCACTCATAATGTTTTTATATTTATTATTCATATAGCATGGGTGCCGAATGCCTTTGCAAAACAATAGGTCTCGCATTAGTGAGAGTTTCCGCAATTGGCATTGTAAATGACATTGTCTTTTATTTATCGGCTTTAAAACACATAAATAAAAGGCACTGTCATTTAGAATGCCAATAGCTCAAACTCTCGTAAATGCAAGACCTGTTGCATTGCACATGCTTGTTCTGTTTAGACAGTCCATCCACCATGCTTAATCGAAACTTAGGGCCAGATTTGCAAGGGGTCTGCCTGAGACAAAGTCACACAAATTCACGCAAAGCAGGGTATGGTATTTATATATAAAAAAGGAAACACTCCATACATGAGTTAATGTGCCCTTACTGTAAAATAAAAGCCAAAAGCTATTTCACTCTGAAGGCATGGCTAGACTTTTCCCGAAGGCCTAGGTGGAACTAAAATCTTTATTTTCCACTCCTGAATACAAAATGGCTTGAAAATACTTAAAAAATATTTCTTGCCCTGTTGTTTTAAATCTGACATAATGGTCAAATAAGATGTTTGATAACATAAGCAGGATCTTGACTTTGTAAATATGTACCTTGGTTGCCAGATAGGACTTAAAAACTGTTTTGCCAATCATGATACCTCCAGAGCTGGAATGCACATTTTTGGCTGGAAGAGTTAACAACGGTGGCTCAGAGGACAATGGATTGTGTCTGGGCCCAGGAAAGGACACTGGATATTAACTGCTGACCACTTAGCAGACATTACATATTTGGGAGGGAACAGGAACAGTTGGCAGAACAAGGGGCTGGAAGAACAAAGGAGATAGGATGCGGCCTCACTGGCGAATTTAGAACCAGGTTTGCATCCTGACATTGGCTCAACATCCTGTTAAAAAAAATCTGATCTTGTGAAACAGTAATCTGGTGCTTATGTAAATAAAGCACTTTAATGCTTTTGGGCCACGTTCTCACTTTATAATACTGCAAAAAAAAAAAAAAGGTCAGCTTTATTTAGCACCACCTTGAATTGAGATACCATTCACAGAACTCTCCTAGGCAGCCTACCCGGTGACAGGATTGGGGAAAACATTTCTGTCTCCTACCACACTCCAGAAATGGAATACACCTCCACATCTAGAGTCAAAGGTTCTGGCTCAGAGGACAATGGCTCTCTGGGTCCAGAAAAGACCAATGGGTGTTAACTCCTGACCACTTATCAGGAATTAGCTTTCAGGGAGTGGACAGGAACAGGTGACCGAACAAAGGGCAGCTTTAACACTACTCTTTTGACGTGAGAGAAGATGCCAGGGAGGGATTCTCCTACACATACTCAGGACCCCATTAGACATTCACGCTACGACCACAGTAAGAGGAGCAAAGAGTAGGTCCTAGTCCACCATAGTGCTCAACATTTTCCAAGCACCTTTGGCCTTAACACTTTTAAAAAAATCATCTCATGTTCCCTTTAACTTGTTTTGATCATCTTGGTGTCCTTTTGCTCACGACATTTTCCTCTATTGAATGCGTTGAGAATTGTATTGTGCTGTGCTCTTTAGTTTGAAATTGTTGGCACTGCTAGAACGTATTACTCACTTCCATTGTTCCATGTAGCATGCGCGCCTGAGTGGGTGTGCACACTGCCTTTGACCAGCGCGTGCACACACTCTCCCACAGCGAGCCTTTCACAGCTCCATGCAAGACCAAGAGATTGTTTGTGAGCAGTGCGACAAAAAGCTCACTTTCTTGGAGCTGAACCGCAGTGACGGCGAGTTTTCAAGATCGGGTTGTAGAGCAGAATGCGTGAGGAAGGACTTGAAAGCCTTTCTCCTACGTGCATGGGTTTTGCTACAGTGGATGACAGCACAGGGTGCAGACAGTTGTTAAATTGTCGATTTCTTTTATTATTGTCGAGTGGGGGGCCTGCAAGGATTCAGCAGCAACAGTGGCCTCTGGGAGCCTGATGTAGCAGATATAAGTTATCGGTTGTAAAGCGCTGGGTAAAACTGCACAAAAAACAAGCATTAGCATAGCCAATAGGTCTCGTGTCTGGGACCTTATAAGTGTTTAGCAACGCAACAGTTGATGTTGTTGCACCAGGGATATTGTGCTGCATAACTAAATACATATAAGGTCCCAAATGCGAGACCTATTGGCCATGCCAATGCTTGTTCCTCTTGGCTTTTATATGGACACTGGATTTGTTTGCACAATTTATTGTAAAGCTAAAGCTGGTGCGTATGACTAGCTCGCACACAAAGTGTAAATAACCTGAGTGTATTTCACACGTTGATTTATTTCGAATTTATTGAAGACTAAGAAAAAAGCTGACGCTCATCTATCAAGCACTGGCGTTGCCAATAGGTCTCGCAGTAGGAAAGTTGGAGCTATTACAATTGCAAATAACAATGCCTTTTATTTTTGTTTTCATTTTAAAAACATAAAGGGCTTTGTCATTTACAAAACCAATAGCTCCAACTTTCCTACTGCGAGACCTATTGTGCACTGCACAGTGTGGGTGAAAGTGGCACTGCGTGTGTGTGAGTGGCTTTGAGTGAGTTGCGTTGCGTGGGTGAGTGGCGTTGCGTGTGTGAGTGGCGTTGAGTGTGTGAGTGGCGTTGAGTGTGTGAGTGGCGTTGAGTGTGTGAGTGGCGTTGAGTGTGTGAGTGGCGTTGAGTGTGTGAGTGGCGTTGCGTGTGTGAGTGGCGTTGCGTGTGTGAGTGGCGTTGCGTGTGTGAGTGGCGTTGCGTGTGTGAGTGGCGTTGCGTGTGTGTGGCGTTGCGTGTGTGAGTGGCGTTGCGTGTGTGAGTGGCGTTGCGTGTGTGAGTGGCGTTGCGTGTGTGAGTGGCGTTGCGTGTGTGAGTGGCGTTGCGTGTGTGAGTGGCGTTGCGTGTGAGTGGCGTTGCGTGTGTGAGTGGCGTTGCATGTGTGAGTGGCGTTGCGTGTGTGAGTGGCGTTGCGTGTGTGAGTGGCGTTGCGTGTGTGAGTGGCGTTGCGTGTGTGAGTGGCGTTGCGTGGATGAGTGGCGTTGCGTGGATGAGTGGCGTTGCATGGATGAGTGGGGTTGCGTGGATGAGTGGGGTTGCGTGGATGAGTGGGGTTGCATGGATGAGTTGCGTTGCGTGTGTGAGTGCTGTTGTTTGGGTGAGTGGCGTTGCGTGGGTGAGTGTGGTGTTGCGAGGATGATAGCAGGCTTGCGTGGGTGTGAGTGGCGTTGCGTGTCTGTAAGTGTTGCTGTGTGGGTGAAAGTGGCACAGAGCCTTTGATGTGGCCACTTACTGATTAGCATTATTAAAATCTGCATGAAAATGTATTTTATTATTACTATTTATTCTTTGCCAAGCACTCATCACTGATCTGGGCAGCAGTCAAAGTGCATAAATAAAAGTAAGTGAACTCTGATCCTGGGGGATTTTGGTAGATGTTTACGTACAGACATACACAATACAACGCACATACCTTAAATGGAAAATATAAATGCAACTTACCTTTATCTGTCGGGGAAAAAAAATTGGGTAGGAAAACTAGTTTGGTTAATGCAATCATTTTAGGCCCCTGCATGCTACAAGCGGGGACGCATTTTTAGTTTGAAGAATGTGATAAGCTGAAGGAGGAGGGGGTGCGAGGGATGAGGGAACACGGCCTGGTGGAAGTTGGCTTGGGAGTCGAGGAGAAATGCAAGGAAGTTAGGGGAGGAGAAGCCGAGAAGCCGCAGAGCGCACGCTGGGCGAAGCCCTTTGATGTGCTGTGCGGCAAATGGAGGGAGGCTGATGCGCGTTCATGTTTGAACACGTGGTTCACATGAACTGCATGAAAACGCCAGCAAAAAGCTGGTGGTTTCATGAGCATTTTGAGCACTTGAATTCTCGTTCCTCAATGCGCTTGCGCGCATTTAAGGTCACAAGACCTAAAAAGGTGGATTCTGCCTGGAACCAAAATCTAATCACATTATTTAAGAATTAAGCCCAGAGCATTAACCTTTGATGGCACTAAGAGATATCAATCTAGTGGCTGAAGTGCACAGCCTGAAACTGGAAAACCTGGGATCAGAATCTGCTTGACCAGACTGTGTGATCCTAGGCAAATACATTTTCACTGAGCAACTTTTTTGTACTTGAGTCAGGATGTGTGCTGTACAAAAAAACTCTTCTTGTGTATGATTTAATAGCTTATAACGTTGTTCTATCTAAAATAGGAATCTAGGCCATATTTCCTGCATATAACTGACTTGCCTCTTTGTTCACTTATAGCATACTCATCAGGGCCCAGGTTGGCAGGTTTTTCAGTTCATGTATAAAAACTTTCACTTTTTAGAAATACTTTACAAATTTACGGATGGGCTAAGGTGAAATGCTTCTGTGTGTTGAAGAAATACTCTTTCTTGCATCCCAAAGACAACTTATTATAATCTAACGTAATGTTTGTAGCGCAATTTCGATGGCAAATATTTTCAGGGCTCGGCTCGTACAGAGATTCTTAGAGCCAGAGTCAATCCTTGGCTCAGCTCTCCCTGTTAATTAGTTGGCTCACCAACCTTTATTCACTATCCACTCTGCATTGGACTGCAGAAAGTTGTTCATTTGTTCTTAATCCCTTGCTATGGCACAAAGCGTCCGCACCTCAGTCTGTTTCATGTGTCAAGTGTGCTGCCAGGAAAAGGATCATACTTGTCACCATGGATGGCTTTAAATGGGATGAAAAAGAAGGGAGTCTCTAAAAGAGGCACAGCAAAAAGAAGTGCAACTGTTACTGGGGTTTGTTGAAGGAGTAGGGGTCTTTATAGTGTCACAATCACATGCTCACTTGTAAGGACTGCATTTTACTTCCCATGACTATCCATGCATTACATAGCGACTTTTGTCCCTACTCCTCATCTTGTAGGAATTCACCCCACAATCAGTTCACAAGTAGAGGCTGTGTCTTATGCAGACTGTGAATTAGAGACACCCAATTTTAGCTTCAAGGATTCCAAGCTAAGGTGCTCAATGTCACAGTCTGAGGCCAGTACGTGTTTTAATTCGACTTTGATAGCCGGAGTCAAACAGTTCTCAAAATTGTTCAAAATCACAGACACACTTTGCCCTATTTGCATTTCACCAGTATGACGAGAAAAATACTTTCACTTGCGCTTCCAGCTTCATGGTGGATCATCAGATAGCAATGCCACTGAGTAGAGTGGTATAGTGGGTCTGTCCAGGAGTGAGGAGACACTGATAATGTTGCTGGACAGATTTAGTGAGTAGATAATGTGAAGTTCAAAGTCCACAGACCTAACACCCGTGGAGGTCCTGGATTCCATGAAGGAGAGCCTGGTAAGGGGAGCTCAGGGGCTGAAGGGAAAGACACTCAGGTTAGCAGGGCAAGAAGGAGAAAGTATAGCAGAACAAAATCAACAGACGTCATGCCAAGACCCCATACTCTTACTGGGCCATGATCACCCTAATGATTCAGAGCTTCAAGGAGTGGCTCACACTCTTGCAGGTAAGACGACCACCACTCTCTTCGTTATTCACTTATGACTTGTTCGCCATTAGGATTGCTTTGGAGGATGTTTTCTAATCATATGTTGTAACAAATACCACCTACCTCAACCCCCTATTCTGGGCCCATAAAGGTTGCTTTAACTAGCTCTAACCCTTTCAGGGCATTGTCGCCAGGCCACCACTTTACCTTCAGCAACAACTTATAATGGCTGTATCCTTTTCTAAACCTGGGGTACAGGTGCCACTAGAGTAAACAATACGTGTCATGACGAAGTGTATCGACATTACAAAACTGTCTCAAAACCTTATTAAATGTAGCTGTAAATGTGAACTGCACCTGTTTTCGCTATTGTTATAAACAAAAGTTTGGAGAGCTGATTGCTACAGATTTACATAGCTGAGCCCAGCATTCGCATGCCTCATTGGATCCTTGGTGCACATAGACTTGATTCCAGCGCACAGGGATCTTAAACTGCCGCACACAGTGGAAAAAAAATTGAGGGAACATTGCTCACTTCTATGGGGATTACTTGCTGGTTTTGCCATAACTACCATGGCTTGAGCAGAGATTCTCTCAGAACTGTTTTTGACCTAACAACCAAATGAATAGCCCCTTTCATGTCACACTGATTCTGGACTATTACTCCCCATGGATACGTTCACTTAATTCAGTTTACTTTTAATTGATTACACAGCCATTACTGCTTCGTGGAGGGTGGCCATTAACTGACGTTTGCTGGTAGTTACATTGAATGTCGTGTTCCACGACCATTGTCGGGTATCTGCTACTTCTGTATGCAAGACTTTATGATTAAACTTTCTGTTTAAACAAGGACGAATATTGAGTATTTTTGGCTTCTTAACATCAAATACCCTACAAGTAGATTTGTAACCTACCAATGAACACATTCTCATTTCTAAAAGCACGTGACAAAAAAGAAATAAAACTGATATTGTTAAACAAGAAAAACGAGAACAGAAAAAGGTCCAAATAAAGAATAAAATAAAAAAATCGCATTTTACAACGAGATGCAAAAATACTATGGGGGCAAAACAAATATTTTAGTTAGATGCTTCTGGGGCACAGGCCAAGATGACTGAGAAGCAATGAGTTAATAAAGAATGAAGTGTTACAACGAAAACATTTTCCTAATAGAACTCTATCAAGCAAATTCATGTGCTTATTGGAACAGATGAAATGGCATTTTTTACTCTAACACATTTCAGAAATATAAGAAGCATGGGATCTTCAACAAAAATCACAGGATTATTTCATGTTTGACAAGCGTGAATTCTTCACCAAGAGGTGCAGCGTTCCAAAGTTAAAATATATAATAAATAAATGTTACAATGAAAAATATAAGCTGGTGTCCAGGCATGCAGTAAACGATTACATTTAACTTTGATGTTATTCGATAAATTGAACATCAACAGTTGCAAATATGTTATTTGCTAGACGGCATCAGTACGGACTGGTTACTTGACAGAACCACAATTTACTTCATGGACTAAATAGACAGTTCACACTTGAAGCCATGTCTTGGCAGCACTTGCAGTTTCTGTTGGTGTGATCGCCGCAAGTTATTTAGAACAATTGCAGGTTGTTGAAAAACACTAAAAAGGAAAAGGCACATTTTGGGGTTAAAGCTATAGTAAATGGAGTGTACCAGTCATATCTTCATACAGGTGTATATTGAGATATTTCAGCTGGGCCTAAAACACAGACCCAAAAAATTTGCTAATTTTAGAACAGTTAGAGAAGATTTTCTCAGAATATTCCAACCCCTTCACAGCAAGTGGCATGAGTGAGAAGGGACAGGTGCCACCAAGCCAGATGACAGAGAACAGTGTTCTGCCTCTAGAGTTTACACAAAAGGTCGTACAATATAGAGTTGATTGGAAGTGCACTAGATACCATTTCATTTGGTGTCGTAGGAGCTAAACAATCTCACGAACGTGGGTTACCATTTTGAGAAAACACAGGATGGCAGGTCGTGTGCCTGCTTTCTGGGCTCTAAGAGAAAGAAAAGTCACATACCGTTAGAAGCTCCTGGGTCTGCTGTTTTCAAGTATGAATTGGTAGGTTTTACAGGTTACCGGACACATCAGAGGTCAAGATGTATAGACTTTCTACTTTCCAACTTTCAGTAAAACGTTTTTATTTAAAAGTGCATTCACTAGCTGTTGACATATGCAAATTACTAAACAGTTCGCTTGTCAAGATGTGATTTCCTAATCCACACAAACGGGCTATTGGTTTTATCAGGAATTCAGAATGGTTCGACATTTACCACTTGCAGGGAATTCAGTTTTATTATGCTGTGCAAATGTGAATATATTGATGCTGTTTAGTGCTTTCCAGATTATCAGGAAGAAATTAAAGATGGGAAAATACCAAATTCCCAAGAACAGTTTAATGCTGCAGCTCAGGAGGAAGAACCTACCAAAGGGTGGAGGTGGTTACCAGGCTGGTGGCAGTCTCCTGGTACTGCTGGGACGCAGCGCGCTCTGGGATACACATTGTGCGGCAGTGTAACTCTTTTAACCTTGCTGAAGCATTTTAATTATCTCTGTTTGTTTAGCTAGCAAATTAAAAATATAATCGGCGAAAATTGTTATTTTGTGGCGTTCTGCAGAGTTAAGGCAGACGCTTAGCCCTTTTAAAATTATCGCCGAAATCAGCTTGCTTTTAGCTTTTCCTACCTGCTGTGCAGAGCTCCCCTCCGCCCCGGTCCATCGCGACTTTCCTGCCGATTGTGTGGAGGGCGGCTCTCTCACCCCGGCTACTCGTGCCGGTCCGGTGGAGTGCGGGCGCCATATTGGGAGGAGCCTGAAGGGCACTGGGACCAGAGTCAGCGGTCCAGTTGCCCGAGGCTCCCTCCCATAAAACGCAATGTGCTTAGGGAGCGCAGCGGACGTGCGCAGCGGGCGCGACGATGGGGCGCCTAAGGCAAGCCCGTCTGCGCCCGTCCGCGCGCGTCCGGGGCCACATACTCTGAACAAATTTTCACCTACTCTGCTATGGAACTTGTGACACTTAGACCAGCTGGTAAGTTATGCCCGAGGCTACCCTTGCATGTATTAAAACGTACTTCTCAATTGGGCATATCAGAAGTCACTATGGATATAGACCCTTCTACTACAGGTACATTACATGCAGGTCAGGGCACTTCTAGCAAACAGAGGTTACAGTTTCGCTGCATCTACCTTAACACTAGGTCTCTGATTAAACATCAGGTAGACATATTTCTTTTATTGACTAACGACCGCCCAGACATGCTACTTCTAACTGAGACCTGGTGTACCCCTGACTCACTACCAGATATACTTGCCTCACTCCCTCCTGACTATTATATCCTTTCGGCGGCTAATCGCCCCCCAGGAAAAACGGGGGGGGGGGGCATTATTCGTAAAACTCATCAATTTAGAGAACTTCCATCGTTATCTCTTCCAGACTCTGAAAACATTGTTATCAAGTTAATTGCTGATAGTGGAGCGCTAGTACTGGTTTTAGTATACCGCCCTCCGCAGTACATGGCTACCTTCCCCTCTCTTTTGGCAGAGCAATTGGCTTCTTGTG
Source organism: Lissotriton helveticus (assembly GCF_964261635.1). Classification (NCBI taxonomy): domain Eukaryota; kingdom Metazoa; phylum Chordata; class Amphibia; order Caudata; family Salamandridae; genus Lissotriton; species Lissotriton helveticus. The sequence goes on from NC_136067.1 coordinate 577,034,206, forward strand.
TTGTCAACTGCTCCAAGGTTCTCCTAATAGGGGATCTGAACTATTGGTTTGATAACCTCATATCGGACCCCCAAGCAGCAGAACTCAAAGACTTATTTATGGATCTTAACCTGACACAGCACATCCACTCTCCTACCCACCAGGCCATAGTTTAGACCAAATCTGGACACTCAACCTGCCTTTAATTTCGCCCACCTTATGCCCTTGTAGCTGGTCAGATCATTTTTTAATCCAATTTTCTTTTGTTATAGAAGGGTCTATTAAACCTAGGCCACAAGCTGGCAGACAAATTCAGAAGTGGAGGTCGGCGGACTTACCCGCATTCCTCAAAACTTTAGCCACCACCCTTCCCTCTCAGGACACGGATATAGAATCTAGTGACAAGGCACTTTCACAGTGGCTATGCCAAGCGGCTAACTTACATGCCCCCCTAGTAAGGTTTTCTACATCACGAGGGAAGGAAGCTCATAAATGGTTTACCCCAGAACTGAAGAAATTAAAACTCAGTATTAGACAGAAAGAAAGGAAATGGAGAGCGAACTACCTATCAGAGGACAAAGAGACTTACTGCCTAGCGAGGAAACAGTATCAAAAAACGCTTTTAAGACATAAGACTGACTATTTTTCTGCAAAAATTTTGAATTCCTCGAACAAATCTAAGCAGATATTTGAAATCGTAAATGATCTTTGCAATGATGATAGGACAACTCTTCCTATCATCCCTACTCAAAAACTGTGCGACTCATTGAATGATTTCTTCCAGGACAAAATCATCAATATCAAACAGAATATAACCAGTTCCTTTACCTCAAGCCCACTAAACGACACATTTTTCAATCCTCAAACGCTGGATAACATCTCTCCCATTGACCCAAAAATTCTTTCGGAACTCATGGTCCGGGTGAAATCGGGATCTCCCGATGATATATGCCCCCCTCACATTTTTAAAGAGATAGGACTCGCTATCCCTCAAAGCGTTCTTTCTCTATTAAATGAATCACTTGCCCAGGGTAAAGTACCCAGCAGTTTTAAACAGGCCCTGTTGATCCCTTTGATAAAAAAATCTGGCATTGACCCACATGACCCTTCCAATTATAGGCCGATCTCCCTGTTACCCTATCGGTCTAAAATCCTGGAGGCTCACGTATCTAACTGTGTCTCGAGCTTCATCGAACTAACCGATTATTTAGAACTGAATCAGGCAGGCTTTCGCCCGGGCCATTCCACCGAGACAGTGATACTCGCGGTCCAGAACACCCTGAGATCTAACGCAGATAGAGAGGCCCACCAGGCATTGGTGCTCCTTGATCTGTCGGCTGCGTTCGACACGGTTGACCATACCATTCTTGTCAACCGTGTCGAGCAGGCCGGCATCAGGGGCCCAGCTCTGAGCTGGCTAGAATCTTTTATTTCTGAACGTACTCAGTCAGTCAGATTGGGGTCATTCACAGCACCAAAAATTGTTTCCACCTGCGGTGTCCCTCAGGGATCATCCCTTTCCCCACTTCTTTTTAATTTATATTTACGTCCTCTACTGTACTCCCTGAAAAATCGGAAAGTCACAATTTTTAATTATGCAGATGATCTGCAATTGGTCTTTGCATTAGACTCCCCTGATGCTGTGGCAGACTTTCAGGATACCATGTCTCACATCCAGAGATGGATGAATCTAAATTACCTCAAACTCAACCCGGGCAAGACAGAACTTATCTTGCCCGGGAAGAGTGAAATTAGTTGGGGTCCCCATTTCTGGCCATCTAACATGGGTATTCCACCTACTAATCCTACACAGTCAAGAGTTTAGGGGTGACTCTTAGTGAGGATCTCTCATTAAAAAGCCACATAGGGACGGTAGTCTCAACCAGTTTTTTTCAACTGAGAAAGATAAAGAAAATATCCCAGTTTTTAACTCACTCTGCCTTGATTCAGGCAATTGCTGCCTTAATATTATCGCGGATTGATTTTTCCTACAGCTTGTATCTCGGTCTCCCAGCAGGTCAGCTGAAGAGACTACAATATGTCCAAAATCAGGCAGCCAGGCTTATTTTTAAACAACCTAAATGGCAATCCATTAAATCAGGATTAGAAAAACTTCACTGGCTACCAGTGGCTCAGAGAGTTAGTTTTAAAGCTGGTTGTATTATTTTTAAAGCTCTGCAGGGCAAAGGCCCGAAATTTATTAGGAATTTAGTTTGTAAGTACATCCCTTCACGAAATCTTCGATCAGCCCAACAAGAGCTACTGATGACTCCAGTATATAGGAAAAAGCGCCAGGGCGGTAGTAGTTTCCACTTTCTTGCCTCCTCCTTGTGGAACTCTCTGCCACTGACTCTGAAACAGAGTGAGGATCTTCTCTCCTTTAGACAGGCATTTAAAACTTTGCTTTTTAGACAAGCTTATTGCAATTAAACTGAGACATGATCTACTCTTGCTCAAAGTACCCAGAGGCTGTGTTGTGTTCAAAAGTTTCGATAGCGCCATGAAGCCTGTGGGCGTACGAGCGCTGTATAAATAAAAAAATCTAAAAAAAATATTTAAAAAAAAGGGCCTCAATGCCTATTTGGAACCAAACTGACATGAGATGAACGTGAAGATGGAGTCCCTTTTTAGAGATGCCATATTTAGCCTACCAATCGTAGCAAAGATACCAGAAGTGACGTCATGTGTCTGCACGCATTAAAACCAGAGAAATTGAGGTTTTCTCCTCTGAAACCCTTTGAACACAACTGATTTTTATGAGACCTCCGGCAAAAAATAACATTGTCTGTGGGGAGACCAGGGCATAGTAATTCTGCATCTGGTTCTGAAGGCCTTGCAGTCTGGTGACTTTTTTGTGAGGCCAGTATAGATCACATTACAGTACAAAGAGGCGCCTTCATCATGGCTCCCGTCAGCTCTATTTGATTATCAGTTTGGAGTAATGGGAGTATTTTCTTCAAGTGTCGAAGCTGGAAGTTGATGTGCTTGTCAAATGTGCTGACTTGTGGGGTAAAGGAGAGCCTGAAGTTGGATAAACAAAAATCTAGGTTTCAATTACTGTGATGATACAGAGGGAGGCTCGGAGGCCACATGAATGCCAGTTAATTGTGGGCTCCCTGCGCCTCAAGTTTAGAACTTTGGTTTTTATGCTATTTAAATAGAGGAAACTCCCTTTCTTCAGGCGGTGGATGTGATCGAGGCATTGTTTCAAGACATTAACCATCTTCTCAAGGCTGTTCTCCAGATGAATGTCAATCTGGGTATTGCCCACAAACATACCGAAGTTCACGTGCTATCTGTGCGGTCTCAAGCCTGCATCAGACGCTTGCCGGCTTGTGGGACTCGGTCTCCCTGGGTTGGGACTTGGTCTCCCAGTGTGTCCTTCGCCAGTGGAGGAGGGGTAATCCTCCCGACACTACATTTATTTTATTTATTTTATTTTATTTATGCGTTTTTATATAGCGCAGACTTCACTTGAAGGCGTCAGAGCGCTTCACACAAAGAACAGAACTGTTACATGAGGAGAACATTACACATGAACAAATTACAAAAGCAGACTTTAGTTACATGAGGTAAAAGTGACAATTGTGAGCTAACAAAATGCATGAGGTAGCAAAGGTGCCATGAGGAAAAAGTGACAAGTGTGCAGGTTATAAGAGAAAACAAAGTACAAATAGAGGTATAATACTGCAAAATAAGCTAGACACTCAGGCACAAGAATAAACGTAACGTACGCAATGGTGGCACTTGTGCAAGTATCAAAGGTAAACAAAATGTGAGAGGTAGCATACTGTGTGTTACAAGGGAAAGTGGTGTGTGCAAGTTACAAAAAGGTACCAAACACAAGTACAAGGATAATACAGCAGTGAATGTTAAACACTCCAACCACAAGAACACAGTGGGAAGGCACTTCCATAGTCAAGGAGAATAGAATTTTCAGTAAAGGGAGGTCTTCCTTCAGATAATAGAGTGGGCGTGGATTACTTTTGGAGGTGTTTTTGGAGGAGGAGAACTTTGAGGTCCGTTTTGAAGGCCTGGGAGGAGGCGGTGGTCCGGAGCTGCGGCGGAAGGGAGTTCCAGATTCTCACCGCGTTGCCTGAAAAGGATTGTGCCATTGTTCTTTCCTTCTTGAAAATGGGAGGATCAAGCAGAAGATTTTCCGCACTACGTGATGGTCTAGAGCCTCCAGAGAGTTTCAGTTTATTCGCCAGGTAGCGAAGAGAGGGTGAGTGCAAGGCTTTGTGGGTGATACAAGCAGTCTTGTAGATAGCTCTAGCCTCGATTGGAAGCCAGCGGAGGGTGGATAACATCGGTGTGATGTGGTCACTTCTTTTGGCCCCATAAATGAAACGAGCTGCTGAATGGAAAACAGATTTAAGGGGGGACAAGTGGGATTTGGGGAGGCCAGTAAGAAGAGAATTGCAGTAGTCAAGTCTGGAGAGGACCAGCGATTGCACCAGGGTTATAAGGTCCTGCTCCGGGAAGAAGCGACGGATTCCCCAAAGAAGGCGCAGATGGTATCGAGCAGACTTTGCAATGGAATTGATGTGGGGGATTAGATTCAGTTTTTTGTCGAGAATGACACCAAGGGATTTTGCGCTGTCGGCAATGATGGATTTAGTGTTAAGTAGATTCAACTGATCCATCCATGATTGCACCGGGGGAGGAGAGATTGAAGAGGAGAAGAGGAGGAATACGGTTTTGGAGGGATTCAGAATCAGTTGATGAGTAACCATCCAGGTATGAATGGAGTAGAGAGTAGAGCTTAGGATAGAGAGATCGTGAGTGGAGGCAACCTTGAGGTAGATTTGAGTGTCGTCAGCATAGAGATGATAGTGGATCCCGGATTTACTTAGGAGATTTCCTAGTGGTTCTAAATAGAGATTGAACAATGTGGGTGCAAGTATAGAGCCTTGAGGAACACCTTGACCTACCGCCACAGGAGATGAAAGACTGTTCGCTATTTTGATCATTTGGGATCTATCAGAGAGGAAGGAGGCAAACCATTTAAGCACAGTGCCCTCCATGCCCATTCTCTGTTTAAGAATGTTGAGGAGGGTGTTGTGATTGACAGTGTCAATGGCTGCAGAAAGGTCAAGGAGAATAAGAAGACAGGGCCCCCCCCCCCCCGAGTCAAGGATCCTCAGCGCGTCATCAACCACTTGCAGTAGGGCTGTTTCAGTGCTGCAGTTTTGAATGAAGCCAGACTGGAAATTGTCAAGAAGATCATTGTCCTTGATATGACGAGAGAGTTGTTTCGCTACACATCTTTCTGTAATCTTCGCAAGAAAGGGTAAGTTAGTGATGGGGTGGAAGTTGTTGAGGTCAGACGCATCAGCAGTTGGTTTTTTAATAAGCGGGGTGACCTGCCCAGTTTTGAAGGAGACAGGAAGGGAGCCTTGATAGAGGGAGAGGTTGACCTGAGTGGTCCAGTAGGAGAGGGAAAGGGTATAAAAGTCAATGGCAATGGCACTGGGGTCCATATGGTTGGAGGGCTTTGTTTCGCGGATGCACTTGAGAAGGGCATCTTCAGATATGGGGTCAAAGTTTTGCCAAATGGCTAAGGATTTGGACTCCTCTGGAGGGGTAGGATGAGCAACCTGATCCACAAGTGATTTCACTTTTTCTTAGAAGAATATAGCGAAATCCACTGCTCTCTTTGCAGAATCCTCCAACTTGGAGGATGGGGGAGAGCAGTCAGGAATCTTGATGAGATCGAATAGTTTTTTGGGTCTATTTTTGGCTGAGTCAAGGAGGGTTTTGAAGTGCGCCGCTTTCCCAAGGAAGATGTGCTTGTGGTACTTGGATCTTGCGGAGCGAAGCGTGGACAAGTTATTGGTGGAGGGCACTTGCCTCCATTGTTTCTCCAGGAATCATAGCTGCTTCCTTTCTTCATAGAGGGATTTGTTGAACCAAGGTGCTGAGGGGGTGGGCCTTAACCTTTTGCTTTTGAGTGGAGCGACGTTATTGATTTCATCTGCAAGAACTGTGAGGCATTGGGAGGTGAGTTTGTCAACATCTAGGTTTGGGTCTAGCCTTGGAAGTGATAACAAAGCTGATTCACAGAGGGGACCGACATCAATAATTTTAACATCACGGAACCAGGAGATAGCCCTCTTGGGTTGGCCAAGTGTTATAGAGTGTGATAGTTGAATAGAGAATGGGATGAGGAGGTGGTCAGACCAGTCTACATGAATAGGGGTAGTGATGGAAAGCATGCCTGCTTTAGAAATAACAAGGTCCAAGATTGAGCCCTTTGAGTGTGTTGATTCTGTGCAGTGTTGGATGAGATCGTTTGCAGAGAGGAAGGTGGCCAGGGAGTTTGCGGAAGAGTCTTGCGGTGAGCCCCAGTGGAGATTGAAGTCACCCACGAAAGTCTGATTGTCACTTTGCGAGTATTGGTCACTGATGAAGTCAGCGAGTTCCTCTAAAAACGAAGGGCCACAACGAGGCGGGCGGTAAATGACATGGAATCCAAGGGGTGAACGGTGGTGCACTTGTAACTCAAGAGAAAGGCATTCAAAGGTGTGGAAGGAGCTGATATGAGAGGCCTTAAGTTGAAGGGAGTTTCTAAAGATGACTGCAACACCTCCCCCCGTGCTGTCAGTTCTGTCATTCCTAACTATAGAATAGCCTGTAGGTAATAGGAGATCAAACATAGAATGCGAGGTATCTTTGAACCAGGTCTCTGTGAGGAAGAGCATGTCAATAATGTGGTGGGTGATGGTATCTGAGATTTCAAGTTTGTGTTTTACTGCAGATCTGCAGTTGTGGAGCAGACAGCGCAGCTCTTCAGGACTGTTTTGGTGACAGGGGCACTTGGGCTCTGAAGGGTGATCGGGATGTTGTGCTTATGTGGGGGTGCTCGGGAGGGTTTAGGTGGATGCTTGGTTCTGACAGAGGAGATGGTTGGAATAGTGTAGATAGTAGGGTTGCTAGGGTATGCAGGTTGAGGAAGGGCGGCGTTCAAAGGCTTGTGCAAGTTAACAAAGTTTGCAGACGACTGATTGAGCTTGGCTAAATTGAGGTGAGGGGGCGAGGTGCATCTCGTGGGAAGTTGGGTAGGAGTGGGGGTGCAAGGAAAGGTGGAAATCTTAGAGCTTAGAAGTGAAATTGCAGCTGTAAGCTGGGAGATGGAGGTGATAAGAGAACCTAGCTTATTTTCCAGCGAGAGTAATGCAGAGCACGGAAGGTTGGGTGGATCGATGGAAACAGGGGAGGGTGGAATTGGTGGTGGAAGGCAGGGAGAGGTGGGGGGACAGGAGGTGAGTTGGGGTGTAGGGTTCAAAAGTGGGGAAAGGTGGAGGTTGAGAGCGGGAGTTAATGAATCGGAGGTTAAGGGAGAGTTGCCTTTGTTGGTGTTGCAAGAAGGAGAGGAATTAGGGATAACTTTAGGGGAGAAGGGTACGGAACACAGCGGTAGGGATGAAGGAGAGGGGAGGACTGTGTGGAGTCATGGGAATGAAGGAGGTTTAGGAGGAAAAGAGGTGAGGTGGTTGTGGAGGGCATGTCAGGTAGGAGAGGTGGCTGTGAGGGAACGGGCATCTGGCAGAGTGGGGGGGGTTGAGAGAAAGGGAAGTTGGGGAAAGGAGGTGGTAATGTTGGACCCGAGGGAGGGAAATGGACAGGGTTACCAGGGGGGAAAGGGAGTAGCATAGCATTGCTGGAGTAGTGGGAGGGAGGAGAAAGATGCAGTGGGATTGTGGAGAAATCCGGGTGAATAATGAGGGGAGGGGGTGGTGGACAGGAGGTATGGAAGAAGGGATAAGGGGAGCGTAGGGAAAGTTCACTCGGGGAGAAGGTTGGAGGAGAGGTGGACTAAAAAGGGGGGTGACTGGAAGGAAAATGGGGGAGGAGAAGAGATTGGAGTACCGGGATGATGCAGATTGGACGAGGAGCGCATTAGCTAGTGGTGAGGCTGAAGTGAAGTGGGAGGGGGCATACTGTGAGGGGGGAGGAATAGGAGAGGAGGTCACAGGGGAGTGGGAGGGAAGATGGCCGACCTGTGATTCTTGAGAGTGCAGCCAATTGGAGTGTAGGGGGGTCAGGGGAGGAGAGAGGGAGTAATAGGTGGAGCTAGAAGGAGAGTCGGGGGAAAACCCGGTCGCAGAGGAGGGGAGTAGGGAGGGGAAGAGGTGGTCAAAGAGCGAGAGACAGGTGTCATTGCCTTGGATCATGACAGTACCGTTGTTATAGAGTATGATAGTGAGGTAACCGTTGAAACGCGCAGAGGGGGACATTTTTAGCTGTTTCCCATGAGGGATAGAGGAGGAGGTGACGTTAAGGGAATTGTATAAGCTGGTGGACCAAGAGGGGGTGTCGTGAGTGAAGAAAATGAAATCATTTTTGAGCCTCCCAAAACGACTATTGTGAAATTGATCAACAAAAAGGGAATCCGAGAAACGTTCAATAGTGTTATGCTTCAATCGTTTTGTTGCAGCTTTAGTTAGGCTGGGAGGATAAATGACTTTGTAGCAATTAGTTCCAACCTTAACTCGAGTGGTGGCCATGATGGGAAAATGTGGCAGAGGAAGGTGTTACTGGGAAAGTGGTGAAGAAGAGAAATAAAAGGGCATAAAGGGGGCACATAATCCAGACGTTAAGGTGAGGATATCAGAGCTAATGTGCCGTCCGGGACTAGCAAAGCCTAAGTATGCACAACAGCCTCATCATCTTAAGACCACCTGTAGAGGTGCTCAGAACAGGGTGCGGAAAACATACTACATGAAAAGCAATTTCTAGCACCAACATATATGTACAGGCCTGGCGCTCTACAAACCTTGCAGACTCCCTGGCCAACTGGCCCTTTCAGAGGGGGACTCAAATGCCCTGAAACCATAGTGTCAATGGTGCTGTCCCTGCAGCAGGACTCCAACTTAATCAGACCTGTCCCCACGGAAAAGTAACTTAAAAGGTGCAGCTGGCACTACTAGCCGCGCAGCTGAAAAAGGTCTAAACAATGCAGCTGGAAACAGCTCTACTTGCTGCACATCTGTTAACGGCCTAAACGATGCAGCTGGCACTACTTGCTGCGCAGCTGTAAAAGGCCTAAACGGTGCAGCTGGCACTACTTGCTGCGCAGCTGTGGAAAGGCCTAAACGAAACAGCTGACACTACTTGCTACGCAGCTGTAAAAGGCCTAAACGGTGCAGCTGGCACTACTTGCTGCGCAGCTGTAAAAGGCCTACATGGTGCAGCTGGCACTGCCTGTTGCGCAGCTGTAAAAGGCCTAAACGGTGTAGCTGGCACTACTTGCTGCGCAGCTCTCACTGGTAGTCCGGGGCTCCCATCCCCCGCAGGGAGGCGAGTGCCATCTTGGAGAGCGCCGGGGCGCTGGAGCAAGGCTTCCCACTGAGTTTGGACTGCAATGGGGAGTTAACCATGACAAGTACCATGACAACCATGACAAATTCAGGCAGCAGACACCATTGCAATGTATTTAAATCTGTTTCCGACACCCATTTGGCTAAACTTGGCCAAAGCAGTACATTGGCAGCGAGGACTTTATCACTCATGCGCTGTGCCCAACAAGTTAACCGGGACTTCAGCGCCGATCCGACGCTAAAGAAACAATGCTCACCTCGGTCTTACTTGGCGGCCATGACGGGGTCAGGCACAGTTAGTTGATTGAGACAACAGCTGGGTCTGGTCTCCGCTTCAAACCGCTGCGCTCAGCCGCTCTTACAGTCACACCAAATCAGCTGATTACGCGCTTACCCAAGTCGCTCGGTTAATTTCACTTGCTGTTGAACAGACGGACTTCTCTCGTCCTCAGTTGCAGCCGCCATTTTAAGATCAAAGCGCCGTAGCGCATCAGTTCCCAGCGTGTCAATTAGCAAAGGTTGTAGTCCTTTAAAAATACTTTTCCCTGCGTTTCTGCTACTTTTAGCAAGTTTGGGGCAGGGTGTACGCTTCGTAGCGCTCCTGTGCGCTCCGAACGGGAGAAATGGACGGCCCCTACCAATGCTCATGCATCTAGCGTGAGCAACCGTACGTGGCGTACAGCTTCGCAATGAGGATCGAAGCGTACAGGTCTTTTCAAAGGGGGGAAAGCGGAAGCGTACAGTTCACCAGGCAATATGAAGCGCACAGTTTATAATCCGGCAGAGTACAGTGGGAGCGCACGATTCTTTTTAAAGTCAGTCCAGATTGTCAGAATGGTGCGCACAGATTAGGGGCGAGCTGCCAAGCGTACCGTTAGTTTTTCTGAAGCGCACAGTCTTTTCGATGCGCACCGTACCGGCAAGATGCCACGCACAGTACGGGGCGCAAAGTGTCAGCCGACAACCACAGAGGTGAGCTCCACGCACCCTTCTACTCCGTAGTGCACCGACATGGCGATCCTGCAGCTGCCGATCCGAGCGCGAAGTCCAGGATAGCTTTCTGCTGTGCATGCCTGTTAGATGGTTTTTACCTCCGACGCCCACCTTCCCCGGACAAGAAATGGTGGATGCGCCCTGTTCCAAGCATGCATGCAACCTACAAATGAAACCCCAGAAATGAGCTGCTCTGGTGGCAAATTGCGGAAAATAGGGTAACGCGCCTTCCCAGCCTGAGCCAGTTCGGTCCCCCAGATCCTATTTGGGGGGGGGGGGGGGGGGGGGGGGGGGAGGGTCGGGGGCAAATTAAGCTGCCGGCTCTTAGCCGGGAGCGGCGGGCTTACGAGGCCCACGCAATCCCCGGTTTAAAATGCAGCTGTTTTATTCCGCGTGAGTAATTAATTCTGTCTCCGATACCCTATTGATTAAGTGTAGCCCCTGATAAAGTTCAGGCTGAGCCGAAACTCCAGCGGCCCCCCTCCTCGCTTGCACGCGAGACTCAATAAGCGTCAGGAGTCTCCCGCAGCACGGGACTCCCTAGCTGGGCTGTCTCAAGCCTGCATCGGACACTTGCCTGCTTGTGTGGTCTTGCTGAGCAGTGACTCAGTCCCCCAGCGTGCCCTTCGCCAGCCGAGGATGAGCAATCCTCCTGGCAACACATAAGCACCAAGGGGTCTCCCACAGCACGAGACGCATGCAGGTGTGCCCGAGACGCATGCAGGTGTGCCCGGGCCGCACCCAGGTGGAGCCTGTACGAAGGTCGTGCCTGTCTGCACCCGCCAGAGCCAGAACGAGGTTGGGTCTACTTTCTTTTGTTTGTCTACGTTCCTTGGATTGGTTCAACATTTTTTAGACTAATATCATACTATCATAGTATTTGGCATTTCGCAATTTTTCAAAATATGAGGAAACGAAAAGCTGGAGATCTGGTAAAATTAGAGCCCCATGCAAAGAAAACACGAAAGCCTACTAGGAGTAAACCTGAGCCTCCACCAACTAACACCAGTGTCTGTACGCTCACTGATATTGACACTTCAATTGAGGAGGTATAATTACTTCTAAATGCAAAAGCCTCTAAGCCTCAAGAAAAATCAACAAAGGTGCCAGATGTGTATATGTCTAAGAAAGTCAAGATTTCAACAATGACTATTACTGAAACTAACACCAAACTTGTGAGTACGACAGCAATTGTTACTTCCAAGCCCCCAGACCATCTTGAGATCATAGAACAACTCACTTCAACAAGGCCAATTACCACCTAGTGATTTACCCGACATATTGTGACAACCTTAATCCCCTGAAATTACTATTGTCTCAAATGTACCGTGTTTTAATAGATTTACATCTCTAGCTACTACTAGAGACAGCGATCAGCCATCTTCCCATATAGAAGCCTACCACTCAAATAGTACTGCTCAAACTAACAAATGTTATTCACCAAGTGTTATGTGCCCAGGTTAGGCCCAAGTAAAGAAGATGCACATATCTTACAATGGTCCAATTTTGCATAATAACGTTTCTGCTGTGACCTCTCACACATATTTTTGTATGCGACAATGTTGGATTCGTTTTTCTGAAACTACTCTGTTTACACATCTAACGTTGCATAACATTAACACGATGCCTCAAACACCATGTACTAGGCCTCTTTACACACTATGTACAAATGTAGTTCTATCTTCATCCACGGGGCATCAGGGCTAAATACATATCCATAAATTTGCTAATCTTTACGTAAATCACAAGGATGTTTTCTATTATAAATAATGAGCATCCCAAAAAATTAGCAGAGGAGGCACTTCAGATGACACCGAGGGTTCCTGCTTGCTCAGACTTCACCACGCAGCAGTCTGACTGCTCAGTGAGGGGGTATCCAGTTCATGACCAAGATGGAATGCTACATTCTCTCCCGCCAGGTAATGGGGTTGGATCGCCCCCCAACGGGGGATTCTTGGCTTCACACATACACACACTCTAGGTAAACGCAGAGTAGGGGTTGCACAGTAGGAGTACGGCTGATTACTGCCTTGTTTTATATGCCTGCACATGTACAGTGTTTTAGCACCACGGTAGAACTGTATCTACAGTTTACTCTTTTGGTGCTTGTAATCACTTTCATCTGCTTCGGGCTACTTATTATCGCAGCACATGTATTCTATACAAAAATAACGTTGGTTCAATAAATATATTAAAAACGTCCCATATATAATGAATATTTCTCTGAGCACAAGTAAGCATAAGTGACTGAGTGAAAGGTTCTATCTGTTGTCACAAGTCCTGGGGGTCTGGGTTGTTATGTTCAGTGGTTGCCAGAAACCGTTCGCTCTCTGGTAATGTGAGGGGGGCTTGTGGTGGCACTGTGAGGTAGCTGGTCTCTAAGCCAAGATACCCTGTGGGGTGCCCAGAGTCAACACTAGGCACCTCACCCAATATTTATATTGTCCAACAATTGTGCAGATCCTACGGATTAGTAGGAACTACACAACATGGCACCACCAAAGTTGGTTGGGTTCTTATTTAACAGTCTATATCAGTAGTACACTTGTGCTTTTCTCAGAGACCCCTGCTCACCTCCATACCGGAGACGTCCTTGATGGGAAGGGAAATCCACCTTAGCTGAGTAGGTATACCCCATGTATTGGCTAGGGGTTAATCAAGCTTGAAGGATAACATTTTCCCACATTGTGCTAACCCTATCTCCATAAATTAATTTACTAACATTTCTTCTCTCTTCACACATTGTTCAAACACGAAGAGAACAATGGCGAACAAGTAGATACCTTGAATAAGACAGAAAATTGCAGACATGCAGTTACTATGAAATTACTAAAATGTGGTCTCCCAGCAACAAGTGGAGACGTTACCTTCGTGGTTGAGGCACACAAAGCATTCAGAACAGAGGTGTTCTATTCCTGGGTTAAATTCCCGGCTCAGAGGCATGTACATAATTGTTTCACACTTACTTTGAAGATGAAACACCAGAGGAATACTTTCCATATGTGGACATAGAAATTCCGTTAACTTACCAAGAATACATAAATTGGATTAAAGGCGCCTTCGGCCCACTCGGTAAAGAAGGAGCGACCGCATCCTAATCTTGCTAATTTAGATGCAGCAGAATTAACAACACTATACGAAGATCTAGTAAAGATTTACAGAAATCTTCCACAGTTCATAATGCAAACACTCACAATTAACCATGCATGGACTGCTCGGGTCGCACAACCACAATTGACTACTAAAGGTATCAGCCCACAAATGCTGAATGCCATAATGGGAAAGAATCCCACCAGTCGGGAACAAATTCCGTTCTGGATAGCACAGAAAACAAGCCAGCTTGAGGCAGCTTTTCCCCATACAGACCCGCAGGACAAACACAGAATATTAACAATTTGCTTGCCAATAGGGATGGCTCCCACGGTGAAAGATTGTGCCACTTGGGGTACAGTCTTCACTGCAGTTTAAACCAGAACTCATGGCACCCCTTCAAAAGCAGGTTGACCTAAATTACTGAAAAAAATACAGAATGAGTATGGGGCAGCACCTGCCCTGGACTTGGGTTTGAAACTGATGGGCAATTTTGCAGAGATATCAGCCATTATGTTAAGTAACATAAAGGGGGAAGCTAAACACCAATGCCTGAGGGAGTTCACTCCTGCACAGCAGGAGAGGTAATTGTATTGAATGATCAATGAAACCTATGCTACGCTAGGCAGAGATAATCTGGGAGTCAGACATGGGAAACTGCAGTTTAAGAGTAATTGTAAAAAGGAGAGCTCTAAGGAAGCACCCAATTCTTCAATGAAGAAATGGAACAATAAACCAAAAACAAAACAAAACAAAACAAGACACACTCAAGGGGTGGGTCTCTTCAAAAGAAAACTACTGACAAGAAATATAATTTAAGAAACCGTGATAACATTAGAAAACGGACAGGTATCAGGATACTGATACACGTTACAGTCGTTCCTTTCAGGATTCATCCAATACACGTTCGGAGAGAGGTGGACGGTCAGAGTGCAGATCAGAAGAGTGTGTGAAGCTGAAAAGGGAAACACATCGCACTTCAGACTACATCCTTAACAAACAAAAGACTCCTAAACCTCAATTAAAAAAGAAGAAAATAGCAGGGATTAAAACAAGACATGCCCAGGCTACTGAAGACTCAGGGTTTGAACAGGGAATGGACAGTGACGATGCTGGACAGCTTGGCAGACGAACTTGATATATTAACTGGTGGTATTAGTGCTGAATGAGCAAATAGTGGTGGAAACACCTGATACAAGGGTAAGTGTCCCTCATCGTTTACACAAAATAACGCTTCAGTAGGAAGGGGACATATCCAGAAACATCAAGGCTCTCTTTTGGAAAAACCTAACATAATGGTTACAATATTCTTTTGGCTGAAAAGGATTGGCCATCTGCGTTTTTAATGGAGTGCCCAATGAGGGAAACAGTAATTTTACCTGCTTTCTCTGGACTCGGTCCAGAATCAATTAAACCATCATATGTCAAGGAGTGGGCATTAGCACTAGCTCCTGCACTTTACCACTATCATGTTGGGTGGGATGATGAGTCACCTCCTCAAGAAATTCCATTAAAATCAGTTCCTGTACCCCAGGGAAAGTACCCAAAAAAGCATGAAACTGAAAAACAAGTTAGAGAAATCCTAGAACAACTTGAATACCAAGGTGTATTCGAAAATTATATCTCGTCCATGAATAATCCCTTGTTTCCTGTAGTGAAACCGGACAATTCATACCGTCTATTCTTAGACTACAAACATTTAAACACATCCACATGCACATTTGCAATTCAAAATGCACATAATGCCACTCTGATGAATAACATTGTGCGGAAGAAATACAAAACAACAATAGATATCTCGAATGGATTCTTCTGCCTGAACATAGTGCCTGTAAAAAGGTATTTGTCAGCATTGTCAGTGCCAGGTTCACAGCAGCAATTATATTTTGTATAAGAATAGACCTGGGCTGTTTTCAGCCAGAGTGGCAGAATGACTTCAAAATTTAGATGAGGAGGCATTGTCCTATGTAGATGATATCTATCTGATGGACAATGAATGAAAAATGTCCTAGCTAACGCAACGGAAAGTTTCAATTCTATTAATGACTCCGAGGAAAGGATTATGCCTTCTCTCTTTGCTTTATTCCAGCAGCAGCATTTTAAAAGATTTAACAACAACTACGTTTCCCAAGAACCTTTGGGAAAGGTAGTAAATGAAACACATGGAAACATCCAATCAAGTCCAGGTTACAGTGTCCAATCGGAGCACGCAGCCCCACATAGTCTTCTGTCAATATCCCTCCTTTCGTTGCGCGAAGACAGCCAACACCACCTCTTCATGCGTCCTGTTTGTTCGCATCAGAACCTGCTAAAACAGGGATAAAATTACCAAAAGAGCCTTAACTGCTAAACCTGCAACTAACGCAACAGTTATCACAGCTGAGCAAAAGTATCTTATCCTATGAACTCATGAGACAAATTACTTACTACAGTACAGGGAGGGACGCCTCTTCCTGGGACCTAGGGCAGGATAATCCTTGCCTCTGAGTCCTAAATAGAATTGAAACTTTCTGTTACGTTAGCTAGGAAATTTTTCATTCTATGTCAGGACCTCCTGGAGGCGAGAACTATGCTAGTTTAAAGCTTGCTCAGCACGAGGTGAGCCATATTCAGCACTGGCCTGAAGTAGAATCTCTTGAACATAGAATCCGAAGACCTATCGGCCGCATGGAGAATATCCTTCAAGCGGGCACCCAAGCCAAATGCCTTGGAACCCATTGCTCCTCTCGCGGAATGAGCTCCGAAGTGACAGAGACTAATTCCAGCCTCTTTCATCACCCATCGAACCCATCTGGCGTTGGTCGGAGAAGAAACACCCTGAAAAGGCTTCCGGAGAACAATGAGGAGTTGGCGCTCATTCGTCCGTCATTTCCTCATATGCCTTGAGGCATCTAACCACAGAAAGTGGGGGAGTAGGATTGGAAAATCTCAGGAAAGTTCCAGAAGAACTGGAAACCAGACTTGAGACCTCCAAAGGGGAGAGATTAAGACTAGGTCAGCCGACGATCTCGTGATCATCGCAAACAGGGAAAGGCGCACCCTTGCTCCACACTCCAGTCCTGGAGGAACGCATCTGTGGCTGATGCCAAGGGGTCCAGCCTCCAGCTGAAAAATCGAGGAGATTGGTGGTCCAGTCTGGAAGCTAACCGGTCTACTGAGAATGGACCCCAGAGGTTACTCAGCCTCGCAAACACGCTCCGATCGAGCATCCAGAGACTGGAATCCCTAAAGTGGTGGGACTGGAATTTCGCTTCCCGATTGTCGTGCCCGGGGAGATACTCCACTGTGAACGTGACTGTCCAGGCAATACTGCCAAAAACTCACCGCTAGGTCCGAGAGGGCTTTGGATCTCGTGCCTCTGAGATGGTTGACATACCGGACCGCTGAAATGTTGTCCATCTTGAGAAGGACACAATTATGCACAGAGTCCTTGTCCAGCAGCGAACTGCAAAGGAACCCGCCAGGAGTTCCAGATAATTGATATGCAATTTCTGTTCGGCAGGAGACCCTAACCCTCAGTAGCGAGCTCCAAGCATCTGGCAACCCAGCCACTGGTTTCCCTCCCGGAAACTCGTTGTTCAGGGAAACCTTGTGAGAGTAAGGGTAATCCTTGCAAAGAAAACACGCTTTGAGGCGTTGAAGAGCCAGGTAGTGGAGCGTGCCCGGAAAAATGGCCAGGGTGGAAGCCGACAGGAGATCCACTACCCGAGCTAGTTGTTGGAGGGAAACTTGCTGTTTGGAGAGTACGTGTCTCAGTTCTTGATGGATCTTGGCCACTTTCCTGTCTGGAAGGCTGAGCGTGGACGTGGTGGAGTCTATGACGAACCTCAGAAAAGTAACGGACTGAGCAGGTTGTAAAAGAGATTTCTGCTCATTGATAACAAAGTCAAGACTCTGATGATGAGTGGACAACTGACGAGGACAAGAGCCAATTAGAAGGAGATTGTCCAGATAAACGATCATCCAAATAAGCTTGCAGGAACTCCACCATAGCTTGAGCACCTTGGTGAAGCACCAGGGAGCCGAGAAGAGTCCGAAAGGAAGTGCTGTGAACTCGAAGGTCTGTTGATGCCATTTGAACTGGAGGAAGCATCTCTCGGGAGGATAAATCATGAACACCAGCTACGTGTCCTTGAGGTCCAAGCAGACCATCCAATCGAGCAGACATAAAACATTTCGGAAGAGGTGGATTCCCTCCATTTTGAAATGATGATAAATCAGCCATTCGTTGAACTCGCTCAAGTTTATGGCAGGGCGGAGTCCGCCATCGGTCGTGTCGACCAAAAAGATATTGCTCAAGAACCATCTGGGGAGCGGATCGGAGCGACAGATGGCGCCCTTGTCGAGGAGAGAAGAGATTTCCTCGTCGACAACAGCGGCATCCTGGGCGTAAAACTGAATGGGACGTGGTGGGATTCGCTGGACTGGGTTCCCTAGGTATTCTATATGGAAACCCTGCACTGTCTGAAGCACCCATGCGACATGTGACGGATGCCCATGCCTGGGAAAAATTAGCCAACCGCCCTCCTATTTTTAGTCGGGAAGAAGGGGTAACACCCCCCGGGGCTAGAAGAGGATGCTCCCTGTTAGATTTTGGGGGTCTCTACTTGGCACAAGTAGGTACTTGTGACAAAAAGGGACCATTGCCTCTAGTCAGGATAAGGGGATTACACTCCTAAATAACCCCTGCTCACCCCCTTGGTAGCTTGGCACGAGCAGACAGGGTTATTTCAGAGGCAGTGTGTAAAGCATTTGCGACCACATACAGTAACCCAGTGACAACACTACAGATGGACCCAACACAAGGTTTTATATAAAAGATAAGTATACTTTATATAGATTTACCACAAGTCCATAAACGACAAAAATACACAATACTGTTAATATAAGATGGCAGATTTAGCTTAATTTAGTATAGTTCTTAAGATGCGACACTTTGCGTCAATGTACCTTACCATGCGTTGCGCTTCCACGACAAGCAATGTCGCAGCGAGGGAAATGCGGCGAAGTTCAGGTGCAAAGAAATAAAAACGTGAAGATCTTCCAGATGCGGCACGCTTCTCCGGAGATGCGAGAAGTTCTCGGTTCGATACCAGGACTGCAGCGGCGACACCCTTATTCAGCGATGCGACGGCAACAGTTCCAACTGCAACACTCTTCTCCAACCATGCGTGAAGCTTCCGCGCAATGCGACAACTACATCGACGACATCCACGATGCGACTGCAGCAGCTCCGACGGCGGCGCGCTTCTCGGGGATGCGAGGCGATTTCCTCAGGGCAGTGCGACAGTTCCAGCGGTGACACCCTCCGGCCTCATTGCGAGACGTGCGACGTGCAACGGCAGGCCCAGCGACGGCGACACGCTCCGGCCTCATTGCGAGACTCTTCTCTCGATGTGGTGCAGTGCGACAACTCCAGCGGCGACACCCTTGTTCAGAAGTGCGACGGCAGGCAGCAGCGACGGCGACACGCTTCCTCTTCGTTGCGGCACGCTTCTCTCGATGCAGTGCGACAACTCCAGCGCTGCCATTCACGATGTGATGGCAGCAGCAGCAACGGTGACACGCTTCTTCTCAATGAGTTGCGCTTCCAGCTCCTCGCGACACACAGTCCCTCAGAAGGCCCAAAACAGGAGAAGGCACTTCCAAAGAACTCTGGGGAGCTGGGGGGTGAGGTCTGTTGTCCCTGAGACTTCAGAAGGAGGCAAGCTCTTTTCCATGCCCTTGGAGATCCTTCACAAGTTGAAAGCAAAGTACACAAAGTTCCTTTCTCCTTCCTTTGGCAGTAAGGCAACCACTGCAGGCCAATCCCACATGCAGCACACCAGCTTCGGAATGGTCTCTCCTCAGTTTCTTCAGGTTCCTCTCCTCAGTAAAGGTTTCTTCTTGTAGTCCAAAGTGATCTAATTTTCTGGGATCAGGGTCCCAATATTTATACCCCAAAATTATTTGTTCCCTGAGGGAAGAGGGGCCTTTGCCCAGTCCAAACCAGTTCTGAAGCACTCTGTTTACCTGACTTCTTCTTTCATTTAACAGTGCAGGGCAGAAACATCAGGCGCCCCACAGGAGGTGGAGCCAGCATTGTGGAAGACAAGTACACTCCTGGAGCACTTTGTTGACGGACTCCTTCTCTTTTTTCAGTGTTCAGGACAGAGACATCAGCCGCACCACAGGGGGTGGAGCCAGCACTGTGGGGGGCAGGCACTGTCCTATTCAGGTCCCAGGTGCAACTCCTCCCACCCATCTAGATGCAGATCTCTCTATTCACCACTGGGCTGACTCATTCTGTCTCCTGGAATCCCCTAGCCCTGTCCCTCAAACTCCAGACAAGGAATACTCAACCTAGCAGAGGCAGGCTTTGGATAGTTAGACAAGAAAATACCTACTTTCTAAAAGTGGTATTTTCAAACACAGAATGTTAAAACCAACTTCACTAAAAGATGTATTTGATCATTCTGAGTTCAGGCATACTAAACTCGAATTTCTACCATGTTCTCTAAGTCAGTTAGGAATATACACTGTAATAATTCTACCAGCCCATTCTGGCCTATGGAGAACAGGTAGCCTTGCAATAGTGAAAAACGAGAATGGCTGTAATTCACTATTAGGACATGCCATGGAAACACTGATTAATACATCAATTTACAATAGGGAGCACTTGCACTGTGGCACTGGACAGCAGTGGCACAGTGCCTAAAGAATCTAACACCAGCAGAAATACATGAGGCAACAGCAAAAATGGAAGGGAGACCCACGCCAATGGTGCCAGGTCTAACAGGTGTCCCCTCCAGCTGAAATGTGGGGAGAACTACCCTAACTCCTGGGAGTTCTCTTCACTAAGACGCAAAAATCTGGACAGACCATCAGCGTTGGCGTGTTCTGTACCAGGGCGGTGTTCCACCGTAAAGTCCATAACCTGTAGGAAAATAGACCACCTCAACAGCTTTGGATTCTCACCCCTCATTTGCATCAACCATCTGAGAGGCCTGTGGTCTGTCTGAACCCGGAAGTGAGTCCCAAACAGGTATGGTCTCAGATTCTTCAGTGCCCAGACCCCAGCCAATGCCTCACGCTCAATAGCCCTCCACCTCTGTTCCTGTGGAAGTAACCTGCTACTAATGAAGGCTACAGGTTGATCTAGGCCTCCTTGTTCATCTGTGTCAGAACAGCCCCCACACCATGCTCTGAAGCGTCTGTCTGAAGGATTAACTCACTTGAAAAGCTTTCTGACAGGTGTCAGTCCAAATCACTTTCTTGGGCTGCTTCCTGGAAATCAGCTCTGTCAAGGGTGCAACAATGTTGCCATAGCCATACCCCTTGACAAACCTCCTGTAATACCCTGCAAGTCCTAAAAAGGCCCTCACCTCTGTCTAGGTTTTGGGTGGCTCCCAAGCCAGGATGGTTTCAATCTTGGGTTGAAGGGGCGCCACCTGGGCGCTCCAAACTTGGTGTCCCAAGTACACCAGGGAACCCTGCCCGATCTGGCACTTACTCGCCTTGATCATGAGGCCTGCCTTCCGCAGCGCCAACAACACTTCCCAGATGTGGCGCAGATGTTCCTCCCAACTGGCACTGAACACTGCGAGGTCATCCAGGTAGGCGGCACTGAATTCATCCAGTCCAACCAACACCTGGTTGACCAACCTCTGAAAGGTGGCAGGGGTTTTCTTCATCCCAAAGGGCATAACACGGAACTGAAATGCCCATCTGGTGTAGAGAATCCTTTCCTTTGCCCCATCAGTCAAGGCGATCTGCCAGTACCCAGACGTTAAGTCAAACGTGCTGAGGTACCGTGCAGCCCCTAGCCGACCAATGAGCTAATGAGCTCTGGGGATGGGGTTCGCGTCAGTCTTTGTGACTGAATTGAGCCCTCTGTAGTCCACACAGAACCGGAGTTCGGGTGTGGCATCCGGCGCTGCAGCCTTCGGGACCAGGACCACTGGGCTGGCCCAAGGACTGCTAGATGACTCAATTACCCCTAGTGCAAGCACCGTTGAGACTTCCTCTTTGATGCAAGCCCTCACCTTATCAGTTACTCTGTAAGTTTTATGCTTCACAGGTAAGCTGTCTCCTGTGTCCACATCATGGACGCACCAATCTGTGACACCAGGAACCAGGGAGAACAGATCAGAAAACTGTTCCAGCAAGTGGCGGCAGTCATTCTGTTGCTCATTGGTCAGGGTGGAAGAGAGGTTAACAGTATCTACTGACCCATCTTGCTCTGAGGCTGACAGGAGGTGAGGAAGAGGCTCAGTCTCCTCCTCCATCCCAGCATCTGTTGCCAAGAGCATACCCACTTCAGACCTCTCTAAGTGGGGCTTAAGGCGGTTGACATGCAGGACCCTCAAGGGGTTCCTAGGAGAACGCAAGTCCACCAAGTAGGTAACTGGACTCTTGCGCTCCACAACCTCAAAAAGTCCGGTCCACTTACCTTGGAGCGCACAGGGCTCCACTGGGGCCATGACCCACACCTTCTGTCCAGGTTGAAGCTCTACCAGAGTGGCATTCTGGTCATACCATCGCTTCATCTCCTTCTGGCTGGCTTCCAGATTCGCCTCAGCGAGTTGCCTGTAACGCCTAGTCTGGTTCCGGAAGGCCAGCATGTAGCTATATAATGTGAACAACAAGGACCCCCTGTTAAAAAAAAAAAATTCGTAGTACAGGGAAATAGACAGTGTGAGAGAAATGGCATAATATCAACACGAAAAGGGAGAAAATGTATGAAAAGCACACAACCAATTGATTAAAAAACTAAATTTCATTTATTATGTGTAAACTTATTCACATTAAAAACATTTAATAAAAAAGCATAATAAAACAACAATTGCATAAACAGCACAGTAGCACAATAATCATATACTTATATCACAATTTACATGGAAAAGGTCATAAAACGGTGGCAAACAATGTTTATTCGACGCGCGTTTCGGTGTTGTCGCAAACGCCTTCTTCAGGAGCCACAATAATGTCTGAAAAACATATTTAAAACAAAATTAAAACCAACTAAACAGTTCAGACTATTCAACAATGACATTCTCAAGTTCAAGTGTGAAAATTGAGAAGTACCTACACAAAATACATTTAACTGTGCTTACATAACAATGACTCCCTACTTGTGTAGCTGAATAAATATAGCTACGGAAGGTACAAGCTAATAGTTATATATTTGAGCAGTGGTAAATATGTCAGGAGATGGTACCATGGAAATAAATTATGATCACAACTGGTAAGTCAAGATGATGGACTCTAAATCTGCGAGGCTGTAGCCTTGAATGCCCCCATACTTTCCATAAAATTCCCATAGAAGGCTAGATCTATGTATATAGAAAGTGGACTATTTAACGTAACCTCTTAAAGTTTGGACATCTGTGAATGACATCCAGTATTGGCCCAATAATCTTATAGCTGATGTGAGGGCTCGGAGCAAGAAATGGACTGTTGTGAGGAGAAGAATCATCAACTATCAGAACTATGGGGTCAGTTGCTAAAAGGTACGGAGCGTCGGAAATCACTTACCAAGGTGTCTGTAACGCAGGCGAAAAAGACACTATTTATCCTTCTTATTAAGTGAATGTCCGTACAAATAAATCTGGAACAAGATATGGTAAGGTACAGTGAGAGAAAAAGGAGCACTATCAATGATTAATTTATCTGAAAAAATTAATGTAACTTCTCTGACCGATCAAAATTACAAAATAATATCCACTATGTGGAAAATGAAATATCCGATTGCAATTATATGTGTTATGAACACCCTAACTAAATTTAATACTAGGGGATAAAAATGATTAAGTGAAAAAATGGTGCTCCTCTAGATTAAAAAATAGGAAAATCTAATGATTCCGACACTTGAGCTTAAATAAATGTCTATTACGGTCTATCTCTCTGCTCCTTCTTACCGTAATAATACTTCGCTAACAAATTCAGTTGTATGGGCCTCTTCGGATATGGCGAAAACTATCTCAATAAATATGAGTGGATAGCTTTCATGTCTCCAGGCTGGAAATAAGCATATAAAGAAAGGCTGGTCAGATTTTATACCAAGAGAGCATTTAGCAAAGCTCTTTACGATTTAAACCTACATGGAGTGCAAGAACCCACGTAATTGCCCAACATGACAGGGATGGTTGCTGGTGGTTAAACACGGAGAAATATGAAGAGAAAGTGTTACGGAGTCTTATTCTATGAATTACTCAATAGATTTACCATTATTGGAATTGGGTCGTCTTAAAACAAAAGAATATATGAAACGGATGAATGGATTCAAAAAGTGGTTGGAACTAAAGATGAATTTTATCATTTATCCTTACCAAAAAACACAGATAGCGTGCTAATTCCTTTCATCTGAGAGTGCGTTTAAAGGAGAAGACTCGTAATTCCCTTCTTCATATGTGAACTGGAAGGAAATGTAACTCCACGCCACGACTGATTTTCTAAAATGGAAATGGGAGGTAGCTACAGTTGCGATTGAATTAATGCATACTACATATTGTAGGCAGACAGGTAAACCCAGGGTCCGGCATGGACATATATCTTACCGTTAATGTAAAATCGGGAACGTGTGCATCAAACTAAGGGAGCCACGCAATGATGTCTGCTGGCGTCCCGCAGCCATTGGAAGAGGGAATTACCCGACGTGCCGGTAGGCCCCTCCTAACGGTGAACTGGATAACAATGTAGATCCACGCCGAGAATTAGTTTCTAGAATAGAAATAAAGGGTAGCTCGAGTTACGATTAAATTAATAAATACTCAGTGTTGTAAGCAGGCTGATAGACCCGGGGTTCGACATGGACATATATATTACCGTTAATTTAGAGTCAGGAACGTGTGCATCAACCTGCGGGAGCCGCGCTGAAGGATGTCTGCTGACGTCCCGCAGCCGTTGGGAAAGGAAAGTAACCCGGCCTGCCGTTAAGCCCCTCCTTAAGTATGGGTAACTGAGTTGCCTCTAATGACGCGCCGGCAGAACGGTTCCTCCTATTAAAGGGGAATACATTCTAAAATAAAACCGTGCTGAGCTTCACAGATCGAAAAGCCCGATGTGTGGAGCAAGATACTACACAATGTCCCGATAGCTGGCACGAATCGTATATTTGCTTAAGATTGATTGATGGAAACATACCTATTATGGGGAACTTATACCACGTGAATGACGGTTAATATCTAATACGACTGAATGAACGAACTCTGGGAGTATCAGTTCTTTTGAGTAATTCATAGAATAAGACTCCGTAACACTTTCTCTTCATATTTCTCCGTGTTTAACCACCAGCAACCATCCCTGTCATGTTGGGCAATTACGTGGGTTCTTGCACTCCATGTAGGTTTAAATCGTAAAGAGCTTTGCTAAATGCTCTCTTGGTATAAAATCTGACCAGACTTTCTTTATATGCTTATTTCCAGCCTGGAGACATGAAAGCTATCCACTCATATTTATTGAGATAGTTTTCGCCATATCCGAAGAGGCCCATACAACTGAATTTGTTAGCGAAGTATTATTACGGTAAGAAGGAGCAGAGAGATAGACCGTAATAGACATTTATTTAAGCTCAAGTGTCGGAATCATTAGATTTTCCTATTTTTGAATCTAGAGGAGCACCATTTTTTCACTTAATCATTTTTATCCCCTAGTATTAAATTTAGTTAGGGTGTTCATAACACATATAATTGCAATCGGATATTTCATTTTCCACATAGTGGATATTATTTTGTAATTTTGATCGGTCAGAGAAGTTACATTAATTTTTTCAGATAAATTAATCATTGATAGTGCTCCTTTTTCTCTCACTGTTCCTTACCATATCTTGTTCCAGATTTGTTTGTACGGACATTCACTTAATAAGAAGGATAAATAGTGTCTTTTTCGCCTGCGTTACAGACACCTTGGTAAGTAATTTCCGACACTCCGTACCTTTTAGCAACTGACCCCATAGTTCGGATAGTTGATGATTCTTCTCCTCACAACAGTCCATTTCTTGCTCCGAGCCCTCACATCAGCTATAAGATAATTGGGCCAATACTGGATGTCATTCACAGATGTCCAAACTTTAAGAGGTTACGTTAAATAGTCCACTTTCTATATACATTGATCTATCTTTCTATGGGAATTTTATGGAAAGTATGGGGGCATTCAAGGCTACAGCCTCGCAGATTTAGAGTCCATCATCTTGACTTACCAGTTGTGATCATAATTTATTTCCATGGTACCATCTCCTGACATATTTACCACTGCTCAAATATATAACTATTAGCTTGTACCTTGCGTAGCTATATTTATTCAGCTACACAAGTAGGGAGTCATTGTTATGTAAGCAAAGTTAAATGTATTTTGTGTAGGTACTTCTCAATTTTCACACTTGAACTTGAGAATGTCATTGTTGAATAGTCTGAACTGTTTAGTTGGTTTTAATTTTGTTTTAAATATGTTTTTCAGACATTATTGTGGCTCCTGAAGAAGGCGTTTGCAACAACGCCGAAACGCGCGTCGAATAAACATTGTTTGCCACCGTTTTATGACCTTTTCCATGTAAATTGTGATATAAGTATATGATTATTGTGCCACTGTGCTGTTTATGCAATTGTTGTTTTATTATGCTTTTTTATTAAATGTTTTTAATGTGAATAAGTTTACACATAATAAATGAAATTTAGTTTTTTAATCAATTGGTTGTGTGCTTTTCATACATTTTCTCCCTTTTTGTGTTGATATTATGCCATTTCTCTCACACCAGCATGTAGCTATATACATCCTGGGGAGGTTTCCTGGGAGATTGCTCCCAGCCTTCTTTGACCACACTTAGAGGTCCTCTGATCGGGTGTCCATAGAGAAGCTCAAAGGGACTGAACCCTAGAGATTTCTGTGGCACCTCCCGGTATGTAAAGACTAGGCACCGTAAGAGGCCGTCCCACTTACGCCTCTTGGGTTCCTCACGACCCATTATCATGCCCTTTAGGGTCCGGTTGAACCTTTCAACCAAC
The DNA here is from genome assembly GCF_964261635.1 of Lissotriton helveticus. NCBI lineage: Eukaryota > Metazoa > Chordata > Amphibia > Caudata > Salamandridae > Lissotriton > Lissotriton helveticus. The sequence goes on from NC_136067.1 coordinate 577,060,571, forward strand.
CCGTTTCCTTGGGGGTGGTAAGGGGTGGTGAACTTGTAAGTTACACTGCACTCCTGCCACAGGGACTTCATATACTTGGAAATGAAGTTGGTTCCCCGGTCAGAAACTACCTCGCGAGGGAATCCCACTCGGGAGAAAATTCCCATCAGTGCTGGTCCCACCAGGGTCCGTCACTGTCCTCAAAGGTATGGCTTCCAGGTACCGGGTGGCATGGTCCACCAAGACCAGGATAAACCTGTTGCCCGTGGCTTTCTTGGGGTCCAGCGGCCCCACAATGTCAATGCCCACCCGCTCAAAGGGGGTACTGACCACAGGGAATGGCTGCAGAGGAGCCTTGTGCTTCCTCCCACTCTTTCCACTTGCCTGGCAAGTCTGACAGGTCCTGTAATGAGTGTCTGAACTCTTGCGCATTTGGGGCCAATGAAAGTGGGTGACAAGCCTCTCAAAGGTCTTGTTCTGCCCCAAATGTCCTTCTAAAAGCACATTATGAGCCAGCCCCAGTAGGTAGGCTCGGAACTTCTGGGGAACCACCAGCACACGGACTGACCCAGGTTCAGCAACCTTAGGCTCACAATACAAGAGACCATTCTCCCAATAAATCAAATGTAATCCTGACTGATCACCTGCTGCCTGGCTTGCAGCCTGTTGCCGCAATCCCTCACGAGAAAGGCATTCTTTCTGCTCCTGGCAGAATTCTTCCCTGGAGGGGCCTCCTTCTTGCTGCCAATGGGTCAGCTCAGGCAGGTCCCCCAGTTCAGCTACTTGCTCCCCGGTAGGCTCCAGGGCATCCCTCTCAGGGTCTACCTCCTCCTGGGCCATGGGAACTTCGGGGGCCGGTTTCCCGTGCCCCGCCACTTCTCTCTAAGGCAGGTTCCTGGGCCTCCCTCTCAGGTTCCAGGTCCTCTTGAGCACCCCTACCGTCTGCCATTGACCGGGTGGTCACGCACGCCCAGTCGAGCTTCTGAGACCATCTCAGTCTCCTAAAGAGACAAGGGTCATCTGTGCGGGACCCCACCTTCCTGGACATCAATCTCCTCCCCCAAGGCTACACTAGCCATCTGCTGGGGCGGAGCACCAGTGGGTGCTTGTTTACCAAACAGGCGGCACCGGGTATCATTCGCCTTATGACCAAGGTCGCCACACTTGTAACATTTCAGGGGCCCCTGGGAACAGAACTACCTGTCGGGCCCCTTGCTTTCTCTCAGGGGAGGCTGGGAACCTTTCCCTTGGTTCCGTTGGGAATTACTTTGGGGCCCTTTGCGGAACTCCTTTTGTTTACCCTTGTCCCCCCCACTCTTCTGCTCCGGACCCTGCCCACCTATGGCTCAGTCTCCCATGTGACCCTTGTGGACCCGGATGCTTACCCATGGTCCGCCTCCTCAGCAAGCTTCCTAGGGTTAGTCAGCTTGCTATCAGATGCTGGCGCAGCTCTGGAAAACAGTTATCAGACAAATGCTCCCATGCAATCAAATCAAAGAGACCTTCAAAATCATTAACCTTGCTGCCCTTCACCCAACCATCCAATGCTCTGCAAAAGAAAGTGACATATTCAACCCAGGTATTGTTTTCTAACTTTTTGCATTTCCTGAACCTCTGTCTATAGAGTTTAGGGGTCAAGCCATATCTAGACATCAATGCATCTTTCATGTGGCTGTATGAATTGTGGACTTCAAAAGGCAAGTCTAACAGTGTGTCCCGCCCCTCACTAAGGAACCTTCCCCACAACCCCGCTCCCCAATCTCTTTCAGGGACCCAGTGGGAAGACATGGCTACCTCATAGGCTCTGAACCACTGACCAATATAATCATTTTTGTAAACCTCTTTCACCACATCTTTGGGAATATACACTCTACTCTCCACAGACACTGATGTAAAATGGCCACCAGAGGGAGTAACCTCCAAACTTTTGGTTTTAAACTCCAACTCCCTCAAAACATTTTCATGCTCAAACTGTATTTTCCTCTCCTCTGTGTCTAACCTCCTATTTTCTATTTCCAGTTGCCTATTCACCTTGAACTTGGTCATCTCCATTTCATGCGTTCTTGATCTCTCTCTGTCCTCCAACTCCTCTGGAGACGGACTCTTGCCAGAAGAGACCCTACCTGCAGGGGAAGGTACTTTCCTTTCTCTTGAGCACAATGGCTCTTCCTGTTGTACAACTGCTTGGTCATCCCCCTCCTCAATTTCAGGAGTTTTCCTAGCTTCTACACAGGCCCTCAGCGCCTTGTAGAATTCTTCCTTCACTCTGAAACCCAGAGGTGGAAACTTTGAACTATTTGCAAAAGTGCTTAAGCTGTGATACTTTGTAGCTTTCCAATTTCTCCTCTTCCCATTCAAGATCAATAGAGGCTACGGATTATGCTCTCTCTACTACAACTGCATCAGACATCTTTCAAAAATAGAAAAAAAAATTCCAAAAGGAATCTACTAAAAAGTATGGGGTTGCGTTATGGTCTGCATTCACTAAGTAGTGTTCACCAATCACTGTACATGAGTCACAAATGCAAGTCCAGAATCCTCACTGCTGACCACCAATGTTAGATTTGGGGGTCTCTAGTTGGCACAGGTAGGTACTTGTGACAAATAGGGACCCTTGCCTCTAGTCAGGATGAGGGGATTACACTCCTAAATAACCCCTGCTCACCCCCTTGGTAGCTTGGCATGAGCAGACAGTCTTATCTCAGAGGCAGTGTGTAAAGCATTTGTGATCACATACAGTAACCCAGTGACAACACTACAGATGGACACCACACAAGGTTTTATATAAAAAATAAGTATACTTTATATAGATTTATTACAAGACCATAAACAACAAAAATACACAATACTGTTACTTTAAGATGGTAGATTTAGCTTAATTTAGTTCAGTTCTTAAGATGCAACACTGTGTTAATGTACTTTACAATGCGTTGCGCTTCCATGACAAGCAATGTCGCAGCGAGGGAAATGCGGCAAAGTTCAGGTGCAAAGAAATAAAGATGTGAAGATCTTCCAGATGCGGCACACTTCTCCGGGGATGCAAGAAGTTCTCTTTTCGATACGTGGACTGCAGCGGCGACACCCTTATTCAGCGATGCGACGGCAACAGTTCCAACTGCGACACTCTTCTCCCACGATGCGTGAAGCTTCCGCGCAATGCGACAACTACAGCGGCGACATCCACGATGCGATGGCCTGCAGCTCCGACGGCGGCGCGCTTCTCGGGGATGCGAGGTGGTGCAGTGCGACATTTCCAGCAGCGACACCCTTGCTCAGAAGTGCGACGGCAGGCCCAACGACGCCAACACGCTCCTACCTCGTTGCGAGACTCTTCTCTCGATGCAGTGCAGTGAGACAACTCCAGCGGCAACACCCTTGTTCAGAAGTGTGACGGCAGGCAACAGCGACGGCGACACGCTTCCTCTTTGTTGTGGCACGCTTCTCTCGATGCGGTGCTGTGCGACAACTCCAGCGCCGGCATTCACGATTCAACGGCAGCAACAGTGACACGCTTCTTCTCGATGAGTGGCGCTTCCAGCTCCTTGCAACACGCAGTCCCTCCGAAGGCCCAAAACAGCAGCAGGCACTTCCAAAGAACTCTGGGGAGCTGGGGGATGTAGTCGGTTGTCCCTGAGACTTCAGCAGGAGGCAAGCTCTTTTCCAAGCCCTTGGAGATCCTTCACAAGTTGAAAGCAAAGTACACAAAGTTCCTTTCTCCTTCCTTTGGCAGTAAGGCAACCACTGCAGGCCAATCCCCCAAGCAGCACTCCAGCTTTGGAATACTCTCTCCTCAGTTTCTTCAGGTTCCTCTCCTCAGTAAAGGTTTCTTCTTGTAGTCCAAAGTAATCTAATTTTCTGGGATCAGGGTCCCAATATTTATACCCCAAAATTATTTGTTCCCTGAGGGAAGAGGGGCCTTTGCCCAGTCCAAACCAGTTTTGAAGCAGTCTGTTCACCAGATTTCTCCTTTCCTTTCACAGTGCAGGGCAGAAACATCAGACGTCCCACAGAAGGTGAGGCCAGCATTGTGGAAGATAAGTACAGTCCTGGAGCAATTTGTTGACAGGACTCCTGCTCTTCTTTCAGTGTGCAGGACAGAGACATCAGCCGCACCACAGGGGGTGGAGCCAGCACTGAGGGGGGCAGGCACTGTCCTAATCAGGTCCCAGGTGCAACTTCTCCCACCCATCTAGATGCAGATCTCTCTACTCACCACTGGGCTGACTCATTCGGTCTCCTGGAATCCCCTAGCCCTGTCACTCAAACTCCAGACAAGGAATACTCAACTTAGCAGAGGCAGGCGTTTGGACAGTTAGACAAGAAAATACCTACTTTCTAAAAGTGGTATTTTCAAACACAGAATGTTAAAACCAACTTCACTAAAAGATGTATTTTATCATTCTGAGTTCAGGCATACTAAACTCGAATTTCTACCATGTTCTCTCAGTCAGTTAGGATTTGGCCATTCTGGCCTATGGAGAACAGGTAGCCTTGCAATAGTGAAAAACGAAAATGGCTGTAATTCACTATTAGGACATGCCACACACATCAGGGCGTGTCCTCCCTTATACTTACAATGCACCCTTCCCTTGGGCATATCATAGGGGTGACGGATATGTAGAAAAGGAAAGGTTTAGGGACTGGCAAGTGGGTGCACTTGCCCAGTCAGCACGACAGTACCAGACTGCACGCAGGCTCTGAAATGGCAGACCTTAGACACATTTTACAAGGCTGCTTCTGTGGGTGGCACAACCAGTGCTGCAGGCCCACCAGCAGTACAAAAGGGGATGGTGATGGACGGAGCATCTGAACCAATCAAACACTCACACCCAGTCAAAAGGTCTGGGTTTAATCCATCATCGTTCTTTAGCCCACTCTGCCACCCCAGTTCAGACATGGCCATATGCAAATCAGTCTGACCCTGTGCCTCATGGGAACAGTCCAGCCCGAACTGTTTTGACTGGGTGTGAGTGTTTGATTGGTTCAGATGCTCCGTCAGTCACCATCCCCTTTTGTACCGTGCAGGCCCACCAGCAGCATTTGGATTTACACGCCCTGGGCACACTCAGTGCACTGTAGTAGGGCCTGACAAGTAAACCAAATAGCCAAACATAGAGACACTGATTAATACATACATTTACAATAGGGAGCACTTGCACTGTGGCACTGGACAGCAGTGGCACAGTGCCTAAAGCATCAAACACCAGCAAAAATATATGAGGCAACAGCAAAAATGGAAGGGAGACCCACGCCAATGGTGCCAGGTCTAACAGGTGTCCCCTCCAGCTGAAATGTGGGGAGAACTACCCTAACACTTGGGAGTTCTCTTCACTAAGGCGCAAAAATCTGGATAGACCATCAGCGTTGGCGTGTTCTGTACCAGGACGGTGTACCACCGAAAAGTCCATAACCTGTAGGAAAATAGACCACCTCAACAGCTTTGGATTCTCACCCCTCATTTGCATCAACCATCTGAGGGGCCTGTGGTCTGTCTGAACCCGGCAGTGGGTCCCAAACAGGTATGGTCTCCGCTTCTTCAGTGCCCAGACCACAGCAAATGCCTCACGCTCAATAGCACTCCACCTCTGTTCCCGTGGAAGTAACACCAGCAGAAATACATGGGGCAACAGAAAAATGGAAGGGAGACCCACGCCAATGGTGCCAGGTTTAACACTCCTCCACTGTATCCTTTACCCTTTAAGCAGCAATCTCCAAAAGCTGGATTGATACTGGAATTGCCAGGAGCCTCTTTGGGAGTTCCGGTGGGACTGAATCGGCCAAGTGGCCCCTGCCTCAGCCAGCCACGTGAAAAACACGAGGGAAAACCTTTTTGATGATGGACTGCGCCTTGTGCAATGAAGTAAATGTATTCACAAATTTACCAAGCTCTTTTACAAAAGAGCTCGCCAAAGAAACCACCCTAGGCAATGGCACCTGCCTCCGTGTCCGCCAGATCCCCTAATTTTGGGTCAATCTTAATACGTAGGGAGGAGTAGGCACAGTTGGTGTTGTCCAGAAATATGACGCCTCTCTGGGCCCAACTAGACAACATTTCGGGAGAAATTATAGAGCCCTCAGCCATATCAAGAATTTTTGTAATGGGGCCCAGGGCGTCGAAGAGCTTATCCTGACAAGCCCGCCATGAGCGGTCGATCCCTTTTTAAGGATCCCGAATGAACTTCTGAAAAAAAGTGGCCATGCGGGAATCGATTTCTGGTGTCAGGGCCATCTTCCCCTCCAGCGACGGTCGGGGACACTCTGCACGTAGGCAATTGCGTACTTCCTTCTCAATGTGACAATGAATATGCCCTGCAACATAAGAGTCGACCTTTTCCGTCGGAGCCCACTCCGAGGTGCGGGGTGGACAATATCATTGGGGTCCAGCATGTCGGACGTGCCCTGGCCAGCTTGGGAAGGACAAGACGGAAGCCAAGGTCTAGAAGGCCTTGGATCTGAATCTGGGTCTCCTGCAGCATCTGGGTCCGCGTTAGGCGCGACCGGTGGAGGAGCAGGGGGGTCCCTGCAGGAAGAGCAGGCTTACTATCCAAAAAGGCCTGTTTAAGCTGTGCAAATGCGTCCAGGTCCACCCGAAGTCCCAGGGCGACGGAGCACAAAGATCTCCTCTGCCTGCGGGCATCGCGGATGGAGGGGGAGCTTGAAGAAAAGGCCTTAGCTCATCAAACGCCTGAGCGATCTTGGGGGAAAGCCTCTCCTCTAAAAGAGTAATTGCCTCATCATCTGCTCTACAGATAGAGGTATCAACCGCCTCATAAAAAGCATCCCCCCAAGATGACCTTTCAGATTCTCTAATACGAAAAGAGAAATACAAAATCCATTAAGAAAATAGAAATCTTGCCTGTGAGTGAAAGTACCTTGATACGCAGACCAGTTTACGTGACGTAAAATTGCTCAGCTAAACATTCAATCAATTTGGACAACTTTTGGGTTTAGTTCCAGTCTATGTCTTGATATGTTCATTTTCGCTTGCAGAAAATTGTGAATGCCATAGAGAGTCCACTTAATACCTACTTGTTGGAATTTACGTCAAGATCAGCTTTTAAAAGTAAGTTGCCACAAGAAATAGGTTGGATCTGATGTATTGTAGCAAGTAGCAAAATCGGATGATTGATGAACCAGAATGAATCAATTTGGTTTTTTAGTCGCCATATGAAGTATGTTGAAACTGATGTATTGTAGCAAGCAGCAATGTCTGATGACTGATCAACCGCAATCAATCAATTTGTTCCTTGATTTTTCAGAAATAATTAGTTATTAATTGCACACGGGTTATATATGTTCTTCTTCTTTTTATAAGAAAAAGAGATGTAAAACTTCAGGGATATGATGGTAATGTGTTACATTAGGTCTTCTTAGGGGGTCACCACTATATGCAAATATCTGTTGTCCTGAAGAAGGTCTTAAGGAGTAAACAACAAAAGACCAAAACGTCGACTATTGAGTCCATTTCTACATTGGTTATTGATTTCACAAGTGACCTTCACTATAAGAGAAATAGGAGTCATTTGTCATTGATTAGTTTGATTGGACTTCTTTTTCAGATGTACAGTAGGAAGAATTTGTTAACTCCTTTTACATTTGAATGCATTTTTGATTAATTGTATAAGATGATATGTACCCTTCGAAATTTTGAACAATTACATATATAAAAGTAATCTTTTGATAAAAAAGATTTCCCGTGTTGCTGTTTTATTTGATTATTCTTTTTTGTCCTACAGTAAGACAAATTGAAATAGTTGTGAACAGATACCAATTAGGTTGGGTCAGACTAACTGATACAAATAACATTTTAATCTGATCGCTGTTAATTGTTTGTTTGAATAAATTCCCTTGCTGGTATTTTTCCTAATTTACATTATTTGCCCGAGCCCGCAAGGGTATATTGGGTTACCCACCATTTGTCGGCTGTTGGAATAAAGAGAAGAGAGAAGGCATAATCCTCGCCTCCAGTCCTGACATAGAATTAATGGAACACTTGAACAGAGTAGCCCACATAATCCTGGCGATTTTTCCCTTGGGCTACAAATGTCATTGTCATGCTTCTGGGATACAAGTTGTCAAGTGGCAGCAAAAGCCTGGCAGGACATTTTTTAGAAAAATGCACATTGCTTCAACCTCCAACAACAGAAAAGACAACAATCTATTTTAGGATTATGGCACAACATACGTTTTGGATTATGCAGAACAAGTAAAACCATTCCACGATTTAATCAGACCTGATTTTTCAATCCATCATTGGACACAGGAACGTATAAACATTTTGCATTCCGTACCAGCTATGATAGCTTACAACTAACTTGGTGATCCGCATACTCGCTGAACCAAACGAGTACACCTATGTCACTTTCAATGAAGGTGACAGTACCTACTGCATACAGTTCACATTTGTACACAAATGCTGAAAAAGAGTTTGGCACCCACTGAGGAAAAACACACAGTGTTACAGACTGCTGTAGTGAGAGAGAGCACACTAGCTCAGGGTAAACGCATAATTGTCATTACCGACCTTAGAGGCGGTCACCAGAGCAAGCGTTCCAAATGCCAAAGCATTACATCCAAGATGGATACAATGGGCTAACTCTCTCACTGCAACAGATGTACATTACAGATTTGTTTCTACATTACAAACACAAGCATTCCTGCAGTCTGAACAAGAATATCCTCTGCCAATCTAAATATTGCCTCTAGATCGATATGATTACATAATCTACACTAATTGATCTGCTCAGCCTGCCATAGGGACAAGACAACAATTTTCAGCGGTGTGTGCAATAGTAAAAGGGTGCATGCATGAAGGAAGGTTCGAAACCTTACTTCATGGCCCTCAGATGGGCCATACAAGTAAATCTTGGTGGCAGTGGATTCATGCTCCAGATTCCTGTGGGGTTGGCCGCAGCTCTTTGCTGACGCTCAAACTGTTATACAAGATTTGCGAGTCATTATTGGGACATACGCCAATAGCACGCTACATTTCCGACCAGGGTCTGGTGTTTAGTTCTCGGGCTTACAAACACGCCATGGGAAGTTTGGGTGTGGCATTGCGGTACTCCTCTCCCTATCATCCGGAGGGAAATTCAATAGTTGAGAGGAAAAACTCTGACTTAAAGCAGTCCATATCCGCAACGATATTAGGCTTGGGCCGTAGTTGGGTCAATCACCTATATGGAGTCCAGAGGGCATGCAGTAACATGCTAAGAAAATCCCTGGGGGTTATACTCCATATATGGAATCCTGTTTGGTGTAAGAATGTTGGTATCAGACCTCGATAATGTCAGTGCAGTGGCGGCGGAAACACCATTTGACATCAATGAAGTTTGGCTGTTTTACAGGAGCTCAATTAACTCCGGGGCGCTCAAAGCAACATCCAAGTAAAATGCACTGCCACTGGAGAAGTGAAGGTTTTACTGGCAACAGCCGGCTGTGACCCCGAAGATTAGGGCCCTGGTCGGGGAAAACATTGTGGACAAGAAAGAATTTGGGCCATGGCCCTGGCTGTCGAAGGTACCAGAACTGTACTTCTTCCGCCTCTTGCCGGCCGCCGAGACAATAGGGTCGTCTCCATTAATCTGATCAAACCACACTATGTGGCTGATTCTCAACAGAGGGCCGCGTGGGCTCCTGGGAAGCCGCTGCACTCCTCTCACTACCGTTCAGGAAGTTCAGATGGAAACTTTAATAACTACAGAAGATTCCCCTCTCTAAAGACAAGCTGTAAACATCAATGAAGTCTTACTTCTTCCTAATGAAACAATTACAACTGTACAGTCAAAAAGTACAGAAACTCAAATTTCAATTCGGAAAACTGACGACGTCTACGTGAATTTGCCACAGAACAAGTCATCTCCCAGTTCTTCAAAACCTGCTGAGCTGCCAACAATATACGGGACGTTATGAAAACACAAATTACCAACTACACACTTCTCTAAATCCTCCTATTTAAGGAAAAAACCCAGTGATACTTCTAGGTTAGTTAAGTATATTTTATTCGTACCCCTTTATTCTATTGTTTTAAATTTTTTCTTTGTTTTCATGTGTGAAAAGGACACTGAACATTTAAACAATTTGCACATAAATACAATACATTTCTAGAACATATACGATAAACAACATTTATATATACACAAAAGCTTCAAATTCATACAGCGTGTTTGCTACTCACATTCCCTTTAAGACAAAAAATCACGTTTGGACTAAAGGAAACAACAACCAAATATGAAACTAGTTTTTCAAAATAGTTTTTTAACACAGACCATAAATCAATTCTTTGGTCTATTGAGCAATTGATGTCTATTTCCTTTAAATGCCGACGCGTTTCGAACCCAATGATGTCACTTCTCAGGTTCTCCTCAGGGCTCTGTCTTTTAAGTTCATCTAAAAGTGAGTATAAAACAAAAAAATTTTTTGGTTTTAATTGACTTTATTTTCTCCTCTCTCCTTTTTAAAATCCAATTTTCACTCTTTTTACCTGTTTCCCAGCAGTCGCCGGTCCGCAAGTATTAGGCTGATTATCTTGGTCTTTTACCTATAACCAAGGTGGGACAAATTGACATTCTCAATTCCCTATGACAGTCAGACAGCATCTATGCACAAGCTGCATCTTTACGTACCTCAGTGTGCCTGTTTATTGCCTTGACGCTCTTCACTTATTATCCTGGTTATTGAAATAAACAGGATAATAAGTGAAGAGCGTCAAGGCAATAAACGGGCACACTGAGGTACGTAAAGATGCAGCTTGTGCATAGATGCTGTCTGACTGTCATAGGGAAATGAGAATGACAATTTGTCCCACCTTGGTTATAGGTAAAAGACCAAGATAATCAGCCTAATACTTGCGGACCGGCGACTGCTGGAAAACAGGTAAAAAGAGTGACAATTGGATTTTAAAAAGGAGCAAGGAGAAAATAAAGTCAATTAAAACAAAAACTTTTTTGTTTTAAACACACTTTTAGATAAACTTAAAAGACAGAGCCCTGAGGAGAACCTGAGAAGTGACATCATCGGGTTCGAAACGCTTCGGCATTTAAAGGAAATAGACATCAATTGCTCAATAGACCAAAGAATTGATTTATGGTCTATGTGTTAAAAAACTATTTTGAAAAATTCTTTTCATATTTGGTTGTTGTTTCCTTTAGTCCAAACGTGATTTTTTGTCTTAAAGGGAATGTGAGTAGCAAACACGCTGTATGAATTTGAAGCTTTTGTGTATATATAAATGTTGTTTATCGTATATGTTCTAGAAATGTATTGTATTTATGTACAAATTGTTTAAATGTTCAGTGTCCTTGTCACACATGAAAACAAAGAAAAAAAAATTAAAACAATAGAATAAAGGGGTACGAATAAAATATACCCAACTAACCTAGAAGTATCACTGGGTTTTTTCCTTAAATAGGAGGATTTAGAGAAGTGTGTAGGCGGTAATTTGTGTGTTTTCATAACGTTTACCTATGGTCCAACCAACTACATGTCCCAGGACCTGACTCCTTGTTTTTCCCCCCAAAAAAAATATAAAAATAAAAAAACAATATACGGGACGGCATCTGGCTACTTTGTGCATTATGACAACTTCTCATCGGATTCAAATGAACCTGAGATACCACTGCCTCTCCCTTTCAAGCTACGAGTATATGCTTTCTATCTTTGGCTGAAACAGACATACTTTACATCTCTGGATTACAACTGGATTACTATTCCTGGTGCTCTGGATTGCTTTGGTGACAGTTTTTTCCTACTTTTGAATGGACACTATCTCACAGAACGCTCTATAGTACAACTTGTGAACATGGTTCTGAATCCACATGCATCATCACACCGTGAACTAAGGGACCTGTCCCTGGTGAACATTACAGCAGTTTGAGTTCCGGAAGGAGTAGAGTGGGACAAGGTAATGTATGATGTGTATGGTCCTACTGAACGTTTACAAATACCATATTTGTTTAATATTTCCTAAAATTATATCATCACATCTAGTATTTCCACTGATAATTGGGACATTGAAACTGTGCACAATTTGCTTACTGACTTCAAGCAATCAACTGCATTTATTTCTGATGAATTGTATGATGGTACATCTAATTTTGGTGATATGTTTTGCTATCAACATTATGGTCACCATTTCTTACACAAAGCTAGTATCCCACATGCTGTTTATAATTATACTCAATGGAAACACTGCCCAACACCGCGAAAAGGTAGTTAAAAAACATTTGAACAAAAGGTTTCTTATTTTTCTGGCTTTGACACATCAGACACAACCTCATATTATTATAAGCTTGCACCTGCAAAGAAAAATATGCTAACAAACAGCAAGCTGATATACCCTGCTTCCTTTATTTCCCAACTGTTTGTTCAGGGTTTCGCCTTTTGGAAAGACACTGTAGACACAAAATCTGTCTGGCGGATAGAAAACTGGCAGGTTCAGCGAACTAAGGTCATATTCAGAGCATGCCTCATACCACATCAAATAATTTTCCTGAATAAAACAGTGCACCAGACTTCCTGTCTTGAAATAGCCAAGACAGAGGATTTGAACACACCTTGTATTCCCGCATTCTCATGCTTTGAGAACTGGCAGCATTTCACACAATACGGTGAGGATACACTAGGTACCATGATACAAAATGGTTCTTCATCAGACCCCAATAGGAAGGGATGGTTGGTTTGGCCTGTGAATACAAATGGGTTTCAATCTAGATTCATGAGCAAAACCGAAGGGTTTAAGATCAAGAGACCTGAACACTGGGTGGTGACATCATATAATGTTAGGAAGTTGTGCCTTGATTGGCTAAAAACCTAAACAATTTCTCAGGTGAAGCAACACTTGTCCCTTCTTTCTGAGGACATGAATGTCAGGGATTTCTGGTTAGGTCCGCGGAACCCACGTCAAGAGCGCTTCTGGTATGCTGTATACAACGAGCTGTTGAAAGTTTTTCAACTGGAAGCTGCTGAGAGACCGTGCAAGAACGATAGGGTTAATTTAGAAAAGGCTTTGGTTATGGTTGACAACGGTATGACCACATTCACATCCAGAATGTATTCACTGGTCAAAATAGTATCTTCTCCAATTGACATAATGCAGCAAGATACGTCCATCTTACAACATATGAACATTGGTGGTGGTGAGATGCACTCCGTATACTCCTTATTTAACCGTGCTTAACTTATTTAAACATATGTAGGCGTGCAAACAGGATCCGCGCTCCGCCCAATTGCTCGTTGCCATGTAAAACAGACACACGGGGGACCTTAGTAGATCCCACTCCAGCTGCACAGCCATATCTATTAACAATGTATCGAACAAATCAATTTCATGCTTCTAATCTTTAGTTTCATCTATTTGTTTAACCACTTTTCACTTTTCTCCTGTTTTATCAATTTTTCATCAATTTATTATACTCATTTCCATTTCATATTCAAGAATGTCCACAAACAGGAGCGGTTTCCTCATGTCACGACTTTATTAGCAATTCACCCAATGCATTTCGGAACATTTCCCTTCGTCAGGGTTATCTAAAAAAATTCATAAACAAACCATCAGCCTAAATATTATACAACTGATCGCAATGTAAAAAATATGCTTTCTTTTATTCATTTCTTTATAGATAAATCAAACCTTAGTTACAATAAGCTGCATGCTGAATGACACAATTCCATAAACTTCAATAGTCACCTAAAGGCATATTGTTCACCTATTGATTTTTATCAAACCACCCGGTGTTCTAAAAAGCATCACGTATCTCTGAAATAAAACCTTCACTTTTTACAATTCACTCTGCCCCCACTGCCGCTATAAAACCGTTCTTAAACTTTTCTTACTCACAAATATTAAACACGCTTACCGTAACATAATCTCTCTCAATTCCCACGCTCCTACATACTCATATTTCTTCAAATATTCTGGCACATCTTCACGCATAGTTACTTTCACGCCCAATTTGAAACCCGATTACTCATTTCAAACCCCTCCTGCTCTTTTCAGGTGAACAGTCTTACAACATAGACAATCACAACTACGGTCCGTTGTGTGACTAAGCTGGACGTTATACACAGTAAGGAAAATTGTTATGGTTTTTTTTAACTAACAATAAAATTTTACATTACAGTAAGCTGGACGTTACAAACATTACGATCTGGATATATCATCAGCCTGAGTCTGTTTTCCACATATGATCTAACAGAAAGACAGATAGTAATGGCATGAAGATATGCGAAATAAACCATGTTGCACATTGAAAAATTAGAACAATTACCTTTCACCGTGGCTGAGACACCATCCACAGACTAGGGGAAGGTTATATGCATGAATGCTGGGAATTACCATTCAAAATTAGATAAAGGAATTGGGATACAGAAGATTCCCTTAGTAGTTTTTATTGTGAGGCTGCTTTAAGAGGGTCTTTAGTTTGCAAGGACATTTTACTTCATGGGGAGTGCAAAGCTTCAGTTGCAAGCTTGTCCTGTTATCTGAAGGGTTTTCCAGCTGCTATGATTCATCTGGTTTTTAAGCTGCTCTCGAATGGGAGATAATTGATGCTGAATGATCAAGGTTGCTGTGAAATGGAACTGGGCATCGTATATCTGGTGACGGTTAATTCCATAGTCACTTGTGGCACACAACTACTGTTTTCACCTGCCCGCACAGTTAGGGAGGCAACGCTACGGCCTTCGATAAATGTTTCTAACATAAGCTTTGATTTTCTGAGCAAACTGAAAGTCATGCTTTTTCCAGAAGATGTGGCCTTAGCTTCAGCCAGAGAGACGTTTAATCTCCAGGTAGCAAGGTCCTCATCCGAGAAACAGACGCTACTCCAAACTAACTTCCTGCTGCATTTTGGGGAGTTGGTCCACCGTATCTTTAATACATCTGATACGAATGGAATAGTGCACTTTTTTTCATATATTGGCTCTGAACAGGTTAGCAGATTTCAAATGATTTTCAAAGTTTTACCATATTTCATACACTCTGTGTTGGGAAGCGTTTTTGGAGGTCTCCCGTTTGTCCTACGACTTGTTGCAAGCATCCTGATTTAAATTTTGCGGCTCCGCAATGGACATCCTAGTTCAACCCAGAATGGAGACAGCACTGGATGTGCTACGATGCCGTGAGCACATAATACACTGCTGCAGCACAACTCGGCTTCGAGAACTGAACGAGCACTGGTTCTCGTCCTTCAGGACGGTTTGGCATCACTGCATACAACCTGTATTCCATTGCCTGTTTTGCAGTCATGAATGCGTATTTGAGCTGTACCTCGGATCGCAATCGGTTGCACCACTGGGCATTGAAGTACTGATGGACCCCCTTAAAGGCCCATGGGTATTGTTGTCCCCAGCATATTCGATTGCTGATTAATGCATTTTTCGAGCCACCCTGAGATACTTCGGCTCCTAGTGAACTGAATACCGACTCTACGATACGCTTACAGGATGCAGTCCCTACCTCAACGGCTACTGTGGGAACTGGATGGAATCATCTGTGCTCCATAAACCTGCTTCAAGATGCACCCCTGGGAACGTAGTCTCTGGTTGTGGGCAACAGCAATGTTGCGACTACCACTCTGAACACATAAACAAGTGGCTTTTCCGTGTGGCAGGAACTATTTGGCCTGTTTTTAAACAAAATTAATCAAAACAATTTTGGTTTATTTTTCTAGGCACCATGACTTTCTGAGGGCTCCAAATAGTATGATGACTTTTTAAGGCTTTTATGAATATTTTAAAAGAAAGCTTGCTTTTAGATCATTTTAGAAGTTATTTTAGGGCTTTTTCGTTTTAAATTCAGTATGGCCTCGGTCCTTAGTATGAGGAGTGGGTGTCATGTGTCTGGGTTAGGCCCAAATAACAATGCTGCACATTTCTTACATTGTCCTAATTCTGCACAATAACATTTCTGCTGTGAACTTTCGCACATATTTTCGTGCACGACAATGTTGGATTAGTTTGTCTGAAAAAAACTTTGTCTAAACATCTATCTTTGCTTAACATTATCACGATGCCTCGAACACCATGTGCAAGCCCTCTTTACGCACTACGTACAAAATGTTGTTCTATCTTTATCCACAGGGCATCAGGGCTCAATACATATCCATAACATTCTAATCTCTACGTACATCACAAGGATGCCTTCTATTATAAATAATGAGGATCCCAAAAGATTAGCAGAGGCGGCACTTCAGCTGACAGCGAGGGTCCCTGCATGCTGAGACTTCACCACGCAGAGGTCTGACTTCTCAGTGAGGGGTTGTCCAGTTTGCGACCAAGACGGGCTCCAAAATTCTCTCCCATCAGGTAATGGGGTTGGATCGTCCACTTGGGTGGTGGTGGGGAGAGGGACTCAAGTTACACGCAGAGTAGGGTTTGCATAGTAGGAGTACGCCTGATTACTGCCTTGTTTTATATGCCTGCCTGTATAGAGTTTTAGCACCATGGTAGAACTGTATCTACTATTTACTCTTTTGGTACTTGTAATCACTTTCATCTGCTTCTGTCTACTGTTTATCGCAGCCCGTGTATTATATAGAAGAATAACGTTGGTTCAATAAATATATTGAACTCGTCCCACTGTGTATTCTGTATATTTCTCTGAGCGCCACTAAGCACAAGCGACTAAGCAAAAGTTTCTGATCTGTTACCACGATCCCTGAGGGGTCAGAGTTGTCATGGTTAGCGGTTGCCAGAAACCATTTGCTCCCTGGTAAGCTTAGGGGTGCTTGTGGTGGCACTGTGAGTCAGCTGGTCTCCAGGCCAACATATCCTGCGAGGGTGCCCGGAATCAGTCTAGGCACCTCACCCAAAGGTTAATGTTGTCCATCAAACGTGCAGATCCTAAAGATTAGTAGGAAATACACGACACAAGTGATATTGGGCGCAAATGATACACAAATACTCACCATAAGCGTGATCATCTCAAGGGCTATTTACTTCCTTAATTGATCAGGTCGCTATTTTACAAAGTAAAATCCAATGTTGTGGAAGTTTGTTTAGTGCAGGGACTTTGGGAATTCTACAGAAGATTAATACAAGTACAAAATCTACTACAAGAAAATCCTCTAAGCCGATCTTACAATGTTTCAATCAGAGGCCAGATGCAGTAGTCTCAAAGAAAGTAGCTCAACTGGAGGAGGACAGCTCCTTTAAATAAGCTTCTGGTTTGATGCCCCTGCAGAGTATCCATTCTCTGTGTTCACTGAACAGTTAAGTTCAATAGGCCACAGGTTAATCATCGGTTGTATATATTGTCCCAAAGTAATAATACATTGCTCCTTTATCTAACTCGGGACAGGGAAAACATGCTGGTAGGAGGAACATACATTTGCAGAATCACTTGAGTTTTCCCTTACGTCACCTGGAGATTCAGTGCCTTTTTATATGACTCAGGTGCCAAAATTAATACCAGGATCTTTTGAGGACACTGATGCATTGATAAACAAACTCATATACTGGCTTAGGATGAAGGAATTGTTTATCTGTAATTACATCAGCCATTATTTATCTGGGGAGGTACTCGATCAATTTATCTGCTAATGATTACATTTTGGTTATGTTGTGCTCCAATTTGTTGGCTGAAAAGCTCATAAACTTTGAATTCTGAACCTGCCACCTCAAAGGGGAACACAAGTCGGATTCAGATTCAAAATGCTTTATTTGGTATATATAAGTATATGACCATATAGCAACAGAACATCAAAACATAAAATAGTACATATACGAAATATATTCAGCCCATGAATCAACAACAATTCCTAAATCTTCGAATGCAAATACATAATAAAGTGCAATTTTATCTTTGTAAAACATGTGCAAAATTTGCAATGAAGTGACACATGCTAACAATTAAGAGAAAGATGTGCAAAATTAGCATTCGGAAAGTGCAATAGTCATCTTTTAGTTTATGTGCAAAAACTAGCAATGATAAAATACATAGGAATTGGAACACAGGTTAAAAAGATTAAAATACAAAATCACTGTTACAATAATGCGCCCAGAATGAAATAAACTTAAAGCACAGATCTAAAATTCATGGTGTCACTAGTGCGAATACATAATAAAGTGCAATTTTATCTTTATAAAGCATGTGCAAAATTTGCAATAAAGTGACACATGTTAACGATTAATAGAAATCTACAAAAGATTTTGCCAGAAAAGCCCTGGACAAACTTTTGGACTGGCAGGAAGATGTGAAAATTATGTCCCACTTCAGGCTGGTTTTCGCCCCAAGAATAGCACCTCCGATCAGATTTTTAGATTTGCCACTCTTTCCTGGAAATATGCTTGATTATCTAAACAAAAGTTCTTTGTGGCTTTTGTTGGCCTTAGAAGCACATTCAATCTTATTCCATGTAATAATCTGTGGTGAGTCTTAGCAAACATGGGTGTCCCTGGGAATTCGCTTCAGCTCATGGTAAAACTTCATAAAAATAACTTCGTCCAAGATCGTTGTGGCAAATCGGGATAATTAACAGAATGCATCCCTACTCAGCGGGTGTGCGCCAAGGGTGTATTCTTGCCTGGATGTTATTTACCATGAATGATGTAGTGGAAGTATTGCAGGATTGCAGAAATGATTCACCTGTCTTGAACAAAAGAAAGGTTATCATTCTTTTGTTCACAGATGATTCTCCTACACACCTATGGGGCTCCAGTTCCTGATAAACAAGCTTGTGGAGTTCTGTAAGTCTGGGGGTCTGGAGCTTAATGTAAACAAAACCAAGTGTATGATTTTTGGAATAGGTGTTGCTAAGAAATCGATCATCCGTTTAGGTGGTGAAGTACTTGAAAGGGTACTTAGTTTTGGAAATGTAGGGGTCAAAATAATGGAAAAATTCAATTGGGTTGCACAACTTACAACTCTGAAAGGAGATGAACTTTAAACCTGATGTACTGTTTTAAAAAAACAAAGATATTTAAATGTGTTTGCTTGTGCACTAAAGAACATTTACAAACACTCAACGTGCAGGCTGGGAATGCATCGTTGACCAGGACGCCAATCGGCAGACAAAGTGAAAACGTGGAGTGTTTGTTTTCATTTTTACAAAAATTGATGTTTCACTCGCATATTTAACTGAAGTGCAAACACAAGTCAGTCGAGACTGAAAAAGGCTGTTTAAAGCTGAAACGCGTCTCTGGGGGAACAGTTTGTCATTAAAGTTTCATTGCCCCACCCACCCTGGAGTGCAAGGACTCTTTGTGAACGAAAGGGGGTCTTTGGTAAAATTAGCCGCAGAGCAGTATGCCTCATCCTTAGCACCACCTGCGTTCCAGTGCAGAACGCTTAATTAGTGAGAGCAAAGCAGCAACCGTTCTCTGGAAACTAGCAGAAATCGCTGTTAGCATGAGCTGAAGCCGTTCACCGTTAAGGCAGCCATTTTAGATCCGGACTGCAGTAGCCATAGACCTAGGTCAGCAGTGGCGAGTCGCTGTGCCTAATAGAAGCACCACGTGAAGAATCCGCCGCACTGACAGTCCATGCGGCATGCCTAGACTTCGGGCGATATAGTCTCAAGGCGAATTCCAGGAGTACTTGCTACGGACAAAACCGTGAGTTGGACAAGGAAATAATTTTCTTATTGTCTTTCACATCTGTCCCCACGGAGTGGACGCGCCTTAGCGTGCGTGGACCCCCGGGGGATATTTCTTCTTTTTATTTTCACTGGTCCTGAAGAAAGCTGAGCTAAACACGCAAAAAACAGCAGAAACATGTTGACCACCGACACCAGGACACTGTGGTTCTAATAATAAACCATCATGTGGCCTCACTGTTTTTAATGTGAACAGCTGGTCCACTATTAAAGTTTTTTTGGGTCCAGCTGTGATCTTTTAACATTCACTCACATCACTAAAACACCTTTCACCAAATATTCTTTCACATTTAACCTGCTCCGCTGCAATCGCAGGCGTCGTAGCACACAGGGGGGGCATTCGGTCCCTCCTGTGGGAACCCCATGATGAAGCATGTCACCACTAGGGTGAGTGAGGGTTCTTTTAAGAAATATTTTTTTCTTTTTTCTAGTCCTAGAACCTTATTCATCAGCACTTGTCTTTCCATATAAAGGTTTTTTTGTAAGTGGGGATACTGTCACTTGCATATTTGTAGTTTATCCCAGTAGGCACTCTTTTGTTGTTGTGACGAAGCCATTTTAGTTAGCCATGTGCTCGCCATGTGCTTCTCTCGTCTTTACTGTTGCCTGCTTTTCTATTCTGCTTGAGTCGTCAGTTACAGTTAACTCCTTCAGCACTGAGCCAGAGTCTTGCGGATGCTCAGAAAGGCCTGTAGCTGCCAGAATGCATCTGTCTTATTGTATAACTGTCAGGCTATTCCAACTGAGGGAAGGGTTTTTGTTACTCCTCTCACTCTGTTGACTAAGTAGTTTCGAGTTGTTCATATATGTGAATATCTATTCTTGTGTATACTTGTATAGCCTCTTTAAGAGTCTTCATGCTTACTCAGCTATAAACTGGATAAATACGCTTTGATTATAATATTATATTGCATTGTAATATTTTTGGCATGCCTGCTCCTCGCACACTTCATGGAATGTGTTGGTCTTGTTGGTACCAATATGGATTTAGAAAGTACTCAGCTGGCTCCCCTAGAGGGGATACTTAATGTATGTACATTAAATATGATATTTCTTCCATAATGTATAGTACACTGTGGAACAAATACACCAAAGAGGATCCTGATCTACGCACTTAGTAATATTCATAAATGGTGATACTGAGCGCTTTTGAGTGTTCCGCCAGCTCCACTGGTAATTCGGTGTATTTTGGAAAAGGTCTCGGGCTAGAGCCTGTCTTTTTGAACATGCAACAGTCTTTCGGCTGTCTACTTGTATTGGTGTAGTCTCTGTACTATTTTTGAGAGTCCTTTTGTTTCTAAATATGATTTACAAGTGGAATTTACAAATGGTTTGGTTTAAGTACAGTCTGTGGGCTGCCTCTTGCTTTTGTCCCAAGTGTTGATTTGGGGGTTGATTGTTTTTTCTTAGGGTCTATGTGGTTTGTGGACTGACACCGGTGGTGATGCTTGTGAAGTAACTGTTTGAGTGAGTAGCGATTGTGTTTTTTGTGTAAGGATGGCTTGCCTTAGCAAGCAGTGTTGTATGTTCTGAGTGTGTGGCCCCCTTTTTGAAAATGTCTGGAATTAGCTCAATTTGGTTTGTTGTCGTCATTGTGTTCTGAATATGTCATTGGAAGAATTCACTTTAAAATTCAAAGAACAAATTGTATACCATATGCTAAATTGTAAATAACACATGGCTCATAAGCTACAGATAAGCGCTGTGGCAACTAGGTTTTAAGTTAGTACAACATGGTATGAAGGCACGAGCATTAAAGACTACTGATTTTTTTTTTTTATTCTTTTTGATTATTTTCATTATCAGCGTAACCGAAAATCTTCAGGTGAAATAACATCATATTGTAACACATCATTACACATGCCCATATCATGAATACAAAAAATATGTACACGTTGTCATCTAAAGCTTCAGAGTCTACAATCAATCCCCTCATATAGGCCATGTTACTCTCTTTAATGTTCCTCCTCGAAACTGTCCTCATTTCGTTCCGACGGCGGTTCACAAATGTCTCCCCTGAATTTATTCCACGCTCCCCACACCTTACTCCATTTCCGGGGGCAGACGTGACTAATAAACACTGTCCACTCAGCCACCATAGCCGTGTCTATCTCCTTGCACCAGGCGGCCAGAGACGGCACTTCCGCTGCCCCCGATTTTTGCGCACTATTGCATTTAGCAACCAGTATCCCCAGCGTGGCCCAGTTCTGCACCGGATGAGTAAGGTCATTCGGCTCCCATATATTTAACAAACACCTCTTGGGTTCCGGTACCAACGACACCCCTTCAGTCTGCGATATTGTTCATATTATTTTCTTCCAGTAGTCAGCAATTTTTGGACAGTGCCATATGGTATGGTAAAAGGTACCCTCCTCCCCACAACTTCTGAGGTAATATGGATGCGGTGTTTTTCCCATCTTACATAGGGTATATCAAGTGTAATAAGTGCAATGTAGGATTTTAAGCTGTACTAGCCTGAGTCGTGAGAGAACGCCCATCTCCCGCGGCGAGGCCAGTGCCTCCTGCCACTCTGTCAACAAGGTTGCCTAAGTCACGGGTCCATTTATGCCTGAGTGGTGCCGTGGGGTCTGGAAGGTTATTAACTAACTTCCAGTAAGTGAATGATGTAGCCCGCTTTTGCATGCAGTCAGTCAGTAGCCTGTCCTCCAAGGGGGAAGCCTCAGGTACCTCGGTACCGTGTGGTATGGCTGTGGTCAGTGCGTGTTTTATCTACAAGTAGCAAAAGATTTCAGGGGGTGCCAGTTCATATTGTTGCTTTGGATGCTCGAATGTGACTACTTCCCCCTTAGACCACATGTCTCCCACCGTGGATATGCCTATGGCGTCCCACTGCTCAAAGCCTTTGCTATTCCTGAGCCGTCCCAACCGCTTAATGTCCCAAAGAGGAGTAAGTTGGGTCAGGACCCCGTGCCAGCCCATTTTTGCCTGTGCCGCATGCCATATGGTGACAGTGTGTTTTGTGGGCCCTATTAGTGCAGGGGTATGTCCCTTATTGTAAAGAGCCGAGAGCATATTTCCGGTTCCCAATAAAAACCTGTCCGCTCTGTATGCAGGGTCTACCTGTGGGGCATGTATCCACTGGTTGATTACCTTTAATTGCGCCGCACAGTAATACAATTGTATATTTGGGAGTGCTATCCCACCATCATACCACCCACGGGTTAACTTATTCTGCGCTGTACTTGCCGGTTTGTTACCCCATAACTGGTTGGATACTTGGGCTGCTATCTTTTTTAAGTAACCTGGAGGTACGGGGAACGGCGTATTTTTCAGCGCATACAGAAATCGGGGAAGCGCCATCATTTTATAAAGTGCTGCTTTTCCCAACAGCGTCAGGGGTAACGATTCCCAGTGTGTTGCATCTCTCCTTAGACGCTCCAACAGGGGCATCAGATTTCTTGAGAAGAAGTTATCTAGGTTGCCTGTTATGTATATACCTAAATATTTAAATGTATTCTCCGTGACCTGGAGCGGGCAGTCAAGTTGCGGTGGGGGGCCGTGTAGAACGTATTAGATATATTTGGACCAGTTTATGGTGTACCCTGTTGCCCTTCCGAAAAGCTCGCAGATATTGAGGAGAATAAGTATGGAGCGCCTGGGGGAGGCCAAATATAACAAGACATCATCCGTGTATAGGGAGATGCGGTCTTCCCACCCATCTGTCCACCTGAGACCATATATCATCGGTTCCCATCTAATCCACGCTGCCAGCGGCTCCAGCACCAGGGCAAAGAGCAGTGGTGACAAGGGAAAGCCCTGTGTGTTCCCCTCGCAAGCAGAAAATTGTCGGAAATGTGCCCATTGGCCGTAACATGTGCTACTGGTTTAGTGTACAGGAGGCGAATCCAAGCGCAGAATTTGGGGCCAAAGCCCAAGTGATGAAGCACTGCGAATAGGAAGGGCCACTCAACCATATCGAACGCCATTCGTGCGTCCAAGGAGAGTATGACAGCTGGCTCTTGAAGATATGGAATTCGGGCCATCACCCCATGTAGGCGTCTCAAGTTCAGTGCCGTATTTCTGTGTGGCATAAACCCGGAATGATCCGGGTGTATCAGGGTCGTAAGATGCGGTGTTAGTCTAATCGCCAATAATTTCGCAAGGATTTTGGCCTCCGCATTGATCAGCGATATCGGGCAATACAAGGTACATTCTGCAGCAGGCTTTCCCGGTTTAGGTATCGCTACTATGGTAGCCAATCGTTGATCAAGCGGTAGTTCACAACCTCGAGGCTGTCGGAGTACATGTGTAGTGGGTATGGGGCAATAGTCCCCGCCGTCTTTTTATAAAACTCAATAGGAAAGACTACTGATTTTGAAAAGTTAGAAATGCAGCTTTATTATTTTGGAAAGAAGAGAAAGGATTACAAGTAAGGACTTTCTTTCTTGTTGCTTTCCTAATAAAGCACATCTGTGGATCTGACGGAAAATAATTACTGCCCTCTAAAAAGTAACACAAACTTTTATATTTCAGTAAAACTTCTGTGCTTTGAGTTATAAATGAATGTGTTTAAAGGTAAAACGAAAGGAATAAGGCTTACTTTTCATATGTGGAAACAACATAAGGGTTAATGATCATTTTAAAAAGCACTATAGGAAAATTACCCTGTGCAAAATATGTATTTAGATTTCAATATGCACATTAGAATTTCTATCTCCAACTGGTTAAAATATGTTGTTGCACCAAATTAAAAAGGTGAATATTAGTTTCTCTAGCAATGACAATATTACTGAATGTTAGGGACAAACATAAAATATGATTCCTAGTATGGCCTACTGGCTGCAGTCTGAAATACACTTACTAGTTATGCAAAGAGTAGCTGTACAAATATGTAAATTACATTGCAAGTCTTTATGCAATCTTTTATGCACAAGAATTCTGGGCGCACTATGGCATTCAGAAAACTGGAATTTTGAGCACGTTCTTTAGGTGCTGGAACTCACATTTCACAGGAATAAAACAAAAATAAGACAGCAAAAGTGCATCCTACCTTTAAATTATCAGGACACAGGCACGGAGCAGGAATGCTTTTAAAGCCATGCTTCTCGAGAGTTACTTTGAATTGTAAATCCCCCTGCCTGTTGCCCCTGCCTTGCTCAGACCAGGGGCAACAGGTTTAAGGGTCAGAGGCCAAATTCTGTATTTAGAGTTGACCAGCACTACTGAACGCAAAATGTCCACGCAGGGAGCCACTGTGACAGTGTGTAATTTCTACATTACACTATGAAAGCTTGTAATGTTGAAGAGTAGTTTAATAAACTGATTTCTTTGTATTAATTACATTTCCTGATTCCAACATTGTAGGGTAAAACACTAAAGGTAATGTAAATTTTTTCTCTAATGAGGTCTGAGGCTATAATGTGCCTTGGAAAAATTAGGGTCAAATTAATTCTCATTAATATTTAGGATATCGTCATTAGTAATTTAACTACATTTAAGAAATGGAAGAATTTACTTAGTTGTTTCAATGAACTAATAGCCTTGATAAAGCCTTCCTGGAACAAGATTGGACACCACAAATCTGTTTTAGGTAACATTAGCTAAAGGAAATATTGCATATTCTGTTAGGAGCCCATGGGGATATCACTGTTTTCTTGAGAAATAATACAAGTGTAGGAGATATGCAGATGGGGTTTTTATCCTATTGAATAACATTATCAAGGGGTAGCAGCATCTGTAGGCCATGTGCAGAGAATAGTTTTGCCATGCATACAGAAATACTGGTTTTTACTCAAACTTGTTGTGCTAGAGCCAGATAAAAAGGCTTTGAAATAAAGTTAGCATTAATGTGCTATTATGTTACACAACTCAATAAGCTAAAGGAGTGGGTAGTTGGTTATTGGATTAATGTTTTCTAGTAAAGTGGTAAAGTCCAATAGTATTGGACATGGCCTCTTTGGTGTGGTTTCTCCTAGTTATCTGTCTCCTACAAGTCTGTCCATGGCCAGCTGCCAAAAAGAGGGGTACATATTGTTGACAGGAGGTCACCTGTTTAGTTTACCTACTGTTGAATAGGGGAAAGTAGACTAGCTCCTGGGGCAATTAAGGGTAAGCAAAATTAAGTAACACATTGTCATTTTTCTTGATTTATGTGCTCTCTCTCTCTCCCTCGCTCTTTTTCTCACTTTCTCTTGAGCTTGTTTAAGCGGTCTAGGAATGGTTATGAGACAATTGGTTGGGCTCGCTTTAGTCATTCATTTCACAAGATGCTGTGAATATGTTCTTAAATAAATAGAGACAAAGCACCTCACCAGAGCACGTCTAATTGGCTATTCAGTAATACTGTTTTAAAATTGTTAAGATTAATAAAATGAATAAATAAATACGCCATGTTACTGCCCATCCTGCCTGATAAAATTATGAAAGGATGGGTAGAATAGATTGATGTTCCCTTATTTGACCTTTAAGGGGAACAATATGTGGGTAGTTTTTGCTCTAATATTCTCAAGTGATAACAGCATTATTGTTTGTTATTCTCATGCTATATACAGTTTTGCAAGGGCATTACTAGTCTCTTATTAGTTAGTCTGTGTAATTGAGCTGACAGCCCTTATTAGACCCTTCCGTGCGGGGTATATTCCTCTGCTGTGCTGGGAGGCGGGGGCGCGTACAGCGCCTCGGTGCTCATGACGAGCTCAGCTCGTCATGAGGCACGGTGCTCGTGTGCTCATGACGAGCTGAGCTCTTCATGACCACACCCGTTTCCGTGGAACATTCAGCACAGCAGGGGAATTATCCCCGCGTGTGAGCGTTCCACGGCTCAGGACGCGCTCAGCTCGTCATGAGCACGGAAAATGTTAGAGCTGGTGAATAGGTTTTTTTTCTCTGAAAATGATGTTACATAGTCCAGATCGTGAAAAGTAGAATGCACAGTTTTCACAATGTTAGGAAAGATGCCTGTGTGATCCTCAGCAAACATTTTGAAGGAAAATATTGCTTTATAGGAGTTTGTTTGGCACAACAGGTTCTGCTGGAGAAATTCATGTACCTACTATGTTGAGGTTTTGTTAGTTATTTATGTAGTAAGGATCCCTGTTAAATTAGCAGTTTTTAGATTTTCCCGCCACGCCTATAACATGACAGCATGGTCCTAAGCGTAAAATGTAGGTGTTTTTACGTAAGAAAAATTATTTTAGAAGTGTCTGCAGTCCTGTACAAGTAGTGAAAGGTTCATTAGTAGAAGTGTAGTGAACTATGAATTATGAAACACAAACTTGTTAAGACAAAAGGCACAAAAGAATGCTTGTTCTAAAAATTCCCTTTCTTGAGGTTCTTCAGATGAATAATATAGGAATACACAAATGTAAGGATTCAGAGAATGTCCGTATTGTTTTTCTTTTTCCCTCAGAATTTAGTAAATAAACACAGACTTCCTTCGCTGCTTGGGATTGGGAGAAATCAATCAAATCGTGTAACGTTTTACTCTTGTCAGTTCACCAAAAGTTCCTTTTATACTCGCTAATTGGTCCAGGGTGTTTTCTTTTACTCTCAGATAGATGAAGTGGTTCTTGGGTGCCCTGCTAATGTATGGGGCGCCCCGAGACTAAAGAAGTTTTCTGAAATAGAGTATCCTCTCTGTTGATAGATTATTTGTATGCCTTGTCTAAAGATCTTTTGTTATGACCACCAATAGATATCTGCTGCCCTACAACCATTGCCAGAAGGGCACGGAAATCAGATCCAGCTGGGGAGTCAGCGCCAATCCAGCTTGGAGCCGAGGTAAAGGGAACCAGCACAGGCATTTCTGGCCACTAGGACCGCAGTGACGGTAGAAGGCCTGAAGCACTGGGCCCATGAAGAACGTGAAGTGTGTACCTCTGCCACTGTCTTGGACGAAAGACGGGGTCACAAATCAGGACTGAGAATTCTTTGTGTTGATCCAGTTTTTGATGCCCAGCTGAGAGAGTCACAGACCGACAAGGACGGCAAGGAGGCTTTGCTTGAGGTGACCCCCTTTGAAACAAGGGTTGCTTAAGATACTCCAGCATCAAGCCTTTGAGTCCTGGTCCCCAAGTGAATGCAAGTATGCACCTCTGTTTGTTGATCAAGAGGTGCCTGGGCATACTGGGTACAATCTATGGCCCAACAAAATATCAGTGCGCCAGCAGAGCAACACAGGATTTAGGGAAGGACTTGAGTTCAGAGTACAGGTGCTGTGCCTTTGGTGCCTGTTAGGTTAAAGTGAAAAATACTGGTGCACTGCCTGAGACACTGGAGAGGATCGTTGAGGGTGTTTGCCCTGGAAGGTGATTGCCCTATCCTGAAAGAAGAAACTTTTCCCTTAAAACTGGGCTGTCATTGTTTTTCCTGAATTGCAAGTTGTGCAGCTCCACCGTGGGAGAAGTGAACAATAAGAGCCTGCCTGTGCGGCTCAGACGGACACATGGAGAAGACTTCCCTCTAGCAGGTTGTACACCGGGTTTTATTCTTCAAGTACTTTTTAGCAATGTACCCTTTGGTCGACCCATTTTTGAGGAGGAGCAGCCCTACGCGGCTCCTCGTCCTAATTCCCATGGCCCTGCTTGGTCCTCCTGGTCCCCTGAAGCGAAAATTGTTTTTGTGATAATCGGTATATTCTCTTTAATACTAGTATTTGGAGTGATGTTTATTCTGCAAGGGAAACGTTTTGTGCACACGGGAAACGTTTTGTGCACACTTTGATAAATACTACTCTGCCCTCTTCCTGAACATATCATTGGTACCCTAGCCCTCATAAAGAAGAACACTGGAAGGTTTATTAAAAATGTTTTTTTATGTGGTCTTACATCCAAAATGTGCTGTTTGCTATTTCCAATTGGCCTAAAATTCATCTTGATATAGGAACTTGGACTTTAATTGGCTGAGTAGGTTAGGGACATAGTTTGTTACTTGGAGCTGGAAACTGTTGACAATTCTATGTATATGCTTTGCGATCCTACTGTCATGCTGTCTATGCATACAATGTGGCCAGATGCTTTGTTCCCTTTGTGTCTCTACTTGTATACCTACCAAGTGCAACGTTAAGAATGTGAACGCCCAATATGTATTAGACCAAGAAGTTAGAAATATGATGAGAATAGATGTGTAAGATATTTCCTATATCGCTTCTAGATCATACAGATGTCTTCAGCTGTTGCTAAAAGGGTCATCTGTGGAAACTAGCGGAAATCGCCTTTAGCATGAGCTGAAGCCTTTTTGGTTATGGCAGCCATTTTAGTTAGCCATGTGCTTGCCATGTGCTTCTCCCATCTTCACTGCTGCCTGCTTTTCTATCCTGCTTGAGTCATCAGTTACAGTTAAGTCCTTCAGCACCGAGCCAGAGCCTTGCGCATGCTCAGAAAGGCCTGCAGCTTCCAGAATGCATCTGTCTTAGTGTATACCTGTCAGGCTATTCCAACTGATGTCAGGGTTTTTGTTACTCCTCCCACTGTTGACTAAGTAGTTTCCAGTTGTCCATATATGTGAATAGCTATTCTTGTGTATACTTGTACCGCCTCTTTTTGAGCCTTCATGCTTACTCAGCAATAAACTGGCCATAAAGGGCCCATGGTTTCTGTACTCCTTAGACTATCTCCTACAGTGGCCTGACGGTACTGTATTGACGTAGTCTCCCTCATGAAAGGTTAATAAATAAATTTTCTTTGATATTACAGCTTCCGTGACATTCTCTATTTTGTTAGTCTAAGGACTTAAGGACAAAGTAGGGCGAACCCCTGCACCAGTGAGCCCCTGAAAAGGCTCACTCCTACAGTTCAGCCCCCGTACCTGGCATTAAGGTAGACTTCAAGGACGTGGCAGGAGGTGCTGGCCTTCGCAACAAAAGGACTACAACTCGCTAGCTTGACTGGTGGGGCACTTTGTGATGGAGCCGGTCTAACTCTGCCTACAAACTAAGGACTACAGAGCAAGGCACTGATTAAAGGCAGTGGAGAGGAGAGTGAGTGGCAATTCTGAAAGGAGGTGAACTTTAAATCTGATGTACTGTTTTTAAAAAACAAAGATCTTTAAACGTGTTTGCTGGTGCACGAAAGAACATTTACAAACACTCAACGTACAGGCTAGGAATTTATCGTTGGCCAGGATGCCAGTCTGCAGACAAAGTGAAAACGTGGAGTGTTTATCTTCATTTTTACTAAAATGTATGTTTCGCTCACATATTTTATTGAAGTGCAAACACAAGTCAGTGCAGATTGAAAAAGGCTGTTTACAGCTGAAACGCGTCTCTGGGGGAATAGTTTGTCAATAAGGTTACATTGTCCCACCCACCCTAAAGTGCAAGGACTCTTTGTGAACGAAAGGGGGTCTTTGGTAAAATTAGGCACAGAGCGGTATGCCTCATCCTTAGCACCACATGTGTTCCGGTGCAGAGCGCTTAATTAGTGAGAGCAAAGCAGCAACCGTTCTCTGGAAACTAGCAAAAAACGCTGTTAGCAGGTCTTTGGTATTGTATATATCTCTGCACCAGGTGAATACACACAGACACACACACACACCACAAACCACACACCACACCGCACACACAGTGCGGATTAACTACTTGTGCCAGGAAGATCATTAAAAGCTGAAATGCAGGAGGTGGACGGGAGGAGCTATGCGTGACTTTACAAAACACTCCAGGTGAGGATGATAATGGCAACCCAATTCACACCTGGTGGGGGATGAATTCATTCTAAGTCTATTTTCCACACGCAACTCAATTCAAAATGTTATCAGCAGAATGTTGAGGTGAATGTATGGTAGGCCACTGACATTTTAAGGAGTATGGAAACAGCTTGTTGGGCTTTATATAGGGCAATTAGCAGTACAGCTCTTCTCTGATGGTCTGAAATGATCTGCATGATGTTGTATTTATTCACATATTTTAGCAGTTGATTATTTAACTTTAAAGCATTTTACTCAAGGAGGTTGCATACTGGTTAGCATTAAGAGAGCATTGGGGTCTGCAGATGGTGTGTGCAACAAGGGAGATGACAATGGCATGCTTTGTCACAGCAGAAACTCTGCCACTGATAATAGAAGCATTGTGAAGTCAGCTGTAAGAGTAAAAACCACTTTTGGCACTTGCAAATTAGAGGTGTTCTTCTTCTAAGCAATGATTTTACTCCCATCAGCATCTAAGAATTAAATAACAGGGCCATCTAAACTAAAAATCGGTGCCTTACATAATTTAAAATGAATCAGTAAACTTGCAATTAAAATGGTAATCTCTGTGAGTACCAGGAATCAGGCAAATCAGAAGTGTGAACAATATACATGAATGCTAGTAGGGACCCTAGCTGATCCTATATTTGCAAATGGTGTATGTTTAACAAGTGGGAAGCTTGGAACAGCTAGGTTTGAAAAGACAATGTGCTAACGCAATGCAGTAGGGATAAGGAAACAGCTATTGTAAGGGAACTTTTTATATTTGATACCAATTAAGATATGTTAAAACCTAAAACAACATGCTGAAGCATGGTCCCAAAATGGCAGCACTGTACTGAGATACTATTAAGTGCACCAGTGCTCAATCCGCTAAGCAGGCTAGATACACTCAGCGAAACATGGCTTCCACTACGGTAGCGGAAACAGTGAGGTTGTTTCTTAGCCACCTGAAATATGCAGTACTAGTTCCAGCAGAAACCTCACCCGGGCTCTAGGACAGTGTGAGCATGGAGGAAGAAAGTCAGTAGCGTTGATGGTCATCTAGCATGCCCCTAGGTTAAATGCTCTATCCTACATCCCACGCGGCCCCAAAACTACAGCAGTGACTGGGGTCCAAGTAAAGTTCTTTAATTGAGAAGCAGACACAGATGACCCAGGGATGCTGTAAAAAAACACTAGATTCCAACAACAAACATGCGGTGAATGGGCAGTGGTGTACACCTTGCAATGAGGAACAGCTTTTCGCTTTCCAGCCAAATTCACACCCATCTCGCAAACCCTGAGACGGCTCCCACTGTGAGCATACTTCTTATCCCTTCATTTAGATGGCTGACATAAGGATGCATAAAACCGAATTCTTCAAACCACATACCCATAAGAGAAAGAATGGGTAAAAGGAGGCGGAGTCTTAATATCAGATAAGTCTACGCTGAATAAATAGGAAATCATGTTTCTGATCTATAAATACCCCACATGACAAATTCAAGCAGAAAACTAGCAGCATTACACCTGCTGGGAGAGCGATGGAGGAAATGGTTCACCCCCTAGAGCGGAGCAGACAACAGGACTTGG
Organism: Lissotriton helveticus; assembly: GCF_964261635.1. Classification (NCBI taxonomy): domain Eukaryota; kingdom Metazoa; phylum Chordata; class Amphibia; order Caudata; family Salamandridae; genus Lissotriton; species Lissotriton helveticus. Next base: position 577,092,361 of record NC_136067.1, read on the forward strand.
CAGATTCAGCCACCAAAATACAATTATTGGAAGTTAAAGAGAACAAAATCACAGAGACATTGGAGTAGATGCCCATCTTAGGGAACTACATGAAAGACAGTATTGTAGAAATCCTCTAGAGACTGGAAAAGCTTGACAATCTGAAAGTTCACATTTGCATATGCTGAGTGTTGGCTTCTCAACCCTTGCAGTCACTCATTGAGGTGATGTTACAATGATATGTGGTTTGCTAGAAATGAAAAGGGGGGAAACAGCAGCCAAAATACTAAGAGTACTAATGGAGACACTGTAGGAACGCTGATAGGGATCTTAAGTTCAACTCACTGACAAGAATAGGTATTGAATTTGGGGTTTCATCAAACAATACTGGTGTTGGAGGGCAGCCATTCTTTTATTTTTCCCTGATCTGATCTCTGCCTAAACATCTCTGCTTGGAAGGGGTTTTTAAAGGAAATAAAAAAGACTGGAGTGGTAAGGGGTAACTTCTACTGTGTTTCCAGTAAAATGTAAAGTAGTAAAGTAGACTACGAAGGAATGAAATAGGCAGGCAAAGCCAGGTTGAGTATGTCAGAGACTTACTTTGTAGCTAACATGAGGAAGATGTGTAATTTCTGAATATGAATGACTTTCAACTGACTGAGTCTATAACCCAATAGAAATAGAGTTAGACGGCAACATTTAAAAAAAAATATATACATCCTTCATTACATCACATGTATTCAGTGCTTTAAATGGGCCGGTACTCACCAGTACTGAGTACTGGCACTTTTCTCCCTTTGAGTTCACGCATTTCTCCAGGGCATTTACTGCATGGTCCCTTTTAGTTGTTTTTAAAATAATAGCATGCAAGACACAGAGATGGCTTTGCCCGGGTTTTACATTGTAGTGTAGTAAAACTTTAATTTCATTTGTGAAAAGCAAATGCAGTTTTTGCATCTCTGGATAGTGTTATAGTCAGAGTCTTTTTAGGTCTCACCTACACAGCACATGTGCTGTGCTGCAAGACAAATTGTTTAAAATTCAGAGGGCTTACAACCCACCCACAGCATACCATTAGTTGTTTTCATCGTCCCTCATTTGCAATCTTTCGATTGTTTAGCTCTCATAGGCTTCCCTTCCTTTCTTGTGTTCCAGAACGGATAGTTTAGAGGTTTCTCCCATTTCGAAGGCTGGTACCAGGTATAAATATTGGACCCTCAGTTCACTGCTGGAACTGCAGAGGACACTCAGAAGGACTATCTTCTATTCCAGAGAACGGATATGCTGCTTGAGGCCTGCTTTGTACTTGAGAGTAGAGCCTTGCTTTTACCAGAGGACTGCCCTGCTGCTTGCAATCTGCCTTATACCCTTACAGGACTGACCTGCTGCTTGAGGCCTGCCTTGCAGTTTGAACCTAGGATTACCAGAGTGACCTGATCTGGACACTATTGTCTTGAACTCCTGAAAGACATTATATATCATCAGAAGATAGAGATGCATTAGAGCACGAATGACTATCAAAGAAATAGAGGGGACAATGAAAGGACTACAATCTTGTACGGCAGCGGGGTTAACGACCTACCAGTAGAACTGTATAAACGTGTAGCTGATAAAGTTGTGCTAAATAGGTTAGACATGTTCTAGGCAGTAGGGGGGATGGCACCCTCAAACGAATCAGAGATTGGCCACTATCGTGGTTCTACCCACTGGAAGAAAAAACACCCATGGCTTGTAGTTCCAAAAGACCAATATCTCTTTTGAACCTGGAGGCTTAATGTGAGAAGTTGGCCTGGTATATGATGCTCACTAGTTCTAGTGATCACCTTGTACTATGCCAAGCAACCCTTACGGTGCAGGTTGTAAAGTCAACCTTATAGACAAGCTATCCTAGGGGTAGCATGGACTAAGCAGTCTTAGGCTAAACTCTGTAAAGGCATGTGAAGCAAGCTGTTTTACCATACACAATCCCTTGAATACCAAATGAAAGGACACCACACAGATATATATTGAAAATATATATGGATTTATTTCTACAAATATCCCTGATACTCTTTATGAGCACAGAAGCAAATGCGTTAAAACAAAACACAGTTTAAATACACAAAAGTTGCACAATTTTGGATGAGCCCTAGGGGCCACCTAAACCATATACTAAAATAGTGGTATAAGAACCACTATAGGGAAAGTGAAGAGGCCTAGGGCCTGGGGAATCGCTGGAGCTGTTCGGGACTAGCAGTGAAGAAGTCGGGAAAGGCCCGCGGGACTCGGGTGCAGTGCGGAAAGTGCACGCTTTACCAATGCAATGTCAATGGTGCGTAAAAGTTACAAAGTTAGTTAAAAAGGAACCTTCCGAGTGACCTAGAAGGATGAAACTTTAGACACAGACCCTAGAGGTGTGTACCAGTGTGGGAACACCGGCGGAGCTGAGTTACCTCACCCACAGGAAGCGGGTGCACAGGGTCGAAGTAGTGTCGGGTTTCGTCACGCAAGTCGATGGTGCTTGGAGCTGAGGATGCTGCAGGCGACTCGATGTGAAGAGTTCCGGTGGATCCAAGGGCGGATCTGAAGAGGTGAAGACCTGAAAGCAGAGGGGACAATGTTCAAAGTCACTAGCCAGTGACTACCGTGGAACCAGACTGGAACCAGGCAATGTCGGGTGCAAACAGGCGTCGAGGTGTAGCTTCTCTCTGCAGCCACGTGGACACGAGGGGTCGAAGACGTCCAGGAGTCGGTCACGAGCAGTCCCACGCAGGCTTCTCGCTGTTGGCGGTGTCGGCAACTTGATTGGAGCAAACAGGCATTGGCTAATGCAAGCCACGCAGGAATCGAAAAAGGCTTGTTACTCGGACCAGCAAGGTCAGAGCAGGTACTCCTTTTTACAGGAGCGAGGGCAAGTCTGGAGCAACCAGACCCGCAGTGTAAGTTGAAGGTTTCGTCGCCAAGATGGCCGCTAGCCACGTGGCAAGTGGCCGGGATGGCGCGTCGAGTGGCACAGTGCAAAAGGGCCCCACGCAGATCGTGGAGATGCTGGGGGGCTGATCTTCGGTCAATAAATTGAGAGAGGACCCCACGCGTTCCAGGGAACAGGGTACCAAGTGACAATGTAAGGTCAGAGAAAAATCCCTGGAAGAGTATATGTATTTGGATATCTAAACACAAATAAACAGTATGGGTAACCCCCTACCACTATTAAACAGTCTGGTCACGGACTAGTATGTGATGTTCACAGTTTTTATTAGTTAAAATAAGCATCCAAGTTAAAATTTCAGTAGAAACGCAATTTTACTGAAAACATTCAATAAAAAACAATCATTTAAAAAATGGCAAAGTTCAAAGATTATACAATAATTAAAAAAACAATTGAATCTGTTAGATTCAACTGAACAGTACAATACATATCAGAACACACAATTTCTAAATTGTTGACATACTTTCACTAAAAGAAAACGGATACACAAAGGACAAAAAGAACCCCTCTATACACAGAAAATAAAAAGTGTGGTCACATTTAACAAATGATTCAACAGCCTATCCGATAATATGCTAGAGGCCCTGGTATTGCAATGTGCAAAATATCCGGGATTCTAGTGGCTTGAATTCATACAAAAATGCAGAAAGCGTCGACGCGTTTCGGTGTATCAGCACATGGATATCGCTACACCTTCATCAGGACGAAATCGATAGGGGTCATCTGATTCAATGGATGGAAATCAAGGCTGTATAAGACAGAATTATATCAGTCAATCTCTAATGCATTCTTGATTAGGTACTCATTACATAACATGCCCATTATTTGGTGGTGACATTCAGTTGAGCATTATATCTATACATCTACATGACCTGTATTTAAATACATGGTTATTGTGATAGTAGTCCTCGATGCCAGTGGCACCAACTTATTACAAAGGTTTAAACACCCCACTATAGATTTGATACATGTCACATGGCGTGAATTAGACTAACGTCCCATTGTGGCATTACATTATAGTCGATGACCAGTGCTTTACCTTTGGACTTTACACATTTTAGGGGACTACTGACCTTAGTCTCGACAAGTGGAACACGGGCTTAGTTTTGCTCGAACATCACCCAAATCCGGGGGGCACAGTAGCGACCCTTCTATGTTCAGAAGATTCCAATCTATTGACGGAATTTTTATATATATATTAGTGGCCATTGTCACTCCTGATTCAGGGGCAGGGTAGTCTAGGGAAGAAATAAACCATTACCGTTTTATCCAATGGTGCAGATTTGTATTCCTGAATTTCGTTTTTGTTATGTTTTCTGATAGTTCCAATCTATTAACAAAAAAATTTTTTTTAATTTTATTTGAGTATTAGTGATTATTGTCTATCTCCTAGTTCAAGGGTGGATTAGTTTGAATGAAAAACTGAACCATTACCGTTATATCCAATGCTTCAAATTTATATTCTTGTCTTCCTGTCTATATCTTCTTTAGATCTGGAGACTTTATTTGGGGTTTGTATTCTCCCGTAGTTTCCTGTGGTCTTCCCTGTAGTAATAGTTAGGGATTGGTTTTAGTGTGCTGCGGGATAAGGTGAAAAATAATAACTAACATCCCCCCATATTTGGGGTCCCATACCTACCTTATAATTAAGGGGGGGTCACTTTCCCCGTGGTTCACCTTGTGTAGCAGCCTCGTCATGTGTCGCTTGATAACGATCAGGTGGGCATACACTTCTATCTGTATGAGAGACAGGTAACGCGGTTATAGATTCACCAACCGTTCTTGTGAGTCTCCCTACTGCTTCTATACCGCCTACTCAGTTTGCATTCGCTTCCTGGTTTCTACAGGGCGCCATTATATTGGGGACTCTGCTCTGTTTAGATCAGTCACAGAACATGTATTTATAGGGCTTGAGGCGCGTCAGTATTCATGCAACCTCCTCTTCTAGCTTTTAGCAAGACCTCTGTGATAGCTGTTTTCCCCTGTTTAAATGCTGGACGTTGTTCTGCGCATCTCAGCCATGCCTATCAATCTGAACGCCCCGTCGAGTATTGCCATATTACCGCAGCCTGACTCGGTGGTGTCGGTCTATGCTATATAACTGCTCCAACCCTCCTCGCGCCAGCGCCAGGGTCAGTTAAGCTAATTTCTACCTTTCCCCGCAGTGGCATAATGCTGGGTTGGTCCGACATAAGTCAATAGGCTCTAGATTTACCGCGTTCACTACAAGCCAATTGCTCCCGCTTACCTCTTTGATTAGAATGCGGCGCTTCCCACGGGTACGACCTCTCGTTCTCTCCTGTCGTTCGCATGTGGGTTGTTGCTTGTTTTATACGCCCCTAATTACCGACAATCAGCTGCAGCTGCCGGCAGTATTTTCTTCTCGGATCCCTACTGGCGCAAGCGCGGACAGTGGCTTGGGGGACGGGGACGTGGCGGCCATGTTGGGAAGGGGTAATGGTTTTGACAACCTCGCTCATCCGTGGTTTATAATACTGATTCAACATTTGAATGGCCCCCCATTTACAGAAATCGGAAATGGGGGCCATTTTGGAGCAGGATAATTATCCTTCCTTGTCGTTATTTAGTCCGGAGAGGCACTTCCCGCCGAATGCGGCGGCCATTTCTAAGGGGGTTTATATGCTGTTACTTGTATGATTTTCCTCATTCTTATCAAGGACAGGGGGGCTGTACAAAAGAGTTTTCTTATATCAGTGAGTCCCATTCCTCTCTAGTATTCAACCCATTTTTTATTGTGTTGAATTTCATAATGTACCACTGCTCCTGCTGCTTGCGTCTTTTGGCACTGTTTCCCATCCTAGTTTGTTCTTTTATTTTTTCTAATATCACCCACTTGATTTCAGTTTCCTTAGAAATGGCCGCCGCATAAACCACGGATGAGCGAGGTTGTCAAAACCATTACCCCTTCCCAACATGGCCGCCACGTCCCCGTCCCCCAAGCCACTGTCCGCGCTTGCGCCAGTAGGGATCCGAGAAAAAAATACTGCCGGCAGCTGCAGCTGATTGTCGGTAATTAGGGGCGTATAAAACAAGCAACAACCCACATGCGAACGACAGGAGAGAACGAGAGGTCGTACCCGTGGGAAGCGCCGCATTCTAATCAAAGAGGTAAGCGGGAGCAATTGGCTTGTAGTGAACGCGGTAAATCTAGAGCCTATTGACTTATGTCGGACCAACCCAGCATTATGCCACTGCGGGGAAAGGTAGAAATTAGCTTAACTGACCCTGGCGCTGGCGCGAGGAGGGTTGGAGCAGTTATATAGCATAGACCGACACCACCGAGTCAGGCTGCGGTAATATGGCAATACTCGACGGGGCGTTCAGATTGATAGGCATGGCTGAGATGCGCAGAACAACGTCCAGCATTTAAACAGGGGAAAACAGCTATCACAGAGGTCTTGCTAAAAGCTAGAAGAGGAGGTTGCATGAATACTGACGCGCCTCAAGCCCTATAAATACATGTTCTGTGACTGATCTAAACAGAGCAGAGTCCCCAATATAATGGCGCCCTGTAGAAACCAGGAAGCGAATGCAAACTGAGTAGGCGGTATAGAAGCAGTAGGGAGACTCACAAGAACGGTTGGTGAATCTATAACCGCGTTACCTGTCTCTCATACAGATAGAAGTGTATGCCCACCTGATCGTTATCAAGCGACACATGACGAGGCTGCTACACAAGGTGAACCACGGGGAAAGTGACCCCCCCTTAATTATAAGGTAGGTATGGGACCCCAAATATGGGGGGATGTTAGTTATTATTTTTCACCTTATCCCGCAGCACACTAAAACCAATCCCTAACTATTACTACAGGGAAGACCACAGGAAACTACGGGAGAATACAAACCCCAAATAAAGTCTCCAGATCTAAAGAAGATATAGACAGGAAGACAAGAATATAAATTTGAAGCATTGGATACAACGGTAATGGTTCAGTTTTTCATTCAAACTAATCCACCCTTGAACTAGGAGATAGACAATAATCACTAATACTCAAATAAAATTAAAAAAAAAATTTTTGTTAATAGATTGGAACTATCAGAAAACATAACAAAAACGAAATTCAGGAATACAAATCTGCACCATTGGATAAAACGGTAATGGTTTATTTCTTCCCTAGACTACCCTGCCCCTGAATCAGGAGTGACAATGGCCACTAATATATATATAAAAATTCCGTCAATAGATTGGAATCTTCTGAACATAGAAGGGTCGCTACTGTGCCCCCCGGATTTGGGTGATGTTCGAGCAAAACTAAGCCCGTGTTCCACTTGTCGAGACTAAGGTCAGTAGTCCCCTAAAATGTGTAAAGTCCAAAGGTAAAGCACTGGTCATCGACTATAATGTAATGCCACAATGGGACGTTAGTCTAATTCACGCCATGTGACATGTATCAAATCTATAGTGGGGTGTTTAAACCTTTGTAATAAGTTGGTGCCACTGGCATCGAGGACTACTATCACAATAACCATGTATTTAAATACAGGTCATGTAGATGTATAGATATAATGCTCAACTGAATGTCACCACCAAATAATGGGCATGTTATGCAATGAGTACCTAATCAAGAATGCATTAGATATTGACTGATATAATTCTGTCTTATACAGCCTTGATTTCCATCCATTGAATCAGATGACCCCTATCGATTTCGTCCTGATGAAGGTGTAGCGATATCCATGTGCTGATACACCGAAACGCGTCGACGCTTTCTGCATTTTTGTATGAATTCAAGCCACTAGAATCCCGGATATTTTGCACATTGCAATACCAGGGCCTCTAGCATATTATCGGATAGGCTGTTGAATCATTTGTTAAATGTGACCACACTTTTTATTTTCTGTGTATAGAGGGGTTCTTTTTGTCCTTTGTGTATCCGTTTTCTTTTAGTGAAAGTATGTCAACAATTTAGAAATTGTGTGTTCTGATATGTATTGTACTGTTCAGTTGAATCTAACAGATTCAATTGTTTTTTTAATTATTGTATAATCTTTGAACTTTGCCATTTTTTAAATGATTGTTTTTTATTGAATGTTTTCAGTAAAATTGCGTTTCTACTGAAATTTTAACTTGGATGCTTATTTTAACTAATAAAAACTGTGAACATCACATACTAGTCCGTGACCAGACTGTTTAATAGTGGTAGGGGGTTACCCATACTGTTTATTTGTGTTTAGATATCCAAATACATATACTCTTCCAGGGATTTTTCTCGGGCTGATCTTCGGTGCCAGGGCTGCTCGAGGTTGGGGCTTCTCAAACCCCAAAGCACAGCGTCGAGGGTGCCTCTGATGCTGCGCAGTCAGCTTCTCGGGGGTCTTTCAAGAGGTCCGGTCCCACGTCTCTCTGTGCCTCCACGGGTCCCTTCTTTGCAGGGACTGTGGATCGGGCGGTGAGAAGTATGGGAGTCTGGGTCTTGTCAGGCTCTGGGCTCGGGCTCCGGTGGGAGGCGGCGGCAAAGCAGACGTCGAGTTGCTGGTTGGTGCCTGTGTTCACAGGGTGGTCACTCCTTGGCCACAAGGGAGATACTCTTCCGTCTTCTGTGCAGCAGAATGTCGAAGTCCAGTCTTCTTCTGTATTTCAAGTTGATTCAGGATGATCTGAAGTCTCAGGACACAGCTCCCACTCTTATTCGAATCTGGGGGGCCGGATCACCTACTAGGTCCCTCCTCTGGGTGGAACCAGGAAGGGGGGTGGTTACACCCCCTTTCCTTTGTCCAGTTTCGCGCCAGGACTGGGGCTGGAAAGCCCCAGCACCAGTTTGAACTGGCCTATGCACAGGGACACCTTGTGTGCCCCAGGCATGTCTGATTCTATTCAGCCCTGTCCTACCCAATACACAAAATCCTGTCTGGAGTGGTGCTAGCACCTCCCCAGGCAGGAAACCCTTTGTCCAAGCTGCCCTCGCTGGAAGGACTCCCAGCAGCAGGAGGTCAGACTTGTGTCTGTGGTGGCAGCATCCATTTTGGGATGCTAAGGCTCTGTTTAACTTTAACCGGGGTTCAGGCTAGATACATGTCGTGTCCCTCTAGAAGGGTGGAATGCTACCCCCGTCGCCAGAACTGGCGAGGGGGTAGTATTCCAATTCGTATGACACCTTACTCGACATGTTTTGATAAAGCCAAACCCAAGATAGCATTTAACCGCAAGGTTCATAATGCACTTAAGAGTATATGGTATGGCAATATCATGAAACAGCTAAAGGACATGGTTCTGAAAGCTGCAGACAGGCTCAGCTCATGCCAGAGCACCATCTCACATATTTCCAAGCACTCTGCCTCCAGGATTGATGAGGCCTTCCATAGGAGTGACTGATAGGAATATATGTGTCCATTTTAGGTTAGGTATAGGTATACTACACCTAAGTAAGGGGTGGTTACACCGACTTACCCCAGCTGAGTGATCAGCCAGTTGTGTCAAATATGGAGGCCAGGCCAGGGGTGGCACAATACATGCTGCAGCCCCTGGTAGGCCTTGGAAGCACCTATGCCCTGGGTACCTGGGTACACTGTTACAGGGGCCAATAAGGTGAACCAGTTCCAATTTCGTTATGCACCTAAAGTACATGGGTAACAACTTAGAGAGAGAACAGCAGGCTGTGGGCCTGATTAGCAGGCCCACAGCCACATTAAGTCATAAACCAGTGAAGCAAAAAGCAAAAATTTGGGGTGACCATAGGATAGCAGACCCTACTCTCCTACACTTAAGACCCTGGTGAAGGCACTGCCCAACAGACTACCAACATAATAATCTCGATAGTCCATGCCACACAGGGGTACTAGACTGAACTTGAGACGTCTCTACGGGGTGCTACACATGACGGCGCCACCAAAGGCAGAGGATGCTGTTCTGCTCTCATTAGATGCAAGAATGGCTTTTGTATAGAATGGTCCTTTACCTGTTTTCTGCCCTGGACAGACATGGATTTGGACCCAAGTTTTGTTCCAGGATTAGACTTCTGTATTATGACCCCTCAGCGAGGGTGCGGGTTAATGGCTTGCTGTCGTGCTCATTTACCCCTCACAAGGGAGCAAGGCAAGCCTGCCCCTTATCTCCGATGATCTTCGACTTAGCATTGGCGTCACTGGCCGCCTGGATCCAACAGGACCCTCTCCGGTGGGGTGTCAGGGGGAGTGGCGACTGGGAGGAACGAATTTCCCTGTACGCTTATGACATCTTGCAGTAGACTATGCAGCCACGCCTCATGGTAGACAGAATTCTCCTTATTTTCAACTCTTTGAGAGTTATTCTGGTTACCAGATCAACTGGGACAAGTCCCTTATTTTTCCTCTAGCCGTAGGACACCTAGTCTTTACGCCGACATGCGTGGCCCCGGTCGCAACACGCGGATTGTAGTACCTAGGCATTTACATGACCAGCGATGCGCAGGACTTTATATGGAGAAACTTGTTTCCTCAAATGGAGCTTCTTAGGAATGATGTGGCACATTGGAGGGCACTTCAGGTGTCCCCGATAGGAAGGGCCATGCTCTTCAAGATGATGGCTCTCCCTAGTCTGCTGTATGTCCTTCTGAATTCCCCATACAGGATGCTGCCTGACTTGTTCTGCAAGGTGAACAGTGAAATGCATAAACTCCTATGGAATAAGGGCAGCTCATGAATCTCCCTTGGTAAGCTACAAGGTGGGGGTGGGGGAAGGTTGAGGGGGCTGGCGGTCCCCAACATTTGCACTTACTACTGGGCGGTGCAGCTAGTCCTAATCAATGACTGGGTGTTCAGGGACGTAGAGTCCTAATCAATGACTGGATGTTCAGGGACGTAGAGGCCTACCAGGCCAAGCAAGAATCTATGGAAAGCCAAGATTATTGGTCAATCTTATATAATAGGAAAGGAGTGAGATCGCTGCCAATACATACTCAGATAGTCGTTAGTGCGTGGAGGGCAGACAATAACCATTTGAGCTAGTAAGGCAAGCTGAAAAATAGGACCCCACTCTGGTATAGTGAGCTATTACAGGAAGCTGGGAACCTGAAGGGTTTCTATAAATAGGGACTGATTGGTATTGAATACCTTGGAAACATTTGGAGATAGGGTGCACTACTGGCCTTCAAAGACCTACAGCGGGAATATGAAATGGGGGCAATGGAATTCTTTAGATATTTGTAGCTAGGACATGCGCTAAGGTGCCACGTTCCAGAGGGAGAATAATTACAGGAATCCACTGGAAGACCGCTTGCTACTGGATCCCTTATCAGCCAATGGGAACTCCATCATATATAAGAAAATACTCAACAATTCCCCTGATCTTCTGTGTCCCTGCGAGTAGGGTCGGTGGAGGACATAGAACTCATCGAGGAGGACGAAAAAAGCAACATTGCAAAGGCATGGGGGTGGGTGGACCCCGGAGCGTCCAAGATTGGGAAAATGACTGGTGCCAACAAGCGGATCAGGTGATTTATCAAAGTTGCGGCGGTCCCAGAAAATTCAAGAAAGTTGGGACCCCTGGAGCGCGTACAGGGAAGCATAAAGGCGCCATTAGGAGAGGCTGGAGGGAGGGTTTTGGAGTCCAAATGCTGATTGATTACGACAATAGTTGCATGTATTTACAATTACACCTATGTAATCTGTATTATGGTCTATTATTAACTGAGACTGTAATGATATTATGCCTTTTTTAGCATGAAGTGTCACATTATCTGTAAAAGATTGTATCAAGTTCTGTGCACTGAGCAACTGTTTAATGAAAAGATTTATTGTAGGAAAGTGCCCCTTTATGCATGGTTACTCCCTAACCTTTTGCCAGATATCTGATGCCAACTTAACTGAGTGTGTGCTGGAATCCCGTTAACCAGGCCCCACCACCTGTGTTCTTTTCCAAAAAATCAACTTTTGTTTCCACAATTGACACACTTCTGGTCTACATGCAAGTCCCTTGTAAAAGGTACAACTGGTACCAAGGGCCTTGTGAGCAGAGAAGGCCTCTGAGGGCTACAGCATGTATTATGCCACTCTCGGAGACCCCTAACCTTAACACCCACACACTGCTATTGCATGCTGCGGGTTTTGGTGTAGACTAAACTGAAGAGTAGACATGGCTGCCATGCCCACCGACACTGCCTGTGATATCAGTAAGTCAGCCCTGTAGCATGCCTTACAGCCCGAAAGGCAGGGTGCACCATACCACAGGTGAGGGCATAGCTGCATGAGCAATGTGCCCCCACAGTGTATGTGCCATTCACAGGCATCGTAAGTGCAGTAGAGCCATTTTGAGTATAGGGGCTGGGAGTTTGTCATTACGAACTCCACAGCCCATGATGGCTTTACTGAGCACTGGGAAGTTTGGTAGCGAAGTTCTCAGCGCATTAAATCCACACTGATGCCAGTTTTGGATTTAATGTAAACTGCACTCAGAGGGCATCTTAGAGATGCCCCCAGGAAAAACCACCAGCCCAGGCTACCCACCATCTGCCATCACCAGACAGGTTTCTGTACCCCGGGGTAGAGAGCCCTCTACTCTCTGGATCCTGAAACAAAACACATTTTGGGCAGAGGTGTCAGGCCTACTACCCCAGGATGGGCAGGGACCACAAAGGGGAAACTTTAAAGGCTTGCCACATTTATTAGTTACCCCCAACCTCTGCTGTGATCAGCGACTGGCTCCCTCCGGTTCTGAACCCCACTTTGGGTGGGAAATTTGCAGGAAAACCTAGAAAGAAAGAGAGGTGTGCCCACCTTTGCCAAACTCACCCCTTAGGGGGAGGCGAAGTGAGACATATGTCTCAGTCCCCTCCATCTTGAAGAATTAGGACAAGGCCTATGCCCCCCTCCCATTGGAGGGTGGCATAAGAGTGGGTGTTGCCACACCAGGGAAGGGACCCATTGGTTCCAACCTGCACACCCCTGTACCACCCCTAGTGGCACCCCTGAACCTTGCTCCTCAGATTAGATGGCCTACGAAGAAGAAGAACCGAAGAGCCATGCAGCAGTGAAGAAGGACAACAACTGCTTTGGCCCCAACCCTATTGGCCTGTCTCCTGCTTCAAGACACTGCATGCAGCAATCGGCGTGTCCTACAGCCAGACAACTCCAAGAGCCCCTGGAGACCTTGCCTGCCTTCACCAAAGACTCTTTTCTCCTGTGGACACAGATTTGTCCAACAAAGAAACCCCAACTCCCAGGACCCCGGAGGATCCGAGATCCCTGCCCCATCTGCAAACAATGCCCCTGGCCCGAGTTCAAGTCACCTCCCTCTCTTGTGAAGTCTGCCTGGCGAACTTGACCTTGTCTGGATCGTTGGCAGACCTCTCCAAGACCCCCTCCTCCACTCTTGCAGCCTCTGTTCGAAGGGTCCCCCGACCATGACTATTATTATTATTATTATTAGGGTTTTGTAGAGCGCGTAGTAACCCGGAGGCATCCCAGCGCTGGGATCCAGACAAATCATGAGGGTAAAGTACCGGGAGAAGAGAGGGGGGCGAGGCGATCAAGATCAGGGGAAGAGGAGAGTTTTGAGTAATCTCCTAAACCGGAGGTAGTCCGATTCCAACCTTAGTTTGCGGGGGAGAGAGTTCCAGAGGATGGCTGTGTTCACGGAGAAGCGCCGTCCGCCTGTGCACGCCCTTTTCACTCTGGGAACTGTGATGAGGTATTCGTGGTCAGAGCGGAGGGACCTTGTAGCCTTGTAGGGCCTGATAAGGTTTTTGAGGATGGGGGGGCCTTTGTCCTGTAGGAGTTTATGGGCCAGACAGAGATCCTTGAATTTGACTCTTTCTCTTACATGCAACCAGTGAAGGAGCTTCAGAGCTGGTTTGGCCGAGGATCTAGCCGGGGTGTTAGTGAGAAGCCTGGCTGCGGCGTTCTGAATCCTTTGCAGTTTGTTGAAGGTGGCTTCGGGAGCTCCCAGATATATAGCATTGCTATAATCCAACCTAGAAAGAATGAGGCCTTGGATGATCAGTTTTCGGGAGATGGGAGGGAGCAAAGGCAGGATTTTCCTGACTGATCTAAGGAGCCCGAAGCAAATCCCAGCGGTTTTCTTAGCCTGGGTTTTGAAGGACAGATCTTTCTCGATCCAGATACCCAGACTCTTGATCTCAGCTTTGGGGACGGGGGGTTCACCCAAACAGGAGGGCCATATGTTGGGAGGAAGAGAGGGTCCATTATGTCCGAGAAGCAGGATTTCCGTCTTGGACCCGTTGAGTTTCAACGCTGAGTTGTTCATCCACCCCTGGATTTTGGAAAGGCAGCTGTGCAGATTCGCTGGTTCTTGGTTGGGATGGGATAGAGACACCACCAGCTGGGTGTCATCCGCGTAGCTGATGATTTTCACACCGAACGGGGTGACAACCTCCTCTAATGGGGACATGTAGACATTAAATAATGTCGGGCTTAGTGAGGAGCCCTGCGGTACTCCACATTGGAGGGGGACTGTTGGAGAGCGGATGTCGTTCTCCCAGACCTGGAAGGAGCGGTGGTTTAGAAATGACGCGAAGCAGGCAAGGGCAGTGCCCTCCACGCTGCTGTCTCTGAGTCGCTGGATAAGAACCTGATGGTTGACAGTGTCAAAGGCCGCACTGAGGTCCAGGAGGATCACTGCCACTGATCCTCCTGCGTCCAGAATGTATCTGGCCTCCTCCACTGCTGCCAGGAGGGCGGTGTCCGTGCCCTGACCTGGGCGAAATCCAGTCTGCAAGCTTTTCAGCCGGTTGTTAGACTCCAGAAACTGGGAGAGCTTTTTGTTTACAAATTTTTCAGCGATTTTACTGATGCCGGGGAGGAGGGAGATTGGCCTGTAGTTGGCCAAGTCAAGGGGCTCTAGTAGAGGCTTTTTTAGGAGGGCCTTGACCACAGCCGCTTTCCAGCTGGGGGGGGGCCTTACCCTGAAGTAATGATGCATTGCTGAGGACAGTAAGAGGGGGGGCGATCGTGGGAGCCACTTTTTTGAGCATTCGGATGGGCACCGGGTCGCTGGGGAGCCACTTTTGATCGAGGCAAGCGTAGACAAAACCTCTTCAATAGTTACAGGGCAGAGTGTGTTAAGGTGGGAGGTGGCCGGGTAAGATCTGCGGCAACTCTCGTCAGGGAGGCTGTGATCGACTGGTGGTAGAGTGGCGAGAATTTTCTGGATTTTCTCGTCAAAATACTTTGCTAGTTTTTGGCATTTGTCCTCAGAGGCGTTGGGATCTGGGAGATTCCCTGGCGTAGGCTCTGGGACTTTGAGTAGTTCTTGTAGGATGGTGAAGGTTTCCCTGACAGAACAGAAGGAATTTTGTATTTTTTCGCCATAGAATTGGATTTTGGTGTTACGGAGCGCGAGTTTGTAGATTCTTAAGGAGGTACGGAAGGCGTCTTTTTTGGCTGCGGATTTGTCCTTCCTCCATGAGCGTTCCGTCCTTTTACAGTCCTTACGTAGTAGGTTAAGCTCAGGGGTGTACCATTGAGCCGGATTTACTCTTTTGGTTCGTTTCACAGTGCTGGTTTTGGGGAGGAGGTTGTCCAGAGAGTGAGTGAGCCAGGAGTTAAACTGCACATGCGCAGTGTCTGGGTCAGGGGCTGGGGGGGGGGGAGAAGTCATGAGCGAGGATGCCCATTCTTCTGGAGAAAGTTTGCGCCAGCATCTATCGGTAACCCGGGTCTCGGATGTTTGGGGTTGCGGAAAGGAGAGATGCCAGTCTATGGGGATCAAGAAGTTGACTAGAACCACCTGAGGAAATCAGACCCTAAAAGGCACCCCTGCATCCTCCGTCACTGTGTTTGGGGAGCCCAGCTGGTGGTGCCCAAGTGTTCCCCAGCTATCCAACTTACCTGCACAGCCGTTGGTCGCTTTCGTCCAGGCTCCTGGTACAAGCCTGTAGACTCTTCCAGAAACCAGCAACCTCCATTAAATATACACTGTCGTGTTGTTCTGTTTCCCTGGAGGAGTTGTTTTTCCTCCTACTGCAATTCCTGTTGGTTACTTCGGGGGTGGGAGGGAAGGGGGAGAGGTCAATAGGGAGAGGGGCTTATGTGTTTCAATATTTCACTTTATTATCTTCATTTTCAGCTGTTGTTTAGATTCTATTCTATGTATATTTTTAGTCAGCACATATGGGAGACGGTACTCCTATACAAATATAGGTGCAGGACACAGAACATGTTCTTCACCTCTGCAGAATCAAAGGGGGTTCATATGCAGACTTCATGCTCACTGTGGTAGGGATGATGGTACCTATGTTATAACTCACTTACTGTAAGACCGGGCACCACAAGTAAGATTGAATCATGAAACCCTTAATACATGGTCAGCTGAGGGTAGCTCAGACGTGGATCCGTGTACAAAATTGTTCTGATTACATACCCTACAAAAAACATTACAATAATCTCCCTGATTGCATAATGAATCAATGACACAATCAAAAATGGAAAATCTTTGTCTATTTATACAAACAGAAAGGAGATTTCATCCTTCAAGAAACCAAGGTTGACGCCACACAGATCAATTAATTCAAGAATAACCAATTCTGAGACATAGCATGCTCTGCCACAATTGGTAAGAAAAATGGGGTTCTAAAACTGGTCGCCAAGAAATCCAGAACAGAGTTAGTATCAAGTCTCTCAGACACACAATGGAGATGGATTATTTCCAAACTAGCCGAAAATAACAGAGTTTTTTGTAATCAACATATATACTCCCACAAAATACAATCCCTCCTTTTTGGAAGAGCTTTCCACACAAATCAAGAGGATATCAGACTCTGCCACACTCATACTGGCAGGGCATTTCAACTTAACCCTTGTCCTTCACTAGATAGGAACTCACAGTGTATATTCCGCTCTATTAAGTCACATAACACAGTTAAAAACCTCTGCACTAACTTTAACCTGATTGATGCATGGGGAACACAGAACCCTACGGAAAGGGACAATATGTTCTACTCATTTCCCCCATAATTCTTACTCATGCAATGATTACCTACTAATATCTGGAAATTCTCTAAGTAAGGTAGATCTGACTACAATCGACCCAAGAGTGATTTCAGAACACTCCTGTATTATTTTGTTTATTACCGACCCTGCACCAAGCCTGAAACAATCCCACTGAATATTTAATGATGAGATCTAATCATGCCAAAATAACAAACACCTTAATGAGGATTCAATCCAGATCTTCCTTATAGACAATAAAGAAAATGACTCCTCAGACCTTGTGATATAGGAAGCATTAAAAGCGACAGTAAGAGGAGTGATTCTCAAAATAAGATCGAATATGAATAAAGAAGCTAACAGCAAACTTCTGAATTTGGTAAAGGAAATCATAGAGCTAGAAATACAAAATATCACTAGTGGAGACAACCTTCGGGAACAAAAAATAGGGGTACAATAAAATCATAAGCACTAGAGCAGGCATATGGTTAATAAACAAAAAAGTATCAGGTTAGGCAAATCCAACTAAGCCGGTAATTCCTTAGCGTTAGATCTAAATTTTAGCTACAAAAGTATGCCACCAACACAATCAAAGACTAAGAAGGCCCCATACATACTAATCCTAGTAAGATTGTGGATACATTTAAAGATTTCTATGAACAACTATATGAAAATAAACCACATTAGACTATACAAAATGCAAACAATACTTAGAAGAAGCTAGGCTGCGACAGAACAAGAAAAAGACTGGTTTAATGGTCCGATCACTCCAGAGAAGCTATTAAAAAAAAAGCTCAAGACTAGCAAAGCACAGGGCCTGGATGGCAAAAACACAAAATTCTTCAAGGCTTTTCCCACATCTTTAACACCACCTCTCTTAAGACTCTACACACAATTCAATACGTCAGGTCAAGTTACGGGTACCCAAGCCAGCTGAGGCTATTATAATTGTAAAACCAAAAGATGATAAAGAACCCCTGCTCCCAAAAAACGTAGGCCAATCTCATTAATCAATCTGGATTATAAAATACATGCCATGATATTATCTAGTCGACTACAAAAATATATATCCAAATGTATACATGCCTCCAAAGTGGGATTTTTGAAAAACAGATTATCCAGTGATAATACTAGAATGTTATGCCCTGTCCTAGAGAAAGCAAAAATAGTAAAATCTCCCACCATAGTGATTACGTTGTATTGTATTGTAATTGCATTTATATAGCGCTTACTACCCCTGACTAGGCGCCAAGGGCTTTTTTAGTGGGTAGCCCATAAAGGATTAGTGTTGAATTAGTACAGTGAAATATGAAAGTAATTTAAGTGGTGGATAGGTTAGTCAGTTATTAGGATTCGGAAGGATAGCAGAAGGATAGAAGAGGAAAAAAGGTTTGTATTGATATAGCGCTTGTTACCCCTGATGGGGTGTTGAAGCGCTTTTTTTGTCGAGTAGCACGCTACTCCGGAAACCCATAAAGGATTAGTGGTGAATTAGTATGGTGAAATATGAAAGTAAATTGAGTGGTGCATTTTAGTCAGTTATTTGGAGGGAGAAGGATATTGGAGGGATAGAAGGGGAAGAAAGGTTTGCATTCATATAGCTCCTGTTACCCCTGATGGGTGTTGAAGCGCTTTTCTGGAGAGGAGCACGTTACTCTGGAACCCATAATGGATTACTGTATAGCGAAATATAAAGTAATATAAAGTAATTAGAGTGGTGGATATGTTATTCAGTTATTTGGATAGAGAAGGGTAGGTACCAGGATAGAAGAGGGAAAGAGATTGTATTTATATAGCGCTTGCTACCCCTGACGGGGTACTGAAGCGCTTTTTTAGATGAGTAGCATGCTACTCTGGAACCCATAAGGATTAGTGTTGCATTAGTATAGTGAAATATGAAAGTAATTTGAGTGGTGGATATGTTAGTCAGTTATTTGTATTGAGAAGGATTGTGGAGGGGTTGAAAAGGGAAAAAGGTTTCCATTTATATAGCACTTGTAACCCTGAAGGGGTGTTAAAGCGCTTTATTGGTGAGTAGCACACTACTCTGGAACCCATAAAATATAAGTGGTGAATTAGTATAGTGGAATATGAAATTTGAGAAGTATATATACGGGGCACACATAGCCGTGCAAAATTGCTTATTCATAGCGTTCGATTCAGCATGGACTATAGACAAAAGACACTTTCTAAATCATGGCAGTAGGAGCGGAGGGAGGCAGCTGTGATATTCAGTTTAAAGGGGACTAAGTTCCTTGTAAATAAAGGCAAATGTTTTGCACCATTTAAGCTCATTTCCTATTTGACGCTGCATGGTGTTTTATGTTGGTATAACAGTAGTCTATAAATTAAAGTTTGGATACCTCACAAGTGTTTGTCAAGCTACCTAACAACCAAGAACATAGCTGGTTTATTTTCGGTTTCATAATTACTCCACCCACGGCTATCACCAGGACAAACTTCTGGTCCATCTTCTCCCCTATTGAGTCACCTGTGGCAATGCCCCCATTCCTTGCATCCAACCCCACTACACATTTGGAACAGATGGGGTTGGATGCCATGGAGAGGAGGTGTTTTTTACATTTAAATCTGCACTTTTTGGCATCAGACACCCTCCAGCTCCAAGATGTGCTGCTGCTGACTACTGTGCAGGGTCACAGACTGACTCGCCAGAATGTCCAGAAGCGACAGACCAAGAACAAAGCAGTATTTTTGTGACGGGCACATTTTATTCCTGCTGCAAAAATTATAGCAAATGTTGGTGTTTGGGATCGCAAATGTTGTTGTTTTTGCTGCAAAATTTGCCATCCATGGCCTCAAAATCCTAGGGGTCTGGTTGATGGCTCTATTATGTGGGGATGTCTTTAGTTCCCCAAGTGCACAGGTGTGTAATGAACTTGGCGCAGTAGTGGTGACCAAGAACTGGCATCAGGTTAGGAGCTGAGCCAGGGAAATATGACAATTCTTAAAGTGATTAAGAGTGTAGATATGAGGTAAGGAACTGTGGTTTTACACTCTGGATACATGTTAACCCCTAGATTGATACCATGATGGGGGCAAAACGGTACTTTAGTGCAGATTGTGGAACATTGTTTAAGCACACAGAACATTCCATAAGCACTGCAGACCTCCACTATGAATGCCTACTCACATTATAAGGCCACTCCAGGTCAGTACCTAACCCTAAAGAGTTCCTTCTGCGACATGCTACCTGTGTGCAGATAATGGGCTGCACAAAGCAGTAGTCTCACTTGCACAGCCCACACATTTGTTCACGAGCAACAAGCCCAGAACCCCTTTCCTACCTGTTAAGTAGTGAGTGGCCTGATACTCAAAGTACAACTGGCAGTTAGCACTCTGTCCATTTACCTTGAATGTACAGTGAGTGAGGCTCACTCACAGTTGATATCCAAAAATCGGACTAATCGAGAGGGATAAAGTGACTGGAACCCACTTGGCAACAGCAGAGAAGTATTAACTGACAAAACATGTCATCTGGCGAGGCTGATGGGCGTGGCTAAGCACGCAATGGCGGAGGTCGCCCTTGGGTAGAGCTCCGTGCCGAGCTCCCCTTCCCTGAGCCGATTCTCCGCCGCATTTACCCGCAGCCGCCCGAAACTGCAGGCGGACACCCCCGGAACACTTCTCGGCGCCCTAGCTGACTTTTGTCCTGAGGCTCCATCGAGGCTGACCCCGGACTATCCTGGGTCCTTCCTGCGGGACGAGCTGCCTCCCGGCCGGCGTGCCGATCACGAGAGGCCGCGGCTCGGGCCCAGTGTACAGGCCCCGGCCGGCGGACCCCGCCACGCTACCTGCGGCCCCCTGGTTGACTGCTGCCGGGCTGGTGGCGGCCCCGGTGGTCCCGAAAGCAACACACCTCATTGCCGGACGCTTACGGGAGGCCAGGCTGGG
Source organism: Lissotriton helveticus (assembly GCF_964261635.1). NCBI lineage: Eukaryota > Metazoa > Chordata > Amphibia > Caudata > Salamandridae > Lissotriton > Lissotriton helveticus. The sequence goes on from NC_136067.1 coordinate 577,113,101, forward strand.
AGAAGAGAGGAAGTCTGGCCCTCCCCTGGCGGCCACCACGCGCCAGATGACCCGCGAGTGGCGCGAACTCGCTTGCTCTCCTGGAGGAACGCCCGGAGCGGGCTAGACAAGAAGGACACCACCGAGGCGCTAACGAGGAGGCGGACCCAGCTGAAGGGGGCTCCTTGCCGGGACGCTGGGCTGAGACTGGTGCCGCCTGGTGAGTCTCTCCCGCGCATGCAGCTATAGCGAAGCCCACGCGGGGTGGCCGCCTGGGACCTGTGTTGTGGGCCAGCTGCTCGCGGAGGGGCTGCCCGCCCCCCCACACGGTGGCCTCATCAGACTCGGCACCGGACTGGCCGACCACTCGTGACGGCGGCCCGCCACAACGCGCCCCACCACGGCCCCACCTGGAGAACCCCCACGGGGATAGCGGTTGCCGGGGGGGCGGGAGGACACGCGGGGGACCGCGGCCTGGGCCTGGCCCTGACAGACACCCGCTACATTTGAGGCGGCACGGTGAAACCGCGTCGGGTGGGGGCGAGGACCCCCCTCCCTGAGGGCCCCCCCCTGCACATAACGACGACGACCCCGGCCAGCGAGGCGGCTGCTGACCGACGGACCCCCCACCTGGCATTGGCGTGATCCTGGGGGAGCCGCTGGAGCAGCCCAGGCGGAGGAGCTGCGATCCTGCCCATGTCCGGAGGGGTGCGGACCCGCACCGGGACTGGAGGCGCCCAGCAGAAGGGAAAAACAGACAAGCTGCTCAACAAAATGGCCACCGATCAACTGACTGCCAGGCTGGACAGCGTGCTGGCGGCCATGGAGCGCATGGAACAGTCGCTCCACCAGACCAGAACCTCCTTAGAGTCCAAAATAGACGGCGTCGCCGTGGATCTGACCCTCCTAAGAGACGATCAAAGGAAACTGTCCGATCGAACCAAGACCCTGGAGGGCGCGGTGCAGGAGATTGAACCCAAGCACCCAGACGGACAGGCAAGTGCAAGACCTCGTGAACAGAGTGGAGTTTCTGGAAGATCGGGCCGAGGATGCGGAAGGGAGGGCGAGACGCAACAACATCAGGCTCGTGGGGGTCCCGGAAAAATGGGAAGGGAACCACCCTGCCCAACACGTTGAAGACTGGCTTAGGACCCTGCTACCCGAAGGCACGCTATCACCCTACTTTGTTGTGGAGCGAGCGCACAGAGTGCCGACGAGACCCCACACCACAGGCGCTAACCCGAGGCCGCTGCTCTTCAGAATACTGAATTATAGGGACCAGGACGCGGTGCTGCGGGAAACCAGACGCCTCGGTGAAATCCGAATTGACAATGCCGTGATAATGTTCTTTCCCGACTACACTGTCCAAGTGCAGCGCCAACGGCACAACTTCATGGAAGTGAAACGAAAACTCCGCACCGCAGGACTTAAATATTCCCTGCTCTTCCTAGCAAAACTGAGAGTGGTGGCGGGGGACAAGACTCACTTCTTCAACACCCCCGAGGAGGTCAGTGAATGGCTGGAGGAGGGCACAGACACGGCACCCAGGCAGGCACGGGGCGGTGAGATGAGGCCTAGAATACGCGGGCCGCGGCGCCGCCGCAGACACAGAACGCAGCAGTCACAACGCCCGGATGAGGGGCCGCGACACTCGCCCCCGATGGACCAAATGCTCCAGGAACAGCAAGATGTGCTCTGGAGAGTCTCTCAGTTGAGCGCCCCACCATCCCAGGAGGCGGCCCCGGACGACGGCCATCGGACAGTCCTCAGCGATGACGATGAAGCGGTGTATGGGATTCCGAACTCACAGATTTCAGTGGACTTGCCGGACGTCACACCGCAAACTGCTGACCTATTTCATTGACTTTGCAAGTGGCATCTGAGAGGTAGCTGTCATAGCGGAGGGGCAGGCGGCATGGCCTGCCTGGATGCTGGGGCACAGCTGGTGCACGACGTTACCGGAGGCGCCTTCTCCCCCACCCTGCCTGCCGACTGGACAAGTGATCAGCTGGAACAGTGAGTACTGCCCGAGTGGCACTGATGGACAAGGGGTGTGGTGGTGGTGGGGTTGCCTTTTTGTCCCGTACTCATTCTATACCGACTCTGACTGCGGGCTGCGGTCAATGGGGAGCCACCCCTGCCGGGGGCCCTGAAGGCTCACCACATCTCTTTATACCCTTCCTCTGCCGGGGCCGGCTTGGGCGAGATCTCCCCTGTGGGCCGACCGGCGGCACGTTCCGGAATGCTGATGATGGCTGCCAGTTGCCTATCTCATATGGCTCGGGGAAGGACGTTGATCCCCTTCCTCACCTGAACACTTGAACTGCCGAGACTGTGCTAAGCACACGTTCCCCCTAGACTTGAAAGGTTGTCCCTCTCGATCGAGAGTATGGACGTTTTGCCACTGCCCTTTTGGTATTTTAGTGGGGTTTGCCCACAGCTGGTTTTTGTTGTTCTTTGTTTTTCCCTTCCCTAATGTCTTCCTGAACATTGCGGAGTGTACTGAGGGGGGTGGATGCATGAGAGTTGAACAATGGAGTGAGGTGGACCGTGGTGGGGCTGCTACTTGTGGATATGGTGGGGGGGAGTTCAAACTGCTAGAATGTCTGCGATAAAGATTTGCACCTGGAACATCAGAGGCATGCACACACCAGCGCGCCGCTATCAAATATATTCCTATCTGAAAAGACAGCAGGTGCATATTGCGCTCCTGCAGGAAACACACTTGTGCGGGGCGGAGGTGGCTGCGCTGCGCCGTAGATGGAGGAGACAACTATATGCCACAGAGTACTCCTCATTTGCCCGTGGGGCGCTACTGTGGGTAAGACCGGGCACTCCCTTCACAATGTCAGATGTACTCACAGATCCGGAGGGGAGATATGTGTTGCTGAGGGGACGCATGGAAGGGCAGCCGGTTGTTCTGGCGTCCATTTACTCTCCGAACACGGATCAGGGGGGGTTTCTGGCGCGCTTATCGGAGAAACTGGCGCCCTGGCACGGTGTCCCCTGGATACTGGGGGGGGATTACAATACAGTACTGGATCCCATATTGGACCGCTCGGCCCCACCCAGGCCGGACGCAACTTCTCTGGGAGCCACGAGAGCACTCACACAGTGGGCGGTACAGTGGGATTTGAAAGATGCTTGGCGCACTCACAACCCCGACACCAGGATATACTCTTATTACTCAGGGGCGCACGAGCTACACGTCCGCCTCGACAGATACATGGTGTCACCGGAACTATTACCACACGTCACTGATTCTCAATACCTCGGCCGGACACACTCGGATCATAATCCGCACACGTTGCACATGGCCTGGGAGCGCCCACATCCGCCCATTCCCACATGGCGATTACAACCTGCCCTACTGCTAGATGCCTCCTTCCGAGACTCCCTACAGGCCTGCGTAGCACAATACTTCACGGACAATTCGGGCACAGCATCCTCCGCGCAGGTGGAATGGGACGCCTTCAAGGTGGTGATACGGGGACACTGTCTGGGCACACAAGGGAGCATGCAGAAAACACTAGACGCAGATCTGCGCAGGGTGGAGGCGGACCTGTTGCGCTGGGAGCAGGAGGCGGTGGCTGGGAGGGGTGACCGCTTGAACGAGGCTCGAGCGGAACATGCGGCATTACTGGAAAGACTGAGACACATCAATTATGTGGCTCACTCGGCGCGCGTACACCAACACAGCGACAAACCCGGGAGGTTGCTGGCCTGGCTAGTTAGGCAAGAGAACCGCACGGAGCCGGTGTCCGCCGTCCGCACGGTTGAGGGAGAGATAGTGTACACACAGAATAAGATACACCAAGCCTTTGTAGGACACTACCAGACACTGTATAGATCCCAGTTGAGGGTCTCCCCGACGTCTATTTCAGATTACCTTACAGAAGTGCAGCTGCCCTCCCTTACAAATGCGCAACAGGAGGACCTGGGTACACCATTCACCCAAGAGGAAATGCGCGAGGCCATTTTCGCCTTATCCAATGGCAAATCCCCTGGCCCAGATGGCTTACCTGCCGAATTTTTTAAAGCATGATCGGACACGCTGATCCCGGAGTTGCTCAAGATGTATAACGCTGCGATCGAGGACTCGGCACTCCCGGACACGCTCAATGAAGCCAGTCTGGTCTCACTTTTGAAGCCGGGCAGGGATGCGACATGCATGGGGTCCTACAGGCCACTGGCCATGTTGAACACAGACTATAAAATCTTCACCTCCTTGCGGGCCCGACGCCTAGCCCTAGAGATCTCAAACTTAGTGCATGATGACCAGAATGGTTTCATGCCTGCGAGGAGCACTTCCCGTAATATACGCCGCCTCTTCAGAGTTCAGGAAGCCGCCACGTTGCACTGGCCGAGATCGGGGTGTCTAGTCCTAGACCTTGAGAAGGCTTTCGACTCCGTGGAGTGGCCCTATCTGGGGGCAGTACTGGACAGGTTTGGCGTGGGCGATGCTTTCGCGGACATGGTGGGGCTCCTCTACCAGCGGCCCAGTGTCCGTGTGAGGACGGGTGGGTTGCTCTCGGAGGCGGTGCGGGTGCGCAGGGGCACCCGACAGGGTTGCCCCCTGTCGCCCCTTCTCTTCTCACTGGCCATTGAGCCCCTGGCGGCACTATTGCGGGAAAGGGGAGCAGAATGGGGGATCCCGCTGGCTGACGGGGTACACACAGTTTCGCTTTACGCGGACCATCTACTGCTATATGTGCGGGATCTAACCGCGGTTCCGGGCACGCTGTCAGACATTTTCTGGACCTTTGAAGAAGCATCGGGCCTCAGGGTCAACTGGACCAAGTCCGGAGTATACTCGGTCAGTCCGGACCTGCGGGAGTGTGAGGTGCGCCTTGGTGGCACTAGACTCACATGGTACCCCACCACGTTTAAGTACCTCGGACTGTATATTTACAGGGACACACACAGCATACTGGAGGGCAACCTGGTGCGCGCGGTCTCGTCGTTGCGGGCTCAGATGGCCTTCTGGAAGACCCTGCCACTGAATGTGCCCAGTAGAGTAGCGCTATCTAAAATGATAGCCCTGCCCAGGCTGCTATACCACTTTGCAAACATCCCACTGTATGTCCCCACTAAGATATTTCGTGACTAGGAATCAATGCTCCGCAGCCTGATCTGGAACACCGGACGTCCTCGCGTGGCACTGGCGAAGCTGTACTCCCCGACTGCTGAGGGAGGGCTGGCAGTCCCTAACATGGAGCTGTATTACCTGGCCGCACAGTTACAGTGGGTGGCGCACTGGCTCAGCGGCTCGCATCTTGACGACACGGCCACGGCTGACTACCAATGGACCCACTCACAGGTTTGCGCTTTGTTTCACCCCCTGACCAAGGGGCCCCGCCCCCTTCCACTGCATGTGGCCGTGGCCCAGAAATGCTTCATCCGTAGCCTAAAGCTGACTCGGGACGTTAGGCCGTATGCCCCCGCACTCCCCCTGCTAGGCACCCCCCGGAGGGGTGGAGCAGTGACAACACGTATCCTAGAGAGCTGGACTGCGGCTGGGGTGGAGACCATGGGCGACCTCTATGCAGACGGGGCTATGCTTGCATTTGCGGAACTGTCGGAGGGCACGGGCCTGCCGGCGGGGCAATTCCTGCTCCACGCGTCCATACTGCGAGCATACACGGAGTCCTGGGGAGATGTCCAGAGTGAGCCACCGACTCACCACCTAATTCAGTACTTGCATGTTATGGGCAATGGTTCACACGTCACCCACTGGTTGGCGCAGGCACTCCTACTACACACACAAAGATCCACACAACCGATTAGGGACAAATGGGCAGCCCAACGCGGGAGGGATTGGACGGACAAGGAATGGAACCTGGTTCTGGCCAGCCCTGTGGGTATCCCGCGCAGCCCCCGCTTCCGGATCATTCAGTTGTACATATTGCACCAGGCATATTTGTCACCAGATAGGATCAACAGATATTTCATGATCACCACTGCCGCCTGTCCTAGGTGTGACCTGCTGGGCGCAGATATCTTACACATGCTCTGTGTCCCACTCTAGATACATACGGGGAGAGGTGACATCTCTCCTGACGCATAGCACGGGCCCGGGGCTGCCACACACGTGGGAGGCTTGTATTCTTGGGCTGTACAAAAGAACTAAACTCAATAAGACACAGGCTCGGTTCTGGGATCTGGGCCTCATTACAGCAAAAAGACTGCTCACTAAGCACTGGAAAAGAAGGGAACCGCCATTCCCCAAACACTGGTATGTATCCTTCACCAACTGGGCTAGAGCGGAAAGCGCGGCACTACACCGGGAGGAGATAGCGGGTTTAAGGCAGTTCCCGATAGCCCAACTCTGGGCCGAAATACTGAGGTCACTCCAAGAGGAGGGCGCGGCCAGAGGGCACACTTAGAGACCACTGTGAGTGAGATAGCACTGATGGGGTAACACTGACGTCGACAGGGCCACAGGCTGTTTCCACGCTAACACGACACCCACCAGCCGGGAGTGCTGGAGATGAGACGCCAGCGGCATGCGGGCGGCCTGCCCCCCCCCCCCCCCACCGGACACGCTAGGCGGCGGCTGCGCAATACGTCTGGCATGCTGGCTCCAGACACGGGCGACCACCCACTCGATATCACACTAACCCACAATGGATTGAAGCACATACACGGTTCCTCTCTGTGGCACCGCTCCCGCAGGTACACTCTCCCTCCCCACTCCCCATCCTACACATATCCCCATGTTCATTGTATCGGACTCTGGTTCCCCAAACGTAGCCATGACCTCCTTACACGCCACACCAAGAAGATACACCTGGACTCCGTGAGACCGGACGCGAGCGACGTCCCCCGAGAACACAGCGTGGCTATGCTGTTTAACTGTTAGGCGCTACACATGCTCTGTTACCAGCCCGTGGGGCCCCACTGTTATCAAAGGCTGTCGCACATTTTGACGGAGGCAGACTGAGCGCATGCACTGCTGACCCCTACTTCACTGCTGCCCTAATAGGGACCGACGCTCAGTTTTAGTGGGTTTTAGTGTCATGGATGCTGGCAAACCACGCGCTGGAGCAGCTACAAATTGGGACATACCAATGAGAACTGATCTGTTTTGTTTGCGGAGTTAAGCAGTTCACTTATAAGAAAGTATTAAAAAATGAGACGTCATTTGCATACATAATTACAAGGTGAACGCATGTGATATGTAAACTGTAATTAAAGCCTCCTTCACTGAGGGTACAACGGACGACATGATGCATATTTATCTGCACCCCCTTGTTCCCTAGCCATATTGCAATGGTGCAGCCGGCCCGTAGGGTTGTAGGCTAAGCTATATGTACTGCCATCTTGAATAATAAATAAACGTCTTTAAAAAAAAAAAAATCTGGCGAGGCTGATCAGTTCCACAAAAACAGCTTCTTAATCGTACGAGTCAGACTGTGGATGATGACTGCTAAACACAGCTCAGGTAGAACATAGTACCATTTAATTCAGCACTATCCCTGCTATCTGAGACAGCTCTAGGCCGATATGTTGAGTGTGCATTTACTGTCACAAATTAGTTTAAATCACTCACTGTACATCTTTGCTGTGAGAAAGTGAATCCCACAAAACAATTGGCTTTTTCAAGTTCCGATGCCCTGACTAATACCTTTTAGATGCTCTATGGCAACCCATTTTTCTCTAGTGTAGTTGTAATAACTTTTGCACATTCCTTTACCTTGTGCCGATCCGCAGCAGGAATGTCATAGTTCTCAGCACGCAGGTTGGAGGCGGCAACAATGAAATCCATGTGGAAGTTGGTGTCATCATCCTTTTCAAAATCCACGCTGGACGCAGCAAAAGCGTTCGATAAGATTGACTGGACATACTTAAACCTAGCCCTGGAGAAATTCAACCTAGGCGAACCCCTGATTCATATGATTATGGCCCTCTACCATAACCCAACCACTAAGGTCAGAGCAGGTGACACTATTTGCTCTTCCCTCCAGTTGAAACAGGAAACCAGACAAGGTTGCTACCTTTCACCATCTCGATTTCAATTAGCACTAGAACCTTTCTTATACCACCTAAGAGAAGAACAAGACACTCCTGGCATCACACCTGGTAAAACCACAATCAAAAATGCCGCCTAAGCAGACAACATCTCAGTTGTCTCCGAAAAGGCCCCCTCCACCGTAACTGCCTTAATGTCATCAATGCAGGAATTCTCTGAGATCTCGGGTACACACTTAATAAAGACTAGTCGGAAGTTAAACTTCTTAACAACTATGGTAACAAAGACATACTAAGGAAATCTGGGTTGGCATGACAACCGGGCAGTATTAAATATCTAGGAATAGAGTTCAAGAATGATCTTATAACCACCCAGCAGATCAACGAAATTTCCTTACCTAAAAAAATTAATACACTTCTGGAAGGATAGTCACCTAAATTCCTTTTGTTTGCCCAATGACAGAGGTGGGGGAGGCCTCCCCAACTTGTGAAACTACCAGCCTATCTTTTTAAACAGGGCACCAACTGGTTTGTTAATGACACAGGATATCAAACAGTTTGGGTAGCAGTGGTACATTTTCTAATAAAGCACATACCCCTTACTACAATCCTGACAATGCACCACTCACAACTTTCTCAATCAATCAATTAGGGATTTGTGAAGTGCACTAATCACCCTCAAGAGTCTCAAGGCGCTGGGGTGGGAGGGTCTGCGCAGCTTTGTGCCATCCGAAGATTCAGGTCTTAAGGCTCTTCCTGAAGGCTTGCAGTGTGGGGGTTTGTCTGATGCTGAGTGGGATCTCGTTTCAGGTCTTGAATGCGATGAAGGAGAAGGACCCCCCCATGCTCTGTCTCTGCAGATGCGAGGGATTTTGGCTAGGGCAAGATCGGAGGCTTCTCTTGGGTGTGTAGAAGGAGATTCTTTCGTTGAGGTACTGGGGTTCGATATTGTGGAGGGATTTGTAGGCTTGAGTGAGGCGCTTGAAAGTCACTCTCTTTTCGACAGAGAGACAGTGGAGTTCACGTAGGTGTCGGGTGATCTGGTGTTGTCATGGGATGCCGAGGACAAGTCTGGCTGCAGCGTTCTGGATTGTCTGGCGTTTGAGGAGTAGAAATGTGTTTATTCCGGCGTAGAGGGCGTTCCCGTAGTGCAGTCTACTGGTTATGAGTGCATGGGTGACGATCCTTCTGGATTCGGGGGGGGGGATCCATTTGAAGGTCTTGCGGAGGATGTGGAGAGAGTTGAAGCAGGTGGAGGATACGGCGTTGATCTGTGGTGCATGATGGTAGAGGAATAGAGTATGATGCTGAGGTTGCAAGCGTGGTGTGTGGGAGGTTCATCAAGAGTTTTGGGTCACCAGGAGTTGTCCCATGCTGAGGAGGTGGATCCGAGGATGAGGACTTCCGTTTTCTCTGAGTTGAGCTTTAGGCAGCTGTTGCTCATCCAGGAGGCGATGTCTTTCATACCTTCCTGGAAGCGTTGTCTGGCGATATTGGGTTCGTTGGTGAGGGAGAGGATAAGCCGGGTGGCGTCGGCGTAGGATACTATGCTGAGTCCATGTTTTCTGACGATGGTGGCGAGAGGGGCCATGTGGATGTTGAACAGCGTTGGTCTCAGTGGGGATCCTTGGGGTACTCCACAGCTGATCTCTGTGGGTTCAGGGAGGCAAGGGGGTGATTCTTTGGGGGAGGAAGGTGGGGAAGGAGGTAATCCAGTCAAGTGCGGTTCCCCACATGCCGGCATTGTGGACTTTGGCAGTTAGTGTGCAGTGGGCCGAAAGCTGCTGATAGGTCTAATAGGATGAGGGCTGCCGTGTGGGCCTGGTCGAGGAGGGTGCGGCCGTCGTCCGTGGCAGCTAGGAGGGCGGTTACGGTGCTGTGGAATCCGGATCGGGAAGAGTCGAGGATCGAGTTGGCTTCTATGAAGTTGGTGAGCAGGATGTTGATCTTCTTGGTGACTTTGGCTGAGAAGGGGAGGGGAGAGATGGGTCGGTAGTTATTGAGGCCCGTTGGGTCTGCGGTGGGCTTCTTGAGAAGGAACTTGACCTCGGCATGTTTCCAGTCATCGGGGAAAGTGCCTGTTTCAAGTGAGCAGTTGATGGTACATCCTAGTTCGAGTGTTTTGGTGGAAGATGTGGGGTGGGCAGGGGGTAGGTGGATGCTCCGGAGTGTATACTTCTCATGGTCTTGGCGATGTCTTCTGTGGTTACAGGGGTCCTGGCGGTGATGATAGGCTGTTTTGCGTTGCGTTGTCTGATCGAGGTGTAGTGTCGGTGTCTAGGTTCTGCTCATCAAAGTTGCTGTAGAGAGTTCTGATCTTGAGATGGAAGTAGGAGCCGCGTTTGTCACAGAGGTCCTGGAAGGGAGGGACGTCAGAGGATTCGCTGGAGAGTCTGGTGAATTCTTGTATGATGCTGAAGAGTTCCTTAGAGTTGCGGGAGTTGATGAGTATTCTGTTCTGTATTAAGTTCTTCTTTGCCGTTCTCCTGAGTTGGTAGTGTTCTGCCATGGGGGTCTTGTAGGCGGAGCATGCTTCGGGGGTTTTGCTGTTCCTCCAGGCTTTCTCAAATCGTCGGCATTTGGATTATCTGAGGTCGGTGGTGAACAAGGTGGCTTTCGTGGTGTGTTTGTCGGAGTTCCGGGGTGGCGAGGGTGTCTGCGCAGTCGGTGATCCATCTGTGGAGTGAATTGGCGTTGGTTGTGGCGGAGGAGGTGCGCAGTCGAGAGCGGAGTTTAGGTGCTCCTCTGTTATCTTGCTCCAGTTCTTGAGCAGGGAGCGAGGAGTGGACCTGTGTGAGGTGGGCTTGGAGAAGGAGACGTGGACGCAGCGGTGGTCCGTCGAGATGTGTTGCGTGGTGTGGCTGCAGGGAATGTTGTGCCCTCCAGCAAAGATAGGGTCGAGGGTATGTCCTCCCTTGTGGGTGGGGATGGTGACACGCTGTCTCAGTCCGATGTTGGTGAGGTTGTCCATGAGGGCGGTGGAAGTTCAGGTTTCCGTGGAATATGTAGTCCAAGGATGCGATGGCATGGGGTGTGATGAGGTCTGCGATGGTAGTGGTGAACGGGGCATGCAGTCCGGGATGTCTGTAGGCGAGGGTGCCGCGTAGAGTCGTTCAGGATCTGGAAATGGAGGTGCTCCATGGGGGACGTAGAGTTGTTTGCGCTCGATGTGGTGAGTCGGAAGGGAGTTTTTGTATACGATGGTGAGTCCACCTACAGGGTGGTTGAGGCGGTCCTTCCTCTTGATCTTGTATCAGTCAGGGACGGCGGTTGCGATGTCGGGTGCGGAGCTGGCATTGGTCTAGGTTTCTGTGAGGAAGGGGACGTCAGGCGAGAGGGTGCTGAGGAGGTCACAGATTTCTACTGCATGACTGTGCAGGGAGCGAACGATGAGGAGGATGTAGTTCGAGGGTTTAGGTGTGCCGGCGTACGGTGGGTTGATGGTGGCGGTCGGCGTCAAGAGGTGGGTGAACGTGTTGCGGCAATGTCTGCAGGAGAACTGGCCTTGGGTGGTGTTCGGTGTTGACAGCTGGAAGTTGTTGTTTCTTTGGGGTTGAGTGCATGGAGTCTTGCTAAGTCATAAGACTGGTGAGTCAGAGGACCAGGGTTTCTGGCTCTGGTCGCGGGCCGGTTGTGGACGGGAGCAGATGGGCTTGCCTTTGGCATACCAGTGGTGCGGCCGCCATTAATTAGGCGGAGGGGCCGCGGCGGCTGGATGCGGGAAAAAGCAAGGTCAGAACTGAGGCGGAAAAGGCATGAAATTAATTCTATCTGAAAAAGGCAGAAAATACAACCGAAAAAGCTGAATATAGCTGAAAAAGGCACAGAATGAAATGCAAGAGAAAAAACACAAAATACAACTGAAAAGGGCACAGAATACAATCCAACTGAATGAAGCAAAACACAATCAAATGAAAAAAAGAGCAGGCAAAAGAGAGGCAATATGCCAGGAGGCAGAGAGGAGAGTCCAGGGGACTCGAACCGTCCACTGCTGCGTGGGAGGCAGAGGCACTAGCAGAGCTGTGTGCTGGGAGAGCAGAGCCCAGGTGGTCTTGCTTACCTCAGCGCGCAGCCTTCACTCTAAGTACATCATACAGAATACTTTTTGGCCAGCTAAAGGGGTGCAAACCCCACATACCAGTCTTTCCATAGGTGGATTAAGTCTCTAATTACCGTAGCCTATAAAGCGAGGGTTCCTTTCCCTCTTGGTATCCAGGACAGGTCAACCAGACCGATAGCAACTTCTTTGGTAGGAGCACAAGGAGCTTCCGTAACAGAATATGCAGAGCTGAGACCTGGGCAACACCGTCCACGTGCTAAGCATTATAGAATAATGCAAGGAGTGGACATTAACACTGTTTTTGGTACAAAGGTTCTTTCCTCTATGGAGTGAAATGGGGAGGATCGCTTTGCATGTGTCAAATTCTGAATATGCAAATCTTAGATGTCCTGGTTTATTTGCTTTAGTAGATCTTACCATGTGATTGCACATCCTTATGCAGCAGTAGCATTAACTCAGTGATCTATCTCACCTGATTTCAGCAGTCTCCACTTGCCAAATAAACCATTTACCAGGACAGGTACTGGTACTGGTGTGTTTACTGTGCTTTGTGGTACAGCTTATAAGGAGTTGAATCAATATGCCTCAAAAGTACATCTTGTCACTTTCGTCACTCTACTCAGCCCTCCGTCCCGCTCTCCCCCCTATGCGCCTCCCCCCACCCTCCCCCACACACACACCTGTATTTTTTTTCCAACACTAACTTTTACATCCTGGACAAGGGGTGGATGAGGCAAGTGATTTTGAAGAGGGTGGGCTTGGTCCTGGGCGTGCCCAGCTCCCCCTCTATGAGAACATCTGCTCACAGAAGAACAGATGTGGGCACCTGCAGTGACAGGCCGCTGTTAGACCTGGCATCTTTGGCGTGGTTTTCCCCTATCTTTTTGCCCCTACCTCCAGTATTTTTGATGCTGTGCTGCATTTCGTTTTTGCTGGTTTAGATGCTTTGGACACTCTGCCACTGCTGATCAGTGCCAGGGTGTAAGTGCTCCCTATGTAAATTGTTATTATGATTGGATATACAAGATTGGCATATTTGTATCACCATAAAGTCCCTAGTAAAGTGCACTGGGTGTGCCAGGGCTGGTGATGACAAATCCTACTAGTAGGCCTGCAGCACTGATTGTGCCACCCACATGAGTAGCCCTAAAATGGTGTCTCAGGCCTGCCACCGCAGTGCCTGCATGCAGTCTGTGAACTGCCATGTCCTCCTGGTCAGTGTCCCCACTGACCAGGCCCAACCCTTCCCTTTTTGTGCACATTGGTCACCCCTATGAAAGGCCCAAGGTACCCTCCTGGGCAGGGTGCAGTGTATGTGAAAGGTAGAGCATGTACTGGTGCAGGTGACATGCTCTGGTAGTGAATGGCAGACATTTTCGTTTTTCACTATTGTAAGGCTATCTTGCTCCATAGATTAACATGGGGGATGCTGGCTACAGTGGCTACCCGCATTTCTTCTCATAGGAACACGATAGGACATAAGAGTCTAGTATCCCTGAACTCAGAATTTAACAACACATCTTTTAGGAAAGGTTGTTTTTAAATCCTGTGCTTGAGAACAGCACTTTTAGAAAGTTGCTGTTCTCTTGTCTGACCCTTCTGTGTGCCTTGGCCTGTTTGTGTATTGACTGTCTGGTTTGAAAGTGACAGGGGCTGGGGATTCCCCAGGAGGCTGGCTGAGTCAGCCCTAGGCTTAATGACTGCATTTGCAACTTGAGTGGTGGGAGGAGATAGCACCTGGGCCTGAATAGGGCTGTGCCTGCCTTCCACAATGCTGGCTCCACCTCCTGCTGGGCGGCTGACGACCCTACCCCTCACTCTGAAAGGAAAAGAGAAGCCAGGAAAACAAAGAGCTCAAGCAACACCCAGAACTGGTTCAGACCGGGCTCAGGGCCCACTTGCACAAACAGAACAAAGACTTTTAGGGGTGTAAGTACAGGACCCCTGACAACAAAAAATTAGATCATCCTGGAATCAAGAAGGAACCTCTGCCAAAGAGGAAGCTGAAACTGAAGAAGGAAGATTGTCCAGCTGTTGCTCTGCTGGATTCCCCTGCTGTTGCTTTGCTGCCAAGGCGAGGGGAAGGACTTTGCTTTGTGCTGTGTCCCCTTGCTTGAAGAAATCTCCAAGGGCCTGAGAAGAGCTGGCTCCCTGTTCTGAAGTCCCAAGAACAAAAGGACTTCACCCCCAATTTCCCCTGAGCTCTACTGAGAGAGTTCTGTCCTTCCTGGAGTGCTTGGCCCCTGTGTGGTGCCTCTGGAAGTTGTACCTGTGTTGGAAAGCTGGAAACTAAGCTTGAGATACTTTGCTACAGAAAAGTTATCGCATCGGTCGAGATCGTCGCAGCGCCTGCTGCCACTGTCCGAGCCGTCGCATCCTTCGCTTGCGGGACACACCAGATCGGTGCGGGAAGCCTAACATCGCTGCGAGTGTCATCGCAGAGCCTGTCGTCGCTGGGTGAGATTGCCGCACCGCCTGCTTGCGGACCGCATCACATCGCTGCGCGAGTCATCGCCGAAGCCATCGCATCGAGGAGCTGCGAGGGAGAAGATCACCGCTGGTCCGCGCATCGTCGCCCCGGAGATCGTCGCAACTCCTAAGATAGTCGCATCGTGCCTTTGCGAGAACAAACTTTGAACTTTTCACGTAACTGTGGATTATTTTAACGCAACCTAAAGAATTTTAACGCAACCTGAAGAATTTTTATCGCAACCGTAACAACTCTTTTAAAACCATATTCTTGAACTGTGTATTTTGGATTTTTGTCGGTTTGGTCTTGTGTAGTTTAGATTAAATACCTTTATTTTTCTAAACTGTTCTGGAGTCAGTTTGTGGTGTTTTCATTGTGTTACTGTGAGTGTTGGTACAAATACTTTACAAATTGCCTCTGGTTAGCCTGCACTGCTCGTGCCAAGCTACCTAGAGGGTGAGCAGGGGTTATCTCAGAGGGTTTCCTCCTTACCCTGACTAGAAGCAAGGGTCCCTATTTGGACAGTGGTACCTACTCCTGCCAACTAGAGACCCCCATTTCTAACAGCCGCATATGCCGCTTCCCGTTGACGGCCATTCACAGAGGCCTACAATGGCGGCCCTTTGTGCTCGCTGAGTCACTAAACATATTAATCTGTGCTCCCAGGGGCACGCCATGCGCGCTCCCTTCTCCTCGCCCTTCCCTAATAAGAACACCAGGACCTCTGTAGCCTGGCACAGCCTAACGTCACACAGTTACAGATGCTACATTTTACATATCACAGACTTTACCATACAACAATGGACAGAAATGACGACATTTGTTGATAAAACTGTTGCCATTTTAATGAACACTGTTTTCAAATACACAACCACAGATGAGAGACCAACATACTTTGCTCACAGTGGGATTGTGAGTATTTTGAAAGTGATGCGTTAGTGTACTGGGACGATTGTCCGTTTAATTTGAAACTACCCTGGGTGCAATTTCACCCGAGTCTTCCAGCTGGTCCCCGGTGCCAACTGATGGCATTAATATGCTGTGGCACCTAATTGTTTGAATGGCTTTTTATGTATTAATCGGGCGATATCTTCCCAGTGCTCTGATGGTCATCTGCTGTCCCGTCGTTAACAGGCGCCTAAAATCCCAACTGTACTACAAACGCACTTACAGTCATTCAATAACTTGTCTACTGGAATCGCAACTTAAGAAGTGGCATGAGAACCACAATGTTGTGCCAGCAAACGTGCAATAATTATTATTCAGCAGAGCCCCCCCCTACTACATGATGCCACTTGGAGGGGGGCTAATGTTGCCCTCCTTGCATCCCGAACTGCTCCCATCCCAACAAAAAACGGCCAATAGGCCAAACAGGCAAAAGGTAACCAACCTCTCGGCTGTTAGACTTGAGATTTTTTTTTTACCAATTTTGTTCCATTACTCTTTTCATATTCAGAAGCTCTTTCTCCGTTCTGCTTTCTTTTCAGGCACAATAGGCCTTTGGCTCCATTGTCGTCAGCATAATGCCCATGGACACCAGGTTGTGAATGGAGACAGAGGCGGTTTAAACAAACTGGGCCCCAGCATCCCCCCTGCCCAATTGTTAAGTGAATGGACCTTCTGCATGCGGCTGCTAGGAAACACTGCCAGTGCACGTCCAGCGGTGGGGGCACTGCACAGTGGCACAGGCTCTTTGAAAGCCAGGGCCTGCTTCCAGGCAGATAGGGAGCCCTGCTTTGTACACACCAACCACTCAAAGGGGGACAACTCTTTAGCATACGTTTTATTGTGTATAATACGGTGCACTCTACTGCACTGCTGAGCTGTGTTATGCCACGGTGAGTTTTACGGTAGCGTCTTATGTCTTGGGATATTTGAAGTGCTCTATTTCTATCGGAACTATTATGTTAAAACTTAATGCTGCGTAATATTCTTACATTAATATTTATATAGGTTTTATATACTATTAGTGTTATCCTATACTTTATAGCTGGGCTTGAAATGGAAAAATGGAACTGCAGGCACTCTGCATCAGAGTGCCTGCTTGTGTCTGAGATGTGCCTGTACTCTCCAATTAAAAGCAGTATGTCTCTTTTGAGAAGTGCAGGCACCTTCCCTCTCAAAATAGGAGAGTGCCGGTACTCAGGACCGGACAGTACCACATCATTTAAAGCATTGCTTTATAGCAGATGTTCTATGACGTTAAGCTGTTTGTCGTTATGTAATGTCATTTTGTTACCGTGACGTAAATAATGTTGTTGTTTGGCTGGACTGGTCAAACAAAGATGTCAATCTAATCAAGGATATTTCTGAGTGTAAGCTGTGGCCCTTGTCCACTCTACATGCCCAGTTAGGTCTAAATAACATGGACGTCTATAAACTGTTGAAACTGAGAATACTGATCACAAAGCATCAGTGTTAAGTGGGCGGGGACGGAAGGGCACGGCGTGCCCTTACTTTTAAAAATTATGTCAGTCCGTACCCCTACTTCTTTGGTTTAAAAAAGCGTCCCGGGACTGTAGGAATAGCCCTACTTTTAAAAGTGCAACGTCATCTTTCAGACTGTGAGGTTCACATTGAAAAATGCCTCTGGAGTGCGCCCGACCTCCTCCCCCTTCGCCTCTGTGTCTGGGGGCCTGCAAAACAACACCAAAAGGCCATCAGTCTTAGGTTAGCATGTAAATGCTTCCTCTCATGGCCCTGCTGCTGCCGTGATTCACACCTAATTTAGTGGGGCCGCTACTTGCCTGCACCCACTGTGATCAATGCAATGATCACATCAGGATACTTTGGCTTCCCCGCCCTTGACCTGCTCTGCCCTTTATTTTCTGCTCACGCAGACTGCCGGTCGCCACCAGGAAAAAACAAGCATTTGCAATGCAGCAGGGTTCGCATTTACGCGAGTTTTAGCTGTTGGCATTGTAAATGACTGCCTTTATTTTATGTTTTTGAAACATAAATAAAATGTTTTGCCATTTACAATGCCAATAGCTTAAACTCGCGTAAATGCGAGACCTATTGCATTGCAAATTTTTGTTTAAGCTTGGTGTGAGTATTTATTTGTAATTTTTCTATTTTGGTACATATGTTTATATGGTGGTGAAGCCATTAGTATTCCAAGCCATACGTTTTCAGATGTGTGTTTAACCAGGAGGGTAGGCCAACAACCATTGCATTCTCTGACAGGACTGTCCAACGCAAATGATGTGTACTTTATGTCAGATTTGATGGAGCAGTTATGAGGCCCCTGTCTATTTTTTTGCAGCCTGGAGCCTAGGAAATCTATTGGGGTCCCTGAAATTTCAGCTTGCAGCAAAGCCTTCTATCACGCTGTGCTAGGGATGTCTACTTTAAGAGGCCAAGGACGGAATGGGCAATGATATTTTACTCATTCTCTGCAAATGGGCTCAGTTGAGTATTAAATGTACCAGCACCCCAGTGCAGGAATGAAAGTCTGTATTACCCCAAGTCTTCTTTGTCCCAATCTTTGGATTCCATCCCTCTTGCTCAAGGACCAGTTTCAGACTTTCCCAGATTACATATTGTTTGGTAGTGAGTCCTTACTGAAAAAGGGATGACAAGGGCAACATTTTGAAAAACAACTGAGTTATTTTCTTTTTCTAACGTTCACATCACTCAGTAATCTTTAGGACACTCCGATTCGCCACACCTAACAAAGTAATCTTAAACGGGAGTTCAGATTTGCCAGTAAGCATGTGGGAAGCCCTAAAAAAAATCAGAGAGTATCGAGTAAGAATCAAACAGGACCAGGTGATAGAAACACAAACTACAAGATAGCCCAAGGCTAGCACCTGCTGTTCATGGTGACTGTTTTTCCCCAAGTTCTAAAAAACAATTCCTCCACTTTATGGCCTTTGACTACTAAATGTGAAAGGACATACCAAGGAGAGGCCAATGACTGTATGAGCACCAGCATTCTGCTCTGTTCTCTACTTTGAATTCTATTTCCGGTGCATAAAGTGTACATGAAGCCTACATCTATTCACCCATACAGCCTTCTGTCCATCTTAAAATCATCTCTCGAATACCCCTTAAGCTTTATCTGATACTGTACGTATACGTGAATTCTCTTCCTATGAGACACTCCGAGTTGGACTGTATGCGCCTACGCCTCCGTTCAGCTGTGTACATGGGTGACAAATGCTGGCGTTCTACATGCAGTGGTGCATGTAGGTTTCTGTGCAGAAATACATTAGGGTTTCGTGTTACTCTGCGTCAGTCATAAGGGGGGTGTTGCTAAACGTGAGGGGACACCCAAACTACAACATACGAGTCATCTAAAGCAACGTCTGCGTCATGCGTCACTGTGGGAATGCACGCGCTGTAAATCGACAACCTGCTTCGTGGTTGCTCCAATATTCAACAGTTTTGTTCCACACCTTTCTGTGTTCAAAGAGGCAGCAAAACATATATTTTACCTTTTTATTTCGCTACTGTAATCCATTGTCTCTATGAAGTTTGCACGTGTCTCTGTTGTGCTGGGAAGTATCAAAACTATAACCGGTTTCGATGGAACCCATCTCCCCCTCACCCAGCGGGTCCCTGACATTTCAGCTTGCAGTAAAGCCTTCTATCACGCTGTGCAAGGGATTTCTACTATAAGAGGCCAAGAACAGAATGGGCATTGATATTCTACTCATTCTCCGCTTTGAATGCAAGTTCCTCAGCAAATGGGCTTAGTTGAGTATTAAATGTACCAGGGTCCAAATGCAGGAATGAAAATTTGCATTACCCCAAGTCTCCCTTGTCCCAATCTTTGGATGGTGACTGTTTTTTCCCCCCAGTTCTAAAAACATTTCCCTCCACTTTATGACCTTTGACTACTAGTTGTGAAAGGATGTACCAAGGAGAGGCCAATGACTGTATGGGTGCCAGCATTTTGCTCTGTTCTCTACTTCGAATTCTATTTCATGTGCATAAAGTGTACATGAAACCTACATCTATTCATCCATACAACCTTCTGCCCATCTTAAAATCATCTCTCGAATACCCCTTGAGTTTTATCTGGTACTGGACATATATGTGAATTCTCTTCATATGAGACACTCCGGGTTGGACTTATGTGCCTGCGCCTCCGTTCAGCTGTGTACATGGGTGACAAATGCTGGTGTTCTGCACGCAAAGTGCATGTAAGGTTCTGTGCAGAAATACATTAGGGTTTCGTGTTAGTCTGCGTAGGTCATAAGGGGGGTTTTGCTAAACGGGAGGGGACTCCTAAACTACAACATACGAGTCATCTAAAGCAACCTCTGCATCATGCATCACTGTGGGAATGCACGCACTGTAAAACGACAAACTGCTTCGTGCTTTCTTTAATATTCAACAGTTTTGTTCAGTGTTACAAGTTAGTTACAGCGCACGGCCTCTTATCTTCCCAAGTAACGACCTATCATCACCTTCCAGCTGATTACTCCAGACCACCATGGTTAAGAAAACAAGCATTGATCTCTTCTCTTTATGGGGCTATGTGTTTCTATTTCGAAACACATGGCCCCATAAAGATAAGAAAGTGCTTTGCAACAACAGCAAAGCAGGCGACCCAGTCCAGATCGGAGGCCAAAGGTCGTCAACAAAAACTCCTCATTTCCAATGGCAGGCCACCGATGCCAGCCAATGAAAATGAGGGACGGGCATTTAAGTCCCCATCTACTCTCCTACAAAATCTCACACCCAGCGACAGAGCTTTGCGCTGCAATGCCACGCGAGATCTAAAGAAAAGGGCTTCACTGAGGCCTGCGTGGCTTGCTGTAAATCAGCTCTCCACCCAGCCAGAAATGAAAAATAGGAGGAGGGAGGCTGCTGTACAAGAGACCCTAAGCTGACCGAGCCCCTTCAACCTCTCCTGGAAGTTGTTCTCCATGCCTGCCCAGAGGTCCCCAGCCCCTCCTTAACAGCTCTGCTCATGAGGCCTGGTCCATAGAGTTTCGCACCTGAGCCTCTGCGCTCAAGACAGCCAGTAAAGTGACTGTGCTATCCCTGCTCAGTTCATGATGAAGCCTGAAGCCAGTGCTTAATTTAAGCAGGTGGTTGCAAGTGCGGATATTCAGAAGGTTGGTTCCATGAGTTAAACACTCACCGTGGAGATCTGCGGGCCATTAGTCGAGGAACATAATAACTCACTTTTAAAAACACACAAATCACTGCAGAGTCATTTTTCTGCAACAATAAAAGTCTTAAGATTGTTTATCTTCCTGCTGGAGAGAGATTGGAGTTTTGTTTGTTGGCAGTTTTTAGTTTTGACTTATCTAATGTAGCGCACAGGGTTAATACGCCTGCTGCGAAGAACGTGTACCATGCATATCAAAGAGCAATATGTTATGTTCATAGCTCAGTGGGTTACTGCTTTTTTTCACTTCCTGAATGAAAATATAATTTTGCCTTTTACTGTCAAAATCGCTCTCGTTTTTTGTGAGTAGAAGAGTTGGCCAAGCAGGGCAATTCAAAAGGTATCCTTTGTAGGACACTTGAATACTTATGTACTATACTATGTTTGAGCAGCTATTTGGCTGACATGAATATGAAGGAGCCCTTGTGGGTTTCTGTGAGTCAGATCAAATTCTCTTGAAGGGGCCGTTTCTCTTCTGAGCCCTGCTTAACACATGTGTACAGGAGGAGCGGTGGATTCATGTCCTCAATGTTTGAGACAAAAAAATACTCATTGATTTCTGACCAATGAGAGTAAAAGTGTTAAGGTAACATGTCATTCCTGCTTATATTTCTCATGCTTTACATAATCCTGCATTTCCTATGAGTGTTTGCCTTTTCCAGAATGTTGTTACTTTTTATAGGCCGTGCATAATTTGAATTGAGTCACATCCAGGTGTTTATATTGGGGCAGAATTGGGTTGTAGCTGAAGACAGTGCGAGTTTCACTCAGTGGAGCAAAAGGGTGTTCGGGGGAGAGGATGTGGCACTATGGCCAGAGCTACAGAATTTGGAACTGGGAAACCTGAATCAACCTTCATGACTAGTCCATCAGACCACTCTCCCGAGGGAGCACATACCCCTGCTACACATTAGAAGACCCACTAGACCTTAGAAGCCCTGGTCTCTTAGTACCAGCAGGTGGACCTTACCGGTGCCCAGTATTGGTTAACCTTGAAGCCTTGTCCACCACAATCCATACTGAAGGTCACCTCCAGTCTTGGGGCAGGCCTACAAAGCAGCACACCCTAGAGCAGCAGTGACTTTGCCACTGAGGTCACAGGACCCTTGAGGCCAGTCCGCCTCACCTACTGGTGCCTCTATTTGCCTTGTTCCAGCAGCACTAATGCAACTCACCAGGGATTGGCAATGCTGGATTTGCATGCACACCAGAGTAAGGGGAATGTTTACAAGGGCCTTGCATCATGCTTCTTGCACCTTGCAATGTGGTACATGCACAACGCAAAGTTCCAGCTGGGGGACTTATCTAGAATGCTGCTGCGGCATGATATGATCATATATGAGGCGGATCGTTCAATACAGATGCAGGTTTTAGTGCTTGCATCAATGGCTGATTCACCTGGACCCTTTGCTACAACTGCATTAAATGCTGCAGAACGGATGTAGTTTACTTGTGTAGGACTGCAACAGAACAAAGGCTGTGTTAGCATCAATAGGGCACAGTTCTTTAGAAGCTTAGCAAATAACCTGTGAAAAAGGATGACAATGACTAATGCATCAAATGTTTCTACATGCACAACCACAAACATTGACGAAATGGAAAATAAAGAGTTGGTACATAGAGTGAAACTCCTACAACCAGTTTATTAGCCAGATCCAGTAGACAACTTATATGGTGAGGGAGAATTACAAAACCTTTGTAGCAGGTTGCATGTATTTGATACTAGGCAGTACATCCTTGGTTTCAGAGAGTACAAAGAAAATAAAAATTGCATCCCTGGAAGCCTGAAACCATTAGTGCACATTATAGACACCTTTAGTACCTCCACTGCTGAATGTGAACGGGGCTTTAGTGTAATGAATGAGGTGCTCAAACCACTGCAGAACGGAATATCAATAAATTGTTTGTCTTATATAATGTTCAGAAAAATTGTGGGGCTTCCTGTCATAGAATTTAAACCTGAATTTTATGTTCAGAAATGGTTCGAAAAAGGGAGGAGAAATGCCGATGAAAGAAACTGCATGGCTCGGACACAAATGTCTTATGATTCCACTTATAAGTGCATTTGGAACATTCTGTGATTGGAAACGAGTCCCAGATTGTAACTGTATTAAATGTAAATAACGTATATAATAAACCTCAAATAAACATGTTTTATCCATTGTTTGAATTAAATAACATTATAAGCTGTAACTGGTCAGTGAAATGTCAAACATACTAAAAATTGATATGTTTTGCTATTTCTAGCCACACCTCCGACTCCGCCCACTGATCCAATCTTCAGTTTATGCCCGCCCTCTGATTCTCCGCCCACAGTTCCCCTACTTTTTTTTCCCCACTTCGACCACTGCAAAGCATCCAATACAATCTGTTTGCCTCACTTCTCACACTGATCGGACAACTACTCAAATCTGGGCACACTGTATCCAAATTATATAAACTCATCCTACTGACCCCCATAAGGCTCACACTCGAAATGAGCAAAAGGGGAAAGAATAACCGAACTGCAACAATATCAAATGTGACTGGGAACGCTTACATAGGACTCCATTTATATACAAGATTTCAACTTCATGATCCCAACCAAATGTATGATAATTAAGAGAGCAAACTGGACCCCATCTAAACTCCACAAACTTAACGTTAGTCAAGATCCTAAATGCTGGAACTTCAGCTTACATGATGGTGATTTGGCCCACATGCTCTTTTACTGCCCTATCCTACAAACTTACTGAGATAAAATCTTTGATTGCATAAAACACACTTTTAAGATTAAACCCATCAAACAAATTCTCATACGTAACCCTGGGCTGCCTGGACACTGAACTGAAAACTGAAAATGACCAATGTTTTCTAAATTTAATGCTCACTCTTGCCTGCAAATTGATTCTTAACAACTGGAAAAACGTCGTCTTAATTTCTTTCCGGATGTGGCAAGAATGGCTCACCTTTCTTAGAGCAGAGAACTCCTCACTACAGCTCTCACTATGGTACTCGCCACAGCGGACTATGTGGGAGTTACTTGACGCTACGTCCTTTAACTTCGATCTCCCTTGAACCCAGAGACATGTACTATAGCCAACGCATTTTAGCCCACATCAACAACATTTTCCCATAGGGGCCCGTCTTGAGATTCAAGCACAACCTTGACATTCATCGCATTACCACTGTAGTGTCCTGCCAGGACACAGTCTAGTTGTTTGCAGTGTAACCATACACTGTACACCCACCCACCACAGACGTCACTGGGTCAGGTGACGCTGCCAATAAAAGAGCCAGAGCGCACGTGCTCGCGGCCAGATCTGCTATCCCTAACTGGTGTCCTGTGTCATGCTTTACTCTACCATGTGGGCCTAGGGCCCAACACCACATTGGCGACGAGGCCGGTAGTGAAGCCCACGCGTGCCACTGCCAAACATCCCGGAAAAGGGGGGAGGGCTGCCCGCCTGCAGGGCACCCCCTGTAGCAGGGCGCAAAGCGCCGAGAAGCCGGTGGGCACGTCGGAGCCCCACAGCCTGCAGCGACCGTGAGGCCCACCGCACCAGCCTTCAAGGACGAGCCGACCGGAGCCTACCCGCGTCGGCCGCCACCATCCAGCGCCACCTGGAAGGAGCGGACCGCCCAGTGCCCACCTGAGACGGCCGCGAAGCAGAGACCCCCACCGGAGAGGTGCCCGGGCCGGGCGGAGCCCACCCGCCACAACCGCAGCCCAGGACCAGGCCCGCCGGCCGAAGGTGAGCCCCAGGGGCGAAGTGACTCATGAACTGTGCCCAAATATAAGCAGGACCAGCGGAGCCCACCCGCGGCCTGCCCGAGTCGTCCCCTGCCCCACCGCGTGTGTGACTGAAGCGGCGAGCGACGGCGTGGGGGAAAGTGCGGCCGGACCCGCAAATGGCATTACCAACGAGGGGGAGGGAGCGGAGTAGCTAACCGCCTCCCGACCCCCCTCGCAACGTGATCCGGGCCAGCGGAGCCCACCCGCGGCCCGCAAGTAGCGCCCCCCCTAAAGGAAGACTCAGCAGCGCCTGCGGAGCCCACCCGCGGCCCGCCGGTGGCGCCCCCAGCGAAGAAAGACACTGCAGAGCCAGCGGAGCCCACCCGCGGCCTGCGACAAGCATGGCAGGTCTCCGCAAGGTAATGGCGCCCTGCCTGGTGAGAAGCGGCCTGACCCGACCCTGCCCGCAGTGTGGGCACTCCAAGGAGGCGCTGGGCGAATGCGGAGCCTACCCGCACACAAGCGCCGGGATTACCAGCTCAGCGCCGCAAAAGGAAAAGAAAACACCGCCTCTCGGTGCCCGGAGTCGAGCACCACACACGGAGCTCACCCGCTCTGCACAGAACACGCCCTGCCCCCCGCGCGACCACACATCGCCCAGCACACCGACCCCCCCCCCTGCCCGCACGAGGACTGCAGAAGGCTGCCGCGGGCCGGGAGGGCTTAGAGAAGTGAAGGCAGGACGGGCGCCGGCAACAGGAGCATGCCCCCACCTCCTCGGTTCCCCGGCAGAACAATGAAGCGCCTATAAGCGGCCAGCGCCGCCGAAAGTAACTGTAACTGTGCCCCAGGGACACTGGCTGCCAGAACGCTCACAAACAGGAGAAAGTGAAATGTGCTGGTGAACCCGGCAAGACACAGAGCATTTCCCCCCCCCTGTGCACAGACACGGAGCAGTGCCTCACCCACACACACATGCCCTCCTGCCTACCAGGAACACAAGTGAAACGAACGAACACTCACCGAAGGAAGAGGTGAGGTCAATGACTCCAGCCCCCGGTGCAGCCCGAGAGTAGCAGGGACAGTAAAGTGGGAAGGCAACTAAGGAGGAACGTCCCGGGGCAAAGCAGGCTGCTGCTGGAGGGAAGCATCCAGCATCACTGCCACCCTGTGGCCAAAAGCAAAAGTGCACCTGCATCAATAAGAATCAAACAAGCATTGCACAAACCCACGATGGGTCAACAGCAGCCAGGGGCAACAGACTGAGTAATGCCCCAAGGAAAGCATCCAATACCTAGCAGCAAGTAAATGCGCAACGCAACCACGTAGGAAACACCACACCCACACACACCAGCAAGGAGTCGGTAGTCGCCACTTCCAAAGCAACGTGGGAAGAGGCACGAATGCCTCAGCAAGAACTCAAGCACTGACAGAACGTCTAGAGGGAAATGACTGCCAAGCACTGGAAAAACGTCCAGGGGAATGACTGTCGCGATCAACGGACGGAGAGAGCAACGCCGCCTTGTGGCCACAGGCACTCACTGCAACCTCAACTACTCCCGCCAACGGTCCAAAGCAGCAAGTCCCCGACAACAGCCAAAGCAGCAAGTACCCAACGACTCGCAACAAGCGTCCAAGAACTCCACACCCGCACGCCAGGACCGCGCAGCACTGCGCCGGAACGTGCCAGGAATCAGGAGCGCCAGAGTGACGCTGCACAGCGACACGCCAACGCCACGGGACAGAGCACAAATGTCCCCAACAGAGACAGCGATGTCTCACAGCAACCAGAACGCCATCGTCAGCACGCATGGCGGCATGCACCAGGAGCGGTGACGCAACCCTCCTCCGCGCAGACGAAAGTGCGCCAACGCCAAAACACCGTGACGGTGAATAGCGACCACAAAGAAAACAACACAGCATGACAACTCATGCCCAAGATGAAAACCGACCACCCAGTCTGGTCACCAAGGAAAAGAAAGCAACAACAGAGAAAATACGACGACGGGTCTAGTCACCAAGCCAAGTGAAGACAGTGTCCTACCACATGGGCAAGACCACGGGGACGACATGTAGAGGGCCCGCTACATGGAGAAGCCTGGTTAGCATGAGTAAGCAAGAAAGAAGACCGGACCGCGTCGAGGAAGTGAATGAAGAGGAAGAATGGAGTAACACAACATCACTCCACAGAGGAGGAGAGAGAACCACAGCACACAGGAACATCGGTGTTATCCAAGGAGCATCGCAACAGTCAGCACACAGAAATATCGGTGCTGGCCAAGAAACATCGCAACATCAGTGTGGATCCCAGTAATCCCTACAACCTGCATTCGAAGAGACCAACCACTGAAGAACTGCATGGGTGCCCCGTGAACCTGAAGCTTGCCGAAGCAGAGCATAACCGAGCACTAGACAATCAACCCTTGTGGACTACACAAGACTCGACTGTGGCCATGTCCGAAGTTCCGCAGCGACCCGCACAGCCCACGCGATCAAGTGGCAGTCCAGGGGACAAGGGCCTCGGCCGCATGTCCTGTGACAAAGGAATCCGGATGGGAGAGGTGCAGCAGTGGCAGCTCCACGACCGGCAACAGGAAGCATGAAGGCCCCAGGTAAACACCTGGCACCGAGAAACGGTCTGTTGAAGACACTGAACCCATGTCCTAACGGCAAGACCATCCTGGCGGATGACATCAACACCCCCGAGGACGTCATGAGAGACTTGGCGGTGAGTCCGTTGGCAGTTCGGCAGCGACGCCTTTGCGCGGCTCATGCGAAGCCCGCACGGCCCACCCGGTCCTATCTTGTCCGGCAAGAGGGTCCTCCCAGCGTCTCTGGTGAGAGAAGAGTCCAAGCAGGAGAGGCCAGTCTTCGAGGCTCCAGTGAGAGAGGAGTCTGGCAAGGAAGGCAAGTCGGAAGTTACTTGGCCGGACGGAGATGTGAAGGCATCAAGATCAGCAAATCCAAAGAAAGACCTCTCGTGCCATAGTCGTCTCCTACAACCAACAAGCGTTGTCATCCACTGGACTAGGGACACCTGCGAGACCCCTCAAGGGTCACACCCATTCTGCTCCCAATGCTCCAAGTGATGAACATTGTATATAAGCGTCAACACAAGGATGATCTGAAGTACACCGCCGAGGTGAAGCTCATCTGACTGACTTTGTAGTCCTGGAACTTTCAACATTCTCCCAGCTGATCGCCTGAAGAAGATCTGTTGGGGCTATCAAATGTTATTGTTCTGTTTTCTTGCAGGTTGGACATTCGCTTTTCCTTTCATTAAAGTTTGGGAGGAATGTAGTGTCCTGCCAGGACACAGTCTAGTTGTTTGCAGTGTAACCATACACTGTACACCCACCCACCACAGACGTCACTGGGTCAGGTGACGCTGCCAATAAAAGAGCCAGAGCGCACATGCTCGTGGCCAGATCTGCTATCCTTAACTGGTGTCCTGTGTCATGCTTTACTCTACCATGTGGGCCTAGGGCCCAACACCACAACCACCTCATTACCTAGCGTAATGTTGCTGACAGTTGTTTTCCCTTGCGCATTTATAACCGTGATATATGTTACACCTCTTTAATATAGCACTCAATGTATAAATGATTTTATTACAATGGAAATACATTCCTGTTATTAAATAAGGACGCGATATGTAACCAAACCAACAGATGGCCGAATTGAATCTTGGTGTAGAAATATGCACAATCTTTACCCCCATCCCTTCTTTTCTGTACCCCTAATATATACACACGTGTAAAATGGTGCAAGCTATACGACACACTTCCTAATGGTAAACTGCGCTCTTTTGATCAATTTATTTCTGCAGCTGTCTTCACGTGTGTTATCCTTTGCAACAAAATTACTCGCAAAAAAAGAATCACAAGGATGTGGGAAAAAGAGGACGCACATTTGGCGTGAAAACCTTTTGCGGAAAAAAGTTATGGATCCATAAGAGCGAACTACACCAAATAACCTAAAAAGGGCTGGGAGGGGGAGGAGTTTGGGGTACGTGTCCCAGCAGTTAAGGGGCTAAAGAGAGAGTTAATCCCTTTAGAACTGTTACCTAATACCCCTCTTTGGTGTTGGGATATATGACTCAAGATAAATGGAAATATGCAAGTTTATCCGGGATGCTAACCCAAGCCGAACTGCTTTTCGGCGAATCTAAAGTACTACTTTTAATGAGGTTTAATTTACCACGTGCCATAATTGTAAATAGATTGACTTGGGGGCGGGGTGGCTCTATAGTCACCGACTTGCCATGTATCTTGCCCGTATACATAGGATAGAGGCGTCAGCAGGATGAATGATGGAGTGAGTGGTCCCTGACCTTATAAAAAAGTCCCCAACTAAAGTACAGATGCTACCACTACTTACCAGTAAGAGCAACCCGAAGATACACCAACCGATCACAAACTGATTGTAGGGCACAATGCCCGCCTCCATCGCCTCCGCCATCTTCACTCACTTCCTGCAACACAGCCTGCTTGCCGTTGATAGGTGGCGCGTGATCCATGCGTCACCGGGGCGTGCGCATACTGTCACGGTGTGAGGAGGGAGCTGATTACAATTTCTGTAGGGTTGATTCTGATGGATGTTTTCGCGTGTTTCGGGTTATTTTCTTGATGCTTGTCTGCCAGATATAAATTTCTTTTCAGGCAGAGATTAAACGGAAGGTAAGGAAATTGTTACAGTACAGAAGAAAAATTAAGTGCTTATACGAAAGAAGGGGCATCGATATATAAATCTAAGGTAGTTTGCTACAGTTTGTCTCGGTCCACACTCACTATCTGAGTGAGGTCAAAGACATTGAAATCTTTAGATTTCGGAAGTGTTAGTAAAACTGCAATGTAACCTTAAATCATCAGGTGACCTTTGTTCTTTTTATGTCATCTGCGGTAAGTACTTTAAACTTAGTTTCACGTTACGTTGTTAAAACTAGAGGTGGGCGAGCCAACCAATTAACAGGGCTCATGAGCCGAGCTAATGGTCTGTCTGGCATGACTGTTTTAGAGCCCGTGCACGAGCCGATCCCTGAACATGTTTGCCATGTAAATCCCACAACAAACATTACATAAAATGTGAAGTCTCTTCAACATTCAAGAAAGTGTATTACTTAAACATGGGAACGCTATGACAATAATACATTACGCTATAGCATTGCACTGAGAAGTACCTATTAAAATGAATAGTTTTTAAACATAAACTTAGAACTATTATGATCACGCCCTCAACATAAAGATATGTTAACAATCCCTCAACATAAGCATGTGCTGTGTTGGGAATAATGTATTGTTTTGACTTGTTGCAATTTTTTGTGTCTCACGTTTACATATAAGTTCCAGTAATACCGAACTATACACAGGATTACTGGTTTTGTATCACTCTATTAAAATTTTTATTTCACAAGCACAGGATCAGCTTTGTTTATTAGTTCTGGTCCTGATGAAAGCCTGGATACTAATGTAGATCACATAGGCTGAAACATGTTGACCGTTTTAAACATCTGAGCAGTTTGAATCTACGCTGCTTTGCACCGCTTTTTAACCCTGCCAGTTCGGACAGGTGTATAAAGAGTCTTTTTGTCCCCACTAGGTAGTTTTAAACTCACTTTTACATCTTCACTCACATTTCGCGCTGCACCCTCAGGACACCTATTACTCACATATGGGATTTTAGCATCCTCAACAACTTAAGACAATCTAAAAACATCTCAGAGCTCCTACCTCACAGTGATGGAGTTGTAGCCCTCAGTGGGACTAGGTTTTCCCATTGAGAGGAGGAGCCCATATGATACAGCAAGCCACCTATGGTGAGGGCATTCGTCCTAAAAGGGATTGCTCCCCTTTGGGGCTTTATTGTGAGACTCGAATTCACTCTTTTCTTTCTTCCCAAACTGGTTTCATGCTAGCATAGACCCGAGAAGTTTTGTGTTAAGATTATAATGTTAGGGGAATCTCTTCTCGCAGGTCTTTAAACTGTCTCACTTGGACCCTCTCCTCATGTTCTTTGTGCTATGGTGACAGTCAGTAGCAAGGGCTGGGCGGCTGCAGGGCGGGGAGGACTGCCTAGCTCCCCGCTGGCTCCGGGGCAAAGAGCAGCAGGAGTCCAGCCCTGTGTGAAAGGGGCGCCGAACTGGAGCAGGAGCCAGGGAAAGGTTCGGGAATCCCTGAGCAGAGGACGCCTGAGCCCGATCTGGGATGGCAGCGACTTGTGGATGTCCCGCGCCACCCAGAAGGTGCCGTCGGCAGGCCATGCGCAGGATTCCCCTTCTCCTGTGGGCGAGCGGGGCCTGTCAGAGGGGAAGTGGCAGGCCGGTGAATCTGCCCTCTTCTCTAGCTGGGAGGGAGGCCCTTGGGTCAGAGCTCCTGCTGGCCTCAATCTCCTTGCGGGAAGGGGGAATTGGGCTCCATTGGCAGGGCGGCCCGGGGCATGGCGCAAACCGAACTCTGGTTGAGCTTGGGCTGCTTGGTTGGAAACATAAGTGTGGACCACGGTGAGGGTTTCCAAGCCTTGGAGGAGAGAGGATGGGGCTGGGCAGGGTCAGGGAGCCAGCAGGCCCTCGTCTGCCAGGCCAGCTAGGTAGGGGATGTTGCCCCAGCGGGGCCGGGTCCTGGGCTCCTGTGAACCCTGGGGTGCGTCCACCTGGCCCGGGCAGGTTCCCCCTGCTTGGCTGGGGTCAGCAGCAGGAACCAGGACCTAGGCTCCGGCGGGCCCCTGGGAGCAGGAGCCCCTCGTCCTGCAAGCTAGCGGAGGGTCTGGGTGCTTGGGACGTGAGTCCATCTGTGCCTGGGGAGGTGCCGCCCCAGCCTGGCTATGGTTTGGAAGCTGGGACCGGACCTGGGGCTTGAGCGCTGTTGGGTGGGCACAGGGTTGCCGGAGCCCCCGTCCTGCAAGCCAGCCGAGGCTCTGGGGACGTTGGTCCATGGGGGCCCTGGGAGGCTCTCCCCGGCCTGGCTAGGGTTCTGAAGCTGGGACCGGGCCTGGGGCTTCAGCTCCGTCCGGCGGGCCCTGGGGTGTGGGAGCCCCTTTTCTTCAAGCCAGCCATGGGTCCAGGCGCTGGGGACGTAGATCCATTGGGGGCCCAGAGAGGCTCTCCCTGGCCTGGCTAGGGTTCAGAAGCTGGGACCGGGCCCGGGGCTTGAGCTCCCTCCTGCGGGCCCTGGAATCCCCCCCGTCCTGCAAGCCAGCCGTGGGACTTGGAGCTTGGGACGTGGGTCCATCGGGGCCCAGGGAGGCTCTCCCCGGCCTGGCTAGGGTTCAGAAGCTGGAATTGTGCCCGGGGCTTGAGCTACATCCGGCTGGCCCTGGGGTCCGGGAGCCCCCTTCCATCCTGCAAGCCAGCTGCGGGGGACTTGGGTCCAACGAGCCCAGGGAGGCTCTACCGTGCCTGGCTAGGGTTCGGAAGCTGGGACCGGGGCTCGAGCTCCGTCGGGCAGGCCCCGGGGTGCGGGAGCCCCCGTCCTACAAGCCAGCCGAGGGTCTGGGAGCTGGGGACGCGGGTTCATCAGGGCCCGGTAAGACTCTCCCTGGCCTGGCTAGGGTTCGGAACCTGGGACCGGGTCCGGGGCTTGAGCTCTGTCCGGCGGGCCCTGGGTTGTGGGAGCACTCCGTCCTGCAAGCCAGCCAAGGGTCCGTGCGCTGGGGACGTGGGTCCATTAGGGACTGGGGAGACTCTCCCATGCCTGGCTAGCGTTCGGAAGCTGGTATCACGCCCGGGGCTTCAGCTCCATCCGACGGGCCCTGGGGTGCGAGAGCCCCCCTCCATCCTGCAAGCCAGCCACGGGGGACTTGGGTCCAGCGAGCCTAGGGAGGCTCTACCGTGCCTGGCTAGGGTTCGGAAGCTGGGACCGTAGCTTGAGCTCCGTCGGGCAAGGCCCCGGGGTACGCGAGCCCCCCGTCCTGCAAACCAGCCGAGGGTCTGGGCGCTGGGGACGTGGGTTCATCGTGGCCCGGTAAGACTCTTCCTGGCCTGGCTAGGGTTCGGAACCTGGGTCCGGGGCTTGAGCTCCGTCCGGTGGACCCTGGGGTGCAGGAGTACCCCCGTCCTGCAAGCCAGCCAATAGTCCGGGCGATAGTGACGTGGGCCCATCAGGGCCCAGGAAGGCTATCCCGTGCCTGGCTAGGGTTCGGAAGCTGGGACCGAGCCAGAAGTTTGTGCTCCGGCGGGCTCCAGGGTGCTGGAGCCTCCATCCTGCAAGCCAGCCGCGGGGCCGGGCATTAGGGACGGGGGACCATCGGGGCCCGGGGAAGCTCTCCCAGGCCTGGCTAGGCTTCGGAAGCTGGGACCCACTGTACAGGGCTTCATCCTCTGGGCCGCCGTGCGGCAAAGTATCCTGGACAGGCTCCATCGGTCCCGGGCATTCCTCCCTTGGACGTTCGGGCGGGCTCTTCCCGGCTTGGCTGGGTTCAGGAGCACAGGCTGGGGCCCTTGGTAGCCCGACACAGGCCCCTGGAGGCCTCCCCAGCGTGGCTTGGCCCGGGACTGCTGGGCAGACCCATTTAAGCTTCGCCATGAGCCCTGGTCGGAGGACCGTCGGGTACCCCGATTGGCAACCCCGAGCCTGAGGCCCAGCTGGTGTCTCTGAGCCCCTGGGACGCAGAGCCCCAGAGCCCTCCAAGGGCAGGTGGGATCCCGTCCGTTAAGGCGCAGGGCGGGCAGATGCAAACTGGCGTGTGGATTTGTCGAGCCCTGTCCTGGAAGTAAGAACCAAATTGGGACTGTGTTCTCAGGGATTTGCCCGTCCACAGCGATATCACAGGCTCTAATAGACACCTACAGTATGTTTAGCCAGTTCAACTTCGGGCTCTGCTGCAAGATAACATTGTGATATCAGCATGCGCTGGCGGAGGACTCAGTTGATTGTGATTATCCTGAACAACTCACGAGACCTGCCAACGACATGGACCCCTACTACATCTACACTGATTGTCTACCAATTGGTATTGTTGTTGTTTATGTTCTATTGCATGTTTTCACCCTCCCAGGCCCATACACAGTCTATGCTCCAGACCATCCCTATCCACCAAATAGAGGAAAAGCAGAGTGGTATTTCTGAGAGCCACCACTACTCTCCACTTTTACACTCACTCATGATAAATTTGGTTAGCCTCAATGTGCGGGGCCTTAATTCTTCAACAAAAAGAAAGCGCTATTGACGCAGTTGAAGGCAATGCAATGTGGTATATGTCTTTTGCAAGAGACTCCACTTGTTTAAAAAGGATTGCAGTTGTATGAGATCTAGGTGATTTGACGGACAATTTTGGTCAGACGGAACCAGCAAGAGAGCAGGGGTCGCTATATTACCCGCAACACACTTTCAAGGCAGGTCACTCATACACACTCTGAGATCACAGGCTGTATGCTAGCTTTGCAGATCGCCTTTCCTCAGTGCACTATTATGATTGTAAGCATGTATGCGCCTAATGATCACCAGGAAAAGTTAATTTGCAAGGCATTTGGGTCCATCATCACTACTCCTGATGCCAATGTTTTGATTGAGGGGACTTAAATATAGTTCAGGACACTTCACTGGATAGGCACCCGTACAGGGTAAACCAAACAGGAGCACTCACACCAAAAGGCCTTCAATGGCTCTCGGACGCGGGGCATGTCGATGTCTGAAGAGCTCAACACCTCACTACCAAATCATACACACACTTCTTCGCGGTACACTAAGTCTTATGCCAGAAATGATTTTATTTTTTAGTCTCCACCTCATTGTTGCGGTCGGTGACAAAACCATACATTGAGATCGCCTCGCTTTCTGATCATTCCCCTATTTCCCTGGTGTTGGCTTACTGCACAACGATCAACATTCTAAAACCTGGCGGCTCAATCCTAAGCTGCTTTCAAGCAGCCCACACGTCGAGGAGGTCCGGGCAGTAATAAAGGACTACCTCACTATCAATGACACATCCCGGGTATTGATCTTGACGCTATGGGATGCGCTCATGGTGGTTGTGTGGGGACCCTATATAGCAATAGCAGCAAGGCATAACAAGGAGCGCAGGGTCAAGCGCGCGGAGCTGAAGGGGGCGGTGGCAGCATTGGAGGAAACAGACAGGCATAAGGGAGCGCATAAGATAAGGCAACAATTAACCATCGCTAGGAAACAACTTTAGGCCCTCGACATGGACGCAGGCGAGTATGCACTACTCCACACACAGCAAAGATAAGGAATGGACAGACATCCTGCAGCGTGCTCGTAGATCGGTGCGCAGTACAGCAGGGAGAGAGACTCTCCTTAAATTGGCGTATTATTAATGGTATTATGCACCCGCTCACCTGTCCAGGTGGAAACACGGTTGTAGTGACAAATGCTAGCGAACTGTGGCAGCACAGGTACACTAACACACCTTCTATGGCAGTGCCTCAGATCGCATCTCTACTGGGAGGAGATATTGGTTGCTATAGATCAGATATTTGGGACGGAGTTACCTCACTACGCTCTTTTGGGTCTTCCCAATGCTTTGACATAGCCCCTCCGTTCACTTAGTGGAAGGGGCATTACTCTAGCATTAAGGTGCAGTGAAACAAGTTTTGCTCTCACGCCGGGGGACTGATTCCATACCCACACATTTAGACTGGTTACACAAGCTCTGGGACCTACTAAGTATGGAGAAATTAACTGCGGTTGCGGATCACACACTCCCTAAATTCGAGAAGACTTAGGGCCCTTGCCTCAAATACTTGTCCAATACATTCCGAGATCGCTCTTGCCTGAGATATTTACGTATTTTGCGCCTGACAGCTGGCACGAAGCCTGACCCTTAAGTAATGCTGGGGTGGAAATGGGACCATGTTGACATCAACACAGTCCAGGTCGGCTTAGCTGGGATGGGAATTTTGTTTATTTGAATTATTAATGTATATTGTTGGTTATTGTCCTCCCCTATTGTTTTTACCCTCCCTCGTTTTGTTTGCTTTGCTCTCCGCCTGCCATTGATTGTTGGTTGTAGGCAAAAGATTTGTATCATTTTTCATTTCACTGTTTGAAAAATGAATAAAAATTGATACAATCCTAAATAATAACTAACATCAAAGATGTAATAAAAATATCAGGTTTCAGGTTTCATACGTCTTTATTTCGAGTATTTACATCATAAAAGACATTCATCGTAACAAAACATCCATAAAAGCACTATACACAACAAACTAACAGTTCTCTTTCCTCCCGATTAAAACATTCTACATATTAAAACATGATTAAATTGTAATAATGAGACGTAATAATATAAAATCATTTAAAACCGTTAATCATGGGGGGCGTGGCTAGCGGCTGAACATGGCGGCTGCCTAGAGGACCAGCTCCGATCACGAAGCGGCCTCTCCGTCTATCCGACCATTGATCCGTGACCGAATTTAACCTCAAGCGGAGGTATCAAAGGCCCGGGGCCGGGCGCTCCAGGCGGCAGGAATCCGGAGGAAAATCGGGTGCTGGGGAGCGGAGCTTCAGCCGAGTGGCGGTGAGCCCGGTGCACAGGCCAGCATCCCGGGAACCCAGTGGACGGGGCAGCCGACCGGAAGTGTGATCTACCCGGCGGCATTGGACCGGAAGTACCCACGGCTGGAGGAGACCTCCGTGTTGAACTCGGCGAGCCGCACTGTCAGCGCCGGCTGTGGAGGCGCGCCGCGCAGAGGACTCTGTGCTGCTGGGGAGGCGGGGGTAGCGGAGGGGCAACGGGGGGCTGAGGCGCCTTGCAGTGCCGGTTGGTGAAGATCACTGCGGGACCCTCCGCATCAGCCGCCGGGGAGCACAAGACCCGCGGGGGCTGCGGGCGCCTACAGAACTCGTCCTCCCCCTCCCCCCCATCCGCCTCTCACACTCAGTGAGCCACGAAGTGACGCTGGTTGCTCGGTCTGCGTCGCTCAGGCGCGAAAATTGGAGCTGAGCCAGACCACCCCATCCGTACGCCGGGGACCCGCTGCGGAGCCTGGGGCCCAAGGATTGGAGACGCTGACGGCGTCGTGTGTTTGTGCAACCCTGAACTGTGCACGGCGAGGTCCCTGTGGCACGTACACAGTGCGCGGCGGTCAGCAGGGCAGCGCACCTGTTAAAACCAGTATAGTGTGGCCGAGTCGCCGCTGCTGACCGGTACGTGCTCCCTGCATACGTCCGGCTGAGTGCCCCGACAGCAGTAGGGGCGAACTAGTGCCCGGGGTCTGCCTCTTCTCCTCCGACCCATTCATCCGGCTGGCTTGAGGTGCCGTGCGGCGGACGCTATGGCAGGCAAAGGCGCCAAGGGCGGCACGACCCAGACGCGTATCGAACGCTACACCAGTGAAAAACAGGCCTCCCCTCTGGCGGATGGACGACATACTTCCACGAGGTCGTCGGACAATGCGGGGCCGAAAAAGGCGACCCTGGATGACGTGATGCGGGCGCTCACGCAGGTACAGGCTACGGTGGGTTCCATTTCCACGGAAATTACTCTCATTCGAGCGGACCTCCACAAAATGGCTGAAAAAGTGGGGTCTCTGGAACTGGTCACAAAATCCCTGGTGGAAGATGTCTCGGAGCTCCAAACGGCGATGGAAGCGGTCGCGGCTGAGAATAAAAGGCTGAAGCAGAAGTTGGATGACCAGGAGGGGCGCTCCAGGCGGAACAACATCCGAATTCTTGGGGTTCCGGAGTCGGAAGGAGCTAGAGCGACGGACCTCTTTGTAGAGGAGCTCATCAAAACGCAGCTCCAGCCAAAGGGACTATCGACGTTCTTCTCAATCGAAAGGGCGCACAGAGTGCCCGGTGGCCAGCCTAAGCCGGGGGCCTCCCCTAGACCGATCTTGGCGAGGCTTTTCAACTTTCGGGATAGGGACGCCATCTTACAGGCGGCACGGGTGTCCCCACCCGTTAAGATTCAGAACTCCACCGTGGCATTCTTCCCGGACTACACAGCGGAGGTGGCGAGGCGGAGGAAGACGTTTGTGGATATTAAAAAGGAGCTCAGGAGGAGGGAGATCCAATATTCCATGATATTCCCGGCAAGGCTGCGTGTGGTAGCGGACAACAGGACGTGGTTCTTTGATAATCCGGAGGTTGCCCGGGACTGGTTGGACGGCTGGCGGCCAGCCTCCCAGCCCCGACGTCGGGGGCGAGGTGCCAAGGACAAACATCCGGTGGATCATGGCGATGTTCGTGAGGACGACCTCGAGACCGGACGGGGCTCACCACTCAGAGACATTACTGATGCTGAACTGGAGGTCGATTCTTAGTGGCCCGGCAGATTCGAGACTCATTGTATGGTAAGGCTGTTGCCTGGGCTGCCATGGCCCCTGGGCTGAGGGCCTCTGCGGAGGGTAAGAGGGGTCGCTGACTTTGGAGTATTCCTCACCCCCAACGAGCAAGTAACTTTATACCTTTTCTTGGGTGGGTTTAAGCACTCTGCTAAATTGGGGCGGCGGGCAGTTCTAAGTCCGTGTGGCAGGGAAGCAGGGAGGGGGGGAGTTATGGGTAAGGGAGGATTGTTCCGAATTGTTGGTTTGTACTGTTTGACTCTGCTGATTACACTGACATCCATATTAGTCGTACTGTGCCTGGCTGCGCACGCCGACCGGCCTGGTGCTGCCTCACTGACACTGGGTCTCCCACTGCTTACACAAGCGGGACGCCCTGGGATTGGGTGCACTCTGAATGTGC
Source organism: Lissotriton helveticus (assembly GCF_964261635.1). NCBI lineage: Eukaryota > Metazoa > Chordata > Amphibia > Caudata > Salamandridae > Lissotriton > Lissotriton helveticus. Next base: position 577,151,066 of record NC_136067.1, read on the forward strand.
CGCTGTCGGGCCCCATGGGTCAGAGATTCACATCTGCAACTACACAATGGCAGGACTGTCACATTCCAATCACGTGATCGATGATCCCGGGGCGGGACCTGTGCCACCGCTACAGATCATGTCGTGGAATGTCAGGGGTCTGGGGGATAAAGTGAAGAGGGGACTGGTTCTTCAACACATTCGGCAGCTCCGCTGCGACCTGATCCTCCTTCAAGAGACACATTTGGTGGGTGCGGCGAACAAGGCTCTAGATAGACGGGGGTACCGTATGGTCGCACACTCGGACTTCACCACGGGGTCTCGTGGGACTGGCATTTTACTAAAAAAAGCATCTCGATTTATTCTGCAAACTACTAAGACTGATCGTTCAGGCCGCTTTGCAGCAGCCTGCGGACAATGGGAGGGAGTCTCCGTCAATGTGGTGTCGGTGTATGTTCCGCCGGCGTTGCATGCGACGGCGCTTCCAGACCTGGGTAAATTCCTCCTGGAACTCCCCGACGGGGACTTAGTGGTGGGGGGTGATTTCAACGCGCTGGCCCATGGTTCACATGATAGATTCCCGACCCGGACACAGACACCTGGCCTATCCAGGTTTAGTGAGTTTGTTGAGGCACAGGGACTGATAGACATATGGCGACACTTGCACCCCGAGGACCGACAATACTCTTACTACTCTGCCACACACGACTGCTTATCCCGTATCGACTACTTCCTTACACTGGCGGGCGGCCGACTTACGGTGCAGGATGTGCGGATACGGCCCCGGGGTATATCAGACCATTCCCCCTTAACTATGTCCATGTCCTGTGCAGCGATATCTCGTAGGAGAGTGTACCCTGTCTACCCCGGCTATCTCAAGATTCCCCGCGTCCGTAGAGACTTGAAAAAGGCCACCAAGCCCTATTTCGCCGAAAACTCGGGCTCAGTGCCCTCCCCCACGACCCTGTGGGAAGCATACAAGGCGGTGTTTCGGGGTCAAGCAATTGCTGTGATAACGAGACACAAACGCGAGCAAAAATCCGAACTGCTAGCTCTGGAGCTTCAACTGGAGCGAGCTAACGAGGCCCATATGGCGCACCCGTCGGACGCTACGCGTCACTCACTCCAACTCAGCCAACAGCTACATGACGATCTCCTCAGGGGACGGACAGTAGAAAACATTACATCGACCGCGCAAAGAATCTATGATGTGGGGGACAAAGCCAACAAGCTACTGGCTTGGCTTGAGAAAAAAAGTGTGGGTAGCAGACATATTCTACAATTGCAGGATCCGGAGGGGACGTATCATACACGCCCCTCCGCAATTGTTGAGATCCTGGCCGACCACTATCAGTCGGTCTACACCCCACTAGCAGCAGTTACCGCTGAGGCGGCGACGGCAGCGCTGCGGACCGTGCCGGTCCCCACTTTAACGCCAGAGGCGGTGGCTGAACTAGAGGCGGACCTGTCGGAGGATGAGCTCCGAACGGCAATTAGTGCCTTATGTACGGGTAAGGCACTTGGCCCTAACGGCATTCCAGCTGAGTGGTTCCAAGCGGTCTCGGGCACCTTGTGCTCACCGCTGCTGGCCATGTTTGAAGAGTGTCGGGGAGTGGGGATTCTGCCCCGGGATCAGCGGATGGCGACCATAGTAACTATCCCGAAACCGGGTAAATCGCCCGCGGACTGCGCGTCCTACCGCCCAATCTCATTGCTCAATGTGGAAGCCAAAATATTGGCAAAGTTAATTGCAAACAGGCTGACCCCACACTTGCAAGATCTGATCCATCCGGATCAGTCGGGCTTCATGCCGCACAGGAGCACGGCGCTCAATCTCCGGCGTGTGCATGGGGTGCTGGCACGAGCCCACTTGCTATTGGAACCGGCGGCCATTCTCTCGTTGGATGCCAGAATGGCTTTTGACATGGTGGAATGGCAGTACTTATTCGCGGTTCTGGCTCGTATGGGCTTTGGCCCCAAATTCATCTCATGGATCAGACTGATTTACACAGAGCCAGTGGCGCACGTGGCGGCCAATGGCCACATCTCGCGAGAGATCCCCTTGGCCAGAGGGACGCGTCAGGGGTGCCCGCTGTCCCCCTTACTGTTTGCCCTAGTGTTGGAACCGTTGGCTACAGTCATTAGGACTACTCCACTACTGAAAGGGCTGACGTGGGGTGGCGATTGGGAGGACAGAGTATCCCTGTATGCCGATGACATGCTGGTTTACCTGTCTCAACCTGAGGTGGGCATTCCTCATTTGTTGGCAATCTGTGATGCGCACGGCCTGCACTCCGGATACCTGATCAACTGGACGAAGTCAGTGGTTTATGTACTGAAAGGCCCAGCACCGCTCCTCCCTAGTACCTGCCCGCTGGTTGTAACCCATACCTCCTTTAAATACTTGGGCATTCAGGTCACTGGTGACGCGGATGCGTTCCACGATCTAAACTTCACACCACCCCTTAACCGTCTGCGGGCGGATGTACGGCACTGGAAGACCTTGCCCCTCACACTGCTAGGGCGTGCGGCGCTATTCAAAATGATGGCGCTGCCGCGCCTCCTGTACGTACTGGAAAACGCCCCTGTCCTGATCCCACCATCCTATTTCCGGAAAGTGACAGCATTGGTGACCGAATTGCTATGGGGAGAACGTCCGCCCAGAATAGCACACGTTAAGCTCAACCGTGGGTGGTATGATGGGGGTATAGCCTTACCGAATGTGGAGCTCTACTACTGGGCCTCACAGCTCAAAGTTATTAATTTCTGGATACATGCCCCGCAGGGTGACCCGGCGTACTTCTCGGACAGAACACAACTGGGAACCCACAGCTTGCTGGCCCCGCTTTACACACCTAGCCTCGCGAAGACACTACTTGGTCCGACTAAACACACGGTCGTCATATGGCACAGGGCACTGGCACGGCTTAAATGGAAGGGCGTCATAACCAAACTCACTCCACTGTGGGACACTAAACAACTTGGTTGCCTCAGGTCGAGTAAGGGCTTTACCCGGTGGGACACTATTGGCATCTCGACGGTGGGAGACCTCTGGACTTCCACTGGCATGATCCCCTTTCAACAACTGCAACAACAGTATGCGATGAGTCCCACTGAAACTTACAGATATATACAAATACGTCATGCGCTAATGGCGGTCATTGAGCCGGGATCTACTGTCCCGGAGTCCTCGCCTCTGGAGGACAGACTTCTCACAGACTACATGCTTACACGCGCTACGTCACTCACATATCGCAAGTTACTGAACAATTTACCCGATCCCCTGCAGCGACTGAAGGAGAGGTGGGAATCTGAGTTAGGCTCCCTGGACGAGACTGACTGGAATACCGCCCTAGCGTCGCCACGTGAGGCGGGTGTGTCATCCCGGTTCCGATTGATACAGCTTAAAGTACTGCATAGGGTCTACTACACCAGGACCGCACTGCACAAAATGCACAGGGCGGAGACCCCGCTTTGCCTTAGAGGGTGTGGGGAGGACGGTACATTGCTACACACGCTCTGGGGTTGCCCGATTATCTCGCCCTACTGGCAGCAAGTCATGCGCACCATTTCCCAGGCCCTTGACACGTCACTAACCCCGGACCCTCGTTTGTGTCTTCTGCACATATGGGAGGGGACGGATCTGACACGTCGGAAACAGCAATGGGTTACGATTGGAACTATGGTGGCCAAACGCGACATCGCGCAAAGGTGGAGGGTAGCGGAAACACCTACGTTGGCTTTGTGGTGTAGAACTATGGACAGACTGATGGTGATTGAACGTGCTGTGTACAGAATGAGGGCCAACCCACGCAAATGGAATGCACTTTGGATGGCGTGGAATAATCTAATATAGAGGGGACCTGTGCGAACCACTTTCAGAGGATGAGGGCGATAGCTCGGACGAGGATGAGGGGTTGGAAGATTAGGCCTGTGGGAGGAGGGCGGTTGGCCAGGGGAGTGAGGGGCTTTTGAGTCCTGGTTCCGCATAGAGTTTCCTGGGGCGGGAATGTGCTCGCATCATAGGTAACTGGGCATAACCTACGTCATTAGGGATGATTACACTGACAATTTCTATCTATCCTTTTCAGCAGAAGTCTGAAGTTTGAGTTGTTTGCTTTTTGTACTTTACACTAGTTAAAAAAATATATATATATATATATATAAGACGACATACTAATTGCTGATGTATTTTGGCTGCCCGATGTCACATTCTACACATTCGCTGCCGGACCGGAAGGTTGTCGGCTGAATAGCTGTGTTACACGTTACCAATGTGACTGTTTATAAGTTCTTCCTTTCTGTGGTGCTTTCAGAATTTTGTGGATCTGGCAACTGCAAATAAAGTCTTAGTTAAAAAAAAAAAAAAAAAAACGTTAATCATCTTACATGTGGGTATCTTGCTCTAATAATCCATGCCTACCCCAGGAATTTCGCCACACCTATGATCACAATCTCTGAAGTGTTAGATCTTAAAACCCAAAGTGCCTCAGTGCTCACCCGTGTGTTCAACATCCTACAAATGGGCTTTAGCCATTTACTCCGGGGGGTGGAGTAAGCAGGGCAGGCAAAAAAGATGTGACCAATAGTCTCCTTGTGGACTCTACACCAGGGGCAATACTCAGATGACTGGCCTCGCCATTTACTGGTAAAGGACTTTACAGGCAGTGACCCGGCTCTAAACTGGTGATACAGCTTTCTATCCATACTCCTGGTGATAACATCCCAGTAATCCTCCAAATGGGGATCAAGTTTGTGAACCAGGAACTTCCCAGTCAAAGTAACAGTTTCAGACTGCAAAGCCAAATGACGTCTTACAGTTGCCCAGTACAACATTTTAAATTCTTTTTTAGATGGAAAAGTGTTTTCCCCGGGGCTACCCACAGTGAGCTAAATCCCATATTTTCCAGGATTAACTTCACCTCTCTAAACCAAGGGATATTACCTGATCTCATGATTGATCTTACATCTGAGATTTCGTTAGCAAAGCGGGCTAATTCCGGCGTTGTCCAAATTCGCCTCCACAAAGCTACCATCCGAAACTGCGCTAGCTCTTTAATCGTCTGACACATCATATCAAGCTGTAACGGTTTGGTAGGGGTGGATTGCGGAAGGCCTACCAAATTACGCAGACACTTATTTTGGATTCTAACCAAAGCGGCCAGGTCCGTAAAGCCCCGTAGGTCAGCACCATACAGAATAACAGATCTAATTTTGGCATCATAAATTTATAGTGCAGGCATTACCCTTTTGGTTTGTGACTTTCTTTGTTCCTGGATTAGACGAGCAAATTTCAAACAAAGTGCTTCGATCTGGGGTTTCCATCGCAGCCTATAATCCAGAACCACCCCGAGATAGGTCATAACCTCCACCTGCTCTAATTCCACGCCGTTCATACTAGCATGACTCTTTTGTGGCCTATTTTTGGTTAGAACCATAAATTTGGTTTTGCTCCCATTTCCCTGCAAATCGTTCAATTTGCAGAAAGCCTCAAACCTATTAATCGCTGTCTGTAATCCCTTTTGTGTTTTTGAGAGAATCAAGGTGTCATCGGCAAAGATGAGCAATGGAAACTTAAAACCACCCAGAGTAGGCGCGTCAGTCGGCGTATCTGCTAAGAACTGCACAACTTGATTAATAAACAATAAAAACAAAGTGGGTGCCAGAACGCAACCCTGGCGAACACCGCGTGTAACGGGGAATCGCTCCGTCACCTGCCCCGGTCTACCCCACCTGACCCTGGCAAAGTTGCCCTCGTGTAGTCTTTCCACTAATTCCAAGAGTTCAGAGGGCATACCCTAATACGGCCCATAACTTTGCTCTGGGAACAAGATCAAATGCGGACTTAAGGTCCACGAACGGAACATATATCGATCCTCCGCCCAGAAGCACAACCTTCCAGTATATCGGAATTTTTATTTATTTATTTATTTTATTTATTTATTTATTTCAATTTATATAGCGCATTATCACCCCAAGGTCTCTAAGCGCTTGTACAAAAGAAACCAACTCTACAGAAAAACAGGTAGCAAACTTACAGCACACCCCATGCTTCCCGAAAGAGTAAGGTTTTTAACAAACGGCGGAATAGCAGTAGATTTGACTCCTTTCGGAGATTGATTGGTAGTTTGTTCCAAGCTACAGGAAGTAAAGTGGAGAAAGCACGCCCGCCCAAGGTGGACAGGCGGAAACGTGGATTGGCCAAAAGAGTGGCTTCAGAGGACCGCAGCACCCTACCAGGGATATAGCCAGATAATCTGGTTTTAATATACCTGGGCGCATTACCGTAGAGTGCCTTGTGTGTGATGCACAATCCTTTAAACAGTGACCTCTGTCTAACAGGGAGCCAATGTAACTGACGCAGGAGAGGTGAAGCATGTGTTTTCCTAGGCTTCTTAAAAATCAGTCTCGCTGCATCGTTCATTACTGTCTGAAGACTCGCAAGTTGTCACTGAGGCAACCCTATATACAGCGCATTGCCGTAGTCCAATCGTCCCAAAATCATAGCTGACACCGCGCTTCTTAGAGTAGAGAACGACAGCAATTGAGAGATCTTGCAAAGCTGTCTCAGAAGACCAACACATGTGCCTACCACCACCGACACCTGTTTCTTCATAGACAGATTGCTGTCAATATGGATACCCAGGCTTTTCACCACGGTTGCTGGTTCCGGCGTCCTGCCACACTCCTTGGGCCAAAACCCGTCATTCCAAGGGCTGCCCGAGATGGTTATAGGCAGCACCTCGGTTTTATCCGGATTAATCTTCAAGGAGTTGGCGGACATCCAATTAACCGTATACCTTAAGATGTTATGCAACCTGGTTTGTGCTCCTGGAGAATCCTCTATTTGGATGACGATCTGCGTGTCGTCAGCATAATTAAAAACCTGACATTCCATCTGATTAAGGGCTGAAATCAAAGGCTGCAGGTAGATGTTAAAAAGGAGCGGTGAGAGAGCCGAGCCTTGCGGCACTCCACAGGTGATTGGCGCTGATGTTGATACTAGGTCGGACAGCTGCACCTTCTGCGATCTATATTGCAGGAAAGAGGTAAGCCAATCTAGTGCAGGCCCCCCGATGCCCAGGTCTCTCACACGCGACAACAATTGACGATGACACACCGTGTCAAAAGCCGCGGAGAGATCGAGTAGCACCAAGGCCCCGGGGATCTTCTTATCAGCTCTACACCTCAGTTCGTCTAGGATAGACACCATCACCAGCTCCGTGCTGTGATGTATCCGGAATCCAGCCTGATTTTGCTCTAGCAAATCATTGGTCTCGAGATGCTTTGAGAGGTATGTCAGGACATGCTGTTCCAAAACGTTTGCTAAGAAGGGTAGTTGGGAGATGGGCCTGAAATTCTTTAAAATTTTAGTGTCCGCCCCTCGCTTCTTAAGCAGCGGAATCAACCGGGCCTCCTTAAACATAACCGGAACTTGTCCAGTTTCCACAGACTTGTTTAGAAGATTAAGAACATCCTCTTCCATCCCTGGCATAGCCAGCTTAAAAACCCTCGGGGGGCAAGGATCTACATGGGAGCCTGATTTTACCCTCCCTACCAAGCTGGTTAGCAACTCCTTCGTAATCAAGGGAAAGGTATGCAGGGGGATATCAACTTTAGGACTAAGAGGCGTAACTTGTAGCGAGCATTCTAAAACGGGAGAGCAAGAGATATCTGACAGGAGATCTTCAATCTTATTGATGAAAAAGTCCTGGAATCTTTGGCAGTCTTCCTGCGAAAAGTCAGGTCTCTGCTCCTTATTTTCCCTCAATTCCGAGAGCACCCTGAAGACTTCTTTCTGCGGGTTTCGAGCTGTGGCAATCCTAGTCTCAAAAAACTCGGATTTTCGTACTAGTATAGCCTTTTTATACGTGGCTAGCTCTTGTTGATATAGGCTCTGTGCCTTCGTATTATAGTCCCTCCTCCAGGCTCTCTCAGCCTTCCGAAGGGCCTGTTTCCTTAGCCTCAGCGAGTCATTAAACCAGGGCGCTCCTGCTCCTTTATCCACCACTTTCACCTTTCTAGCCGGTGCAACTACTTCAATGGTAGATTTCAGTTTGTCCACTACCTTCTGACAGGTGACCTCTATATTGTCGTCACGTGTGGTTAGTGCGGCGGAGTTTAGTAAGTTGCCCACCAACTCTTCCTCGTTTATGGAGTTCCATCGCCTCACCATTTTCCATGCTGGCCTAGGTTTCCCTCCATATTTTTGTGCCACCTTCTGTCCACTAATCAGATAGTGGTCAGACCATCCACATGGACTGCTAACTACCGGCCTAGTGGTGAGGTCAGTCGACCACACCAGATCGAGCGTGTGGCCCTTGTCATGGGTAGGACCTACTACGTGTTGTATCAGCCCAAGCGCTGTTAGTGCTTCCTCTAGATGGCTTGCCTGTCGCTCTTTGGGAGATATCTCCCAGTGGAAATTAAAATCTCCCATGACCAACAAGTCTTTATAACGGGACCTAAGGTCATAGACCAGATCTACAAAACCATCCACAAAGTCGGAAGCCGCCCGGGAGGACGGTACACCAGTAGGATGACCAAACAGTCCGTGCCCACCTCTAATTTGACCCCTAAAAAATCTGCCCCGCCTATGCTTTCAGCACAGACTCTTTCTGCCTTCCAACAGCTCTTATAGAGGAAGGCAACTCCCCCTCCTCTCTTGGCATTTGCTCGATTCTGGCAAATAGCCATATACTTGGGGGGAAGGGAGGCCACCACATCTGGCGTGGATGTAACTTCCAGCCAAGTCTCTGTGACCTCCAAGATGTCTAACCCCCCGTCTTGTAATAGTAAATAAATCTGAACACTTGGTCGATTGTGCTGGTAAATGATCTAAACCCAGCTTGCATCGGGGAAAGAATATTCTCGTTGTCCATCCACCCCTGTATTTTTGCGAGCACCATCCTTGCTATGATTTTCTGTTGGGCATCGATCAGGCTAATGGGGCGATAATTCCCTGGGGCCGAACAATCACCTTTTTTGAAAATGGGAAGGATTCCTGCCCCTTTCCATGAGTCAGGAATCCTAGCCCCATTCGCAATAGCATTTGCAAACATCGTGATATGGGGCACCCAATTCAAGGGGTCTGACTCAAATAAGTCGGCCGGTATGCAGTCTATGCCAGGGGCTTTACCGGCCTGTACGAGTCCCAGTGCGGTCACTGTGTCATTAAAATCAAACACTAGGGATATGACACTCTGCTACACTCTACTCTACTCTACTCCACTCCATTCTATGCCACTTCACTCCACTCTACATCGCTCCACTATAAGCCTCTCCACTCTGTCACTACACATTACGACTCTACTCCACGACACTCTGTGACACTTTATTCCACGCCACTCTAATCAACTCTTCGCCACTCCACGCCACGCCACTCTATGCCACTAACTTTTTGCCAGGCTGAACAGCAGCCATGCTGGTATACAACATGGCTAGAACACGTTGTCAAAGCAAATGGCTCTTGCACATGCAAGAACTATTGGTTTTGCCAAATGCTTGTTTTTGCTGACCTCCTGAAACTGGCCCTACATGGGCAGCCATGCTTTTGCAAAGGGGTCCATTTGTGTGATAGGCTCTGCTCAATGAGAGATGGAGAGGATTTGGTGTTTTGGGCTTAGCTGCCGTAAATGTTTTCATTATTATGCTGACTGTGGTTCATGAATGCCAGTGGGTACTCTCGTGAAACCAGGAGAATTGCATTTTACTCTGAATAGTTCTATTCCTCCCAGCTAATCCTTGCTACATGATGTAATGTGCTACATGTTTAATAACTGACGACAAGGGGTACCGCCTTTATATTGGGGGAGAGTATCCTGCAGCTGCATGACGATCTGATGTACATGCAACATGTACTATGTTTTATCACAAACCACAATAGAAATATGTTTGAAAAGTAGGATAGTTAAGCAATTTGTGTATGAAGGCAAACAAAGTAGAAAGACATACGTAGTTTAGAAGGTTTTACTTTAAAGTACAATGAGGTAGGAATGCGCCACTTGTAAAAGACAATTGTGCAGCAAGAGGTTTCTCACGCCTTTAAAATTTAAATTTAACATCAACCTGGGCATCAAGACTTTGATACTGCTGCTATACATAGCTAAGGTAAAAAATACTTGTGTCAGATTCCTACCAGCTAGCATACTAAGGGGCAGATTTACTATTTTTTTACATAGCGCACTGCAGAAGCCGCAAATGTTGCGCTGCACTACGTGAAAAGGAGAGAGGAGGAGAGCACACTATTTACTAAAGTGAGGCACTCTCCTCCCCGGTTCTGAAACCGGTTGCCGTGCACCAGGGAGACAGCTTTGCGCCATGGTGCAAGGGTGACTTTAACCATTTTCCCACTTTGTATGTGTGATGTAAAGTGGAGCACATATGCAAGGTTGGAAAAGGAAGGAGAAATGCTTTAATTTCTCCTTCCTTTTGCCTACTTTTAAAGGGCACAGTTTTCTCACGCTAAACTCAATTTACTTTATTTAGACGCACCCTTGATATGACCCCTTGGCGCAAAGCTAAGCGCTGCTTCACATTACTTTTCCGTTATTTCCAGCTCTAAGCAATGTTAAGCGACGTAAAGTAAATTGAGAAAAAAGATTTTGCGTCTATTTAAATCACTTTTGTGGTGGAAACATGACCCAAAATCTTAGTAAATCTCCTCTTATGTTCAAAAGGATTAGGTCTAAACTAAGCACATATTGCTAAAAGCAGTATATCGGCGTTTTACATACAAACTTTCAAAACCCATGAAAAAATCTGTATTAAAATTAATGAGAATTACCAGAGCACACATATATATTTATTTTCAAGAAATAGGCTGTAAAGTGTATTTAAATATATACTCTTGTGTCTTTGCACTGTTTGTGAAGTATGTGCGTCTCGGATTTTAATTAATTTTAGTCATTGACTTTTCTGCTGCCCCACCTGCTAAGGTATTTCCTTCAAGTGCAGCCATGCATGGTACAGTATCTATGTGCATAACACTGATGCGTGGATTGCTGTAGTTTAATACCACTGCCATCAATTGCTTAATAATAATATTTTTATATCACTTTGGATGGAGTTTTTAATGTTTCCATTTGACTACATTTGCTTTTGCTTAGTGATGGGAGTATATTGATTTTTTAATGTAGTTGTTTATCAGTCGCACAGCAAACTGCTGAGTGCTAAGTACATCTTTTGTCTCGAGTGTTAAACCACATTCATCACGTCTTTTTAAAGTCTATTTGGGAAGTCAGGCCCATACAAAACCCATTTAAATCCACTTGAATACTTGAATCAAAGGTCTGTAATATTTGAAGCAGTTGCTTCACCTTTCAGATTTTCAATAACTGTTATTTAAAAGCATATTTTATTTTGTTTTAAATATTTGTTTACAGATTGTGCAGGTCATGTTTACGCATCTATGCTTTATTATTGATGGGGCTTACTTTTAATTGGGGGGATATTTTCTTTGATTTGCTCCTTCACTTACTATATTTGTTTCAATACTGTGATAGATTGTGTAAAGCAGAAAATGTTAAGGTTGCACTATAAATGTGTTGTGGGCTAAAAAAAAATAATTAAAAAAAAAATCAAACACTAGGGATTGTCGTATTGGAGGGGACAAAGATGACTGTTTGTCCAGGACATTGAGGGGTGCTGGCTCAAGACCTCTAAACTGGGTTGAATAATAGTCCACCCATACATCGGCTGAAACGTGATTATCCGGAATTTGCATATCCGAATTCCTGCCCCATTTCACCACCTCCCAGAATTTGATTTGGTTTGAGGACAGGCTAGCCTCATATAAGTCCTGCCAATGGTTATCATCCCACTCTCTCCTCGCCTCCCATTGGGCCTTCTTGTACTGTAGTCTGGCCGATTTAATGTCTGCAGTGACTCTAGATTTAATAGCTTTAATCAGACAACTATGCGCCTGCCGGCAGGTTTTGTTATACCATTTCTGGCACAATAAAAGAGTCGGGACTTTCCCATTATTGCCAGTTTTAGTTAGTAAAGCTTTCAGATTATCAAAGAGCAGCTCATGATGGACACTAAACTGCTCAAGTGATCCCGGGTCAATAGGGGTCAGTTCCTGAACGACACCCAAGGTAGATGAAACTACATAGGAGATCCTGTCTAAGAGATCAGGATCCTCCAAGACCCTGCACCAACGCACCCTACATCTGTCATTTGTTAAGATAGCCTCTGCTGTAAGACTCTTGGCTGTAAGAGCCCGGCCACGGCCATCCTTTAGTTTCAAACTTAAGATCAACGGATTATGGTCACTCTCGGGCCGTGTAGAAATTAACATATCATCCAAAAATGACCACTACTCTATTTTAATTAGGAAGTAATTAATTCTACTATTACTTACTCCGTTGTCGAAAGTTGACTGTCCAATTTTGTCGGAAATTGAGCGGCCGTTAGCAGCTCTTAGCCCCCACTCCAGGCACAGGCCCAACCAGTGCAAGGCTGCCTCCGTACCCTTCTTAATGGGATTCAATGCCAGGTTTGGGACATTCCATACAGCGTCTTCCTCAGCACGAATGTCCCACCCTCACACGACCAAGGTTCGAAAGTGCAATTTAAATCCCCTGCGACAATTATAAATGTATCCCTCCCAATTAATTCCAAATAAGAATCTAGCTCATCAACAATTGCCGGACTCCGTCCTCCAGGTAGTCCACGGGCATAAATATTAATAATAAAAATATCCTGATAATTTTCCCTGCACAGCTTAATTCCCAGGATATCAGGGTTGTGGACTAGCACTTCTACTGGCCTATAGCTGATAGACTGCCTTACCCATATAGTTAATCCACCTGATGCTCTGCCTTTGTTTCCCCGGGTTGCTGGTTTGAAGAAATTTAAATAACCTGCCAGATAAATCGGGGAAATAGCCCAACTTTCTTGAAAAATCAGGATATCAAACTCATCTATAAAATCTGGCCAGTCAGCTGATTCGAGTTTCCCTTTGAGCCCTGCGATGTTCCATTAGGCCAATTTGAGCATGGGGTCTTGAGTGGTCAATTCACATTGGATAGTGGCTCCCAGATTGTATCCTAACCCCCTGCCCTCTATCGGTGCTGTTCTAGCTGGGTGGTCGCAGACTATAATACTCCTAGCAGACTCTTCCACTTCATAACCCTCTTCCTGGCCCTCTGAGGCCACTTCCGAAGGCCCAGTTTCGGGACTCCTACTACAATAATCATCCCCGCATTCCTCCCTTTTACTGAGTCCTACATCATCACTAACATAGTTTGCAGTATGGATGTCCCCACCAGCCAACGAAGGAAGTCAATCAATACACTCCAAACCAGATAATGGTTCAAAGCGATTGTACAGCTGGGGGAAGGGTGGAATGTGTGGAATCAATACAGGAGGAAATCTGCCAAGGGGTCTTCTATAAATTTCACCAAAGCGCATTGCTAATTATTCGCAATGGGCTAAACCAACATTATATTTAGGAGACAATAATAACGACAAATTCATCCTAGTGCCCCAAGGAGAGGATAGGAAGGGGACGTGAAAAAGTGATAAAAGAAAAAGAATGTGCAAAGGTAAATAATTAGGATGCCATCAAGTTTAACATACAACATTGAATTGGCTTCAGATCCCTGAGCCACAAAATTGGGATAACTAATTTCCAAAAATTTAAAAATGATCATGTATATGACGCTGGTACTCAATATCCAAGATCGGGTGGCGTCAACTGATGTGGAAGCAAGTAGCCGTCGACGTTTCGACCCCAATACTACAGCTGTAGGCGTAGTTGACACCTTACACCGGGGTCTTCATCAGGACAATGACGTGAAACCCAAGGGTACACTAGGTATTCATGGTGTATGGAATGTGTTGTTGCCACAAAATTCGGTCAAAGCATACGGTCGACCAATCAGACAGCTCCGTTGTCTGATAGACCCTTCAATCGTCGTTAAATTTCTTAATCAAACTCTTCTTCAGATCTAGACATTAATGAGTCGAGATACCAACGCACCACCTTGGGACCCCATCGTGAGGGCAAATCGCATTGGGTGGTGCTGGAGTTTGGGCAGCCGTCTCACAAATCGGAACGAAACAATCTCCTTACACGAGGAATGAATTCGGGGAAAAGTCCACTAACACACCACACTGCTCGGGAAGAAATCACCGAAAAACCGCGATTTCTTCCCGAGCAGTGTGGTGTGTTAGTGGACTTTTCCCCGAATTAATTCCTTGTGTATGGAGATTGTTTCGTTCCGATTTGTGTGACTGCTGCACAAACTCCAGCACCACCCAATGCGATTTGCCTTCACGATGGGGTCCCGAGGTGGTGCGTTGGTATCTCGAATCATTAATGTCTAGATCTGAAGAAGAGTTTGATTAAGAAATTTAACGACGATTGAAGGGTCTATCAGACAACGGAGCTGTCTGATTGGTCGACCGTATGCTTTGACCGAATTTTGTGGCAACAACACATTCCGTACAACATGAATACCTAGTGTACCCTTGGGTTTCACGTCATTGTCCTGATGAAGACCCCGGTGTAAGGTGTCAACTACGCCTACAGCTGTAGTATTGGGGTCGAAACGTCGACGGCTACTTGCTTCCACATCAGTTGACGTCACCCGATCTTGGATATTGAGTACCAGCGTCATATACATGATCATTTTTTGATTTTTGGAAATTAGTTATCCCAATTTTGTGGCTCAGGGATCTGAAGCCAATTCAATGTTGTATGTTAAACTTGATGGCATCTTAATTATTTACCTTTGCACATTCTTTTTCTTTTATCACTTTTTCACGTCACCTTCCTATCCTCTCCTTGGGGCACTAGGATGAATTTGTCGTTATTATTGTCTCCTAAATATAATGTTGGTTTAGCCCATTGCGAATAATTAGCAATGCGCTTTGATGAAATTTGTATTGTGAATAAAAGCGATTTGAATACATAACGGTTCACTGGGACCCCCCTTTTTATACTACATAGCACCCAGGTCCCTAGTGACTAATTTGGGTAAACCCCCTTTATATTTCCTGAAGGGGTCTTCTATAGCTGGGATTAATCGGTTTATAAGGGGGTTCATTAATCCTTTTGGGATAGAAATACTGGAGGCCCAATGATTGGACATCACCCATCCTGCCAAATCTCGGTACTCTACGCACAAAGTCCACCACCCAGGGGTCCCTAAAGTTGATGATGACACAATCGCCCTCTAGGTCTTTAGGGTTGCGCCCCACCCAGTTTACTCTTCTAACGCTTAAGATCTCTGTGTTGGAGGAGGGGGGAAGTGTTCTATTTTTATTCAACCAAAAGACAACTTTGTTTTTCAGGTCCCTAAATGATTCGATTTTAACCTCCCCAATAGGTGAGACACCCGTCAATATGATGGTGTAAGGGGTGGCCTCCGGGGGAAGGTCAATACTGGGGGGGCTCTGTTTAGGGAACTTCTTCCCCGATAGGTTAAGCTGACTAGCCCGCCCAGCCCTTGGTTGTGTACCTACAGATGGCTGAGGGTTGGACCTACTGCCTTCTGGGGCCCTCCTCTAACAGTAGCCACCAGGTTATTACTCGCGGGGGCTTTCTCCAACTGTATTCAACCTTGCTGTTTGTTCATTGGCTTGGCACTACTTTGGGGAACCGAATTATTAGTAATCACACCAGACCCCACTGCTTTAGCAGCGATGGTAGTAGCTTTGTGGTTATTCGGTGTGTTTACTAAATTATTAAGAGTGCTGGTGTTGGCAGCAACTAAATTCTCCAAGTTATCAAGTTTCTGGTTCGTTAGCCGAGCACGTTCCATTAGGGGTAACATGAGGGATTTAATTAGGAATTCCATCTTACCCAAAAGACCATCCTCCTTACATTTACAGGTTAGGCTTTGACCAGCAGTATCAGAAGGTACCAGTATGGGAGGCGGGGGACTAATTAGAACCTGAAGGGCCTGGGATGTGAGGTTTAGTTTGGGAATCTTAGAAGTGCCCCCTTTACCGGTTCCATCCCTCCTTTTCCCACACTTGGAATCTCGAGTTCCACCCTTATTTGGATTATTTGGTTCGGGACTTGAAGGAATCGAACATTCGCCACCTCTAAAATTGATGGTGCTGGAAGGCGTGCCACCATCGGTTGTAATTAATATTGAACAGTCAACCTCCTGACTTAATTCTACCAGCATAGAGTCTTGATGTAACTCCTGACTCATTATGGGGGCTTGAATAGCGGGAGATACCACTGAGCCAATATGTCCTAGGGACGATCGTTTTCCGGAAATAAGGTCCAGGGATAAACGCTTCTCAGCGAAGGCTATTTCCTTCTCCAAGACGCCTGTAGCCCGTTTGAAAAAAGCATCAAGGGTCCCAGAAACCATGCCACTTGGTGTCGACACTTGCACAGTTCTCTCTTTACCCGAACGTAAAGGCATGTTGGGAGTAACTCTGAACAATATTAATACTAACAAATTAGACGAACCACATAGAGTACAGAACAAAGTTTACGCACCAACAGCCGGAAGGAGGGCAGGTTAGAGGGATGGCCCGGCCTTAAACGTCCTTTGACGGCCTTAGACGGCCCGCCCTTTGCCCGGACTTAGCCCTGAGCTTCGTCCCGCGCGCGTCCCGCGATGCGCAGTAAGAACGTAATTTAAATACACAAAGGAGGGCGGAGCTTCCACGGGAAGAGGCACCAGCTGTGGATGGTACAAAGTATGCTGGTCCTCGCAGTCCCGGCGTCCCGCGCTGTGTCCTGTGATCAGGGTCCTTCACAGGCTGTGATTCCAGACAGCAAAGTCAGGGAAATTCGCACTCAATGTCCCGGCAAGGTAGGGAAACAAACGGTGTAGCAGAAACTGCTGCGAGCGGCATAACAATATCATTCATGGACTCCCTAGAATGGTATTGATAAATCCAGCGCTTTTCTATTGTTGAATTTATCCTAAAATGTGCAGACAAGAAGTTATAAAACGTTCTTGTCTGCAAGCCAAAATTCAGCCTTCCAGTGGTCTGTCCTGATTGGTCAGAGTTAAGTGGTTTAGCCAGGCTCCTTTGAGGTGATAGGTAGCCCCTGGTGTAAGAGAGCCATTCTGGGAGGTCAGGGTTCTGCTACATAGTAATGCTAGAGCAGGGGGAGGGGTGGCGAACAATCTTCAATAGAAGGAGGAGACCGGCATTAGAAGCCTGTTTCATTTACACCCCTCCTCTTTGAACCCAGCCATATAGCAGGATTATGGAAGGAATGAGAAGATAAAAGGGGGAGACTATGGAGATTAACCATCCTGGAGGTGTGTTTAGCCAGCTCTTCTCCCTCTACTGAAAAGTCTGACAAATTGAATTTTGGAGAAACATTGCTTCCTGTGAGACCATTGTGCCACAATTTAGAGGAAGTGGTCATGCTCTGGGGTGTTCCCCTGCACCTTATTGGACAGAAGTGCCCTCCTGCTTGACCCCAAGAACACTGAGTAGGTATCTGAAAAGGGCAATGCCTCTCAGATCTGCTGCTTGAAACTTAAGAAACAAGTAGGATCCATGCTGGAAGTTTGATTTGCACCAACCAGGCCCTGCACTCTGAAGACTGTGCCTGCTGCATTATTTGAAACTACAGCACGTTAGATGTACCTTGCTTCAAGAGGAATAAAGAGGGTACGCCAAGCTGGAAACTTGATTTGCACCATCAGACCCTGCATTCTGACAGACTGCCCGGCTGCAACATCTGAGACTTCAGCACTTTCGATGTACCTTCTTTCAAGAGGATTCAATTCAATTCACTTTATTCGATTGCATTTTAAGGCAATCATAAAAGTACATTAAAAAGACAATTCATACAAAAGATATGATAGAAATATCATATACAAGGCCTATATACAATACAATTTCACAATGCAAGCAATCATAATATTGAGTTCCAAAATTAAAATATGATACTTTACCTGTGGCTATATACTTTTTTTAAAAGCATTCCTACTCTCCAAGCCCTGTGTATATCATCAGAAGCTGTAACAACAGAAAAGCTGGACGGCATTGTCTCAGCCCAAGCGCTTTTAGTATTGGGACAATCCAGACTTTCCTTAAATGGCTATAAAATTTACAGACAAGATCACATGAATTTTAGTTTGTTCTGAGTGATTATCACATGGGCACAGGCTTAGTTCTCGAGACCAGTCATTAACAATCGGGAAACTCACAAGCCTGTGAAAGATACTGCATCTAAAATGCATTAACAGAAACCTATCATAGCCACCAGGTACAAATAACAAGTAAGACTGAATACTAAAAGAAGTTAAAACCAGTTGATTATGCATGACCATGGGTTTTACGCTTTCTCCTGCTAGTCTTATAGAGTTTAAGTGATGGAGACCCTCTTTCTTTAACTCCTTTCTGCTAATAGATTGCATGGATTTAGGGTTAGTATAATATTCCAAATGTCCGATATCGGACATAAAATTTCTGATAAACCTCAACCATGGAATCACTAAGGCTTTTTTACATTGTTAGCTGTCTGTTAGGATATCCCGATTTACCTTAGTCTCAGGTTTTATCCATATCCGATGCCAAAGGAGAATAGGCTCCATCTTAATTAAGTCTGCGATATAGGGGAGCCCCAACTCAGATTGGCAGACATAGATAGATAAACTGCTGGGGGCTGCCAATATGTATCTCAGAAAGCTGTTTTCCACATTTTGTAGGGGTTCGGGTGTCCGCAAATCCCCATACACGTGCCCCATACATAGCTGCTGAGATGCATTTGGCTTTGTAAATGTGTATTAGTTCTGATGGACGTCTTCTCCCAAGCTTCCTTGCGAAGTTAGCGAGGGCTGTTATAGATCTAACAAAAGCAAGTTTCTTTGCTGCAATGGCTCGTGACCATGTGTCATCGCGATCAAAGTGTATGCCCAAGTAAGCAAAGCTAGTTGTAAGCTCTATTTTTTGGCCTTCCAAAAACATATCCCTACATTTAAGGCTCCCTGGCCCGCACCTCATTACATATGTTTTTGTGGTATTTACTTTAAGGTCCAGATAACCCATATATTTGGTAAAACTATTTAAAACCCGCTGTAAGCCCACTTGAGTGCGAGACATTAGAACCGCATCGTCAGCTTAGAGAAGAGCAAGAATAGGGCGTGCCGCTATTTGAGGAAAATCTTTATTATCCTTAATCAGTGCCTTGTACAGGCCATTTATATAAAGGTTCAAAAGAAAAGGAGCCAGGACGCACCCTTGCCTGACTCTAATAGGGAAAGGGGCGGTCCGATCACCTGCTACTCGGAAGCGCACTCGTCTCTTAGCTTCGCAATATAGGTGTTTAAGGAAATTAATGATTTGGGTGTCCATCCCTATCTGTTCAAGAATGACCCACAGCTCACTATGAGCCAGATGTAGGTAGCCCAATACCAGTCGGATACGGCCGAAAATACCGATTTTTGTCCGTTTCCGACCGGTATTGTGCTTTTGGGATGTAGGGGACTGAAAATCGTCCGAATCGGTAAAGTTACCGAATCGGTAAACATTCCGAATCGGTAAATTTACAGATTGGGTAATTTTACCGAATCGCAACAGTTTGCGATTCGGTAAATTTACCGAATCGGTG
Source organism: Lissotriton helveticus (assembly GCF_964261635.1). Lineage (NCBI taxonomy): Eukaryota > Metazoa > Chordata > Amphibia > Caudata > Salamandridae > Lissotriton > Lissotriton helveticus. The sequence goes on from NC_136067.1 coordinate 577,170,594, forward strand.
AATTTACCGAATCGGTAAATTTAACGACGATTGAAGGGTCTATCAGACAACGGAGCTGTCTGATTGGTCGACCGTATGCTTTGACCGAATTTTGTGGCAACAACACATTCCGTACAACATGAATACCTAGTGTACCCTTGGGTTTCACGTCATTGTCCTGATGAAGACCCCGGTGTAAGGTGTCAACTACGCCTACAGCTGTAGTATTGGGGTCGAAACGTCGACGGCTACTTGCTTCCACATCAGTTGACGTCACCCGATCTTGGATATTGAGTACCAGCGTCATATACATGATCATTTTTTGATTTTTGGAAATTAGTTATCCCAATTTTGTGGCTCAGGGATCTGAAGCCAATTCAATGTTGTATGTTAAACTTGATGGCATCTTAATTATTTACCTTTGCACATTCTTTTTCTTTTATCACTTTTTCACGTCACCTTCCTATCCTCTCCTTGGGGCACTAGGATGAATTTGTCGTTATTATTGTCTCCTAAATATAATGTTGGTTTAGCCCATTGCGAATAATTAGCAATGCGCTTTGATGAAATTTGTATTGTGAATAAAAGCGATTTGAATACATAACGGTTCACTGGGACCCCCCTTTTTATACTACATAGCACCCAGGTCCCTAGTGACTAATTTGGGTAAACCCCCTTTATATTTCCTGAAGGGGTCTTCTATAGCTGGGATTAATCGGTTTATAAGGGGGTTCATTAATCCTTTTGGGATAGAAATACTGGAGGCCCAATGATTGGACATCACCCATCCTGCCAAATCTCGGTACTCTACGCACAAAGTCCACCACCCAGGGGTCCCTAAAGTTGATGATGACACAATCGCCCTCTAGGTCTTTAGGGTTGCGCCCCACCCAGTTTACTCTTCTAACGCTTAAGATCTCTGTGTTGGAGGAGGGGGGAAGTGTTCTATTTTTATTCAACCAAAAGACAACTTTGTTTTTCAGGTCCCTAAATGATTCGATTTTAACCTCCCCAATAGGTGAGACACCCGTCAATATGATGGTGTAAGGGGTGGCCTCCGGGGGAAGGTCAATACTGGGGGGGCTCTGTTTAGGGAACTTCTTCCCCGATAGGTTAAGCTGACTAGCCCGCCCAGCCCTTGGTTGTGTACCTACAGATGGCTGAGGGTTGGACCTACTGCCTTCTGGGGCCCTCCTCTAACAGTAGCCACCAGGTTATTACTCGCGGGGGCTTTCTCCAACTGTATTCAACCTTGCTGTTTGTTCATTGGCTTGGCACTACTTTGGGGAACCGAATTATTAGTAATCACACCAGACCCCACTGCTTTAGCAGCGATGGTAGTAGCTTTGTGGTTATTCGGTGTGTTTACTAAATTATTAAGAGTGCTGGTGTTGGCAGCAACTAAATTCTCCAAGTTATCAAGTTTCTGGTTCGTTAGCCGAGCACGTTCCATTAGGGGTAACATGAGGGATTTAATTAGGAATTCCATCTTACCCAAAAGACCATCCTCCTTACATTTACAGGTTAGGCTTTGACCAGCAGTATCAGAAGGTACCAGTATGGGAGGCGGGGGACTAATTAGAACCTGAAGGGCCTGGGATGTGAGGTTTAGTTTGGGAATCTTAGAAGTGCCCCCTTTACCGGTTCCATCCCTCCTTTTCCCACACTTGGAATCTCGAGTTCCACCCTTATTTGGATTATTTGGTTCGGGACTTGAAGGAATCGAACATTCGCCACCTCTAAAATTGATGGTGCTGGAAGGCGTGCCACCATCGGTTGTAATTAATATTGAACAGTCAACCTCCTGACTTAATTCTACCAGCATAGAGTCTTGATGTAACTCCTGACTCATTATGGGGGCTTGAATAGCGGGAGATACCACTGAGCCAATATGTCCTAGGGACGATCGTTTTCCGGAAATAAGGTCCAGGGATAAACGCTTCTCAGCGAAGGCTATTTCCTTCTCCAAGACGCCTGTAGCCCGTTTGAAAAAAGCATCAAGGGTCCCAGAAACCATGCCACTTGGTGTCGACACTTGCACAGTTCTCTCTTTACCCGAACGTAAAGGCATGTTGGGAGTAACTCTGAACAATATTAATACTAACAAATTAGACGAACCACATAGAGTACAGAACAAAGTTTACGCACCAACAGCCGGAAGGAGGGCAGGTTAGAGGGATGGCCCGGCCTTAAACGTCCTTTGACGGCCTTAGACGGCCCGCCCTTTGCCCGGACTTAGCCCTGAGCTTCGTCCCGCGCGCGTCCCGCGATGCGCAGTAAGAACGTAATTTAAATACACAAAGGAGGGCGGAGCTTCCACGGGAAGAGGCACCAGCTGTGGATGGTACAAAGTATGCTGGTCCTCGCAGTCCCGGCGTCCCGCGCTGTGTCCTGTGATCAGGGTCCTTCACAGGCTGTGATTCCAGACAGCAAAGTCAGGGAAATTTGCACTCAATGTCCCGGCAAGGTAGGGAAACAAACGGTGTAGCAGAAACTGCTGCGAGCGGCATAACAATATCATTCATGGACTCCCTAGAATGGTATTGATAAATCCAGCGCTTTTCTATTGTTGAATTTATCCTAAAATGTGCAGACAAGAAGTTATAAAACGTTCTTGTCTGCAAGCCAAAATTCAGCCTTCCAGTGGTCTGTCCTGATTGGTCAGAGTTAAGTGGTTTAGCCAGGCTCCTTTGAGGTGATAGGTAGCCCCTGGTGTAAGAGAGCCATTCTGGGAGGTCAGGGTTCTGCTACATAGTAATGCTAGAGCAGGGGGAGGGGTGGCGAACAATCTTCAATAGAAGGAGGAGACCGGCATTAGAAGCCTGTTTCATTTACACCCCTCCTCTTTGAACCCAGCCATATAGCAGGATTATGGAAGGAATGAGAAGATAAAAGGGGGAGACTATGGAGATTAACCATCCTGGAGGTGTGTTTAGCCAGCTCTTCTCCCTCTACTGAAAAGTCTGACAAATTGAATTTTGGAGAAACATTGCTTCCTGTGAGACCATTGTGCCACAATTTAGAGGAAGTGGTCATGCTCTGGGGTGTTCCCCTGCACCTTATTGGACAGAAGTGCCCTCCTGCTTGACCCCAAGAACACTGAGTAGGTATCTGAAAAGGGCAATGCCTCTCAGATCTGCTGCTTGAAACTTAAGAAACAAGTAGGATCCATGCTGGAAGTTTGATTTGCACCAACCAGGCCCTGCACTCTGAAGACTGTGCCTGCTGCATTATTTGAAACTACAGCACGTTAGATGTACCTTGCTTCAAGAGGAATAAAGAGGGGACGCCAAGCTGGAAACTTGATTTGCACCATCAGACCCTGCATTCTGACAGACTGCCCGGCTGCAACATCTGAGACTTCAGCACTTTCGATGTACCTTCTTTCAAGAGGATTCAATTCAATTCACTTTATTCGATTGCATTTTAAGGCAATCATAAAAGTACATTAAAAAGACAATTCATACAAAAGATATGATAGAAATATCATATACAAGGCCTATATACAATACAATTTCACAATGCAAGCAATCATAATATTGAGTTCCAAAATTAAAATATGATACTTTACCTGTGGCTATATACTTTTTTTAAAAGCATTCCTACTCTCCAAGCCCTGTGTATATCATCAGAAGCTGTAACAACAGAAAAGCTGGACGGCATTGTCTCAGCCCAAGCGCTTTTAGTATTGGGACAATCCAGACTTTCCTTAAATGGCTATAAAATTTACAGACAAGATCACATGAATTGTAGTTTGTTCTGAGTGATTATCACATGGGCACAGGCTTAGTTCTCGAGACCAGTCATTAACAATCGGGAAACTCACAAGCCTGTGAAAGATACTGCATCTAAAATGCATTAACAGAAACCTATCATAGCCACCAGGTACAAATAACAAGTAAGACTGAATACTAAAAGAAGTTAAAACCAGTTGATTATGCATGACCATGGGTTTTACGCTTTCTCCTGCTAGTCTTATAGAGTTTAAGTGATGGAGACCCTCTTTCTTTAACTCCTTTCTGCTAATAGATTGCATGGATTTAGGGTTAGTATAATATTCCAAATGTCCGATATCGGACATAAAATTTCTGATAAACCTCAACCATGGAATCACTAAGGCTTTTTTACATTGTTAGCTGTCTGTTAGGATATCCCGATTTACCTTAGTCTCAGGTTTTATCCATATCCGATGCCAAAGGAGAATAGGCTCCATCTTAATTAAGTCTGCGATATAGGGGAGCCCCAACTCAGATTGGCAGACATAGATAGATAAACTGCTGGGGGCTGCCAATATGTATCTCAGAAAGCTGTTTTCCACATTTTGTAGGGGTTCGGGTGTCCGCAAATCCCCTTACACGTGCCCCATACATAGCTGCTGAGATGCATTTGGCTTTGTAAATGTGTATTAGTTCTGATGGACGTCTTCTCCCAAGCTTCCTTGCGAAGTTAGCGAGGGCTGTTATAGATCTAACAAAAGCAAGTTTCTTTGCTGCAATGGCTCGTGACCATGTGTCATCGCGATCAAAGTGTATGCCCAAGTAAGCAAAGCTAGTTGTAAGCTCTATTTTTTGGCCTTCCAAAAACATATCCCTACATTTAAGGCTCCCTGGCCCGCACCTCATTACATATGTTTTTGTGGTATTTACTTTAAGGTCCAGATAACCCATATATTTGGTAAAACTATTTAAAACCCGCTGTAAGCCCACTTGAGTGCGAGACATTAGAACCGCATCGTCAGCTTAGAGAAGAGCAAGAATAGGGCGTGCCGCTATTTGAGGAAAATCTTTATTATCCTTAATCAGTGCCTTGTACAGGCCATTTATATAAAGGTTCAAAAGAAAAGGAGCCAGGACGCACCCTTGCCTGACTCTAATAGGGAAAGGGGCGGTCCGATCACCTGCTACTCGGAAGCGCACTCGTCTCTTAGCTTCGCAATATAGGTGTTTAAGGAAATTAATGATTTGGGTGTCCATCCCTATCTGTTCAAGAATGACCCACAGCTCACTATGAGCCAGATGTAGGTAGCCCAATACCAGTCGGATACGGCCGAAAATACCGATTTTTGTCCGTTTCCGACCGGTATTGTGCTTTTGGGATGTAGGGGACTGAAAATCGTCCGAATCGGTAAAGTTACCGAATCGGTAAACATTCCGAATCGGTAAATTTACAGATTGGGTAATTTTACCGAATCGCAACAGTTTGCGATTCGGTAAATTTACCGAATCGGTGAATTTACCGAATCGGTAAATATACCGAATCGGTAAATAAGAAGTGGTAAAATTGAATATTGAGATGTAGGTAAGCTCTTAAATATCGAATTTGCTTGAAATTCGGTATTTAAGAGTCTGTATTTACCATGGATTGAAATCAGGTGGTAACCAGATGCAGCCTATAAAAAAGGACCCAAAATGCTATACTTTTTTCACAATGGCGGCATTCTATGTCATTGCGAGGCGGCTACGGCTACAGGAGGAAGGAGAGAGGGAATGGCAGAGACAGGAGCAGGTCTACAGACCGAGGTTCACCTTGTTCATGCTCACAGAGCCAGAGATTCTCCAGAGGTACAGGTTGGACCCAGACACCATCTTGGACCTCATCAGGGACCTCCACCCACTGTTGGAGCACACTACCCCAAGGGTGCATGCCATTCCACCCCACGTGCAGGTGCTGTGCAGCCTACACCTGCTTGCGTCTGGGGGTTACCAGAGTGTGGTTGCTGCGGTAGGTGGGGTGACCCAGAGCAGCCTGTCACGCTTTTTCAACAAATTCCTTGACGCCATGGTACAGAGGATGGACCAGTATATAACTTTCCCTGAAACCCATGCTGAACTGCTCCAAACAAAAACTGACTTTTATCTGATGGCGCATTTCCCCAATATCATTGGCTGCATTGATGGCACCCACAGGTGGAAACAGGCTGTAGTCACACCCATCTTAAAAAAGGCTACCCTGGATCCTCTTAAACCTGAGAACTACCGCCCCATTTCTCTGTTGCCTTGGGCCACTAAAGTTGCTGAGGCCCATGTGAATGGTATCCTGGCAGACCATTTTGCCAGAGCTAACATCTTAGACCCCACCCAAAATGGGTTTCGTGCGGGCCACAGCACGGAGACTGCCCTACTTTCCATGGTCGAACACCTGCGCTCCGTGCTGGATACTGGTCGGACTGCGGCTCTCCTGCTATTAGATCTGAGTGCCGCGTTCGACACGGTTTCGCACGGGATCTTACTTCAGCGACTCGAGGAAGTGGGAGTCAGGGGGTCTGCTCTGTGCTGGTTTCGGTCTTTCCTCACGGATAGATCGTTCCAGGTTGCTATTCCACCCGGCAAATCTAAATCATACCCGTTGACACTGGGGGTCCCACAGGGGTCATCACTGAGTCCCACTTTATTTAATCTGTACGTAAGACCGCTGGCTGCAGTTGTCAAGCGCTGGGGCCTGACAATGGTCTCGTATGCGGATGACACGCAGCTGGCGGTCACGTTGAGTGGGGACTCTGATGTGGAGGCCCTCAAGTTTCGCGACGGTGTACGGGCTGTGGCTAATTGGATGAATTTGAACTGTCTCCAATTGAATACTAAGAAGACAGAGGTAATGGTGGTGGGAAAGCAGGTGGGGCTGTGGAATGACAATTGGTGGCCTTCGGAACTGGGGCTGACCCCTTCTCCTGTAATGGAGATAAAAAACCTTGGGGTCTGGCTTGACCCGGCACTCAGTTTCACTTGCCATACCAAGAGGGTGGCAGCTTCTTGCTATGGCATAATCAGAGGTCTTAGGCCAATACTTAAATTTTTTGATGCTTCCACCAGACAGCTGGTGGTTCAGGCATCAGTGCTATCCCGGCTGGATTATGCCAGTTCGCTTTTGGCGGAGATCAATCAGGCCGAACTCTCTCGACTGCAGCGAGTGCAAAATGCTGCAGCCAGAGTGGTGGTAGGTTTGCCCAGGCGATGCCCGGTTTCTAAAACACTGCACTCGCTTCATTGGCTTCCTGTAAGCCAGAGGATTAAATTCAAGGTGCTCTGCTTGGCATTTAAAATCCTCAAAGGTACGTCTCCACAAATTCTGGCGAACCTCCTAACTCCTTATGTCCCTTCGCGTTCCTTGAGATCCTTGGGCCAGAACCTGACGGTGGTTCCACGCTTCAGGTTGAGTAGAACTGGCGGCCGCTCCTTTCGAGTGCTGGCCGCGAAGTGGTGGAACTCCCTTCCTACTGAGATCCGGGCAATAGATGATCTACTTCAGTTTAGGCGGGCCATTAAAACTTTTCTGTTTGTTTAACCCCCGATTGTTTCTTCTCTTTTATTGATGTTGTGTTGTGTTTACCTTCTCAGAGCGCCAGGACGCCCCTTCGCTGGGGCAGCTGTGCGCTGTACAAAAATAAATAACATAACATAACATAACATAACATTCCCATTTGTCCCCCTGCTGCCATCGAATATATATATAGGAATAGAAAGTCCACCCACACCATCAATGTGCAGGTGATCTGCAATGCCAAGTGCGCCATCACTGACCTTGTGGCAAAATTTCCTGGGAGTACCCACGACTCCTTCATATTTCAAAACAGCGGTATCTATGCACGGCTGACAGCAGGGGAATTTGGTGAAGGTTACCTGCTAGGTAAGACACAGTGTGCGACCCCATTAACACCTATTGCACAAAGAAGTACATGTATGCATGTGAGTAATGTACTCCCATTTCCTTTTAGGGAACAGTGCATATGCCCTCCGCTACTTCATCCTCACCCCCTACCTCAAGCCCTCAACACCCAGCCAAAGGAGATATACCAGGGCCCACAAGAGCACAAGAAATATTGTGGAGCGTACCTTTGGTATATGGAAGAGCAGGTTCAGGTGCCTGCATAAGAGTGAAGGTGCCCGGCAGTATACCCCCATCACCTGCTGTAAAATCATTGCTGCCTGTGCCATGTTGCACAACCTTGCCGTGAAGAAGGGCACAGAGGTGGAGTTGTGAGACTTTGAGGATCATGACGACGAGGTTGCTGTGCCAGAACCACAACCTGCTGGAGTGTCAACACCAAGTGATGGCAGATACAGACGTGAGGAGATAACACTCAACTATTTCTGAGTAAGTAATGAGACACATACAGCTTGTGTATGGGACCAACGTATTTTAATGGTGCCACAACGTTTAAGCACGTAAGTGCAACAAAAAAATAATATACACGTGGGGACTGTATGTCCCAGGTTACTTCACCCATGAACGGTAATGTCACTTGCGCCCGCGCTTCCCTGAGCCACTTGGATGTTGTTCGCTTTGTTCAGCGTGCCCTGCAGCCTCAGCTTGGCGCCTGGTACTCCTCCGTGTCTCCACATTAGAGCTTGCTATGCTGCTCCGGCTACTTGTGTCTTCACCCTCTGCCACGTCCTGCATATTTATGCCTCTCCTGCATAGCAGGGATGTGGCAGTGGCCAAGCAATTGATGGCCGTATTCTGGGCATGGGCATCCCTGGGCCATGTGTGTGACACACTGTCAAGTGCTGCATCCCTGCTGCAATGTCCCTATTTGTTTGGGCTACTCCTTTATTCGCCTCCACTATATCTCTCATGCCCTTCCCTATGTCTCCTATGTGCACATTCAGGGCTCTGATTTGGCGTTGGCAGGCTTGCATTGATTTGCCCTGCATCCTTTGAATAAGCACCATGCTCCCCTCCAGCCCACGGGACACAGTGCCCTCACCACGTCCACCTGCACTGCTGAGTCTGCCTTGTCTTCTGCGAGAAGGGCCCATCACATTTGTGGACTGCTGTGCTGTTGAACTCTCATCCACGGTGCCTTCAGCCTCCCCCTTACCCTCTGCTGCCTCCATTGATGATAGTGGGGCCACGACACGCCTCCTGGCTGGTGGGGTTACAGGAGAGGACTGGAGCAGAGATGGTGAAATTTCTAGTAAGAATTGCAAGTGAGGGGATTGTGAAAGCTGTGGGGAGTGCAGCAACTCTGAGGTCAGTACAGTGTCATCTTCCAGGGACATGCCAGTTGTGTCACCTTTGTCCTGCGAGACTTGCACTCGGCTTGGACCTGCGTCCTCACTCTCCTCCCTCTCTGGTGCATCCCTTCTGTGTCAGTGGTTCGACTGCGTGATTTGGCCCCTAGGTATAAATGAGCGTATATTAACTGAGTGCTACTGTGTCACGGTCACTACAATAAATGATTTACACATTTCACTTTCATTTATCTGCAATCATTTCACTAACTTGCTGATGTCTGCGCTGTTACACATGGTCTTACATTTGCTGACTACATTTCCCATAATGCATTGCTCCTGTATAGTGCTAGCAGTACTGGACTGGGGTTTGCTTGTCCACAAAGGGTAAAGGGAAGCAGGTTGGTATGGGGTGTCATGCTGCGCATGCGTCTTGCCTTTTTTTGTTGCACCTCTGGCTGAGCTGTCCACATCTCCCAGTCCGCAGACGCTGTCTGCCTCAATGGTTGAGGCCACCAACTCCTCCAGGTCAGTCAGGGGGGGGCTGTGTTCCTGCCTCCACCTGCTTGTGGATTTCAGCCATTTTCCTCTTGGTGAGGCTCCTGAGGTCATAGAACCTTTTTTTAAGATCCTCAGTGTTCCTGGTTGTGACTCCCACAGCATTCACTTTCTCAACAATTGCTAGCCAGATTTTTCTTTTGGCAGACTCGGCAGCAGTGAGGGATTGCCTGCCAAAAAGTTTGTTGTGCACCCTCACTACCTCCTCCACAAGTACCTGCAGCTCCATGCTACTGAACTTGATTTTCCTCTTCCTGTCTAGCTTTTGGTGCTGCTTGCCATTTTTCAGTTTGTAAAGTTACAAACAACTCTCCCTGCTGCTCTGTGACTCTGCTCAGCTCTGACTGCCTCTCCAGAACCTTCTAATTAGTTGCAGCTGCCTGGGTAGCCACTTCCTGGTAGGGAGGGGGAGTGTGTTTGCACCTGATTGGCTGCCTTCATTGGTTTCACTTTTGTGGGTTTTTTTCCGATTCGGTATTTACCGATTTCGGTATTTCCTATTCAATCCTATGGCCAAAAAGGCCCATAGGAATGAATGGGGAATACCGATTCTGTAAATACCGATTAGGTAAATACCGATTAGGTAAATACCGATTAGGTAAATACCGAGTCTCCGATACCAAATTTTACAGAATCGGTAAATATTACCGATTTTTTTCCTACATTCCATTTACCGATTCTGAAATACCGATTCGGTAAAATTCGGTATTTTAGAATCGGTAAATACTATTTACCTACATCTGGCCCTATGTCTCACTGAATCAAATGCGGCAGTAGGATCTACAAACGCCAGACACAGTCTACCTCTCTTCACCTGTGTATACTTCCCAACTAAAATGGCTAAGTTTACACTTTGCTCCACGGTCCCCAGCCCCTCGCGGAAGCTGTATTGGATATCGGACAGGATATTGTTCTCTTCTGCCCAATCTTGTAAACGTTCCAATATGATTTGGCCCACTACTTTAGTCATAGCATCTAGCAGGGAGATGGGTCTGTAACATTTTGGATCCTGACGGTCCCCCTTTTTGAAAATCGGAACAATGGTAGATTCAACCCATGTTGTGGGGAATGGGGCGAGGCACCTGGCCGTTAAGACTTGGATAATAATTGGCCCCCATAGATCGTTATTGGATTTCAAAAGGTCGATGGGAACCCCATTAGGTCTCGTGGCTTTCCCCCCCGCACTCGCAGCAAGCGCATGTGTCTTCTCTTCTAATGTGAACTGGAGATCAAAATACTCACTTTTTGGGTGACTGATGGTTACCCTCTGTGGATTTCCACTGGGGGTAGCTTGGTTGAAGGCTAAATTGTATACTCCCGAGAAGTGGTCAATCCACTGCCAGTCGGAGATAGTATCTTCTATTGATGGTCTTTTCTCAGTATTCAGGAAGGGTGCTTTTACTGCCCTTCAGAATGCCAGACTATCACCCCTTTTGGAGGCTTCATGAAGAGATTCCCACGCTTTGTTTCTTAAAGTAGTTTTTTTTTCCTTAATGGCTGCCCTATATTCCGCTCTTACAGTTCTGATTTTTGCAGCATTTTTGGGGAGCTTATGCAGTTCCTGTTTTAGTTTGGAATATGCCCGTGTGCACTTGAATTAAACCAGCCGGCAGGTTTTTTTCTATTCTTTGCCCTGACAGTTAGCAACTCTCTAACGGCCATTGTAATAGCCTGGAAGGAGAAAATAATACTAACGGGGGTAGCGGCCTCACTTTGACAGATATCAAATGCTGGTCAACACTTATCTGTCAATTTTTGGAAGAACTCTGCAGGGTTCACCATCAACCAGCGTAGACTGTAACCATTTCTTTTATCAGTAACAATATCAGATAGGGCCCGTTCGATTGCATCTTGCCTAGGCGATCCACTGCCAGGAATTTGAACTGAGAGGCAGAGTGGAAAACGTTCACTCAGTACAATCTCATCTACATAAAAAGATATTAGTCTCTGGGCATGGCTGTTAGATACCAGAATATAATTGATGGTCGAATGACAGCCCGTCCATTATAGGTACATGGCATAGGTACAATTGTATTAGTTAATTCATTGGCAAAACCCAAAGTCGTCCTAAAGATCAGGTTATTATACAAATCCCCCAGAACAGAGTGGCGAAAGTGAGTGTTACTGATGCCTTCTTCAAGTAAGACGCTGCAGGTTTTTCCATCCTTACTTTGACATAAACTACAATTGAAATCCCCTGCCATTATCACCATCATGTCTCTGTGAGTTTTACTCATCAGAACCTGCAGGATGTTGAGTAATTGAGTTAAAATACTAAGTACTTTATCTGGGGGAATATTATTGTAAAAATGTATCAATACAATCATACGGTTTGCCTTAACATGGATAAAAACGAATTGGTAGTAGGGTTCCTCACTCAACAGCTCTATCTTCTTCTCTTCTTCACTGCTAGCATATTGGATATGTAAATTCCAAGTCCCTCTTTTGCTCTACCGCTCCTGCCTTCTATGGCTGGGGTATGACATGTTTTAAAACCATTAATATGAATTACCTCCTTTGCCCATGTTTCTTGAAGACACAGGATAGTATGAGACCAGGAAGACGGTCACCCAGGCCCTCGTCACCAGCCGTCTGGACTACGGCAACTCCCTCTACGCCGGAACCACAGCCAAACTCCAGAAGAGACTCCAGCGGATCCAGAACACCTCAGCACGACTCATCCTGGACATCCCCCGCCGCAGCCACATCTCCGGACACCTGAGAGACCTGCACTGGCTCCCGGTCAACAAGAGAATCACCTTCCGGCTCCTCACCCACGCACACAAAGCCCTACACAACCAAGGCCCAGGATACCTCAACAGCCGCCTCAACTTCTACGCTCCCAAACGCCAGCTTCGATCGACCAGCCACGCCCTCGCCGCCGTCCCCCGCATCCGAAGAGCCACCACAGGAGGAAGGTCCTTCTCCTACCTAGCCGCCAAGACTTGGAACTCCCTTCCGACCCACCTCCGCCTGACCCAAGACCACCTCGCCTTCAGGAAGCAGCTCAAGACCTGGCTGTTCGAGCAGTAGCGGACCCCCTCCCCCCATCGCCTTGAGACCCTCCGGGTGAGTAGTGCGCTATATAAATGCTGTGATTGATTGATTGATTATGACTCGATACGAAATCCCCAAATAGGGGATTCGTCAATTTGGACAGTAACCCAGCAACATTCCAGGAAGCTATGTTACATAAGGTTCCCTCTGCTTCTGGGTTATTGATTGATGTACCTGCTAGACTGGTTGATCTACTTTCACGGATAGATTTTGAGCCTACTGAGTTAATGGCAACTATAGGATTGTTAAAAATCATCGAGATTTGACTTGTACTGGCTAATACCTGATTCTCCGTGATAGGAGGAGTTGGTTGAACTGGAGATGTCCTGTTTTTATTATTGTACCCCTTAGTACTACGATATCTGTTGGTACTATGGTATCTATTTGTACCCTCCTCCGCATATCAGGCAAATCCTAAAGAGGGGGCCAGTGAATCTTGATCTTCTAAGGAGCCAAAGATGGCATAACGGTTCCTCAATGGGATATTATGTCTAGGACACTCCCTTCTTATGGCCGATTCATCAACGGAGTAAAGTCTCAGGGGTCGAGGAGGTTGGTAAAAGTACCCCAGGGGAAGTATGTTTATTCTTTCGGAAGAAATAAACTGGTTCCCCGTCGTATCACGAATGGACTGAAGTAGTCTGGGAGATCTAAATGTTATGACCACACAGTCACTTGCTAGTTTTTTGGCCGACTTGCCCACTCATGGTATTCTACGCGCCATCTTGAACTCAGAGAAGAGAACGTTGGTCAGCTCAGTCCTAGCGGACAGCATGTAAAATGACTTGTTCCTTAGAGCTGACCAGTGCTCAGCGGTGTTGTGTGGAAGAGGCGGTACATTTGCCAGAACTACCGTATACCTGGTAGCTTCTGGAGGTAGGTGTAGATTACGATTTCTATCCCTATCCCAATGAAACCCTGAAGGTCACTGAGTGTATGTTCAGGTCTGTTTGTTCTTAGTCCATCTACAGTACCTCCTGAACATTCGGGGGTGTAGGGCCCATACTATTCCCCTGGTTTGAACCATCAGATTGTAATAATTGCCTTGGCTGATCTAGAGTGCTAGGTGGGGCTCTTACCGTTAGGGGTTGGGTCTGAACCTGTACCCCAGGCGTGTTAACATGTAGGCTGGATAATGCAGCTGCCGTTTCGATGGCTGCTAAGCTGTTCCCCCTGGTACCCCTACTGGGTGCGGCATTCCCCCCTCCGTCTATGATGTGACCTCCTAATGTAATTTTACTGGCAGACCCCTCAAATTTTATCAATCTGTCCTCAATTGAAGCTAGTTTGTGGGCCAAAGGATCCATTTATGCAGTTACAGGTGCCTCAAGCTTTTTCCAGAACACATCCTCCTGTGCGGGAGGTAGGGAACCGGCTAATGCAGGTGGCAAACGTGTTGAAAGGGACCCATTACTAGAACCTATATCAATATTTCGGGTTTTTGGTCTAGTGGGTTTTGGCGTATTTGATTTTTGACTATGTTGTTGTGTGCCCCTACCCATCCTCTTCTTAGAGGGTGGTTCCTCACTAATGTTATTGCGAGTGGCAGCTTTCTGACCCCTTGTTGTTATGGGTGAGCTCCTCTTTCAAGAGGAGTAAAGAGTGGGCTCCCTGCAAGCTACAGGTTAGAAGAGCTCACCCACGTCAACTCCACCAATGCTGTTATAATGTGGACTACCCCAGGTGGGTGGCGACGTTACCTTTGTGGCTGAAGCCCACGAAGCATTTAGGGCCAAGGTGTTCGATTAATGGGTTAAATTCCCAGCAGATTCAAACATACACTAAGGCTGCAGTTCCAAACAACTACATAGGTTATGAAGCTCAAGAAATACCAAATTGGTTTGAAGGTGTCCGACTACACATACACACACACACACACACCGTTAGACTCGGTCCCCTTAGCAATGACGAAGCAACATGGCCAATCTTAGCCAGTTACACACCTTACCCAAATATAGAAAATCTGACTGCTCCAGACCCACATATGCTATAATACAGATCTGGTTAAAACATACACATATTTAACACAATTGGCATGCCAACAATTACGATAAATCCTGCAAGGGCTGCTCAAGCTGCACATCCACTATTGAGTATGCCTTGAACTAGTCCAGTCACTATAAATGCAGTCATGGGTAAAATTCCCATCAAAGCAAAACCAAAGGGACCCATGTCTGGGCATACCCTGCCAACTTAGGGTGAACAAAGCAAAACCAAAGGGAATGATGGACGGTGTTTTGAACATTGCAAGCACCCATCCCCAGTCAACTGATCTGGGTTTAATCCATCATCATTCTTTAGCTCACTCCGCCACCACAGTTCAGACATGACCATATGAAAATCAGTCTGACCCTGTGCCTCATGGTAACAATCCAGCCCGAACTGCCAAGCCATGTGTTCCCTGGACTGGAAACAAGCATCCTGGGACCGGTTTCTGGTTAATCAGCCGCATCAGCCAGGCTAACTTGAATCCAGTGGCAAAGTGAGCAAGGGATCCACTTCTGGGCATACCCTGACAACTTAGGGCGGACAAAGCAAAACCAAAGGGGATGATGGACGGAATGTTGAACATTGCAAGCACACACCCCCAGTCAACTGTTCTGGGTTTAACCATCATCATTCTTTAGCTCACTCCACTACCCCAGTTCAGACATGACCATATGCAAATTAGTCTGACCCTGTGCCTCATGGGAACAGTCCAGCCCGAACTGCCAAGCCATGTCTTCCCTGGACCGGAAACCAGTATCCTGGGACCGGTTTCTGGCTAATCAGCCGTCATCAGCCAGGGTATCTTGAATCCAGTGGCAAAGTGAGCAAGGGACCCACGTCTGGGCATACCCTGCCAATTTAGGGCGAACAAAGCAAAACCAATGGGGATGATGCACGGAGTGTTGAACATTGCAAGCACCCACCTCAAGTCAACTGATCTGGGTTTAAGACAAGCGGAAATTCGTTTTGGATTGCACAAAAGCAAGCCAGCTTGAAGCAGTTTTTACCCATAAGGGACCTCAGGAAAAAAAAAACATTCTCACAGTGTGCTTGCCAATAAGTATGGCTCCCCGATGGAAGACTGCTCCACTTGGGGTACAGTCTTTGGTGCTGTACATACCAGAACTCAAGGTACACCCTCATTGGCTGTTTTGCCAGAAGTTCTTAAATAGATCCAAAAGCACGGGCAATCCCCTGCCCTGGATTTGGGGATGAAACAGATGTGCAACTTTGCCGCTGTATCTGCCATGGTAAGTAACATTACAAGGAAAACAGTAGGACTAGCTATGCACCAGAGGCTCACTAATTTGGCTCCGGGAGAAAAGGAGCACGAATTACCAAAAATTATTGAGGAAACCTATGCAGCAGTCTGTAGAGATAATTTGGAAGCCACACCTAGTACACCACAAATTAAGAGTAATTCTGAAAAGGACAACTTGAAGCAAGCACCTGAATCTTCTAAGAAGAAGTGGGATAATAAGAAAAATAAAGAAAAGACTAAGTTGCAGAGCGGATCTCCTCAACAGGAGTCCACTGAAAAGCGCTATAATCTGCGTAACCATGATAATATTGAAATGCCTGACCGGTATCAGGATATTGATACATGTTAATCTCGTTACTTCAGGAGTCTTCCGAAAATGGCTTGGAGAGAGGTGGACAATCAGAGCGCACATTAGAGGAGTATGTGAAACCGAAGAAGGACTTGCAACTCTCTTCTGATTTTTTAATAAAAAAGAAGATCAAACCTAAGCAGTCAAAGCTTCAATTCAAAAAGAAAAAGATGGCTGGCCTTGAAATCAAGCAATGCACGGATATGGAGGACACTGCTTCTGAGCGGGGAGTTGCCACTGACCATGCTGGACAGACCGGCAAAAGTCGCAATAGTTCGCGGGAACCTGATGGATTGTCTTGCGGTAGTAGAATTGAGTGACTATATAAAGTAGAAATACTGGATATGAGAGTGAGTGTCTCGCATTGATTATACAAAATGCAACTCCAAATTGAGGGGGACATACCACAATACATTAATGTTCCCTTTTGGAAGAACTTGTAATTCAACTATAACATTCTCTAGGCTGAAAGGGATAGACCAGCAGAATTTGTCATGGACTGCGTTAAGGGAGAAACGGTAATTTTTTTTATTTGGGAGTATAAAGCAAGATATTTTTGTACCAGAAGTATGGTACGGCACAATTTTAAAAGGGGAAAAATGTTTTTTTGTACCGCTTTTGGCCGCCATAAGCGTGGCAGGGTATGCTCAGACGTGAGTCCCTTCCTCACTTTGCCACTGGATTCAAGCAAGCCGGGCTGAAGACGGCTGGAATGCCAGAAACCGGTCCTCGGAAGCTAGTTTCCGGTCCAGGGAAGACATGGCTTGGCAGTTAGGGCTGGACTGTTCCCATGAGGCACATGGTCAGACTGATTTGCATATAGCCATGTCTGAACTGGGGTGGCAGAGTGGGCTAAAGAACGGTGATGGATTAAACCCAGATCTTTTGACTGGATGTGAGTGTTTGATTGATTCAGATGCTCCGTCCATCACCACCCCCTTTTGTACCGTAAACGTATTACTTAGCACCTATAATACCTGACTTCGAACAACAGCGTTCACAGTTCGATTCCCGACTCCAGCAGCATCTTAGCCCACCACTATCTCACTGTGGGTAACACCTTCCTTAATCTTCCCAACGCCCCCGAGCACCGGCACACATTTCCGGGGGTAGCTTTACGCTTTACAAATGCTGGAATTTTTTTTATTTAACAGCATAGTGATGACAAATATTAGCATGGTTTTTTTTCTTCTGTTGTGAACCATATTTTTTTTTATGTCTTCTATTTAGATGTTTTTAATCATGAGAATGCAAATGACACAGTTTACCGGGTAACACTTTTTAAACTCTCCAACGTATGTAGATATTAAGGACCTTATCCGTGTTACGATGGAAATCAAAACCTTTACAGCTTCACAGTTTGTAACTTTTCCCAACACATGCACAAGTTAAACAGTTAAAATTGGAGCACGTGTAAACTGTAAAAGGTGACATCTAAATGGGTGGAGGCGCATCTTCCTTCCATAGACTACTCAATAACCAAAAACTATATAAACCACACCCGTTGTGCGATTAGTTTTGTTTTTGCGAGTTATTTCTCTTTGCCCATTCTGTGATGCAGGTTCCCTTTTCTAGCATCGGATTCTTGTTTTGCGTCAACAAAACATATTCCGGAGTTGTAAGTTGTTTGATTATGGCATAGTAGATATTTATAATAGGCAGCTATTTGTCAATATTTAAACATTTATATATAGAAAAAAGTGTTATTCAATGTTTTTGCCTTTTTTTATGTAACGTCATCAGCTTTTTTTCAGAAACATACAGATTACAGCAAACATTGCTCTTTTTCTGGCTCCTTCGAGCTCATATACTGTGACTTTGTATATTATCATATTGACACTGTACTTGCCCTCAGAGGTGTTGGTGACCCGTCGGCGCAAACCCTAAACATTTACAATAAACGCCATCACCTTCCCACTCTGTTTTCCCCTGGGGATCATATACTGTCAATATGTATATTATAATAATAACAGTCATTGTGATCTCAAAGGAGTTCATGACCCGTCGCCGCAAAGAGTAAAGATATATAAGCAAATTCACCAGCTTCTGGTTTTTAGTCTGTTACCCCCCTTTTGACCATATACTGTGAATATGTATATTATAATTTTCACAGTATAATGATCTCAGAGGAGTTTATGACCTGTCGCCATGGAGATTAAACTTTTGGATGTACCAGAGAAAAGAAGCTCAGAAAATAATTACTGCTCGAAAGGATTTCGTTATGGATCTTCTGTTCTATAGATAACTTTATTTTACTTTTCTTTATTGTGTAACAATGGTGTCATTCGTTATATTGTAATAGACTGTCCTATTGTTACATAAGAGGAATTGGAGCTTTGTCGGCACCATCTGTAATACAGCTTATGAAACATTATAACATACTTGATCAGATATTTTTGCAGTGAGCATATTTTACGAAATTGCAGTATAAATAAATATAGCTCTCATACATGCTTTGCTACTTTAAATATTTGATAATCCCTACATTTCTGAATGTTACTTTCTAATTTCTATTCTTCTCAGTTGCGGTTTCTATTCACGTTCTCCCTAAAAAATATATAGGACCAGTACTGTATATTATAATAGTTCTATCCTATATATTCTTAAATGAGTATGTGATTTGTTAGCGGAACAGTGTGCAACTTCTAAGAACTATACCAGAACGTTCCCGGATTCTACAAAATACAAATTTAAAAAATGATAATGCATACATTTCTATCTAATATGAAGTCATTTGTGTTTAACTGTTTTTCACTTGTTCTTCTGACCTCAGATAATGTAGTGCGGGAGTGTTTGTTGTAGCACTTCTATTCTACTTTATCTAAAAGTAACTGATGCCCTCTTATATTATCAAGAATATGGGGCAACACTTTTACAAACTATAGCAGAAAAAAGGAGGGTGTCGCCACGCTTAACTGATATTTTATTAGATTTCATTTTTATTTGTCACCCCCTTGAGATATACAGTGTCAGTTTCCGAAGAAAGTTTATTTGTAATTGCTCAATAAAAACTGTTTCAAACCTAGCTTTAAATTTTTGTTGCGTAACCACACCTCCCCGTCAGAAAAGTAAACACCACATTAAAAGTGAATAGTGCTCCTGGGAAGTATCCCACCGCAAACTTGATAAAAAGAACACCGCAAGACACTGTTATTTTACCGCCATGATCAGTACACCCCAATGCAATGATATAAATGGCCCTTAAAATATATAAAAAACTATTTTTACCTTCACAATGCCTGTCCACCACCTTGTGACCACTGTACAGAGTTAATAGTGTTCCTACCCTCCCCTCTACTACTTTGTTTTCCTGTACTCCTTTGGAAGTGCGTCACAAAATGGCTGACAACAGTGAACCGTTCCCACCCAATAAGGAACAAACTTGTGCTCGGAACACTTTATCCAATAAAATGTCCATGTTGTTCCGCAGAGGAGGAGGGAATGGATGCCAACATTTCTACTTTTAATGCTTCACATCCAATGAACATTAAGCTTCGGAAGGTCCCGCTTGGAACACGTTACCCGATAAAATGTCCCTAATACTCTGCGGAGAGGGAAGGAATCGCTGACAACACTTCTACTTTCAATGGTTTACAGCCAATCAACATTAAGCTTGGGAAAGTTCTCCTTGGAACACGTCAGCCAATCAGATGTCCCTCCTACTCCGCGGAGCGGAAGTGAATGTCTGCCAAGACTTCTACTTTCAATAGTTCACAACCAATCAACATTAAGCTCTGGAAGATCCTCCTTAGAGCACGTCAGCCAATTAGATGTCCCTCCTACTCAGCGGAGGAGAAGGGAATACCTAGCAACACTTCTACTTTCAATAGTTCGCAACCAATCAACATTAAGCTCAGGAAGGTCCACCTTACAACATGTGAGCCAAATTAGATGTCCTTGCTACTCTGCGGAGGAGAAATGAATGACCGAAAACACTTCTAATTTCGATGGTTCGCACCCAATGAACATTAAGCATGTTGTTGGAACACCTCAGCCAATGAAACGTTAATTTTGTTCCGTGCACACATACAGAACACGCCCTCCCAGATATTAATACATTTCCTGTAACAAAGTGACACTATCTGTAACAAAAGTGAACACTGCATAACAAATAAACATTATTCCACATTATTTTAAAGAAATGCTGCAATAAGGTGCATTGTTGTTTTCCCGATATAATTTCCACAGCCTACTGAACCCCCCTCCCAACATGAGTGAAGCCCCGGGACCCCAGCGAGCCCCAGCTAATATTTTTTTAACAAATACCCCCGGGACTGATTTCCACAGCCTACTGAACCCCCCTCTCAACATAAGTGAAGCCCCGGGACTGCGGAGCGCCAGTGAGCCCCCGCTATTATTTTTTTAACAAATACCCCCGAGACTTAGCCCACCCAGGGGCCTCATTAAAATAAAATGCGGAAACCTGCGACCCCTGCGCCAATTGCACCAATTTGGTTTTTTAATGCTTTTTTTGGCCCAGGGGGTCCCTGAGCAGGACTAGGGGGTCAGGGTGTTTCTACCCTGCCCCCTTCTCTTGTTTTTATACCTTTGTTTCTCCATTTTTGGGTGACTCACTTCTACCGAGCCACAAGATGGCTGCCAACACTTCCTGGTTTGGAGTGCTGGCAGCCAATCACAGTGAAGCTCGCGCACGGGACTTAAGCTCCGCCCAGATATCAAAACTTTTATTTTTCTAATTTCTCAGCAACTACTGAACGGATTTACACCATACGCCCAATACGCAGGAGCTTACCTTGACGACATCGTCATTTATAGCAACGACTGGCAAGAGCACCTGTCCCACCTGAAACAAGTGATCACATCCCTGGGGAAATATGGGTTCACTATCAATCCTGCTAAAACCACACTAGCTGCCCAATCCGTACGATACCTGGGGTATCTGCTTGGGGAGGGCGTTATCAGACCTCAGGACAACAAAATAAAGGCCATCCAGGCCATCCCCTTCCCACAAACCAAGAAAGACCTCCGTGCCTTCCTCGGGCTGTTAGGGTACTATAGGAGGTTCATCCCCAACTTTTCACAAACCGCAGTCCCCTTGACTGACCTACTGAAGAAATGCACACGAACAGAGGCCGTGCTACAACACCCCACTCCCCAGATGTTGCAAGCCTTTCACGAACTCAAGCGATCCCTAGTTTCTGAGCCAGTCCTGATC
This sequence comes from Lissotriton helveticus, assembly GCF_964261635.1. Classification (NCBI taxonomy): domain Eukaryota; kingdom Metazoa; phylum Chordata; class Amphibia; order Caudata; family Salamandridae; genus Lissotriton; species Lissotriton helveticus. Next base: position 577,191,914 of record NC_136067.1, read on the forward strand.
AGCCCCGACTATACACAACCCTTTATCCTGCAAACTGACGCCTCGGACCAGGGATTGGGAGCCGTTCTATCCCAGAAAGATCAGACAGGGGTGGAGAGGCCTATCCTCTACCTCAGCAGAAAGCTCTTCCCTCGAGAAATGAATTATGCCGTAGTGGAAAAGGAGGCCCTGGCCATTAAGTGGGCAATAGAGAGTCTTCGATATTATCTGGAGGGGCGTGAGTTTATTCTATATACAGATCACGTGGATGGCACAAAACCGGGGCCACAATGACCGTGTGCTTCGGTGGTTCCTATCCTTGCAACCGTACAGATTCAAGACATTACACCGGAAAGGGGCAGAACAGGGCAATGCTGACTATCTTTCTCGATATCCCCCGCCTACCTCCCGCACAAGAAAGACAGCTAGGGAAAGGGGATGTGGAAAGGGAGCGCCTCTCACCTCGACAGGGCAGCGCCCGAGCAGGGATTCCATGACCGCTAACCCTCCTGCGTCCCTGACGACCAGGACTCCTCCTCTCTTTCTCTCCCTGCAGGAAACGGAACAACCAGCGGGGTCGCGCAACGAACCGGAAGTGAACTCCTGTGACCCCGAAGACCCCGCAAGTCCCGCCCCCATCATCAGCCCGAGACACAGAAAAGCCGGCGACGAAGAGTGGAGAGCGTTCCAGGCGGCGGACTCGTGGCAGGAGACAGCGTGCAGAGAACCGGAGAAGGAGAGCGGAAGGAGTGTGAGGAGCGACGACGAGGAAGAGGAGGACGTCTGGACCGAAGACTGGTGGAGTCCTCAGGAGGTTGCTGGAGAGCGGCCGCGACTCGCTGGAGAGTTGCGGCGGGGCACGTGAGTACACTGTTACCTTTTCTCCGTGCCTCTCTGTAGATAGATGTAAATATAGCTGTACCGAACGGAGTTACCACTGATAGATCACCAAAGCACTGTATATAATATTTAGTCGTGTCACATCACCTAACGCTTTGTACCATAGTCCCTGCACTCCTCCCTCACCTCGGCACCCTCTCCCCATTCCCCTATCTCTTCCCTCCCCCTCCTCTGAATCCTCCCTTACCGTCCCCTTCCTCACGTTTTCTTTTGTCCACTCACAACCCGGGTGTTGGCGAGAGTACTCCGACGGTCCAACCGAAAGGACTAACCGCCCTGTTTCTCTCTCTATTCCCTCCGAGGCGAAACCGGATCCCGTCTGACGATCAGAAGACCCCCCCCCCCCGAAGACCTCTTCCCTCGGAAGGCCGCCCAGCCGTGAGACCCTTCGTCCAACTGACGCTCGGGAAGGACTTTGACAGCATCCGGACTCACACCCTCTTCACTACCCTGATACCGAACAATAATAAAACAGCTACAATAGCGAAATACATACGGCCTCCACGCCTGTTATTCCGGTCCGCACCAACCCCTAGTCCACAGTAATATATATATTTATATATTTATATATCTCGAGCACTCCACTGCCGCTGGCTCTTCAATTTTGGAAGAATGGACCACAACTATGGTGCATAAAATCAAATTTATTCACCCCAAGGTTTATCAGCCATTACGCGTTTCGGCTCCGGAGAGCCTTGATCACATGACACGCATAGAAGTCAGCTGACAATTTCTATACCATTTTTTTTAGACTTTTTTTGTTAACTGTGTTAAAGTGATACTGCAAAGAATTTATGTTTACAACCAGTCAAGCAGCAATCATAAAGTGTTGTAGTTGTTACTGTTTAACACTCATATGCCATTTTGATTTTTGTTCGTTTTCAACCAGCATCATCATTGTATTATGGTTTAAATACCAAAACAACAGTTCAAACTTATTAGATTATCAACGTACCACCAGTAATGGAGTCAATGTTAACAGTCACTCAACCTTATGTGCAAATTTAAGCACATTAAGTTACATATAATACATTTATAAATAGATTTTTAAATACCATAAAATCTATAAAGAAAGGTGTGGATTTACATTCATGGTTTAAATACCAATTCCCTACCTCAAATGACATATCTTGTTTAACTATAGTTACATCATACAGACATACAGTGCATAAATAAATAAATAGACATAGATTTCATAATAAAAATCTTAATCTAAACATTTTTATAAAATCATATTGTAGGTTTTTGAGTAATGTCATACTACTGTGCAATTTTATAGTGATATGTTTGTAGCTCAGTCCATGAAGTTGATGCCTGATAATGAGCTTATTCCCAAATGGTATTTTGTGGCCATGTGAATTTCCTTGACTGGTTAAACAATGTGTGCAAAAAATAGAATTTCGTTTTAAAGTGCTGGTGCAAACCTCAATCCCTGTTTTGAGAAAAAAAACTTCAAAAATTACTTAAAAAACTAACTAAAGAAATGGTGAGTTAAAAACCAAGATAACATCCTTTATCATGTTCTGACTTCTGTGGACCATTAGGTTGAATTTTGCTGCATAATTTTGTTTTCTGTTCTTTGATATTTTTCATTTTTTGCAAAGCTTTAGTGAAAAAGAGATTCTTATTGTATCCGTATTGGAATACGAGCCTTTAGTTTTATGCAATTCAATCATTGTTAGAGACAAGTGTACAGATCTTCTGTTATATTCAAACCCATAGGGCTCTTAGAGTCAAGCTCCGTGTTTCTAGTTTGCGTAGGGTTCTATCCTTCTCACCTCCCCTTCTATTAAAAGGTACACCATCAATTATATAATATTTCAGATGTTTGAGGTCTGACCTATGGTGTTACTTAAAATGGCGGGTGACTGGACATGTATATACATATATATATATATATTTATATATATATATATTTATATATATATATATATATATCTATATATATATCTATATATATAGATATATATATATATATCAAAACTAGCAGGAACCCACACGGAAGGTAAGTGGCGCTCAGTTATAACTTTAATGTCAGCTTGCCAGCAGGAAACACTTCAGGAAACCAACATTCATTTACGTGCCATTTCGTGCCAGACGCGTTTCAGGAATTAGTCCTTTAATCAGTGGCATTCTGGAAAGTGCTTTTGACCGCACACACTGTTCAAATTTATCGCACCTGTCCCGATGGGCGTGGCCTTACGGCATTCTGGGCGATGTAGTGCGCGCCGTTGCTGCCTCAGTGGGTGCGTTTCCCAAAGTCAATAATGTCCTTAAATCTTTATGCACTTGGTTCTAGAAGGTACTTGCCCCACTTTGTAGCTGACAAGGAGCTTCAAACAGGCTCCTTCCTGCAAAGGTACCAGCTTGAATCTGTCCCGTCGAATGTAGCAACTGGTGCTGCCACCACGGACCTGCTCTTGAAGCGGTGGATTCCAGTCCACGACCGGGTTAGGGCCGTTAACAAATCCAAACTAGCAGGAACCCACTTTGGAATTAAGCCACATGGAAGGTAAGTGGAGCTCTGTTATAACTTTAATGTCAGCTTGCCAGCAGGAAACACTTCAGGAAACCAACATTCATTTACGTGCCATATATAATATAATAATGTGGACAAGTGTGAGTCATGCGAGAAAATGCACCATAAAAGCAGAACAAAAACACAAGGAAAAAAAAAGAAACTGCGTAGCACCATGGATGCACCCAGACCGAGTGCAGAGGACAACGCGAACCCCACAAGCCCCACAGACCACCGGCAAGGAACCTCGGGGTCAGGGAAGGCCAAGGAGAAGAGGTAGAGGAAGACAAGTTTCAGTCCACATGAAAACTGGATCAGTGTCACAGAGTTTACAGAACACTACCAACAACTGTTCGCCACCCCCACTGTGTCATTGGCAACACAAACGGAAATATGGTGGCCACAGTCATCAGTGTGGAGACGGTGCAAGGAGTTGGCAGTCTGGACACAGCTCTATATGACCTGACACAACATCAATAGGGTGAGTAACGACCAGGGACTGAGGGAACGGGGGAGATGGACACAATGGTACACATGCACATTCATGTGTAGCACACTCCACACCCACAATGACCCTGGACCATGTACATGATCCCTGTGGCACACTGCAGCACACATACAAACACCAAGTAGGCCCCCGTTAACCATGTGCCCAAAGGGGTCCCACCCCACACATCAACAATCTCACAACCAACACATGCACAAGAGCGAAGCACAGGAAAGATGCGTATGTGTGAGCCACACTGACAATGCAAGTGACACTACATGACAATCAGCATGGCTGCAGTATAATCATCATGACATTGGGAACGCCATGACACTGAGGTGGCTGAGTGTGGACAGTATCCGGAAAGGAGCAGGTCACACTCTGACACTCTGACACATCCACTTGCACAAACAAGCCCTAACGTCAACAACACATCTGCCGACAAACAATGCACAAGAGCACAAAAACCGTCCAAGAGCACAAATGGCCCAATTCTCCAACATCTCAGCACCGTAAAAGCACAAAAGTCAAAGGGATAAGGTGCAGGAAAATCACTTCTGCATGGTTGACTCCCCTACAATGCAGCACGCACACATAGCAATAACAGCACATTCACATTGACGACAATATTGTACAAAGTGCAACACTTACACCACAGGACAGAGGACACAACTGGTGCCGCTAGTGCGTAGAAACTGGCCAGTCACATCTGGCATTGCATGAAACTGTGATATGATAGTTTATGTGTACAACCGCACATCTGTGATGTAGTCCAAATGTCCACTGTCCCGCATCAAATAGTCTGCTCTTCCCTCCGAATACACCGCTCTGATGCGACCATGTACCTTCTGTAGCCATGTTCCTCCTGGAACCTGGATGGCTTCCTCATAGTACCAAATCAGGACTGGGGAGAGATCCACCTCTCTCTCTGCACTCTCGCCTGGTCCCCTCGGCTGAGATTCAGCATCCGGTATCGGGATGGGAAGACTGGCCAGCTGATCCGTGTTTTCGCTTGTGCAGTCGGCTTTCACGCTGACTTCCTCCTCTGGCCTCGTTATGGCTCTAGAGGTATGTCTGTCCCCTCCAATAGGATTCCAAGTTCCGGGTTGGTGGGCGGAGTAAGAGTCCTGTACGTCCAGGTCCTTAAAGGCCCACAGCTCCTTCGAAGCCGAAGTGGACTGAAAAGAAAGGAGGGGTGAGAGGTAACATAGGAACATGTCGGGGTCCTCCACCCCCGGCAGGTCAACATCTGGGACATCATGACAGACACAATGCTAGACAATTTCTTCACATGAGCACGCTCAGCTCTGGTGCCCCAACTTCAGTGCACTGCAACTCACAGACCCTTATGTTTGCATATTGGGTGACCTCTGTACTTGCTCCGGATACCACCATAATGCCTCGCAGCTGTTTCTGTTATGCTGGTGTTTACTGTTTCCGATTTTAATTGTGATCACTGTTTAAGTTGTTGCCTGCACCAACCACTCCCTAAGGGCTGGCTTACACTCACCCCACACACCAATCCAGCACAGGCGTCACTGTACATGTGACCCTGGCAATAAAGGTGCCAAGCGCACATATCCGTAGCCAGTTCCACGAACTAGCTGAGTGTGGTCATGATGTATGCACGTGGGCCCCAGGCCCTACAACATTGCATTGTGCTGTGTACTTTGGACGCTAACATGTCATCGCAGACAGCAGGTAAGACCTTGGACATGTAGCTTTGTCATCCCCCACTCAGTACGTAAGAGGAGTGGACTGGGCCGGCGTAAGCAAGTCCAGCGTGGGGGTGTGTGTGAATGATTATCCTGAGGCTGTGGGCGTGATTCAGTACTGGAAATGTGCAACTGCATGTGTCTCTGTCGCAGTGTGGGTCTCTGTTGGGTAGTGTAAGTGGTCCCTGATGGGATTTAGACTACAACATATGTGATCTAGTTCGGGTTCCATGAGGTCGAACCCCACCCGCACCTGTTCGGCCACCTCCTTCGGGCAGTCTGACACCTGGCCTTGAAATGAGATGTGTGCTTCGGTGGGGTGCTGGGAGCCAGGCGGGTGTTGGGTGCTTCTAGATGTGTGGTCTGTGCAGGGGTGGGATCTCCTCGATACGGCTGGGCTGCCCTGCTCCAGGAGGTGGATTGCCTAAGATGTCCATGAATGGTTGTAGGGCGTCAGTGTCGAAGGTAGGATGGTATTCTTCCGCGTCACCGAGTTGTCTGGTCTGCTCTGCTGGAGGTGTTGTTTATTCCTCTTCAATGTGAAGGGGCGATCCATTTTGACATTGTGTCGACATGTATGTTGACGCATTGTTCATTTTTACCATCAGACTGTATGACAATGTAAATTGTGACTGTTTGGGAGGAGCAGACTATTTGATGCGGGACAGTGGACATTTGGACTACATCACAGATGTGCGGTTGTACACATACACTATCATCTCACAGTTTCTTGCAATGCAGTGTCATTGGCGTGCACAATGTCATGATGATTATACTGCAGCCATGCTGATTGTCATGTAGTGTCACTTGCATTGTCAGTGTGGCTCACACATATGCATCTTTCCTGTGTTTCGGATGTGTGCATGTGTTAGTTGTGAGATTGTTGATGTGTGGGGTGGGACCCCTTTGGGCACATGGTTAACGGGGGCCTACTTGGTGTTTGTATGTGTACTGCAGTGTGCCATGGGGATCATGGACATGGTCCAGGGTCATTGTGGGTGTGCAGTGTGTTACACATGATTGTGCATGTGTGCCATTTGAAGGACTGGGCTATTTAAGGCCCAGCGGTGCCAGGGGACAACACCTAGAACCTTCGTGGGATACCTGTTCTGGCGCACTAAATACAGAGACACGGGACACTTCCTTCGGCGTCAAAGATCAGCGTTTATTACTGCAGGGAGGCAAAAGTCACAAGAAGTACAACGGAGTGTAGGTTCTGAGAGTCTGCTCTCTTTGCATATGTGAGTCGCTCTCTTTTATACAGGATTTTGTCATTGCACAGTATGTAAGCAAAAGGTTACAACTCATTTCACACAGTAAAATTCAAAGGATCGCTTTCATGTATTCAGAGCACCGGAACATAATTACATTAACATCACCGGTTCCAACTGTAAAAGCACATCTTCCCACCACTAGGTACATTCCACTTGAGTTGTAAATAAACAAGAGAAAGAGACAAGAACAGCTGCAAGGAAGTCAGACAACAGGGAAGAGGGAGTGTGAGGATAATATTGGATGCGTAATCGTAGCCTAAAAGGACTTGATCCCAGCACGTGCGAGGCTGAAACAATAGACCGGCACGGCAGGATCACCTCCGAGCGGAGGCAACTGCTTTAGCAGTGTCCTCCCCCTACTCATAAAAGACGCATGAAAAGGCATATGCTTCTTCCGTGAAGCTTGGGAACAAAAGGGTCACGATGCGGACAGTTGCCTGTTCGCTGACTACGTGAGGGCAAGAAACAAAATGGATGCCGTATCTAAAATGGAACCCGAGCGTCCATTGAAGAAACCTGTAAATGTGAGGAACTCTTCTGAGTAGTATGGCGAAAACGCGTACACTTACACAACTCGTCATTTACGGTTCATTGATACCACATTCGTCCATATTTGGCGGTGCCCAAAACGTCGTAACGATTTTTACGGAACCTCAGACGCTCCTTTTGCCCTCATGTAGGCAAGAACTAGTCGAAGTCGGAGTCGATCTCGATACTCATCAGATCATTCAGATGTTGTTGGAACATAATTCTATCCATCAATACCTCCTTGGAAACAGGTGGCCTTCTTATACACGTTGTAGCACAAAGGCCACATAAGGCAGGACCACACTGTACACAAAGACAACACGTGAACAGAAATGTCACGACAACCCCTATGATCATCAGAATCTTCCAACCCCAAGTCGACATTAGACCCCAAAACCATCCTAGAAGCGTCCAATCTCCCTCTTCCTCGTGTATGGACTCCGAGATTTTGTGCAACTTGGAGATGGCTTGATAAACCGTTGGAGCGTTATCAGGTATGAATATGCAGCAGCTCGAATGGATGACCTTACACACACCACCTCTATCCGCTAGAACAACGTCTAGAACCATACGGTTCTGTAACGTCATAAGCCTATCCGCTTGAAGCTCTGCTGTCAGATTACCAAGGGCGCTTGCAGTTATGTTAGCAGTTGACTCTACTACACGAGTTAACTGTCTCAGATTTCTGCTATTGACCATGGGGCCCCAAAACGGTAGGAAACCCTTGAAGAAGTCTCCTGCTTCTTGACCGGAAGTATCCTCTTTACTAATGACACCTCTCACAACTCTGGTTTTGTGATAGTCGGCAGCAACAGTGAAAGTCGGGGGCAAGAGATTTGCAATATAGCAGGTACCTGAGAAGTCATGTGGTAACCACGTATATGCTCGGTCATAACATACAAAATAGGTACCCTTGGCAGTCAGAAAGACAGGGGAAGAGAGCATCGGTAGAACGTAAGTATCCACACAAGCACTCTTCCCAAGCTGGGCTCTTGGATTTCGGCTACGACCTTGCAGACAAAAGTGGCCTAGGTGAGGTACAATCCAGATTGGAGATGAGCTTTTAAGCTGCCTATCACCCACTGATATACTATACTCAGCCTCACTAAGGTACTTATAGGTTTGCACCTCCTCTCCTGGGATAAGTGACGTATCGAAGATATCTCTATCTAGATCGGCAATAGCTATCATTAGAGACTTGTGATACGGGCCAGGACCAAAGTTTGCTGAGCGTGGCTCTCGATGGGGGTAGGAATCTAGTGCACTACGGAACATGGTTTGGAATGCCCGAACCGACCCTTGGGGGCTGTACGGAAGGACCAAATATGGGATACCCCTGTCCATGGTATGTAGTATTTACCACCAACTGATGCTGATGCAAAAGTTGCACAAAGGAATTGTTTCTAAATTCCGCACGTCTGACTTGTTCATGTTGAGGCAGTAGGTGAAAAGAATGTGGAGAAACAGTAGGGACGAAATTTAGATCATGAGAAGGAGAGGTGGGTAAGGCAGAAGGCAGCAATGATAGAAAACCAAAATATACTCCACCCACCAGCAGCATAGAAACAGTTAGGAACAACATGAAAACCTGTAATAAAAAACACTTTGTTCGAAATGTGCTGTACAATTTAGATCTTTGCACCGTCTTTTCCTCTATCTTCGTCAGCTTGGAGAACTCCATCCTCTAACAACCGTCCGCAACGTTCTTGACGCACTTCGTTCTGGGTAGCGATTATCAATTCCCAGGGGTTCCCGGAAATCGACAAAAGAAATTGGCCTAATGTCAATAGCTGCTAAACAGAAGGAAGTGCCCGTGCGGCCCTACGGCCAACCCAGATGGCAGGTTTTAATCAGTTAAATAATCAATTTCATATACGTCTCCTAGCTGTTTTGGGAAAGAAATACATACATAATAAAATGTCCACAATGGTCAAGGCAGAATGTGAGGGGGTATTTTGAAATCAAAATGATAACAATTTATTCAACCTTATTGCGTGTACGAAGAAAGTATCGGTTTCTTCCGGGTCGAGTCTGATCTTCAAACAGTGGATTGGATGGCGAAAGAGTGTTCGATTGTCCAGGCAATTGTTCAGTACTTGTATTCCCCAACGTTGAAGGAAGGGAAATTGTTTGAGAGGAATCAACAGGGGTGTCAGATAACACTGAAGTGTTCCCTATAGTCTGAGCTTCGCTAAATGGGACAAAGCGCTGGGGAACGTCAGTTTCAGACGAGGAAAAACCTTTACGTATCCATGTGTCTGCCGGCAGAGGAAGCGGAACCTTCTTGGTGTGGGTGGCATGTACCCAGTGTTTCCGTCCCTCCAGTCGAACTGCCGTCCTCGTTGCAAGTAGCACCTGGAAGGGTCCCACAAATCTCGGCTCAAGATGGCGTTTTCGTCCGAAATTTCTGGTGAGGACCCAGTCCCCTGGTTGCAGCCGATGACCAGGACCCTCTGTTTGTGACGGCAGAGCCTCAAAGACCTGTTGATGAATCAAACTCAATTTAGCAGTCAGATCATATAGATAATCAATTAACATTGGATATTCAAGTCTGTTCAATTCTTTAGGTATCGGAACCCCCAAATGTTCGCAGGGCGGCCGAACACAATCTCATATGGGCTAAGCCCTACTCGAGAGTGTACAGTAGCCCTGGTCGATAAGAGAGCTAGAGGCAAAGCGTCAGGCCATGATAAACCAGTTGTTGCCTGAATTTTAGCAAGTTTTAGTTTCAGGGTGCCATTGTATCCTTCCACCAAACCCGCTGACTGAGGATGATTAGCACTATGAAATTTCTGGGATATTCCTAAACCACGACACACACTCTTCATCACGCTTCCCACGAACTCACTTCCGTTGTCCGACCATACAATCCGAGGCATGCCGTACCTGGGGAAATACTCTTTGAGCAGAATTTTAGCTGTGGATAGGGCAGTATTATCCTTAAGAGGGTAAGCCTCAATCCATCTGGAGAACACACAAACCACAACCAGCACATACTTTAAATTATTGCATCTCTCCATGTGGATGAAGTCCAATTGGATAACTTCGAAAGGACATGTAGGAGGGGCAAAATGACCAGGTGGAGTGTGGGTGCCCTTACCGGGATTATGCATCAAACATACCATGCAATTCTTAACCACTCTCTCTGCACATTTAGTAATCCCATCATTCTTCCATACAGGAGACAACAACTTGCATATGCCCTTCGAGCTAATATGTGCTGTGCCATGGGCCATTGTAACAACAGCAAGCACATATGCATCCGGTAACATCCATCTCTGTTTCTCTGACAAATCAACCCAACATCCATCCTCATCTAATTTTCCCGTGCTTTCTTTCCACTTAGTCTTCTCCATTTCAGTGGCCTCATTCTGTATTTCCTTCACACTCTCCACTGTGTCCTCCCACATACTAGTTTCCGCAGGCCATCTCACTGAACTTGTAACATACATTCGATTTGTCAGATCTTTCGCTGTCTCCTTAGCAGTCTCATCTGCAAACGCATTACCACGACCAACATCATCTGTCACTTTTCGATGCGCACTACATTTAATTATGGCCACCTGTTTAGGCAATGTGAGTGCATCTAAAAGGTCATTCACAAGCTGTCCATGCTGAATCTTTGTGCCATGCGACGTTAAGAATCCTCTTTCTTTCCACAATCGCCCAAAACTATGTGCCACACCAAAAGCATACTGGCTGTCTGTGAACACATTCACCCGCTTTCCTCTGGACAACACACATGCTCTCGTCAAGGCGACCAACTCAGCTGCCTGAGCCGAGTTCTGATTTAATCTCGTAGATTCCACAACCGTTCTCAACGTCACTACAGCATACGCAGTCGTCACATCACCATTCGGTAACTTAAAACAGGAACCATCAACATACAAAGTACCATCGGGATCTACCAATGGAATATCCTTTAGGTCAATACGACCCTTCGTCTCTTTTTCGGTTCTTAGATAACAGTCATGTGGTGCTACATCACTTGACTCCGTATTGATCGGCAATAATGTTGCTGGGTTCAACACATTACACCGTTTTATCCGTATGTGACTAGCCAGTAACGTCAGCTCATACCCAGACAACCTTGCGCTCGTCAAATGTTGAGTTTTCGTTCGGTTCAAGAGAGTGTCGACTGCATGCGGAACCATCACCGTGAGCATATTATCCATGACCAGACCCGCGGACTGTCGAATGGACGCCGCAGCTGCCGCTGTTGCCCTTAAACAACTCGGCAAGGCTCTAGCTACTGGGTCTAAAGTCGAAGAAAAATAGGCGCATGGACGCTGTTTGTCGCCAAAGTGTTGCGTCAGAACACTCAACGCACAACCATCCCTCTCGTGAACGTACAGTGTAAACGGCTTACTGTAATCAGGAGTACCTAACACAGGAGCCGAACACAACGCATCACGTAGTTCTTAAAAACTTTTTTGACACTCTTCAGTCCATGGCAAAGGAGTCGGAACATCCTTGCACGTGAGAGCTAACAATGGTTTCGCCAATAGTGAAAAATTTGGGATCCATTGTCTGCAGTATGACGTGATACCTAGAAAGGCACGTACGTCTCTCTGAGTTTTTGGCACAGTCATTCGGGTAATCGCTGCAATTCTCTCTGGGGTCAACCTTCTCCCTTCTTTTGACAATAAGTGACCTAAGTAGGTTACTTCTTGGCAACAATATTGCAGCTTGGAAGGTGACACCTTGTGATGTAAGTCACATAAATGCCGCAACAATGATACTGTAGCAGTTCTACAAATATCTTCGGTATCAGCGGCGACCAACAGGTCGTCAACGTACTGAATCAAGGCTGCGCCTGCCGGTAATATAAATGAATCAAGTTGACTTTTAAGGGCTTGACTGTAGATCGACGGACTCTCACAATAGCCCTGTGGTGCGCGTTTCAGTCTAAAACTGCGACCACCTAATGAGAATCCGAATAGATCTCTGCTTTCCTCAGCAATCGGGATACTAAAGAAGGCATTCTTTAGGTCGATCACCGTGAACCAGGAGGCAGACACTGGAATCAGGGTCAACAAAGTCGTGATATCAGGGACCACGGGGTACTGTGGGATCACGATTTTATTCACTTCTCTTAAATCGATTATGAAACGATACACAGGAAGTTTAGATGGATCAGTGCGTTTTGGTAGTACAGGACTATTACACACATTTCCTCGAGTTTCTTCAACGACATCCTTTTTGATCAGGTCGTGTACAATCGTTAGTAGCGCCCGTTCTCCCTCAATGGAGATACGATACTGTGGTATACGTGGCAATCGCACATTTGGTTTCAGCTTGATCACATAAGGTGGGATGTCCGAGAGACCCACGTCATTGGGACCTGTGGCCCATAGAGACGCAGGAAGGGAGCTCAATTCCGGCGGGAATTTATCGATCGACAAGTACATGGGAGAGATTGCTCTCCGACCAAATGTAAGCTCCACTCCTTCAGGAGAGCAATACAAAGTTGCATATAACCGTTTTAACAAATCCAAGCCCAGAAGATTCTCGCCACAACCAGTAGATAGAATTAATGGAGCCTCCAACTCACGAGGGCGAATCGTAAGGGGCAAAGGGCTAGAGACAGGCTTGCTAACCGGGGCGCCAGAGAATCCAACGGAAACATTTGTTAAGCCGGACAAAGGTGCGCCAGGGAGTTTCGAATGCATGATGGAACTTTTCGTCGCACCAGTGTCTAACAGAAAAGGCTCAACTACGCCAGATGTAGCAACTGCGACGTAAGGCCCACTCTGATCAACCGGAACTGATACTACTCCCTCTCTCTGTCGGTGGCTGTCCTAGTAACGATCGTTTACAACAGTCTCATGTTCAACGTAATAGTCGTCCGCGTAATACTGCGCTGATTTATCGGACCGTACATTTCTCTGGTCAAAACAATTATTCGCGTCCGAGGACGTATTAGGGCGCTCAGTCTGATTTTGAAGGGCACCGCGACCTCTACCTCGAGATGCTTGTTGAGGACCACCACGACCCCCTCGTGCCGATACACCATTAAGGCGGTCACGCAAAGCGGGACAATCATATTTTATATGTCCCTCTCTTCTACAATATGCACACTGGTTATACCCAAGCATAGATCTAAAGTCAGAGGAGTCAGGACGTGACTGTATTCTGGAGGATTGCGATTGTGGTCTATATTGCTGTTGCAAATCAGTGTGATTTGAACGCGGAGGATGCGCTTGCTGCAACAAAACCTTCGTTTTGAGCTCCTTCGTTTTCTTATCTACACGATCACTTTCTTCTTTTTCCCTATTCTCATAATATTGAGCCGTTGCTAATATCTGTGCAGTGGTTGAAACAGCCCATGCACTTTCTGAATTTTTCAATTTGTTGCATAGTTCTGGCAACAAATTCAACACAAATTTATCAACAAACAACCGTTGACCTCCCTCAGTGCCCATATCCTGACCACTATGATCGACAAATGCCTCTTTGAATCTAGTAAAGAAATCGGAGACACTCTCATCCTTCTTTTGCTTACAAGCTGCTAATTTATCCCAGTTTACCCTCATCGCCGGCATAAGCGTTTCCATGAGTGTAATTATTTTCTGAGGCAGATCCAAAATTAACTGCTCAGGCTTAGCCCACCAACTTGTAGTCCATCAGCCGCTATTAGTGCAGCCCAATCACCACCTAACTCATTCGCATGATTTTCCTGACGAATTTTCGCCCAAACGGGCTGTGGTACAACATTACCGAACAGCATGTCAATGTCGGCAAGGTTCATAATAGTAGCATCCACTAATTGAGACAACTCCTTATAGTAACCCGCCGGGTTCTTGCGTGGATCAGGCAAGGACTGTTTGACCTGTAAGACTTCTGATCGCTTCCACGGGAGGTGTATCCAAACTCTTTGGAAATGTGGAAGGACCGGAGGAGCAGCATTAGCATCACCTGGCATCCATACTGGCGGAACCTCCCTCATAGGATACTGACCAGGAGTCGTTTTCCAATTATCAGAGTTGTCATCAAACGACACTCGAGAATGCACTGTCGACCTATGGGCTAACAATCGCTCTAAGGCACGTCGTACATCTCCACCTACAATCATACCATTCGAAAATTGACCCTGAAGTTCAATCATATTGGGCGGTACGTTATCTAGATCGTCATTATACCATTGTTCCCTCAAACGGTTACACATTTCGTCGAACACGAGTCTCTGCGTAGGCTCATTAAACTGAGAAAATGTCTCGAAAACCATGCGTGGAGGGTAGTTGGCAGGATGTCTTATCCACCTATGTGCCATTGTCACTAACGTCTCTTTCTCCCTTCCACTAGGGATCTGACTCCGTCTTTGGGGAGTTTCAGAAGTATCGGATGGAAATAACTGACCAGAAAGCGGTGAATAAAGGGTAGCAACAGTGTTAGGGATACGATTACGAACAGAGGGAGAAAGGAGAACAGGAGCCACAACGTTTGAAGTGAAGGCAGACACAGCAGAAGCAGGCAAGATAGTCGGGGTGGCAGGGACAAGAGGCTGGGAAGGTACAGGCAAATGAGCAGTAGGAATAGAGACAGGTGGTGGGACAAACGTAGGACCAACAACGGGCTGACCCGCAGCCGCTGGAGCAACAGGAGGGACAACAGGAGGAATTACAGGCGGAACCACAGGAGGAACTACAGGGGCTGTAGCACCCTGTGCATAAGGAGGTGGCGATTTCATCAAATATGCTAACAGGGGATCCTCCTTTGAATCCTCTTCCTTCTGATCTAGACTAGTTGGTAAAACCGGGTAACATTTGTCTACCCTCATGTGATGCAGTCTATTGGAAACTTCTATTTCTTTTTCTTCTTTATCTCGCTGACATTGTTGTACAACTTGCATTATCGGAACGATACCTTCTCTTCGATCCCTTTTAAGTTGTTTGATTTCTTTCTGTTTGGCCTCTTTACGCCACAACCGAAAGGAATCAAACATAGCTGGCCTAGCTTTCCTTTTAAACAACTTAGCTTCTAGATTATCTAAGATCGTGAGGTCGAAACTTCCATGCGGTGGCCAACTAAGGACACCATCTTTTTTCGTGTAACGGACCCAATATTTATTATATATAATAGGGCCCACACCATGTCGACTATAGAGTTCATATATCGGAGTTCCAACTGGAGGTATCGGACACGAGTCCTCCAACCGGGAATCCTTGTTGCAACATTTAAAGAAACCGAGAAAACCACTATGGCTAGGCATCATGTACACTAACCTAGTATCAAACTTCAAGGGTTACCGAAGCACTAATTTGTCGTGAAAGACAAAACCCTCGGTTTTTGGCAATTGCAATTGTCAAATAACAACTAAGAACCAACAACTAAGAACCACAAATGCACTGGAATTATGCAAACAACAAAGTTTCAACAAGCTGTAACAACAACTAAGGACTGGGAGCGACCCACAAATACTTAACTGAGGGCTTCAATGGCGTCACCAGGAAGGCCCGTCTATCGTCTCGCTGTACGAAAGGTCTACGCCAGGCGTCGAAAACAGGTCGACAGTCAGGGCATCGGTCCGTCGCAGCCGTCAGGAGGCGGGAATCTTCGCGGGAAAAATCTTCGGACCACTTATTTCGACAACAGGATCGATGAAGCGGGGTGCACCTTTTCCTCGGAGATTTCACACGAAGTTCCTCACAATCGTCAGGCTTTGGACCGGTACCGTCGATGTCGCCCCGCGTTGGGCGCCAACTGAAGGACTGGGCTATTTAAGGCCCAGCGGTGCCAGGGGACAACACCTAGAACCTTCGTGGGATACCTGTTCTGGCGCACTAAATACAGAGACACGGGACACTTCCTTCGGCGTCAAAGATCAGCGTTTATTACTGCAGGGAGGCAAAAGTCACAAGAAGTACAACGGAGTGTAGGTTCTGAGAGTCTGCTCTCTTTGCATATGTGAGTCGCTCTCTTTTATACAGGATTTTGTCATTGCACAGTATGTAAGCAAAAGGTTACAACTCATTTCACACAGTAAAATTCAAAGGATCGCTTTCATGTATTCAGAGCACCGGAACATAATTACATTAACATCACCGGTTCCAACTGTAAAAGCACATCTTCCCACCACTAGGTACATTCCACTTGAGTTGTAAATAAACAAGAGAAAGAGACAAGAACAGCTGCAAGGAAGTCAGACAACAGGGAAGAGGGAGTGTGAGGATAATATTGGATGCGTAATCGTAGCCTAAAAGGACTTGATCCCAGCACGTGCGAGGCTGAAACAATAGACCGGCACGGCAGGATCACCTCCGAGCGGAGGCAACTGCTTTAACAGTGTCCTCCCCCTACTCATAAAAGACGCATGAAAAGGCATATGCTTCTTCCGTGAAGCTTGGGAACAAAAGGGTCACGATGCGGACAGTTGCCTGTTCGCTGACTACGTGAGGGCAAGAAACAAAATGGATGCCGTATCTAAAATGGAACCCGAGCGTCCATTGAAGAAACCTGTAAATGTGAGGAACTCTTCTGAGTAGTATGGCGAAAACGCGTACACTTACACAACTCGTCATTTACGGTTCATTGATACCCCATTCGTCCATATTCGGCGGTGCCCAAAACGTCGTAACGATTTTTACGGAACCTCACATTGTGTCCATCTCCCCGTCCCCTCAGTCCCTGGTCGTTACTCACCCTGTTGATGTTGTGTCAGGTCATATAGAGCTGTGTCCGGACTGCCAACTCCTTGCACCGTCTCCACACTGATGACTGTGGCCACCATATTTCTGTTTGTGTTGCCAATGACACAGTGGGGGTGGCGAACAGTTGTTAGTTGTGTTCTGTAAACTCTGTGACACTGATCCAGTTTTCATGCGGACTGAAACCTGTCTTCCTCTACCTCTTCTCCTTGGCCTTCCCCGACCCCGAGGTTCCTTGCCGTTGGTCTGTGGGGCTTGTGGGGTTCGCGTTGTCCTCTGCACTCGGTCTGGGTGCATTCATGGTGCTATGCAGTTTATTTTTTTTTCCTTGTGTTTTTGTTCAGCTTTTCTAGTGCATTTTCCCGCATGACGCATTGGAATTGCAGGCCTGTCGCTGATTAACGCTGATTTCTGTGTCGCAATTGGACTCTTCTGAACTCTTTTTGCGTTTGTGTTTCGCGTTGTTGCAGCGCCGCGCTGATATTAACGCGGTATTTTGATGCGTTACAGTGAGCCTATCGCATGGTACCGCTGTGTTGAGAATTCAGTTCATATGGGCAATTTTAGTTCTCACAGTTCATAAGGGATTAGTTCCCAGATCAATTTTCAACTTGAACTTTGAAAATTGATCTGGGAACTAATCCCTTATGAACTGTGAGAACTAAAATTGCCCATATGAACTGAATATGAAGCACTTGACAACCAAAAAAACTAAAAATTGTGAAAAACACCAGTCTTTCTTTTTGTAAATAATTTTTTGAAACTGAGTAAAAACTACGTATCCCATAATGCCTCATAATGGCTAAAATGGGCTAGTATAAATAGAAAAAGAGTTGAAGGACTAACTGACCGTGAGCAAAGCCTGTTGAGGCTGAAACGCGTTGGTGGGGTGAAGCTCTAATAAAGTAGCTTTGAAAATATCCTGGATGTGCTGCTCGTTTTGTTCAAAAAATGATACTTGGGTCTGGATCCGACCCCTGAGCTAGCACACGCTGTGGAGCGCTCTCACTGTCTGCTGGATCACATTGTACGGGGAATTTTGTGCAGAGAGAAGCGCCCGATCCTGACTGCAAACTGAGGAGACAACTTCCTGATGGACACAGCCTCTTGCTGACGAGCAGAGAAACCGCGCAGCAGAAACGGCAGATCGGCTGTGGAGCTGCACGGACTCGGAACAGCCCGTCAAGAGGTCAGTGCTTTGAAGAAACTTTATTTCAAGCAGCGGGAATCGAAGCGGCCGAGTTGGGCAGCTGTTCAGAGACGCGGGAGTTAACAATAAACGAACGGCTGACAGCCACTCACCGGGCCAGGATACATAGCGTCTAAAGAGAGCAGAAATAATCACCCTTTATGTTAATGGTGTTAATGGTGTAACAAATCGAAATTTAGTATCACAATGGAAGCGCGCGCAGCAAAACGTGCTTCTAAAGCATCTACGATGTTTAAATCTGGGGCAACAAGGAATATGGCAGATGAAAGTGCCGCAATGCCAGATAAAATTAATACAACGCTCAAACATCAAATCAACCTATTAGAGCGACTTTACAAAAAAGAAATAAACAAAAGTTGGGAAATAATAGCACTTGAAAATTATGTTGAGGTAAAGCGGATACCAAGAGGTTTACGTATATTTACCATGCCAACACATCCTGACACAAAAGAGGAACTGATATTAGAATGGATGGAAAATAACACCATTTGCTCACTCAACATGATGAGAATTCTAATTAAACATGCAAAAATAGATCTTGATGAACTAACAATCAAGATTAAAGAAGCGGAGGACAAACTACAAAGTGAAACAAATCAGGATGAACTCACAAAATTGAGACAAGAAATGGAAAAAAGACTTGACATGTATGAGAAAGAGGTGGAGGAAAGAAAGGAACAAAAGTTCAAACGGGATGAACAGGATTATCTATGTGGCAGAATTCTGACATTTGCAAGACGATATGACAACTTAAAGAAGAACTACCCAGCATATAAAGCACCATCAAGTGCAAGCGAGTCAGACGTAAGTGAAGATGGAACCACACGTCAGACACCCCAGACAAAAAACTTGTCTGTTTTAGAAGAAGTAACGCTAGTGAATCTGGAAAAGAGTATCTCACGTGGCGGAGGAAGGGGAAGAAGACCATTCCAAAGAAGAGGCCGGGGAAGAGCAGCACCAGTACAACAACCCCCCGTACCAGCACCAGAAAAACCCGCAGATCCAAGCAACACAAGAAGGCAATACCCCCTCCACAACCGGAAGTAGTGAATCTAATTGTCAATCTGTCCAATTATCAACTATCTGACAATGAAAGAAAAGTGCTAAATAAAGGCTTATCATTCTGCCCTGAATCTCATTTTGATTACACGCAGACCAAAATCGACCTCTACAAATTTGTCCGAAAATTAAAATTGGCCAAAATACATGCAAATAAATCTCCTACTCAAATTGGTGAAAACCCAGGTGATATCAGTGAGGAAATAGAAAGATCAACCATAATAGAACAATTACCTGATATTAGAGAAACCTTTGTAAGGATGTTTGATCAAGAAAATCAAGACCTCTCGGATACTCAAATGTTGGAGCGAATGGACATAAGAACAAATGAGAGACCTGACACAGGATTAAGAAGGAAGTCCCGATTCTATCCTATGTTGTCACCTGGAAATAAAATTGATCTATTTTCGGATGCTGTCTACGAGGAGCTGGATAAACTACAGAAAACAAGAAACAATAGCAGGGAAAACCTAACAACTAAAGAAAGGAAAGCACTTAAATCACTCATGGACAACGGCGTAATTACAATCAAACCCGCTGACAAAGGGGGCAACATTGTAATAATGGACACCATCGACTATAAGAAAGAAGCCATGAGACAGTTAAATCAACAACAAAATTATTCTAAACTCTCCAATAACCCTAGCGCTAGGATGTTAAAAGAACTAAAAGAGCATCTGAATGAGTGGCATCAAAAAGGATTATTAAATGATGAAGAGAAGAAATTTTGAGATATAGACTTTCCGACAATGCCCTGCATATATTTTCTGCCAAAAATACATAAAACATTAATAGACCCTCCAGGCAGACCAATTGTTTCTTCTTGCAGCTCCATCTATGAAAACCTATCGAGATATGTGGACACTTTTCTGGCTCCAATTGCCCAAAGCATGCCTTCCTACATCAAGGATACTGGACAATTTCTCCGAATAATTCAGGACATAACATGGAACGAACAATATCTATTAGCAACAATAGATGTTGTTTCCCTTTACACCTCAATTAGACATGATGTAGGCATTGAAGCATGCCAGTATTTCTTGAAACAGCGAAGCATCTCAACCTTGGAGCACACAAACATGCTCCTAAAAATGATTAACATCTGCTTATCAAACAATGTTTTCTTATTTAATCAAGAGCTATACAAACAAGAGTGTGGAACTGCCATGGGCATTTCATTTTCTCCCAACTATGCCAATATCACCATGGGCTGGTGGGAGAAAACTATTGCTTGGAACACAAACAATCAATTAGAACTGAATCGGATCATATTGTGGGTCCGGTACATAGATGACCTGTTCATAATCTGGCACGGATCGGACTCTGATTTCCGCAACTATTTTTCCAGACTAAATCAACACACAGTAGGCCTACAATTCACGTGTACCACAAGCACAAAGAAAATTGCGTTTTTGGACACTGAAATTTATATCTCAGATGGCAAATTAGAGTCCACTTTGTTCCGCAAGAAGACAGCTACTAACAGCGTGCTACATGGCACAAGCTTTCATCCACAAGCATTGATTAAAAGCATCCCATATGGGGAATACATCAGACTCAAAAGAAATTGCTCCAAACCTGATGATGCAGAAACAAAAATAAATGAAAGCAAGATGAGATTCAAATCATGAGGATATCATGAACGAGTCCTGAAGAACTGTAAAAAGAAGGTGGATCAAAAAACAAGAACAGAACTACTGGTGGAAAAACCAAAGAAAGCAGTGGAAAAAGACCCGCCGAGATTTATAACCACATACAATCAGGAAAGTGGAATGATCGCCAACAAAATGAAGAAGTACTGGCATCTCATATCCGGGGACCCGGATATAGGACAGCTAGTAGGAAAACAACCACAAATAACCTACAAAAAAAACAAATCTCTTCAAGATTGCTTGGTAAACAGCCACTTTCAAGCCAAGACGCAAACAGATTGGTTGACGAATCAACGAAAAGCATTCAAACCTTGCTCCAGCTGCAAGGCTTGTAAAATTTGCATGAGTAAGAAATCGATTGAAGAACCCAACGGCAAGATGATGCAGATTGACCAACAGATCACATGTACTTCCAAAAATGTTGTATATGTGATCGAGTGCAAATGTGGTAGCAAATATATAGGCAGTACAACCTGCATGTTGAAAAAAAGAATCTTGGAACATATTAGAGCGGTGAAAAACAAAAATATGCTCTATGCCACAGCAAAGCATGTCAATACTTGCCAAAACGGTGATTGGAAAACCATGAGATTTTACGGACTCAAAATGCTAACGAAAACGGAAAGAGGTGGTGACACAGTTCGGAAACTGAGACAGATGGAGTCCCGCCTAATCATCCGTTTTTGTACCAAAATACCGAGAGGCATGAACTTTGGGGAAGACCTTCACATACATTTGGAGTGACTGTTACTAAAGACCAGCTTAGTCTATTCAAATACAACAGGGTACTACACCCGATGAACTTTGAAAATTGATCTGGGAACTAATCCCTTATGAACTGTGAGAACTAAAATTGCCCATATGAACTGAATATGAAGCACTTGACAACCAAAAAAACAAAAAATTGTGAAAAACACCAGTCTTTCTTTTTGTAAATAATTTTTTGAAACTGAGTAAAAACTACGTATCCCATAATGCCTCATAATGGCTAAAATGGGCTAGTATAAATAGAAAAAGAGTTGAAGGACTAACTGACCGTGAGCAAAGCCTGTTGAGGCTGAAACGCGTTGGTGGGGTGAAGCTCTAATAAAGTAGCTTTGAAAATATCCTGGATGTGCTGCTCCTTTTGTTAAAAAAAAATATATATATATATATATATATATATATATATATATATATATATGTATATATATATATATATATATATGTATATATATATATATGTATATATATATATATATATGTATATATATATGTATATATATATGTATATATATATATATATATATATATGTATATATATATATATATATGTGTATGTATATATATATATATGTGTATATATATATATGTATGTATATATATATATATATGTGTATATATATATATATATATATATATATATATATATATATATATATATATATATATGTGTGTATATTACCTACTGGCGGTCGCCAGTAGGTATATATAGTTAGGATTTTTTCCCTATGGGATTTTTGAAAATTCTATGTCTAATAACTTTGGCGTTTGTGGACGGAATTGGCTGAAATTTTCTGGAAAATGGAACATTTTGTTTCTGAGCAGCCACTGGAAATTTGGGGGGAGTTGGTCCAGGGGGGGCCGAGAAAAAAGGGGGGTCCCAAAACGTGTTTTTAACATTGAGTTTTCCATAGGGCGGTTAGCCTCACTTTTAGCCCGAACGGCTGAATGGATTTGCACGAAACTTGGCAAAATTGTAGGGACTGGTAGCCCGATGTGCCTTTTGTAGGTCTTAATATATGTGCTGCAGTGGATTTTGAGAAAATAACGTTCAAAAAAAGATATATATCTGTAAGCGCGGACCAGGCAGCGCCCCGGTACGCGTACTTGACGCGTAACGGAACTTCGCGTAGCGAAGTTGATTGGCTCTCCGGTGTCTGTCAACATTCTAAACAGTCCGGAGCGGCCGCCATCTTGTCTCTCGGTAGGATCGAGAGACAAGAGGAGGTCAAAAGCGAAGGGGCAAATGACCTTAAGGGGGCATAGTAGATACTCCCTGACCCCCTAGGTTTGATGTGGAGGCTTTAAAGGGGCCCCGCTAAGCAAAAAAAAAAAAAATTTTTTTTTGTTTTTTTTCGTGGTTAGCGCCCGGTACGCGAACCGGGAAGCGTACTGGGGAGCGTATCACAATAAAAAATGAATGATAGACTTTTCAAATGCTGTATGTTAATTGATTGTTGGTTTTGTTGATTATTTTTTTTTTTTTTAAACTTTTTTTATTGTGTTTCATAATTTATTAAACTTTCTAACATTTCATTGTCAGAAATTTCATAATCATGGAATATAGATTGTAGTCTCTGAGGTTGTAAAATGTCCTCATTTGCAAGGAGGTTATCTACTGCTTGCACACATTGCAGTAGTTCTTGGTCCCATGTTTCATCCATAAATTCAATCTCATTTGGATCAATGATTTCTGTGTTGGACTCTGGAAGGACAATTTCAAATGAAATGTTTTGTTCACTTTCCATTTTTCCTGAAATTTGCATAAAAAAAATATATATTAGTAGAGGTAGGGCACTGTTGGGATTAATTTTAGATAGGCAGTTTTTATCAGAGAATTTATCTTTGGGCAGTGTATAGTATCAGAGTGGAAGTAGGAATATAAAAAAGTGTATCTAAATTTATAAGTACTACAGAGGGATAGTATATAACTAACAGAAAAAGTTTGCCATATTAACTTAAAGTGCACAATATACTTCAGTTTTAAAAATAACAACTTACCTTTAAAAAGAAGTTGAAGTTATTAATGAAAATCCAAATGAAATGTACACCAGGAAGTAGTAGTCAAAATGGCTGTGTTTCCTTCTCTTCCTTTATATATATTCGGGTACATAACCAATCAAATATCATGTAAAAAAAGTAGAAAATGAAAGTAACATTTTAATTGGTTGTCAATTCCAACACTTCAGATGTGTTTTGTGAAGTAATTTACCTCACGGTATTTAGAGAGGACTACAGGCTAAATGGCTAAATGGAATTCCAATCAAATTTGTGAAAATGGTAGGGATTGGTATGTAGTATGAGCTATTCTATATTTGGTGAAATTGTCTCCAGTGGCTTTTCTGTTAACTACTTTCCCACCTTTTTTGATGGTGCGCTTCCCAGGAAGCGACCCGGTACGCGAACCGGTGAGCGCCTTGGTACGCGAACCTTAAGCGTAACGGGAGTTCACCATTTTGTGTTTCGGTCGAATTATGATACAAGATGGAGGGCAAATAATGTTCAGAATGGGTAGAAGGGGGCACGGTAGACTTATCTTGACCCCCTAGGTTTTGTGAGGGTGGCTGAGGAGGCCCATATGTGCGGAAAAAAAAACATTTTTTTTAAAAATTTCGCGAGGTTAGCTCCCGGTACGCGTACCGGGTAGCGCACCAGGGAGCGTATTTTGTTGAAAATTAGTGAAAATAGTTAGAGTAAAAAAATAATTGTGAGTGATTAGATGTAGGGTAGCTCTGAGAAGAGCTTTTGGGTTTATGGTACATTTAGGTACTTATAAGTAGGTACCAATGCACATTTTTAAATTCAGAGTGAAAACTCTGTTGCCCTCATCTGAGAAGTGAACTCCATCTCCTCTGTAGATATCTTGCATGTAGTAACGCAAGTTATTGTTGTACAGGGAGCCCATTCCATGGTCTCTCATGTAAGCTGAAACAGATTTGTTTACATGCTTCCTCGACTTCTCAATTTGTGGACAAAATTGGTTTGACCACCTCCATTTCTGTCTTTGGCATATATTTGAATATACCAAGGCAGTCTGAGGAAAAAGTGCCATTAATTGCTCAAAGGTGTCCTTTAAAAGCATTTCCAGACCTACACCAGTCAAAGTGCCCAAGTCATTACCTCCACAGTGCACAATTAACAGGTCAGGTTTTGGCAAATGCATAAAGGTTTTCACCAATGGTATCAATTGGTGACATTTTAATCCTCTCTGGCCAAACCACTTAATTTCCACATCTTGTAAATTGAGGTTAGGTAAATTCCTGCTTTCAACGTACCTTTGAGCCCAGTGAATATAACTATGACCAACAATCCAGACAGAAAACATGGTGAGAGAAGGTTCTCCTGCAGTCAGATGAAGTGTGGCAATGAAATGGCAGTTGAAAAAATGTGAGTTTGAAATGAAAAAAACTGTGGAGTTTCTGTGTTCATGAAGTAGTAACAGTGATTGGTGGATTTTGATTGATGAAAACAGAAAGTTAGGGTGTAGAGATGTGTTCTTTGAAAGATGTATTTTGAGTGGTCAATAAAAAATCATTAAATGAAAGAAAGCACTGGATATGCAGGTGCACTGAGAGTTCAGAGTTCAATTGCAACATTGTTGTGTGAATTTGCAAACACCAGAGTTTCTCCAAGAGGTGGTTGCTATGGAAAATAGGCAGAAAGGGCAGAGGGGGAAGGGTTTTCATTTGAAAAAAAGTGAGGGAAGAGTTTTGATTGGGTGACATGAGAAATATGTGTGAAGAATTACACCATTTCTGTGCTTTTGATAGCTGCAGACTCTGGAGTGCATACCTTTTGCTCTGCTGAAGACAAATTGGTGTGTTTCTGAGACTGTTTTCAAACTCAAAGTATTTGCTAAGGTGAGAAAATATTTCTTTACTTTAGATAGAGAATAGTGTGCTTTAAGGAGAAAATTATGATTTATGTGGCGCAATTTGCTAGTAAATATGCTCTCACATGTGCATGGAAATTTTTGATTTTGAATGTTTTTGTTATATAGCCATGTTAAAAGTGACGCAACCATGCTGGAAAGCCAATCAAAAAATGCTTTCATGTGTTTTAATGACATTTTAAGTCATTTTCTGATGTGCAGTGTTTAGAAATTATGATTTGAAAATCGTTTTTGTGGAAAAGGAATTGTTTTTAAAATCATGACAAGGATATAATGGTGTATGGTTATTTATAAGGCAATTGACTGTCCTTGATGTTATTTTTCTCATTTTAGTGTAAGACCTTTCTCTGTGGCGCAAATTGCTTGTAAATATGCTCTTACATGTGCATGAAAATTTTAATTATCAATGTTTGTGTTACATAGCCATGATAAAAGTGAACCAACCATGCAGGAAAGCCAATAAAAAAACGCTTTCATGTGTTTCAATGACATTTTAAGTCATTTTCTCATGTGCAGTTTTTTGAAATTATGATCTGAAAATCGTTTTTGGGAAAAAGGAATTGTTTTTAAATTCATGAGAAGGACATAATGGTGTATGGTTCTTTATAAGGCAATTGACTGTCCCTGATGTTATTTTTCCCATTTTAATGTCAGACCTTTCTTTGTGGCGCAAATTGCTTGTAAATATGCTCCCACCTGTACATTGAAAATTTTGATTTTGAATGTTTATGTTACATAGCCATGTTAAAAGTGACCCTACCATGCAGGAAAGCCAATCAAAATACGCTTTTATGTGTCTTAAGGACAATTTAAGTAATTTTCCCATGTGTAGTGTTTTGAAGTTATGATTTGAAAATCGTTTTTGAGGTAAAGGAATGTTGTTAAAATTTATGTTCGCCATATGCCCCCAAATTTCTTTCTCAGGGTTGCAGCAGGGTGTTCTTGAGACACCCCTGCACTTTTGGAATAAATTCCTAATTTGTGATGAGCAAATTGTTAATCGCAAATTGCACCTTCATTTATATGAGCCTCCTAGCCCATGGAAATGAATGGGTAATTTGCAATTAGCAATTTTCTCATCGCAAATTTGGAATGGTAAAGAATCGCTATTTATTCCTTAAAATTCGCTTTTTTGGAAATGCAAAATAGTTATATGATACATATGGCGGTTGATGTCTAACAAGATAAGAAGCTTATGGATACATTTATGATGACTGGTGCAATGAAGTAGAAATCACTTACTTCATTGGTAGGCCTTTACAATAAATTATCTCCTCTGTATTCTTCATCAAGCATAACTTTAATCTGCAATCCTGAGTAGGCCTCACCTTAAACAAACCTCTGGATAGGCCACATCTTATTGTCATCCTGATTTAATCATTTATAATTCTAGGGACAGATTTATGATAGGTGTATACCTCTTTTGTGCCACTTAGAAAACATTGTCCATGGGGAAATGACTTAAAATGTCATTAAGACACATGAATGTTTTTTTTTTAAACGTTTGCAATTTTTTTGGGTCACTTTCAACATGGCTATGTGTCTGAAACAGTCAAAATCTAAATTTGCAATGCACTGGTGGGAGCATATTTACAAGGAATGTGCTTCATGGGGAAAGGTCTTATAATGTAATATGGGAAAAATGACATTAGAGATACTGAAATGCCTTATAGAGAAGCATACACCATTATGTCCTTGTCATAAATTTGCAAACCATTACTTTTCCCCAAAAACGATTTTCAAATTATATTTAGAAAACAGTGCACATGTGGAAATTACTTAAAATGTCAATAATTCAAAATTTGTGATTCCTTAAATGCAATGTATAAAAAAAAAATATGTAAAAAATGATATTAAGGATTTGGAAACTACCACCAACTTGTAGTTTGTGGTAATTTGCGAATTCTTTTCAAAAAGAATTTTTTTTTTAAAAAAAAAAAGGTCCCATATGACGCCCATACATGCCATTAGGGCATGTAGGTGTGCCATGTGCTCCCAAATTTCTTTTTCAGGGGTGCAGCAGGGTGTTCTTGAGATACCCCTGCACGCTTGAAAAAAATCCTATTTTGTGATGAGCTAATTGCTAATCACAACTTGCAACATTAATTCCTATGAGCCTCCTAGCCTATGGAAATGAATGGGTAATTTGCAATTAGCAATTTGCTCATTGCAAATTAGGAATAGTAAAGAATCGCTATTTATTCCTTAAAATTTGCTATTTATAATATGTAAAATATTTTGATGATACATATGGCAGTTCATCTGTAACAAGATAAGAAGCTTAGGGATAGATTTATGATGAGTGGCGCATCCCCAGGGATGTGACAGTCATCCTGCGCCACTGTTCCGCCACCCATGGTGTGCTGCATTTACAATGCGGCGCAGCATGGGGCAAAAAAGGCACAGATGCGTGACGCATCTGTGCTGTAAAGGTGGCGCATTGCTGGAGTTGTATCGTAAGTGCGATGCAGCTCCAGCAAGGATCAGGGGTGCCCCATCTATACAATGCTGCGTCAAGACCTATGCCAGCTTCAAGCAGGCGCAGGGTTTTGAAGCAGCTTTCTCCTATCTGATTGTAAATGCGGCACACCATGGGTGGTAAAGCAGTGGTGCACATTAACTGGTGCATGCCTGGGGATGTGCCATTTAATATAAATCTGCACTTTAACATTTGAGTATGTGCAGGGGACACAGAGTCGTTGAGGCTTATCCAAGGTTAAGAACAGATGAGTCCTGTTCAGTGAAAAATTAGACATAGGCTTCACCTGCTCAGCATCGCTGGACATGGCTAAATAATAGCTGCAAAATGTTACTCTTGTTAAATAATTTTACTATTATAATCTGTGAGATTTGTCTCTTACTCTGCAACATCTCATTGTTGTTGTCTTTCTTTAAAGATAAAGACAACCTCAACATGAGCGACAATCTGCAATCAGTTGATTTTGACCTCATCATTGAACTTGTAATTGAAACATCAGTGGATGTTGATCCATTGGATGATTTAAATCCTGAGGATGAAGAAGAGCGTGATGAGGATGCAGATTTGTCCGAATTATATGATATAGGATGGGAAGCTGACCTGCTTGAGCCTTTGGAATTATAAACATTTATTTTTAAAATTTATAATCAATAAAAAGTAAAAAGGTAAACCGTTTAATTTAAAAATAAAGACACCTTCAAAAACAGGTTATGTGTAGTGTCTTCAATAAAATATTAAAATATGCTCATAAAATTAGATCAGATTCACATATAAAATAGCATAGGTAACATAAATATAAATCTCATTTCTTTTCTGCTATTTCTGTATTGTAAATTTGCAAGGACTAAAAAATCTTCTATTTAAAATGTCAAGTAGTGTGTTATGTTTTTGATCACTATTACTGATTTACTGTTTGATAATATTTTTTTATTAACATTTTTATTATATTTTTCCTCAGATTCAACTATGCCTACAAAAATAAGAGAGATGAAGGCTGCAAAACGTCAAAGACAGCAGGAGAAAAAAAAAATGCAGCAGTCCTCTAACAAAAAGATTTCTCAAGCGATGAAGAAAGCACCGGGTAAGAGCTCTAAATATTTCATAAAAAATATTTCTAATAAAAAAAATATTAGTACAGAAAATGTTTCAATCCATAACAACACAAGTAAATCAAATGGAAAGAAAAGGACAAATGAAAATGTTACTGCTAGAGCAAGAGATAAATCTGTGCATGATAGTAGAAGGAAACAACAGTTTACGGAGATTCGTAAACGAATGTTCCGTAACAGGATAATTGGCAATTTGTTAAAAAATATTAAGAAAGGTCAACAGAAATTAGTTTTTTATAGGAGAAAAAAAAAAGTTGAGAAAGTTATTGATCAGGCTTTTGAAATTAAACGTAAGTTATTTATTTTGATAATCAATAGAATTAGGAAGCTAAACAAGGCAATTTTTGATTTCAAAAGAAATAGTAGATGGAAGAGAATAGTTAATCGTAGTAATTTTTGTGAAGTTTTTTCTGGAGAATGGATACATAGTTCAAGCTGTGAGGCATTTTTTAATGAAGAGAGTTATTTCCAGGATAATGATTTGGTGCATGCAGTTGACATCAGTGGTCGTGCTTATGAAGTGAAAGATGGTTGTCCAGTTGAAAAAGAAAAACTTGTGACAACAGAGGCAGAAGAGTTGTTAGGTAATGAGGTTTTAGGAAGACGTGCTAAGGGTCCTGTGTACACCTGGAAGTGTAGTAGTATTTGCAGTGTGCGACAGGATTCCATCAATTTGCTTTGTGATTTTGTACGGTCATTTAACAAGAAAAGTTTGAAGCAGAAAATGAGGTTGTTGCAAGAATTAGATCCTTGCAGAGTGAGAGAAGTGACAGGTTTGCATGGTCATTCACTGGCTTGTCTTTCCAGGAGAGTATGCCAGAGTGTTTTTCATCATTTCAGGATGCTAGCAGTGCATCATAACAAAGTGAGGAAGTTAGTTAGACTGTTGTATTATGCTAAGAGTCCAGCAATTATGCTGAAACAATTATGCGCTGCTCTTTTGCATGGTTCTGAAATAGATGTGAGGAATATATGTGAAGAAATTGAGTTTTGTTACTTTGGAAGTAAAGAGGAGAATGTTGAAATTGAGCAAGAAATAGAGGGTCATTTGGAAGATACTGTACATGTTTCCAGTACAGATAATTTCCAGAGGGAAATTGCGACGTTTGACATGAAATCAAGTGAGAGGCCTAATTTCACTTGTGTGTGTTGTCGACGCACTTATTATAAGAATCAGACTAAGTTAGTGGATTTATATGCAAAAAGTGAAAGGGAAAATAATAGTGAATGGAAGGATTTTGCAACATACTTGATGGTAGAAAATTGTTTTGATTTGGGATTGGATCAACGTGTGTGTACTTATTGTTGTAACAAATTAAAACAAAACCAGATGCCTGCTAGAGCAGTTCATAATAATCTGGAATTGGTTGAGATTCCTTCTGAATTGAAGGATTTAAATACTTATGAATCTATTTTGATTCAAAGTATCCATCCCTTTCAGGCTATTGTAAGAATGGAGCCAAAGACAGGGAAATTGCCTCCATCAGATTTACAGAGAGGATTAAAGGGAAGAGTTGTTTATTTGCCTCTAGATTTGAAGAAAAACATTAACACAATTGGAGTAGAAAAAGTGGAAGAGGAACCTCTGGTTATTTTAGTTAATGGGGTTCCGACAAAGAATAAGAAAATATGGCAAGATTTAGTAGATGTTAGGAAAGTTAAAAAGGCAACATTGTATTTGAAAAAAAATAATAAATACTATAAGAATGTATATGTTGAAGAAGAGGAAGTAAGTGAGGAAGAGGATAGCGATTTGTGTGCTGGTCAAATTGAGAAAGTAGAACCCTCTACTAGTGAGGAAATATATGAACATTATAGTGTTCATCCTTTGCATTCAAAGGAAGTCATGGGGAATGCTATTGAGTTGTTTCAAATGAAACAAGCCAAAGGGAGTCCCATTAGTGTTTGGGAGGAAAGTTTGGAAGCTCGGTGTTTCCCACAGCTTTTTCCAACAGGTCAGGGAGGAAGATATGATGAGCGACCTCATCAAATTCCTGCTTCTGAATACCGGACTTTGCGATTGTATGCAGGAGATGCTAGGTTTCGACAATGCATTCCTTATTTGTTTCATCTCCTGTTTGAAAGCGATCTGTCTGGACTGTCATATGCAGTGAACCACATCTTGAAAAGTGGTATACACATGCAAAACATCTCGGCAAGTGATTTTATGGATAAAGTGAATGTCCAAGATAGTATTTTGGATTCTCACCTGATTAATCTCATGGCGTGTCAGCGTGGTACTAATGAGTACTGGTACCGTCGTCATGGTGATTTAAAATGTATGCTGAGGAACTTAGGTACTCCCACATGGTTCCTCACTCTGAGCTGTGCCGAGTATGGCTGGGAAGACTTACTTGAATTTCTACGAGAGGCAAATGCTAACGTAGAAAACATCGAATTCAAGACACCCGGAGAACTGTGCTCTTTGGATCCAGTCAATGTATGTAGGTACTTCAATCATAGATTTGAAGCTATGATGTCTTTCATCATGAATAAGAAGAATCCACCTCTTGGAGAGGTGTTGGATTTCTTCTGGAGAAAGGAGTACCAAGCAAGAGGTGCTCCTCATATACATATGTTGCTGTGGATCAAGGATGCACCTAAATTTGGAACGGATCCAGATGACTCAGTGATGAGTTTCATCCAACAGTATTCTACGTGTGCTGTTCCAAACGCAAAGGAGAAGAAAAGCCTAAGAGAAAAAGTTCTGCGTTTCCAAAGCCATCGATGTGGAAAGTACTGCCGTCGTAAATTCCGAAACAAGGACAAGTTCTACACTAAATGTCGTTTCGGCTTTCCACGACCGGTGATTTCTAAAGGAAGAGTAAACAGTTTGATGTCTTCGCTGCGACACAATGTCATGAAGAAATCACCTAAAAACACTTACAATTTGAAGAGGAACGAAGAGTCCAAGTACATCAACGACTACAACCCGGTGATTTTGTCCATGTGGAATGCTAACATGGATATACAGTTTGTGGCTGATAACTGTATGGCTGTGGCTCGGTATGTGACGTCTTACATCACCAAAAAAGAGAAGACAGAATTGAAGGATATGTGGGAGGACATTTCCCATGAAAAGAGCCTCAGCAAGAAGTTGTACAGTTTCAGTCTGAAGATGTTGTCGCATCGAGAAATCGGAGCGTACGAATGTTCTGACCGGTTGTCTTCAGCAAGTCTCTATGCCAAGTCCAGGAGTATCGTTTGGGCGAGTCTTGGTCTTGCTGCAACGCGTAATCGAGTTCTCAAACCTGTGCGGGAAATTGAGTATTTGGCGGAAAAGGAGCCAAACAGTACCGACATTTTGAAGACAAACATGTTGGATACATATTATCCAAATCGAAGCAGTCACCTAGAGAATGTTTGTCTGTATGAGGTTCTGCAAAATTACATGTTCAAGAGGAACATCAAAGAAGATACTGAGAAAGGAGTGTATGCTGTAATAGGAAGTGAGGGATGTCTGGTGAAGCAAAGAAAATGCCACTTGATAAACCATCGAAAATTGAGTGGCGAATCTCCTGAAAAAAAGGAGTTTTTCTATTTAGCACTTTTGCAACTTTTCAAGCCTTGGCGTGCAGAAGAGGAACTGCTTGGAGATTTCCTCTGTTATGAAGACTCTTTCAATGCCGCCAAGGAGACCATAGAATGTCCTGCTTTTCCCAAATATGTAGAAATGTTGAATGCGGAAATTGAGCAGGAAGCAACGATTGCAGCCGAGATTGCCAGAGACAGTTCTCAGGACAGTCAGAGTTCTGCTTCATTGAGTCAGGATCCACTAGGAGGACCTCTTATTGAAAATGAAGCTGCCACTGCTATGAATGAGGTGGAAAGAGCCATGGCACATGCTCAAGAGGATGCGGTTAACTTAGAAGAGTTGGAAAGGCAACTCAACGTTGAGCAGAGGAAAATATATGACGAAGTTACCATGCAAATTGATCATGGATTAAGTCATGATAAGAAAGAGTGCTCATGTACGTCGTTGAAGCCTGTCCGACTGTACGTGAGTGGAGAAGCGGGAACTGGAAAAAGTTTCCTCATTAAAGCAATTTCATGCTATTTGCAGGAAAGGACAGAGTCATCGCTGTCTTGTGTTGTCACTGCTCCAACTGGACTGGCAGCACATAATATTAAAGGGATTACTTTACATCGTTTACTGATGCTGCCAGTGGAGCATGACAACAAATTAGAATATCACAAGCTATCTGGAGATGCTTGTTTTGAAGTTTCAAGAATCTTGAGGAAAATGAAACTTCTTATCATTGACGAAGTAAGCATGGTTTCCAATGTCATGCTTGCCTTTGTGCATTTGAGGATGCAAGAAGTTCTCAAAACAGAGTATGATGTGTTATTTGGTGGCAAACACATCATTGTTTTCGGAGATCTTCTGCAGCTGACACCAGTGAAAGGGCAACCTGTGTTCAAAATGCTCACGCATGAAGATACCAGGAAGTGCCTAGGCAGCATTGGCAACGTCAATATATGGTTAAACTTCAATTATGCTGAACTGCATGAAAATATGCGTCAGGCAAAGGATGAAGTTTACAAGACTATTCTACAAGATGTTAGAATTGGAAAAGTGACCGAGCATGGGAAAGAAGCTTTACATGCACGATTACTGTCAAATTTATATCCAGAACAAGATGTTGTGCCTGAGAATATTTTTCAGAAAATTACTGATAAGAAATCTGGAATATGTTTGATGCCAACTCTTGCAGAATGTGCCAAATTTAACAACAAAATGTTGCATTTAGAAAAGCAAGAGATTGTGAAAGTGGAAGCTATTGATAGAGTAGAGCATATGGGATCAACAATTATTTTGTCTGAGAATCTGAAATCAAAATTGGATTCATTAGAGAAGACTATATCTAAAACTGCAGGTTTTGAAAAGACTCTGAATGTGTGCTTGAACTGCCGTATAATTTTAAGAAGGAATTTACATGTTGAAAGAGGTCTGGTAAATGGATCAATGGGTAATGTTGTTGATTTTGTGAAATACAGAAATAGAGATGGAATTGAATTTTTAAAAATTAAATTTGATGGCATTGAGGAAGTACAGCTAATTGCTCGTTGTTCTGCTAGATTTTTGCTTGTAAAAGACTTATATGTTTGCCGTAAGCAGTTCCCTGTTTGCTTGGCATATGCGGTGACAATTCATAAATCGCAAGGTTTAAGTGTAGACACTGCATTGGTGAATATTGGCAGTTCTGTGTTCAAGGAGGGTATGGCATATGTGGCATTGTCACGAGTTAGAACTTTATCGGGATTGTACTTGATTGAGTGTGATGTCAGAAACATTTGTGCAGATCTAGATTGTGTTAAGGAATACAATAGGTTAAGAAGAGAGTATGCGCCACATTTGCCTCAGTTTCCTTTGTTTGAGAAACGTCTGGTAGGCCGGAAACGAAGAAATGAGAACAATACTGGGGAGGTTGTAGCAAAAAGACAAAAAGTGAATGAACCTAAAATTACAAGCAGAAACAAAGAGGATTCTGTTGAAGATGTTGTTGGTTTTCAGTTTGAAAACAGTTCTGGTGTCAACTGCTATGCTAATGTAGTAATGAATGTTTTGTTTTCTCTAAAAAATGTAAAAGAAGAGATTGTGGTCAATTCTGATCAAAGATTTTGCAGTTTGTTGAATTCTGTGTTAGAGAAATGTAGCACAGATAGAACAAAAATAGAAAGTGTGTCTGAAATTCGAAACCTGTTAGACAGATGTTCAGGGCAAACACAATTCTCTCAAAATATTCAGCAAGATTGTCAGGAGTTTTTAATGTATATGCTTGATGTATTACATGCTGAAGGTGTAGATGTAGATCAGCTGTTTGGGCTTTCTTATCAATGGCAGCATGACTGCGAGAACTGTATGGTATCAAGTACTACTAGTGTAGACTCAGAAAGATTTATATATTTAACTTTGCCAGACAGTAAATCAGTCTCCTTTAATAAGCTAGTAAAAGCTGCTAATCACAGCATGGAGTGTAGCCAATGTAAATCTGAAATGATGTCCACATTATTTATACGAACATATGGCCAGTACGTCATTTTAATGTTCCAACGATGTAGGCCTGATGGAACAAAATTGACAACTTTAATAAAAAATTTTGTAGCTTCGCAGTTGTCAATATCAGGAAGGACTTTTGTAACTACAGCAATTATATATCATGACGGCCCTTCAATATCATCAGGACATTACACAGCTTATTTAAAGTCTAGAAATGGCTGGTCATTCTGCAATGATTCTGTTTTAATTTTCAAAAAAAAATTGCCGTATGACCTTAAAAACTCTTACCTGGTGTTTTTAAAACCAAAATTTTAGGAAAATAATCTCGGGATATGATCTGTGGAATTTCAAGAAGTTCTAATGGCTCCTACACAATTTGGCCTTGAGGATAAGTGTAGTTCAGAGACATAACTTCTAATCAAAGGATTGGACATCATGGAGATGTATGTGCACTTTAAATGAGTTCAGAAAAACTGTTTCTTTTCATAAGCTAATTGAAGCAGCCAATCAAAACATGGAGTAGAGGGAATGTAAGTCTGCAATGCTGTCTACTGTTTTACATTGCTTTGTGATTAAAAGTGATGTAGAGAATTAAATAATTGTAGTACTCATAGAGGTAGTGTAAGTCTGCTTCATATTAAGCAGTATCAGTGTCATAGGAAATGTAGAACATGACTGACCAAGAAGGGGAAGATATTACTATTCCAGGATTGTGAAAATGATCTTCAACATTTTAATTCTGAAAGTTGCGGAAATGCCAAATGATGGGATTGGCTTACAAGAAATCCAAGAGTTATAAATATCTCTGACTAGATTTGGCCTTGTGGAAAATAGTGGTAGAGAGCAAGAAGTCATTTATTGCATGTAACGTGTTTTTAAAAACGATGGAGGTTTTCTTTCAGAAAGTGGCGGGCTGAAAGTAATAACAGCACAAAAGAGTGTAAGCTGTTCATAGGACATCCTTGGACGTCATGGAAAGTAAGTTAACTTTAAGGAGTTCTGAATTTTATTTTCTGATGTTGTATGGGTTTTTTAAACACAATCATTTTGATTGTGTTTTTTTTTCCCCGCTGTTACATGATGAATACCTTCAAGTCACTGTTTTTAGTGAATTTTGATACATTCTGAGAACAGCAAAAATAAACCATTTAACATGTATAATTAATTCTGTACTGTTTGCATTTATGATGTATATGTAGAACTGTGTAGGAGGCATGGAGAAGGTGAGTTTTC
Source organism: Lissotriton helveticus (assembly GCF_964261635.1). NCBI lineage: Eukaryota > Metazoa > Chordata > Amphibia > Caudata > Salamandridae > Lissotriton > Lissotriton helveticus. The sequence goes on from NC_136067.1 coordinate 577,228,359, forward strand.
TGTAAGTGTTAAATTTATTGTATGCAGTGCTGCACTTCTACGTATTCTTTCATATGCTGGACTACATCTGCACAATGAGATACCTAAGCAAAGGAAACACAAGTGATGTGATTGTGAAATGAGCAAAATAAATTGCACATATTTCAATTACATCACTTGAGTTTCCTATCATTACGAATCACATTGTGCAGATCAAGTTTAGGTCTGTCCAGGGAAACATAGGAGGTTTCTACTTTGTTGAAGAGTGCAGTGGACATGACTCACTTCATTAGTAGACTTTCACAGATATTATCTCCTCTGTACACTTCAACAAGTGTAAATCTCATCTTGAACTCTGAGTAGGCCTCACCTCAAACAAATCTCTGGATAGGAGACATGTTATTGGCATACTGAAGCGACACTTTTCTGAAACAAGAGCAATGCAAAAGATGCACCATGTTTTAAGATAGGCCTCACTTCATCTGCATCAAGATACTGTTAGTTTAAAATGTATATCTTTAGCATTGTGTAGAGGACCTGGAGAAGCAGAAGCTTCTGTCAGTGTCAAAGTTGTTGAAAAACTATTTGTCCTTCAATATTTTCCCTTGTCTTTTGTAATTTTTAAATACATATTTTAATTTTTTTTCAAATGTTGGTTCTCTCTTTCACAGATTGAAAGTATAGAAATAAAATGTGATTAATTTAACGGCAATTACAAGGTAAATAGTTGTACTCTTTTCGTTACATTTCTATCACATTCACCTACTATTAGATCCACTGCTTCACTTCTTTAATCCTCAGTTTCCTGCCTTTGCTACTTTCCTCATTCCTTTCTCTATTACCTATTTACTCAACTCCTTCCACTCTTTTTCTCAGTCCCTCTGTTCTCTTAGTTCCTCAGTCTTGTTCACTCACTCCATCTCTATTACTCTTAGTGTCTGTGAATTACTTTCCCAACTTTTTTTTTTTTGGGACCGCTTCCTGGGAAGTTGCCCGGTTCGCAAACCAGCAGCGTTATGGCAGTCCACCATTTTGTGTTTCGTTCGAATCAAGATACAAGATGGAGGGCAAATAATGTTCAGAATAGGTAGAAGGGGGCACGGTAGATGTATCTTGACCCCCTTGGTTTTCTGAGGGTGGCTGAGAAGGACCATAGTTCTTCACTCTTGTTCACTCTCTCTGTTTCTATTAATGTCACTGTTTATGACTGATCAAAAAAATGTTTTTTAAAAAAGAACAGTAACTATAAGGGAAGGAAATAGACAGTTATGTTAAAAGAAAGACAGCTATAGGGAGTAAACTGACGATACTGTTACCTACAATCCACTGCTGTTGATGTTACTGACCATGTCATGAATGATGTAATATGTGAAATCATCAACAGTGGATTGTAGGTAACAGTATCCTTAGTTTACTCCCTAGAGCTGTCTTTCTTTTAACATAACTGTGTATTTCCTTCCCTTATAGTTACTGTTCTTTTTTAAAAAATATTTTTTTGGTTAGCTTCCGGTACGCGTACCGGGTAGCGCTCCGGGAGCGAACTAAGAGAAATACAGGTTGGCAGAGTTCCAAATATTCTACCAATTTTTTTATAATGGGGAGTTAGTTCTGAAAAGAACTTTTTTTTTAATGTTTTTGTTGTTTTATATTTTTTTTAGTATTTTTTGAACATTTTTTTACTTTTTTTGTATTTTCTGAACGTTTTTAAAATTTTTTTGGTTTTTTTGGGGGGGGGGGAAACAAAAACGATCCATTATAAAGGGCTCAACAGGAGCAAAAAAAAAAAAAGAATTTATTTTTTGGTGCGTCTTGTGCAAACATTAATATGATTTTGAATTGCTCGCAAAATCAAAGTGATGCTACTTTCTCTGTAGCAGATGAAAGCGCCACATTCCACGCACACTTGTTTTACGTGCCCAAACAACATTTGGATGTTTGCAATCACCTCCCTCGCCTCTGGTCCCGACACCTCTGGAACCACCGATCTTCTTGCCATTTGGAGGGGATTTTGTTGTTGGTCACGTAGCTGGGCAGCACTATAGTTATTTGGGTGCCACCTACTCATATGCCGATGCATAGTATGATTGCCATAACTATATTTTTTATCAGTGCCCCTTGACAATCTGTCACCGCATATGCGGCAAAACACGTAACGAGCATTCACTTTCTTTTGCCCCTCAGGAATTCTGTAGAATTGCCAGATATAATTCTCCTGTCGATTGTACCTCCTGGGCTCCTCTGGCAAAAACTCATGCTCTTCCTCCTCTTCCTCCTCTTCCTGTTCTTCCTCTTCTTGCAGAATTACTTCTGCAGGTGGTCCTCTCTTTCTTGGATTTGGTGGAGGTGGTGGGCTAGCACCAGCTGAAGCTACTAATGAAGCCATCACAAAGTCTCAATAAAGGGTCTTTCTCTCACCAAGATGAAAGTCAGAGTGATGAAAGAAGGAGGGGTTTTCATCATTTGGGAAAAACAAAAGTTCTAAACCAATGAAAAGTGTCCATTTTAGATCACATGACCTTGTATTACATCATTAGGAAACCAAAAGTGAAATGAACCAATGAAAAGTGTTATTATCGAGTCACATGACCTGCTATGTTTACATTACGCGGTCGGCGCCGCGCCGCGGATCGCTTCCGGTTCGCGTACCGCTGCGCTTCCGGGTACGCGAACGTAGCACGTAATATGACGTATTACGCGAAACGTCATGCTGACGCGAAGCGTCGCGATGTTGTTTTGTAACGCGAGAGGTGCGCTAAAGGAACGTTTACCAGTTCGCGTACCGGGTCGCGCCTCCGGATTGAGCTAACGGGAAGCTAACCGGTACGCGTACTGGGAGCGAAACAAAAAAAAATTTAAAAAAAATTGTATAAAAAACATGTAAAAAATATTTTTCTTTTTAAAGAATAATACATTGTAAAGGTTTTGATATTAGCTATTAAAAAACCAATGAAATTCACTGAAAAAACCATAGGTTATAGACCATATATAGTTAGGAATTAGCATTTACAAAACCTTAAAAATTCACTGAAAAAACCATAGGTTATAGACCATATATAGTTAGGGATTAGCATTTAAAAAACCTTATTTTACTCACACAAAACCATTGAAATTCCATATATAGTTAGTTGTACTAACTATATATCACGCACCCGCAATCCACTGCTGATGATGTCACATATTACATCATTCATGACATGGTCAGTGACATCACTGATGACATCACTGATGACATCTCAAATGACATCACTGATGACATCACTGATGACATCATCCAGTGACTGTGTGTTTCTGTAAAGTTTAAATATGTTTTACATATTGAAGAATGAGTAGATGTAGAAGTGTCTGGATGAAGGATTTAGTAGGTGCGTGACTGACTGTATGAGTGAGTGATTAAATGTGTCTCACTGAGTGCATGGGTTAGTGACTAAACTGTCTTAATTTGTGCATCATTATGTCTGTTGTTCTGTAAACTGCTGCATGTGTTGATCAGTAGCTATATGAGTAACTATATAGGTTATTGATTGGTTGCCCAAGCATTTGTATGGGAGACTGAGTGTGTGTGTGAGTGGCTGGGAAGTGTATGACTCTGTGCATAGATGTATGGGTTCAAAAGTGCATGTTGGAAACAGCTGTATGGGCGGTTGACTGTGTGCATGACTGTATTGGTGAGTGAATAGATATCTCAGTGCTACATGTCAAATTAAGTACATATGTAAAATACAGTACATGTGAGAGTTGACATATATAAATAACTGTGCATAAGAGCCAGTGAATGTGTGAGTGGCTGTATGGATCATTGTGAACTTGTATCCAGGATTGTATAAGTGAGTAAATATGTTTTAGTATTTGTTTGAATAAGTAAGTAAGGTGTGTTTAACTGTATAGTTAAGGAAATGGAGGTGTGATTGATTGTTTGCATGACTGTCTAGGTGTGTGTGTAACTTCATGGATGAGTGACAATCTGTGAGTCTGTGTTTACACTGAGTGTATCTAAGGTTATATTAGAGTCTGAAGAGGTTCATCGTATTATCACAACAGTGATGTCATCAGTAATGTCATTTGAGATGTCATCAGTGATGTCATCAGTGATGTCATTTGAGATGTCATCAGTGATGTCATCAGTGATGTCATTTGAGATGTCATCAGTGATGTCATCAGTGATGTCACTGACCATGTCATGAATGATGTAATATGTGACATCATCAGCAGTGGATTGCGGGTGCGTGATATATAGTTAGTACAACTAACTATATATGGAATTTCAATGGTTTTGTGTGAGTAAAATAAGGTTTTTTAAATGCTAATCCCTAACTATATATGGTCTATAACCTATGGTTTTTTCAGTGAATATATATATATGTATATATATGTGTATATATATATGTGTGTATACATATATATATATGTGTGTATATATATATATGTGTGTGTATATATATATATATATATGTGTGTATATATATATATATATATATATGTGTGTATATATATATATATATGTGTATATATATATATATGATTTAGCAAAGCACTTGAGCATTCGGGAAGGGCTCACCACGAAACTCCCACCATCCGGTTTTCTATTGGCCCCGTTGTAGCATTCATCACCCTTCTTTAAAAAAATTATCACTTGGTCCGACGCGTTTCGGGGCCAGAACGCCCCCTCCTCATGGACTGTAACAAAGAAGCATGCATCACTCGCCTTCGTGTTTCAACCTTATTTAATTGAAACGAGCCGCCCTGAGTGGGCGTGGTTAACAAAGTTTCATTCTCCAGGCATGCTGGTTAATGTAGTTTCATGAAGATGAGTATTCATTTTATCCTTGAGTAGGTTGCATGTCTTTGTATAAGTTAAGTCTTTCAATTCACCTTTGAGTAAGGAAAAGACAAGGTTCTGATGCTACTGTTTAGAAACAGAGTTGCGTGCTACAGGCAGGAAAAGGTAATCCCGCCAAGGTCTTCTCCCACGCAGTTCTGCGAAGACACAGGTTTGTAGCATGTAGAAGCGGAGCTCCTCCCCACGACTAAGCAAGCCGTTAGATACAGGATTTAGCAAAGCACTTGAGCATTCGGGAAGGGCTCACCACGAAACTCCCACCATCCGGTTTTCTATTGGCCCCGAAACGCGTCGGACCAAGTGATAATGTTTTTAAAGAAGGGTGATGAATGCTACAACGGGTCCAATAGAAAACCGGATGGTGGGAGTTTCGTGGTGAGCCCTTCCCGAATGCTCAAGTGCTTTGCTAAATCATATATATATATATATATATATATATATATTCACAGAAAAAACCATAGGTTATAGACCATATATAGTTAGGAATTAGCATTTACAAAACCTTGAAAATTCACTGAAAAAACCATAGGTTATAGACCATATATAGTTAGGAATTAGCATTTAGAAAACCTTATTTCACTCACACAAAACCATTGAAATTCCATATATAGTTAGTTGCACTAACTATATATCGCGCACCCGCAATCCACTGCTGATGATGTCACATATTACATCATTCATGACATGGTCAGTGACATCACTGATGACATCACTGATGACATCTCAAATGACATCACTGATGATATCTCTTTTGACATCAATGGTCACATCAATGATGATATCATTAATGTGACAATACAATGCATCTCCTCAACTTTAATATAACCTCTGTTACACCCAGTGTTAAATACAGAGTATAATTTTTGAAACCATTGACACACCAATACTAGTTACTACATACGCATTCACTGATTCCTACGTCTACACACACATTCACTCATTCACCCATACAATCATTCATACATACAATCACTCATCTTTACAACACTATCATATGCACTCATACACCTATACAGACACTCACACTCTGCCACTCATCCATGGAGTTACTCACACACCTAGTCAGTCCTGTAAAGAATCAATCACACTTCCATTTTCTAATCTACACAGTTAAACATAGAGTACCTTACATTTTCAAACATATACTAACACATACTTACTCTCTTATAGAATCACTGATACAAGTACACATTGATCTGCACAGAGTCACACACCTCCCAGCCAGCCATACACACACTCAGTCTCCCATACAAATACTTGTGCAACCAATCAATAACCCATATAGCTACTTATATAGCTACTGATCAACACATGCAGCAGCTTGCACAACAACAGACATACTGATGCACACTTTCAGACAGTTTAGTCACTAACCCGTGCATTTAGTAAGACGCATTTAATCACTCACTCATACAGTCAATCACGCACCTACTAAAACCTTTATTCAGACACTTATACATCCACTCATTCTTCAATATGTAAAACATATTTAAACTTTACAGAAACACATAATCACTGGATGTTGTCATCAGTGATGTCATCAGTGATGTCACTGACCATGTCATGAATGATGTAATATGTGACATCATCAGCAGTGGATTGCGGGTGCGCGATATATAGTTAGTGCAACTAACTATATATGGAATTTCAATGGTTTTGTGTGAGTGAAATAAGGTTTTCTAAATGCTAATTCCTAACTATATATGGTCTATAACCTATGGTTTTTTCAGTGAATTTTCAAGGTTTTGTAAATGCTAATTCCTAACTATATATGGTCTATAACCTATGGTTTTTTCTGTGAATTTCATTGTTTTTTTAACAGCTAATATCTGTAGCTGTAAAATGTATTCTTCTTTAAATCCAAAAATATATTTTATATGTTTATGAATAATTTTTTTTTAAAATATTTTTTTTTCTTCGTTCCCGCTTCGCGAATCGGGAAGCTTCCCGTTAGCTGACCTTGATGCCGCGAAATAGACCGCGAGCCGGTAAACGTTTCTTTACCGCAAGTGCCGCGTTAGAAAACAACATCGTGACGCCTCCCGTCCGCATGACGTTCCACGTTGTCGCGTGATACGTCATATGACGTGCTACGTTAGCGAACTGGTACGCGAAGCGAGTGCCAAAGCGCAGGTTTCTGGAAGCAAACCGGGAGGCCCTGCAAAGCGCTTAACGTAAACACAGCAAGTCATGTGACTTGGTAATAACACTTTTCATTGGTTCATTTCACTTTTGGTTTCCTAATGATGTAAGACTAGGTCATATAATCTAAAATGAACACTTTTGATTGGTTGAGAACTCTTGTTTTTCCCAAATGATGAAAATCCCTCCTTCTTTCCTCACTCTGACTTTCATCATTGTGAGAGAAAGACCCTTTGTGATCACTGAGCAATGGCTTCTTTAGTAGCTTCAGCTGGTGCTTCCCCACCACCTCCACCACATCCAAGGAAGAGTGGACCACCTGCTCAAGTTGTAATTCAACAAGAAGAAGAAGAAGAGGAACAGGAGGACGAGCACGAAGAGAGGCAGTTTTTGCCTGAGCAGCCCAAGACGTCTCACCGGAAAGAAAACTTCATTTGGCAATTTTTTAAAATTCCCAAAGGTCAGAAAAAAGTAAATGCAAGATACGTAACTTGCCTTATATGTCAAGATAGACTGTCCAGAGGGACCGACAAAAAATACAGTTTCGGAAACTACACAATGCATCGCCATATGACTAGGTGGCATCCTAACAACTACAGTGCTGCACAGTTTCGGAACGACCTAGATAATCTCCCTATTATGGCCAGAAGATCTGTTGTACCGGAAGTAACGGGACCAGAGGGCAGAGAGATGGTGCCAAATATACAAATGAGATTTGGTGAAGTAAAACACACCTGCGTATTTTGCGATGGATTCATTTCCTACGGAGAAAGAAGCATCACTCTGATCAACAGAGCTATTGACTATCATATGCAAGTTTGTCCGAAACGCCCAAAATAATAAATACTTCTTTTTTTTGTTTTGTTGCTCCTGTTGAGCCCTTTACAATGAATCGTTTTCATTGCCCCCTCCAAGAAAAACCCAAAAAAATATAAAACTGTTCCGAAAAATTCAAAAACATTAAAAAAATGTTCAGAAAAATAAAAAAAAAAGTTCTTTTCAGAACTACCTCCCCGTTATTAAAAAATTGGTACAATATTTGGAACTGTGCCAACCTCTATTTCTCTTAGTTCGCTTCCTAGTTCGCTCGCTGGTACGCGAACTGGAAGCGAACCAAAAACAGTAAGTATAAGGGAAGGAAACACACACTTATGTTAAAAGAAAGACAGCTATAGGGGAGTAAACTAGAGATACTATTACCCATAATCCACTACTGATGATGTCACATATTACATCATTCATGACATGCTCAGTGACATCATCAGCAGAGGATTGCGGGTTTTTTGGCAACATGCCTTATCCACGGTTTAATAACGCTGCCTTTTGCTTTATATAAGTTTTCAAATTGTATGAAATATATACCAATAGGTCTTTATGAACCTTTAGGTAGTGCTTTTGTTCATGAGGTCTGGTCGCTTCCATACACATACAGATGTTTCAAAGATGATCAAGAAGTTTATCTGAATGGAGAGGAATGCACTGAGACGCCAGATCGTTCACTAATGTGTAGGCACATACAGTTACACGATTCATGCAACAAACACCGACCAAATATGGCTTGCGTGTTGCAAGGCACGCCAGTTCCTGCTATCATCCCCACGTTCAAGTTGTTGGAAAATGGTAGTTATTTGATGCTCAATAATGAAGATTGTTCTGAGTTAATTAAAAGTATTCCTTTTATCGTAACAGTAAGTGAACGGGTTATTTGCTGCAGAAATGTTCTATTTCCTCCCACACATGAACATAGGGAGTTTTCAATCTGGCCACAAATACCAACCTTGGGACACGTTTCAATGGCATGACAAGAATAAGAGCTCTTTTGTCTCAGAGAGAGGTGGCCTTGAGTTCGGCCCGTGAAACTTTCGTACTTCACATAGCGAACACCCGTACACAGGTTTGCCTTTCAATTTCAGCAACATGTTTCCGACTATCTTTAACGCATCCTCCACAAAATCCCTGGCACACTTTTTTAAAGTTGTTACCAGTGGTCTCGTGACTTCATTTGAGAAAATCTTTGGAGTCATCCCTGCTCCCTTTCATTCCATTTTCTCCACTCTGGTTCGTGGATTGCATTTTTACTTGCATTACCAGCGGACGCTCTTGTGCTTTTTTACATTTTTAAATATGGATGTCCCTCCTATGCAACCTCCGACCCTGCAGCTGCTGACACTGTTCCGCAATCGCATGCTAGAATATTATGGCACAATGCCGTTGGCGATATTAAGCACGGCATATGGATTATCTTTTCGGTTCTCCTACTTCACCTGTGTCCAGCCTGTATTTCACTGCCTGACCTGTGATTTCGATTGGGCCATTGATTTGTGTCTCTGCGGACCGGTTTCTCCTGACGTCGACTTTAATCAGCTGATGACTCCTATCATTACTCACGAGTTGATTTGTCCTGGCGAAAGGATTATGGCTGTGGCATTGATGCATGGACTACTTGGTCCCTGGAATTTACTGGCGGCAGCACAGTCTTTCTTGGAACACAGCTTTCTTGAAAACCCACCGAGCTGTCCTCTGATGGTGATAGAGGATCCGGTGCTGGGAGAGCACGTATGTTCTTTTCCGCTTTTAAATTGGATGGCTGAACTGTTTTCGGATGAAGACGGTGACTTCCTGTTGGAGGCTGTTGCAGCTTATTTTGCATACACAGTTATGTCATAGACCTTTTTCATGTTTCATATGCTGAGTACTAGCATTTCATTGACAATTCATTGACTTAATTGTCAAGTTTTTATTATTTACCTTGCCTATTGGCTTAAGACTCGATAAAGTACTTGGCTGTTTTATTTTTCTTTAGCATTGAATTTTCCTAGTTTTTAATGCTTTACCTTGCGGACCGTCCACATATAAACTTGCAATCTGCTCTCATGAGATGGCACTTCTATTATCTTATTCAGTTCGTTTCCGGATCATGAGGAGGTGTCATCTAGGTCCTGGATATCTTTACACCGTGTTAAGTTAGCATGGGCTCATTACCGGTTTAAACGCCATTTTTCCTTTTTTGCAACTTCTGCACACGACATTTAGTTGTTGCTTTAGCTTTCCACCTAGTAGTTCATCGTGGTTTACATGAGAATAATATGTTATTGGTCTACTATCTGCTTTACTTGTTAAACTATATCTGTACAGCGAGTGCTAAAGTTTCAAGAACAACACGATACAGAATTGTTATGAGGTCTGATCTCCACGACTTCATACTCATAACATAAGTGCAACTTCTGCCAATTCTGGGCATGAGGCGGGTTTTATATTGCTTTGCCGAACACACATACACAACAGTTGATGCGGTTCACATGAAGAGAGAGCTGGTGTATGCTGATGTGATTCCTTCAAATCTAAGACACTAAAGTATGGGCACGCCCTAAACCAACACAAAGAGACCTTCTTAGCAAATAATATAATATGTGTATTAGGGAGGGTGAGATATAAGCAGCCGCGGGCCGTGGAGGGAGTTACGGTGAGGCAGGGAGGCGGGGAGGGGGAGAAGCAGGGTGGAGCCCTCTCTACCTTGCCCCTCCCCCTCCCCGCCTCCCTGCCCCACCGTAACTCCCTCCACGGCCCGCGGCTGCTTATAAGTGTTGCTAACTCTTATTCATTTACAGCATGTTAACATACTATCACCATTCACTTTTTATGTACTAGTAACTATGCTGGTAATTTTGCTACTGATAATATGTGTACTTTTATTATCTAAGGTACTACGCCTGAGAAGACGGCATTAGTAAATAAACATTTCAAATACACATGTGTTCTTCTTAACTCCATGTTCTGGTTTCTAAGAAATATATAACGACCGACTGTTCATGAGTTCCACGTATCCTGAGGTACTATAAGTTCATATTATGGATTGTCTAAACATTGAGAGTTTGTTATATCCAATGTGACACTGTACCTAGCTTGCTAAATAGTTTTTGATTACTAACGTGAGTTTTGGGACACCCTAATTCGCCGAGGTTCCAATCCTCTGTCCACAGTTCTGTGTGAGAACAGAAACCCTGCGACAGGGGCACCCCCGACCCTTGCTGGACCTTCATCACACTTGCGATACAACTCCAGCAATGCGCCACCTTTACGGCACAGATACATCACGCATCTGTGCTGTTTTTGCCCCGTGATGCGCCGCATTGTAAATGCAGCACACCATAGGTGACGGAACAGCGGCACAGAATGACTAACACATCCCTGGTGATGCGCCAGTCATCATAAATCTATCCCTATGCTTCTTATCTTGTTAGAGATGAACCGCCATATGTATCATCAAAGTTATTTGCATTTCCTAAATAGCGAACTTTAAGGAATAAATAGCGATTCTTTACCATTCCTACTTTGCGATGAGCTATTTGCTAATTAGCCGAATGTAGCCCAATGAAGCCCAATGTAGCCCAATGTAGCCCAAAGATGGCCGCCAGACACACAAAAAAACAAATGTAGCCCAAATATCAGCCAGATGTAGCCCAACTATAGCCCAGTGACAGAATGACCAATCAGCTTCGCAAACCTCCGTTACGCGAAGCGGAGCGCTGTTACAGATATATATCTTTTTTTGAACGTTAATTTCTCAAAATCCACTGGAGCACATATATTGAGACCTAGCAAAGGCACATCGGGCTACCAGTCCCTAATATTTTGCCAAGTTTCGTGCAAATCCATTCAGCCGTTCAATTATTATTTTTATTATTTTTTTTTGCCCCGCGGGGCCCTTTTAAAACCTCCACATCAAACCTAGGGGGTCAGCGAGGATCTACTATGCCCCCTTATAGTTATTTCCCCCTTTGTTTTGACCTCCTCTTGTCTCTCGATCCTACCGAGAGACAAGATGGCGGCCGCTACGGACTGTTTGGAATGTTGACAGACGCCGGAGAACCAATCAGCTTCGCTTCACAAAGCTCCGTTGCGCGAAAAGTCCGCGAACCAGAGCGCTAACCGGTCCGCTGTTACAGATATATATCTTTTTTTAAACGTTAATTTCTCAAAATCCACTGGAGCACATATATTGAGACCTACAAAAGGCACATCGGGCTACCAGTCCCTACAATTTTGCCAAGTTTCGTGCAAATCCATTCAGCCGTTCGGGCTAAAAGTGAGGCCAACCGCCCTATGGAAAACTCAATGTTAAAAACACGTTTTGGGACCCCCCTTTTTTCTCGGCCCCCACTGGACGAACCCCCCCCAAATTTTCAAGGGCTGCTCAGAAACAAAATGTGCCATTTTCCTGAAAATTTCAGCCAATTCCGTCCACAAACGCCAAAGTTATTAGACATAGAATTTTCAAAAAACCCATAGAGAAAAAATCCTAACTATATATACCTACTGGCGACCGCCAGTAGGTAATATATATATATATATATATATATATATATATATATATATATATATATATATATATATATATATATATATATATATGCTGCAAGACTCGTCCTCCACAGTTTCACACCAACGGGCTTGCAATCAGACGAGGTAGACCCAATTCGGTGCTTCTTAATTTATTTCAAAAAGTGCGACCACATCAACTCACGACGCGTTTCGGCAGCTCCCTGCCTTGATCACATGACAACAGTGTTGTGAGATGCACCTCCTTTTAAAGTGACAGTGCATTTGATGGACATAGAAAAAATACTTCTTTACAGTTGTGAAAGTTTCATTTTCCGTGTGATATGTAAAATACTCGGGTCAAATTTACTTAAACAAATCATTTGTAAGAGACCCTGGGACGTATTCTGTGGCTCTCCGTGTATTACATTTTTCAACATTGCTTAAAAGGACACGGAACATGAGAATCGGAAAATAACTGTAAAATACATTGATACAAAAGTTTTGAATGTTATACTGTCACATGTTACTTTTCCAGCCTCATTCCACTGTTCACGCCCCATATATATATCACCTACAGCTGTTAAGATTTATGTACATCAAATCACCGTAATACTACAGTGCATCCCCAGGACTCAAGTGAAACTAATACAAAATATATTGAAAACCAAATTGTTACTGAAAACTTTTTTAACTCATATCCTGCTACAACACCCTAAGTGATAAATGAATTTATAATTGTGTGTTTAAAAATTGATTTCCTCAAACAAAGACAAAGTGTACTTGATGTATCTATCCTTAACGAGACAGTATTTATATAGGAATTATTAACCTAAGGCATTTCTTTCGACTATCCAAGAATGATTCCCACAATTTATAATTTCAATATTTCAATGAAATGCAAATCAATTCATTCATTTAAGTCGTTAAAATCCCATAAATAACTAAAACCTATATTGTATACAAAATAGATATACTTAAAATTCCTGTCTTTAAAAGCATACAAATTGTACCAAAAACCAATTAAGATATTTACATATTAACATTTTAACATTTCATGAGGATTGGAACACATTGTCATCAGTGCAAAGCTGCAATCTTCTTAGTGCAATTGTCATTTTAATCTAGAAACGTATATAAATCTTCACTCATATTTAAACCTTTGGGCTGCTTTGTATCTAATGTAAGTATGTAGTGCGTTTCTAGCCGGCGTAGCATTCCTTCCCTGTCTCCTCCTCTCCTCTGCATTGGGACAGTATCAATTATGTAGTATCTTAAGTCTTTAGGATTTCGTCCATGCACTTCATGGAAATGCCTAGCTACAGGGTAGTTGGGGTCATTGTTATTGATCGCCCTGATGTGCTGCAAAATTCTCTTGTGGCTTGGAAGCTTGGTGCTGCCCACATATTTTAAATTGCAGCTGCACTCTAGTACGTCAACCACATACTCGGTTTTACAAGTTAAATGATATTTTATGGTATGAGGTTTCTGATTAAAGGCTGTCATATAACATGTTTTGTTTACTCCATATGTACATGCCTTACAACTAGGGCACTTATAAAACCCCTTCCGTGCTAAAGACCATCCTGTGGTTTCCCTGTATCCAGGGCTGCTCTTTACCAACACATCCACCATGGAGGTCGCCTTCCTATATGTTATAGCCGGATAGTCTGGTAGACTCTCACCAATGACAGGATCATCCTTACCTAGATGCCAATTGCGCTGGACTATTTTTCGCAGTTCTTTGTGCTGTCGATTATATGTCATGATTAATCTGGGTGTGTTATCAGATTCTTGGGTACTTTCCTTGTCCCCAATAGCAGTGACTTCCACTGTTCCTAATAGTTCTTCCCTTGACTTTAGTCTCGACTTAAAAATAGCCGCATCCACTGTTTTCGCACTGTAGCCTCTGTCAAGAAATCTACTCTTGCTTTCCTGTTGATGTTTTCGTAATTCTGTCTCATCACTACATATTCTACGCAGTCTAAGCATTTCCCCATAGGGGATGCTATGAATGAGGTGTTTCGGGTGTGCACTCGTTGCATGCAGCAAGGAATTCCCTGCTGTTTCCTTTCTACATAATGTGGTTGTAATTTCATTGTCAACTATATTGACTGACACATCAAGGAAGGAGACTTGACAATTACTTATATTTGATGTAAAATTCAGATTCACCTGATTATCATTGATGCTTTCAATAAATGCCTCTGCTTCCTCTAAGTTACCTCTCCACACTATTACCAAATCATCTATGTACCTTAGCCAAGATACAATTTTGTCTTTATAGATATCAGGGTGCCGCCCTCTGAGGACCAGCTACTCCCACCAACCCATGAACAAACATGCGTAGCTGGGGGAGAAGCTGGCCCCCATGGCTACACCCTGAACCTGTCGGTACATTTGTTTATTAAACAGAAAAAAGTTATGCTCTAAACAAAACTTCAACATGTCCATGAGCATTTTGTTGTGCATAGTGAATTCCATTGGTCGTTTTGCTAGAAAATATTCCACTGCTCTTAATCCATCAACATTCCTAATACAAGTATATAGGGAGGAGACATCCAAAGTTATTAAAAGGTATCCATTCTCCCATTTTACTTTTCCAATTTTTGACAGAAAGTCTCCGGTGTCTTTAACATAAGATTCCAACCTACAAACATGTTCCTGCAGGAAGAAATCAATGTATCTGGACACATTTTCAAGTAGACCATCGCATGCCGAAATAATCGGCCGTCCTAGAGGTTTATCTTTGTCTTTATGTATTTTCGGAATCAAGTAAATCACTGGCGTTCTTGGGTACTCTTTTTTCAAAAATTTAAATTCTTCCATATTCAAAAGACCCAAGCTTTTCCATGCCAGTAACTTACTACTTAAATCGTCTTGCATATGTTTGTATTTGATTGGAGAGCTGTGGTGGTAACATTGTATATCGCTGAGCTGGTTGTTTGCTTCAGTTAGATATTGTGAAAGAGGCCATAATACAATATTCCCCCCTTTGTCCGAATTTCTGATTACCACATTATTTTCTTTCTTCAATTTGTCCAACAGTTGATCATATTCTTTTTCTTCCTTTGATCTGTTCCTTTTTGTCATTTGGATTTTAGTGTTCAATTTCTTAACTTGGGCCCCTACTGCATCATTGAAAACATCTATTGAATCCTTTGTCATAACAGGCACAAATTTGGATTTCTTTTTAAACGGGGTTTCCGTTTTTTTGTTCGCCACCCGCCTCCCAGCTGCTCCTCCCTCCCTCCACCCCCTCTTAATGCAGGTCGCTGCGCTGTGAGAGTGCGATCCTTGACCTGTGCTCAGGCCAAGACGCTCCCCCGCCGCCCCAGCACTCGCTGCTGGTGCTGTGTCCTCTGGCTGCTGCCCTTCATGACGACTGGGAGTTTGAGGCCCTCCTCCACCCGCAGGTTCCCGCCTGCGCCTCATCCCTGGTGGCCCAGTGGTGAGCGGTAAGTATTCGGTCTGTCCCTTCTCCTGTTTTCTCGATCAAAATCTCCTGTAGTACTTGTTGCCTGTGTACTGTTTATTGTCCCCTGTTTCTGTATTTGCTGCCTGTATTTTGTGTTTTTTTCCTCTGTTTCCTCTGTTTCATGTTGCCTTGATCCCCTCTCTTCCTGCTTTTGCTGCCTTCTCTGCCCGTTTCCCGCCGCTGCGTCCCCGCGGCCCTGCCCCCATCCCTCCCATTCCCTCCCCGCAACCCGCCTCCCAGCTGCTCCTCCCTCCCTCCCCTCCTTCTTAATGCAGGTCGCTGCGCGGCGAGAGTGCGATCCTTGACCTGTGCTCAGGCCAAGTGGCTCCCCCGCCGCCCCAGCGCTCCCTGCTGGTGCTGTGTCCTCCGGCTGCTGCCCTTCACGACGACTGGGAGTTCGAGGCCCTCCTCCACCCGCAGGTTCCCACCTGCTCCTCATCCCTGGTGGCCCAGTGGTGGGCGGTAAGTATTCGGTCTGTCCCTTCTCCTGTGTTCTCGATCATAATCTCCTGTAGTACTTGTTGCCTGTGTACTGTTTATTATCCCCTGTTTCTGTATTTGATGCCTGTATTTTGTGTTCTTTTCCTCAGTTTCATGTTGCATTGATCCCCTCTCTTCCCGCTTTTGCCGCCTTCTCTGCCCGTTTCCCACCGCTGCGTCCCCGCGGCCCTGCCCCCATCCCTCCCATTCCCTCCCCGCCACCCGTCACCCTGCTGCTCCTCCCTCCCCCCACCCCTTCTTAATGCAGGTCGCTGCACGGCGAGAGTGCGATCCTTGACCTGTGCTCAGGCCAAGACGCTCCCCTGCCGCCCCAGCGCTCCCTGCTGGTGCTGTGTCCTCCGGCTGCTGCCCTTCACGGCGACTGGGAGTTCGAGGCACTCCTCCACCCGCAGGCTCCCGCCTGCGCCTCATCCCTGGTGGCCCAGTGGTGGGCGGTAAGTATTCGGTCTGTCCCTTCTCCTGTGTTCTTGATCATAATCTCCTGTAGTACTTGTTGCCTGTGTACTGTTTATTGTCCCCTGTTTCTGTATTTGCTGCCTGTATTTTGTGGTTTTTTCCTCTGTTTCCTCTGTTTCATGTTGCCTTGATCCCCTCTCTTCCCGCTTTTGCCGCCCTCTCTGCCCGTTTCCCGCCGCTGCGTCCCCACGGCCCCACCCCCCTCCCTCCCATTCGCTCCCCGCCACCCGCCTCCCAGATGCTCCTCCCTCCCTCCACTCCTTCTAAATGCAGGACGCTGCGCGGCGAGAGTGCGATCCTTGACCTGTGCTCAGACCAAGACGCTCCCCCGCCGCCCCAGCGCTCCCTGCTGGTGCTGTGTCCTCCGGCTGCTGCTCTTCACGACGACTGGGAGTTCGAGGCCCTCCTCCACCCGCAGGCTCCCGCCTGCGCCTCATCCCTGGTGGCCCAGTGATGGGCGGTAAGTATTCGGTCTGTCCCTTCTCCTGTGTTCTCGATCATAATCTCCTGTAGTACTTGTTGCCTGTGTACTGTTTATTGTCCCCTGTTTCTGTATTTGCTGCCTGTATTTTGTGTTTTTTTCCTGTTTCCTCTGTTTCATATTGCCTATATCCCCTCTCATCCCGCTTTTGCCGCCGTCTATGCCCGTTTCCCGCCGCTGCGTCCCTGCGGCCCCAACCCCCTCCTTGCCATTCGCTCCCCGCCACCCCCCTCCCAGCTGCTCCTCCCTCCCTCCACTCCTTCTTAATGCAGGTCGCTGCGCGGCGAGAGTGCAAGCCTTGACCTGTGTTCAGACTAAGACGCCGCCCCAGCGCTCCCTGCTGGTGCTGTGTCCTCCGGCTGCTGCTCTTCACGACGACTGGAAGTTCGAGGCCCTCCTCCACCCGCAGGCTCCCGCCTGCGCCTCATCCCTGGTGGCCCAGTGGCGGGCGGTAAGTATTCGGTCTGCCCCTTCTCCTGTGTTCTCGATCATAATCTCCTGTAGTACTTGTTGCCTGTGTACTGTTTATTGTCCCCTGTTTCTGTATTTGCTGCCTGTATTTTGTGTTTTTTTTCCTCTGTTTCCTCTGTTTATTTATTTATTTATTTGCGGGTTTGTATCGCGCTTGAATCCACTCCCGAAGGAGTATCTCTGCGCCAAAAAGCAACAATAGCATCTAATGGGAGAAAAAACCAGTCATGAAAAGAGAGAGTGTGAGTGTGATGGAAGAATAAAAAGACCCTGTCACATTTTAAACAAGAAGGTTTTCAACTTTTTCCTGAATGTCAGATGATCCGAACATGTTTAATGTTGCCTTGGTCCCCTCTCTTCCCGCTTTTGCCGCCTTCTCTGCCCGTTTCCCGCCGCTGCGTCCCCGCCCCGCTCCCTCCCATTCGCTCCCCGCCACCCGCCTCCCAGCTGCTCCTCCCTCCCTCCACCCTCTTCTTAATGCAGGTCGCTGCGCCAGAGGCATGCCCGTCTGCACCCGTCCGCGCCTGGACCGCGCCCAGCGCCAGACCCCCTGGCCCCCGCACACCCCATCACACCAAACCCAGCCTCAGCTACGACGCCGGCTCCCTCCGCGCTCTCAACACCGGCCGAGACCAACACTGCAATCAAGCCGCCCCGAAACTCACCCACGAACCCTTGTCCTGCCGCAGCTGCCACTTCACCTGCAACAGAACCATCAAAGCGGCAAAGACCAGACCCAACCACCTCGGCTGCATACTCCTCAACACCCGCTCGGCACGCAAACACGCCGTCGAGCTCTGGGACCTGCTCGACACCACTGCTCCCGACGTAGCCTTCCTTACCGAGACGTGGTGTAACGACTCCTCTGCGCCGGACATCACCATTGCCATCCCAGACGGCTACAAGATCTCCCGCAAGGACCGCACCAACGGCATCGGAGGAGGAATTGCCATTGTCCACAAGTCAACCCTCAAGGTCACCACCCACGCAGACGACACCCTCAACACCGCCGAACACCTGCACTTCCGGATCCACACCGACCCCAACACCACCCTCAGAGGAACACTCATCTACAGACCACGGGCCCAGTTCAGCGACGCCATCGCCGACCTCGCCAGCACCCACGCACTCGCTTCCACGGACTACATACTCCTCGGGGACCTGATCTTTCACCTCGTGAACAGCAACGACGCCAACTCCACCACGCTAATCGACAACCTGGTTCACCGACGAGCTCCTGACCTCCAAACGCGCATGCCGGAAGCTGGAAAAGGAATGGCTCCACGAACGCACACCAGACAATCACGCAGCCCTCAAGGACGCCAACCGCAGACACCACCACCTCATCGGATCAGCCAACAGGTCCTCCTTCAAAGTCCGCCTAGATAACAACGCACACGACAGCAAAGAGCTCTTCCGCATCGTGAAAGAGTTAGCCAACCCCAGCGCCAACATAAACGACATCCCACCCTCACAGGATCTATGCAACTCACTGGCAATCTTCTTCCACCGCAAGATCGCTGACATCCACGATAGCTTCAACACCATGACCACGCCAGTTCCCACCGCCCCCCGAACACAAGCAACATCAACCACCTTACCTCCTGGTCCAACGTCAGTGACGACGAGACGCGCAAGGTCATGAACTCCATCCACTCAGGATCCCCGACAGACCCCTGCCCCCACCACATATTCAACAAGGCAGACACAGTCATCGCCCCCCAACTACGTAAGATCATCAACGTCTCCTTCGAAACAGCGACATTCCCGGAAAGCTGCAAGCACGCCAAAATCAACGCCCTCCTCAAGAAGCCCAGGCAGACCCCAAGGACCTCAAAAACTTCCGACCGATCTCCCTACTACCATTCCCAGCGAAGGTCGCCGAGAAAATCGTCAACATACAACTAACCCGCCACCTTGAAGACAACAACATCCTGGACCCGTCCCAATCTGGATTCAGACGGAACCACAGCACCGAGACCGCCCTCATCACCGCCACAGACGACATCAGGCACCAACTAGACGACGGCGAAACTTCTGCCCTCATCCTCCTGGACCTCTCAGCAGCCTTCGGCACGGTGTGCCATCACACCCTGAAGACACTCCTCCAAGAAGCCGGAATTCAGGAAAAAGCCCTATGGACCACATCCTTCCTCTCCGGCAGAACCCAGAGCATCCGCCTACCACCCTTCCGCTCAGAAGCCACCGACATCATCTGCGGCATTCCCCAGGGCTCTTCCCTCAGCCCAACGCTGTTCAACGTCTACATGGCCCCCCTCGCACAAGTGGCCCGCCACTACGACCTCAACATCATCTCCTATGCCGACGACACCCAGCTCATCCTCTCCCTCACCAAGGACCCCCACACCGCCAAAACCAACCTCCACGAGGGAATGAAGGCCGTCGCAGACTGGATGAGGAGCAGCTGTCTGAAACTGAACTCTGACAAAACGGAGGTTCTCATCCTCGGACCCTCCCCCTCACCTTGGGACGACTCCTGGTGGCCTACCACACTGGGAACAGCACCAACCCCCACCAACCATGCACGCAACCTGGGATTCATCCTCGACTCTTCCCTCTCCATGTCCAAGCAAGTCCATGCCGTCTCCTCCTGCTACAACACCCTCCGCACTCTCCGCAGGATCTACAAGTGGATCCCGCCGAAACCAGAAGAACAGTGACACAGGCCCTCGTCAGCAGCAGACTGGACTACGGCAACACACTCTATGCAGGAATCCCAGCCAAACACCTACGACGACTACAACGCATCCAAAATGCCTCCGCCCGACTGATCGTCAACGAGACCTACACTGGCTCCCCATCGACAAGAGGATCACCTTCAAGCTCCTCACCCACGCACACAAACCACTCCACAACGCCGGACCAGCCTACCTAAACAGCAGACTCAGCTTCTACACCCCCACCCGCCAGCTCCGCTCTGCCAGCCTTGCTCTCGCCACTGTCCCCCGTATCCAACTAACCACCTCCGCCGACAGATCCTTCTCCTACGCCGCCGCCAAAACCTGGAACACCCTCCCCACCCACCTGCAACAGACCCAAGACCTACTCGCTTCAGAAGACTCCTCAAGACCTGGCTCTTCGAGCAGTAGCAGCCCCCCCTCCCCATAGCACCTTGAGACCCTTGCGGGTAAGTAGCGCGCTTTACAAATACTATGATTGATTGATTGATTGATTGATTGATTGTTAAAACCTAGTTTCCATGGGAAAAACATTTTTTGATTTGTTAATAACTTTGGCATTGTTTGACAAATCTTCCTGAAATGCTCCCAAAAATAAGTCTATCCAGATCAGCTCCTATCCTGAAAGTCTGGGGGTGATTTGGGAAGCGAGGGCTGGAAAAAAAAGGGGGGTCCCAAGGGTAATTTTCTCCATGTTAATTTCCATAGGAAATTTTGCAACGAGCTACATCTGTATTCTAAGGACCCCCAGAGCAGGAAGCCAGCTAGAAGGGTGCATAGAAACCGTTCCTGCTGTTGAGCCTCAATGCGCTATCGTACACGGGTGAGGAATGGTGGTGCACTCTCTTTCCCCCCTCACCTCACATCCCTTCCCATTGCGCCTTTTTGACCGGATGGACTAAGGAACTGACTGTAGTTTTCTTTTCTCTTGTTGCATTCCCTCCCCCTGCTCCTTCATGGTGACCCACTGACGGAAGTGGCAACTCCTTCGTTTGTTGGAACTATCCTTTGTGACATTGCCCTTTACTTGACTGGCCCACAGTGTCCTTTCGGGATATTCCTGCTGCAGCTGCAGTGGGGTGTGATACACCTGCATCATCTTCCTCATCATCGTCTCAGGTCTTCCACATTGCCTGAGCTGACATTGCTGTGTGAGCTGTCCACAGCACAGAATTCAATCAGTAATGGTCCATGAGTTGTGGTGCACGGAGTTAGTGGCACCTGAAGAGCTGAGCATGGTATCAAGCTACTGAGGCACCCACGACAGGTGTGAGCAACTCTGATAGTATGCCAGTAAGACTATTCCGACCCTGGCAGTTGTTATTTGGAGGTAGTCCTGGCGGTGGTGGTGTGTGCTTCCTGCGGTGATGCGACGTCCGGGCAGGTCTGGACTCGATTTGATGTGTGAGCCCAGGTGGACTGCAGTTGAGGCCGGAGGCAGCAGACAGCGCAGGGTCACAGACACATGGCATTGACGATCCCCAGTCCATCAACCCAGAGGCCATCCAATATTCAATCCGACAGGGTCCATGACTTGAGCAGCACAGAGTTAGTGGCCCCTGATGCACTGCAGCCAGCACAGGCACACCACCATGGGACGGTGATTTGCGGAGCACCGAGGTAGGGCCCTGCGAGCTGAGGGGGTCCTCGTCAATGTCGAAGGTGAATGTAGCGGAGGGTTGCGGGGGACAGTGGAAGGTGTCCTCCAGGGCATGATGCAGAAGGGAGAAGCCGTCTGGAAGCGGCATATTGAGGAGTGGAATGCTACAGCCTCATTATTACCACCAGGTCAGTATCAGCTACATGGTGATGAAGACAACCCCAAGTCCATAGACTCAAATGCCACCAAAGTTCAACCAGAGAGTGTCCATGAATGTCAGGGAACAGATTAGTGGCACCGGCACTGAAAGGGTATGCAGTCTGCAATGAGGCCTGTACAGTGATATAAATAAGTGCTCAGTTCCAAATGTGTGACCTACTGGACTGCAGAATAGGCCGTAGGCAGCAGACAGCAGGGGTCCACAGCTACGTGTTGTTGACACCAGAGCAGTTGTTGGTAGTGTTCGATCATGTCTGTAACGATGATCCTTTTTTCCTCCGGACTGAACCACATCTTCCTCTTACACCTCTCCTTTTGTGCAATGATATGAACTCTGCCATTTGGAAATCAAGACTCAGTTCCAAATGTGTGACCTACTGGACCGCAGTGTGGGCCGAAGGCAGTAGTCAGCGATGGACCACAGACACGTGTGGTTGGAATGCTATACACAGACTTGGTGGCACCACATCAAAGCGAGTACAGTGATATCAAACGTCCCATGAACATATGAATTCACCATCAGGATATCAAGACTCAGTTCCAAATGTGTGACCTACTTGACCGTAATGTAGGCCAGAGGCAGCGGTTGAGTACGTCAACGAGAAAGGAGTACTGCGGGCCTGTGTCACGGAGGCCGAGAGGGTCGGAGGAGGCTGCCAAGGTCACAGGCCTCAGGCTTGGAGCTTGCACCGGCACATGGTGGGCCCTCTGTGACACACGGCGGTGTCGGCAGGTGAGCAGTGTGACCTGGGTGCGCAGGTGGTGGGCAAGAAAGGGTCGGGGACCAGCGGCCTGGGGTGCAACAGGCACACAGGATCGCAGGCAACACCACTCACGGTGACGGCCTCATGGTGGCGTGAGAGATGCTGCCCTGCCAGGCATGTTGGGCTTTCTGGAAGAGAACCACGCCAGAGCTATGCTTTTTATTCACACCCCTACGTACGCCAGGCCAGCCCACTCCGCTCACGCTTATAGGGGGGGGGGCGTAATAAGCTACATTTCCGCAATCTTCCCCACTGGCTGGGGTGACATGGTTTCGTCAACTGCCCACTACACTCCAAACACCAGCAGTGTATGTCGATATTGATATGTCTGTGGTCTTACAAACTGCAGTCTGTCCAGCACATCAACGCCACACTTGGCATTGTGTACATTCTCATTCATGGGTCAGTTGCCTCCTTCGCACATGCCTGTTTCCAACCTCTCCCCACAATCTGCTATTGTCTTGCTGAGGTGCCATGCCCTTGATGGCTCATGTACATGGTAGCCCAGGTTAACACAGTAAGTTGTGCTGTTGTGTCTGGTAGGTGGGCATGTTGTTTGGCATGTTATATGTGAGTTTGTAACGTGTGCATTCCCAGAGTTGTGAGTTGCATGATTGTGGAGTTGGGGTGTGTGGTGTGTTCATTTGGTACTTACCAACGGGCTGAGCATTTCTGTAGGCGCCATCCTGGAAGCGCTGGTTGTTGATGGATTGTCGGAAGATGTAGGAATCATGCACACTGCCTGTGTAGTTGGCGATGACATTGGTGAAGAGTCCCCGGTGGTCCACTGTTGCCTGCACATTGATGGAATGTGTGTGCTTTCTGTAGCGGTAATTGTGTGCAGTGTCGGCAGGGGGCACAAGATGAACATGTGTGCAGTCGATAGCCCCCAACACGTGCGGGAAGCCAGCTATGACGTAGAAGCCTTGCTTGGTCTTCAGCTGTTCCTGCGCAGTGTAGGGGAAGTGAAGGTGCTGGGGTACCAAGCTGATGATGGCATCCAAGACAGTTGTGAGGAACTGCGAAAGGGCTGGCTGTGAGACTCCTCCGACTCTGGCAGTTGTTGGTTGGAAGATACCAGAGGCCAACAGGTGCAGCACAGCCAGCAGCTTTGTCTACAGAGGGATGTTAGTTGTCCGCTGTGTGGGCCTGTGGGCAACGATGTTGAGGATGCAGAGGATGGTTGTCCTTTTGGGCCTGTAGTGGGCAATGACATCCTCTGGTGTGAGGTCTGTGTGTCTGGTGCATTTTCTGAAGGTTTGTCGTCTAAGTCTGCGTGGCCTCTGTGGTAGTCCAGGTGGGTGTGGGCGGGTCCGGGGGGGCTGACCTGGGGGTGGTGGCGGTGGGTGTTGTGGCCCTCTTGGGGCTCCGAGCTGCATGATCAGTAGCTCCATGGCATCTATTGATCTTCAGGTGTGGCTCTGGGCTGGGCTCCTTTTTCTGGTGCAGGTTGCCTTCTGACTTTACACCAGGTCAGAGCAGGTGTTAAATTCCTGCTGCTAACGTGCCTTATTGCATGTTTTGTGATCTTATTGCCGATCTGGCTGGTTGTTTAGAATGTTGTGGTGTGGTGTTGTTGCAGCTTTTTGCACGGAACGCCTACTCTGCATCTCATTGGCGATAGTTGCCGGGGTCATCTGTGGCGATGTTTTTTGCAGCTGCTATCACAGGTAAACTGGTGATATCTGCTCTTAGCACCATCTTGTGAATGGGGCGACAATTTTGGCTGCAATAAAGTGCTGATGACTCAGCGATAAATCCTTGAGAGTATCACTGAAAAAAACATAGGTTTCAGGGACGTTATAGTTAGTTGGACATTTCACTCATACAAAACCAGTGGTATTCTCCCGTTATAGTTAATTCAACTAACTATAACTCGAGCGCCAGCAATGCACTGCTGATGACATCACATATTACATCATTCATGACATGGTCAGTGACATCACTGATGACATCAGTGATGACTTCTCATATGACATCACTGATAACCTCATCCAGTAACTGTGTATTTCTCTAAAGTTTAAATATGGTTTATATACATGCCAAGGTATATTGAAGAATGAGTGGGTGAATAAGTGTCTGGATCGATGAGTTAGATGGTGCGTGACTGACTGTATAAGTGAGTGATTAAATGTGTCTTACTGAATGCATGGGTTAGTGACTAAACTGTCTGAATGTGTGTATCAGTTTGTCTGTTGTTATGTAAGCTGCTGCATGTGTTGGTCAGTAGTTACATGAGTCTCTCTATGGGTTATTGATTAATTGCCTGAGTATTTGAATGGGAGACTGAGTGTGTGTGTGGGTAGGTGGGTGGGAGGTGTGTGACTGTGCATAGATGTGTGAGTGGTTGATTCACTGGGTGTATGGGTTCAAGAGTGTATGTAGAAACAGCTGTCTGGGTGGGTGAGTGTGTGTGGGTGTGTTGGTAAGAGATTGGATGTCTCAGTGGTACACGTCCAAGTAACTACATATGTAAAAGGCAGTGTATGTGAGAATTGGAGTATATAAATGACTGTACGTGAGAGTCAGTGATTATGAGAGTGGTTGTATGGATGAGTGTACTTGTATCAGTGATTGTATAAGAGAGTAAGTATGTGTTACTATATTTTTGAATAAGTGACTTGGTGTGTGTATTACTGTATAGGTGAGGAAATGGGAGTGTGATTGATTCTTTGCATGACTGACTAGGTGTGTGAGTAACTCCATGGATGAGTGGCGGTGTGTGAGTGTCTGTATAGGTGTATGAGTGCGTATGAGTGTGTATGATAGTGTGGTATTGATGAGTGACTGTATGTATGAGTAATTGTATGGGTGAATGAGTGGATGTGTGTGTAGACCTAGAATTCAGTGAGTGCGTATGTAGTAACTGGTATTAGTGTGTCGATGGTTTCGAAAATGCTAGTCTGTATTTTACAGTGGGTGTAGCAAAGATTATATTAGAGTGTGAGGAGGTACATCAGATTTTGATATGTATGATGTCATAGTGAAATGTCCAACTAACTATAACGTCCCTGAAACCTATGTTTTTTTCAGTGAATTTCTAAGGTTTTTCAAATGCTAATTTCTAATTATAATGTTCATTAAACCTATGTTTTTTCTGTGTTTTTAAATTATCATCCCTATCTCCTGGTGAAAATCGCCACAAGCCAGTGCGACAACTAACGCTAATGATATGCAGAGTAGGCGTTCCCGTGCAAAAAAAAAACACCAAAACACCACTTCCCCCTATTTTCAACGACCAGCCAAATCTCCAATGCAATCCAAAAACAGGCGATAATCCGCGTTAGCAGTAAGAATTTAACATCAGCCTATTACTGCCGAAAAGTAGGACAACTACCTCCAGTATGAAAGGGAGCCCAGCCCAGAGCCACATCTAAAGACCAACACGTCACAGAGCTACTGATCATGCAACTCTGACACCCAAGAAGGCCACAACACCCACCGCCACCACCCCCAGGACCTCCCCCCCCCTACTACCACTGAGGCAGCGCAGAACAGGACAACAAACCTTCCCAAAACGACATGGCCCCTCAACCGCACAATAGCTGAATGTTGGGAGATGTGGGAACCAAGAATGTGTGAAGGACGCAGGTCACCCATCAATAACAATGTACACAATGCCAAGTGTAGCGGTGATGTGCTTGACAGACCTCACTATGTACAGCACAGACCTCTCCATGTGTGGTCGTTGTGTTGTGGACAGTGGATGTAACCATTTTACCTCAGGCAATGGGGAAGATCGCAATCATGTAGCTGTGTAGTTCCTCCCTATCAGCAGAAGCGGAGTGGGCTGCCACTCTAGCGTACGCCACTCCAGCATAGGAGTGCGAATCAATAGGCCAGGGATGTGGGTGTGGTTCACTTGTGGAAAGGCCAACGTGTCTGCAAGAGCGGCGGCCCTCACCCCGCCACAAGGCTGCCGCCGTGACCGGCGGCCTCCTTGACACAGGTCCCCTGCGAACCCCGCGGCACAGTACCGCAGAGTTATATCTGTACAGACTACTGCCTGCGATCTACACTGCGGACAGCAGGTCACACAATTCATATCGAGTCGCTATTGCAGATGACGCAGTCCAGTAGGAAAGAGACATTGCTCCCAGTGTGGGCCGCCCGGACCACGCATCATCGCAGGGTGCGCGCATGCTGAGTGCTTCAGGTGCCACTAACTCAGTGAACCAACAGTCATCGCCACGTAGCTTTATTAAGGCAGAATTCAGTAGGCAAAAGACATTGCTACTAGTGCGGCCTACCCAGACCATGCATCATCACAAGGTGTGCACACGCTGAGTGCTTCAGGTGTCACTAACAGTGCAGCTCAACTCAACGCCACGTGGCTGTGGGCCCATCCTGACCGCTGCCTCCGGCCTACACTTGGGTTATCACGGTTCACAATTCAAGATTAGGACAGATGCAATTGTGTAAGAAACTGTAATCGGTTAAGAAGACCAAATGCTCCTAATCTGTGCAGCTTAAGTCAACGCCACGTGGCTGTGGGCCCTTGCTGACTGCTGCCTACACTGTGGATAGCACGGCTCACAATTCACATCGAGTCGCAATTGCAGATGATGCAGTCCAGTAGGCAACAGCCATTTCTCCCAGGGCGGCCGACCTGCATCGTGCATCATCGCTGGCTGTGCACACGCTGAATCCTTCTGACGCCCCTATCTCAATGCAGCACAACTCATGGACCCTTTATGATACAATGTTTTGTGTATAATTTCACATCTGCTGCCCCTACCTCAGTGTACCACAAGTCATATACCCTTTACGATAGAATCTTTTGTGTATTATTTCACATCTGCTGCCCCTACCTTAGTGCAGCACAAATCATTGACCCTTTATGATTGAATCTCTGTGTCTGATCCAATGATTACTGTTGTACTTGTTACCAGCACCAACCATTCCCGAAGGGCTGGCTTACACTCACCCTACACGCAGCCTGCACAAACGTCACTGGACATGTGACCCTGGTAATAAAAAGGAGTCAAGCGCACGTGCCCGTACCCAGTTTCACTATCTATCTGTGTCCGTGTGTTCATTATGTATGCAAGATGCTACCCCTGGACCCTACCACATTACATTGTGCAGTGGACAGCGTATGCAGCCATGTTACCCCTGGCAGTGGGGAAAACTTCGGTTAAATAACTTTGTCTCGGTCATTGTACAAGTATGTACTTAGAGACTGGAAGGAGAGTGTATAGTGAATTTATAAGTGCTTGGGGATTGGGGGAGTGATTGTATAACTACATATGTTGGCACAGCCTAACCATGAACACAAGCTTGGCTCTAATTGCCTACCCTCCATGTGCCAAAAACTGAAACTTGAACTTTCCATGGCCCTGTATTGCAACAGCTGCAACACTCCACTGAATGTGCAATAAACATTCATATCCACACAGATGTGTCATGTCCACCATCTTTCATGTGTGGAACTATGGATGAATGTAGGGTCAGGGATTCCCCGTACCTTCCATGTTGGCCATGTTGTGGTACTTGGCTCACAGAGTGACACATTGGCGCTTGCGACCCGGGTGACTACAACACGGACACCGCATCAGTTGATCCCTCATACAGCTCCTGACGGAGCCACACCCATAGCTCCGGAGTCAGTCAGTCAGTCAGAATACTTTATTTCGATAAATCAATATCATAAAAAGACAACGGTACAGTACAAAATATGTGTTATTAACAAAAATAAAGTAAGAAGTATATAGCCATTTAAAAGGTTTCAAAAGGATTTCATAAAATTTCATAAAATCTCATAAGATCACATAAAAGCAGCTAAAATCCCAACAACCAGTTTCGTTACCCTCACTATAAATTTTACAGGGTAAACTAGCATCAATTCAATTTACAAGATCCAAGTTCATATAAGTACAGTTAATCCTTTTCCTGATCCGAGCAGCACCCACTAAAAAACTAGCAACATGAAAAATGATACGATGGCTATTTAATAATTGTAGATACAACAGAGCGGGCTTAACTTGCAGGAATCCTGCCTCTTTAAGTATAGGAACCAGAAATGTCATCCTTAATTCCGTGTAGTGTCCACAGAACATCAAAAAGTGCATTGTGTTCTGAGTGGAAAAGTTGTCGCAGCTACAAGGCATAGCGTTTTCCGGGGTACTCCAATTTGGGAAGTAGCCTAAATTCAGATGGATCAGGTTAAAACGGAAGCGGGTTAAAAGGAACCTATGATATGGACGATAGCTACAATGAGGTTAGCCCTTACAGTGGGTGTTTTAAGTTCTAGGTCCTCTCTCTCCAGTGCCAACATATACGACATAACACCCTTAATTTGTGTAATATCCTTAGGTGTTATTGACTCTGGTGCGGAGAAGAGCTCCAGTCTCCCTAGTTTATAGAAACTGTTTTTAATATATGTCAACCACCGGATCTTACTGACATTTTGTAGTAGGAGACAATCTTTCATGATGATGTGGTTCAAGGAGATTTCCCGGTTCACCCAGGTCTTCATCCAGCATATTAATGGAGCCATTTTTATCATGTCAGAAATTATTCCTGCCCCCAGCTCGGAATGGATGGTATATGAGGGAGTGGACTGTGGCACTGTTAAGACAGATCTCATAAATTTATTTTCAGTCACCTGTAGACAATCTGGGGAACTGTAGCCCCATATTGAGCTACCATGTGTGGCAACTGCGATGCACTTAGCTTTATAAATCTTCATTATTGCTTCTATAGGCCTTGTCCCCAGTTTTTTTTGTGAAGCCCTGTAGTGCAGAGGTTGTTCTTGCGAAGGCAATATTTCTATTTTTGAGTTGCGGGCCCCAGCTCCCTCTCTCGTCAAACGTAATCCCCAGATAAGGAAATATTGACACTCTAGAGAGTTCTTCCTCACAGCAAAAAAGGTTTTAGCTAGTTTCTTCCTGGAACTCCTCCCCATGATCATCACTTGTGACTTTTTAGCATTAAGATCCAAAGACCTCATAAAGTTCCCAAAGGCATCTAGCAGCCGTTGTAATCAACCCCCGTCCGTGAAAGGACAGCGTCGGCCGCGTAGAGGAGAACTGGAATACCAAGTTCCCCTATACGCGGTGTGTCAAGAGTTGCCTTCTTTAACGCCGGCTCCAAGGCGTTAATATATACTGTAAAAAGAAGAGGGGCCAGGATGCATCCTTGCCTGACCCCCCTCTCTGAGTTAAAATGACTAGAGCAGCGCCCCTCAGCAGTGACCCGAACCGAGGCCAATAGGCCAGAGTGTAAGTCCGCCAGAAGGTTGACCAAGGCCTGATCAGATCCCATATTAAGCAGGATTTGCCATAACTTTGTCCTATTTACAAGATCAAAAGCCGAGGAGAGGTCCATGGATCCCAGATACATCGACCCCTCCTTGGCCTTAGTGTATTTGTCGATTAATAATTGTAAATTAAGGCATTGGTCTAACGTGCTCCTTTTGGATCTAAAGCCATATTGTACATTCGACAGTACCCCTCTATCGTCTAGCCAGTCCTTTATTTTATGCAGAATAACCCGACCCAGGATTTTAACCGATGAGTCTATTAGGGAGATAGGCCTGTAACAGGTGGGGTCCTGCCTATCTAACTGGGATGATGATGGATTTCTTCAATGACACCAGTATATTATTTTGATTCAGAGCATTAAAGACACTACACAAGATCTTGGCCCAAAATTTTGGTGCGCATTTGAATATATCTGCAGGAACCCCGTCAGGGCCTGGTGCCTTATTTTTTAGGGTCTGTTCAATTGCTCTTTCCACTTCTATGGTCTCAAAGATCACGAGGGAACCCTCAGTTCTGGGAGCGACAGTAATCGTGTGATCCTCAGAATCTGGGGTGGAATATATTTTCCCAAAATGTGCTATCCAGCCCTCATCTGGGATGTTGGACTCAAGGGGCGAGTTTGCGTCATCCGAGAACAGTGGTTGATTTATAAGTTTCCAAAACTGCCCACTGTTTTTTAAAACCTCAGGAGCAAGTAATTGTGTCCAAGCCTCTTCTTTCAACTCTAGTTTCCTATTCTGAATAGCTTTTTTATAAGCAGTCCTTGAGCTCGCTATTAGTGCTCTATCTTTCGGGGTAGCCTTCAAAGCTTTAAGTAGAACTGCATGCGCCCTTGAGCATTTTTTGTTAAACCATCTCTTGTCGTAGTGACTAGTCTGGCTAGTTTCTGCGAGCAAACTATGGTTGATTTGTCTGCAGATATTTTCAAAAGCAGTGACCACATGTCTACTTTGAGCTTGCTTCTCTATGCATATGGCCACATCATCCTCAACCCTGTACAATACCTCCTGCAGAAATGTTTCAGGGACTATGTTTGACCATTTTAGCCTATGACCCTTATCTTTAACAATCACATTTGAGCCCCCTTGTGTATCACAGTTTTGAAGGTCAACAGATCCGAAGACACCATCTCTATTAAAACTGGATTGTGGTTACTAAAAACCGAGACCTCAGTCTTATACCATAAAACCTTGGACAAAATAAAAGAAGACATAAAAATATAATCAATGATTGTACCATCGTCTGTTCCTTTAAATGTGGGGGTTCTTAAACCACATTCCCCGCAACCTGACTCATAAAGATTCCATGTCGCCAAAAAGTTTTCAAGGGCCCCCCCCCAGTTTTGAGTGTTCAAGATGTATGAGTAAAGAATATGGGGGGCCCTCTTCTTCTGTAATGGCACACGGTTGGTTGCAGGGATGGCTATTAAAGTCCCCCATAAATATTATTTCAAAGGCATTTACAGTAGTGCTGTATACTGACAGAAATTTCTCCAGTAAATCCAGATTAAGTATAGTGCTCTCACTTGCACAAAAATTATAAAAATTAATAAATAAAATTTTGGAAGTGTCAGGCGGGGATAATTCAACAATTAAGCAGTTTTGACTGGGTTAACGTACCCTTTAGATCAAGTTTAAATAAGCTAAGTAGGCCTCCCTTGGCTTTGCCGGTCACACTATTAATTGCTGGGATACAGAAATGTCTATAACCATCCAAGCAGAAGCTGTTTATCGGGTCCCAAGTTTCTTGGAAGGCTATGATATCAAAAGTTTTTAATGAGTTCACCCAGGTTTCGTTTCCTGATTTGGCCTTGATGCCAGCAATGTTCCAAGTCATAATCCTACAAGTACTGTGCGAAAGCTGTGCTTCAGTCCTCGAATTTTGTGTTAGTCAATCCTTTTCTTCCATTGTTGATAAAGGGCTATATCGATTGGACAATGGCAAGACATGATCGGGAATTCTATTAGGCCTGGGGATCCTACAATGTGGATCCACGCTATTTGAAGTTTGAATTCTGTTTTGCAATGGGGTAGCAAAGCCAGGCCTCGGTAGAGATGAAAAAGTTGTGGACTGATTGATATAGGTGTGTGGTATATCACTAAGGTAGCTGTAGAAGAAACCAAGAGGACGTGCGCATACAGTATTATCGGCAATTGATAAAGAAGCTGCTCTAAGCAGAACTGTGGCAACATGCTGCGGGTGCTTAAAATTAACAATAATACAATCCCCCCTGCTATTCTTTCTAGAGTTACCTATCCAGCTAACTCTTCGGGTAGATAATATATCATTTGAGAAGGCAACTGGGAACCCACAATTTTTGTTCAACCATGATACTGCTTTATTTTTCAGGGAGTCGTGGGTTTCTTACCGAGACTTAGTAAGATGGGAATCCACCCCAGGTACATTGGTTAGCACAACCACGTAAGGAGCGCAATCTGGGGGGAGATTAACAGGACGTCTTCTCCTTACTTCATTCCACCCCTCCTTGTTCTCCAATTCTGTGGTCAGCTGATTGCTTACACTCACTGGAGGTGGTTGAATAGCTGGAGCTGTGTGGATTGCCCTGATTCCCCTATTGGAAGGTGCAGCTGCCTCTTTAATTACATTAGTGCCCACTTTTATAACCTTATTTGTTTTGGCCAGGGCAATGTGCGAGTTCAGGAGGCCACCCAGTCTAATTACTTCCTTAGAGACCTTATCTAATTTGGCCACTAGGGGTTTAATCATAAGATCCAGTTTAGTTTCGATAACACTGGCCAATAAGTCAAATTGATCCGGGGTCAGATTTGTCAACTCAACCTTATTTTGGATCTCCGTAACTCCCTCTGAACTTTTGGATGGTGAACCAACTCTTTTAGTTTTCCTGTTGCCCCCCCGCTTGGTCGGTTACTTTCTACAGGCTCTTACTACTCTGCGTACCGGGGAAGATGCAGGGGATGGGGCCGGGGAAAGTGCCGGCGAGGGTGCTGGGGAAGGTTGATGTCGCATATCCAGAGGGTCGTCCAGCACTGCATGTCTGCGCACTGGAGAACCAGATATTTCATTATTAATTAATGTTTGACAACCTTCAATGCAGCTATGATCTAAGACAGGAGCTGCTGTGGAGGCAGACAGGCTTGTGGGTGAAGCCGGAGGACTTACCCAGGTTAGTGAGAGGCGCCGGTCTTTGTTAATTTTATTTACTACTTTAACCAAGTAGTTATCCATTGTTGTAGGCACTAAGGAGGTTTTAGCAGATCTCAGATTGGACATTGTTATAGAATAACTTGCACAAATAAAGACTGCGATAACTGGAGATATAGATGTGATAATACAAAATACGTTAATACATAATGCGAATAGGCTCACAGAATGGGGGAATGTCTAGTCCGCAGGAAACCAGGGTCCGGGGCCCAGCCCAGCCTCGTCCTGCCCCGGACTGCCACAGACTGTCCCGCCCTTGTCCCGGGCTTTTCCCGGCGCCGCCCGCACGCGTCCCGCGACGTGGAGGAAGCTGCTGGTGTTTAAGCGCCTCCGGGCGCTCTGAGGCAGGAAGTGGGCGATGCTGGTGCTGGTCGCTGTGCACGCTGGGAGCTGTAGTCTCCCCCCACAGCGGCTGTGCGATGTTGCGAGCAACGGCGGCGGGGGAGAACACACAGCGTCAGGGACCCAGGAGCAAGACTGGCAGGTGTGGCAAGGTAGGTCTGCTTGGCCCCAAGTAGCGTTAGCTCCCGAGTCATTCTTCACAGCCTCACGCACAACTGGCATACACCAGGCCTGCCCACTCCGCTTACGCTTACAGGGAAGGACAACAAGGCTACATGGCCTAGGTTTTCATTGCAGTGATCTGCTGGTCACAGGCCTAGTTGTCAGTATGCCACAGCCACTCCCTCACAGCTGATATACACCCACACCACACCATCCAGCACAGACGTCACAGGACACATGACCCTGCCAATAAAAAAGACCGTGCACATGTGCTGTACATCATTCCAGAGTTGCTCGCACCAGATGCACTGCGGCTGGCACAGGCACACCGGCACGGGATGGTGACTTTTGGTCCAATGAGGTACGGGTACCGTAACATCTGAGCGGGTGTGCAGCCTGCGGCGATGGCCCGTCCTGGCGGTCTGGACAGCTCATGTTTTGTGGGCCCTGCTGGACCGCAGTGTAGGCCTGAGCCATCAGACAACACAGGCCTAAAGCCACGTGGTGTAGTCTCGCTGGTCACAGAGTTAGTGGCACCGCAAGCATTGAGCGTGAGTGCAACCTGCAATGAAAAACGGGTACACTGGTATGTCCTCTGCCATGGTGAAATCAAGACCCAGCACCAAATGTGAGACCTGGTGGCCTGTGGAATGGGGCTGCATGATATGCAGGGTGCCCTGTCCGGTGGCCCCGGGCTTGGAGCTTGCAGCGGCACGTGGTAGACCCTCTTTCCTACACGCAGGTTGCAAAAGGTGAGCAGAGAGGCTTGTTTGCGCAGCTGCGGGCAGTCACCTCCGGGCAGTGGGAGTGGATGGGGTGCAGCAGTCTGGGTGAGTAGCGGTGGGCACACACCTATGGGCAGTGGGAGTGGATGGGGTGCAGCAGCCTGGGTGCACAGCAGCGGGCAGACACCTCTGGGCGGTGGAAGTGGATGGGATGCAGCAGCCTGGGTGCGCAGCTGCAGGCAGACACCTCTGGGCAGTGGAAGTGGATTGGGTGCAGTAGCCTGGATGCACAAAGGCGGGACAGCGATTTAGGCGTGCGCAGTTGTATGTACTCTGCCATTACTGATTCCATACTATGTTTCAGATGACTAAGCTTGAGGGCTGCACGTGGTTGGAGACACACCGGTGGCAGAAAGATGAGCTGTGAGGATTTTCTCCACAGTGTCACCACTCACTCTCCCTCTACATCTCTTCCTTTCTGTCGCTCACACTCTTTCTCTCTCTCTCTATCTCTTCCTTTCTCTCTCTCACACTCTTTCCTCTCTCTTCCTTCTCTCTCATTCTTTCTCTTCCTCTCTCTTCCTCTCTCTTCCTCTCTCTCTCACTCTTTCTCTCTCTTCCTCTCTCTCGCACTGTTTCTTTCTCTCTCACTTGCTTGTATCTCACTCTCTCTTTCTCTCTTCCCTCTCTCTCTCTCACTCGTTCTCCCTTTCTCTGTCTTCCTCTCTCTCTCACTCTTTCTTTCTCTTTCTCTTCCTCTCTCTCACTCTTTCTCTCTATCCTTTGATGGACTTATGATGCCCAATCTTATTTTGCTTTTTGTCTAGCAGGCTGTGCTTCACAGATTGACGACCCCCCCGCCACGAACCTCCCGCCACGAGGCGATGACTTCAGTTCTACTGAGTTTGTGCCACCAGGGCTGAGCGCGTGTGCAGCCTGCGATGATGCGTGGCCATCCTGGCAATCAACATCTATTTTTAATTGTGAGCTCGGCTTGACCGCGTGTATGCAACGGCTGAGGAGGTTACTTTGGCTCCTGGTGGACC
Organism: Lissotriton helveticus; assembly: GCF_964261635.1. Taxonomy (NCBI): domain Eukaryota; kingdom Metazoa; phylum Chordata; class Amphibia; order Caudata; family Salamandridae; genus Lissotriton; species Lissotriton helveticus. The sequence continues at coordinate 577,264,028 of NC_136067.1, forward strand.
CTCTTAGACACACACTGATGCTTTTTTGTCCCTGGGGGTCCTTCTGTGCCCCCCTGAGCAGGCCTAGGGGGTCAGGGGTTTCTACCCTGCCCGCTTCTCTTGTTTTATAGCCTTGTTTGTCTGTTTTCTGGTGACTCGCTTCTACTGAGTTGCAGGATGGCTGCCAACGCTTCCTGGTTTGGAGTGTTGACAGCCAATTAGAATGAAGCTCGTGGTCGTGGCAGCCAATTAGAATAAAGCTCATGATCCGGAGAGGTTGCGACTCCACCACTGCCCGAGATATCGAAACTTTTTTTAAAAACAATTTCTCAGCAACTACTTACACCATTTAAAAAAAAGGTTGCGTTCTGATCCAAGCACTACCTTTTTGCCAAATTTGAGGTAATTCCGTTCAGCAGTTTCTGCTGTAGCCTTGCCCAAAGTTTCCTATGGGAAATAGATTTTTTGACTCTTATTTTTTGATTTCCCAAAAACTACTAAACGGATTTACACCTTTTAAAAAAAAAAGGTCACTTTCTGTTCCAAGCCCTACCTTTTTGCCAAATTTGGGGTAATTCCGTTCAGCAGTTCGGTCTGTAGCCTATGGAAATTACCATGGGGAAAACGCTTTTTGGGACCCCCCTTTTTTCTCAGCCCTGCTTAACGAATCACACCCAAACTTTCAGGATAGGAGCTGACCTGGATAGACTTTTTGGGGGGATAATTTCGCGAAGATTTGTCAAACGACGTCAAAGTTATTAGCAAATCAAAAAATGCTTTTCCTATGGAAACTAGGTTCTAACTATAACTACCTACTGGCGACCGCCAGTAGGTAATATATATATCCCAAGGAAGCTTTTGTGGACTTTGGTACTACATTGGGGATTCCTTCACCATTACCTGCATAAGACTGACAAGCTCGTACCATTTGATACAAGTTCCCCCACACCGCCGACCCAGATGCATCAACATATTGCATTCTGGGAGTTGGAGTTTGCTCATTGACCACAACAACCAACAGGTGAGCCGAATCAGCTAGGGGGAGGAGCTTGCAGGACACAATCAAAAGAGTAGCAGGACTTGTGCATCAGGATGAAGGAATCCATTCAGTGCAGGGCAGTACAAAGGAACAATACACCCACTGAGGGAAAATCTTTTAACTCGCTTCAGGGACTACATATACCACAAGACAATGTGGATTAAACGCAGAGCGCGAGGCCCAATAGGGGGCCAGGAAGAAAATAAAAGTATGCTGGAAATGCAAATAAAGCGTGTTTGTGTTGTCCTTTGCCAACAAGCCCAGGAAGAAGAGGCGTCAGCCTTGAAACGCGTCGGCGATACTAATTTACCGGGAGTGATTCAGGTTGCTGAGAATCATGCCGGATGGTGGGCGAGCTGTGTGTGCCCTCTTGAAAGCTTTCGGGCATTTTGTGGAAACATATATATATATATATATATATATATATATATATATATATATATATATATGTATATATATATATATATATATATATTCACTGAAAAAACCATAGGTTTGACACCAGTTATAGTTAGCTGGAAATTTTACTCGCATAAAACCAATGAAATTCCCACGTTATAGTTAGTTGGACTCACTATAACTTGCGCGTGCAATGCACTGCTGATGACGTCACATATTACATCACTCATGACATGGTCAGTGACATCACTCATGACATCACTGCTGACACCATCCAGTGAATGTGTCTTTTTTAAAAAATAAATATGTGTTATATATGTATATGTAAAAGTTGATGGAAGAATAAATGTTTAAATAAGTGTTTACTTGGATGGTTTTTTTTTTAAATTGATTGGTTAACTGGTTTATTAAGTGTATCTTAGTGAATACATATATTAGAGAGTAATGTTTAAATATTTAAATATATGTATTAGTGTTCCACTTTGTGTATAAGTGGTTGCATGGGTTGGTGAGTAGCTACATGTGTATGTATATGGGTTATTAGATGTTTTTCTTAGTATCAGTATGAGTGTTTGTATGGTTTGGTGGGGGTATTACTTAACACATAGATGCATGACTGACTCTCTCTTTGTATGTGTTTTGAAGACAGCATATGTGCAGGACTGTATGGGTGGATGAGTGTGTATATGTGTGTGTTAGTGAGTGAATGACTGTCCCACTAGTGTCTTTATCAGTAACTACATGTGTTTTAATCTAGTATATGTGAGTATTGATGTATATAAGTGAGTATATGTGAGAGTGAGGGATTGGAAGAGTTCCTGTTTAAATTAGTATGTGTTTCTAGAAGTGATTGTTTAAGAGAGTAAGTATGTGTAAGTTTCCTTGGAAGTAAAGTGGTAGTGTGTGTATAGCTGTATATGCAAATAAATGGATGTTCAATAGTTTATTTGTATGTGTGAGAGTATCTTTTGGATGACTGTCGGTGTGTAAGAGGATGTATAGGTGTATCACTACATATGATGAGTGAGTATATGTATGAGTGACTATATAGAACTGTTGGTGAATGAGTGGATGTGTATATAGATGGTGGAATTATTGAATTGGTTGTTGTAACTGGTATGGATATCTCCATTTTTTTGAAAATTTTAGTTTCTATTTTTGAATATGTGTTTCAAGGGTTACATTACAGTGAAAAGAGGTCTGTCACTCTGTCACAAGGATGGTGTCATCAGTGATGTCATGAGTGATGTCACTGACCATCTCATGAGTGATGTAATATGTGACGTCATCAGCAGTGCATTGCACGCGCAAGTTATAGTGAGTCCAACTAACTATAACCTGGGAATTTCATTGGTTTTATGCAAGTAAAATTTCCAGCTAACTATAACTGGTGTCAAACCTATGGTTTTTTCTGTGAATTTGATAGGTTTTTTAAATACTAATTTCTAACTATAACTGATGTGAAACCTATGGTTTTTTCAGTGAATTTCATAGGTTTTTTAATAGCAAATCTCTATAGGGATGAAATGTAATATTTTTTATAATGAAGTTCTACTATTTTTTTTAAAGTTTATTTATTTATTTACTTTTTTGTGCCCCGGAGCGCTCCCGGTGCACGTACCGATGCGCTCACCGGTGAGCGCAATGTTACGGCGCGCCCCGGGGCGCGTCCCGTTAGCGCTATTGCCGCGAACGAAAACAACATCGTGACGTATCGCGTAGCCGCATGAAGCGTCATATGACGCACAGCGTAAGCGCACCCGGAAGCACGCGAGCGCATACGATCGCGCAACGTCCTGACGTGCTTACGCAACACGCCCCCGGGCGCGCCCCGGGTGCGACTACGGGCGCGCCCTGGGACGCGCCCCGGGGCGCGTAGCGTAAGCGCGTCGGGTCATGTGATCTGAAAATAACACTTTTCATTGGTGCAGATCAGTTTTGGTTTCCAAATGATGAAAGCCCGGATCATGTGACTTGAAAATAACACTTTTCATTGTTCCAGAACAGTTTTGTTTTCCAAATGATGAAAGCCCCCACCTTTTTTCCTTATTCTGACTTTGTCCTTTGACTGAGGAAGACCTGTTTGGAGATATGACCCTAATCTTTTGTACTTTAAAATGGCTACAGTAGCAGCAGCAGCTGGAACATCTGCACCACCACCACCACCAAGAGGACCACCACAACATTACATTGGTGGTCAAGAAGAAGAAGAAGAGGAGGAGGAGGAGGAGGGAAGAAGGGCATTCCTGCCAGAAGACAATACCCCATATAGGCCAAAGGAGCACATTGTATGGGAGTTTTTTTCCATCCCAGAGGGCAAGAAGAAAGTGAATGCGCCCAAGGTGACTTGCCGAATCTGTGGCTCAGAATTTTCAAGGGGGAACCCTAATACAAAATATTCATTTGGTAATTACACCATGATTCGGCATATGCAGCGCAAGCATCCCAACAACTATTCTGCTGCAGAGATCAGAGAACTGGCCAGTAACCCTCCCCAATCTTCACCCAGCACCTCCAAAAGAAAGCAACCACTCCATCGGGACCAGAGACAAGAGAGATGATGCCAATTATACAACCACGGTTTGGTGAATTCAGGGTCACTTGTATTGTTTGTGGTAAGACCATCAGCTATGGTGAGCAGAGCTTAAAGCTCATCGTCCTTGCTGGTGACAACCACAATTGCCCCAAAAAACCCTAATTTTTTCCTGATTTTTCTTTGCTCCAGTTGAGCCGTTTACAATTCCCTGTTTTTTGTTTCTCCCCATAAAAAATACAAAAAAAATATAAAACTGTTCAGAAAACCCCAAAAAAGTTAAAAAAAAAGTTAAAAAAAACAATAAAAAAATATAAAACAACAAAAAGAATTAAAAAAACAGTTCTTTTTAGAACTACCTACAATTTATAAAAAAATGCTACATTTTTTAAAAACTCTGTCATTCTTTTTTCCTTAGGGTACGCCCACCGCGGCGCGCACCAAAAAAAATAGAAAAAAAAAATAATGAAGGAGTGAGCATGAGGAAAGGAGACAGAGAGAGTGATGTTAAGAGAAAGAGAGCTAGAGGGAGCAACACAGAGGGACTGTGTATTACATAGTAAGACAGAGAGAAGGTGTAATAGGGTGTAAGTGAGAAAAGGAAAATGAATAAGGGAGCGAAAGAAGTAAAGAGACAGGAAGAAAACTAAAGCAGAGGTACCGGGAGAATGTGAGTGGGTGTTGAAAGTAAAGAGAAGGACAGTAAAGGATGGGGAATGAGGGGTAGTGACGGAACCGGAGTAAAGGAACAACGGTGATGGAGGGTTAGAAAAGAGCAGTAAGTGTAAGTAAAGAGCGGTGAAAGAGGGTGGATAAAAGTGAATAAGGGTAAGACATGGGGAGTGACAGAGAGAAAAGAGAGAGAGAGTAAGGGAAGGAGTGACTAAAAGGTAGTGAGTGAAGCAGCAAAGAAAGGTAAGTGAGAGAGTGTGGGTGAGTTGTAGGGAGTGAGCATGACTAGAGAGTATTGACACAATGAGGGGACAGACAGCGACGATAAGAGAGACAGAGTGAGGGAACGGAAGTGAGGAACTGTGAGAACAGACGGACTGAGAGAAGGAGTGACAGGAGTAAAGTAAATGATTAAGGGAAAGGGAATGAGTGAGGGAGCAAAGGAAGGGAACAGAGGGTAAGGGAAGTAAAGCAGGGGGACTGAAAGAAGTTGAATGTGGGAGGGGAGTTAGGGGAAGGGGAGTAAACATGGAGGATAAGAATAAGTGAGGGAAGCAGAGTAAAGAAACAGGAGTGAGGTAGGGTGAGAAAATAGTAGTGAAGTTAAAGCAAAGGGTGATGACAAACTACATTTTTTTTGTCAAACTTACCATATAATTAATGTAACTTTAATTACATTTTTTACTACACTTTGTATCTGTTAAAGAGAGAAGAAAAAATAAGTTACAATTAGTAAAATATATAGTTTAAAATAAAAGATACAAATGAAGAGGTTAAACATCATAACAGTGTATTAAGAAATAAAGTAAGAGTGAAGGACACAGAAAGGGAAATAAAGTAAGGTAGAAGGAGAAAAAGAAGGAAAAAGAAATAGAAGGAGAGCAAATTACTAAGAGTAAGGTATATAGATTTACTGACAGAGAGGAAGAGAAGAAGAGAGAAATGAACTGAAGGTAAGAAAGATACTAAAAGAATGTAAGTTAGCAAAACTAAATCCGGAAACAGGAGTAAGTAAAAAGATAATGACTGAGAGGGAAAGGAGTCTAATTAAGGATGCATTTAGAAGAATGAGGAATGGAAGATAACTGAGAGTAAGTGAAGCAGAGGGAGAGTGGGTTAGTTATAGTGATAAAGTGCAACAATACTGGTGAGTGAGTAAAGAGGAATTACTAAAAGAGCAAAAGAGGAAAAGATGGAGAAGGGAAGTAAAACAGAGAGACTGAAAGCTGAAAAGTGATGCAAGGGAGAGAGGGGATGCAGACACTTGAAATGGAAATGAGGGGTTGTGAAAGAAGTGCAGTAAACGAATGGATTTGAAATAAAGTGAGAGAAAGGCAGAGTGAGTGAGTAAAGAGAGCTGAAACAGAGAGGAAAAAAGAAAGTGAGTGTGAGACAATGGGAATACAATATAAATTACACAATACAAACTATAGAATAATTTATACAACATGTTTATTTTTGCTGTTGTCAGAACATATTGATTTTCACTAAAATCAGTGAGTTCAAACTATTCATCATATTACAGCGGGGAAAAAAAACACAATCAAAAAGATTGTGTTTAAAAAAAACATATAAACTTACAAATCACATATGTACACTAATCTTTGATTCACTTACTTTTCCTTTAGGCCAAATAGTACATCATGAAGGTCCTTTTCATTGGAAGGTACTCTGCTGTTCTCTAAAAAATCCATTTCATCGACTCTCTAGAAAAAAAGCTCCAAGAACATCTGAAATATGTTTCAATGTTTGCATATACTCCTTCTGTTCAGTCATGACTCTTTCCTCATTCCTTCAACTTTCCTTAAGGCCAAATAGTGTCAGATGTATCAGTATATTTTCAAATTACTTAAAACAAACTCTAAAATTACTGTTTTCCCGACGTTCTGAAAGAAAGGCTCAAACAACATTTTCACAATATTTAAATATTCATAATTCCAGCTCTCTCATGTTGAACATATCCTATAATACAGATATCACTTACTATGCGATCCACTTACCGTACCTTTATGAGAACTATAATTTTTATATTATCTTCATCACTTTTACTCACAATATAATTTTAAACAGCAAACTAACTTTTATTAACTGCTCCCGTCTTCATAGGGCAATTACCTTTACTTAAATTTTGGTTCTAAAAACACTAGGTATGAATTTTTTAGTTTGAAAAGATAAGGAAGGAGCGTGCAGAGTTACAAATATATGCACCCAAACATTAACAGGAATCAATCATAATAAAGTATATTCATAGAGACGTCTTCTTAACATTTTCAATGTTTTCTTTAATTCTTTTTCAACAATTTTTCACAAATGATAAAGTATGTTCAACAGCCTTTCTACAGCCGACGCGTTTCGTCCCCCAATGGGACGTCCTCAGGGCTTTACAAATTTTACTGTGTCGGAGTCTGTTCTATAGCTGTTCAATGAACAATCCTTAGGTTTTATTCGGTTTAGCTTATTTTCTTTAATTCTCTATTTGGTATTTTCAGAAGGCGGCCCAAAATCTGGAATATGTGCAATCTAGATTTAATATCCTTAGTGATATTATTATCCTCTCTCGAATTTGCCAGTAGAACGTCCTTGCTTATTGGAGTCTTGAAGATTAGGATTCTCTGTTTGTTATCCCAAAGAATCCTTCATCTGTACTTGATTATGCTTTCCTCTGTATCCTGGATTACCCAACTCTTGATGATCGTCAGGGCTATATATAATTCCTGGGAGCTCCTACAGATGAAGGATTCTTTGGGATAACAAACAGAGAATCCTAATCTTCAAGACTCCAATAAGCAAGGACGTTCTACTGGCAAATTCGAGAGAGGATAATAATATCACTAAGGATATTAAATCTAGATTGCACATATTCCAGATTTTGGGCCGCCTTCTGAAAATACCAAATAGAGAATTAAAGAAAATAAGCTAAACCGAATAAAACCTAAGGATTGTTCATTGAACAGCTATAGAATAGACTCCGACACAGTAAAATTTGTAAAGCCCTGAGGACGTCCCATTGGGGGACGAAACGCGTCGGCTGTAGAAAGGCTGTTGAACATACTTTATCATTTGTGAAAAATTGTTGAAAAAGAATTAAAGAAAACATTGAAAATGTTAAGATGACGTCTCTATGAATATACTTTATTATGATTGATTTCTGTAAATGTTTGGGTGCATATATTTGTAACTCTGCACGCTCCTTCCTTATCTTTTCAAACTGTTTGGGTAGCAGGGAGGTTAGCGATACCTCTATAGGGGGTTGAGCGTGCCCATTTGACATCACAACTGCATGATGCCCTGTAGAGTGACCTATCCACACCCCATATCGCTTAGTTCATGTATGAATTTTTTAAGTCAAAAGGCAAACGTTGTTTGAAAGTCAAATGAGTGTCATTACACATAGTCCAACCTTTTCAACATTTTAAATAGCATGTGTAATGCCCTGATGTTGTTGAAGGACCGTCATGATAAATAATAGCTACAGTTGCAAAAGTTCTTCCTGATATTGATAACTGAGAAGCCACAAAATTTTTAATAGAAGTTGCCAATTTACTTCCATCAGGTCTACATCGTTGAAACATTAAAATGACATACTGACCATAGTTTTGTATAAATAATGTGGACAGCATCGCAGACTTACATTGGGTACACACCATATTGTGATTAGCTGCTTTAACTAGATTATTAAAAGACACTGATTTACAGTCTGGTAAAGTCAAATATATAAATCTTTCAGTGTCTATTGTAGTACTACTTGATAAACTACAGTTGTCGCAGTCATGCTGCCATTGATAAGAAAGGCTAAAAAGATTTTTTATATCTACACCTTCATCTTCCAATACATCAAACATATACATTAAAAATTCCTGACAATCCTGCTGAATATTCTGTGAAAATTGATTTTGACCAGAACATATGTCTAGAAGATTTCGAATTTCTGAAACACTTTCTATTTTTGCTCTATCACTGCTACATTTCTCAAACACAGAATTCAAAAAACAGCAGAATGTTTGATCCCGATTTTCAGCAATCTGTTCTTGTAAATTTTGAAGAAAAAAAACAACATTAACCACTACATTAGCATAGCAGTTGACACCAGAACTGTTTTCAAACTGAAATCCAACAACATCTTCAACAGAATCCTTTTTCCTTCTGCTTACAATTACAGTTTCATCTACTTTTTGTCTTTTTGCTACTACTTCACTGCAATTATTCTCATTTCTTTTTTTTCGGCCTACCACACGTTTTTCAAACAGAGGATATTGAGGCAAATGTGGAGCATGCTCGCTTCTTAACCTATTGTATTCTTTAACACAATCTAGATCTGCACAAATTTTTGTTTCATCACACTCAATCAAGTACAATCCTGATAAAGTTCTGACTCATGATAATGCCACATATGCCATACCCTCTTTAAACACAGAACTTCCAATGTTCACCAAAGCACTATCTACACTTAAACCTTGAGATTTATGGATTGTCACCGCATATGCCAAACAAACAGGAAACTGTTTTCTGCGAACATATACGTCTTTCACAAGCAAAAATCTAGCTGAACAACGACAAATTTGTTCTATTTCGTCAATGCCATCAAATTTTATTTTTAAAATTTCAATTCCATCTTTATTTTTGTAATTCACAAAATCAACAACATGACCCATTGCTCCATTTACCAGACCTCTTTCAACATTTAAATTCCTTCTCAAAATGATACGACAATTTAAACACACATTTAGAGTCTTTTCAAAACCAGCAGTTTTAGATATAGTCTTCTCTAATGAATCCAATTTTGATTTCAAATTTTCAGACAAAATAATTGTTGCTCCCATATGCTCTATTTTATCTATAGCTTCCAGTTTCACTATCTCTTCATTTTCTAACTTTAACATTTTGTTGTTGAACATGGAACATTCTTTCAGAGTTGGCATCACACATATGCCAGATTTCTTCTCGTTAATTTTCTTAAAAATATTCTCTGGAAGAATGTTTTCATTTGGGTACAAATTTGAAATTAATCGTCCATGTAAAGCTTCTTTCCCATGCTGATTTACTTTTCCGATTCTTACATCTTGTAGAATATTTTTATAATCTTCATCCTTTGCCTGCCGCATATTTTGGAGTAGTTCTGCATATTTGAAATTTAACCATATATTAACGTTTCCAATGCTTCCTAGGCACCTCCTGGTATCTTCATGCGTGACCATTTTAAACACTGGTTGTCCTTTCACTGGAGTCAACTGCAGTAGATCTCCAAAAACAATAATGTGTTTCCCTCCAAATAATACATAATAGTCTGTTCTAAGAATTTCTTGCATTCTCAAATGCACAAAAGCAAGCATTATATTTGACACCATGCCTACTTCATCAATGATAAGAAGTTTCATTTTCTTCAGGACTCTCGAAACTTTGGAACACGCATCTCCAGATAGCTTGTGGTATTGCAATTTGTTATCATGCTCCACTGGCAGCATCAGTAAACGATGTAAAGTAATCCCTTTAATATTATGTGCTGCCAGCCCAGTTGGAGCGGTAACAACACAAGATAGCGGTGATTCAATCCTTTTCTGCAAATAAGTTGCAATTGCTTTAATCAGAAAACTTTTTCCAGTTCCCGCTTCTCCACTCACGTACAGTTGGACAGGCTTAAATGATGTACATGAGCACTCTTTTTTCTCATGACTGAATCCATGTTCAATCTGTTCTGTGACTTCGTCATATATCTGCTTCTGCTCAAGGTTTAGTTGTTTCACCAAATCTTCTAAGTTAACTACATCATCTTGAGCTTGTTCCATAGCTCTTTCCACCTCATCCATGGCTGTGGCAGCTTCATTTTGGATAATTGGTCCTCCTAGTGGATCCTGACTCAATGAAGTAGAACTCTGACTGTCTTGAGAACTGTCTCTTGCAATCTCTACAACAATTGTGGCTTCTTGCTCTATCTCTTCTTCAACATTTGCAGATAATTTGTAAAAACAGGACATTCTATGGTATCCTTGGTTGCATTAAAAGAATCTTCGTAACAGAGAAAATCTCCAAGTAGTTGCTCTTCTGTACGCCATGGCTTAAAGATTTGCAAAAGAGCTAAATAGTAAAATTCCCTTTTCTCTGGATTTTTGCAACTCAATTTTCGATGATTAATTAAATGGCCTTTTCTCTGCTTCACTACACATCCTTCACACCCAATGACAGCATATATTCCATTATTGATATCTTCTCTGATGTTCCTCTTATAAATATATCTTTGCAGAACTTCATAGAGACAAGCGTTCTCAAGATAAGGACTTCTATTTGGATAGTATGTATCCAACATGTTTGTCTTCAAAATATCTGTACTTTCTGGTTCTTTCTCCGCCAAATACTCTATTTCTTGTACAGATTTCAAAACTCGGTTTCGTGTTGCAGCAAGACCTAGACTCACCCAAATGATGGTTCTAGATTTGGCATATAGACTTGCTGATGACAATCGATCAGAACATTCATATGCTCCAATTTCTTGATGTGACAACATCTTCAGACTGTAACAGTATAATTTCTTGCTTAGACTCTTTTCATGTGAAATGTCCTCCCACATTTCCTTCAGTTCTGTCTTCTTTTTTTGTGATGTAAGACGTCACATATCTAGCCACAGCAATAGAGTTGTCAGCAACGAACTGAATATCCATGTTAGCATTCCACATGGACAAAATCACTGGGTTGTAGTCGTTGATGTACTTGGACTCTTCATTTCTTTATAAATTGTATGTATTTTTTGTTGATTTCCTCGTCACAGTATGTCGCAGAGAAGACATCAAATTATTTACTCTTCATTTAGAAATCACTGGTCGTGGAAACGCGAAACGACATTTTGTATAGAACTTGTCCTTGTTTCTGAATTTTCGACGACAGTACTTTCCACAACGATGGGATTGAAAGCGTAAAACTTGTTGCCTTAAACTGTTTTCTTCGGTAGTTTTCGGAACAGCACATGTTGAATACTCTTCAATGAAGCTCATCACTGTCTCATCCGAATCTGTTCCAAATTTGGGTGCATCTTTAATCCACAACAACATATGTATATGAGGAGCACCTCTCGCTTGATACTCCTTTCTCCAAAAGAAATCCAAAACCTCTCCAAGGGGAGGATTTTTTTTGTTGGTAATAAAAGACATCATAGCTTCAAATCTATGATTGAAATATCTGCATACATTCACTGGATCCAAAGAACACAGTTCTCCAGCAATTTTGAATTCTATATTTTGTATATTTGCATTTGCCTCTCGTAGAAATTGAAGTAAGTCGTCCCATGCATACTCAGCACAGCTAAGAGTGAGGAACCATGTAGGAGTTCCTAAGTTTCTTAGCATACATTTCAATTCCCCATGACGACGGTACCAATACTCATTTGTACCACGCTGACATGCCATGAGATTGATTAGATGAGATTCCAAAATATTATCTTGCAGATTGACTTTCTCCATAAAGTCCCTCGCCGAAACATTTTGCAGATGTGCTCCACTTTTCAGTATATGGTTTACTAGATTAGAAAGCCCAGACAAGTCACTTTCATACAGTAGATGAAACAAATATGGAATGCATTGACGAAACCTTGGATCTTCAGCATATAATCTTAAAGTTCGATATTCAGATGCAGGAATTTGAAGTGGTCGATCGTCATATCGTCCACCTCGACCTGTTGGAAATAAATGTGGAAAACAACGAGCTTCCAAACTTTCTTCCCATACACTAATGGGACTTCCTTTTGCTGCTTTCATTTGAAACAAGTCAATTGCATTCCCCATCACTTCTTTGGAATGGAAAGGATGAACAGTATAATGTTCATATATTTCTTCACTTCTAGACACATCAACTTTTTCAATTTGGCCAGCTGAACAATCACTGTCTTCATCTGCAGCTGTTTCCTCTGGCTCCAACACATACATGTTTGTAGTACTCATTGTTTTTGACCAAATACAACGTTGCCTTTTTGACTTTCCTAACATCCACTAAATCTTGCCAGATTTTCTTACTCTTTGTCGGAACCCCATTAACTAGAATAACCAGAGGTTCCTCTTCCACTTTCTCTACACCAATTGTATCAATATTTTTCTTGAAATCTAGAGGCAAATAAACAACTCTTCCCTTTAATCCTCTCTGTAAATATGAAGGAGGCAATTTCCCTATCTTAGGCTCCATGCGAACAATTGCCTGAAAAGGATGGACACATTAAATCAAAATAGACTCATATGTATTTAAATCCATAAATTCAGGAGGAATGTCTACCAACTCCAAATTATTATGAACAGCTCTAGCAGGCATTCTGTTTTGATTTAATTTATCATAACAATATTTACAAATACGCTGATCAGAACTCAAATCGAAAGAATTCTCCACCCACAAATAAGTGGCAACATCCTTTCACTCATAATTATTTATCTTTTCACTTTTTACGTATAAATCAACTAATCTAGTTTGATGCTTATAATGAGTTTGTCGACAACACACACAAGTAAAATTCGGCCTTTCACTTGATTTCACCTTAAACCTGGTAATTTCCTGGTCAATCTTTTCTGTACTTGAAATCTGTACATTGTCTTCCACATTACCTTGAATTTCTGTGTCCATTTCTACACTGTCCTCTTTATCACCAAAATAACAAATCTCGATTTCTTCACAAATCTTCTTCACATCTAATTCAGTTCCATGCAAAAGAGCACTGTTTAATTGCTGGACTTTTTGCATAATACAACCTTCTCACTAATTTCCTCATTTTGTTATGATGCACTGCTAACATCCTAAAATGATGAAAAACACTCTGACAGACTTTTCTAGAAAGACAAGCCAGTGAATGCCCTTGCAAACCTGTGTTTTCTCTCACTCTACAAGGATCTAAGTCTTGCAACATCTTCATTTTCTGTTTTAGACTTTTCTTACTATATGTACGTAAGAAATTACAAAACAAATCGATTGATTCCTGTTGCACACTACAAATACTACTACACTTCCAAGTGTACACTGGACCCTTAGTACGTCTCCCTAAAACTTCATCAGTTAACACCTCTTCTGGTTCTCTAGGCACAAGTTTCTCTTTTTCAATCGGACAACCGTCTTTCACCTCATATGCTCGACCACTGGTGTCAACTGCATGCACTAAATCATTCTCCTGGAAGTAACTCTCCTCATTGAAAAATGGCTCACAACTTGAACTGTGCATCCATTCTCCCGAAAAAACTTTACAAAAATGAGTCCGATTAATTACTCTTTTCCATCTACTGTTTGATTTGAAAACATCAATTGTCTTGTTAAGTGTCCTAATTCTATTGATTATTAAAATAAATAATTTTTTCTTAACTTCAAAAGCCTGATCAACAATCTTCTCTACACTTCTCTTTTTCTTATAAAAAGCAGATCTCTGTTTACCTTTTTTAATATTTTTTAACAAATTTAAAACCACCCTATTGCGAAACATTAGTTTACGAATGTCCCTAAATTGGTTTTGCCTTCTATTCCTATACATATTATTCTCTCCTGCTCCAGTACTAACATTTTTAGGGGCCTCTCCTTCCTTTTCAAATTTGCTCTCTCCTTCTCTTTTTCTACATTCTGTCCAACATTTTTTTTTTTATCTACATGTGTTCCGTAAGAAAGACTTAGTTGTCTTACCAGGAGCTTTTTTCCTGTTTTTTGAAGTATTTGTTGTAGAGGAGTACTGTAACTCCGTTGCTGTTTTTGATTTTTTCCGCTTCGCATCTTTTCTTCTCCTCTGCCTTGAGGGCATATTTCCTTACTATTGAAATCTTGATTTCAATCTGTGGTAAAGAAAAAAATAACACATTATAGACCACTATTACCAAACAACAAAGCAATGACAATAAGCAAACGGTCTATTCAGGGTTACACATGAGGTGAGGATTGTCCAGGGGTGCAGAGGAGGTGAGGCCTGTATTGAAAAGTGTAGTGCAAGAGAGATCTGTCTAGGGGTACAAAGGAGGTGAGGCCTGTGTCTAAGAGTGCAGTGGGGGATAGGCTTCATGAAGTCTAGTCCACTGCACTCTTAGACACAGGCCTCACAATGTATGCTCCCCAGGAAAGGCCTCTCTCCCACTACAGTCTTGAACACAGGCCTCACCTCCTCTGTACCTCTGGACATGCCTCACCTCATCTGCACAATCTACTTCCTAATCTGACATAACACAGGTGACATCATTGTGAAAGGTTGAAATATATTTATTTAATCATGCAGACACTATTTATTCCTTCTCAAAAATCTAAAAGCCATTGATTTGCCCCAAAACCGTTTTTTAAATAACATTTTAGACACAGAGCGCAGGTCCTATGTACAAGCATTCAGTGTCCATGAGTACAGTGGAGAGGACTAACCTCCTCTGACCGTTGGACAAACCTTACCTCATCTGTGTCCTCTGGACAGGCCTCAATGTGTTGAGTATAATTCATGGTAACTGGGTGCAGATGAGGTGACGCATGTCCAGGGGTGTAAATAAGCTGAGGCCTGTCTAAGGATGCAGATCAGTTGAGGTCTATTCAGGGTTGCAGATGAGGTGACGATTGTCCAGGGGTACAGAGGAGGTGAGGCCTGTATTGAAGAGTGTAGTGGAAGAGAAGTCTGTCCAGAGGTACAAAGAAGGTGAGGCCTGTGTCTAAGAGTGCAGTGGGGGATAGGCTTCATGAAGTCTAGTCCACTGCACTCTTAGACACATGCCTCACCACCTATGCTCCCCAGGAAAGGCCTCTCTCCCACTGCAGTCTTGAACACAGGCCTCACCTCCTCTGTACCTCTGGACATGCCTCAGCTCATCTGCACAATCTACTTCCTAATCTGACGTAACACAGGTGACATCATTGTGAAAGGTTGAAATATATATATTTAATCATGCAGACACTATTTATTCCTTCTCAAAAATCTAAAAGCTGAGGGAGGAGCTTGGCGGGCATCCGAGATGGCCGCTTGAGCACAGCGCTCTCCGGACCCTCGCCGCTCCCGACATTTTATCCTGGCTGAATCCTGATTTCTTGCAAGAATTCGTGTAGGGGACGTTTGGCTGATTACCCTAGCACTTTTCAGAAATCGATTTGGATCTCGTATTCCTGAGATATGGTGCTCTGAACTTTTGGGCTCCGCCCTTGAGGTGCGCCCGGGACGGGGTGCGGTACTGTAGCCGTCCTGCAATTGAACAACAACGGCAGGAGATCTGGCCTTGTGGGTCCCCCCTTCCTAAGTTTCGGTTTCGATTCCGTTCCGACTTGGGCCACGGCTGTGGATGTCGTGTTGCGACTGAGACTTGGAGGCAGATCGGCTGTTGGGCTTTCATGTGACCTATTTGCTGGTTTGGCGACCTCTACCCGAGTTGTGCCCCCTTTTTCTGTACTTTTGATCCTGTACTTTGGGTGTCGGGCCCGTCGGACCTGGTGGCTTGTCCTGTGACGCATCTTCAAAATGGCGGGCAGAGGGGACAGAGAGACGCGCAAGACGAAAACACCTCTGCGCGGAGCTCCAGTTCAATCAAATGTCATGGACCGTTATACCCATTCTAAGGGGTCCCCCGGAGCTGCCCTGCCTGGTTCTAGTATTGCGTCTGAACGGATTTTGGAAGAGTCGGCGGAGCCCTCCTTACAGGATATCATGGGCGCCATCTCGGGTGTGAGGGAATCCATCGGCCTACAGTACGAGGCCTTGGCCCACAAACTTGACACCGTGGCTATCGAGGTGAATCTGATTCGTGCTGACCTCGGCAAGACGAATGAGAGGGTACAATCACTGGATATTACATCCTCTAGCCTTACGAATGACGTCTCGGAGCTCCAAACAGAGATTGGAAATCTCCGTCGGGGGAACGACTTCATGACCCGTCGCCTGGAGGACTTTGAAAATAGGGCGCGTCGCTGCAATGTTCGCCTGGTTGGTGTACCGGAAAACCCTGAACCCCACTCGGTGGATCTCCTGGTTGAGGATCTGGTCTTGAACCATTTGGCCCCTTCTGGTCTCACAACATTTTTCACGGTGGAACGTGCACATCGTGTTCCAGGGGGCAAAGTCAAGCCGGGAGCCCCGCCGAGGCCCATTGTAGCGAAGCTTTTTCATTATAGAGACCGGGACGCTATCCTGCAGGCCTCGCGGGTGAAGGGCCCGGTGGCCTTTGAGAATGCTACGGTGAACTTTTACCCGGACTTTTCCCAACAGGTTCAGGGACAACGTATGGAGTTTCGTGGTGCCAAGAAACGTCTCCGGGATCGGGGCCTACGTTACGCCATGCTCTTTCCCACTAGACTCCGGGTTGAATACAATGAACGTACCCTTTTCTTTGATCGGCCAGATGCTGTTAATGACTGGCTGGACTCATTGCCTGACTGTCCTCCTGAGACAGACCCCGCCGCTCACCCTGGCGGTGCCGAAGGTGGTGTGGAGATCTAACTGTTCGGCTCTTATGTCTTATTTTGAATACATTCTCAGGAGTGTTGGCCGGCGTCCCTCTACATTGTGATCATTCTGTCTTTTCGTTTGTTATTTTTGTTCTTGCTGAGGTCGGGGGGTGGATGGAACGGAGACCTTTCCTCCTCCGGGGTCTTTGTGTAGAATAGGGGTTCTTGGGCGACAGGCACACTGCAGGTTGGGGTGGCTCTTTAGCTTTTTGCAGGGGTGCAGGGTGGGGGGTGTTTCTCTTCAGTTTGGGGGAGGGGGGTTGGGAAGTTTTTTCTTTTCTGTGTGTTGTTTTCAAGGCGAGTTGCTCCTGTGTTTGCTGCTGTTCCTGATGTCTAGCTCATGGACGAGGGGTCTTGGCTCGGGTGGTTGGGATGGGGGGTAGAGGGTTGAAATTTCTTTCCTGGAACGTTAATGGCCTGGGAGATCGTATTAAGCGCAGTGTGGTCTTAAAATGTATACGACGTTTGTCACCGGACATTGTTTTCATGCAAGAAACCCATTTGGTTGGTAATGTTTGTTATGCGATGAATAGATGGGGCTACCGCCTTGTGGCGCACTCAGGGTTTACCTCCGGATCTAGGGGTGTGGGTATTCTTGTTCGAACCTCCCTCCCCCTGGCTATCGATGAGGTGATTCATGATGACCGTGGGAGATATACTGTCCTGGTGGGTAGATATGAAGGCCGCACCCTATCTCTCTTCAATGTTTATGTTCCCCCGGGTTTGCAGACCTCTACTTTTACTGACTTGGGCCGTGTTCTGTTGGATCTCCCTGATAGCACTCTCTTTCTTGCCGGTGATTTTAATTCGGTGCTTTCCGGCCTTCACGATCGCCATCCCCCTAGAGATACCCCGCAGGCTCAGCAGTGGTTGGGTGGGTTTTTAGATACCTTTGGCCTTGTGGACTGCTGGCGACTGTTGCATCCTACTCAGCTCCAATACACCTTTCATTCTGGGGCCCATGGCAGTCTGTCCCGGCTGGATTATTTCCTGATGCCCGCAGCCCAATCATCGGCGGTTCGTGAGATTTTACACTTGCCGAGGGGTATTTCTGATCACTCGCCGCTCTGGCTCCGTTTCGAGGTTGGGGTAGAGGCGGCGGGCCGAGTGGCTCCCATTAACCCTTGGTATCTTTCCTCCCCTGAGACTTGTACCCTCTTGCTCAAGTCCATGGATGCATATTTCCTGGAAAATGAGGGGTCGGTCTCTTCGGCTGTGTCCCTGTGGGAAGCTTTTAAAACTGTGATTCGTGGACAGGCCCTTTCCTTGATTGTTGAAGCTAAGAGGGCAGGGAGGAAGGAGGTGGTGGTCCTTGAGGGGGAGATCTCTGCTTTGGAGGACGAGTTGGAATCTGGTGTCACGCCTGACAAACTCCATGCCCTGGGTCTAAAACAGTTTGCATATAAATCTCTGGTCACTGACGCTGCAAAGGTGATGTTTCGTGAGCAGCAGGGCAGATTGTACGATGTGGGTGACAAGGCGGGCAAACTCCTAGCGTGGTTGGACAAGAAAGAAAGAGTTAATCGTGTGGTGCCCGTGATTCAGTCTGCGAGTGGTGAGAATGTGATTGATCCGACCGCCATTGTTGATCGCTTTGCAGAATATTTCCGTGTGGTATATGCTCCCGTGTCTGTGAGGGATGTTGCCGACTCCCGCCTTCTTCTGCGTGATATCACTTTGCCCTGTGTCACCGACTTGGACCGTATTGCTTTGGACTCCCCTTTTACGAATGATGAGATAGCCAATGCAGTTCGATCGCTCCGTTCGGGCAAAGCACTGGGCCCGAACGGTTTGCCTATTGAGTTGTACAAATTATGCCCCGATAAGGTGGCGCCGTATCTCCGCGCCATGTTTCTAGAATCTCGTGAGCGGAACATGCTTCCCTATGATCAGCGTCTGGCGACAATCGTCGTCATTCCCAAAGAGGGTAAACCGCGTGACCTCTGTTCCTCGTATAGGCCCATATCCCTTTTAAATGTTGAACCTAAGGTGTTGGCTAAACTTTTGGCGACCCGTCTCCTTTCGGTTCTTGGGGAGTTGGTCCATCCGGATCAGTCTGGCTTTATCCCGCATCGCAACACTGCTCTGAATTTACGTCGCCTTCACGGCGCGCTGGCGAGGGCGGGGCTTTTGACTGAACCGGCCATTTTGGCGTCCCTGGATGCCTCCATGGCCTTTGATACTGTGGAGTGGCCCTATTTATGGGCGACACTTGAGAAATTTGGATTCGGTTGCGAGTTTATTAGCTGGGTTAGACTGTTGTACGCGGAACCTCTGGCGCAAGTTGTAGTAAACGGTAGAGTGTCGACCCCCTTCTCCTTGGGCAGGGGTACCCGTCAGGGTTGCCCCTTGTCCCCTCTGTTGTTCGCGCTCGCTCTTGAACCGTTGGCGGCCTGGCTCCGTTGGGAACCGTCCCTTAAAGGTATTCGATGGGCCCCGGACTTCGAAGACCGCGTCTCGCTTTATGCGGACGACATCCTCTTGTATCTTACTTCCCCTCGCAAGTCTTTATCTGTTTTATTTGACGTTCTTGCGTCCTTTGGTGCTAACTCAGGCCTCGTCATCAACTGGTCTAAATCCTGTGTATACGTTTTATCTGGTATCTTGCCTCCGTTGCCGAGTAGACTTCCTCTTCAGGTGGTCCGGGATGGTTTCAAATACTTGGGGGTTTTCGTTACCTTGGATCCGTCCCTTCGTTTTGATCGTAATCTCCTTCCCCCGTTGCTTAGGCTCCGTTTGGACGTTGCCCGCTGGCGCAAACTTCCCCTGTCTCCACTGGGTCGGGCGGCCCTGTTTAAGATGATGTCACTACCGCGGTTTCTCTACGCTCTCCAGAATTATTATGATCCTATCCCCAAGACCTATTTTCGGGAGATTGAGAGCCTTCAGAGGCAACTTATTTGGGATGGGCGACCGCGCATTGCTCTCGCGAAACTTTCTATCCCGTGGTACGATGGGGGCATGGCGCTCCCCGATATTAAGAGATACTACTGGGCTTCCCATCTGTCCGCTATTAATCACGCTATGTTCTCTCCGGGTCGTAATCCGGCGTTTGAGATGGATAAACTTCAGCTTCCGGGAGGTGACTTTAATAGAGTACTCTATTCTCGCTCCGCTGGGCGCCATCTTGTGGGACCTACTTTGACTGCTTTGACAGTGTGGCGCGCTGCGAATGTGAGCCTGGGCTGGGAGGATCGCTTGACGTTGGCGACGCCTCTTTATGCTTCGGAACGTCTGGGCGGTCTTTGGTCTTCCAAGGGTTTTGACCGTTGGGACTTGATTGGGATCTCTAAAGTGGGGGATGTATATTCTAAGGGTTCTGTGCGCCCGTTTCAGGCCCTCCAGGCTGACTATGGACTGAGTAGTCGGGAATTCTTTCGTTATTTACAGATCAGGCACGCTTTGGTTTCGGTGTTTGCTCCTGGTGAGATTCCGCCTGACTCTTCCCCACTTGAAGACCGTATCCTTGACGGACATCTTCCTGATAGCACTATCTCCCTGATCTATAAAAAGTTGATCAACAATCGGACTGACTTATTGGCCCGACTTCGGGAACAGTGGATGGGAGATGGGTTGGAACTTGATGATGAGGATTGGCAATCGGCCCTCTCTTCTCCGAAGGAGGTGGCTATACCGGCTCGACTCCGTCTGGTCCAATTGAAGATCCTTCATCGGGTGTACGTGACGGGACCGCGACTGATGGTGATGGGCTTTTCCTCTGATGGACTGTGTAAGCGTGGATGTGGTTTGCGTGCTACTTTCCTGCATATTCTTTGGGAGTGCCCGATGGTGGCTGCTTATTGGGTGGCCGTGCTTGATCTGATGACTGTGGTGACGGGGATATCCTTGCGACCGGAACCTCGTCGCTGTCTTTTGAATGTTTGGGAGCCCACGGACTATTCGGTGGCACAGACTAGATGGGCCACCCTGGGCTATATGATTGCGAAGCGAGATATTGCGCAACTCTGGGGGGCCTCCAGGCCCCCTGCCCTCGCGCAATGGGAGGATAATATGGACTGGTCCATGTTCCGTGAGAAAACTGTTTATGTGGCCAGGGGTAGACCCAGGGCATGGGTGAAGGTGTGGGGTCAATGGAACGAATACCGTGGCGACATTTGTACTCCTCCCCTTGTGGACACTATCGAGATTACCCTATCTCCCTAGGCTAGCGTTCCCGGAATCTTCATATAGGGACTGAGCTGGTGTCACCGGCTCTTCCCCCCCTTCTTCTTCCTGGTATCTGCCCCCCTCCCCCCCCCCCCCCCGCTCCATACTCCTTAGTGCATAGGATATTATTACTGCACCTCCGCTGCTGACCCCCCCTTGCGTCCCTTGGGCTGACCTTCAGTGATACACTCTCGCCTTTTTGTATGTTTGTTCTTTCATATATATAAAACCTGTTTTGGTCCTGTATTTGATCTGGAGTATTGCATTGTTGATTGACGGTTACCTCTGCGGGCTTATGTGATATGTGCCTACTCCTTTTTAGCGGCTGGCCCGTGTGGTTGTAGGCCCATCCTTGTACGTTTCTGCTTGCTCAAATAAAGGTTTTTAAAAAAAAAAAAAAAAAAAAAAAATCTAAAAGCTATTGATTTTCCTCAAAATCGTTTTTTACATAACATTTTAGACACAGAGCGCAGGTCCTATGTACAAGCATTCAGTATCCATGAGCACAGTGGAGAGGACTGACCTCCTCTGACCCTTGGACAAGCCTTACCTCATCTGTGTCCTCTGCACAGGCCTCAATGTATTGGGTATAATTGATGGTAACTGGGTGCAGATGAGGTGATGCGTGTCCAGGGGTGTAAATAAGCTGAAGCCTGTCTAAGGATGCAGATGAGTTGAGGTCTATTCAGGGTTGCAGATGAGGTGAGGATTGTCCAGGGGTGCAAAGGAGGTGACGCCTGTATTGAAGAGTAGTGGAAGAGATGTTTGTCCAGGGGTACAAAGGAGGTGAGGCCTGTGTCTAAGACTACAGTGGGGGATAGGCTTCGTGAAGTCTAGTCCACTACACTCTTAGACACAGTCCTCACCACCTATGCTCCCCAGGAAAGGCCTCTCTCCTACTACAGTCTTGAACACAGGCCTCACCTCCTCTGTACCTCTGGACATGCCTCACCTCATCTGCACAATCTACTTCCTAATCTGACATAACACAGGTGACATCATTGTGAAAGGTTCAAATATATTCATTTAATCATGCAGACACTATTTATTCCTTCTCAAAAATCTAAAAGCCATTGATTTCCCTCAAAATCGTTTTTCAAATCAAATTTAAGAAACACAGCACAGGTCCTATGTAAAAGCATTCAATTTCACTACTGAAACCTCACTATTTCACAAAATACAAATCCTCTATCTTGCAAATGTTGATACCAGGCATTATCTAAAAAAATGACACAAACCAACAGCAAAGATGCTCAATGTGCTTCCTAGTATGAGGTAACACAGGTGACATCATTGTAAAAGATTCAAATGTATTTCTTTAATCATGCAGACACTATTTATTCCTTCTCAAAAATGTAAAAGCCATTGATTTGCCCCAAAATCGTTTTTTCAATAACATTTTAGAAATAGAGCGCAGTTGCTATGTACAAGCATTCCATTTCACTACTGAAAACTCACTATTTTACAAAATACATTTCCTCTCTCTTGCAAACATTCCTACCAAGCATTACCCAAAAAATGACACAAACCAACAGCAAAGAAGCTCAGTCTGCTTCCTAATCTGAGGTGACACAGGTGACATGATTGTGAAAGGTTCAAATATTGTTATGTAATCATGCACACACTATTTATTCCTTCTCAAAAATGTAAAAGCCATTGATTTGCCCCAAAATCGTTTTTTGAATAACATTTTAGAAACAGAACACAGGTCCTATGTACAAGCATTCCATTTCAGTACTGAAAACTCACTATTTTACAAAATACATTTCCTCTCTCTTGCAAACATTCCTACCAAGCATTACCAAAAAAATGACACAAACCAACAGCAAAGAAGCTCAGTCTGCTTCCTAATCTGAGGTAACACAGGTGACATGATTGTGAAAGGTTCAAATATTTTTATGTAATCATGCACACACTATTTATTCCTTCTCAAAAATGTAAAAGCCATTGATTTGCCCCAAAATCGTTTTTTGAATAACATTTTAGAAACAGAACGCAGGTCCTATTTACAAGCATTCCATTTCAGTACTGAAAACTCACTATTTTACAAAATACATTTCCTCTCTCTTGCAAATATTCCTACCAAGCATTACCAAAAAAATGACACAAACCAACAGCAAAGAAGCTCAGTCTGCTTCCTAATCTGAGGTAACACAGGTGACATGATTGTGAAAGGTTCTAATATTTTTATGTGATCATGCACACACTATTTATTCCTTCTCAAAAATGTAAAAACCATTGATTTGCCCCCAAATCGTTTTTTGAATAACATTTTAGAAACAGAACTCAGGTCCTATTTACAAGCATTCCATTTCAGTACTAAAAACTCAATATTTTACAAAATACATTTCCTCTCTCTTGCAAACATTCCTACCAAGCATTACCAAAAAAATGACACAAACCAACAGCAAAGAAGCTCAGTCTGCTTCCTAATCTGAGGTAACACAGGTGACATGATTGTGAAAGGTTCAAACATTGCATTTTCAAAAAGCATCACACAAACCAACAGCAAAGAAGCTCAATGTGCTTCATAATCTAAACTCTCTATCTATATTGAATGAATCATAACTCACCTTTACAAATGCTTTGGGAGATTGAGAACAGTGTCAGATTCATACACCAATATTTCTTTAGCAGAGCAAAAGGTATGTACTGCAGGCACTGCAACCATGAATGGCACAGAAAACCTCTAATTCTACACACATATTCCTCATGGTAACCAATCAAACCTCTTCCCTCTCTATTTTCAAACCAACACCCTCCCCCCCCCCCTCAGCCCTTTCTACCTGTTACCATAGCAACTCCCTCCTCATTGAGCTCTCAGGGTTAATAGTTTATTCTACAATGTTGCAAATGAACTCAGCAAGGCTGTTTGACCTCTCAATACACCAGCTTATCAGGTGCAATCTTTCTTTTAATGAGTTTTTCTTAACCATTCAAATTACTTCTTTTACAGAACAGAAACATGCACCCTAACTTTCAGTTTTCAACTATCTGAATCCACCAATCATTGCTTGTGATTCAACAGCACTGAAACTCCACAGTTTTTTTTTGCAAACTCCTACTGTTCCAACTGCCATTTTATTCCTACACTTCATCTGACTGCACCAGAACCTCCTCTCACCATGTATTCTGTCTGGATTATTGGACATAGCTACATCCACTGGGCTCAAAGGTATGCAGCTCTCAGAAATTTTCACAACCTTGATTTACCAAATGTGCACATCAAATGGATTGGCCAAAGAGGATTGAGATGTCATCAATTGATACCATTTGGTGAAAACCTTTCACCATCTGCCACACCCTGACCTTATAATTTTGCACTGTGGTGGAAATGACCTAGGCACTTTGACTGGGGTAGGTCTGGAAATGGTTTTAAAGGACACCTTTGGGCAATTGATGACACTTTTTCCACAAACTGCCTTGGTATATTCCAATATATGCCAAAGACAGAAATGGAAGTGGTCCAACCAATTTTGTCCACAATTTGAGAAAGCACGGAAACATGTGAATAAATCTGTTTCTGCTTACATGAGAGACTATTGAATGGGTTCAATATACAACAATAACTTTCGTTACAACATGCAAGATATCTACAGAGGAGATGGTGTGCACTTCTCAGATGAGGGGAATAGAATATTCCTACTGAATTTAAGACTGTGCATTGAAACCTACTTGTAGGTACCTAAATCATCCACAGAACCCAAAAGCTCTTTTCAGGGCTACCCTACCTCTCATCACTCAAAATGATTACTTTTCTCTAACTTTTTTCACTGTTTTTCACCAAAGTACGCTCCCCGGTCGCCAGTAGGTAGTTATAGTTAGGATTGTTTTCCATAGGAAATCCGCAACATTCTATTGGGAATAACTTTGGCGCAGATTGAGGGATCTGCCTGTAATTTTCCTCAAAGTTGCCTCGCTGCGCTCCTCTCCTTTCCTGACAGTTTGGGGGGGATTCGTCAAGCGGGGGCCGAGATAAAAGGGGGGTCCCAAAACGTGTTTTCCCCATGTTAATTTCCATTGGGCAGTTGGACTCACCTTTAGCCCGAACGGCTGAATGGATTTCCACCAAACTTGGCAAAATTGTAGGGACTGGTAGCCCGATGTGCCTTTGCTATGTCTCAAGATATGTGCTCCAGTGGATTTTGAGTAATTTAGGTTCAAAAAAATATATATGTCTATAAGCGCGCCCCGGTACGCACCGGGGAGCGCACCGGGCGCGCATCGCGGGTTCGCGCTGTGAAAGCTGATTGGCTTTTGGGTGTCTGTCAACATTCCAAACAGTCCGGAGCGGCCGCCATCTTGTGTCTCGGTAGGATCGAGACACAAGAGGTGGCAAAAACAAAGGGGGAAATTACCAAAAGGGGGCAGGGTAGACCCCCCCCTGACCCCCTAGGTCTGATGTGGGGGCCATAAAAGGGCCCCGCGGGGCAAAAAAAATTTTTTTGTTTTTTCGATTTTCGCAGGGGGAGCGCCCGGTACGCGCACCGGGGAGCGTACCGGGGAGCGTACCATGGAGAAAAAAGAATGACAGAGTTTTTAAAAAATGTAGCTTTTTTTTATAAATTGGAGGTAGTTCTAAAAATAACTGTTTTTTTATTCTTTTTGTTGTTTTATATTTTTTTAATTGTTTTTTGAACATATTTTACTTTTTTTGGCTTTTATGAACAATTTTATATTTGTTTTTATTTTTTATGTGGAGAAACAAAAAACAGGGAATTGTAAACGGCTCAACTGGAGCAAAAAAAAATCAGGAAAAAATTAAGGTTTCTTTGGGCACTTCTGGTTATACCAGCATGGTTGATGAGTGTAATACTTTGCTCACCATAGGTAATTGTTTTTCCACAAAATATACAAACGATTTTGTATCCACCAAACTTGGTTTGGATGTTAGGGACCATCTCCCTTGTCTCTGGACCCGATGGAGTGGGTTCTTTGCTTGTTGAGATTCTGGAAGATTGGGGAAGGTTTCTGGACAGTTCTCTCACCTCTGACGCAGAATAGTTGTTAGGATGCCTGCTTTGCATGTGGCGAATCATGGTGTAATTACCAATAGAATATTTTTTTAAAGGGTTCCCCCTGGAAAGTTCAGAGCCACATATCAGACAAGTCACTTTTGCCGCATTGACTTTCTTGTGGCCTCTAGGGAATTTAAAAAAACTCCCACACAGTGTGCTCTCTTGGTTTATAAGGGGGATTGTCTTCAGGTAGGAAGTGCCTTCTCTCCTCCTCCTCTTCCTCTTCCTCCTCTTCTTCTTCACCACCAATGTGGTGTTGTGGTGGGCCTTGTGGTGGTGGTGGTGGTGGTCCTGATGCTCCAGCTGCTGCTGCTACTGTAGCCATTTTTCAATGAATGGAATCAGGTCTTCCTCACTCAAAGAACAAAGTGAGAATGAAGAAAAAAGGTGGGGGCTTTCATCATTTGGAAAACAAAAGTGTTCTGAACCAATGAAAAGTGTTATTTTCAGGTCACATGACCCGACGCTCTTACGCTACGCGCCCCGGGGCGCGCCCGGTTGCGCGCCCGGGGGCGCTTACGTTGCGCAATCGTATGCGCTCGGGCGCTTCCGGGTGCGCTTACGCCGTGCGTCATAAGACGCATCACGTGACTACGCGATACGTCACGATGATGTTATCGTTCGCGGCAATAGCGCTAACGGGACGCGCACCGGGGCGCGCCGCAACACTGCGCTTACCGGTGCGCTCACCGGTACGCGCACCGGGAGCGCACCAAGGCAAAAAAATAAAAAAGAAAAGTGAAAAATATACATACAAAAATAGTATTACATAAATATACAATATAAAATTCATTTTAAAAAATATTATATTTCATACCTATAGAGATTTGCTATTAAAAAAACTTTTGAAATTCACTGAAAAAAACATAGGTTTGAGGCCCTATATATAGTTAGGAATTAGCATTTACAAAACCTATGAAATTCACTGAAAAAAACATAGGTTTCACACCAGTTATAGTTAGGAATTAGCATTTAAAAAACCTATTAAATTCACTGAAAAAACCATAGGTTTCACACCAGTTATAGTTAGCTGGAAATTTTACTCGCATAAAACCATTGAAATTCCCATGTTATAGTTAGTTGGACTCACTGTAACTTGCGCGTGCAATGCACTGCTGATGACGTCACATATTACATCACTCATGACATGGTCAGTGACATCACTGATGACATCACTGATGACATCTCAAATGACATCACTGATGACATCTGAAATGACATCACTGATGACATCATCCATGTGATAATACAATACACCTCCTCACACTCTAATCTAACCTATGATACACCCAGTGTTAAATACAAACTACCATTCCTGAAACCATTGACACAGTAATGCCACTTACCACATACGCACTCACTGATTTCTAGGTCTACACACACATCCACTCATTCACCCATACAATATTTCATACATACAGTCACTCATCAATACAAGACTAACATATGCGCTCATACACCTATACAGAGACTCACACACTGCCACTCATCCATGGAGTTACTCACACACCTAGTCAGTCATGTAAAGAATCAATCACACTCCCATTTCCACAACTATACAGTTATAGACACAAAACCTTACTTATTTAAACATAGACTAACACATACTTACTGTCTTTTACAATCACTGATACAAGTACATATTGATAGATACAGTCACTTATGCAATCACAGGCTGTTATATATAGTCATTTATATTTGAAAACTCTCACATGCACTGTGTTTTACATATGTACTTACTTGGACATGTAGCACTGAGATATCCATTCAGTCACCAACACACCCATGCACACAGTAAACCACCTATACAGCTGTTTCCTCATGCACTCTTGAACCCATACACCAAGTGAATCAACTGCTCACACATCTATGCACAGAGTCACACTCTTCCCAGCCACCTCCACTCACACTCACCCTCACGTACAAATACTTGGGTTACCAATCATTAACCCATATAGCCAGTCATATAGCTACTAATCAATACATGCAGCACCTTACACAACAACAGACATAATGATGCACACATTCTAACAGTTTAGTCACTAACCCATGCATTCAGTAAGACACATTTAATCTCCCACTCATACAGTCAGTCACGCACCTACTAAATCCATTATCCAAACACTCATACATACACTCATTCTACAATATGTTAAACACATTTTTAATTTACAGGAACACACATTCACATGGATAATGTCATCAGTGATGTCATTTGAGATGTCATCAGTGATGTCATTTGAGATGTCATCAGTGATGTCATCAGTGATGTCACTGACCATGTCATGAGTGATGTAATATGTGACGTCATCAGCAGTGCATTGCACGCGCAAGTTATAGTGAGTCCAACTACCTATAACGTGGGAATTTCAATGGTTTTATGCGAGTAAAATTTCCAGCTAACTATAACTGGTGTGAAACCTATGGTTTTTTCAGTGAATATATATATATATATTCACTTAAAAAACCACACGTTATAGTTCGGAATTAGCATTTAAAAAACCTTGCAAATTCACTGAAAAAACCATAGGTTTCACACATGTTATAGTTAGCTGGACATTTCACTCATACAAAACCTTTGAAATTCCCCCGTTATAGTTAGTTCAGCTAACTATAACTCGTGCGACCGCAATGCACTGCATCACTCATGACATGGTCAGTGACATCACTCATGGGGCCTGTGAGCAGCACCGGGGGAATATTAAGACACTTGGGCTCACCTCAACCGGGGACAATTTCTTCTTGCCAGTTCCCCCTCGCCTCCGCAAGCACACCAGCGGCCGGAGCGCGAGGGGTCAGAACTACGATCCCCAGACGCCCCAGCGGCGCTTCTCGCCGGTCACGGGATAATCGCGCCAGGAGGCGCCTCAAAAGGACAACAGCCCCGGGGGAGCGGGGTGCCTGTGAGCAGCACCGGGGGAATATTAAGACACTTGGGCTCACCTCAACCGGGGATAATTTCTTCTTGCCAGTTCCCCCTCGCCGCCGCAAGTACACCAGCGGCCGGAGCGCGAGGGGTCAGAACTACGATCCCCAGACGCCCCAGCGGCGCTTCTCGCCGGTCACGGGATAATCGCGCCAGGAGGCGCCTCAAAAGGACAACAGCCCCCGCGTCGCGGGATCGCGCGTGGGTCGGCGCCCGGGGCTAAGCCCGGGCAAAGGGCGGGCCCTCTACGGCCCTCTGAGGACCCGAGAAGGACGGGACGGGCCACCCCACTTGGCTGCAACAAAGGAGGAGGTACAGAGACGTTTAATCCTTCTTATCTTTACCACTTTGGACCGCCTACTGTTGTTATTGGAGTTCTGTCTCCCAACTACTATGTCCATCTGGGAGGAGCTGAATGCCCTGTGTGGCACAAACTATGGGCCGGATGTATTAACTCCCCCCATAGTGGGCAGAGACACTGCCCAAACAATCTGCATTCCCCAGGAGGTACCTTCACCCCCCGAAGCTATCCCCTCCACCGACCAATTGTGCTGTAGCCCCTCATTATCCCCTCCCAAACCAACCCTATTTATGTCGGATAAGGCTGGGACTCGAACAAATGACTCTGTATCTCCCCTCCAATTGACCCTACTGGCGCAAATAGAGCGATTGTTAAACTCCGCTTGGTCACCTCTGCTTGCGAAATTCAATGATTTGGGGGCCAGGTTGACCAGTCTTGAAAAAACTGTAAATAGGATTTATCCATCAATTGTAAATACTGCTATACCCATATGCTCTACTCTCACTACCAACCATGAAAAACCTAGGACTATTGCTCCTAGGAAAGTTCAATCTTTTGATTCCCCTCTTACTCCAAGTGGCAGCAATGCTAATTTTAATCCCGCACATGTCCCTAACATAGCTCCTAGGATTTCTCAAGAAAGAAGACATCGAATCAATCTACCCCCTGTAGCCGCCCCTTACTTCACCGTTCTTTCTGGGGTCCCTCCACTCAGTCAGGGCAAACGTGAATTACATCAGGACTTGCTGAATAAAGCCATCTTTTGGCTCAAAAACAACAGACCGCTACCACCTGCCCTAGATGGTGGGATCCTGAGCGTCAGGAGGGTAGGGTGGCTAGGGATGTTGCCCAAAGATATTCCAGGGGACTTGATACTAATTAAATTTAAACACAGCAATATTGCCCCTTATTTACGATCTACTCAGCCCAAAGTTGGAGATGGTCCCATCTGTATCTGGGACCTGCATGACTTTTACCCTGGACCCCGAGCACCGAATTATAATACCTGGTGAAAAGGAGTCTCTGTACATATTGGGCTATTATTTTGATTATGTTGATTAGTTGATTTGCTAAACTTTTTTGTTTTTTTTGTTTTAAATAGTCGGTTTTCTTTTAATCTTGAAATGAATTGTTGAGTTATTTATGCATGTATGTATTTCTTTCTGTTGCTTTTATGGTTTTAAACTCAAAAACCGAATAAAGCTTATTGAATTGAATTGAATTGACATCACTCATGACATCATTCAGTGAATGTGTATCTTTCTGAAAAATAACTATTTGTTATATATGTATATGTAAAGGTTGATGGAAGAATAAATGGGTAAATAAATGTCTAAATGGATGTTTTTTTGTAAAATTGATTGGTTAACTGACTTATTAAGTGTATCTTAGTGAATACATATATTAGCGAGTAATATTAAATATTTAAATATCTGTATCTGTGTCTCACTTTGTGTATAAGTGGCTGCATGGGTTGGTGAGTAGCTACATGAGTGTGTATATGAGTTATTAGTTGTTTTTTCTGAGTATCAGTATGAGTGTCTGTATGGTTCGGTGGGGGATATTACTTAGCGCACAGATGCATGAATGAGTGACTCACTATTTGTATGTGTCTTGAAGACAGCATGTGTGCAAGACTGTATGGGTGGATGATTGTGTGTATGGGTGGGTTAGTGAGTGAATGACTGTCTATATAGTGTATTCATGAGTAATTACTTTTGTTTTAAACTGGTATATGTGAGTATTGATGTATATAATTGAGTGCATGTGAGAGTGAGAGTTTGGAAGAGTACCTGTATAAATAAGTATGTGTTTTTATAATTGATTGTTTAAGAGAGTAAATATGTGTACGTTTCTGTAGAAGTAAGTGTAGTGGTGTGTATATAGCAGTATAATCAAGTAAATAGATTTTTGATAGTTTATTTGCATGTGTGAATATGTGTGTGAGAAACTATATGGATGAGTATTAGTGTGTAACA
This sequence comes from Lissotriton helveticus, assembly GCF_964261635.1. Taxonomy (NCBI): domain Eukaryota; kingdom Metazoa; phylum Chordata; class Amphibia; order Caudata; family Salamandridae; genus Lissotriton; species Lissotriton helveticus. Next base: position 577,295,446 of record NC_136067.1, read on the forward strand.
GGATGTATAGGTGTATGAGTACATATGATGAGTAAGTATATGTATGAGTGACTATATAGAACTGTTGGTGAATGCGTGGATGTGTATGTAGATGTTGGAATTACCTAATAGGTTGTTGTAATTGGTATTGGTATCTCCATTTTTAGGAAAATGTTAGTTTCTATTTTTGAATGTGTGTGTCAAAGGTTATTTTACGCTGAGAGGAGGTCTGTCACTTTGTCACAAGGATGATGTCATCAGTGATGTCATTTGAGATGTCATCAGTGATGTAATGAGTGATGTAATGAGTGATGTCACTGACCATGTCATGAATGATGTAATATGTGACATCATCAGCAGTGCATTACGGTCGCGCGAGTTATAGTTAGCAGAACTAACTATAACGGGGGAATTTCAAAGGTTTTGTATGAGTGAAATGTCCAGCTAACTATAACATGTGTGAAACCTATGCTTTTTTTCAGTGAATTTGCAAGGTTTTTTAAATGCTAATTCCTAACGATAACGTGTGTGAAACCTATGGTTTTTACAGTGAATTTGCAAGGTTTTTTAAATGCTAATTTCTAACTATGACGTGTGTGAAACCTATGGTTTTTTCTGTGAATTTCTAAGGTTTTTTCAATGCTAATTCCTAACTATAACGTGTGTGAAACCTATGGTTTTTTCAGTGAATTTGCAAGGTTTTTTAAATGCTAATTCCTAACTATAACGTGTGTGAAACCTATGGTTTTTTCAGTGAATTTGCAAGGTTTTTTAAATGCTAATTCCTAACTATGACGTGTGTGAAACCTATGGTTTTTTCAGTGAATTTCCAAGGTTTTTTCAATGCTAATTCCTAACTATAAAGTGTGTGAAACCTATGGTTTTTTCAGTGAATTTGCAAGGTTTTTTAAATGCTAATTCCTAACTATAACGTGTGTGAAACCTATGGTTTTTTAAGTGAATTTCAAAGGTTTTTCAACTTTCTAATTTCTGTATCAATTTTTATATTTTTTATATATTTATTTTTCCACAAACTGCCTTTGTATATTGTAATACATTGACTATATCCTGTAATATGCAATGGCACAGCTAGTTTTTATCATTTGGATAAAGTTGAACAGTATAGTCTACATCTTCAATCAACACATAAACACTCAAATTTGTTATTTTACTTTTTTTTGGGGGGGGTTTCCAACGTGTGCGCACCTCGCGATTTAAAAAAAATGTTTTTTTTTGCCCTTCGAGGTCCTTCAGGGACCCCCTGAGAAGGCCTAGGGGGTCAGGGAGTCTCTACCCTGCCCCCTTTTCACGTTCTCCACTTTTGTTTTTAAGTCACTTCTGCCTCGAGGGTGCATGCACCGTGCGCGCACTTGCGATAAAAAAATAATGTTTTTTTTCCCTTTGGGGCCCTTCAGGGACCCCATGAGAAGGCCTAGGTGGTCAGGGAGTCTCTCCCCTGCCTCCTTTTCACGTTTTTAAAAGTATTTACGAAAATCGGGTAGAACGTCATTCATATGCAACGGTCGCGCAACGTGCGCGCACCCGTCCGCGCACGTAAAGTCATGTGACTTGAAAACAACACTTTTGATTGGTTCATAGTAGTTTCTTTTCCAAATCTTCAAACACCCCACCCACTTCCCTCACTATCTCTTTCACTTTCCTGGGAGAAGGATCTTAGGAGTTTTCTTCCTGCTTTTCAACTTGAGAAAATGGCAGAGCAACACCCGCCAGAAGATTCATCATCTAATTCAGATATTGACATTGTTCCAGAGCAGCCACTTCCTAAGAAGAGCAAACATTCATTTATTTGGAAGTTTTTTAAGTATCCAGAGGGGCAGAAGAAAGTTAATGCCCCCAAAGTTACCTGCACAATCTGTGGAAGTATGCTTTCAAGAGGAGATCCGAAGAAGCATTACTCATTTAGTATACATACGATGATTAGGCACGTAAAAAATGTGCATCCGGTTAATTTGCAAGGGCATCTACCCAAGCCCTTGCAGCCAACCCTCCAGCTGCTGTCCCCAGCCCCTCTTCTGCAGGAGCATCTCCTTCATCCACTGCTTTGGATATCCAGCCACTTTTGGGGAATGTCCATATACGTTGCAACTTCTGCAATGAGATTCTCTGTTATAGAGAACAGAGTGTTAATTTGATTGAGATGAAGATTAGGCAGCACACATGCTCCCGCAAATAATTTTTTCCTTTTATTCTTTTTGTTCGTGTTGAGCAGTTTTCCGTTACCTGTTTTTTATTTTTGTTCTAAAAAATCGCCAAAAATATAAAATTGTTCGAAAACCCGATTTTTCTTAAAAAAAAAAAAAAACAGTTCTTGTAAGAACTAACTTCACTTCTCAAAGAAGAGCTATATCTCTTATATACTGTGTCATACTTTTTTGGAATTAATGTGTAGTGTATAAATGAATGACTGAAATGACTGAGTGAAGGGGAGGAAGGGACTGATGGAATGAGAGAGTAAAGGGTAGTATGGTGAGTGAGGAAAGGAGAGTCAAAGAGTGACTGAAACAAGGGGACTAAGGGTAGGGGAGTGAGGTAAGGGGAGTGAAAGAGTTAGGGAAGGGCAGTAAGGAAAGGAAAGTGAGGGAGGAGGAGTGAGAAAAGGGGAGCAGGGGACGGAGACAGGGAAGGGGAGTAAGAGACAGAGAGGGAGAAGTAGAGCAGGGCAAAGGTAGTGAAGGTAAGAGAAGTGGAGTGACGGTGAGGGAAGGGGTATGAGGATGAGAAAAGGGGGTAAGGGAAAGTGAGAGATGGGGAGTGAGTGGAGAGAAGTGGAGTGAGGGGATGGAGGGAGTTAGAAAAGGGGAGTGAGAGAAGGGGAGTAAGGAATGGTGTGAGAGAAGTAGAGCGAGGGAGTGAGGAAAAGGGAACAGGAAAGTGAAAGGGTGAGAAATACAGACAGGAGGAAGTGGAGTGGGGAAAGGGGAGTGACGGTGAGTGAAGGGCAGTGACAGTTAGGGAAGGGGTATGAAGGTGAGGGAAGGGGAATGAGGGAGAAGCAAAAAAATTAAGAGAGGGAAAGTGAGAGAGAGAGAGGAGGAATGAGAGAAAGAGAGAGGAAAGAAGATTAAGGGTAAAGGAGAGAGAGGGAGAGAGTGAGAGAGAGGGAGAGCAAGGAACTGAGAAGGAGTGAGGCAGTTAGAGTGAGTGAGACAGAGGGAGACAGGGAGAGAAACATGGATGAAAAAAAAGTGAGTGAGGGAGTGAACGAAGGGGAGTAAGTGAGATGGAGTGAGGGAGTGACGAAAGAGGAGTAAAGGAAGGAGAGTGAGAGAAGGAGAGCGAGGGGGAGTGAGGAAAAGGGAGCGGGAAAGTGAAGGGGTAAGAAATACAGATAGGATGAAGTGCAGAGGGGAAAGGGAGTGACGGTGAGTGTATGGCAGTGACAGTTAGGGAAGGAGTATGAGGGTGAGGGAAGATGAATGAGGAAGAAGGAAGAAAATTAAGAGAGAGGGAACGTGAGTGAGGAAGAGAGGAGGAGTGATATAAAGAGAGAGGAATGGAGTTTAAGGGTAAGGGAGAGAGAGGGACAGAATGAGAGAGGGAGAGCAAGGAACTGAGAAGGAGTGAGGCAGTTAGAGTGACTGAGACAGAGGGAGACAGGGAGTGAAAAATGGATGAAAAAAAGTGAGAGAAGGAATAAACGAAGGGGAGTAAGTGAGATGGAGTGAGGGAGTAAGGAAAGAGGAGTGAAGGAAGGGGAGTGAGGGAAGGTGAGTGAGGGAAAAGTACTGAGGGTGAGTGAAAGGCAGTAACAGTGAGAGAAGGGGTATGAGGGTGACGAAAGGGGAATGAGAGAGACGGAAGGAGATTAAGAGAGAGGAAAGGGAACTGAGGGATAAAGTAGGAGTGAAGGAAACAGAAAGAGAAAGACAGGAAGGGTGAGGGAGAGAGAGAGAGAGAGAGAGTGAGAGAAAGAGAGGGAGAGGGAGTGACTGAGAGGGAGTGAGGCGGTTAGACAGAGTGAGACAGAGGAAAAGAGGGAGAGAGAAATGGTGGGGGACTAAACGAATGGGAGTTAGCAAAAGTGAATGAGGAAAGGGAAGTAAGGGAAGAGGACTGACGGGTGAGTGAGGGGAAGAGAGAGGGGGAGTGAGGGAATGGGAGCAGGTGAAAGGGAATGGGAGTGATGCACAGAGAGAAAAATATGAAGTAGGAGAAGAGGAGTGAGATTGAGTGAAGGGCAGTGACAGTGAGGGAAAAAGAAGCATATTAAGATAGAGCAAAAAATAGTGAGTGAGAGGGAAGAATTTATTGAAAGAGAAAGGAAAGAAAAGGAAGATTGGTGGAGAGAGAGGGAGACAGTGAGAGGGAGAGTGAGGGACTGAGAGAGTGAGGCAGTTATAGTGACTAAGACAGAGGAAGAGACTTAGAGACGGATGGAGGAAAGGGGAGTGAGGGAGGGAATAAAGGAAGGGGAGTGAGCAAAAGCAAGTGAGGGAATAAGAGAAGGGGAGTGACTGAAAGTGAGTGAGGGATGGTGTGAAGGAAAGAGAGTGAGGGGGAGAGAGAAAAGAGTGAGGGATAGAGCAAAAGAAGGGTAGTGATGGAGGAAGAAAGAAAAGAGAAGTGAGGGGAAGAGAGGAAAGAGGGAGCAGGAGAAGGAAAGTGAGGGTGAGGGACGGGTACTGATGGTGAGAGGAGGAGTGTAAAGGTGAATTAAGGGGAATAAAGAGAGTGAGGGAAGGAGAATAAAATGAGCAAAGGAAGTGGAGTAAGAGACAAACACCCAGATTCATGAAAGTGCCATTCTGCGAATAGCAATTTGCGAGAAATAGCGAATCGCAATTTGAAATTCGCAGAATGGCATTCATGTAGAAATGCAATAGAAAAAAGTGAATCGCAATCGGCCGCAATTGCCGATTGCGATTTTGCCACAATCGCTTAAATTTCGCAGAATCAGCATTTTTCCATGTAGAAATTGCGATCTCGCAATTAGCGGGAAGTCGCATTTCGAGCCCATTGATGACATCACAACCAGGAAGTAGGCTTTTCCCACCCACAAACAGAACACTGAGCCAGACAGTGGAAGCAGCATTCTGAAGAGCTCCAAACCTCTGATTGTTCAGCACCCCAGCAGGACACAAATCCTCAACATGTCCCAGAAAGCAGCAGGGAGCAGTGGGCAAGGGAGGAAGAGAAGTATCAAATTCTCTGAACTAGAACTAGAGTATTTGATTGAGGGGGTCTCCAAGGACCATGCACGCCTCTTCGGCAAAGACTCCCGGAGGGTGCCAGATGCAGACAAGCGCCGGATCTGGCTGGCCATCCGCGCAAAAGTAAATTCGGTCGGGGTGACCCAGCGGTCAATTGATGACCTCAAGAAGAACTGGTACGACCTGAGAGGTCGTTCAAAGGAGCGTATTGCAGAGAGGCTTGGGGAGCGACTGGCCACCGGTGGAGGGGATCCTATTGCCACACCAAACACTCCATTGGAGGACCTCATAGAGGACACCCTGGCACCAGAAGCCTGTGTGGGGGTAATCCAGCTGGACTCGTCCCGACCCAGCCAACAATCAGAAGGTAAGTGCCATGCGACTGCGACCCTGTCCCCCAACAATGCCCATGACTCCTGAGCTAGCAATATGACATCCCCATTAATGCAGGCCATGCACACCTGAAATGCCCCATTGCATTGTGGTAGTTGTAGTGAAATCATAATTCCCCAGATAGCTCAACACAGCCAGACCTGTCAAATCAAAGTAATTCCAAAAGCCAGTCAGGGAAAGCAAGCCTGCATGCATGTATCAACATCTCATGTGCAAGAGACATAACATTAATCATGCACCCTTTTACATCACAGGTGCTGTCGACCAACCCAGCACTGATAGCTAGGCCCTGCACATCGCGGAGACCCAGGAGGACACTGAGGGTGAGGGCCAGTCCAACCAACAACCCGGTCCATCAAAGCCACCTGCAGTGCTTCCACCACCACCACCTCGTGTGGACAGGGCCACCCCTGCAGCCACAGGTGTCCAGCCAACACCCCAACAGACACCCACAGCTGTGGTACAGGCCACACCACCAGCACCTAGGAGGCAGACGAGGCACACAGCTGGAGCAAGAACACACTCCAGCGCACTGAGGTGCCAGCAGCGTCAGGCCTCCACAGGCACGGGCAGGGCACTCCTTCTTCCTGATCCTGGCCTGGCCATTGAACGCCGCATGCTGGCGGTGCACCGTACCCAGGCGCGTCACCTGGCAGCAATCCATACACAGCTGCAGGCGACTGTCCAAAATATCGCCCAGATGACCGCTGCTGTCAGGGAGAACAGCCAGCTGCTGGTAGCCCAGCAGGACATGACCCGCCGCCGCCACCGCCAACTACTGGCCCGCCTGTCGGCCTATACCAGGTCGAACCACATTGTAGGTAATGCGACGTCACAGCTGTCACGCAGGTCACTTGCCATGCAGAGCCAGATGGTACAGTGTTGCCAGGATGTGGCCAGGTCACTTGATCTGCTAACAGCAGCAGTGCTCGGCAGCCAGCCCACTGCCCATGGAGAACCAGGGGGGCCTGACGATGTGAGCGAGGTTGCGTCGACAAACAGCAGCACATCCTTGCCGCCTGTGCCTGTACGTCGCTGCAGCAGCAGGCCCACAGCATCAACTCGGGCCAACACCGTCCCTCAGGACCCAGAGAGACGACTTGGTGCGTCTCGTCGCAGCCGCCAGTGAGAACTTGGACACTGTCGGTAGGGCCATGCTGGACACCTCTGCAAGCCCTCTACCCCTGCATGGGGAGGTATGAAGAAATACTGTCCTCATGTGACACCAAAGAAACAAAAGGCCACTTTATTGTGCATTAACAATAATGATTTATGGTCTGACTTGATTCAAACTCATGTTATTATTACGTTTGTCATGCATGAGTGCAGTGTTTTGTGAGGGGTATGGGTGCACTAGAAACAGTTAATAGTGATGTGGTTGCGGCGCCTGTGTCCTTCAGCAGGATTTTCCCCGCGTGCATGATGCACATGTGGAGGTGGGCGGTTGTCCCCTTCCGACTCACTGCCAGATATCTCCACTGGTATCCTGCGCTTGGTAGGAATGTTGTGGAGTATTGCACACACGGCCACGATGCGGCAGCAGACCTCAGGTGTGTATTTGATGGCCCCACCAGTCTTGTGAAGTATGCGGAAACGGCTCTTCAATAGGCCAAAAGTCCTCTCAATGCAATTTCTTGTGCGTATGTGTGCAGCATTGTAACGCCGTTGCTGTGGTGTGGCAGGGTTGAGGTATGGGGTGAGGAGGTACTCACGTAGACCGTAGGCGCTGTCACCTGAAGGTAAGAAGCACAGGGTGAGTGCCTGTTCTGCGCAGATACATGATCACAGTGTACTATTTGGGGGCATGTGTACTTACCTAGTAGGTGTCCTTCGCCAAAGTCTCCCCTGGCCAGTCGTGTGTGCATGCCGCTGTGCCGGAAGATGAAGGAGTCATGTGTGCTCCCCGGATATTGTGCCACTATGTCCGTGATGATAGTCTTGGCGTTGCACACCATCTGAATATTGAGGGAGTGGTAGGACTTGCGGTTGCGGTACATGTATTCCGTTTGTGCTGGTGGGCAGATGTGGATGTGGGTACAGTCAATGCATCCAATTACATGTGGGAATTGTGCAATGTTGTAGAAATGAAGCTTGGTGTCATTCAAGTCCTGTTGGGTGGTGGGGAATGAGATGTAGTGTTGTAGCCGGGTCAGATTTGCATCCAGGAAACTCCTTAGGCAGCGGGACATGATGGGCTGGGATATCCCCCCTGCAACAGCGACTATCCCCTGGAAGCTTCCGGAGGCCAGTAGGTGCAGGCTGCACAATACCTGGACATAGGTGGGCACGGCATTGGTCCTCCTTGTTGGGTGCTGCATCAGGGGATCTAGGTCCCGGTTCAGCTTGATAATCATTGCCCCATTCAGGCGGTACTTAGAGTAAATTTGCTCATCAGTTTGGCCCAGAAGGGTGATCCGCTGGCGGAATATTCGCTCCTGGATCCTGCGTCTGTTCTGTGCTGCTCGCTGTAGCCTTCGCCGCCTGACCACCATGTAGAGTCCTGGCATTGTGAGAGTCCTCATGCTCCAGCTGCGTCCCCTTAAGTGTGTTTGGTCAGAGCTGCACCTGTTGCTAGTTTGGTAAAGTTATATTTCTTTTTTTTCTTTTTTTCCTTAATGGTTACCACCTGGTTTGGGTTCTCCTTAAATTGCGCCTCGCAAATAGCGATTTTTTGGGTTTTTCGCATTTTGCGATTTTTCTTGAATAGCGATTGCGATTATTTTGCGATTTCGCAAATTGTTTCGCAGAATCCATGGTATCTCGCAATTTCCGATTCGCTAATGGGCTTCTTCCTGGATTCTGCGAATTTATTTGCGACCTCGCATTTTTTCTTTAGCGAATTCGCAATTATAGAGTTTTCACTATCAAGAATTCCTTTTCTTCAAATTGCGCTCGCAAATGCGAATTCGCAGCAATTGCGAGCGCAATTCGGCTTCATGAATCTGGCTGTCAGTAAAGAAAGTGTAAAAGGGAAAGAGAAGAGAGTGATGAGAATGTATTTTTTGTTTGTCATACTCACCTTATAAGTAATGAAAAGTTAATAATATATTTTTAATAAATATAATATCTGTGGAAGAGAAGAAAAAATTTAGTTATAATATATATTCCACAATACAAAATAATTTGTACAATATGTTATGTATTTTATTTTGCTGTTCTCAGAATATATTGAATTTCACTGAAAATAGTGAGTTCAATAGTACTCATCATATAACAGCGGGCAAAAAAAAGACAATCAATAAGATTGTCTTTAAAAAACCCATTCAACATTTTCATTAAGAATGTAACAATTAGAAAAAAATATATATTAAATGTCTTTTTCGAACAGCAATTTTTTACGTAAGTAAGGGATATTTCCAACAATCACAAAGTAACAAAACATTATTACTTCTTTTTTATACACTCTAAATAAACTAATGTACAAACATATGCTAACAACATTTACCCGAAATAGTAATTTTTTGTTTCAAATACCATTGCCCATGGCCAAATATTATGTGTGAAAACCTTAGTTTGGAAGATACTTAATAGTACTCTTAAGCGTCCGTTTCCCAACCTTCTGAATCAAAAGCACCAACATCTTTTGTACCATCTAACAATGGTTATACCTCCACCCGATTCTATTTATCATGTACATAGAACCTTAAACAACTAGCATTCTATCAGAATCTCAACATCATCTGGTATGCCGATCACACTCTGCTCATCCTTTATCTTACCAAGGAGCTGTATACCATTGAAAGAAACCTCTACAAGGGAATAAAAAATGTCGCCAACATCTCCAACAACTACAACAAATCTAAAACACCTCTGCCTCACTGATGATCAACATCTCCTGTGATAGCCACATCATCCACTCTCTGATACACTTACACTACCTCTACATCAACTACAATAATTTTTTTAACCTCATCACCCTCACTAACAAAGTACTTTTCAACACCAGACTACCCTTTCTTAACAGCAGTAATTTTCCCAGGCCAATTATTTTCCCTAAAATTTGGGTTGTAAAAACACTAGGTAAGAATTTGGTAAGTCATAAGGCAAACGTTGTTTAAAAATCAATTGAGTATCATTACAATGAGTCCAGCCTTTTGTACATTTTAAATAAGCTGTGTAATGTCCTGATGTTGTAGAAGGACCATCATGGAAAACAATTGCTACAGTGTGAGAGGGAACAGTCAGGTTATGGAAGTACCAAGGTCAGCAAGGCTTGGTTCTCTGGGTGCCAACGATGCAGGAGGGGGGATTCAAGGACAAACAAAAGGTGGCACCACTCGTAGAAATTCGGAGGTGGTGCTTTATTTTCAAGCAAGGTAACACCAGTCAAATAAACAGTTCCTATCTCTGTAGGGAGGATTCCACTCAAATAAACAGTTTCCGGTTCTGGAGGGCGAAACAAACAAACAAACAAAAGAAGACGTCTGGGTCTCAGTGGACTGGAGTCGAAGTCCTTCCTGGCTTCGATGTCTTGCATTCTGTGTCCAGTCAGGCAATCCGCGTGGTTTCCCCAAGTAAGGCCATGCGAAAATAAAGAGAGGAAAGAAAAACAACCCCGAGGTTACTGTTGGGTTCTGGGGTCCTGGATATGGAAGAGGGGGAACGGGGAGTGAAGGAGTCACCAGGGACCTACACCAGTTTATCGGTCTGCCTCCGACTCAAACAACAAGTACTGGGAGCTTGCTCGGGGACGAGGGTAAAGACATAACATACACACCCCTCCCCGGTCCCGTGACCTCCCTCAATCCTCCCCTACCCCTTCCCACCCTGTGAAAGAAATAGTCCCCTTAACTGGCCCCGTACCTTGTCCAGCCACACTTCTCCAGAAGTGCGGCGGGGCAGCTCGTGGTGACGGTGGCCTCCAGGCGTGTTGGTTCTGCTGGGCTGCCCGTCTTCTTCGTCTCGTGGCTTTTCCTTAAGAAGGCTGCTCGGCTCCGGCGTCTCCACTCGCGTTCTCCCTCCGGCTTTCGCGGCTTCTGGTTCCAGTCGGGCTTCCTTATCCGCCTCCTCCATTTCGGGTTGGACAGACGTGGGTGACGTCAGGGCTGTTGACTCCACCTCCACTGGAGAAGTCCATGCCATGTTAAAGGGGCCGTAGGAGTCCTGAGGACGGGGCGGAAAGGAACAGCGTTAAAGTCCTCGCCCTGTCCACCGATGTCATCAGAGGCCCCGTGACACATCCCACCCCCGGGATTTCCACAATCGGGGGAAACCGGAAAGCGAGACAGAAAGTCCACATTCCCCTGATCTACTCCCTTCCGGTGGCGAACTTTTATCTGATAGGGCTGCAGGGCCAAGAACCATCTCAGGATGCGTTCATTGTGTCCCCGGTTACGTTGGAGCCAAGTGAGGGGAGCGTGATCCGTAAATAAAATGAAGGGTCTACCCTCAAGATTGTAACGGAGCTTATCCACCCCCCATTGAACCGCAATTCACTCCTTTTCGATGGTAGAATAGGCTTGTTCATGGGGAAACAGTTTCCTGCTGATGAACTAGATCGGCCTCTCGTGACCTTCCTCATCCTGTTGAGAGAGAATGGCCCAAATACCCACCCCGAGGTATCGGTCTGTAGGAGAAACGTTTTTCTGAAGTCCGGGGAGACCAGCACCGGGGAGGACGTGAGAGTGGTTTTCAAGGCCTGAAAGGCTGTGAGTTCAAATGCGGAGGGGACAGGCAAATTAGAAGAGGAGTGAGATTTACGTAGGAGGTCAGTGAGGGGCCCTGCCAAGTCAGCGAACTGTGCTATAAACCTACGGTAGTACCCTACCAAACCCAAAAAGGCCCTCAGATCCCTTTTCGTGGTGGGGTAGGGAACGGCTTGTATGGCCTCGACTTTCTCAGATTGTGGTTGGATCTGGCCATTCCCCAGGACATAACCAAGGTATTTAACTTTCCTAAAGGCCACCCTCGACTTTTTGGCGTTGATATGTAGGTCTGCTTTATGTAGACTGGAGAGAATGTTGTCTAAGTGTGTGAGGTGGTCTTCCCAGGTTCTACTAAAGAGGACGATGTCGTCGAGGTAGGCTGAAGCGTAATCAAGATGGGGAGTTAACAAGGTGTCCATGGCCCTTTGAAAGGTAGCTGGGGCTCCGTGTAACCCAAAAGGGAGGACGGTAAAATGGTAATGACCGGAGGGGATGGAAAAGGCGGTCTTCTCTCTATCTGCGGGGGCTAGCGGGATCTGCCAGTATCCCTTGGTGAGGTCGATAGTGGTAATGTATCTGGCCTCACCAAGGCGTTCTAGCAGCTCATCCACCCTAGGGAGGGGATATGCATCTTGCTTAGAGACCCTGTTAACGGCTCGGAAGTCGATGAAAAACCGGATGCTGCCATCCGGTTTTGGCACAAGGACCACCGGCGAACACCAGTTGCTATGTGAGGGAACGATCACACCGGACCGTAGTATGTTGTTCACTTCGTTGTTAAAGGCGAGACGCCGAGCTTCAGGGATGCAATAGGGCTTTTGCTTCACCACAACACCCAGGGGGGTAGGAATGGTGTGTTCTGCTAAGTGGGTTCTACCCGGCTGGTCCGAGAACACACCCGTGTGGTGGAGGAGGAGGGAGAGAACCTCTTCTTTCTGTTTCTGGGAGAGGTCTGGATTGATAGGGGTGTCATGTACAGTATGAGGAGAAGGTGAGGCAATAGCGACCGTGGGGGCAGTTTGAGGGGGGTACCTATCCATTTCTTTAAGATATTTATGTGGTACATTTGTGTTTTATTTCCAGACAGTTGTAACAGGTAGGTGGTACGCCCTATCTTTCTGATGATTTTGAAGGGGTCCCTGCCATTTTTTTTTTTAGTTTGTGGGTGGAAGTGGGTAGCAGAATCAAAGCCCAGTCCCTCACGCTTAGTTCCCTCCAATTTTTTTCTCGGTCATAAAAGGTCTTCTGTTTGGCTTGAGCAATGGCAAGATGGTCATGAGCAAGGGTTCTCAGCGTGTGGAGACGGGTTTGCAATTGGCGGGTATAATACAAAAGCGCCTCCGCCTCTTGTGCCCCCTCCTTTTCTCAGCTGTCTTTAGTGATCTCCAACAGGGTCCTGGGTTTCCGTCCGAACAGCAGCTTGAACAGAGAGGTACCCAAACTGGCTTGGGTCTGGCTACGTAGGACAAAAAGGGCTAGAGGCAGCAGCTGGTTCCAGTTTTTTGAAAGGGGTATACCCAGGTGAGGTGGTCCTGATCATCACAGGCTTTTTGCCAGGCATTCATGAGGCTAGCGTCGTTCAACTGTGCGGTTCGGAAGTGGGTGTCCCTTGCCCAAGGCTCTGGTAGAAGGAGGGTATCATAGGCTTTCCCTAGGGGTTTGAGGGCTTCTAACATAAGGGAGTTGAAAGACAGATTATCGGTCCCTATAATGACGTGTTCTGGGAGACTCAACAACACCCCGACCAGTACCTTGGTTCCTTTTCCCGAACCACTATAGAGGGTGACCTTAGCTAGGGAATATTCCTTGATATCCCCGTGAACACGCCGGATGTGGACGGTCCTCCCGGGTATAAGATTGGAAGGGTTGATTAACTCCTGTTTTACTACTGAGTGCTTGCACCCTAAATCTAGCAATGCTCTTATAGGTTTCCCATTAATGGTCACACTTACATAAAACACAGTCCCGGTTTCTTGAGCAAAAAGGAAGGAGCGGGGTGCATAGCTCACATCCATTGGCTCTTCCTCTTTTTCTTTCTTCTTTCGACAATAGCGGGCTATATGCCCCCATTCCCCACAATCGTAGCATTGGGGTCCTGCGGTAACGGAAAGGTCTGGTCTGGGGAAATGGGGACGTATACGCTCGGGTACCCCTTTTTGTGACTTCTTATCTGTTTTTACAGGGGGAACGTTCTTGGTGTGTTTCTCTGGTTCCCTGGTATATGGTTGCCCTTGGGCCCTGGCATATGACGTGGGCATGTCTATGGCATGTTCCAACGTGAGTCCTGCATGCTGCTTCAACCAACGTTGTGTGCCAAATGGTAGCGCCTCCAGGAACTGTTCCAGGTAGACTTTATTCATAACGTCTTCCATGCTTGACTCCTGAGGTTTAAGCCAGAGGTCCGCCGTTTCCTTCAATTTGAAAAACAAAGTTTTGGGGAGATCTCCCTGGGCCCCTCGCTCCTGGCGGAACCTCAACCTATGGGTTTCCTCATCCACTCCTAAGCGATCCAAGATGTACTGTTTTACAACAGTGTATGCACAAGTCCCGTCCTTATTCACCATTTGATAGGCTGCTTGTGCCTCCCCTGTTAAAAGGGGGGCGAGATAAAAACGGCCATCGATCCCCAGGCCATGAACTTGCTCTAGCGGCCCTTTCAAAGTTCAAAAAGAAAGCTTGGGGTTCGTCCCCAGGGGTGTATTTTTGTAAGGGAAACACCGTACCAGGGGGAGGGGCGGTCGGCCTTCCCTGTCCCAAGATAGTCATAAGCTGGGTATGTTCCTCTGCTAATCTGAGCAGGTTATCGGATTGGCTCTGTATGGCCTGGGGGAAGACTGTCAGGTCCGCCTCCGCTTGGGTGGAGGTTTGTTCAATAGCCCACTCTAGTTTTTCCTGCCCATCCTTCATTTGTTGTATCAGGTTTTCCATCCTTTATCGGACGGTGGTTCACCCAAGACTCCTATCTGGCTCGCCACTCGTGAGAGGGAACAGTCGGGTTATGGAAGTACCAAGGGCACTCAGCAAGGCTTGGTTCTCTGGGTGCCAAGGATGCAGGAGGGGGGGGGGGTTCAAGGACAAACAAAAGGTGGGACCACTCGTAGAAATTCGGAGGTGGTGCTTTATTTTCAAGCAAGGTAACACCAGTCAAATAAACAGTTCTTATCTCTGTAGGGAGAATTCCACTCAAATAAACAGTTTCCGGTTCTGGAGGGTGAAAACAAACAAACAAAAGAAGACGTCTGGGTCTCAGTGGACTGAAGTCGTAGTCCTTCCTGGCTTCGATGTCTTGCCTTCTGTGTCCACTCAGGCGATCCACGTGATTTCCCCCAGCAAGGCCATGCGAAAATAAAGAGAGGAAAGAAAAACAACCCCGAGGTTGCTGCTGGGTTCTGGGGTCCTGGATATGGGAGAGGGGGAACGGGGAGTGAAGGAGTCACCAGGGACCTACACCAGTTTATCGGTCTGCCTCTGACTCAAACAACAAGTACTGGGAGCTTGCTCGGAGACGAGGGTAAAGACATAACATACACTCCCCTCCCCAGTCCCGTGACCTCCCTCAAACCTCCCCTACCCCTTCGCACCCTGTGAAAGAAATAGTCCCCTTAACCGGCCCCGTACCTTGTCCAGCCACACTTCTCCAGAAGTGCGGCGGGGCGGCTCGTGGTGACGGTGGCCTCCTGGCGTGTTGGTTCTGCTGGGCTGCCCGTCAGCTTCGTCTTCTTTGTCTCGTGGCTTCTCCTCAAGAAGGCTGCTCGACTCCGGCGTCTCCACTTGCGTTCTCCCTCCGGCTTTCGCGGCTTCTGGTTCCAGTCGGGCTTCCTTATCCGCCTCCTCCGTTTCGGGTTGGACAGATGTGGGTGACGTCAGGGCTGTCGACTCCACCTCCACTGAAGAAGTCCATGCCGTGTTAAAGCGGCCATAGGAGTCCTGAGGATGGGGCGGAAAGGAACAGCTGTTAAAGTCCTCGCCCCGTCCACCGATGTCATTAGAGGCCCCGTGACATACAGTTACAAAAGTTTTTCCTGATATTGATAGTTGAGAAGCCACAATTTTTTTTATTAAAGTTGTCAGTTTTCTTCCATCAGGTCTGCATCGTTGTAGCATTAAAATTACATACTGTCCATATCTTTGTATAAATAATGTAGATACCATTTGTGAGTTACATTGGGTACAGACCATGTTTTGATTTGCTTCTCTAACTAGATTATTAAAAGACACTGATTTGCAGTCTGGTAAAGTCAAATATATAAATCTTTCAGCGTCTATTTCAGTACTATTTGAAAACGAACAATTGTCACAGTCATGTTGCCATTTATAAGAAAGGCTAAAAAGATTTTCAATATCTATACCTTCATCTTGCAATACAACAAGCATATACATTAGAAATTCCTGACAATCTTGCTGAATATTCTGTGAAAATTGATTTAAACCAGAACATATGTCTAAAACATTTCAAATATCAGAAACACTTTCTATTTTAGTTTTATCACTACTACATTTCTCACACACAGAATTCAACAAACAACAAAATCTTTTGTCCCGATTGTCAACAATTTCTTGTAGTAAAGTTTCAAGAAAAAAAACAACATTAACCACTACTTTAGCATAGCAGTTGACACCAGAACTGTTTTCAAACTGAAAACCAACAACCTCTTCAATAGAATCCTTTTTCTTTTTGCTTACTATCACTGGTTCATCTAGTTTTTTTCTTTTCTCTGCAACCTCGCTGCAATTTTTCTCATATCTTCTTTTTCGGCTTACCACATGCTTTTCAAGTACTGGATATTGAGGTAAATTTGGAGCATGTTCTCTTCTTAACCTATTATACTCTTTTACACAATTTACATCTGCACTAATCTTTGTGTCATCAAAATCAATCAGGTACAATCCAGATAAAGTTCTGACTCGAGATAAAGCAACATATGCCATACCCTCTTTAAACACAGTACTTCCAATCTTCACCAAAGCACTATCTACACTTAAACCTTGAGATTTATGAATAGTCACCGCATATGCTAAACAAACAGGAAACTGTTTTCGGCGGACATATAAATCTTTTACAAGCAAAAATCGAGCTGAACAACGACTCAATTGTTGTACTTCAATTTCATCAAATTTGATTTTCAAAAATTCAATGACATCTCTATTTGGGTAATTCACAAAATCAACAACATGACCCATTGCTCCATTTACTAAACCTCTTTCCACATGTAAATTACGTCGTAAAATTATCCGACAATTTATACATGCATAAAGATTCTTTTCTAAACCAGCAGTTTTAGATATTGATTTTTCTAAAGAATCCAATTTTGACTTCAACTTTTCTGACAAAATAATAGTAGCTCCTTCATGCTCTATTCTATCAATAACAAAATACAAAATGTCCCTGTAGGAATTATTTAATCAATATTCAATGAAGTATTAGTTTGCCACCACAGTGATCAATTGTTAAACAGAAGCAAGGAAAAAACAGATTTAAACTGTTTTTTATTATTCTCCAAATTATTTTCTTTCTCGTAACAATGTAAGAATGGCAACAAAAATACTACTACATTGACAGAATTGATTCTCAGTAGTATATGGCAACTTTTGCTAAACACATGGAAAAACCAAATGCCATGTTCGAGAAGGTACTTTTTATAATACAATCATTAAGGAATCAAATGATGATACATCCATAAGCAAAACGTTGTCAAGCGTTGACGTTTCGGTCCCCCGTTGGTTTAAACAATCCATAGGACCATCTTCAGGACCATACGTTGCACATATTAATCTAGAAATAAATACACATATAAATATAATACAATAGTAACCTTGCAAAACCAGTATCGTCTACTTATCCTAAGGAAATTGAACCTGTGACCTACACCCCAAGTGTATTGAATTACTCAGCGTATCAACCATCACCAAAAGAGGCCATCAAACGTGTACCCCCAACCGTGAACATACTGCCTTAAAATCAGTGTGTCTTGACTGCCAAAATCTTACCAAGGACCTGCAGCCGGAAGTCATAAGGCTTGGAACTTCAATATCCTAATGTCTGATAAAAAGAAAGAAACCGACAAAAGCACCACGTCATAGACATACTACCTCAATCCGTATGATCAAGTCATATACCATGTCCCAACATATACTTACAGATGAAGTCACAAGATCTTCACCTATATCGTCTTACACATCAAATTAGAACGCTACCAGGAATGGAGCTACCACGTCACCTGCAAACCAAAAACCTCCGTCAGTACTATACACAACGTACCAGTTAGACAGCTCCTCACTACATCGCCATGCATTATTAAACATACAGTTGCACTTACTTAGTTACGTAGGGGGAGCACTTCAGCGTCCGAGACCTGAATGCGGCCACTTCCGTGTGTATAAACTAATGGTGTCATGACGTCATACGTATGTAAATAGGGCGCCATCTTTGTATAGTCAGTAACATAAGAGTGAGGCTAGCCCTTGAACATTAGACCGTAATAGACAGGGTAATGATACCAAAACTCAGCCATTAATCTCACGGTACAGTTCTAATAAAGTACCCTCAACAGTACCTCCGTCATCTCGGCGGCCATCTTGGAACGGGTCCCTGTTACCAAATGTCTATTAGAGAGCCACTCTTACATACCTCAAAACCTTCCTCTCTGAATGAGGTGATGTTAATGTATTGTCTCGCAATAAAGTTACCCTACAAAAAGTGCCAACACATTTTTAGAAATTTGAGGCCGCTAGATCACAAGGTAGCCACAGTATGCCATTCGATAAGGGAATTCAAACCTTTACCCACAGTGTTACAAGTCCAGATCCACTTATTTTCCCATAGGGTAAGTAGACGATCAACATTCTGGCAACGTTTGGTACTTTTAATGACATCAATTACAAACCACTGCATTTCATTAGGCAAGTGTGATTTCTGCTGATAGTGTTCTACCAGAGGGGCAGTGATGACATTACATCTTATTCGGGACTGATGCTGTAACACCCGTTTTTTGACTTCCTGTTTAGTTTTACCGATATATGACAACATGCAAGGGCATTGTATGCAATAAATAACATTTTTGGTGTTACAATTTGAATGATGGAACAATTTGATTTCTTTGCCATTCAACATACAGCTTTTCATTGCCTTTGTAGTCGCGCACGCCGCACAGGTGCCACATGGGAAATGCCCAATAACAGGTGGCAACCCCCACTGTGACTGTATAGTGGAGGGCGATGGCTCATTATAAGCCTTCACTAAAAAGTCTCTTAGATTTCTACCTCTTTTGAATGCAAACCGAGGTTGCTCCAAATGAGGTTCGACTTTACTAATTAGATGCCAGTTGTTCTTTATAATAGTCCTAATCTGATGTGATTCAGAACCAAACGTTGTGACACATGTCAGAGGCTTTGTACCCGTCTCAGTCGCACCGACTTCTTCTTTTTTTGTCAGTAGAGCCTCACGATTGTAATACCAGGCGTGCTTCATGGCCCGTTTCACCAATCTGTGAGGATATGCCCGCATCACCAATTTCGATTGTAGCACTTTAGCCTCGCGAAAATAATCAATCTTCTTGGTGCAGTTGCGCCAAAGGCGCAAAAACTGCCCAAAAGGGAGATTATCGCATAGGCTCCGCGGATGGTGGCTATCATATTTTAAAAGGGTATTCCTTGATGTCGGTTTTGTGTAGAGCTTCATAGCTAAGATGTTATTGTCATTATAAATGGACAGATCAAGAAAGTTGATAGAGGATCTGTCACTTTCTAGTGTGAATTGTAAATTGCTATCCTGTGCATTCAACCACTCATGAAACCTTTTAAGTGCAACTTCTGTGCCATTCCAAACTAGGCAGACGTCATCAATATATCATAAGTAATGGCGTAGATTGTCAGAATAGGGATTATTGTTGTATATCACCCTGTCCTCAAGGGCTGCCACATAAAGATTTGCTATGTCCGGCGCAAAAATCGCGCCCGTGGTCACTCCTTTGAGTTGGCCATAGAAGTCTGCACCAAAGATAAAGTAATTCTCATTTAGAGCAATTTTGGCGCATTGAAGTATAAAATCAGTAGGGACCTGATGTGGGCGTGTCCGTGTTTCCAAAATGTCACTAATTATGGAGAGGGCATCCTCTTGTGGAATGCTTGTATACAAGCTATTGCTATCCATAGTGACCAAGATGTCACTGGTTGGATCAAATGGTTGGCCTTCGAGTTTCATGATCACATCCCTACTGTCTTGCGTATATGCTCTAGTCAGAGGGACGAACAGTTTCAAAAAATAGTCTACATATTCAGCTAGCGGTTGGAGTATGGACTGGCATCCTGCCACGATTGGTCTCCCGGGCGGGCATTGACTATCTTTATGAATTTTAGGAAGCGTATAAAACGCCGGAATAGTGAAGTCCTTTTTGTTCATGTAGTCGAATTCTTTTTTGCTCAACCACAACCCCTCCATGCCTACAGTCGTTAATGATCGAATCTCTTTCCGTATTCTCATGGTAGGGTCCCCTCTAAGTTTTTTGTAATGTGTTGGGTTATTTAGTTGACGTAAAACCTCACTATCGTGGTCTGTTTTATTTTGTAGAATGATCCCACCCCCCTTATCAGCAGGTTTCACAATAAGATCATCCTGATTCGAAAGGGGTTTGGAGCACCAATTTAGCCTCTTTCGAGAAATTGTATTTGACATATTTTCTGTCCTGAAACATTTGTTGGATTTCGTTCAGCACTACATTTTCAAAAGTGATGAGATCTTTCGGCATCATATAGTCGGTGGGAAGAAGGTTGAGGGACATTTCAAACCACTGATGTTAGTCGCATAAACTATTTGGGTATTTGCAAAAAAATACTTCAGACGTATCGTTCTAAAGAACTTCTAGATCTCTACACATGTCATAAAGGCATCATTTCTATTGGTGGGAACGAAAGACAACCCATGACTCAATACCTCCACCTCCTTAGAACTTAACGTATGTGAAGATAAATAAAAAATTGGAACGATAGTAAAATTCTGAGTATTTTCCATATCCGTATGTTTTTCAAGAGTTACCACTCGTAATAACTGTTCCGTGTTTGTCAGAACCCCGGAGTGTATTGGTTCCTGTACCAACCTCTCCTGGTGTTCCGGGCACGACCCCTCTGTTGTTGTTGGCCCCTCCCTAAAAAAGAAGGGGAATTATGTCCTCTACCTCCTCTATGCCGCCCGATTAAGATTTTCATCAGAGCTTGAGGAGCCGGTCTCAGAGAAAGTAGTATGTTTAGGAACCCAGTTTGTGTGGTTGCCAGTAGACTGGAAAAAATCTTTCTTTGGTAGGGATATGTGCGTTCCCTACTATAGTTTTTTTAATCTTTTTGTAATTTCTCAGTCTTTTTTAAGATGTTATTTCTTTGGAAATCAGTGATTACGGTGTCCAGCTTTTTCAGAAACTCATCAGTATCCGTGGGTAAGGTGTCTTCACGGATCTGTTTCTCTAGTTCTGCGATCTCCAACCTTAATTTATCGATGTGTTTGAGTGCTGTCTCTATACTCAGAACCATCCAACTCCTAGAGCATTTATTCCCCACAAAACTAAACCCTACTTTGTAATCTTCGTCCTCTACAAAAATTGCTGGAATATTACGGACTTGTAGTCCGATCGGTATGATGTTATTACTCAGGCAATCTGTCAGAAACTTAGCATGTAGCTCAGTCCTTATGAGTTTTTTATGCAGTCGTTCTAAGGTGTTACGGGCCGCTGACTGTTGGATATTGAGATTATTGCAGGTGTTTTGTGGCCCCAACAATGAAGGACCACCCGCTATCTTTGCTATATAATCATCCGTATAAGTGAGGGTTTCTTTATCAGACATAAGTAGATGTTTATCCGTCACAGACATTACGCAAATATATATACACGTAAAAAATACAAAGATATGTACAGATAAATACAAAAAATATCAAATTCACATACAAAGTAGACTGATACCTATATACAACAACAACCACTTTTGTTGAAAAAGGGCCCTTGCAGACATTTGTCTGCGCTAACAATATTACACAAAACAGAGCCACCCAATATTCCCGAAGGGACTGGGTATATTTAATAACAAAATACAAAATGTCCCTGTAGGAATTATTTAATCAATATTCAATGAATTATTAGTTTGCCACCACAGTGATCTAAACCAGCAGTTTTAGATATTGATTTTTCTAAAGAATCCATTTTTTACTTCAACTTTTCTGACAAAATAATAGTAGCTCCTTCATGCTCTATTCTATCAATAGCTTCCAGTTTTATAATTTCTCGATTTTCTAACTTTAGCATTTTTTCATTGAATATTGAACATTCTTGCAGAGTT
Organism: Lissotriton helveticus; assembly: GCF_964261635.1. Taxonomy (NCBI): domain Eukaryota; kingdom Metazoa; phylum Chordata; class Amphibia; order Caudata; family Salamandridae; genus Lissotriton; species Lissotriton helveticus. Next base: position 577,316,954 of record NC_136067.1, read on the forward strand.
GGCATCAAGCATAGCACTGATTTCTTTTCTGCAATTTTTCTATATATATTCTCTGGGAGAATATTTTCGTTTGGAAACAAATTTGTAAGTAATCGTGCCTGTAAAGCTTCTTTGCCGTGTTCACTCACTTTTCTAATTCTTATATCTTCAAGAATACTTTTATATTCAGCGTCCTTTGCCTGTCGCATATTTGTAATGAGTTCTGAATATTCGAAATATGACCAAATATTAACATTTCCAATGATTCCCAGGCACTTTCTGGTTTCTTCATGTGTAACTGTTTTAAATACTGGCTATCCTTTCACAGGAGTTAGTTGTAGTAGATCTCCAAAAACTATGACGTATTTGCCTCCAAATAACACATTATACTCTGTTTTAAGGATGTGTTGCATTCTTAAATGCACTAAGGCAAGCATTACATTTGATACCATGCTTACCTCATCAATAATGACAAGTTTCATTTTTTTCAAGACTCTAGAAACTTCACAACAAGCTTCTCCAGATAGCTTGTAGTATTCTAATTTATTGCCATGCTCTACTGGCAGCATCAATAAACGATGTAAAGTAACCCCTTTAATGTTATGTGCTGCCAACCCAGTTGGAGCAGTAACAACACAAGAGAGTGACGACTCAGTTCTTTTCTGTAGATAGGTTGCAATTGCTTCAATTAGAAAACTTTTTCCAGTTCCTGCTTCTCCACTCACGTACAGTCGGACAGGTTTAAATGACGTACATGAGCACTCTTTTTTCTCGTGATATAAACCATGCTCAATTTGTTCTGTCACTTGATCGTATATTTGTTTTTGCTCAACATTCAGTTGTTTTTCCAATTCTTCTAAGTTTATTACATCCTCTTGAGCTTGTTGCATTGCTGTTTCCACCTCATCCATGGCAGTTGCTGCTTCATTTTGAATAATTGGTTCTCCTAGTGGATCCTGACTCAACGGAGGAAAACTTTGACTGTCTTGAGAACTGTCTCTAGCAATCTCTGCTGCAATTGTAGCTTCTTGCTCTATTTCGTCGTTCAACATTTTCAGATAATTAGTAAAAGCAGGACATTCTATAGTATTTTTAGTTGCGTTGAATGAATCTTCATAACTGTTAAAATCTCCAAGTAGTTCCAGTTCTGTTCGCCATGGCTTAAAGAGTTGCAAAAGAGCTAAATAGTAAAATTCCCTTTTGTCAGCAGTTTCGCAACTCAGTTTTCGGTGATTAGCCAAATGTCCTTTTCTTTGTTTCTCTAAACATCCTTCAGATACAATCACATCATATACTCCTTTATTGATATCTTCTGTAATATTCCTCTTAAAAGTATAGCTTTGCAGTACTTCATAGAGACAAATGTTCTCAAGATGATTACTTCTATTTGGGTGGTATGTATCCAACATATTTGTCTTCAAAATATCTGTACTGTCTGGTTCTTTCTCTGCTAAATACTCAATTTCTTGTTCAGATTTCAAAACTCGGTTTCATGTTCTTGCAAGACCTAAACTCACCCAAATGATTGTTCTAGATTTGGAGTATATGCTTGCAGCTGATAAACGATCTGAACATTCATATGCTCCGATTTCTCAATGAGACAACATCTTCAAACTGTAGCTGTACAATTTCTTACTCTAGGCTCTTTTCACGAGAAATTTCTTCCCACATTTCCTTTAGTTCCGTCTTTTCAGATTTAGTAATGTAAGACGTTACATATCGAGCCACAGCAATGGAGTAGTCTGCAACATATTGAATATCCATGTTAGCATTCCACATGGACAAAATGACTGGGTTATAGTCATTTATGTATTTTGACTCTTCATTTCTTCTTAAGTTGTAGGTATTTTTCGGTGATTTTCTTGTGACAGTATGTCGCAAAGATGACATAAAATTGTTCACTCTTCCTTTTGATAATACTGGACATGGAAATACAAATCAACATTTTGTGTAGAACTTATCCTTAGATTTGTACTTTCGACGACAGTATTTTCCACAACGATGGGTTTGAAACCGTAAGACTTGATGTCTTTTAAATTCTTTTCTACTGTACTTTTGGGTACAGCACATGTAGAATATTGTTCAATAAAACTCATCACTGTGTCATCTGAATCTGTTCCAAATTTGGGGGCATCTTTGATCCGTAGCAGCATATGTATGTGAGGAGCACCTCTTGCTTGATACTCCTTTCTCCAAAAGAAATCCAGAACCTCTCCAAGAGGAGGATTTTTTTTCTTTGTGATAAAAGACATCATAGCTTCAAATCTATGATTGAAATACCTGCATACATTAACTGGATCCAAAGAGCAGAGTTCTCCAGGTGTCTTGTATTCTATATTTTCTATGTTAGCATTTGCCTCTCGAAGAAATTGAAGTAAATCTTCCCAATCATACTCTGCACAGCTTAGAGTAAGGAACCATGTAGGAGTTCCTAAGTTTCTTAGCATACATTTCAATTCCCCATGACGACGGTACCAATACTCATTAGTACCACGCTGACATGCCATGAGATTAATTAGCTGAGATTCCAAAACAGTATCTTTCTGTTGGACTTTATCCATAAAGTCCTTTGCCGAAACATTTTGCAAATGTACTCCACTTTTTAGTATATGGTTCACTGCATAAGAAAGTCCAGACAAGTCACTCTCAAACAGAAGATGAAACAAATATGGAATACATTGGCGAAACCTTGGATCTTCTGCATATAATCTTGAAGTCCGGTATTCAGATGCAGGAATCTGCACAGGTCGTTCATCATATCGTCCACCTTTGCCTGTTGATAATAACTGAGGGAAGCAACGAGCTTCCAAGCTTTCTTCCCATACACCAATGGGACTTCCATTTGCTTCTTTCATTTGAAATAACTCAATAGTATTTCCAATCACTTCTTTAGAGTGAAGTGGATGCACACTATAATGTTCATAAATTTCTTCAGTTCTGGACACATCCACTTTTTCAATTTGTCCAGTTGGCAAATCACTCTCCTCTTCTACAGTTGTTTCCTCTTCTCCTACATACACATTTTTATAGTATTGATTATTTTTTTACCAAATACAACAATGCCTTTTCCACTTTCCTAACATCCACTAATTCTTGACAGATTTTCTTACTCTTCGTAGGAACGCCATTAACTAGAATAACTAGAGGTTCCTCTTCCACATTTTCTACACCAATTGTTTCAATATTTTTCTTTAAATTTAGAGGCAAATATACAACTCTTCCCTTTAATCCTCTCTGTAAATCTGAAGGATGCAATTTCCCAGTTTTAGGCTCCATGTGAACAATAGCCTGAAATGAATGCACTCATTGAATAAGAAAAGACTCATAAGTAGTTAAATCCATCAGTTCAGAATGAATATTTACCAACTCAAGATTATTATGTACAGCTCTAGCAGGCATCTTATTCTCATCTAATTTATTATAACAATATTTACAAATACGTTGATCAGAACCCAAATCAAAACAATTCTCTACCAACAAATAAGTTGCAAATTCCTTCCACTCATTATTATTCTCCTTTTCACTTTTTAAATATAGATCAACTAACCTGGTCTGATTTTTATAATGAATTCGTCTACAACAAATACAAGAAAAGTTTGGCTTTTCACCTGAAATGACCTTAAACCTTGTAATTGCTTGCTCAAAATTTTCTGTACTAAAATTCTGTACATTTTCTTCCACATTTCCTTCTATTAATTTGCAAATTAGCATTGGCTCTCAGTGACCTTTTTATTGTCCCAGGTAGCACTAATGGAAAGAGATCAGCTTCTAGGGCTAGACAAGGTTGGTTTAACCGTACGTGCAGAGAGGCGAAGACTCTGTTAATTGACGCAGTAAAATCAAAATCCCAAATAAGGATCAGGGAGGCTAGAAGGTCATATTCATCTTGCCAAAGAGTTGCTAAGAAGGAGTGGGAAGATAACTTCTGGCAGGAACTCCTGACGGCCAGTCGAGGGAGAGATGCCAGAAGTTTCTGGAACTTGGTGGGTAATAGGAAGCGCCCTGATGACACCTTGAGGACGTGCACTATCACAGCTAAGGCATGGTTTGATCATTTTCTGGGTCTTTACTGTCCCATTGAAGGCCCTCTTAATGATCAATTTACTCTCCCCCCCTATTCTTTGGACAGAGATATGGTCCTTTTTTCTGCCCAAGAAGTTACGGAATTAATTAAAACCCTTACTCCATTAAAAGCAGCAGGCCCGGATGGGCTACCAGGGGATCTTCTTCGTGCACATGCAGGTGACTGGGGGGTGTTGATTTCCGCTCTCCTCAATGCAATCATGGAGGGAGGGTCTGTCCCAGAGTCCTGGAAAGGGGCCGAGGTAGTCCCAATATTTAAAAAGGGAAACCGTGATCTACCGGGAAACTATAGGCCCATAAGCCTGATAGACTCGACCCAGAAGGTGGCGGGAAAAGCAATTCTGGGAAGGATCCTCTCCTGGGTAGAAGAAAACCACATATTATCCGAGATGCAGGCCGGGTTCCGTACAGGCACAGGAACAATTGAACAAGTCTTTAGACTCCTGTTACTGTATTGGAAGGTGGTGGTACTGGGCAAAGGCAGTCTTTATCTGGCCTTTATAGACCTGAAGACTGCCTTTGACCTTGTTCCCAGGGAGGAACTCTGGAGGGTGCTGTACGGCCTTGGGATGCCCCCATACATAGTGGACCTCCTAATGAAATTGCACAAAGCGAACTACGCTCAGGTCAGGTGGGGCTTGAATGGGGAGAAGACTGACAAGATCAAGGTAGAGAGGGGAGTTCGGCAGGGCTGCGTCCTAGCACCCACCCTCTTCTCGCTCTACGTGAACGGGGTGGTTGATTATTTGCTTGAAGAACCAGCAGACGCCGCTACACTCTGCAACGTTAAGATTCCAACTTTGTTGTTTGCTGACGACACCCTTCTCATCTCAGAAACTCCCCAGGGGCTCCAAAAACTCCTGAACCGGTTTCAGGATTTCTGTGTAATGAGAGGTCTTGTTATAAATGTACAAAAAACCAAATATCTAGTAATGCACCCTCCTAAAAAATTGGGCCGCCCTCCTATCCTGAACTCTATTCCCCTAGAAAAAGTTGCAGAATTCGACTACCTGGGAATTCGGCTGAGTGACAGCATGAGTTGGGTACCCCACACCACCAAAATGACATTGGTTCACAAAAGAGTGGGGGGAGCCTTGTTAAAGGAGTACAACTCTTCATCGAAACATTGTGTATCTCCAATCATCGATATATATAAGGCCAAAGCGGTACCGGCATCACTTTATGGAGCGGAGTTATGGGGTCTGGGCGGAATGGAGTCCCTCTCTAAAGCAGAGAACAAGTTCATCAAAGATCTACTGGCAGTCCCGATGAGCACCCCGACTGTCCCAATGCTTATGGATGCGGGCTGTAAACCAATTAAAGACTTGGCCCGCCTCCGGCCCCTCCTATTGTGGGCCCGACTGTGGAGGGTCCCGGAACTAAAATCCTATGCAGACGGGCTGGCAGAGGTAATGCATTCGGCTGGCTGGCAAAGGATCAAGTGGCTCAGGGACATTAAACTCATGCTTGGGGAACTAGGTCTGGGCTCCTGCTGGTTTACTCATTCAGCACCCCCAAAGGAGATTCTGAAAAAAATATATTGGGGTTGGGTGTCCTCAAAACTCACGAGTAATCAACATCACTGCAACTCCACCGCAGCATATTTGAGGATCAAAGATGTTACTGCCTTCGAACCCTTCTTGGATATTATCTCCATTCCAATGGACCGGGCTTTGTACATCAAGTTCAGACTAGGAACTCTACCTCTAGCCGACCTCCTTTCCAGATGGAATTCGAGCAAGCAGGTATCACGCTTCTGTGCCCTTTGTTCTGATTGCTGCGAAACAGTGGCGCATTTTCTTCTTGACTGTCCAGACTATGCACGCCCAAGATCTTTTTGGCTCAAACCACTTTGTAATGAGATGGGTATCCGCCAACATTCTGTGGCTCTTCGCATTTTATTGACCAATACTGCCCCCCTCATTGTTTGTGCTGTGTCTAAATTTTTAAAATGGGCCTGGTTGATACGTCTCAAAAGACTGTCCTAATCGATTTAATGCTTCTTTTAAAAAAAATAACTTATTTATTCTGTTTTTAACATTTGATGTATTAAGTACAGTCTTGAGTTTCCGATATGTTGTTTTTATATTATTGTGTAATGCTTTTATGATATACGCATATCGAAATAAAGCTATCAATCAATCTATTAATAGATCTGTTTCTGCACTGTCTTCTTCAGGACCAAAGTAACTAACCTCAATTTCTTCACAAATGTTGATCACATCTAACACAGATCCATGCAAAAGAGCACTGTTTAACAGTTTTAGCTTAAGTGCTGGACTTTTTGCATAATACAACCTTCTCACTAATTTCCTCACTTGTTTATGATGCACTGCTAACATCCTGAATGGGGAAAAACACTCTGACATACTTTTCAGAAAGACAAGCCAGAGAATGACCTTGTAATCCCGTTTTTTCTCTCACTCTGCAAGGGTTTAATTCTTGCAACATCTTAATCTTTTGTTTAACACTTTTCTTAATATACTTACGTAAGAAATTGCGAAAAAAAATCAATTGAATCCTGTCGTACACTACAAATACTACTACAATTCCAAGTGTACACTGGAGCCTTAGGACATCTCCCTAAAATTTCATCAGCTAACACCTCTTCTGCATTTCTAGGAACAATTTTCTCTTTCTCAATTAGACATCCATTCCTAGCCTCATAAGCTCGACCACTGGTGTCAACTGCATGCAACAAATCATTACTCGTAAAGTCACTCTCTTCATTAAAAAACGGCTCACAACTTGAACTATGTTTCCATTCTCCAGAAAAAACATTACAAAAATGAGTTCTAATAATTAGTCTTTTCCACTTACTTTTGCCCTTCATAACATTGATTGGCTTATCTAGTGTTCGAATTCTATTGATTGATATGCAACTTCTACAGCACACCTAGGATCTTTATTACACAGCATGGAGACTACTTGGGAATTCAGAGGCCTGGCACACATGCTGCTTTGGACTTTATAGCACTAAATGTCCTAATGTATTGCCATATTTTTAAACACATCAACTAAGCAAATTATTCTGCCACATTTTTCTGAAATGAAGTCTGACTCACACTGTAATCTTAGACACATGAATGTATGCCTTGCAATTCCGTAAAATGATTACTACAGTGAAAGAGAGTCTTGCTGGGAGTGCTGTTTCAGATTTTAGGACACTGCAATGGGGTTGTATGATGTTACAACGTATACTTTTACAACGCACACCTTTACAACACATTTTTTACAACTCAACATCCATTACAACGCATTCCATTACAACGCATGCCATTACAACAAATTTTTAAAACTACCTTTACAACGCATTCCATTACAACGCATACTACCTTTACAACGCATACCATTACAACGCATAACATTACATTGCATGTATGGTAAGTATTGGATAGTGTAGGGGAAAAAATTACAATTCTAACTCCAGGGGGTTGCAACAGTAGGGTAAGTGTAGGATAATGTAGGGGTAACCATTACTATTCTAACTCCAGGAGGTGCAACAGTAGGGTAAGTGTTGGATGGTAATGGTATGCGTTATAATGGTATGCGTTGTAATGACTGTGTTGTAATGACATGCGTTGTAATGGCATGCTATGTAATGGATGTTGCATTGTAAAAGTATCGCTGTAATGGTAGTGCGTTGTAAAAGTTGCGTTGTAAAGGTTGTTTCCCATGCAGTGGTGTTCAGGCAGTGTAGGGGCTCAAGGTGGGACTGAGAATGTAGAAATAAGAATTCAGTCAAATGATTTCTACATGCTAGAGAGAGAGTTGGTATGCAATTTCTACAGCACACCCAGGATCTTTATTACACAGCATGGAGACTATTTGGGAGTTCGGAGGCCTGACACACATGCTGCTTTGGACTTTATAGCACTAAATGTCCTAAGGCCTGACTCACTCCATGACTACATGTATTGCCATATTTTTAAAAACACATCAACTAAGCAAATTATTCTGCCACATTTTTCTGAAATGAATTCTGACTCACACTGTGACTCACACTGTGATCTTAGACACATGACAGTATGCCTTGCAATTCAGTAAAATGATTACTACAGTGAAAGAGAGTCTTGCTGGGAGTGCTGTTTCAGATTTTAGGACAGTGCAGTGGTGTTCAGACACTATAAGGGGTCAAAGTGAGACTGAGAATGTAGAAATGAAAATTCACTGAAATGATTACTACATGCTACAGAGACAGTTGCTATGCAATTTCTACAGCACACCCAGGATCTTTATTACACAGCATGGAGACTATTTGGGAATTCAGAGGCCTGACACACATGCTGCTTTGGACTTTATAGCACTAAATGTCCTAAGGCCTGACTCACTCCATGACTACATGTATTGCCATAATTTAAAAACACATCAACTAAGCAAATTATTCTGCCACATTTTTCTGAAAGGAATTCTGACTCACACTGTGATCTTAGACACATGACAGTATGCCTTGCAATTCCGTAAAATGATTACTACAGTGAAAGAGAATCTTGCTGGGAGTGCTGTTTCAGATTGTAATACAGTGCAGTTGGGTTGTATGACTTTACAACGCATACTTTTACAACACACACCTTTACAACATATTTTTTACAACGCAACATCCATTACAACGCATTCCATCACAATGCATGCCATTACAACAAATTTTTTAAAACTACCTTTACAACACATTCCATTACAACACATACTACCTTTACAACGCATACCATTACAACGCATAACATTACATTGCATGTATGGTAAGTATTGGATAATGTAGGGGTAAAAATTACTATGCTAACTCCAGGGGGTGCAACAGTAGGGTAAGTGTTGGATAGTGTAGGGGTACAAATTACTATTCTAACTCCAGGGGGTGCAACAGTAGGGTAAGTGTTGGATGGTAATGGTATGCGTTGTAATGGTATGCGTTGTAATGACTGCGTTGTAATGACATGCATTGTAATGATATGTGTTGTATTATCATGCATTGTAATGGTTGCTTTGTAATGGCATGCTATGTAATGGATGTTGCGTTGTAAAAGTTTCCTTGTAATGGTAGTGCGTTGTAAAAGTTGCGTTGTAAAGGTTGTTTCCCATGCAGTGGTGTTCAGGCAGTGTTGGGGCTCAAGGTGGGACTGAGAATGTAGAAATAAGAATTCACTGAAATGATTTCTACATGCTACAGAGAGAGTTGCTATGCAATTTCTACAACAAACCCAGGATCTTTATTACACAGCATGGAGACTATTTGGGAATTCAGAGGCCTGACACACATGCTGCTTTGGACTTTATAGCACTAAATGTCCTAAGGCCTGACTCACTCCATGACTACATGTATTGCCATAATTTAAAAACACATCAACTAAGCAAATTATTCTGCCACATTTTTCTGAAATGAAGTCTGACTCACACTGTGATTTTAGACACATGACAGTATGCCTTGCAATTCCGTAAAATGATTACTGCAGTGAAAGAGAGTCTTGCTAAGAGTGCTGTTTCTGACTTTAGGACAGTGCAGTGGGGTTGTATGATGTTAAAACGCATGCTTTTACAACGCACACCTTTACAACGCATTTTTTACAACGCAACATCCATTACAACGCATTCCATTACAACGCATACCATTACAACGAATTTTTTAAAACTACCTTTACAACGCATTCCATTACAACGCATACTACCTTCACAACGCATACCATTACAACGCATAACATTACATTGCATGTACGGTAAGTATTGGATAGTGTAGGGGTCAAAATTACTATTCTAACTCCAGGGGGTGCAACAGTAGGGTAAGTGTTGGATAGTGTAGGGGTAAAAATTACTATTCTAACTCCAGGGGGTGCAACAGTAGGGTAATTGTTGGATGGTAATGGTATGCGTTGTAATGGTATGCGTTGTAAGGACTGCGTTGTAATGACATGCGTTGTAATGGTATGCGTTGTAGTGTCATGCGTTGTAATGGCATGCTATGTAATGGAGATTGCTTTGTAAAAGTTTCGTTGTAATGGTAGTGCGTTGTAAAAGTTGCGTTGTAAAGGTTGTTTCCCATGCAGTGGTGTTCAGGCAGTGTAGGGGCTCAAGGTGGGGCTGAGAATGTAGAAATAAGAATTCACTGAAAGGATTTCTATATGCTACAGAGAGAGTTGGTATGCAATTTCTACAGCACATCCAGGATCTTTATTACACAGCATGGAGACTATTTGGGAATTCAGAGGCCTGACACACATGCTGCTTTGGACTTTATAGCACTAAATGTCCTAAGGCCTGACTCACTCCATGACTACATGTATTGCCATATTTTTAAAAACACATCAACTAAGCAAATTATTCTGCCACATTTTTCTGAAATGAATTCTGACTCACATTGTGACTCACACTGTGATCTTAGACACATGACAGTATGCCTTGCAAGTCAGTAAAATGATTACTACAGTGAAAGAGAGTCTTGCTGGGAGTGCCGTTTCAGATTTTAGGACAGTGCAGTGATGTTCAGGCACTATAAGAGGTCAAACTGAGACTGAGAATGTAGAAATGAGAATTCACTGACATGATTTCTACATGCTACAGAGAGAGTTGGTATGCAATTTCTACAGCACACCCAGGATCTTTATTACACAGCATGGAGACTATATGGGAATTCAGAGGCCTGACACACATGCTGCTTTGGACTTTATAGCACTAAATGTCCTAAGGCCTGACTCACTCCATGACTACATGTATTGCCATATTTTTAAAAACACATCAAATAAGCAAATTATTCTGCCACATTTTCCTGAAATGAATTCTGACTCACACTGTGATCTTAGACACATGACAGTATGCCTTGCAATTCAGTAAAATGATTACTACAGTGAAAGAGAGTCTTGCTGGGAGTGCTGTTTCAGATTTTAGGACAGTGCAGTGGTGTTCAGACACTATAAGGGGTCAAAGTGAGACTGAGAATGTAGAAATGAAAATTCACTGAAATGATTACTACATGCTACAGAGACAGTTGCTATGCAATTTCTACAGCACACCCAGGATCTTTATTACACAGCATGGAGACTATTTGGGAATTCAGAGGCCTGACACACATGCTGCTTTGGACTTTATAGCACTAAATGTCCTAAGGCCTGACTCACTCCATGACTACATGTATTGCCATAATTTAAAAACACATCAACTAAGCAAATTATTCTGCCACATTTTTCTGAAAGGAATTCTGACTCACACTGTGATCTTAGACACATGACAGTATGCCTTGCAATTCCGTAAAATGATTACTACAGTGAAAGAGAGTCTTGCTGGGAGTGCTGTTTCAGATTTTAATACAGTGCAGTTGGGTTGTATGACTTTACAACACATACTTTTATAACACACACCTTTACAACATATTTTTACAACGCAACATCCATTACAACGCATTCCATCACAATGCATGCCATTACAACAAATTTTTTAAAACTACCTTTACAACGCATTCCATTACAACACATACTACCTTTACAACGCATACCATTACAACGCATAACATTATATTACATGTATGGTAAGTATTGGATAGTGTAGGGGTAAAAATTACTATGCTAACTCCAGGGGGTGCAACAGTAGGGTAAGTGTTGGATAGTGTAGGGGTAAAAATTACTATTCTAACTCCAGGGGGTGCAACAGTAGGGTAAGTGTTGGATGTTAATGGTATGCGTTGTAATGGTATGCGTTGTAATGACTGCGTTGTAATGACATGCATTGTAATGATATGCATTGTATTATCATGCATTGTAATGGTTGCGTTGTAATGGCATGCTATGTAATGGATGTTGCGTTATAAAAGTTTCCTTGTAATGGTAGTGCGTTGTAAAAGTTGCGTTGTAAAGGTTGTATCCCATGCAGTGGTGTTCAGGCAGTGTTGGGGCTCAAGGTGGGACTGAGAATGTAGAAATAAGAATTCACTGAAATGATTTCTACATGCTACAGAGAGAGTTGCTATGCAATTTCTACAACAAACCCAGGATCTTTATTACACAGCATGGAGACTATTTGGGAATTCAGAGGCCTGACGCACATGCTGCTTTGGACTTTATAGCACTAAATGTCCTAAGGTCTGACTCACTCCATGACTACATGTATTGCCATAATTTAAAAACACATCACTAAGCAAATTATTCTGCCACATTTTTCTGAAATGAATTCTGACTCACACTGTGATCTTAGACACATGACAGTATGCCTTGCAATTCAGTAAAATGATTACTACAGTGAAAGAGAGTCTTGCTGGGAGTGCTGTTTCAGATTTTAGGACAGTGCAGTGATGTTCAGGCACTATAAGGGGTCAACGTGAGACTGAGAATGTAGAAATGAGAATTCACTGAAATGATTACTACATGCTACAGAGACAGTTGCTATGACATTTCTACAGCACACCCATGATCTTTATTACACAGCATGGAGACTATTTGGGAATTAAGAGGCCTGACACACATGCTGCTTTGGACTTTATAGCACTAAATGTCCTGAGGCCTGACTCACACCATGACTACATGTATTGCCATATTTTTAAACACAACAACTAAGCAAATTATTCTGCCACATGCTACTGAAATCAATTTTGACTCACACTGTGATCTTAGACACATGACAGTATCCCTTGCAATTCAGTAAAATGATTACTATCTGCTACTGAAAAATTTTCTATGGCATTTGTGCAGCACACCCAGAATGTTTACAAGACTTCAAAGAGACTATCTGAGAATTCTAACCCTGATATACAAGTGTATAAGTGGTTAGACCATTTCATGTACAAACTACATTTTTAACAACAGCACTTTACTGCAAAAAATATCTCCTCAAACACATCGACATACCAAATGCTCCTTTCACAATGTTTTTCCCAAATCAGACAAATTCAAAATCAGACTCTATACAAATAAACTCCTGCTTCCACATTAGAATACATTTTTCAATTTAACTTAAACTGCACAACATAGATCCCCTTACAAATTAACAACTCACCTTTAAAAATGCTTTTGTAGTTTTAGAACAGTGTCAATCACACACCAGATTTTCTTAAGCAGAATCTCTGAATAGTGCACCAGTCACTGCAACCAAACAATGGCATAGCTTCCCTCTCATTTTACACTCATATTCTTGTAGATAACCAATCAAATATCTTCCCACACAAACTCAAAACCAAACTTACATTTTAATTGGTTCTACATTGAAACACTTTCAATCTCACATAATATTCAACCTTCCCCCACTGCTCTCTCTGCCTGTTACCATGGTAACACTCCATAGAACACCTAACTGAACACACAGGTGAAAAGTTCATCTGCAAAGCAAACCAGCAGGGGTGTTTGACTTTTCAATACAGCAGCAAATCCTGTGCAATTTTCCTTTCAATCACTTTCTCTCAACCATTAGAATTTCTCCTTTAAAAAAAACAGTAGCGTGCACCCTAGTTTTCAATGTTGGATTTTCAGAAACCACCAATCATTTTTTTTTCAAGTGCACTGAATCTCATCCACAATTTTTTATAAACTCCTACTTTTCAAACTGCCAGTTCATTTCCAGAGCCCATCTGAGTACAAACAGATCTCCCTTCAAGATGCTTAGAGTGTGGATTGTAGGACACAGCTATATTTTCTGGAGTGAAAGGTATGCAGCAAATAGATGCTTTCTCAACCTTGATTTACCAAATGTGGATATTATGTGAATTGGCCAGAGAGGATATGTCACCAATTGATGCCATTGGTAAAATCCTTTTTGCATCTCCCACACCCTGACCTCATAATTGTGCACTGTGGTGGCAATGACCTAGGCACTTTGACTGGGGTAGGTCTGGAAATGCTTTTAAAGAACGCCTTTGGGCAATTGATGTCACTTTTTCCACAAACTGCCTTTGTATATTCTAATGTATGCCAAAGGCAAAAATGGAACTGGTCCAACCAATATTGCCCACAGATTGAGAAAGCAAGGAAACATGTGAATAAGTCTGTTTCTGCTTTCCTCAGAGACTATGGTATGGGTTCTATATACCACAACAACTTGCGTTACAGCATGCAAGGCATTTATAGAGGAGACGGTGTACATTTCACAGATGAGGGAAACAGAGTCTTCCTCTTGAATTTTAGACTCTGCATCGGTACGTACTTGTAGGTACAAAAAACACTCAATAAACACAACGGCTCTTTTTAGAGCCAACCAACATCTAAACACTCAAACTTGTCATTTAACTGTATTTTTTTTGGGGGGGTTTCTGACGTGCGCGCACCTTGCGATTTTCTGCCTCAAGGGTGCGTGCAACGTGTGCGCACCTCGCGATTTTTTTTCCAAAAACAAAAAAAGTTTTTTTTTACCTTCGGGGTCCTTCAGGGACCCCCTGGGAAGGCCTAGGGGGTCAGGGAATGTCTACCCTGCTCCCTTTTCATGTTCTCCACCTTTATTTTGGGCTCACTTCTGCCTCGGAGTGCGTGCAACGTGCGCGCACCCCGCAATTAAAAAAAACCAAACACATTTGTTTCTGGGCCTTCGGGGTCCTTCAGGGAACCCCTGAGAAGACCTAGGGGGTCAGGGAGTCTCTACCCTGCCCCCTTTTCACGTTCTCCACTTTTATTATGGGCTCTCTTCTGCCTCGGAGTGACAAAATGGCGGCCAACACTTTCTGGTTTCCACCGATTAGAATGTTGACAGACGTCTAACAGCAAATCAGAATTCCGCTCGCGCACACCCGATTCGCGCACCGTGCGCGCACGGTGCGCCCTTTAAGATATATATTTTTTTCTTTTCATTTTCTCAGAAACTACTGGAAGGATTTACACCATTTCAGCAAAAGCGTGATCTGCTAATCAGACTCCACCATTTTGCCAAATTTCTTGTAATTCCGTTCAGCCGTTCGGGCTGTAGCTGTGTCTAATCGTCCTATGGAAAATAACATGGGGAAAACATGTTTTGGGACCCCCTTTTTTCCTCAGCCCCCACGTGACGAATCCCCCCAAAACTTTCAGAGAAGGAGCGGAGCGGGCCATCTTCTTTGAGAAATTCGCGAAGATTCATCAACCGGCGCCAAAGTTATTCCCAATAGAATGTTGCGGATTTCCTATGGAAACTAGGTCCTAACTATAACTACCTACTGGCGACCGCCAGTAGGTAAAATATATATATAAATAATATATATATATATATATATATATATATATATATATATATATATATATATATATATATATTACCTACTGGCGGTCGCCAGTAGGTATATATAGTTAGGATTTTTTCTCTATGGGATTTTTGAAAATTCTATGTCTAATAACTTTGGCGTTTGTGGATGGAATTGGCTGAAATTTTCAGGAAAATGGCACATTTTGTTTCTGAGCAGCCCTTGAAAATTTGGGGGGGGTTTGTCAAGGGGGGGCCGAGAAAAAAGGGGGGTCCCAAAACGTGTTTTTAACATTGAGTTTTCCATAGGGCGGTTGGCCTCACTTTTAGCTCGAAGGGCTGAATGGATTTGCACGAAACTTGGCAAAATTGTAGGGACTGGTAGCCCGATGTGCCTTTTGTAGGTCTCAATATATGTGCTTCAGTGGATTTTGAGAAATTAACGTTCAAAAAAAGATATATATCTGTAACAGCGGACCGGGCAGCGCTCCAGTTCGCGTACTTTTCGCGCAACGGAGCTTTGTGAAGCGAAGCTGATTGGTTCTCCGGCGTCTGTAAACATTCCAAACAGTCCGTAGCGGCCGCCATCTTGTCTCTCGGTAGGATCGAGAGACAAGAGGAGGCCAAAGCAAAGGGGCAAATGACCATAAGGGGGCATAGTAGATCCTCGCTGACCCCCTAGGTTTGATGTGGAGGTTTTAAAAGGGCCCCGCGGGGCAAAAAAAATAAATAATAATAATAATCGAACGGCTGAATGGATTTGCACGAAACTTGGCAAAATATTAGGGACTGGTAGCCCGATGTGCCTTTGCTAGGTCTCAATATATGTGCTCCAGTGGATTTTGAGAAATTAACGTTCAAAAAAAGATATATATCTGTAACAGCGCTCCGCTTCGCGTACTTTTCGCGTTACGGAGCTTTGCGAAGCTGATTGGTTCTCCGGCGTCTGTCAACATTCCAAACAGTCCGTAGCGGCCGCCATCTTGTCTCTCGGTAGGATTGAGAGACAAGAGGAGGCCAAAGCGAAGGGGGAAATGACCATAAGGGGGCATAGTAGATCCTTCCTGACCTCTTAGGTTTGATGTACCATTTTGCCAAGTTTGGTGTAATTCCGTTCAGCCATTCAGGCTGTAGACGTATGTAAATGTCCTATGGAAAATTGCATGGGGAAAACACATTTGAAAGTGTTGAAATTTAGAACCAATTAAAATGTTACTTTGGTTTTGTATTTGTGTGTGATGAAAGTTAATTGGTTATGTATATATGTCAAATGAGAGGAAACCACAGCCATTTTGTGATACTACTGTCTGAGGTACATTTGTGAGGAATTTTTGGTGGTGAATTTCTGGTGTTTGATTTACACAGTACTAACACTTCTCCTACTTTTAAAAAGGTGAGTTGTTAATTTGTAAGGGGAACTATGTTGTACACTTGAAGATAATTTGAAAAATGTTTTCTGTTATTTATTTGCAGTCCTTCTGTTATACTAAATACTTGATAAAGTTAGTTTTATATTATGTATTACTAAAAACGATAAATGAAAGTGATTATTTTTTTCTGCAATTTACAGCAAGCAATTTCAAAATAAATGGCTCACAATGAAGAGACCGTGGCAATTTCTTTGTAAGGGGAACTATGTTGTACACTTGAAGATAATTTGAAAAATGTTTTCTGTTATTTATTTGCAGTCCTTTTGTTATACTAAATACTTGATAAAGTTAGTTTTATATTATGTATTACTAAAAACGATAAATGAAAGTGATTATTTTTTTCTGCAATTTACAGCAAGCAATTTCAAAATAAAATGGCTCACAATGAAGAGACCGTGGCAATTTCTTTTGAATTGTCCACTACATTGATTGAAATTGAGAGCACCAATAATGAAATATTGTCACAAGAAGGAGATGACGTGTATGATTCCATTAGATTGATTGAAATGGACAGCACCAATAATGAAATATTGTCACAAGGAGATGACTTGAATGATTCCACTACATTGATTGAAATTGAGAGCACCAATAATGAAATATTGTCACAAGGAGGAGATGACTTGTATGATTCCATTAGATTGATTGAAATGGACAGCACCAATAATGAAATATTGTCACAAGGAGGAGATGACTTGAATGATTCCACTACATTGATTGAAATTGAGAGCACCAATAATGAAATATTGTCACGAGGAGATGACTTGAATGATTCCACTACATTGATTGAAATTGACAGCACCAATAATGAAATATTGTCACAAGGAGGAGATGACTTGAATGATTTTTTTGATCAATCTGTTGATGGCGAATTTATCGAATGTTTGGAGACCATAGAGTTACAAGAATCATCATTGCAGACTTTTCATGAGGAAATTGCTGATGAGGACATGTTACTAGTTCTTTCAAATTTTGAAAATTCTGAAGAATAAATTTATATTTAGAAATCAAAAATTGTTTGAGACATTATTCATTTTTATTTTTAATTTATGAGGTTGTAGCGAAGTGATTGTAGTATAAAATGAGACTTATAGTATAGAGTGCAACATTTTTATGTTACATGGTAAGTTTACTCATATTTACTTCCCTTCTGCCACTATATTATCTCCAATGTGTATTTGACATCTCTTCTTCATCTCCGGCCTCCTTTCTCTCACTGTGTGTCTCCGATGCATCTTATCGCTGCTATTTTGTGTAATTACAGAAGAGAGTAAAATAAAATAGTTCGGAACGTGAAAAGGGGGCAAAGTAGAGTACCCCTCACCCCCTAGGCCTTTTTAGGCGGTCCCAAAAGGATCAGTTTCTGCTTTCCTGAGAGATTATGGTATGAGTTCCATATACCACAATAATTTGCATTACAACATGCAAGATATCTATCTCCTATTACCAACTTTTGGAGATATTCGCGCTAAGCGCGAATATCTCCAAAAAGTAACACCTGCCCTGAGCAGTTCTTAGCCATGTTATCCAATGGGAGGTGGATAACATGGCTAAGAGCATTAGCTCGGTAATGCATGAATATCGCTGACTTTTTAGCGATATTCATGCATTGCGGCCGTTTATTATCGCATTTGCGATAAACCTTGATAATAGCAAGGTTTATCTTCGATAATTTCTGACGATGCTTAGCGGTAAAAAATTCGTTGGTAAGCATCGTTAGCGATAAATATCGCTTAACTTTGGTAATATGCACCAACGTCTGTTAACGTTCGATTCGAAGGAAATGAGGAAGTGTTGAAAAACATTGTCTGCGCCATCTTGCCTTTTTTGAAATGCCACACTTTTGTCGTGCACGGCAGCCATTTTAGATGCCTTGACCAGACCCACTCTCTGCACGCTGTCGATTCGTAGCATGGCTCCCCACCCTCGCAAGCATCTTCCCCAGGCACTGGTCACCCCCGCTCTCTGTCTTATGCATCGGCAATAAACCTCCCCCCATCTGCGCTGCTCTTCCCTGAAAATCACACTCTGTGCCCGCCCGACACCTCCCTTTCGCCCTATTCACTACCGCACCCTCTGACACTCCTCTTCCTCTGTGTCCGATTGTCCAGGCTATCACCTAGCCCTGCAGATGTAGTTTATGGCCCCAGCTGTAAAGAATCACCCCTCTTCAAAGGAGTTATAGTAGATCAAGGCCCACACCCGATGAGATCCGTCACACCACACGTGTTCCTACTATCTGAAAACCATCCTGTATTGTGATTGGGGAGGGGACCGAGCCTGAAGCGGAAGATTCCAGGAATGACTCTTTGTACATCAAAGTTTTTACAATTATGTGTCACATTAAAAATATATAGCACTCCAACAAAGTAGTAGGAATATAAAACTTTAATAACATATAAATATATACAACAAAACAAAAACAGTAAAAACATTTAAACAACGAAGAGACCGTGGCAATTTCTTTTGAATTCCTGATGAGGACATGTTACTAGTTCTTTCAAATTATGAAAATTCAGAAGATGTTGCCTGGGGGTGGGTCGTCAGTAGTAGTCTGTTGTGCGAATAGTTCCAAGGCAGCAGAACGCGCTGAAATCTAGATGGCACGAAAGTGATGTCTAGTAAGTTGCCGCCCAGCAAATAACGGCGTGGGGCGCCGCGGGGGTGAGTGAGTCCAGTAGGCACCACAGCTATTCTTACCGGCATTGCAGAATTACTGCTGGGGACAATGCCTGTGCTGTAGCAGGGTCACAGCAGAAACAAAAAGGATTCTGTTGAAGATGTTGTTGGTTTTCAATTTGAAAACAGTTCTGGTGTCAACTGCTATGCTAATGTAGTGGTTAATGTTTTGTTTTCTCTAGAAAATGTAAAAGAGGGGGAGGCAGTCCAAAGTTCCGTTAAAAGGGCAAAGGAAAGGATCGGTGGTTTGAACTATCAGTCAAAAAGGGGAGGGGGTGCAACAATTTTTCCTACCGGGTCACACTGTGCTTTCACCGGAACTGAGGTCTGCAGGATTCTAGTAATTCAAAGTGAGGCTGGCGTCAGCATGGGAGCGCCGACGTCCCGCGGATACAGTTTCGTCACTCCACGGGCGATCATGGCAGTCATTCCCCATCGGGGGTCGGAGACTCCCGCGGCTCCTCTAGAATCTTCAAGGTCGTGGAGGACTACGGTGGTGGAGTCAACCAGTGACCGGGCCATTTCTTTATGCTGGGCCCGCTCTTGCCAGGTCGACCGCCATTTTGAGAGTTCGGTAGCTACTGGCGATCGCGGGGTCAAATGAGCGGACGGGCTCCACCCTGCCGGGCGAGACGTTGCAGCATGGCCACAGTGGAAGAACCCTTTTCCGGGCGCCTGGAGCGCTGAGGGTGCAGCTGGGAAGCCTCCACCTGGGGAGGCGGGAGAGGCCTGTTCGCACCGTCTCTCCCTCCCAGTGCACCCCACGGCGTCTCGCTTGAGATTTGTTATGGCCGGACCAGGCGATGAGGACGAGGGGGGGGGGGTCGGAGGCATGTGCAAGACATCCCCCCCCAGTGTTGTCGCAGCCATTATTCAAGAAAGAAGAAGTGTCCCGTCCGTCTTCGGGCCGGGCTTCCGGTAGATGTCGGCCGGACGCCCCTGGCTCTGGCCCCATGAACGGGTTTCTTGGTTTATCGGCTGCAGCCGGATCCCGTCGGCCTCGGCCCCCCGACCGTTGGTGGCCGGACCGGAAGAGCATGTGGCGGGACTACCTGCAACTCTCAAGGGCCACCGCGGCCGGACTGGGAGAGAGAGGGGAGGGTCGAGGAGACATTCCCCCCCCCTGCAACTGTTCAGCGTTGTAAAGGCAATCCCCTGGCCGGGTCCCGCTGGCCTCGGCCTCTCCTCCGGCTACCCGCCTTATATGGGCTGCTCCCGGCTGGGCGTAGCCGCAACCCTGCCCCACCTTGGAAGTTTCCAGAGTGGGGGCGGATGTTCTACTGACTTGCATTTTCCCTAGTCTATCGATTTTTTTGGCGTGGCAGGCGGTGGGACAGCGAGGGGTGATTTGGTTTCTCTTACTGTTTTTCTGGTCTCTCACCACTGGCATATTTTAACGTTTTCTTGTTTCTAGGACATTAATAGGTTTTATCATTACGTTATGTTATCGTTTCTTTGTTCGTTGTTTAATAAAAGTTCATGTTCATCAGTGGCCTACTGATTTTCGTTTTCCTATTCTTTTCTTTCCAGGTTGTTTCATGCTAAAGTTTCTGTTAACAGGATACAGTGATCACTTCGTTATTATTGCATATGTCCTTTTCACTAGGGGTGCTCTCTGGTCGGGCCAGATGACGTATCTCTAGTAAATGGTCCGGGTGAAACAGGTGCATCAATCAGTGGGGAGTAGATAGGCATGACAGATTACAACGGGGGAGAAAGGTCCGCATTACGTACCCTTTCACTATTTGCAAAGATTTTCCTACGTATATTTGCAAACAGGGAATACCTCCAAAAAGAACCAATTCCCAAACAGTCAATGTTTGGGGAAACAATCAATCAATGAGGAACCAAATAGGCACGACGTGTTAAAGGTTTGCGTTACCTACCCTTCACTATCTGCAAAGGGAGAGAGAATATTCCTATTCTTCCTCGTTTGCAGGCAGAGAAGATTCTTAAGAGAATCAACTTCGAACAATTCAATGCTCGATTCAAACAATCAACAAGGGGTACTGTGAACACAAATGAACGCCGCTTATGTACATACACATTGGTATTATCAACAGGTTGTTCCTAATGTTTCTATTTTAGGGAGGTCAAAAAGAGATCCCATTAGTGGCCTACTGATTTTGCTCGATTCCTTTTGTTTTTTTACACGATTTTTCGCTATCTGCAAAGACTAAACAGAGTATTGCGACTCTGTGCTTGTTTGTAAATAGAGAATGAACCAAAGAGAACAATCAATCAAATGGAGAGAGAAGCAGGCACGACGGATTACAACGGGGGCAACGGGGGCAAAGGCCTGCGTTAACTACCCTTCACTATCTGCAAAGAGAGAGTACTCCTAATAGAAATGAGGGGTGGGGGGCAGCATTCAAAGCAGATCAGTGTGCATAAACACGAAAATGTTTTTACTTACCACGTACTTGACATTCGACAGCTTATGATATTTGCTATTAAAAAACCATTGAAATTCACTGAAAAAACCATAGGTTATAGACCATATATAGTTAGGAATTAGCATTTAAAAAACCTTATTTTACTCACACAAAACCATTGAAATTCCATATATAGTTAGTTGCACTAACTATATATCGCGCACCCGCAATCCACTGCTGATCATGTCACATATTACATCATTCATGACATGGTCAGTGACATCACTGATGACATCACTGATGACATCTCAAATGACATCACTGATGACATCACTGATGACATCTCATTTGACATCATTCTTGTGCTGATACGATAAACCTCTTCAGACTCTAATATAACCTTAGATACACTCAGTGTATACAGACACTCACACACTGCCACTCATCCATGGAGTTACTCACACACCCAGTCAGTCATGCAAAGAAACAATCTCACCTCCATTTCTTCAACTATACAGTTAAACACACCTTACTTATTGAAACATATACTAACACATATTTACTCTCTTATACAATCCCTGATACAAGTTCACAATGATCGATACAACCACTCACTCATTCAGTGGCTCTCATGCACAGTTATTTATATATGCCAACTCTCACATGTACTGTGTTTAACATATGTACTTACTATGACATGTAGCATTGAGATATCCATTCACTCATCAATACACTCATGCACACAGTCAACTGCCCATGTAGCTGTTTCCACATGCAGTCTTGAACTCATACACCTAGTGAATAAACTGCTCACACATCTATGCATAGAGTCACACACCTTCCAGCCACCCCCACACAAACTCAATCTCCCATAGAAATACTTGGGCAACCAATTAATAACACATATAGCCTCTCGTATAGCTAATGATCAACACATGCAGCAGTTTACATCACAACAGACATAATGATGCACAAATTAAGACAGTTTAGTCACTAACCCATGCATTCAGTGAGACACATTTAATCACTCACTCATACAGTCAGTCACGCACCTACTAAATCCTTCATCCAGACACTTATACATCCACTCATTCTTCAATATGTAAGACATATTTTAACTTTACAGAAATATACAGTCACTGGATGTTGTCATCAGTGATGTCATCAGTGATGTCATTTGAGATGTCATCAGTGATGTCATCAGTGATGTCACTGACCATGTCATGAATGATGTAATATGTGACATGATCAGCAGTGGATTGCGGGTGCGCGATATATAGTTAGTGCAACTAACTATATATGGAATTTCAATGGTTTTGTGTGAGTAAAATAAGGTTTTTTAAATGCTAATTCCTAACTATATATGGTCTATAACCTATGGTTTTTTCAGTGAATATATATATATATATATATATATATATATATATATATATATATATATATATATATATATATATATATATATATATATATATCCATATGAAAAGCACCCAAATTGAAGCACCTCACACCAACGTGTAAATCACCTTCTTTATTGGCAGGTTTGGCAGGGAAAACAGCGTCGCCTTCACAGCCTCAATAGCGACCAAACATGTTTCGGGCTTCCTAGCCCTTGCTCACTGGTGTCGGGCCGGGCACAGCTGCAGTGTTCTTACGCCAGGTTTGTAGCGTTGAGTTCTAATCCCATAAAGTGGGTGTGTGCTCTCGTGGCGTAATGTGTTGACCTGTTATGTTACCCCTATTTCTGTCCCCAAGTGGCTATATATGGGTCAATTGTCTCTGGAGGTTGCTGTTAAAAACATTAAGTGAAAAAAACGTGAACTATATTGAATAAATTGTAACGTTACAAAGTGACGTGATCTCTTATTCTATCTTGTATCTGGTTCTTCCAGGTGACAGGTTCAATTGCTCGTGAAGTGCACGTGATATCTACTCTGAGCTCCCTGATGTCACCTGTTAAAGGAAACAAACATATAATTACAATGGAATTCCTCTTCATAGATAAAAACATATTTACAATTTCAAGCATTAACCAATAGATGAAAAACATTTAGACATATTAGCCCTCAATTACTACAATAACTGATGAGATCATAATAGTGTTACTTTTCTTATGAATAGCTCTTTTCAGATTCAGGGGTCATACAGGTGTACTACTAACTCCTCATGATCATTATGACCATTAGGCTGTCTCGTTCCCAATTCAAGGATCCACTTGGATTCCTTCTTTCTCAGTTGTAGCTCTCTGTTGCCCCCTCTCGGGTTCTGGTTCACCTGTTCTATTGCAAAATACGTTAATAAATTGCAATTCGAATTATGGTATTGGGCAAAATGTCTCGCGACAGGGTATTGTGGGTCCCTGTTCGTGATTGCCCTTAGGTGTTACATCACTCTATTCTTTACCATCACAGTTGTACTCCCCACATATCTTTTTTGGCATGGACACTCAAGTACATAAATTACATGTGTTGAGCTGCATGTCAAAAATTGACCAATGGTCTTCTTCTTATTCGTTGCATGAGGGATCTTAAACTCCTTTCTCATCGAGCTATATCTACAAGCTTTACAATGTCCGCACGGGAAGAATCCCTCAAGGTTATGTTGATTTCTATCTTTGTATTCTGTGATATCTCCCCTCGTGATCAAGTCCCTCAAACTTCGACTTTTTCTGTATGTTATTGCTGGTCTTACACTCAATTTGGGGCCAACAATAGGGTCACATTTCAAAATATTCCAATTTTTTGCAATTATTTTCTTCACATTTTGTGACCCCTTATTGTACGTAAGGATTACTCTGGTGGTTTCATTCTCATTCTCTTCCACTTTCTTAGGTGTTAGAGTCTTTTCTCTTGTGACGCTTTCCATTTTCGATAAGGTCCGATCCATAACCCATTTAGGATAACCTCTTGCCATGAATCTCTGTATCATGTTGGCACTCTCTTGGTTATACTCATCAGTATTGGAGCAGTTTCTCCTTGCTCTTAGCAGTTCCCCATAAGGGATACTCCATTTTAGGGTATCTGGGTGGCTACTAAGAGCATGGAGGACACTGTTGCCCGCAGTTTCCTTTTGGAACAATCTTGTTGTCAGTCAGTCTCCTTCTGCTTTCACCTCAACATCTAGATACTCAACCTTATGTCTATCCTTACAGTGAGTCAACTTTATATTATAGTTATTGACATTAAGTTGTTCCACAAATTCTTCTGCTTCTACATCATTGCCACTCCATACCACAAACAGGTCATCTATATATCTTAGCCAAACTTGGACTTTTTTGAAAGCCTGCCTGTATCGGGGATCAGTTTTGATTTCCTCTTCCCATTTCCCGAGGAACAAATTCGCGAAGATCGGCGCGAAGCTTGTACCCATACATGTCCCTGTGGTCTGTTTGTATAGCTCACCATTGAACATGAACACATTATTTTCTAGGCATATTCTTATCATATCACCTATCATTCTTGTGTGCTCCAGGTACATTATGTTACGCTCTTTTAAATAGTGCATGCATGCATCAATCCCCTGTTTGTGGTCAATTTTGGTATACAATGCATTAACATCCATTGTCATCAATAAGTATTCTGGTTTCCACTGTATGTCAGTAATTTTTTTCAGGAAGTCCTGAGTGTCCTTTACATATGACGGGAGCTTTCCTACATATTCCTGCAGAAAATGTTCGACATATTTGGAGACATTTTCATAGACACTTCCTATAGATGACACTATAGGTCTCCCTGGTGGTGCTAATGGGTTCTTGTGGATCTTAGGCAGGAAATAAATTATCGGCAGTCTTGGATAGTCTTTCTTCAGAAACACGTATTCCTCCCACGATAAGAGGCCCTCCTCCTGCCATTTGACAAGTTTTGACCACATTGTCAAGATATTATCTCTGTATACTCCACCGTTAGTCCTACAGTAGAATGTTTTATTTTCCAACTGTCTCATGGCCTCCTCAATATACATAATTCTGTCTTGTACGACCACATTTCCCCCTTTGTCTGCTGGACGTATTATGATGGAGGAATCAGTCGCTAGGGATTCAATTGCTTTTGTTTAAAGTTTAAATTAAAGCCTCCTTCCTTTTTTCTAGAGTGGTGTTTATATTTCAATAATGACTTAGTTGTAACGTCATGAAAGGTATCAACATTGTCATGAGGGAGATTGGGAAAAAATACTGACTTAGGTTTAAACCTCGTCAAGGCAGCTCTACCTGTGGTTATGTCCCATGTCTCCATTTCCTCATTAAAACTGGATATATTCATACCTGTCAAATGGCAGGAGGAGGGCCTCTTATCGTGGGAGGAATACGTGTTTCTGAAGAAAGACTATCCAAGACTGCCGATAATTTATTTCCTGCCTAAGATCCACAAGAACCCATTAGCACCACCAGGGAGACCTATAGTGTCATCTATAGGAAGTGTCTATGAAAATGTCTCCAAATATGTCGAACATTTTCTGCAGGAATATGTAGGAAAGCTCCCGTCATATGTAAAGGACACTCAGGACTTCCTGAAAAAAATTACTGACATACAGTGGAAACCAGAATACTTATTGATGACAATGGATGTTAATGCATTGTATACCATAATTGACCACAAACAGGGGAATGATGCATGCATGCACTATTTAAAAGAGCGTAACATAATGTACCTGGAGCACACAAGAATGATAGGTGATATGATAAGAATATGCCTAGAAAATAATGTGTTCATGTTCAATGGTGAGCTATACAAACAGACCACAGGGACATGTATGGGTACAAGCTTCGCGCCGAGCTTCGCGAATTTGTTCCTCGGGAAATGGGAAGAGGAAATCAAAACTGATCCCCGATACAGGCAGGCTTTTAAAAAAGTCCAAGTTTGGCTAAGATATATAGATTACCTGTTTGTGGTATGGAGTGGCAATGATGTAGAAGCAGAAGAATTTGTGGAACAACTTAATGTCAATAACTATAACATAAAGTTGACTCACTGTAAGGATAGACATAAGGTTGAGTATTATTATTAATATTATTATTATCTAGATGTTGAGGTGAAAGCAGAAGGAGACCGACTGACAACAAGATTGTTCCGAAAGGAAACTGCGGGCAACAGTGTCCTCCATGCTCTTAGTATCCACCCAGATACCCTAAAATGGAGTATCCCTTATGGGGAACTGCTAAGAGCAAGGAGAAACTGCTCCAATACTGATGAGTATAACCAAGAGAGTGCCAACATGATACAGAGATTCATGGCAAGAGGTTATCCTAAATGGGTTATGGATCGGGCCTTATCGAAAATGGAAAGCGTCACAAGAGAAAAGACTCTAACACCTAAGAAAGTGGAAGAGAATGAGAATGAAACCACCAGAGTAATCCTTACGTACAATAAGGGGTCACAAAATGTGAAGAAAATAATTGCAAAAAATTGGAATATTTTGAAATGTGACCCTATTGTTGGCCCAAAATTGAGTGTAAGACCAGCAATAACATACAGAAAAAGTCGAAGTTTGAGGGACTTGATCACGAGGGGAGATATCACAGAATACAAAGATAGAAATCAACATAACCTTGAGGGATTCTTCCCGTGCGGACATTGTAAAGCTTGTAGATATAGCTCGATGAGAAAGGAGTTTAAGATCCCTCATGCAATGAATAAGAAGAAGACCATTGGTCAATTTTTGACATGCAGCTCAACACATGTAATTTATGTACTTGAGTGTCCATGCCAAAAAAGATATGTGGGGAGTACAACTGTGATGGTAAAGAATAGAGTGATGCAACACCTAAGGGCAATCACGAACAGGGACCCACAATGCCCTGTCGCGAGACATTTTGCCCAATACCATAATTCGAATTGCAATTTATTAACGTATTTTGCAATAGAACAGGTGAACCAGAACCCGAGAGGGGGCAACAGAGAGCTACAACTGAGAAAGAAGGAATCCAAGTGGATCCTTGAATTGGAAACGAGACAGCCTAATGGTCATAATGATCATGAGGAGTTAGTAGTACACCTGTATGACCCCTGAATCTGAAAAGAGCTATTCATAAGAAAAGTAACACTATTATGATCTCATCAGTTATTGTAGTAATTGAGGGCTAATATGTCTAAATGTTTTTCATCTATTGGTTAATGCTTGAAATTGTAAATATGTTTTTATCTATGAAGAGGAATTCCATTGTAATTATATGTTTGTTTTACTCTAACAGGTGACATCAGGGAGCTCAGAGTAGATATCACGTGCACTTCACGAGCAATTGAACCTGTCACCTGGAAGAACCAGATACAAGATAGAATAAGAGATCACGTCACTTTGTAACGTTACAATTTATTCACTATAGTTCACGTTTTTTTCACTTAATGTTTTTAACAGCAACCTCCAGAGACAATTGACCCATATATAGCCACTTGGCGACAGAAATAGGGGTAACATAACAGGTCAACACATTACGCCACTGTGGCGAAAGAATGGTAATGATAAATGATTGAATGTACATTATGTTGAAAATAGTTGCTCAAAAATAAGGCATCATGAGAAAAGAAATTGTGTAATACCAACACACTTCAAGATGTCTGCCAAAATTGAATTGTGCAGTCCTGTTTTGATGGCCATTACACTTTGTGTATGTAACTGGTGGAAGGCTGTGGTATTGTTGTGTGAGCAAGGGAGCAAGGGCTTCCGAAACGCGTAACAGCAATAAACGACACTGTGTGGAATCCTGACTTCTGAGAGCGCGTCATAACTTTGGTCATATTGAATTAATTATCTGGCGGGGCTCTGCCAGCTTGACGCGCCACCAGACTACGGGCGGTTCCCCCTGAAAATGAGCCGCAGGAGATGAAGCATATATTACCTACTGGCGGTCGCCAGTAGGTATATATAGTTAGGATTTTTTCTCTATGGGTTTTTTGAAAATTCTATGTCTAATAACTTTGGCGTTTGTGGACGGAATTGGCTGAAATTTTCAGGAAAATGGCACATTTTGTTTCTGAGCAGCCCTTGAAAATTTGGGGGGGGTTCGTCCAGGGGGGGCCGAGAAAAAAGGGGGGTCCCAAAACGTGTTTTTAACATTGAGTTTTCCATAGGGCGGTTGGCCTCACTTTTAGCCCGAACGGCTGAATGGATTTGCACGAAACTTGGCAAAATTGTAGGGACTGGTAGCCCGATGTGCCTTTTGTAGGTCTCAATATATGTGCTCCAGTGGATTTTGAGAAATTAACGTTTAAAAAAAGATATATATCTGTAAGCGCGGACCAGGCAGCGCTCTGGTTCGCGGACTTTTCGCGCAACGGAGCTTTGTGAAGCGAAGCTGATTGGTTCTCCGGCGTCTGTCAACATTCCAAACAGTCCGTAGCGGCCGCCATCTTGTCTCTCGGTAGGATCGAGAGACAAGAGGAGGTCAAAACAAAGGGGGAAATAACTATAAGGGGGCATAGTAGATCCTCGCTGACCCCCTAGGTTTGATGTGGAGGTTTTAAAAGGGCCCCGCGGGGCAAAAAAAATAATAAAAATAATAATTGAACGGCTGAATGGATTTGCACGAAACTTGGCAAAATATTAGGGACTGGTAGCCCGATGTGCCTTTGCTAGGTCTCAATATATGTGCTCCAGTGGATTTTGAGAAATTAACGTTCAAAAAAAGATATATATCTGTAACAGCGCTCCGCTTCGCGTAACGGAGGTTTGCGAAGCTGATTGGTCATTCTGTCACTGGGCTATAGTTGGGCTACATCTGGCTGATATTTGGGCTACATTTGTTTTTTTGTGTGTCTGGCGGCCATCTTTGGGCTACATTGGGCTACATTGGGCTTCATTGGGCTACATTCGGCTAATTAGCAAATAGCTCATCGCAAACTAGGAATGGTAAAGAATCGCTATTTATTCCTTAAAGTTCGCTATTTAGGAAATGCAAAAAACTTTGATGATACATATGGCGGTTCATCTCTAACAAGATAAGAAGCATAGGGATACATTTATGATGACTGGCGCATCACCAGGGATGTGTTAGTCATTCTGTGCCGCTGTTCCGTCACCTATGGTGTGCTGCATTTACAATGCGGCGCATCATGGGGCAAAAACAGCACAGATGCGTGATGTATCTGTGCCGTAAAGGTGGCGCATTGCTGGAGTTGTATCGCAAGTGTGATGAAGCTCCAGCAAGGGTCGGGGGTGCCCCTGTCGCAGGGTTTCTGTTCTCACACAGAACTGTGGACAGAGGATTGGAACCTCGGCGAATGCATTGCTGGAGTTGTATCGCAAGTGTGATGAAGCTCCAGCAAGGGTCGGGGGTGCCCCTGTCGCAGGGTTTCTGTTCTCACACAGAACTGTGGACAGAGGATTGGAACCTCGGCGAATTAGGGTGTCCCAAAACTCACGTTAGTAATCAAAAACTATTTAGCAAGCTAGGTACAGTGTCACATTGGATATAACAAACTCTCAATGTTTAGACAATCCAGAATATGAACTTATAGTACCTCAGGATACGTGGAACTCATGAACAGTCGGTCGTTATAGATTTCTTAGAAACCAGAACATGGAGTTAAGAAGAACAGATGTGTATTTGAAATGTTTATTTACTAATGCCGTCTTCTCAGGCGTAGTACCTTAGATAATAAAAGTACACATATTATCAGTAGCAAAATTACCAGCATAGTTACTAGTACATAAAAAGTGAATGGTGATAGTATGTTAACATGCTGTAAATGAATAAGAGTTAGCAACACTTATAAGCAGCCGCGGGCCGTGGAGGGAGTTACGGTGAGGCAGGGAGGCGGGGAGGGGGAGAAGCAGGGTGGAGAATACAAGTACACATATTATCAGTAGCAAAATTACCAGCATAGTTACTAGTACATAAAAAGCGAATGGTGACAGTATGTTAACATGCTGTAAATGAATAAGAGTTAGCAACACTTATAAGCAGCCGCGGGCCGTGGAGGGAGTTACGGTGGGGCAGGGAGGCGGGGAGGGGGAGGGGCAAGGTAGAGAGGGCTCCACCCTGCTTCTCCCCCTCCCCGCCTCCCTGCCCCATCGTAACTCCCTCCACGGCCCGCGGCTGCTTATATCTCACCCTCCCTAATACACATATTATATTATTTGCTAAGAAGGTCTCTTTGTGTTGGTTTAGGGCGTGCCCATACTTTAGTGTCTTAGATTTGAAGGAATCACATCAGCATACACCAGCTCTCTCTTCATGTGAACCGCATCAACTGTTGTGTATGTGTGTTCGGCAAAGCAATATAAAACCCGCCTCATGCCCAGAATTGGCAGAAGTTGCACTTATGTTATGAGTATGAAGTCGTGGAGATCAGACCTCATAACAATTCTGTATCGTGTTGTTCTTGAAACTTTAGCACTCGCTGTACAGATATAGTTTAACAAGTAAAGCAGATAGTAGACCAATAACATATTATTCTCATGTAAACCACGATGAACTACTAGGTGGAAAGCTAAAGCAACAACTAAGTGTCGTGTGCAGAAGTTGCAAAAAAGGAAAAATGGCGTTTAAACCGGTAATGAGCCCATGCTAACTTAACACGGTGTAAAGATATCCAGGACCTAGATGACACCTCCTCATGATCCGGAAACGAACTGAATAAGATAATAGAAGTGCCATCTCATGAGAGCAGATTGCAAGTTTATATGTGGACGGTCCGCAAGGTAAAGCATTAAAAACTAGGAAAATTCAATGCTAAAGAAAAATAAAACAGCCAAGTACTTTATCGAGTCTTAAGCCAATAGGCAAGGTAAATAATAAAAACTTGACAAATAAGTCAATTGTCAATGAAATGCTAGTACTCAGCATATCAAACATGAAAAAGGTCTATGACATAACTGTGTATGCAAAATAAGCTGCAACAGCCTCCAATAGGAAGTCACCGTCTTCATCCGAAAACAGTTCAGCCATCCAATTTAAAAGCGGAAAAGAACATACGTGCTCTCCCAGCACCGGATCCTCTATCACCATCAGAGGACAGCTCGGTGGGTTTTCAAGAAAGCTCTGTTCCAAGAAAGACTGTGCTGCCGCCAGTAAATTCCAGGGACCAAGTAGTCCATGCATCAATGCCACAGCCATAATCCTTTCGCCAGGACAAACCAACTCGTGAGTAATGATAGGAGTCATCAGCTGATTAAAGTCGACGTCAGGAGAAACCGGTCCGCAGAGACACAAATCAATGGCCCAATCGAAATCACAGGTCAGGCAGTGAAATACAGGCTGGACACAGGGGAAGTAGGAGAACCGAAAACATAATCCATATGCCGTGCTTAATATCGCCAACGGCATTGTGCCATAATATTCTAGCATGCGATTGCGGAACAGTGTCAGCAGCTGCAGGGTCGGAGGTTGCATAGGAGGGACATCCATATTTAAAAATGTAAAAAAGCACAAGAGCGTCCGCTGGTAATGCAAGTAAAAATGCCAATCCACGAACCAGAGTGCAGAAAATACAATGAAAGGGAGCAGGGATGACTCCAAAGATTTTCTCAAATGAAGTCACGAGACCACTGGTAACAACTTTAAAAAAGTGTGCCAGGGATTTTGTGGAGGATGCGTTAAAGATAGTCGGAAACATGTTGCTGAAATTGAAAGGCAAACCTGTGTACGGGTGTTCGCTATGTGAAGTACGAAAGTTTCACGGGCCGAACTCAAGGCCACCTCTCTCTGAGACAAAAGAGCTCTTATTCTTGCCATGCCGTTGAAACGTGTCCCAAGGTTGGTATTTGTGGCCAGATTGAAAACTCCCTATGTTCATGTGTGGGAGGAAATAGAACATTTCTGCAGCAAATAACCCGTTCACTTACTGTTACGATAAAAGGAATACTTTTAATTAACTCAGAACAATCTTCATTATTGAGCATCAAATAACTACCATTTTCCAACAACTTGAACGTGGGGATGATAGCAGGAACTGGCGTGCCTTGCAACACGCAAGCCATATTTGGTCGGTGTTTGTTGCATGAATCGTGTAACTGTATGTGCCTACACATTAGTGAATGATCTGGCGTCTCAGTGCATTCCTCTCCATTCAGATAAACTTCTTGATCATCTTTGAAACATCTGTATGTGTATGGAAGCGACCAGACCTCATGAACAAAAGCACTACCTAAAGGTTCATAACGACCTATTGGTATATATTTCATACAATTTGAAAACTTATATAAAGCAAAAGGCAGCGTTATTAAACCGTGGATAAGGCATGTTGCAAAAAAACCCGCAATCCTCTGCTGATGATGTCACTGAGCATGTCATGAATGATGTAATATGTGACATCATCAGCAGTGGATTATGGGTAATGGTATCTCTAGTTTACTCCCCTATAGCTGTCTTTCTTTTAACATAAGTGTGTGTTTCCTTCCCTTATACTTACTGTTTTTGGTTCGCTTCCAGTTCGCGTACCAGCGAGCGAACTAGGAAGCGAACTAAGAGAAATAGAGGTTGGCACAGTTCCAAATATTGTACCAATTTTTTAATAACGGGGAGGTAGTTCTGAAAAGAACTTTTTTTTTTATTTTTCTGAACATTTTTTTACTGTTTTTGAATTTTTCGGAAGTTTTATATTTTTTTGGGTTTTTCTTGGAGGGGGCAATGAAAACGATTCATTGTAAAGGGCTCAACAGGAGCAACAAAACAAAAAAAAGAAGTATTTATTATTTTGGGCGTTTCGGACAAACTTGCATATGATAGTCAATAGCTCTGTTGATCAGAGTGATGCTTTTTTCTCCGTAGGAAATGAATCCATCGCAAAATGCGCAGGTGTGTTTTACATCACCAAATCTCATTTGTATATTTGGCACCATCTCCCTGCCCTCTGGTCCCGTTACTTCCGGTACAACAGATCTTCTGGCCATAATAGGGAGATTATCTAGGTCGTTCCGAAACTGTGCAGCACTGTAGTTGTTAGGATGCCACCTAGTCATATGGCGATGCATTGTGTAGTTTCCGAAACTGTATTTTTTGTCGGTCCCTCTGGACAGTCTATCTTGACATATAAGGCAAGTTACGTATCTTGCATTTACTTTTTTCTGACCTTTGGGAATTTTAAAAAATTGCCAAATGAAGTTTTCTTTCCGGTGAGACGTCTTGGGCTGCTCAGGCAAAAACTGCCTCTCTTCGTGCTCGTCCTCCTGTTCCTCTTCTTCTTCTTCTTGTTGAATTACAACTTGAGCAGGTGGTCCACTCTTCCTTGGATGTGGTGGAGGTGGTGGGGAAGCACCAGCTGAAGCTACTAAAGAAGCCATTGCTCAGTGATCACAAAGGGTCTTTCTCTCACAATGATGAAAGTCAGAGTGAGGAAAGAAGGAGGGATTTTCATCATTTGGGAAAAACAAGAGTTCTCAACCAATCAAAAGTGTTCATTTTAGATTATATGACCTAGTCTTACATCATTAGGAAACCAAAAGTGAAATGAACCAATGAAAAGTGTTATTACCAAGTCACATGACTTGCTGTGTTTACGTTAAGCGCTTTGCAGGGCCTCCCGGTTTGCTTCCAGAAACCTGCGCTTTGCGACTCGCTTCGCGTACCAGTTCGCTAACGTAGCACGTCATATGACGTATCACGCGACAACGTGAAACGTCATGCGGACGGGAGGCGTCACGATGTTGTTTTCTAACGCGGCACTTGCGGTAAAGAAACGTTTACCGGCTCGCGGTCTATTTCGCGGCATCAAGGTCAGCTAACGGGAAGCTTCCCGATTCGCGAAGCGGGAACGAAGAAAAAAAAATATTTTAAAAAAAAATTATTCATAAACATATAAAATATATTTTTGGATTTAAAGAAGAATACATTTTACAGCTACAGATATTAGCTGTTAAAAAACCAATGAAATTCACAGAAAAAACCATAGGTTATAGACCATATATAGTTAGGAATTAGCATTTACAAAACCTTGAAAATTCACTGAAAAAACCATAGGTTATAGACCATATATAGTTAGGAATTAGCATTTAGAAAACCTTATTTTACTCACACAAAACCATTGAAATTCCATATATAGTTAGTTGCACTAACTATATATCGCGCACCCGCAATCCACTGCTGATGATGTCACATATTACATCATTCATGACATGGTCAGTGACATCACTGATGACATCACTGATGACATCTCAAATGACATCACTGATGACAACATCCAGTGACTGTATGTTTCTGTAAAGTTAAAATATGTCTTAGATATTGAAGAATGAGTGGATGTATAAGTGTCTGGATGAAGGATTTAGTAGGTGCGTGACTGACTGTATGAGTGAGTGATTAAATGTGTCTCACTGAATGCATGGGTTAGTGACTAAACTGTCTTAATTTGTGCATCATTATGTCTGTTGTGATGTAAACTGCTGCATGTGTTGATCATTAGCTATACGAGAGGCTATATGTGTTATTAATTGGTTGCCCAAGTATTTCTATGGGAGATTGAGTTTGTGTGGGGGTGGCTGGGAGGTGTGTGACTCTGTGCATAGATGTGTGAGCAGTTGATTCACTAGGTGTATGAGTTCAAGAGTGCATGTGGAAAAAGCTACATGGGCGGTTGACTGTGTGCATGAGTGTATTGATGAGTGAATGGATATCTCAATGCTACATGTCATAGTAAGTACATATTTAAAACACAGTACATGTGAGAGTTGGCATATATAAATAACTGTGCATGAGAGCCACTGAATGTGTGAGTGGCTGTATGGATCATTGTGAACTTGTATCAGGGATTGTATAAGAGAGTAAATATGTGTTAGTATATGTTTGAATAAGTAAGGTGTGTATAACTGTATAGTTGAGGAAATGGAGGTGAGATTGTTTCTTTGCATGACTGACTAGGTGTGTGAGTAACTCCATGGATGAGTGACAGTGTGTGAGTGTCTGTATACACTGAGTGTATCTAAGGTTATATTAGAGTCTGAAGAGGTTTATCGTATTAGCACAAGAATGATGTCAAATGAGATGTCATCAGTGATGTCATCAGTGATGTCATTTGAGATGTCATCAGTGATGTCATCAGTGATGTCACTGACCATGTCATGAATGATGTAATATGTGACATCATCAGCAGTGGATTGCGGGTGCGCGATATATAGTTAGTGCAACTAACTATATATGGAATTTCAATGGTTTTGTGTGAGTAAAATAAGGTTTTCTAAATGCTAATTCCTAACTATATATGGTCTATAACCTATGGTTTTTTCAGTGAATTTTCAAGGTTTTGTAAATGCTAATTCCTAACTATATATGGTCTATAACCTATGGTTTTTTCTGTGAATATATATATATATATATATATATATATATATATATATATATATATATATATATATACTCACTTGTAAAATACTTGCATTTCTGTGGTAAAGGCATACTCGTGGTAAAAAAAAATCATTGTAAAGACTTGTTTTTCCAGTGTCCTTGTACATTTATTTGTTGTAAATGCCATCATGGTTCCATCATACATCCGGACAGAAAGACTGTTGGAGCTCTTTTCATGTAAGGGCACAGGCTGATGCCAGGGAAGTCTGCCCCCACACTTCAACATCCTTTGATTCGGGTAAAATCACTTAATCTACCCATGCCTAAAAAAATTAATGTGTTCATCTGTTACGCAACTGGTGCTCATGTAAAGTGCTTTGATACTTTCGGGTCGAGTTAGCACTATGTAAAACTCCCCAAAAAAAGGTATCTCTATTATCTAGTGGGCTTTCTACCTACTCCCTGTGGGGGCTGATTGGGGTAAGTCCCCCAACCTGCTCCTCAGATACAGAAAGTCTGTCTGAGTCATTTACGAATGGGGGCACAGTTCAATGCCAGTGCAGACCGCCCTCACCCTTTTTAATACTTTTGAAAATTATCCCTGTTGTCTAGTAGGCTTTTTTCCCAAGGTGTAGAGCATACTTGGTGATAATCCCCAGATTAGTGGTAACCCCTACCCAATCACCTTTCTAAGGTGGCAGAAATACTGACTTTTAATGTATTTTAATTTTTTTTAAGGGAGTACTGTCCAATTTCCATGGGGATTTCTCCTCCATAAAATGTTTTTTTTTTACTTCTGTGCTTGTCAGTTTACGGAAGTTGAAACAGTATTTCCAAAAGTACATATGAATGCAGCAATACAGCAATATAATAATCTACACCCAGCTCTACACTTGAATTTCCCGCATGAGACCTGAAGGCCATTGGCTTTCATGTGCATCTTCTCTCCACTTGCCAGCTTCGCCCTTTCCATCACTGGGAGTGCTCACTTTATTAAACGTGTCTTCTACAGTAACATATCTTGGTTAGCACCAAATACCAACAGTTTGTCTGTGTTATCGCTTGCCTGTGAAAGGCTGTCCGTTTTCTGTGTTTGTTGTCAACAGGTTAATCATTCTCAACTGTATTTTCAGATGTGCATCAGCTTTCGGAACCACAGACACTTCTCGCATACATCGCGTTCACTGATTGTCCACTCGGACAAATCACCTATTCAGATCTTGATTCTGTGTGCCTTGGGGCAAGGCATATGTACGGTTATCCTTCTCTCAGCCAGGAGCAGCCCCAGTACTGAAAATCTACTTTTGATTCTGTTGCTTTTTTTCCATGGTTATTTTATAGTCCATGTTTCACTGTGGCAGCGTTTATAAACATACAGTAGTCTGCCACCAGTCAATAAGTTCAGGCCATGTGTAAAAATGATGCAGCCGTATTACGTTGTTTTGGACAGGCCAGTGAGCTGGTCAGATATATTCTGTAAGTTTCATTGAGGTGAGGTGGATACAGTATGATTAATACAAATGTGACAGTTTAACCTGATATTATTGGCCACATTCTGCTCTCAAGTGCACAGCCTGTTCTGTGTTCTGCAAGTCTGTCTCCCATAGGCCCCACAAACATTATTCCTGGTTTCTATTGGGTGGATCCTTTCTTGGGTTTTGGCCTAGGGCAGGGAACGACTACGACGAAGCACCTCGGGATTGTCCCCTTTCCTCTGATCCCCTCCGACTTGTACCAGTGCTTGGGGGCTGAGATATGCCCCGCAACACTGATCAAAGGGAAACCAGTAGGCGCCTGATAACACCAACTGGTGTCAGTTTCATTGAGTGTGACATCACCACCATACTATGCGTCACACTGATTAGAAAAACAAAAATAATTTTCGGATATGAGGGAAGCTTTTCTCTCAAGTCCCAAAATTATTTTTCAAAATAAAGTCCTTCTGGTGCTTGAAGCAGAAGGATTATCTCCCGCAGTGTGGTGGCCCAACCGTTCACCTCCACAGCACAATCAAGCTAGTGAATGGACTTAAATTGTTCATCCACTGCACTTAAGTGGTTAAAGGTATATTTAGTAATGTGTCTTTTGTTTCACATTGTATTCGGTTTTAAATTAGTTGTATTTGTTCTAGCATATTGTGAATATTCATGGTATACTTTTAAAAATCACGACTTAAATAAAATCAAGAATACCGTTTGCCGTCTATGTATTGCATTAAGTTCCGCTCTTACTTCCAAACTTGCATGTAGCCTTTACTAAAGAAAATTACATTATTGTTTTAGAATTCTATTCTGTTTTTGTTTTTCATACCCAAACAAGACAGTCGGGAATTACCTTTGCTCCTAACTTAAGAGCACAATTATATACGTAATTCGGGATTTTGGTCTACCTCCAAGGGGTCATCAAGTCAATGAGGTTTACATTTAATTTTGAAATGTGCGTTTCTATCCACTAACTCAGATGACGCTAAATATAAATTGCTTTTAAACTGTTGTGCTTCTCGGTACATCATAATGTGAATGACCTTTTACTTACAAATGAATATCTTAATTTTAGAACTGTTTATTTCTAAATCTATTTTTTCCTTTGAGTCCCTTATCAGACATTGCCAGCTGGACATCATCATTTGTAAGCAGAGGTTCAGGGTTTGTTGCTTAAATTCTTATGGGAGCAAAAAAATTCAGCTTGTTTATATCTTTGGGTAGTTTGTCTCTCACAACTGCATTTTCCTTTCCTTAACTATAAATCCCTTACTAGATTTCATGTGCACCGATTGATAAATTGTTTTTACATATGGCAGTGTTAGACTTGATCCTCTCTGCAGTGTCATCTTAAAACTTTTCCCTTCACCCTCCGGTTTCCTGAGCCCTATTTTTGTTGGCTTTTAGGACTCTGTGCATTTACCACTGTAAATCAGTGCTAAAGTGCTTGTGCTCTCTCCTTTAAACTTGGTAAAATTGGCTTACACCCAGTTGGCACGTCTAATTTACCTGTAAGTCCCTATTAAAGGGCCTGTACGTTAAATACTACTAGTGGGCCTGCAGCACTAATTGAACACCATTCAAACAAAGGGGGCCCCTGGAATAGGATGGGTTAGAGAACTACAGAGGAAATAAGCAAGCTACTCGGAACAGGGGTCCTCTACCACAATGAAATAAATGTGCTACAAGTCGCTGATATGCAAACACCCAGGAAGCTGGCCAATAGACAAAGGCATGTCACAATATGAAATTTAGAAACATATCAAAACGTAATAATAATTCATTCACAATTCAGAGTTATAAATGGTCTATAAAAAGAAAATGCATTTTGCATCCCACATCACATTCGCTCACGCATTCAAACCAACAGACTCATACCCTCGCATACTCATATGTCATGCAAGTCAGGAGATCAGCCATACTCAAACCAGCAAAGGCAAAACCAGAAACAAGTAGACCAAATTGTACAGTTGACAGTGACATTGGTGATAGTAGGTAGATAAATCTTATTTTTTGGAATGGCCTCAAATGTATCAACGTGGTACAAAAGGGTGTGGTGATGGACGGAGCATCTGAACCAATCAAACGCTCACACCCAGTCAACAGATCTGGGTTTAATCCATCACCGTTCTTTAGCCCACTCTGCCACCCCAGTTCAGACATTGCCATATGCAAATCAGTCTGACCCTGTGCCTCATGGGAACAGTCCAGCCCGAACTGCCAAGCCATGCCTTCCCTGGACCGGAAACAAGCTTCCGAGGACCGGTTTCTGGCATTTCAGCCGTGTTCAGCCCAGCTTGCTTGAATCCAGTGGCAAAGTGAGCAAGGGACTCACGTCGGAGCATACCCTGCTAACTTATGGCGAACAAAGTGGTACAAAATGATGGACGGAGCATCTGAACTAATCAAACACTCACACCCAGTCAACAGATCTGGGTTTAATCCATCACTGTTCTTTAGCCCACTCTGTCACCCCAGTTCAGACATGGCCATATGCATATCAGTCTGACCCTGTGCCTCATGGGAACAGTCCATCCCGAACTGCCATGCCTTCCCTGGACCGGAAACAAGCTTCCGAGGACCGGTTTCTGGCATTTCAGCCATCTTCAGCCCGGCTTGCTTGAATCCAGTGGCAAAGTGAGCAAGGGACTCACGTCTGAGCATATCCTGCCAACTTATGGCGAACAAAGTGGTACACAAGGGGGTGGTGATGGACGGAGCATCTGAACCAATCAAATACTCATACCCAGTCAACAGATCTGGGTTTAATCCATCACCGTTCTTTAGCCCACTCTGCCACCCCAGTTCAGACATGGCCATATGCAAGTCAGGCTGACCCTGTGCCTCATGGGAACAGTCCAGCCCGAACTGCCAAGCCATGGCTTACCTGGACTGTTAACAAGCTTCCGAGGACTGGTTTCTGGCATTTCAGCCATCTTCAGCCCGGCTTGCTTGAATCCAGTGGCAAAGTGAGCAAGGGACTCACGTCTGAGCATACCCTCCCAACTTATGGCGAACAAAGTGGTACACAAGGGGGTGTTGATGGACGGAGCATATGAACCAATCAAACACTCACACCCAGTCAACAGATCTGGGTTTAATCCCTCGCCGTTCTTTAGCCCACTCTGCCACCCCAGTTCAGACATGGCCATATGCAAATCAGTCTGACCCTGTGCCTCATGGGAACAGTCCAGCCCGAACTGCCAAGCCATGCCTTCCCTGGACCGGAAACAAGCTTCCGAGGACTGGTTTCTGGCATTTCAGCTGTCTTCAGCCCGGCTTGCTTGAATCCAGTGGGAAAGTGAGCAAGGGACTCACGTCTGAGCATACCCTGCCAACCTATGGCGAACAAAGTGGTACAAAAGGGGGTGGTGATGGACGGAGCATCTGAACCAATCAAACACTCACACCCAGTCAACAGATCTGGGTCTAATCCATCACCGTTCTTTAGCCCACTCTGCCACCCCAGTTCAGACATGGCCATATGCAAATCAGGCTGACCCTGTGCCTCATGGGAACAGTCCAGCCCGAACTGCCAAGCCATGGCTTCCCTGGACCGTAAACAAGCTTCCGAAGACCGGTTTTTGGCATTTCAGCCATCTTCAGCCCGGCTTGCTTGAATCCAGTGGCAAAGTGAGCAAGGGACTCACGTCTGAGCATATCCTGCCAACTTATGGCGAACAAAGTGGTACACA
This sequence comes from Lissotriton helveticus, assembly GCF_964261635.1. Taxonomy (NCBI): domain Eukaryota; kingdom Metazoa; phylum Chordata; class Amphibia; order Caudata; family Salamandridae; genus Lissotriton; species Lissotriton helveticus. The sequence goes on from NC_136067.1 coordinate 577,357,997, forward strand.
AGGGGGTGGTGATGGACGGAGCATCTGAACCAATCAAATACTCACACCCAGTCAACAGATCTGGGTTTAATCCCTCACCGTTCTTTAGCCCACTCTGCCACCCCAGTTCAGACATGGCCATATGCAAATCAGTCTGACCCTGTGCCTCATGTGAACGGTCCAGCCCGAACTGCCAAGCCATGCCTTCCCTGGACCGGAAACAAGCTTCCGAGGACTGGTTTCTGGCATTTCAGCTGTCTTCAGCCCGGCTTGCTTGAATCCAGTGGGAAAGTGAGCAAGGGACTCACGTCTGAGCATATCCTGCCAACCTATGGCGAACAAAGTGGTACAAAAGGGGGTGGTGATGGACGGAGCATCTGAACCAATCAAACACTCACACCCAGTCAACAGATCTGGGTCTAATCCATCACCGTTCTTTAGCCCACTCTGCCACCCCAGTTCAGACATGGCCATATTCAAATCAGTCTGAGCCTGTGCCTCATGGGAACAGTCCAGCCTGAACTTCCAAGCCATGCCTTCCCTGGACCGGAAACAAGCTTCCGAGGACGGGTTTCTGGCATTTCAGCAGTCTTCAGCCCGGCTTGCTTGAATCCAGGGGCAAAGTGAGCAAGGGACTCACGTCTGAGCATACCCTGCCAACTTAAGGCGAACAAAGTGGTACAAAAGGGGGTGGTGATGGACGGAGTATCTGAACCAATCAAACACTCACGTTGATGGATTAAACCCAGATCTGTTGACTGGGTGTGAGTGTTTGATTGGTTCAGATGCTCCGTCCTTCACCACCCACTTTTGTACCGCTTTGTTCGCCATAAGTTGGCAGGGTATGCTCAGACATGAGTCCCTTGCTCACTTTGCCACTGGATTCAAGCAAGCCTGGCTGAAGACGGCTGAAATGCCAGAAACCGGTCCTAGGAAGCTTTTTTCCGGCCCAGGGAAGCATGCCTTGGCAGTTCGGGCTGGACTGTTCCCATGAGGCACAGGGTTAGACTGATTTGCATATGGCCATTTCTGAACTGGGGTGGCAGAGTGGGCTAAAGAACGGTGATGGATTAAACCCAGATCTGTTGGCTGGTTGTGAGTGTTTGATTGGTTCAGATGCTCCGTCTATCACCACCCCCTTTTGTACCGCTTTCTTCAAATGTATCAACAGCCCTCCAATTCAATTTAGGTTATGGTGGTAACCACAAAGATTAATTGTAAATTTGACATGGTCCAGGGATAGTACCAACGCTGATGCACATTTTGGTGTTCGACCCAGTGTGGCTCTCATCTTCCTCAGGGCGGGTGGATCCCATGTGCGGAGGACCAGGATCCTCCATGTAATTTCACGAAAACAGAACTCCGCCTTTCAAGAACCGTGGAGCGCTGGGTCGGGGTCCGGTCAAGCCGCCTGTTCAATTGTGCTGCAAGGGTGTAAAGTGCTGCATGTTGATAAGACAGCCGAGACAATGCTCCTTCGTCAGGAATGCAGAACAGAAAACAACTGTGGGCGGAGAGCACCACTTCCCCCACCGAGTGGTGCTCTACACCCTCTGTTGTTTTCTGTTCTATATTCCTGACGAAGGAGCATTTGCAGCGCGATTGAACTGGCGGTTTGACCGGACCCCACCCCACCGCTCCACGCATCTTGAAAGGAGGAGTTCTGTTTTCATGAAATTACATGTAGAATCCTCGTCCCCCCCCACATATGTTGTACCATAGTAGTACTGAGTTGAAGACTTTCTCGTTGTCTTGAACATTGTTTTTTATTTGGGTTTTCTTCTTAGATTGCTATTTAACTACAACCCCGGTATCTCTTTTTCCAACCGAGTGTATTTAGCCTGACCATGAGCTCAGGCACGTCCCACAGCCACTTCCTCTGATCCACCCGCCCTGAGAAAGGTGAGACCCACACTGGGTTGAACACCGAAATGCACGTCGGCATTGTAACTATCCCATGGACCATATCAAACTTACGATCGATGTTTGGGCTTACCACCATAACCTAAATTGAATTGGAGGGCCGTTGATACATTTGGCGCCATTAAAAAAAAGAGGATTTATCTACCTACAGATTACTATCACCGATGTCACTGCTAACTGTACAATTTGGTCCACTTGTTTCTGGTTTTGCCTTTGTTGGTTTGAGAATGGCTGAACTCCTGACTTTCAGGACATAGGAGTTTGCGAGAATATGAGTCCGTTGATTTGAATGTGTGAGCGAATGTGATGTGGGATGCGATATGCCTTGTCTTTTTATTGACCATTTATAACTCTGAATTGTGAATGTATTATTAATACATTTTGATATGTTTCTAAATTTCGTATTGTGACATGCCTTTGTCTGTTGGCCAGCTTCCTGGGTGTTTGCATATCAGCGACCTGTAGCACATTTAATTCATTGTGATAGAGAACCTCTGTTCTGAGTAGCCTGCAGCACTAATTGTACCACCTGCTGAAATAGCCTGTCAAGAATGTCTCAGGCCTGCCATTTCAGCCTGTGTGTGCAGTTTTAAACTGCCACTTCGACATGGCAAAATTAAGCCTTAACCAGGCCTAAACCAGTGGTATGGTGGGGTACCCCTGTGATTGGCATGACCTCCCCTATAGGCCCCTAGTATATAATAGGGCAGGGGGATTGAAACTACCTAGAAGTCCCCAGTACCCTGTGGCATGGCAGTTTAGAGGCCAGCAACCTTTTTCTGCACTTGCATGTGTGCACTGCTGAAGCCTGAGGTCAGTTTAAAAACAGCCTTGGATGCCAGGATTGCTTTCAAAAAGTACATTGTGCCCAAAATCGACTTTGGTGTTTGGGGTACTTCAAAATGGATAACCTACAATGGTTTGGCATATTAGGGACCCCCAGGGACTCCCCTAGGTATCCCAGGGGTGGGGGGTCAGGTACGCCCTTATAAAATGAGTTTTTATATGCCTGGGTAAAGTGAAATTTCATATTTCACTCCCCACATGGTGGTAAAGTGCTGCTCAAATTCGACTTTGATGCTAGGAACACTGTAGAGGGAGACTCTGCAATATTTCTACAGATTCGGAACCCCTAAAGTCTCCCCTAGTTGCACGTGAGGTTGGGTTCCTGCAGATATAAGGTAAGTACTTATAAAATATGTTTTTGTATGTCCTGGTGCTGGAAAATTGGCCGCAATTTTTTCTATTACAAATCCTCTGTTACATAGGGTAACATGGTAGACAGTTATTGATTAATAACTATTGATAGGAGAGAGATAAAAATGCCATTCAAAGACTTCCCATAATGGTATTAATAAATCCAACAATATCATGTTGTTTAATTTCTCCTAAAGGGTACTTACAAGAAGTTATAAGACTTTCTTGTTTGTAGGTTCAAATTCAGCCTTCCAGTGGTCTGCCCTGATTGGTCAGAGTTAAGTGGATTAGCCAGACTGCCTTGAAGAGGTGATAAAGAGCCCCTGGGATTAACCAGCTCTGCTGGTAGGACAGTGTGCTGTTCCAGAGGAGGTTCAGGCCAGGGGTCGTAAACTATGGTCTTCAAAGGGGAGTGCAGAGACTATTGTCAGTGACAGCTCTGAACTTCCCACCTTAGGCAGATGGTAGGATTAATGAAGGTATGATCAGATGCAGGGAGGAGAGTCTAAGTAAATTAGCCATCCTATGGGTGTGTTTAGCCAGCTCTTACCTCCTTGCTGGAAAATAAGCCATTATGGATTTGGAAGATTTGATGCACTCTGGGACAAAATAATGCCACACTCTACAAGATGTGGTCATAACTTTGAGGAGTTACCCCGCTCCCATTGGTCAGAAGTGACCTCCTGCATGACCCAGAGAACTTGGAATAAGTATCTGGGAGGGGCAGAGCCCTCCAGATCTGCTGCTTGAAACTGAAGAGAATCAGAAGGGTCTGTCTCCGCTGAAGATTTTGAAGTGCATTTCCAAAGGCCAGGACTCTGAGTTTGCGCCTTTTTGCACCATTGGAAACTACAGCCCTGTGGATCAAACCTGCTTTAAAAGGACTAAAGAGTGGACTCCCTGCAAGCTACAGGTTAACAGAGCTCACCTGGACATCCCCACAAAGAATTCCCAGCCTGGAGTACCAGTGGATTTTCTTCCCTTCAAGTGATTGCGGAATTGAAGTTTCACACTTTCAAGGACCCTCTTGAAGATTCCATAACCTTGGATTGTGTGTTGGACACTTTGGGACCCACAAGCAGAACTTCAGGAAGGAGTTCTAACTGGACCCTGTCTGCTGGAGAAGGCGACACAACACAGTGGTGAGATTCTCCAGAACAATTTCTAAACGTGTGTCCCTGTCAGAGAAAACGAAATGACCAAAAGGGGCACTGTTGGTTTCTAAGCACTAGAAAGTGACTAATCTTTGAAAATTCATATGTCTGGTTCCCTACAGTGGATGTTTTCGTTTTGGAGTCATTTAAAAGATAAAGATATTACCTATATTTATAAATTGGTGTTGGATCTTTATTCTGTGTGTGTCTTAATTATTTACTGTTATTGTGTTTTTAAATGCTTTACATACCTGCCTTTGAAGTTAAGCCTATCTGCTCGCAGCCAAGCTACCAAGGGATGAGCATAGGAATAATTTTCTAAGACCTATGCTGAGTCCCACCAAGTGTTAGTGGCCTTATTGCCAGTGGCAGAACTATATTTGCCCCTACCAATAACCCACTTTCCAACACCAGCCATCCCCAAGAACCCAACTTACCTCTCCAGCCAGTGGTCACCTTCAGGAAGTCTCCCTGCCCGAGGCTGCAGCAACTTTGCCGAACTGAAGGTCTCCCTTGAGAAGTTCAGGGTCCCCGACTTCTTCTTGGCACCCTGCACCCGTCTGCACCAGTGCCGCTGGTGGTGTAGCTCCCTACTGTTTGTTGGCCCCTGCAGTGCTGACCTTAGCCCCAGGAGCTTTGCTCCCACACCCGATTTGCCTGCTCGTAAGCAGTCCCTAACCGAAGGTGCCCTTAGCCCTATTGGCTAACATTGGGCCGCTGCACTCTGCACCCGGCCACCCCAGTGCCACTGGTGGTTCAACTCGAGTGCCCATCTAGACCTTGTGAAACCTTGGTCCTAACCCCCAAAGTTCCCACTCGTAAGTTTTGTACTTACCTGAGAAACTGCTAACACTTTTCTCCCATAGAAGCCCATGTTTTGAGATTTTGGGCCTAAACTGTTGAACTGATATGGAGAAAAGATAACTAAACTGCAAAAGTCTAAAAAGACTTAATTACCGTGTATTGTAAGATCCTTGTATGGAGTGGTATCTAGGCATACCGCCCCCAGTACCTAATGTAATCTGAAGGTAATCAAAAAGTATCTTAAAACTAATTACTGTGTTATTCAAACTGCTTTTTAAAGTGATACCACCCTGTAACAATTGCAAATCCATCCTCAATAGCATATCCGTGTAAAGTTTTATAATTGAAAGTATATTTTACCTACCTGTACCAAGTCCTGCTTGGTTCTAGAAATAAAATACAGGTATACCTTTTTTATACTTATCTAATTGGTCTGGATTCTGTGTGTAATCGGTCCTTGAGTGAGTGAATATCATAAATGCTTAACACACCCTCGGATAAGCCTAACTGCTCGCTCACATTACCACAAAGAGAACTGCTAGTACTTACCTAACTTTGCCTCTGCTATGCCTCTGTGGATTCCCTGGACTCTGTGCACACTATACCTTACAGTGGTATAGTATATACAGAGTCAGGTTTCTATAGTCCCACTTCTTGAATTTTGGGGACCAAAAGAGCATGATCTAACACCAGCCAAGGGTCCAAGACATGGGAGGCACCATTTGAGGGTTAGGGCTCACTTCAACAGAGGCCAGCAGCAGGGTCCAGTGCAGGTCTAGTTGCAACTGGTCTGCTAGGCAGTTGCAGGGAGAGAGGCCTCTGGAAGCTTGTAGTGCCCAGTGTTGTTGTGTCTATGTAGCTCAAACAGGAGGTCAGCCAACTGAACTTTGGAGTCTGGGGTCCTGGGTTAAAGGCAAGCACATCCAGTCTTCCTTCAGGTACTTGACTTAGCAGGATAGTCCTTTTTCTGATTCTTCATAGATCCATTAGTGTTCTGTTGAGAGGTTCTGGGGCTACTAATTTTATACCCAGTGCCATACTGTGTTGCAGGGCAATACTTTGCTGAGCCTCTAAACCAGTTCTGGTGATCTACTTCCCTCCTTCCGGCTTTGTTGCCAGCCTGACTTGAGAGACAAAATGAAGGCAGGAATAGGTGCAAGCTTCATATGACAGTGAATACGTAGGCCTCCTTTGATGCTCAGGAAGGGGGGGCACATCCCCATTGCCATCCTGTCAAGGGAGAACCCCCTCCCAATAACAAAAGGCCTTTGCTCACTGTCTGGGAGCAGTATGCATATCACCATAGGGGAGATCTCAAGATTCAGGTGATGCCTGGCCACTGGCAGGAAAGCCTTTTAGTTTTAGCAACTTTCTAAAAGTTTCATTTCCAAAGTTTGATGTTTGCAATGTATGTATAGATAATTGTCATTTGCCCACACCTGACTGTCCAACGGATTATATAGATGTGTTACACAGTTGTATGCAAAGCAATTTACTTAGACTGCAAATGTACAGATACGGATTTTGCTTTTGAAATGTGACCACAGTTATTGAGGGTTGGGTGGGATTGTAAAAAAGAGGTATTTCTTTATGTTCTTTATATTTACCCTTTATGAACCACTGACATGTATTACATTGTTGTGACTATAGTACCGATCATATTTATGACGCGTGATGTATTTACATGACCATTTTACAAGATTATGAACGAAAATTAAAACTCAATAAAATGTGTTTCAAAAAAAAAAGTTTCATTTCCAAAATAGTAAATTAAAATCTGACATGGCCATTAAGTTGGATTTTAAATAACTATTAATCTTTGAATCATTTTTGCAACTAGTCCCAAACCGAATGTAGCACTTTTTAAATGTAATAGTGTAAACATGTGTAATCCTGTGTTAGAGCTAGCCTTGCCACAGTAAACAATGACTTTGGAGGTTTTTCACTACCAGGACATGTATAATATTAAATATACATACCCCATTGGCAATTAGGGCATACCTTAGGGGTGACTTAAAAGTATAAAAAAGAAAGGATTAGGCCTGCCAAAATGGCATTTTAAAACTGCACACCCAGGCTGCAATGGCAGGCCTGGATACATTGTTTTACAGTGCTACTTTAGTGGGTGGCTCAATGAGTGGTGCAGCCCACTACTAGCAGTTCATTAACAGGTCCTGGGTGCATACGCTACAATATGCTTGGGACTTATAAGTACATTTAATGTGCCAAATAGGGGTATGCCAATTCTAACATATTAAGGAAGTATAACACACGCACTTTGTGAACTTTACTCCTGCTTACCAGTGGCAGAGTCCTCCAGCTAGCAAAAACAGGTTCAGCACAAGATGACAACAAATCTGGGGGAGTAAAATGGAAAATTCCTAATTTCCCGTCCAGCAGAAAGGAGGCTTAGGGGTAAAACCTGCAAAGATCCTGAGCACTGGTGTTGTAAGTCACAGGGTGATGTTCCACTGTAAAGTCAATTCCCTGTCGGTTACTGGACCACCTCAACAGTTTTGGATTCTCACCATGCACTTGCATCAGCTATCTGTGGTGTCTGTGGTCTGTCTGTACCTGGAAGTGAGTTCCAAAGAAGTATGGGCTCAACATCTTCCGGGCCAAGACTAGTGCAAATACGCCCCTCTAAATTACACTACACCACTGTTCCCTGGGTAGTGGCCTCCTGCTGACGAAAGCTACAGGTTGGTGTAAGTTCTCATCATTTAGCTATGACAGGACAGCCCCAATGCCAATCTGTAAACCATCTGTCTGAACTAACACTGAGCACAGGAGCTGTACACATGGCCTCCTTCAGTGCATCAAATGTTTTCTGGCATAACTCTGTCCATTTGCCTTTGTTGGGCTGCTTCTTCGAAGTTAGCTCAGTTAAGGAGGGCGCAATGGTGTCATAGCCCTTAATAAACCTCCTCTAGTACCCAATGAGTCCTAAGAAAGCTCTCACCTGGGTCAGGATCTTGAGAGACTCCCAAGCCATGATCATCTGGATCTTCTGCTGTAGAGGCTAGACTTTACCTCCGCTGTCTTGGTGGTCCAAGTGTTGAGGGCTTGAAGTACTTCCTGGAGGAGGCGCAGGTGGTTGTCCCACCTGGAGGTGAAAACAACAATGTTGTCTGGGTCGGTGGCACTGAAATCCTATTTCCCAGCCAGGACCCGCTTTGCCAACCTCTGAAGTTTGGCAGGGGCCAGCTTTAGCCCAAAGTACATCACTCTGAACTGAAAGTGACCCACTGGAATGGAGAATGCTGATAACTCCTTGCCCCCCCTAAGTCAGGCCAACCTTCCAATACCCTGGCATCAAGTCAAAGGTACTGAGGAACTTGGTCAACTGATCCATGAGCTCATTAGCTCTGTGGATAGAGTTAATATTAGTTTTGGTGACAGAACTGAGGCCGCTGTTATCCACAAGAATTAATAGGGGATCGCAGTTGATAGTCACAAGCATTTGAATAGTCCCGCCCATGTGTGGGGATCCTGCAGCACATAGTATCTTCTTAAGTGTAGATGTTCGCCTTTCATATGGAAAACCTGTAAAACACTTAGGAAAGAACACATTATGGAGCCTATAAGCACAGCTGCAAAAACAACAGTTGATGGACAGAATGCAGAACAATGTCATACATTCACTCCCCTTTGGTATCGCTTTGTTTGCCCTAAGGTGGCAGGGTATGCCCAGACGTGGGTCCCTTGCTCACTTTGCCACTGGATTCAAGCTAGCCTGGCTGATGAAGGCTAATCAGCCAGAAACTGGTCCCAGGATGCTTGTTTTCGGTCCAGGGAAGACATGGCTTGGCAGTTCGGGGACTGTTCCCATGAGGCACAGGGTCAGACTGATTTGCATATGGCCATGTCTGAACTGGGGAGGTGGAGTGAGCTAAAGAATGATGATGGATTAAACCCAGATCAGTTGACTGGGGGTGAGTGTTTGATTTGCTCCAGTGCTCCATCCATTATCTCCTATGGTATCGCTTTGTTCACCCTAAGTTGGCAGGGTATGCCCAGACGTGGGTCCCTTGCTCACTTTGCCACTGGATTCAAGCTAGCCTGACTGATGACGGCTGATTAGCCAGAAACCGGTCCCAGGATGCTTGTTTCCGGTCCAGGGAAGACATGGTTTGGCAGTTTGGGCTGGACTGTTCCCAGGAGGCACAGGGTCACACTGATTTGCATATGGCCATGCCTGAACTGGGGTGGTGGAGTGAGCTAAAGAATGTTGATGAATTAAACCCAAATCAGTTAAATGGGGGTGAGTGTTTGATTTGCTCCAAAGCTCCATCCATCATCCCCTTTGGTATTGTCTATAACCACAGACCACAGTGGAATTTCTTTTGTATTGTACTTTAACAACACCCATATATATTTGGATCGAACAATATCCTAAAGGGACATACAGGAAGGGGCAATTAGAATAATCACTGATTTTAATGCAAGTTGCCATAAAATGTGATAAGGGAGGCTAATACACCTAGCCACCAGACTACATATAGCAAAAGCTCATCCATAAAGGACCGTCTAGTACACAGCTTTCCATACTTTTCATGTTTGTGACACACCTTTTTGTGAAACAAATTTCAGGGACACAGTAACGCGAGTGAGCGCAGCGAGCTAGCTCGAACAACCCCACCCACAACCCACCCACACAACCCCACACATACACCCCCACACACACAACCCCCCAACACACACACCCTACACACACACCCCACACACACACACACACCCACACACACACACCCCCACCTCCACACCCCCGCCCCCTTGCTGTTTTCTCTTCGCTGGCTTCCCATTGAAGACAGGTCAATCTACAAGACTACCTGCATCACCCATAAAGCCATACCCACCTCCACCCCCTTGCTACCTGGACAATAAACACAAAATACCAGGCAGCTACAGACCTTCCCAGGAATACTTCAACCCCGGTCATGACTCTCATGGCATTCACATGAGCACAATTATGTAAATATGTTTCCTATACTTGTTTGACCCCAATGATGCCACCTTCCATTTGTATAATCGCGGTTGTATATGTAACTTGTTAATATGTAAACTTCATCACAAATACCTTGTGTAACTTGCTTCATTCTATTGTATTCTCTGACACCTTTGGATAATATTCACGCTATGTAAATTGAAATAAATTAATAAAATATCAAAATATCAGAGGCCAGCTACAGAACCTAATAGAACCCATTAGCAGCTGGTCAAGTGGAATTTCCAGCAGTGTTTTAAAGTTTGGCTGACATAAATGCAAGAACTGGCCTGCCCATGTACATGCATGTGCTACTTTAAGGTTGTGTGACGCCTGGAATGTGGCGGCCCTTGTATTTGTTTTCTTTATTCTGTGTGTTAGAACGCTTGACTGGCCTGTAAATTGCACCTAATATAAAACCTTGTGAAGGCGTGTTTTTATAACCCCTTTTCCAGTGTCTCAGGCCTCCCACTGTCTTTTCAGTTTTTGGCCCCATCTCCCTGACCACGTGCACTTGTGAGAGGTTTATGGTCCAAGAGGGCTGGGTAGAAGCCCCTCAGAGCAGAGCTCCCAGTCCCCCCATTCCTAGTAGTTTCTTGGAGGTGATGTTCGCTTTTGTCTTCCCTCGGCTAATGCGAACCTTCCTCGGAGCATCTGTCAATTTTGGGGAAAGGAAGATGGATTGGTCTCAAGTGAACTGCTGGGAGCAGGAGGAGGGGGTTAACTTTGGGACACCGTTTACTGAGACCGCCGCTGAGACTCTGACAATGCCCCCACTGAGCCTCGGTATAGCTGAATGGAGCTCCTGACCATGAGGCCCCACGAGGCTCCGCTGCTACTCCGCCTTGCACTATGTAAACACTGAGCTAGGCTGGAGTCGCATTCCCTGATATCGGCCACCCCAATGTCATCGTAGCCCATTGCGCAACACACCTACGCATGGGGCGCGACACAGTAAGGTGTCGCGTCACACAGTTTGGAAAGCTGTGGTCTAGTACATAGTCACTATACACTCAGAAAAGAGGGATCTGATTGTGTGGTTCTTCCGTTGTCTCAAATGGCCTGCAAATATAGCAACAAGGTTTGTGACTATAAATTGGAATGTCAGGGGTTGACTTAAATCAGGAAGATCAAGAAACTGCTGAACTGCAATTCTGAATTCACTGTTTACTGTTTAGAGTGCCCTTGTGCAAAGCTTTATATAGGGAGCACCATTCACCCAGCTAAAAACAGGATCCTCGAACATAGGCAAGAGATTGCCAATAAAGATCAGAGTTATCCCGTAACTTGTCATTTCCAATCCCTACATTTAAGCATCCAAGACCTTTTCAGGTTTTCTGCATTGATCAAGTGCAGAGAGATGAAATAGGAGTTAACAGGGTTAAAGAAATCCGTATACTCGAGTCCAAATACATAATAGAGTTGCAAACTAAAGTCCCTCATGGGTTAAATAACGAAGAAGAAATGTGGGTACATGTCAGCTGAATAGGCTGAATGATATCCTGTTAAATAGAGAGAGTCACGTTTCCACCTCCTGTAGTATCTCTCTATATATATTTTGTTTATGTTTATGTTTATGTTTATGTTTGAGCCATTTTTAGAGCGCGCAAATACCCGGGGGGGTCTCTGCGCTAGAATACCGAACCATCGCTGAGGTGATAAGTTATACTGGGAAGAGCCAGGTTTTTAGTTTCTTCCTGAAACTAAGGAGGGTTGGGGCGGTTTTAATGTGGAGGGGCAGTGTGTTCCAGAGTTTGGATGAAGAGATAGTGAAACACCTGTCACCCCAGTTAACCTTTTTTGTTCGAGGGACTTTCAGCATATGTGCCGATGAGGAACGGAGAGTTCTTGGGTGATCAAGCGGGCAGAAAGCGGCTCTAAGGAACTGTGGGCCCATGTCATTGAGTGCCTTGTAAGTGATACACAGGGCCTTAAACATTATTCGGCTCCTGACCGGGAGCCAATGTAGTTGACGGATGTGAGAGGAAATGGTTTTGGATTTGGGAATGTTTAAAAGGACTCTGGCCGAGGCGTTCTGGATTAATTGGATTTGATTGATAACTTTTTTCTGAGCGTTCAATAGAAGAGCATTACAGTAATCGGTTTTTGAAAAAACCAATGTGCTAACCAATGTTTTGCCGGCCGATGACGGAAGGTAAGGGAGCAGTTTTTTGATTCTTTTTAGGACGTAAAAAGATGAGGAGACCACTGAATTGACGTGATGCTGAAATGTCAATTTGTCATCAAATATGACTCCAAGGTTGCGAACCTTGGTAACAGGTTGAGGTGGATCTCCTAGCTCCGATGGCCACCAGTGAGAGGACCAAATGGGGTCCAACCTCCCGAATGTCATCACCTCTGTTTTGTCAGAGTTTAGCTTGAGACAATTAGATGACATCCAGGAGCTGATGGCCTTTATTCCCATTTGAAAGTTTGCAGCCACTGATGTCCCGTTGTTGTGTACAGAAAGCACAAGTTGGGTGTCATCAGCATAGGTTGTCAGGGCAATTCCGTAAGATTTTATTACTCTCGCTAAGTCCGAAACATAAATGTTAAAAAGTGTCGGACTTAGCGAGGAGCCCTGAGGGACACCACAGGGGAGAGTGAACGTTTGGGAAGTAAAGTCGGCCATTTTGATTGTTTGATGACGATCAGCTAGGAAGGATGCCAGAAGGTCTTTTGCTTTATTCTTGACTCCTATAGCTGAGACACAGTCGATCAAAGTGACATGATCGACCGTGTCGAAAGCTGCCGAAAGATCTAGCAATATCAGTACCGCAGCTCCTCCCTCATCCAGGGTTGTTCTGATTTCATCTGCTGCTTTGAGTAGCTCGGTTTCTGTTCCGTGGCCCCGTCTGAAGCCGAATTGGGTCTCATCTAATAAGTTATTTTTATCTATAAAGTTAGATAATTGCAGGTTCATCGCCTTTTCGAAAATCTTTGCTGGAAAGGGGAGGCAGGCGATAGGACGGTAGCTGGCAGGCAGAAGGGGATCGAGGGTAGTTTTTTTTAGAAGCGGCTTAATAATAGCCTCTTTCCATACTGAGGGGTAGATACCGGTTGTGAACATGGAATTGCAGATGGACGTTAAGATAGGAGAGATGGCTTCAGGAATTCGGTTGAGAATGGCAGGGGGACAAGGATCTAGAGGTGATCCGGATTTTGTACCCAGAATGAGTCGGTGAACTTGTTCCTCCGTGACAGCTTCGAAGAACGGGAGGGAAGGTGTATCATTATTAGAAGGGAGATTGGTTGAGGTAATGGGGGGTGCAAGGGAAAAGGCTGAGAAAATATCAGTGACTTTTTCCTTGAAAAAAATTGCGAGAGAGTCGCAAAGGGATTGGGTTCCATTGAAGCTGGGGGAAGGTGGGTTAGAGAGATGAGTAACTACCTGAAATAGTTCTTTAGCTGACTTTTTTGCCTGGGTGATCTGAGAAGTGTAGTAGGATGATTTTTCCATAGTAATAAGGTCTTGGTATATCGAGAGAGCACTTTTATAGGTGTTTTTTTCTGATTCGTTATAGTGACGGCGCCAGCGCCTCTCGAGGTTTCTACACTGTTGACGCTGCAGTCGAAGGGATTCTGTGAACCATGGGGCTGAAGGGGAAAGTCTGGTGTGATGGCAGGTTTTAGGGGGAGCTAGGGTATGACAAGCCTTATTTAGGCTGTTCAAATAGTTAACGGAAGCTAGAGAGGGATCCTGTTCAGTGGTAGTAATACTGTCAAGCAGCAAAGCTGAAAGGTTCGACATTTTTCCAATTTCTTGTCGTAGTAGGAGAGTGGGATGGAGGGTGAGATGGCAGAGAAGTCAGTTTTAAGGAAAAACAGACTGCTGAATGGTCCGTCCATAAGAGAGGGGTCACGTTTGATAAAGTCATATGAGGATTACTAGTGAATAGCCCGTCAAGAGTATGACCGGCTATATGAGTGGGCTGCGTGACAATTTGCTGTAGGCCGACAGCAGCTAGATCATTAGTTAGCGTCAAGGTGTCAGGGTCGGATAAGGCCTCAAGATGAAAATTAAAATCGCCCAGTATGTTGAAATGTGATACTCCTGCGGAGAGCTCGATTAAATTGTTGATGTTATTAAGAAATTTCGATCTGGACCCCGGAGGGCGATAGAGTAGGATACCTGAAAATGATTGGATATCGGAAATAGTGATGGAAAAGGAAGCAGCTTCGCAGGTGCTATCATTTAAGTCGAGAAATTTGACTTTAAGGTGGTTTTTATATATTATCGCTATTCCTCCACCCTTACGTTTCTTCCTATTGAGTCTACAGACGCAGTAATTTTCGGGAATGGCTGCTTTAAAATCTGGGCCTGAGGAATCATCACCCCATGTTTCGGTGATGAATAGGAGGTCTATGTGATGTGACTCGATAAACTCGATTTGTGAACTTCTGATAACATATCCCTAGAGTTGGACCTTCATGAGGTGATGGTGGTTTTCACGAAAGTCAATTTGCACTCAAATGTTGTGGTTTGCTCTTTGTCTTTTTCCTCTAATAACTCAAATATAGTGTTGGCAACATAGGATAATGATAAGTGTGAACTACAGCCCATTCAGGGCATCAATGCATATATGCAAAATTGACATTGGTGTAGGGACCCTACAGGAATCACATAAGTAAGCGATATACTTTGGAAATAAGCATGTCACTTTGATTGGAGGAGAGTCAAATAAATATTATTTCTAGTTTTAAATAATATTGGTACACGGTTTTCGAACTAATAATTTGTTCTCCTCTTCCAGTTGCTCCCTGTTTATTTTATTTTTTGTTTGGTGGATATCATCATTAGTATGGAATTGAGCAAATTCCGTTTGGGATGTTTGTTTGCGGCTTCAATAAAAAAAAATTCTAAGATGGCAACTGAGGATTCGGGTATACATGATCAGTAACCCATTTGGGGCACGATTGCAATAACGTAAACAGATTGAGGGAGTGGTAAGGATTAGATAAAGAAAGATATATATCTATGTATTTAAGCTTGTTTTGATACAATTATGTCATTTGACATGGGAAAATGGATGTATTATTTCTAAAGTATGTGATTATATATACTTTCTTTTTTCTAAATGTATTCTTTATGAAATGTGTGACCTCAATCTTGTTCCGTTTCTCCTACCCCCTCTTCACGTACCCCTTTGTGGAACTTGTCAATAGACATTAGATATTGAGCCCAATTATAAAAGAATACAAAAGCTTTGAGAGAAACAAATGTTAGAAATTGGATTTCTGGTTGGCTAAGGCTTGTGCCAAAGCCAGGCAGAAACCACCACTCTAGTCAGGGAAAGGGAGTTACACGCTGAAGATAATCCCTGCTCACCCCCTTGGTAGCTTGGCACGAGCAGTCAGGCTTATCCCAGAGGCAATGTGTAAAGCGTTTGCGCAACACACACACACAGCAGCAACACACTAGACCCACTACAAAAGAAACTCCACACAAGGTTATATCAAAAATAGCCTTTGTATTATAATAAAACACATTAGAAACATAATCACACATTTACACTGTGCCAACTGACACAAGGCAATATTCACAGGGGAAATATATACAGGACCAGGCCAATCGGGCCACGGTCAGAACCATCACAACAGGTAAGTAAGTATAAACCACAACCAGTAACTACTGGTACAATAATGACCTAAGCATTATCACATTAGCCTTAGGCACCATCCTAAGCATAAACATTTTACGCAATAGGCCTCACCAGCATAAACATATTATGCAATACCTTCCTAAGAAGCATAGCCATCATTAGAGGCATAAACCATGGTGCATAAATCACATTATACATACATCATTGTAGGAATAACATCACGCATGAATCACATTATGTCTAGACCTCATAGCCATATCTGTAGGCATAATCACACGATGAAAGGGGCATCACATTAGGGCTTTGCACCCTCCCAATAGCAAACCTGTCCCCCAGGCCAACTGGCCTTCTCGGGGCTCAAATGCCCTATGTGCCACAAAGTCAGGGCTCTAACGGAGACCTTGCCAAGGGCGCCCATGGCGGCCTCCGCAGCAAACACAAAGTGTGCACTACGCTGGGGCCTGGGGTGCTTCTCACCCTACTTCTCATCGACAAAAATGCCCCCAAACATTGCTGCTTCCCACTGTCAGGCGAGGCAGCTGTGAAAAAGAGGCCTGAGCAAAAACAACAGGTGATGGACAGAATGCAGAACAATGTCATACATTCACCCCAGTACAGAGATCTGGGCCTAAATCCATCATTTTTTTGCTCACCATGCCTTTCCAATTTGAACCCAGCCATATGCAAATCCGTCTTGACCCTGTGCCCTATGGGAACAGTCCAGCCCGAACTGCCAAGCCAGGTCCTCCCTGGACTGGAAACAAGCATCCAAGGACCGGTTTCGGGCTTTCAGCCCTCATCAGCCTGGATAGCTTGATTTCAGTGGCATGGAGAGCACGGGACTCACGTCTGAGCATATCCGTCCCACTCGGGGTGACAAAAGCAAAAACAACAGGTGATGGACAGAATGCAGACCAATGTCATACATTCTCCCCAGTACAGAGATCTGTGCCTAAATCCATCGTTGTTTTGCTCGCTATGCCTTTCCAGTTTGAACCCAGCCATATGCAAATCAGTCTTGACCCTGTGCCCCATGGGAACAGTCCAGCCCGAACTGCCAAGCCAGGTCCTCCCTGGACTGGAAACAAGCATCCAAGGACCGGTTTCTGGATTTCAGCCCTCATCAGCCTGGAAAGCTTGATTCCAGTGGCATGGAGAGCACGGGACTCACGTCTGAGCATACCCGTCCCACTCGAGGTGACAAAAGCAAAAACAACAGGTGATGGACAGAATGCAGAACAATGTCATACATTCACCCCAGTACAGAGATCTGGGCCTAAATCCATAGTTTATTTGTACACCATGCCTTTCCAGTTTGAACCCAGCCATATGCAAATCAGTCTTGACCCTGTGCCCCATGGGAACAGTCCAGCCCGAACTGCCAAGCCAGGTCCTCCCTGGACTGGAAACAAGCATCCAAGGACCGGTTTCGGGCTTTCAGCCCTCATCAGCCTGGATAGCTTGATTCCAGTGGAATGGAGAGCACGGGACTCACGTCTGAGCATACCCGTCCCACTCGGGGTGACAAAAGCAAAAATAACAGGTGATGGATAGAATGCAGAACAATGTCATACATTCACCCCAGTACAGAGATCTGGGCCTAAATCCATCGTTTTTTTGCTCACATACCTTTCCAGTTTGAACCCAGCCATATGCAAATCAGTCTTGACCCTGTGCCCCATGGGAACAGTCCAGCCCGAACTGCCAAGCCAGGTCCTCCCTGGACTGGAAACAAGCATCCAAGGACCGGTTTCGGGCTTTCAGCCCTCATCAGCCTGGATAGCTTGATTCCAGTGGCATGGAGAGCATGGGACTCACGTCTGAGCATACCCGTCCCACTCGGGGTGACAAAAGCAAAAACAACAGGTGATGGACAGAATGCAGAACAATGTCATACATTCACCCCAGTACAGAGATCTGGGCCTAAATCCATCGGTTTTTTGCTCACCATGCCTTTCTAGTTTGAACCCAGCCATATGCAAATCAGTCTTGACCCTGTGCCCCATGGGAACAGTCCAGCCAGAACTGCCAAGCAAGGTCCTCCCTGGACTGGAAACAAGCATCCAAGGACCGGTTTCGGGCTTTCAGCCCTCATCAGCCTGGATAGCTTGATTCCAGTGGCATGGAGAGCATGGGACTCACGTCTCAGCATACCCGTCCCACTCGGGGTGACAAAAGCAAAAACAACAGGTGATGGACAGAATGCAGAACAATGTCATACATTCACCCCAGTACAGAGATCTGGGCCTAAATCCATTGTTTCTTTTGCTCACCATGCCTCTCCAGTTTGAAGCCAGCCATATGCAAATCAGTCTTGACCCTGTGCCCATGGGAACAGTCCAGCCCGAACTGCCAAGCCAGGTCCTCCCTGGACTGGAAACAGGCATCCAAGGACCGGTTTTGGGCTTTCAGGCCTCATCAGCCTGGATAGCTTAATTCCAGTGGCATGGAGAGCACGGGACTCACGTCTGAGCATACCCGTCCCACTCTGGGTGACAAAAGCAAAAACAACAGGTGATGGACAGAATGCAGAACAATGTCATACATTCACCCCAGTACAGAGATCTGGGCCTAAATCCATAGTTTTTTTGCATACCATGCCTTTCCAGTTTGAATCCAGCCATATGCAAATCAGTCTTGACCCTGTGCCCCATGGGAACAGTCCAGCCAGAACTGCCAAGCAAGGTCCTCCCTGGACTGGAAACAAGCATCCAAGGAGCGGTTTCGGGCTTTCAGCCCTCATCAGCCTGGATAGCTTGATTCCAGTGGCATGGAGAGCACAGGACTCACGTCTGAGCATACCCGTCCCACTCGGGGTGACAAAAGCAAAAACAACAGGTGATGGACAGAATGCAGAACAATGTCATACATTCACCCCAGTACAGAGATCTGGGCCTAAATCCATTGTTTTTTTTGCTCACCATGCCTCTCCAGTTTGAACCCAGCCATATGCAAATCAGCCTTGACCCTGTGCCCCATGGGAACAGTCCAGCCCTAACTGCCAAGCCAGGTCCTCCCTAGACTGGAAACAAGCATCCAAGGACCGGTTTCGGGCTTTCAGCCCTCATCAGCCTGGATAGCTTAATTCCAGTGGCATGGAGACCACGGGACTCACGTCTGAGCACACCCGTCCCACTCGGGGTGACAAAAGCAAAAACAACAGGTGATGGACAGAATGCAGAACAATGTCATACATTCACCCCAGTACAGAGATCTGGGCCTAAATCCATAGTTTTTTTTGCTCACCATGCCTCTCCAGTTTGAACCCAGCCATATGCAAATCAGTCTTGACCCTGTGCCCCATGGGAACAGTCCAGCCCGAACTGCCAAGCCAGGTCCTCCCTGTACTGGTAACAAGCATCCAAGGACCGGTTTCGGGCTTTCAGCCCTCATCAGCCTGGATAGCTTGATTCCAGTGGCATGGAGAGCACGGGACTCACGTCTGAGCATACCCGTCCCACTCGGGGTGACAAAAGCAAAAACAACAGGTGATGGACAGAATGCAGAACAATGTCATACATTCACCCCAGTACAGAGATCTGGGCCTAAATCCATCGGTTTTTTGCTCACCATGCCTTTTTAGTTTGAACCCAGCCATATGCAAATCAGTCTTGACCCTGTGCCCCATGGGAACAGTCCAGCCAGAACTGCCAAGCAAGGTCCTCCCTGGACTGGAAACAAGCATCCAAGGACCGGTTTCGGGCTTTCAGCCCTCATCAGCCTGGATAGCTTGATTCCAGTGGCATGGAGAGCATGGGACTCACGTCTCAGCATACCCGTCCCACTCGGGGTGACAAAAGCAAAAACAACAGGTGATGGACAGAATGCAGAACAATGTCATACATTCACCCCAGTACAGAGATCTGGGCCTAAATCCATTGTTTTTTTTGCTCACCATGCCTCTCCAGTTTGAACCCAGCCATATGCAAATCAGTCTTGACCCTGTGCCCATGGGAACAGTCCAGCCCGAACTGCCAATCCAGGTCCTCCCTGGACTGGAAACAGACATCCAAGGACCGGTTTTGGGCTTTCAGGCCTCATCAGCCTGGATAGCTTAATTCCAGTGGCATGGAGAGCACGGGACTCACGTCTGAGCATACCCGTCCCACTCTGGGTGACAAAAGCAAAAACAACAGGTGATGGACAGAATGCAGAACAATGTCATACATTCACCCCAGTACAGAGATCTGGGCCTAAATCCATAGTTTTTTTGCATACCATGCCTTTCCAGTTTGAATCCAGCCATATGCAAATCAGTCTTGACCCTGTGCCCCATGGGAACAGTCCAGCCAGAACTGCCAAGCAAGGTCCTCCCTGGACTGGAAACAAGCATCCAAGGAGCGGTTTCGGGCTTTCAGCCCTCATCAGCCTGGATAGCTTGATTCCAGTGGCATGGAGAGCACAGGACTCACGTCAGAGCATACCCGTCCCACTCGGGGTGACAAAAGCAAAAACAACAGGTGATGGACAGAATGCAGAACAATGTCATACATTCACCCCAGTACAGAGATCTGGGCCTAAATCCATTGTTTTTTTTGCTCACCATGCCTCTCCAGTTTGAACCCAGCCATATGCAAATCAGCCTTGACCCTGTGCCCCATGGGAACAGTCCAGCCCTAACTGCCAAGCCAGGTCCTCCCTAGACTGGAAACAAGCATCCAAGGACCGGTTTCGGGCTTTCAGCCCTCATCAGCCTGGATAGCTTAATTCCAGTGGCATGGAGACCACGGGACTCACGTCTGAGCACACCCGTCCCACTCGGGGTGACAAAAGCAAAAACAACAGGTGATGGACAGAATGCAGAACAATGTCATACATTCACCCCAGTACAGAGATCTGGGCCTAAATCCATAGTTTTTTTTGCTCACCATGCCTCTCCAGTTTGAACCCAGCCATATGCAAATCAGTCTTGACCCTGTGCCCCATGGGAACAGTCCAGCCCGAACTGCCAAGCCAGGTCCTCCCTGTACTGGTAACAAGCATCCAAGGACCGGTTTCGGGCTTTCAGCCCTCATCAGCCTGGATAGCTTGATTCCAGTGGCATGGAGAGCACGGGACTCACGTCTGAGCATACCCGTCCCACTCGGGGTGACAAAAGCAAAAACAACAGGTGATGGACAGAATGCAGAACAATGTCATACATTCACCCCAGTACAGAGATCTGGGCCTAAATCCATCGGTTTTTTGCTCACCATGCCTTTTTAGTTTGAACCCAGCCATATGCAAATCAGTCTTGACCCTGTGCCCCATGGGAACAGTCCAGCCAGAACTGCCAAGCAAGGTCCTCCCTGGACTGGAAACAAGCATCCAAGGACCGGTTTCGGGCTTTCAGCCCTCATCAGCCTGGATAGCTTGATTCCAGTGGCATGGAGAGCATGGGACTCACGTCTCAGCATACCCGTCCCACTCGGGGTGACAAAAGCAAAAACAACAGGTGATGGACAGAATGCAGAACAATGTCATACATTCACCCCAGTACAGAGATCTGGGCCTAAATCCATTGTTTTTTTTGCTCACCATGCCTCTCCAGTTTGAACCCAGCCATATGCAAATCAGTCTTGACCCTGTGCCCATGGGAACAGTCCAGCCCGAACTGCCAATCCAGGTCCTCCCTGGACTGGAAACAGACATCCAAGGACCGGTTTTGGGCTTTCAGGCCTCATCAGCCTGGATAGCTTAATTCCAGTGGCATGGAGAGCACGGGACTCACGTCTGAGCATACCCGTCCCACTCTGGGTGACAAAAGCAAAAACAACAGGTGATGGACAGAATGCAGAACAATGTCATACATTCACCCCAGTACAGAGATCTGGGCCTAAATCCATAGTTTTTTTGCATACCATGCCTTTCCAGTTTGAATCCAGCCATATGCAAATCAGTCTTGACCCTGTGCCCCATGGGAACAGTCCAGCCAGAACTGCCAAGCAAGGTCCTCCCTGGACTGGAAACAAGCATCCAAGGAGCGGTTTCGGGCTTTCAGCCCTCATCAGCCTGGATAGCTTGATTCCAGTGGCATGGAGAGCACAGGACTCACGTCTGAGCATACCCGTCCCACTCGGGGTGACAAAAGCAAAAACAACAGGTGATGGACAGAATGCAGAACAATGTCATATATTCACCCCAGTACAGAGATCTGGGCCTAAATCCATTGTTTTTTTTGCTCACCATGCCTCTCCAGTTTGAACCCAGCCATATGCAAATCAGCCTTGACCCTGTGCCCCATGGGAACAGTCCAGCCCTAACTGCCAAGCCAGGTCCTCCCTAGACTGGAAACAAGCATCCAAGGACCGGTTTCGGGCTTTCAGCCCTCATCAGCCTGGATAGCTTAATTCCAGTGGCATGGAGACCACGGGACTCACGTCTGAGCATACCCGTCCCACTCGGGGTGACAAAAGCAAAAACAACAGGTGATGGACAGAATGCAGAACAATGTCATACATTCACCCCAGTACATAGATCTGGGCCTAAATCCATTGTTTTTTTTGCTCACCATGCCTCTCCAGTTTGAACCCAGCCATTTGCAAATCAGTCTTGACCCTGTGCCCCATGGGAACAGTCCAGCCCGAAATGCCAAGCCAGGTCCTCCCTGTACTGGTAACAAGCATCCAAGGACCGGTTTCGGGCTTTCAGCCCTCATCAGCCTGGATAGCTTGATTCCAGTGGCATGGAGAGCACGGGACTCACGTCTGAGCATACCCGTCCCACTCGGGGTGACAAAAGCAAAAACAACAGGTGATGGACAGAATGCAGAACAATGTCATACATTCACCCCAGTACAGAGATCTGGGCCTAAATCCATCGTTTTTTTTCTCACCATGCCTTTCCAGTTTGAATCCAGCCATATGCAAATCAGTCTTGACCCTGTGCCCCATGGGAACAGTCCAGCCAGAACTGCCAAGCCAGGTCCTCCCTGGACTGGAAACAAGCATCCAAGGAGCGGTTTCGGGCTTTCAGCCCTCATCAGCCTGGATAGCTTGATTCCAGTGGCATGGAGAGCACAGGACTCACGTCTGAGCATACCCGTCCCACTCGGGGTGACAAAAGCAAAAACAACAGGTGATGGACAGAATGCAGAACAATGTCATACATTCACCCCAGTACAGAGATCTGGGCCTAAATCCATTGTTTTTTTTGCTCACCATGCCTCTCCTGTTTGATCCCAGCCATATGCAAATCAGCCTTGACCCTGTGCCCCATGGGAACAGTCCAGCCCTAACTGCCAAGCCAGGTCCTCCCTGGACTGGAAACAAGCATCCAAGGACCGGTTTCGGGCTTTCAGCCCTCATCAGCCTGGATAGCTTGATTCCAGTGGCATGGAGAGCACGGGACTCACGTCTGAGCATACCCGTCCCACTCGGGGTGACAAAAGCAAAAACAACAGGTGATGGACAGAATGCAGAACAATGTCATACATTCACCCCAGTACAGAGATCTGGGCCTAAATCCATTGTTTTTTTTGCTCACCATGCCTCTCCAGTTTGAACCCAGCCATATGCAAATCAGTCTTGACCCTGTGCCCCATGGGAACAGTCCAGCCCGAACTGCCAAGCCAGGTCCTCCCTGTTCTGGTAACAAGCATCTAAGGACCGGTTTCGGGCTTTCAGCCCTCATCAGCCTGGATAGCTTGATTCCAGTGGCATGGAGAGCACGGGACTCACGTCTGAGCATACCCGCCCCACTCGGGGTGACAAAAGCAAAAACAACAGGTGATGGACAGAATGCAGAACAATGTCATACATTCACCCCAGTACAGAGATCTGGGCCTAAATCCATCGTTTTTTTGCTCACCATGCCTTTCCAGTTTGAGGCCTGGCACAACTGTGCCCCTTAGGCCCCTCTGGGACTCCAAAACAAATGTAGTCCCACGTTGCAGCTGCCCACTGCCGGGTGGGGCAGTTGGGAAATCAGCTCGGACACTCATGGTGCCCTAAGCACTACCATATGGGGCGAGCGCCGGCAATGTGCCTCAACATCCCCCCAACCAGTGTACAACTGAGCCCCACTCATCGGGCCCTCTGTGGGTGACTCTGCAGGCTCCGTTGACCACCTGGCGGTCCCGAGTCACCGACAATGTGCCTCTGCGGGTCCGCCCTTCATTGGCGCCTCTCTCCTCTGTTCTGGGCAGGACACTGTTCTTCACCCGTTCCCTCTCCTGGGACTGGGACTTCGGCAAGGAGCCTGCAAGGCTCCGGACGTCCTGAGCTGCCAGCGGGGCTCCTCCCAAGTACACGGGAGCCCCGCTCGGGCCTGCAGCCACTTGTCCTCACTCTTGCATACAATCGCCCAAAAACTTGGTGGGGCACTTGGCAGGGAGCCATCTGTCCGAACTTCATTTTTCATGCTCCTTTGCGTTGCGGAAAGTTGTGCAATCACCTGGCGCGTTTCGATGTCTCAAATATTTTATTCATAGGCTTGCTGCAATGAGACAGAAAAGGCTCTCTTTTATTTCTATTTCTTTGCATAATTGATTAGTTCATTGCCCTCAGTGGGCTTGCTTTAAAGTGTCTCCATTTCAAAGCATGCTGGGACATGCAGTCCCTCTTCGAGCCTCGTAATTTCCTTTAGTAAGTTTCTGTTTTCGTTCCTTTGTAAAGCTTTATTATTCTTCCTTTGTAGGATCCGCAATGTTCAGGGCACTATTTACTCAAGGCTGCCTGCGCTGTAGGGCTTCAGAAAAATTCCTAGCTACAGCCCCTCTTCGCAGAGGTGGTGCTAAAACCCACGGCAGGGCAGCCGTGTGAAAACTTTGCATACAATAGCCTGAAAGCTTGGCGGGGCACACAGCAGGGAGCCGTCCGTCCGGACATCATTTTTCAAGCTCCTTTGCATTGTGGAAAGTTGTGCAGTCGCCTGATGCATTTCGATGTCTCACCCATCTTATTAGATATATATATATATATTCACTGAAAAAACCATAGGTTATAGACCATATATAGTTAGGAATTAGCATTTACAAAACCTTGAAAATTCACTGAAAAAACCATAGGTTATAGACCATATATAGTTAGGAATTAGCATTTAAAAAACCTTATTTTACTCACACAAAACCATTGAAATTCCATATATAGTTAGTTGCACTAACTATATATTGCGCACCCGCAATCCACTGCTGATGATGTCACATATTACATCATTCATGACATGGTCAGTGACATCACTGATGACATCACTGATGACATCTCAAATGACATCACTGATGACATCACTGATGACAACATCCAGTGACTATGTTTCTGTAAAGTTAAAATATGTCTTACATATTGAAGAATGAGTGGATGTATAAGTGTCTGGACGAAGGATTTAGTAGGTGCATGACTGAATGTATGAGTGAGTGATTAAATGTGTCTCACTGAGTGCATGGGTTAGTGACTAAACTGTCTTAATTTGTGCATCATTATGTCTGTTGTTCTGTAAACTGCTGCATGTGTTGATCAGTAGCTATATGAGTAACTATATGGGTTATTGATTGATTGCCCAAGTATTTGCATGGGAGACTGAGTGTGTGTGTGGCTGGCTGGGAGGTGTGTGACTCTGTACAGATCAATGTGTACTTGTATCAATGATTGTATAAGAGAGTAAGTATGTGTTAGTATATGGTTGAAAACGTAAGGTGCTCTATGTTTAACTGTATAGAGTAGAAAATGGAAGTGTGATTGATTCTTTACAGGACTGACTAGGTGTGTGAGTAACTCCATGGATGAGTGGCAGAGTGTGAGTGTCTGTATAGGTGTATGAGTGCATATGATTGTGTTGTAAACATGAGTGATTGTATGTATGAATGATTGTATGGGTGAATGAGTGAATGTGTGTGTAGACGTAGGAATCAGTGAGTACGTATGTAGTAACTAGTATTGGTGTGTCAATGGTTTCAAAAATTATACTCTGTTTTTAACACTGGGTGAAACAGAGGTTATATTAAAATGTGAGGAGATGCATTGTATTGTCACATGAATGATATCATCAGTGATGTGGTCATTGATGTCAAATGAGATGTCATCAGTGATGTCATCAGTGATGTCATTTGAGATGTCATCAGTGATGTCATCAGTGATGTCACTGACCATGTCATGAATGATGTAATATGTGACATCATCAGCAGTGGATTGCGGGTGCGCAATATATAGTTAGTGCAACTAACTATATATGGAATTTCAATGGTTTTGTGTGAGTAAAATAAGGTTTTTTAAATGCTAATTCCTAACTATATATGGTCTATAACCTATGGTTTTTTCAGTGAATTTTCAAGGTTTTGTAAATGCTAATTCCTAACTATATATGGTCTATAACCTATGGTTTTTTCAGTGAATTTCAATGGTTTTTTAATAGCAAATATCATAAGCTGTCGAATGTCAAGTACGTGGTAAGAATTTTTTTTTTCGTGTTTATGCACACTGATCTGCTTTGATTGCTGCCCCCCACCCCTCATTTCTATTAGGAGTACTCTCTCTTTGCAGATAGTGAAGGGTAGTTAACGCAGCCCTTTCCCCCTTTGTAATCCGTCGTGCCTGCTTCTCTCTCCATTTGATTGATTGTTCTCTTTGGTTCATTCTCTATTTACAAACAAGCACAGAGTCGCAATACTCTGTTTACTCTTTGCAGATAGCGAAAAATCGTGTAAAAAAACAAAAGGAATCGAGCAAAATCAGTAGGCCACTAATGGGATCTCTTTTGACCTCGCTAAAATAGAAACATTAGGAACAACCTGTTGAAAATAGCAATGCGTATGTATATAAGCGGCGTTCATTTGTGTTCACAGTACCCCTTGTTGATTGTTTCAATCGAGCATTGAATTGTTCGAAGTTAATTCTCTTAACGATCTTCTCTACCTGCAAACGAGGAAGAATAGGAATATTCTATCTCCCTTTGCAGATAGTGAAGGGTAGGTAACGCAAGCCTTTAACACGTCGTACCTATTTCATTCCTCATTGATTGATTGATTGTCCGAACATTGACTGTTTGGGAATTAGTTCTTTTTGGAGGTATTCCCTGTTTGCAAATAAACGTAGGAAAATCTTTGCAAGTAGTGAAAGGGTATGTAATGCGGACCTTTCTCCCCCGTTGTAATCTGTCATGCCTATCTACTCCCCACTGATTGATGCACCTTTTTCACCCGGACCATTTACTAGAGATACGTCATCTGGCCCGACCAGAGAGCACCCCTAGTGAAAAGGACATATGCAATAATAACGAAGTGATCACTGTATCCTGTTAACAGAAACTTTACCATGAAACAACCTGGAAAGAAAAAAATAGGAAAACGAAAATCAGTAGGCCACTGATGAACATGAACTTTTATTAAACAACGAACAAAGAAACGATAACATAACGTAATGATAAAACCTATTAATGTCCTAGAAACAAGAAAACGTTAAAATATGCCAGTGGTGAGAGACCAGAAAAACAGTAAGAGAAACCAAATCACCCCTCGCTGTCCCACCGCCTGCCACGCCAAAAAAATCGATAGACTAGGGAAAATGCAAGTCAGTAGAACATCCACCCCCACTCTGGAAACTTCCAAGGTGGGGCAGGGTTCCGGCTACGCCCAGCCGGGAGCAGCCCATATAAGGCAGGTCCTGCTGCCACGCCTCGGCCAGGAGATCCTAACGTAGGGTGTAGCCGGAGGAGAGGCCGAGACCAGCGGGACCCGGCCAGGGGATTGCCTTTACAACGCTGAACAGTTGCAGGGGGGGGGAATGTCTCCTCGACCCTCCCCTCTCTCTCCCAGTCCGGCCGCGGTGGCCCTTGAGAGTTGCAGGTAGTCCCGCCACATGCTCTTCCGGTCCGACCACCAACGGTCGGGGGGCCGAGGCCGACGGGATCCGGCTGCAGCCGATAAACCAAGAAACCCGTTCATGGGGCCAGAGCCAGGGGCGTCCGGCCGACATCCACCGGAAGCCCGGCCCGAAGACGGACGGGACACTTCTTTCTTTTATAATGGCTGCGACAACACTGGAGGGGGATGTCTTGCACATGCCTCCGACCCCCCCCTCGTCCTCATCGCCTGGTCCGGCCATAACAAATCTCAAGCGAGACGCCGTGGGGTGCACTGGGAGGGAGAGACGGTGCGAACAGGCCTCTCCCGCCTCCCCAGGTGGAGGCTTCCCAGCTGCACCCTCAGCGCTCCAGGCGGTGGCATCCTAACAACTACAGTGCTGCACAGTTTCGGAACGACCTAGATAACGGTTCTTCCACTGTGGCCATGCTGCAACGTCTCGCCCGGCAGGGTGGAGCCCGTCCGCTCATGTGACCCCGCGATCGCCGGTAGCTGCCGAACTCTCAAAATGGCGGTCGACCTGGCAAGAGCGGGCCCAACATAAAGAAATGGCCCGGTCACTGGTTGACTCCACCACCGTAGTCCTCCACGACCTTGAAGATTCTAGAGGAGCCGCGGGAGTCTCCGACCCCCGATGGGGAATGACTGCCATGATCGCCCGTGGAGTGACGAAACTGTATCCGCGGGACGTCGGCGCTCCCATGCTGGCGCCAGCCTCACTTTGAATTACTACAATCCTGCAGACCTCACTTCCGGTGAAAGCACAGTGTGACCCGGTAGGAAAAATTATTGCACCCCCTCCCCTTTTTGACTGATAGTTCAAACCACCGATCCTTTCCTTTGCCCTTTTAACGGAACTTTGGACTGCCTCTCCCTCTTTTACATTTTCTAGAGAAAACAAAACATTAACCACTACATTAGCATAGCAGTTGACACCAGAACTGTTTTCAAATTGAAAACCAACAACATCTTCAACAGAATCCTTTTTGTTTCTGCTGTGACCCTGCTACAGCACAGGCATTGTCCCCAGCAGTAATTCTGCAATGCCGGTAAGAATAGCTGTGGTGCCTACTGGACTCACTCACCCCCGCGGCGCCCCACGCCGTTATTTGCTGGGCGGCAACTTACTAGACATCACTTTCGTGCCATCTAGATTTCAGCGCGTTCTGCTGCCTTGGAACTATTCGCACAACAGACTGCTACTGACGACCCACCCCCAGGCAACATCTTCTGAATTTTCATAATTTGAAAGAACTAGTAACATGTCCTCATCAGGAATTCAAAAGAAATTGCCACGGTCTCTTCGTTGTTTAAATGTTTTTACTGTTTTTGTTTTGTTGTATATATTTATATGTTATTAAAGTTTTATATTCCTACTACTTTGTTGGAGTGCTATATATTTTTAATGTGACACATAATTGTAAAAACTTTGATGTACAAAGAGTCATTCCTAGAATCTTCCGCTTCAGGCTCGGTCCCCTCACCAATCACAATACAGGATGGTTTTCAGATAGTAGGAACACGTGTGGTGTGACGGATCTCATCGGGTGTGGGCCTTGATCTACTATAACTCCTTTGAAGAGGGGTGAATCTTTACAGCTGGAGCCATAAACTACATCTGCAGGGCTAGCTGATAGCCTGGACAATCGGACACAGAGGAAGAGGAGTGTCAGAGGGTGCGGTAGTGAATAGGGCGAAAGGGAGGTGTCGGGCGGGCACAGAGTGTGATTCTCAGGGAAGAGCAGCGCAGATGGGGGAAGGTTTATTGCCCATGCATAAGACAGAGAGCGGTGGTGACCAGTGCCTGGGGGAGATGCTTACGAGGGTGAGGAGCCATGCTACGAATCGACAGCGTGCAGAGAGTGGGTCTGGTCAAGACATCTAAAATGGCTGCCGTGCACGACAAAAGTGTGGCATTTCAAAAAAGGCAAGATGGCGCAGACAATGTTTTTCAACACTTCCTCATTTCCTTCGAATCGAACGTTAACAGACGTTGGGGCATATTACCAAAGTTAAGCGATATTTATCGCTAACGATGCTTACCAACCAATTTTTTACCACTAAGCATCGTCAGAAATTATCGAAGATAAACCTTACTATTATCAAGGTTTATCGCAAATGCGATAATAAACGGCCGCAATGCATGAATATCGCTAAAAACTCAGCGATATTCATGCATTACCGAGCTAATACTCTTAGCCATGTTATCCACCTCCCATTGGATAACATGGCTAAGAACTGCTCAGGGCAGGTGTTACTTTTTGGAGATATTCGCGCTTAGCGCGAATATCTCCAAAAGTTGGTAATAGGAGATAGATATCTTGCATGTTGTAATGCAAGTTATTGTGGTATATGGAACTCATACCATAATCTCTCAGGAAAGCAGAAACTGATCCTTTTGGGACCGCCTAAAAAGGCCTAGGGGGTGAGGAGTACTCTACTTTGCCCCCTTTTCACGTTCCGAACTATTTTATTTTACTCTCTTCTGTAATTACACAAAATAGCAGCGATAAGATGCATCGGAGACACACAGTGAGAGAAAGGAGGCCGGAGATGAAGAAGACATGTCAAATACACATTGGAGATAATATAGTGGCAGAAGGGAAGTAAATATGAGTAAACTTACCATGTAACATAAAAATGTTGCACTCTATACTATAAGTCTCATTTTATACTACAATCACTTCGCTACAACCTCATAAATTAAAAATAAAAATGAATAATGTCTCAAACAATTTTTGATTTCTAAATATAAATTTATTCTTCAGAATTTTCTAAATTTGAAAGAACTAGTAACATGTCCTCATCAGCAATGTCCTCATTAAAAGTCTCCAATGATGATTCTTGTAACTCTATGGTCTCCAAACACTCGATAAATTCGCCATCAAGAGATTGATCAAAAAAATCATTCAAGTCATCTCCTCCTTCTGACAATATTTCATTATTGGTGCTGTCAATTTCAATCAATGTAGTGGAATCATTCAAGTCATCTCCTCGTGACAATATTTCATTATTGGTGCTCTCAATTTCAATCAATGTAGTGGAATCATTCAAGTCATCTCCTCCTTGTGACAATATTTCATTATTGGTGCTGTCCATTTCAATCAATCTAATGGAATCATACAAGCCATCTCCTCCTTGTGACAATATTTCATTATTGGTGCTCTCAATTTCAATCAATGTAGTGGAATCATTCAAGTCATCTCCTTGTGACAATATTTCATTCTTGGTGCTGTCCATTTCAATCAATCTAATGGAATCATACAAGTCATGTCCTCCTTGTGACAATATTTCATTATTGGTGCTCTCAATTTCAATCAATGTGTTGGACAATTCAAAAGAAATTGCCACGGTCTCTTCATTGTGAGCCATTTTATTTTGAAATTGCTTGCTGTAAATTGCAGAAAAAAATAATCACTTTCATTTATCGTCTTTAGTAATACATAATATAAAACTAACTTTATCAAGTATTTAGTATAACAGAAGGACTGCAAATAAATAACAGAAAACATTTTTCAAATTATCTTCAAGTGTACAACATAGTTCCCCATACAAATTAACAACTCACCTTTTTAAAAGTAGCAGAAGTGTTAGTACTGTGTAAATCAAACACCAGAAATTCACCACCAAAAATTCCTCACAAATGTACCTCAGACAGTAGTATCACAAAATGGCTGTGGTTTCCTCTCATTTGACATATATACATAACCAATTAACTTTCATCACACACAAATACAAAACCAAAGTAACATTTTAATTGGTTCTAAATTTCAACACTTTCAAATGTGTTTTCCCCATGCAATTTTCCATAGGACATTTACATACGTCTACAGCCTGAATGGCTGAACGGAATTACACCAAACTTGGCAAAATGGTACATCAAACCTAAGAGGTCAGGAAGGATCTACTATGCCCCCTTATGGTCATTTCCCCCTTTGCTTTGGCCTCCTCTTGTCTCTCAATCCTACCGAGGGACAAGATGGCGGCCGCTACGGACTGTTTGGAATGTTGACAGACGCCGGAGAACCAATCAGCTTCGCAAAGCTCCGTAACGCGAAAAGTACGCGAAGCGGAGCGCTGTTACAGATATATATCTTTTTTTCAACGTTAATTTCTCAAAATCCACTGGAGCACATATATTGAGACCTAGCAAAGGCACATCGGGCTACCAGTCCCTAATATTTTGCCAAGTTTCGTGCAAATCCATTCAGCCGTTCGATTATTATTATTTTGGTTTTTTTTTGCCCCGCGGGGCCCTTTTAAAACCTCCACATCAAACCTAGGGGGTCAGCGAGGATCTACTATGCCCCCTTATAGTTATTTCCCCCTTTGTTTTGACCTCCTCTTGTCTCTCGATCCTACCGAGAGACAAGATGGCGGCCGCTACGGACTGTTTGGAATGTTGACAGACGCCGGAGAACCAATCAGCTTCGCTTCACAAAGCTCCGTTGCGCGAAAAGTCCGCGAACCAGAGCGCTAACCGGTCCGCTGTTACAGATATATATCTTTTTTTAAACGTTAATTTCTCAAAATCCACTGGAGCACATATATTGAGACCTACAAAAGGCACATCGGGCTACCAGTCCCTACAATTTTGCCAAGTTTCGTGCAAATCCATTCAGCCGTTCGGGCTAAAAGTGAGGCCAACCGCCCTATGGAAAACTCAATGTTAAAAACACGTTTTGGGACCCCCCTTTTTTCTCGGCCCCCACTGGACGAACCCCCCCAAATTATCAAGGGCTGCTCAGAAACAAAATGTGCCATTTTCCTGAAAATTTCAGCCGATTCCGTCCACAAACGCCAAAGTTATTAGACATAGAATTTTCAAAAAACCCATAGAGAAAAAATCCTAACTATATATACCTACTGGCGACCGCCAGTAGGTAATATATATATATATATATATATATATATATATATATATATATATATATATATATATAAAAAAAATTTAAAAAAAAAAAAATAATCAACAAAACCAACAATCAATTAACATACAGCATTTGAAAAGTCTATCATTCATTTTTTATTGTGATACGCTCCCCAGTACGCTTCCCGGTTCGCGTACCGGGCGCTAACCACGAAAAAAAACAAAAAAATTTTTTTTTTTTTTTGCTTAGCGGGGCCCCTTTAAAGCCTCCACATCAAACCTAGGGGGTCAGGGAGTATCTACTATGCCCCCTTAAGGTCATTTGCCCCTTCGCTTTTGACCTCCTCTTGTCTCTCGATCCTACCGAGAGACAAGATGGCGGCCGCTCCGGACTGTTTAGAATGTTGACAGACACCACAGAGCCAATCAACTTCGCTACGCGAAGTTCCGTTACGCGTCAAGTACGCGTACCGGGGCGCTGCCTGGTCCGCGCTTACAGATATATATCTTTTTTTGAACGTTATTTTCTCAAAATCCACTGCAGCACATATATTAAGACCTACAAAAGGCACATCGGGCTACCAGTCCCTACAATTTTGCCAAGTTTCGTGCAAATCCATTCAGCCGTTCGGGCTAAAAGTGAGGCTAACCGCCCTATGGAAAACTCAATGTTAAAAACACGTTTTGGGACCCCCCTTTTTTCTCGGCCCCCCCTGGACCAACTCCCCCCAAATTTCCAGTGGCTGCTCAGAAACAAAATGTTCCATTTTCCAGAAAATTTCAGCCAATTCCGTCCACAAACGCCAAAGTTATTAGACATAGAATTTTCAAAAATCCCATAGGGAAAAAATCCTAACTATATATACCTACTGGCGACCGCCAGTAGGTAATATATATATATATATATATATATATATATATATATATATATATATATATAGTTACACATTCCGCTCTGAGACGCCGACTGTGGCCCCGCGGGAAGTGGCACCAATGCCGGTCTAGCCAACCGGTAAATTCTGTTTCCAAAAGTTCCAAGTTAACAGTGCTTTCAGACCGCAATATCACACACAAGACTTCTGCTGCTCCAAGGGTGTTTATTTAGACTAACAACATGTTTCGGCTGCGGACAGCCTTGATCACGTTAGTTCATGGGCGTGATCCCATAGTTTATGAAGTGACGGTGCAGTAAACAAAGAAACAGGACTGGTAACCTCATATCTTTGTACAGAACTGGACAGAAAACAGTACTTGAAAACAAAATTTGATGTCTCATACAATAATATGCGCCACATCACATTGCATAATAGTAATATTTGTTACCATCATCACCAAAATAAAATTTTACATTGTAGTAACACAGTAAATTCAATCAAGATGCGGCGGCACGTTCAAAATTCATAAAGAAACAATGACCATTTACAAAACAAAATCTGTTCAAATCGTGCCGAATTAAATAAAGTTTTGCGGTCCAACCGGCACCACAGTGATTATACAATGTCACAGTTCCGCCATGTTTGTAGTTTTCACGGGCGGAACGAAACTCACAGCCGTTTCAAGTTCAGAGACCACGTGAAGGTGCAAAATTGCACCGGAGTACGAGAACACAGCTTAATGTCAATAATCTCTATCTCTGTGTACACAGATCCGTGTATCCAGATTTCATAAAGAAAATGAAATACAGTGAATCCTGTTATGTAGATCTCAGGTTAACAGTCTGCACATGTCTGATAGTCACAGTGAAACATCAGTGCAAAAGGTGTATCTCTGTGGATGGTGTTGTGAACCATCAACATACAGGAAACAAAATAACCCAAATTTAACTATGTTGGTTAAATGCCACACATTGCTGCCATGTATCAGGTTCACTGTAAAGGTGAAATACCTCCATAATGTAGCCGTGAACCCAGTTCCAAAAAGTACTGTATGAGTCCCAGTTTGAGCAATGACGCACCCAAAAACATAATTAGAAGGTTGCCCCCCACAACGGGGCCTACCGTGCTTAAGGGAACTGCCAAGATGTCAAAGTGAAAGGAAGGTGTGCTCGTGAAAAGAGTGAAAAGTACATTCCAGATGTCTGCAACGACGAGTGATTATGGTGATGAAGAAATGTCATTCCAGGTACCAATCTATAAAAAACATGAAAGAACAACAGCTTGAATATTCTACATGTTCAATTAAAAACTCACTAAGAGCATCATAATACAAATAAACGGTGCACGCATATATGAGAGAGGACAAGGCATACAATACATATAGGATTAACCCCTATAAATGGGTAAGACAAAAAACTGCAAATGACACATTAGGATTTGTCCCTAAGGTGGACTGCTAGCTCCTCATCCTGATTCAGTCCTCCCGGGGTCTTGCTTTGAAACTCTATTATGGACAAACTACTTGGACCCATAGCCGTCCCAGTAGTTTGTCTGTGGAGCACCCCATCAAAAATAAAGTAATTATTGCAAAGACAAAAAGCAATCATGTCCACTAGCATTTTGCTGTGTTCTCTGAAGCGGAGAGGACGTCCTGCCAAAAAACTCGCACAGGCTTGCATTCCTTGTTGATGATCTATGATAGTGTACATCTTTGGGACGGCTATGGGTTCATGCTTTGCTCCCAGCTTTGCGAACCTTTTTTTGGGGCACTGGGAGCAAAGCATCCGCTCAGACCCTAGTCTCACACAATTTTGGCAATTTGTCAAAACTTGGTGGCGCTATATCGACGACCTTTTCTTGATTTGGAGTGGGTCGTTTGAGATGGCGCAAGAATTTGTCAAAAAGCTCAATGTGAATGATTTAAATATCATACTGACCAGTAGCATCAGCAAGACTTCAGCTGAGTACTTAGATGTGAAAATTGAGGTAATTGATGGTAAATTACAGACATGTCTTTTCAGAAAATCCACTGCAGGCAATAGTGTGCTGCATGCCCTGAGTAGTCATCCTGAGACTCTCAAGTGGAGCATTCCTTTTGGGGAACTGCTCAGGGCTAAAAGAAATTGTAGTACCACCGCAGCATATGAACAAGTTAGCCTAGAAATAACAACCAGATTCAGGGAGAGAGGCTATCCAGCATGGGTGATAAAGAAGGCAAAAACCAGGGCAGATGGTATCCCTAGATCTGATACTCTGGAAGATAAGGAAAAGGATACGAACAGTGAGGATGAACAGACACGCCTCATCCTCACGTTCAACACTGAAGCAAAGCAGATTCAAAAAATCGTATCTCAGAATTGGAATATCTTAACCAGTGATAATGTGATAGGCGAAGATATTCCGAGCAGACCCCTTATAACATACAGGAAAGGAAGGTCCATACGTGACATGGTGGTGAAAAGTAACATCACCATTTATCAACCTGCACAAAATCTAGGATTGGCCGGTTTCTTCCCTTGTGGTCACTGTAAGGCATGTAGATTCAGCACGCACAAGAAAACTGTAGAATACAACGGAATTAAAAAAGAAATAACCCAATTCCTTACCTGTAGCACCACTTTTGTTATCTATGTGATTGTATGCCCATGTGGCCTGTGGTATATAGGCAGCAGTACCAAACAGGCAAAAAAACGTGTATTAGAACACTATCGGGCCATCTCCAACAACAATGAGAAATATCCAGTAGCCAGGCATTTTGCAGTCAAACATTTTTCGAATCCAGCTCAGATGAGTTACCTTGTTCTAGAACAAATTGAAAGAAATCCCCGGGGAGGAGATAGGACTTTAAAATTAAGACAAAGAGAGTCCAAGTCCATAATAGAGTTTCAAAGCAAGACCCCGGGAGGACTGAATCAGGATGAGGAGCTAGCAGTCCACCTTAGGGACAAATCCTAATGTGTCATTTG
The DNA here is from genome assembly GCF_964261635.1 of Lissotriton helveticus. NCBI lineage: Eukaryota > Metazoa > Chordata > Amphibia > Caudata > Salamandridae > Lissotriton > Lissotriton helveticus. Next base: position 577,394,128 of record NC_136067.1, read on the forward strand.
CAGTTTTTTGTCTTACCCATTTATAGGGGTTAATCGTATATGTATTGTATGCCTTGTCCTCTCTCATATATGCGTGCACCGTTTATTTGTATTATGATGCTCTTAGTGAGTTTTTAATTGAACATGTAGAATATTCAAGCTGTTGTTCTTTCATGTTTTTTATAGATTGGTACCTGGAATGACATTTCTTCATCACCATAATCACTCGTCGTTGCAGACATCTGGAATGTACTTTTCACTCTTTTCACGAGCACACCTTCCTTTCACTTTGACATCTTGGCAGTTCCCTTAAGCACGGTAGGCCCCGTTGTGGGGGGCAATGTTCTAATTATGATTTGGGTGCGTCATTGCTCGAACTGGGACTCATACAGTACTTTTTGGAACTGGGTTCACGGCTACATTATGGAGGTATTTCACCTTTACAGTGAACCTGATACATGGCAGCAATGTGTGGCATTTAACCAACATAGTTAAATTTGGGTTATTTTGTTTCCTGTATTTTGATGGTTCACAACACCATCCACAGAGATACACCTTTTGCACTGATGTTTCACTGTGACTATCAGACATGTGCAGACTGTTAACCTGAGATCTACATAACAGGATTCACTGTATTTCATTTTCTTTATGAAATCTGGATACACGGATCTGTGTACACAGAGATAGAGATTATTGACATTAAGCGGTGTTCTCGTACTCCGGTGCAATTTTGCACCTTCACATGGTCTCTGAACTTGAAACGGCTGTGAGTTTCATTCCGCCCGTGAAAACTACAAACATGGCGGAACTGTGACATTGTATAATCACTGTGGTGCCGGTTGGACCGCAAAACTTTATTTAATTCGGCACGATTTGAACAGATTTTGTTTTGTAAATGGTCATTGTTTCTTTATGAATTTTGAACGTGCCGCCGCATCTTGATTGAATTTACTGTGTTACTACAATGTAAAATTTTATTTTGCTGATGATGGTAAGAAATCTTACTATTATGCAATGTGATGTGGCGCATATTATTGTATGAGACATCAAATTTTGTTTTCAAGTACTGTTTTCTGTCCAGTTCTGTACAAAGATATGAGGTTACCAGTCCTGTTTCTCTGTTTACTGCACCGTCACTTCATAAACTATGGGATCACGCCCATGAACTAACGTGATCAAGGCTGTCCGCAGCCGAAACATGTTTTTAGTCTAAATAAACACCCTTGGAGCAGCAGAAGTCTCGTGTGTGATATTGCGGTCTGAGAGCACTGTTAACTTGGAACTTTTGGAAATATATATATATATATATATATATATATATATATATATATATATATACAGTTCTTGGAAACAAGGGCATAGTGGAGTGCTCTTTCATATACATAGATATATCTCATTTTGAAACACAAATCATATAAAGATCTTAAACCTCCTTTTCAACCCATGTTTGTAATTGTAGAAGACGAAGGATAGCACAATGGTGTAGCCCCATAGACTTCCGTTATGTGAGTTTAAAACAGCGTCTGTGTCTTTAAGGACCCAGAGTCCACCAGTATCCCATCATGATAAGCAGATGGCAGTTGCCTTGGTTCTCTTTTTCTGGCTCCAGGTAACATATTCTTGGAGCACTGAACTCTGCCTTTTCAGGGGTTTTTTCTCTTCAAAATTACATTGGTTTTTTGTTACAACTTTATTCAACGTTTTTCTTCTCTCCCTTGCAGTTTCTGCCTTTTTGTGACAGAAACTTGTGGTATTTTGTCGAATAAGAATACCTTCTTCATTTAACCAAGTGTCATTCCGGTGAGAGAAAGCAGGCCCCAGAGACCACCAGTATCCCATCATACTAAGCAGGTGGCAGTTCCCTTGATTCTTTTTTCCAGATCCAAGTGACAGTATCTTGGAGCTCTGAACTCTGTCTTTTCAGGTTTTTTTGCACTTCAAAATTACATTGTTTCTTTTGTTACAACAACTTTATTCAACTTTTTTCATCTCTCATTTGCATTTTCTGCCCTTTTGTGACAGAAACTTGTGGTATTTTGTCGAATAAAAATGCCTTCTTCATTTGACCAAGTGTCATGCCGGTGAGAGAAAGAAGGCCAAATCCGTCGTTTTCCAGACGTACCCTGAATGAAAGAGAGAACCAAACATCATGTGAAGGTAGGGCTTCAGAGCAAGGAGAGGGTCAGTCTTCTACCAAGGCTCTGCCGTTTACTTTGAAGAGTGAGGAGAGGGTCTCGCCTCTAGCAGGACTCTACCATTTGCTTCTGAAGAATGTGGAAGGTCCAAAATTAGTTTTTGTAGCCCTATAACGACATTCTTTGTGGCTAACGCAGAGAGAATTGAAGTCGTGTCAGGTAGGGCTCCAACTTCTTCACCCTCTAATGCTGGTTCGACGTTGAGGAGGCAATGCTGTACTTTGACGCGTGGCTAGGGATGGCAAGGTATATGTCCACATCCAGGCATGCTGATCTGTCGACATCAAGGAGTATATCACTGGTGAGACGTTGACGATTGTTGACGTTGAGGCATATCAATGTCAAGGTGTTACAGATCGACGTCAAAGAGTTTGTCACAGTCTAGTATTTACATTAGCTGCCTGTGAGGTCGACGTGCATATCCTCTTCTAGCTGTCAACGATGGTCAGCGCAGAGGCTTATCAGCGCCTAACAGTCCACAGAGGCCGAAATTGAAAACCGCATCAACGTAGATGCCTTTAAAATAGGGGGCAAGAAGACACATCTACCACTCTCCATTCTCCAAATACTTGGGTCTCCTCTCCTGCCCCTCCCCTGCCTCGGACTACACTGCCTCTATCATCTGCTTTCCGTGCCACAGTCAAGGAGCTATAGCTGAGTGGCAAGGTCTTAGGCCTATGGTGGAACAGGTTTCCCCCGTGCAGGGGTTCCATTCCAGCTAATGCTGTTAAAAGTATTTTCAGGTGGCAATATATTCCAGTGTCAACAACTTTGCCTGAGAAGGCACCTCTACCAAAAGGACTCGCCATTGTTTGGGCCATCACCTCATATAGGATCTTTCGCCACCCAAGTCAGATATCTTGATCAAGGCCAGATCACACACAAGACATCAGTCATGATGCACTTCCTCACTCCTACATGAAGATATAAGCCAAGTGGGACTCTCCTCATCTCTCTTTTCTTTGGTGGACGACATTATAGATGTCGGTTCTTATGCCTTTGGCTTAAATAATTTTTGACACACTTCACCTTTAAGACAGTTCTGGTAATAGGTGCCCCGAAGCTCAAAGTACCATGATCAGCTTTGAGTCCACTATTTACTTCAATGATGGTCCTCTTAAACCTATTACTGAATTTGCTTGACATTTCGGCACCCACCAGCAGAATCGATGGTGTAGCGATTGATATCCTGGGCTACAAATGATTTTAGAGCTATATCTGCTCCTCTCGAGCAGGATCCTCTTGCCTGCTGCGCTGAGTCTTCGGTCTCGCTGATTAAATTGGCCATCATTCACTACTCCTGACTATTCTGTACCACCTGAAAAGGACAGCAAGTGGCTGGACTCTTTCAGCCTACATCACAGCCCCAACCGCCATAAAAGCTACCGCTGCAGCTACCCTTCTAGGCATTTAGGATATGGTGCTCTGAAAATATATTCAGAAGTGGGCGGATGATCTTTTAAGGGACCAGTGGGAAGACTTCCTACAAACAGTCAATGAAAGCCTCATGGCGCCTAATTGAGTCATCTGTGCCACAACTGTTTTTCCTTGTTGGCCTCACAGGAATATTTCTGTAGTATATTCTTACAAAGACATTCTTACCTCCGTCTTGCGACTCCTAACTGAGAGTCTCAACACAGGATCCTCAATATTCCAAATTAAGATTCTTCCCTCTGCGCAGCCACACTGATGACAAGATGGAGTGCACTGAATCTGAAACTGAGATTCTTACTTTGGTTGGCTGGAAGGCTCAAAGAACAGGTATATTCACTCAAGCCACACAGAAAGATTGGTGGTTCAGTGGTAGAATTCTCGCCTTCCACGCAGGAGGCCCTGGTTCAATTCCTGATCAATGCAACATATGTTTCTGTCAGTTTATATTCTCTGTGTGTTCTTATCGGTCATCATTACAATGGTACCTAGCAACTGCAACCACACGGGGATAAAAGGCGCACTAAGCCATCAGCCTTTTGTTCCCCCTCTGCCATTGCTATCTCCTGTAGGGGCCAGCATAAAAAAGCATGTGGTCGAGGTTGTTCCTCACAATTGCTACAGATTAACAAAAAAGAGAGGAAAACAGAAAGTAACTAATTTAGACCCATTCTAGGCTAGAAATTAGTTAAGAAGTGGATTCCGCAAGGGCATTTTCAGAGGCTAGCATTGCATCAGATCTTTCCCTATTACACCAGTAAAATGGGCTCTGCTCCATAGACCTCCAAGACGTGTACTTTCATGTCCCGATCACATGAAATCTGGAGGTTTGTTGTGGGACAGGATCACTATCTATATCAAATGCTTCCATTTGGCCACAAGTCCGCACTACCTTCTCGGAGTGCATGACAGTGGTGGCTGTCCACCTCAACATACATCAAATTTTTGTCTACCCTTTCCCAGACGATTGATTATCCAAGGTGGCTAGTCCGCAGGAAGCCTAGCTGCACTTGCAGTCTGGAAAAATATTCACACAAAAGATTCCTCTGTATTCAGTATTATTCGATTGATATTGTGTTAGGTTTACCAATGCTCCCCTAATCATGTTCCAATGAGGTCACTAATCCACGGTGAGATTAATGTCATCCTCTGCTCCATAGCCTCCTGCATCTTCCTCACTCTGAATACATGGCTCCGCAAAATCCTATTCAACAGTGTCTCGAGGAGCAATAGGACCAATTGACCGGCATTTGAGAAGTCTACAGCCTCTTTCTTCATGCAAAGTTTCTAACACGGTGATCTTCTCAAAATCTACCTGCTTCAAGGAATGCCTTTTTCACCAACAGGTTCCATATCAGACTAGTGTCAGATGCATCAATACTGAGCTGGGGAATGGATGCATGGTCTCCGAGGCAAATAGCCTATCATGTCACTATCCTCCTAGTGCTAAAAGCCTTTAGCAAGTTAATTCTCATACCAATCCCTGCTTGTTTACAGGCCACCCATCATATTCTCCCTCTACAGGCAGGGGAATGAGGTTCAGACCTCTATCCCACAATGCCCAGACATTCTGGAAATGGCTCTTAGCCAGGAACATGCAGCTCTCACCATCTCACATCATATGTGTACAAAACATTCAGGCAAAAGCCCTCAGCAAAGTGCTGTAATAAAACAATCCTTCACGACATCGTCTTCAGACTGCAGGGCTCTCTGCACATTCACCTATTTGCCATCGCAGGGTTTAAAAAAAATGTCAAGACCTTGCCTTTAAATATTTCCCAAAAGAACTTCTTGGTATTTCCCTAGGTATCTAATGGTCCTCAGGATTTCTCTACACCTTTCCAACAATCCCACTGATCTCATCAGTCCTCATGCTCGAGAGCCAGAATCATGTTAGTAGCTAAGGAATAGCTGTCAACGGTGGTTCTCACACCTTCGTCTCAAAGTGAGAACGCACATATCTCAAGCTCCCTTGCAGACCAGACCTACTACCTAGGTTTGAAGACCACACGGTACAACCCAATCTCACCTAATTGATTTTAGCAGCATGGCTCCTGAGTTAGTGCAGTATGGTATCTTGAATCGGGCATAAAACGACTTGGGCATCCTCAAAGAGGCTAAAACGGTCTTCAACCCTGTTAGACCTGGCACCATTGGCGTGGGTCTCCCTTCCATTTTTGCTGTTGCCTCATGTATTTTTGCTGGTGTTGTATGCTTTGGGCACTGTGCCACTGCTATTCAGTGCCACAGTGCAAGTGCTCCCTACTGTAAATTGATGTACTAATCAGTGGTTCCATGTTTGGCTATTTGGTTTAATTGTCAGATCCTAGTCTAGTGCACTGAGTGTGCCAGGGTGTATAATCCACATGCTGCTGGGGGGCCTGCAGCACTGGTTGTGCCACCCACAGAAGCAGCCTTGTAAAATGTGTCTAAGGTCTGCCATTGCTGAGCCTGCGTGCCGTCTGGTACTGTCATGCTGACTGGGCAAGTGCACCGACTTCCCAGTCCCTAAACCTTCCCTTTTCTTCATATCAGTCACCCCTATGGTAGGCCCAAGGGCAGGGTGCATTGTAAGTATACAGTAGGACAAGCCCTGAAAATGTGTGGCATGTCCTAATAGTGAATTACAGCCATTTTCGTTTTTCACTATTGCAAGGTTCCCTGTTCTCCATAGGCCAGAATAGGCTGTTAGAATTGTTACACTTTATAATCCTAACTGTCTCAGAGAACATGGTAGAAATTCGAGTTTAGTATGCCTGAACTCAGAATAATAAAATACATCTTTTAGTAAAGTTTATTTTAATATTCTGTGTTTGCAAATACCACTTTTAGAAAGTAGGTATTTGCTTGTCTAACCATTCAAACCTGCCTCTGCTAGGTTGTTTATTCAAATGTCTGGTTTTGAGAGTGACAGGGCTGGGGAATTCCAGGAGACAGGCTGAGTCACCCAGTGATGAATAGAGAGATCTGCATCTAGATGGGAGGGAGGAGTCACACCTGAACCTTGAATAGGGCTGTGCCTGCCTTTCACAATGCTGGCTCCACCCCCTGGGGAGGGGCTGATGTCTCTGCCCTGCACACTGAAAGAAGAGAAGGAGTCCTGTAAACAAAGTGCTCCAGGACTGTACTTGCCTTCCACAATGCTGGCTCCACCTCCTGTGGGGCGTCTGATGCTTCTGCCCTGCACTGTGAAAGGAAAGGTTTGGACTGGGCAGAGGCCCCTTTCCCCTCAGAGAACAAAGGGTGTCTGGGTATAAATATTGGGACCCTGATCCCATGAAATTAGATCACTTTGTACTACAAGAAGAAAGCTTTTTACTGAGGAGAGGAACCTGAAGAAACTGAGGAGAGACTATTCCCAAGCTGAAGTGCTGCTTGGGGTATTGGCCTGCAGTGGTTGCCTTACTGCCAAAGGAAGGAGAAAGGAACTTTGTGTACTTTGCTTTCAACTTGTGAAGGATCTCCAAGGGCTTGGAAAAGAGCTTGCCTCCTGCTGAAGTCTTAGGGACAACAGACTTCATTCCCCAGCTCCCCAGAGTTCTTGTGGAAGTGCCTGCTGCTGTTTTGGGCCTTCTGAGGAACTGTGTGTCGCAAGGAGCTGGAAGCGCGACTCAACGAGAATAAGCGTGCTGCCATCGCAACTCTGGAGAAAGGACGGTGTCGCCGCTGGAACTGTCGCACTGCACGACATCGGAGAGAAGCGTGCCGCAATGAAGAGGAAGCGTGTCGCCGTCACTGCTGCTGCCATCGCAACTCCGAAGAAGGAGGGTGTCGCCGCTGTGGTTGTCGCACTGCACCGCATCAGGAGAAGAATCTCGCAACGAGGTCGGAGCGTGTCGCCGTCGCTGTGCCTGCCTTCGCAACTCCGAAGCCGGAGGGTGTCACCGCTGGAACGGTCGCATTGCACCATATTGACCAAGAGCACCTCGCGTCCCCGAGAAGCGTGCTGCCGTCGGAGCTGCTGCCGTCGCATCTTGGATATCGCCGCTGTAGCTATCGCATCAAGCGGAAGCTTCACGCATCACTGGAGCTGTTGTCGTCACATCGTAAAGGTGTCGTCGCTGCAGTCCATGCATCGAATCGAGAACTTCTCGCATCCCCGAGTAGCGTGCCGCATTGGAAGATCATTACAAAAAGGGGGTGGTGATGGACAGAGTATCTGAGTTAATCAGAACACTCCTACCCAGTCAACAGATCAGGGCTTGATCCATCACCGTTTTTTAGCTCACTGCACCATCCCAGTTCAGAACCTGGCTATATGCAAATTAGTTTGTCCCTGGCCCAGTGCATCATGGGAACAGGGCAGACCAAACTACCAAGCCAATTCTTCACTGGAAAGGAAACAAGCTTCCGGGGACCGGTTTCTGGCATTACAGCCGTCTTCGGCCTGGCTTGCTTGAATCCTGATGGTGCAATATCCCAGGAAACCTCCCCAGGATGTATATAGCTACATGCAGGCCTTCAGAAACCAGACTAGGCGTTTCAGGCAACTCGCTGAGGCGAATCTGGAAGCCAGCCAGGAGGAGATGAAGCGCTGGTATGACCAGAATGCCACTCTGGTAGAGCTTCAACCTGGCCAGAAAGTGTGGGTCATGGCCTCAGTGGAGTCCTGTGCGCTCCAAGATAAGTGGACCGGACCATTTGAGGTTGTGGAGCGCAAGAGTACAGTTACCTACTTGGTGGACGTGCGGTCTCCTAAGAACCCCTGGAGGGTCCTACATGTCAACTGCCTTAAGCCCCACTTAGAGAGGTCTGAAGTGGGCATGCTCTTGGCAACAGATGCTGGGTTGGAGGAGGAGACTGAGCCTCTTCCTGACCTCCTGTCAGCCTCAGAGCAAGATGGGTCAGTGGATGGTGTTAACCTCTCTTCCACCCTGACCCCATAGCAACAGAATGACTGCCGCCAGTTGCTGGGACAGTTTTATGATCTGTTCTCCCTGGTTCCTGGTGTCACAGATTGGTGCGTCCATGATGTGGACACAGGAGACAGCTTACTTGTAAAGCTTAAGTCTTACAGGGTAACTGACAGGATGAGGGCTTGCATTAAAGAGGAGGTCTCAAATATGCTTGCACTTGGGGTGATTGAGTCATCTAGCAGTCCTTGGGCCAGCCCAATGGTCTTGGTCCCGAAGGCTGCAGCGCAGGGTGCCACACCCGATATCCGGTTCTGTGTGGACTACCGAGGGCTCATTTCAGTCACGAAGACTGATGCTCACCCCATCCCCAGAGCTGGTGAGCTCATTGATCGGCTAGGGGCTGCACGGTACCTCAGAACATTTGATTTAACGTCTGGGTACTGGCAGATTGCCTTGACTGATGGGGAAAGGGAAAGGTCATCATTCTCCACACCAGATGGGCATTTCCAGGGTATGGACTTTACGGTGGAACACCGCCCTGGTACAGAACATGCAAACGCTGATGGTCTGTCCAGATTTTTCCGCCTTAGTAAAGAGAACTCCCAGGAGTTAGGGTAGTTCTCCCCACTTTTCAGCTGGAGGGGACACGTGTTAGACCTGGCACCATTGGCATGGGTCTCCCTTCCATTTTTGCTGTTGCCTCATGTATTTTTGCTGGTGTTGTATGCTTTGGGCACTGTGCCACTGCTATTCAGTGCCACAGTGCAAGTGCTCCCTACTGTAAATTGATGTACTAATCAGTGGTTCCATGTTTGGCTATTTGGTTTACTTGTCAGACCCTAGTCTAGTGCACTGAGTGTGCCAGGGCGTGTAATCCACATGCTGCTGGTGGGCCTGCAGCACTGGTTGTGCCACCCACAAAAGCAGCCTTGTAAAATGTGTCTAAGGTCTGCCATTGCAGAGCCTGCGTGCAGTCTGGTACTGTCATGCTGACTGGGCAAGTGCACCCACTTTCCAGTCCCTAAACCTTTCCTTTTCTTCATATCAGTCACCCCTATGGTAGGCCCAAGGGCAGGGTGCATTGTAAGTCTAAGGTAGGACAAGCCCTGATGTGTGTGTGGCATGTCCTGATAGTGAATTACAGCCATTTTCATTTTTCACTATTGCAAGGCGACCTGTTATCCATAGGCCAGAATGGGCTGTTAGAATTTGTACACTTTATAATCCTAACTGTCTCAGAGAACATGGTAGAAATTCGAGTTTAGTATGCCTGAACTCAGAATAATAAAATACATCTTTTAGTAAAGTTTATTTTAATATTCTGTATTTGCAAATACCACTTTTAGAAAGTAGGTATTTGCTTGTCTAACCATTCACACCTGCCTCTGCTAGGTTGTGTATTCCTATGTCTTGTTTTGAGAGTGACAGGGGTGGGGAATTCCAGGAGACAGGCTGAGTCCCCCAGTGGTGAATAGAGAGATCTGCATCTAGATGGGAGGGGGGAGTCACACCTGAACCTTGAATAGGGCTGTGCTTGCCTTCCACAATGCTGTCTCCACCCCCTGGGGAGGGGCTGATGTATCTGCCCTGCACACTGAAAGAAGAGAAGGAGTCCTGTAAACAAAGTGCTCCAGGACTGTACTTGCCTTCCACAATGCTAGCTCCACCTCCTGTGGGGCGTCTGATGCTTCTGCCCTGCACTGTGAAAGGAAAGGGGAAGTCTGGTAAACAGAGTGCTTCAGAACTGGTTTGGACTGGGCAAAGGCCCCTCTCTCCTGAGAGAACAAAGGATTTTGGGGTATAAATATTGGGACCCTGATCCCATGAAATTAGATCACTTTGGACTACAAGGAGAAAGCTTTACTGAGCAGAGGAACCTGAAGAAACGGAGGAGAGACTATTCCCAAGCTGAATTGCTGCTTGGGGGATTGGCCTGCAGTGGTTGCCTTACTGCCAAAGGAAGGAGAAAGGAACTTTGTGTACTTTGCTTTCAACTTGTGAAGGATCTCCAAGGGCTTGGAAAAGAGCTTGCCTCCTGCTGAAGTCTTAGGGACAACAGACTTCACCCCCCAGCTCCCCAGAGTTCTTGTGGAAGTGCCTGCTGCTGTTTTGGGCCTTCTGAGGAACTGCGTGTAACAAGGAGCTGGAAGCGCGACTCAACGAGAAGAAGCGTGTTGCCGTCGCTGTGCCTGCCGTCACAACTAAGGAGAAAGGAGGTTGTCGCTGCTGGAACTGTCGCACTGCACCGCATCGCAGAGAAACGTGCCGCAACGAAGAGGAAGCGTGTCGCCGTTGCTGCTGCTGCCGTCGCAACTCCGAAGCCGGAGGGTGTCGCCGCTGGAACTGTCGCATTGCACCGCATCGACCAAGAGCACCTCGCATCCCCGAGAAGCGCGCCGCCGTCGGAGCTGCTGCCGCCGCATCTTGGATGTTGCCACTGTGGCTGTCGCATCGAGCGAAAGCTTCATGCATCGGGGGAGAAGAGCGTTGCCGCTGGAGCTATTGTCATCACATCGTAAGGGTGTCGCCGCTGCAGTCCACGCATCGAACCGAGAACTTCTCGCATCCCCGAGAAGTGTGCCGCATCTGGAAGATCTTCACGTCTTTATTTTTTTGCACCTGACTTTGCTGCATTTCCCATCGCTGCGACATTGCTTGTCGTGGAAGCGCAACGCAACTTAAGGTACATTGACGCAGAGTGTCGCATCTAAGAACTGAACTGAACTAAGCTTAAAGTAATCATAGTGTGTATTTTGTTGTTTATGGTCTTGTGGTAACTCTATATAAAGTCTACTTATTTTTTATATAAAACCTGTGTGGTGTCCATTTGTAGTGTTGTCACTGGGTTACTGTATGTGGTCACAACTGCTTAACTTACAACGCCTCTGAAATAAGCCTTGACTGCTCACGCCAACCTAGAGGGTGAGCTGGGGTTATTTTAGGTGTGTAATCCCCTTTCCCTGACTAGAGGATAGGGTCCCTATTTGTCACAAGTACCTACCTGTTTCAACTAGAGACCCCCAAATCTAACAAACCCATACAGTATATTTATTCTACTGGAGGAGATGTTGCATCTGGTGTTCGTCCAAGAACGTACACAATAAGATTTACCAGGAAGATGTCTTGCTTCCTTACCTCATCATTTTGGTGAAATATGACTGACTATTCACTTCCATGAAGGTTCATTTGGTACCCCTTACTGACTACAACTAATATCCTTCACAAGCTTCCTGTTTCAAAATTCCCTTTATTACGGATTCTTTAAAAGGGTTGAAGATGGGCTTTCCTCCAATTGGGTATTCTTTCCCTCTCTTGGAGCTTAACATCTGAACCTATTCATAAGTCACCAATGCAGCATTTCTCATGGATTTCTGCTTTCCTCATGGCAATCACATCAGCTCTTAAGGTTCCCGAAATACAGGCATTATGTTCTCATAAACTATTCACAGTTTTGTTTGACCTTCGAAATCCCTCCCTAACGTTCTTCCGTATTTCCATGACAATCTGACAATTTACATCTCAACATTCTTTCAGCATCCTTTCACCCTGGCTGAGAGAACTTTTCATTCCCTGGATATAAAGCATGTATTGAAGTATTATCTAGATAAGGCACGCAACATCAGTAAATCGGACCAAATGCTTGTCAATTATTGCCCAGTCTGTACAGGTCTAGCCACTTCCAAACAATCCATCTCCCAATAGATAGTGTCTTGCATCTTCTATATTATCAAGAAACAAACAATACTTAATCAGCTAGACCTTCGGCCCTTTTTTCCTGTGGGAAACGCAGCTATTGCAGCTCTGAGGAGTTGTATCCCATTAGTGGACATTTTTTAAAGCAGCTACATAGAGATCTGTTCACACTTTCTCCAGGCACTATGGTTTGGATTTGAATGCATGAGCAGATGCTCAAGCAGAATGGACTCTCTCAGAAATGTATTTGCTTACTTCAGTCACATCATCCCTACTCTGCTTTTTCCGCCACTCTTGGTGGGGATAGGCTTGCTATTCTATTCAAAGGCTGATGACTATCAATTGAGATCCCCTTTGATAGAAGGAATAGTTTCTTACCTGTAACTCCAGTTCTCTCGTAAGGGAATCTCAGTTAAAGTCATAAGCGACCCACCACCTCTCCTTTAGACATATTTGAGGACTTTATTAGGATTACCTTTCACTAAGGCATTCCTTCAAAAAGAACTGAGGCAACTGCCACCTGCTAAGCATGATTGGATACTGGTGGTCTCCGGGTCCTTAATGGCACAGAGGCTGTTTTAAACTCACATAATGGCAGCCTAGGGCGCTACACTGTTTTACTATCCTTTATCTTCTACCATTACAAAAAGAGGTTGTGAAGGAGGCTTAAGCGCTTTATATGATTTTTGTATTACATTTTTATTTTTATGTAACATGTCACTAGGTAAAAGCACAGACACACGCATGCATACCTTCACAAACTTGGTGAGACTTACAACAGTGATATTGTCAGGAATTACAGGCCTCCCGCACCTTCATAGCACGTTATGTCAAACGTGGACTACAGTTCCCATGAAGCCCTCGTGTAGAGGCGCCTGGGATTTATATCGCATGACGCACAAGGAATCCTGTGCTTAATTCCTTTCTCCTGCATTCACGTTTGAGAGAAAAACGGCTCTTGAAATGCCTGTTCCGGTCTCTAAGGAAGATAAGTTTTCCCAGCACCATAGCGTCTTCCTGAGGTAAGGAAGAAGGACGCTGCAGCGTAGAGGTCCGTTTCTCTCGTGTTTGCAGCACCACAGCGTCTTCCTGAGGTAAGGAAGAAGGACACCGCAGTGGAGAGGTCCGCTTCATGTAGACTTGATTTCCCGTTACAAGTCTCAGAGCAGAACTCTGTAAGAGCCCAGAAGGGCTGTTATTTTAATTTCCGCTTCGTTTCTCGGCAGGGTGCTGAGGAAATGGAAGCGGTTTTGTTCTTACACTTGTTGGGAGTGAAGAAACTCCTCTTTGTCATTGTATTCTGCCGAGGCTCCGCTCATGGAGCAGGAAGCAATTCATTCTTTGTGGGAGTGGGGGAAGGATAACCTTACATTCAATTTGCTTCTTTCTTGCATTTCTAATTTAATTTCCTGGTTGGCCACGTGAAAGCATAACCTCAAAACTGGTTTTGAGGACCTGAACTCTTTTGAGTATTCTTTGACCAGTCTGTTTGGATTAGCGTCCATTGTGAACGCGAAGACCAGAACAAAATACAAGACTTCTATTATTTGCTTTGGATTAAATGAAGCCCCCATACTTTGAGGCCTCTTATATTTTCTGAGGTTCATATCAATATGTCCTTGAATGTTTATGAGGTTTCGGCAGGTTTTCTGGTGTTAGCATTTAGAAAACCTGATGTAATTTGAGATGTCATCAGTAATGTCACTGACCATGTCATGAGTGATAAAATATGTGACGTCATTAGCAGTGCATTGCGGGGCGCAAGTTATAGTTAGCTCAGCTAACTATAACGGCTGAATTTCTCTGATTTTGTACGAGTGAAATGTCAGCCTAACTATAAAATCCCTCAACCCTGTGGTTTTTCCAGTGAATTTCTATGTTTTTTTAAAATGCTAATTACTAATTATAACGTCTCTGAAACCTGTGATATTTTCACTGAATTTCTAAGGTACTTTAAATGCTATTTTCTAACTATGCCTACATAGGTAAGATGTGCAGAAAGAGGATGAAAGGTGCAGAAAGAAGCAAAAGAAGTGCAGAAAGAGGCAAGAGAGGTGCAGAAAGAGGAAGAAAGGTGCAGAAAGAAGCAAGAGAAATACAAAAAGAGGCAGGAGAGGTGCAGACAGAGGAAGAAAGTTACAGAAAGAAACAAGAGAAGTGCAGAAAGAAGCAACAGAGGTGCAGGAAGAGGCCTACGTTGACTGTACCTTTCCACAGACTCATACAAAGTAGCCTAATCAATAATCCTTCTCCCAAGATATCTTAAACCTTACTTATGGTAACCTCAGATATGCAGGCTTGTCTGTACTTTTACCCTGTGACATGTTACATAAAAATAAATATACAAATAGTTGAATGCCTGTGTTTAAAACAGCATACTCTGTAAATTTGTGTACAAGAAGGTGTATGTATTTCTTTCTGTTCATAATACAGGGCACATGAGTATGCAATAGTATATTTGAGGGGCTCTATAACACCTACTTAAGTAAGACATGTCTGCCTGTGCAACCGAATGACAGAGCAGAATTGAGAAGATTTGACTACCTGAAGAGAAGCTACCCGATTTGTAAGCTACCATCTTCAGATGCATAACACATGTGAGAATACATCGATAAGTAGACATGTATCTCAGTCACGAGAGCACGCAGACCTTTAAACTTGACAGCTTGCATTTCCCATTTGAGTACTGAAAGAGGCAAGAGAAGTGCAGAAAGAGACAAGAGAGGTGTAAAAAGAGGAAAGAATGTAAATGTGTAAATGTATGAAACTTATATAGCGCAGGACTTACCCTGGGGCATCTCCGCGCTTGCTTAGGGAACCCGTCCTGGTATTCCCCTGTGAGAAACCCCGGCAGGGTATCCACAAGGTGAAAGCCAGGCATCCCGCCGCGAGGGGCCGATGTGGAGATTAAGCAAGCTATTGCCCAGAGTCGCAGAGTGTGACCCTGTGAGTCGAGTAGGCACCGGAGCGAGAATTGTCGAGACCGTGGAATTTATGAGCCCGAGACCCGCCGAGGGGGGGAATCGAACCCTGGTCCACGGTCGATCTCAGATTCCGGGTCTGCCGCCTCTAACCACTGAGCCACACTTCTCCAGAAAGAAGGGTACAGAAAGAGCAAGACGGGTGCAGAAAGAAGTAACGAGCTACAGAAAGAAGCAACAGAAGTGCAGAAAGAGGTAAGAAAGGTGCAGAAAGAGAGAAGAGGGGTACACAAAGAAACAAGAGAGAGTCAGAAAGAGGGAAGAGGGCTGCAGAAAGAGGTAAGAGGGGTGCAGAAAGAAGCAAGAAAGGTACAGAAAGAAGTAAGAGAAGTACAGAAAGAACTAATAAAGGTAGAGAAAGAGGCAAGAAGGGAGCAGAACGATGCAAGACAAGTGCAGAAAGGAGCAACAGAAGTGCAGAAGAAGCAAGAGAGGTGTAGAAAGAGGCAAGAGAAGTACAGAAAGAGGTAAGAGAGGTGCAGAAAGAACCAAGAGAGTTACAGAAAGAAGGATGCAGAAAGAGGCAAGAGAGATGCAGAAAGAGTCAGGAGAGGTACAGAAAAAGTGAAGAGTGCTGCAGAAAGAGGCAAGAGGGGTGCTGAAAGAAGCAAAAGATGTGCAGAAAGAAGGTACAGAGGTGTAGAAAGAGGCAAGAAAGGTACAGAAAGAGGGGGGCGTAAGAGAGAGGAGGGGTGCAGAGGAAGAAAGGCACAGAAAGAAACAAAAGAAGGACAGAAAGAAGGACCACAGGTGCAGAAAAAGGCAAGTGGGGTGCAGAAAGAGGTAAGAGAAGTGCAGAAAAAGCAACAGAGGTGCAGAAAGAAACAAAAGAAGTGCAGAAAGAAGGAACAGAGGTGCAGAAAGAGGCAAAAGAGGTGCAGAAAGAGGGATGAGAAATGCAGAAAGAAGCAACAGAGGTGCAGGAAGAAGCAACAGCAGTGCAGAAAGATGCAAACGAAGTACAGAAAGAGGAAAGGGGGTGCAGAAAAAGGGAAGAGAAGTGTAGAAAGAAGCAACAGAGATGCAGAAACAGGCAAGAGAGGTACAGAAAGAAACCAGAGATGTGCAGAAAGAAAGAACAGAGGTGCAGAAAGACGCAAGAGAAGTATTAAAATAGGCAGGAGGGATGCAGTAAAAAGCAAGAGAGGTGTGAAAGAAACAAGAGACGTGCAGTAAAAAGAAACAGAGGTGCACAAAGAGGCAAGAGGGGTGCAGAAAGAGGGAAGAAAAGTGGAGGAAGAAGAAACAGAAGTGCAGAAAGAGGCAAGAAGGGTGCAGAAAGAGGGAAGGGAAATGCAGAAAGGAGGAACAGAGAGACACAAGAAAAGTGCAGAAAGAGGGAAGGGAAGGGAAGTGCAGAAAGGATCAGCAGAGGTGCAGAAAGATGCAAGAGGGGTATAGAAAGAGGGAAGAGATATACAGTAAAAAGGAACAGAGGAGCAGAAAGATGCAAGAGAAGTACAGAAAGAGGCAAGAGAGGTAGAGAAAGAGGCAATATAGGTACAGAAAGGAGAAGAGGGGGTGGAGAAATGGGAAATAAAGGTGCAGAAAGGGTGAAGAGGGATGGAGAAAGGGAATAGTGGTGGAAAAGGATCAAGAGGGGTACAGAAAGAGGCAAGAGAGGTACAGAAAGAAAAAGAGCAGTGCAGAAAGATTCAACAGAGGTGCAGAAAGTGGCAAGAGGGGTGCAGAAAGAGGCAACAGAGATGCAGAGAGATGCAAGAGAAGTTCCGAAAGAAGCAGGAGGGGTGCAGAAAGAAGGAACAGAGGTGCAGAAAAACACAGAAGAAGTGAAGACAGAGGCAAGAGTAGTGCAGAAAGAGGAAAGAGAGGTACATAAAGAGGCAAGGGAGGTGTAGAAAGAGGGAAGAGGGATGCAGAAAGAGGCAAGAGAGATGCAGAAAGAGGCAAGAGAGGTACAGGAGAAGGGAAGAGGCAAGAGAGGTGCAGAAAGCAGCAAAAGATGTGCAGAAAGAATGAACAGAGGTGTGCAGTAAGAGGGAGGAGGTGTGCAGAAAGAGGAAGAAAGGTGCAGAAAGAAACAAAAGAAATGCAGAAAGAAGGAGCAGAAAGAGGCAAGAAGGTACAGAAAGAGGCAAGAGAAGTGCAGAAAGAAGCAATAGAGGTATAGAAAGAAACAGGAAATGCAGAAAGAAGGAACTGAGGTGCAGACAGGGGCAAGAGGGATGCAGAAAGAAGCAAGAGGGGTGCAGAAAGAGGGATGAGAAGTGCAGGGAGAAGCAAAAGAGGTACAGAAAGAAGCAAGAGAAGTGCAGACATGGGCAAGACGGATGCAGAAAGAAGCAAGAGGGGTACATAAAAAACAAATGAGGTACAGAAAGAAGCAAGAGAAGTGTAGAAAAAGCAACAGTGGTGCAAAAAGATGAAACACAGGTTCAAAAAGTAGGAAGAGAAGTACAGAAAGAAGGAACAGAGGTACAGGAAAACACAAGAGAAGTGCAGAAAGAGGCAAGCGGGGTACAGAAAAAGGGAAGAAGAATACAGAAAGAAGCAACAGAGGTGCAGAAAGAGGCAAGAGGGGTACTAAAAGAAGGAAGAAAAGTGCAGGAGGAAGGAACAGAGATGCAGAAAGTGGCAGAAGGGTGCAGAAAGAAGCAAGAGGGGTACTTAATAAACAAGAGCGGTACAGAAAGAAACAAGGGAAGTGCAGAAAGAAGCAACAGTGGTGCACAAAGATGCAAGAGAAGAACAGAATGAGGCAAAAGAGATGGAGAAGGAGGCAAGAGAGGTACAGAAAGGGGGAAAAGGGGTGGAGAAATCAGAAATAAAGGCACAGAAAGGGTGAAGAGGGATGGAGAAAGAGGCAATAAGGGTGGAAAAAGGGTCAAGAGGGGTACAGAAAGAAGCAAGAGAGGTGCAGAAAGATACAAAAGCAGTGTAAGAAGTGCAGAAAGGAGTAGTAGAGGTGCAGAACGATGCAAGAGGAATACTGAAAGAGGGAAGAGAAGTACAGAAAGAAGGAACAGAGGAGCAGAAAGATGCAATAGAAGTACAGAAAGAATCAAGAGAGGTGGAGCAAGAGGCAAGAGAGGTAGAGAAAGGGGGAATAGGGGGTGGAGAACAGGGAAAAAAAGGTGCAAAAAGGGTGAAGAGGGATGGAGAAAGGGAATAGTGGTGGAAAAGGATCAAGAGGGGTACAGAAAGAGGCAAGAGAGGTACAGAAAGAAAAAGAGCAGTGCAGAAAGATTCAACAGAGGTGCAGAAAGTGGCAAGAGGGGTGCAGAAAAAGGCAACAGAGATGCAGAGAGATGCAAGAGAAGTTCCGAAAGAAGCAGGAGGGGTGCAGAAAGAAGGAACAGAGGTGCAGAAAAACACAGAAGAAGTGAAGACAGAGGCAAGAGTAGTGCAGAAAGAGGAAAGAGAGGTACATAAAGAGGCAAGGGAGGTGTAGAAAGAGGGAAGAGGGATGCAGAAAGAGGCAAGAGAGATGCAGAAAGAGGCAAGAGAGGTACAGGAGAAGGGAAGAGGCAAGAGAGGTGCAGAAAGCAGCAAAAGATGTGCAGAAAGAATGAACAGAGGTGTGCAGTAAGAGGGAGGAGGTGTGCAGAAAGAGGAAGAAAGGTGCAGAAAGAAACAAAAGAAATGCAGAAAGAAGGAGCAGAAAGAGGCAAGAAGGTACAGAAAGAGGCAAGAGAAGTGCAGAAAGAAGCAATAGAGGTATAGAAAGAAACAGGAAATGCAGAAAGAAGGAACTGAGGTGCAGACAGGGGCAAGAGGGATGCAGAAAGAAGCAAGAGGGGTGCAGAAAGAGGGATGAGAAGTGCAGGGAGAAGCAAAAGAGGTACAGAAAGAAGCAAGAGAAGTGCAGACATGGGCAAGACGGATGCAGAAAGAAGCAAGAGGGGTACATAAAAAACAAATGAGGTACCGAAAGAAGCAAGAGAAGTGTAGAAAAAGCAACAGTGGTGCAAAAAGATGAAACACAGGTTCAAAAAGTAGGAAGAGAAGTACAGAAAGAAGGAACAGAGGTACAGGAAAACACAAGAGAAGTGCAGAAAGAGGCAAGCGGGGTACAGAAAAAGGGAAGAAGAATACAGAAAGAAGCAACAGAGGTGCAGAAAGAGGCAAGAGGGGTACTAAAAGAAGGAAGAAAAGTGCAGGAGGAAGGAACAGAGATGCAGAAAGTGGCAGAAGGGTGCAGAAAGAAGCAAGAGGGGTACTTAATAAACAAGAGCGGTACAGAAAGAAACAAGGGACGTGCAGAAAGAAGCAACAGTGGTGCACAAAGATGCAAGAGAAGAACAGAAAGAGGCAAAAGAGATGGAGAAGGAGGCAAGAGAGGTACAGAAAGGGGGAAAAGGGGTGGAGAAATCAGAAATAAAGGCACAGAAAGGGTGAAGAGGGATGGAGAAAGAGGCAATAAGGGTGGAAAAAGGGTCAAGAGGGGTACAGAAAGAAGCAAGAGAGGTGCAGAAAGATACAAAAGCAGTGTAAGAAGTGCAGAAAGGAGTAGTAGAGGTGCAGAACGATGCAAGAGGAATACTGAAAGAGGGAAGAGAAGTACAGAAAGAAGGAACAGAGGAGCAGAAAGATGCAATAGAAGTACAGAAAGAATCAAGAGAGGTGGAGCAAGAGGCAAGAGAGGTAGAGAAAGGGGGAATAGGGGGTGGAGAACAGGGAAAAAAAGGTGCAGAAAGGGTGAAGAGGGATGTAGAAAGAGGGAATAGGGGTAGAAAAAGGGTCAAGAGGGGTACAGAAAGAGGCAAGAGAGGTACAGAAATAAACATGAGCAGTGCAGAAAGAATCAACAGAGGTGCAGAAAGTGGCAAGCGGGGTGCAGAAAGAGGCAACAGAGATGCAGAGAGATGCAAGAAAAGTTCAGAAAGAAGCAAGTGGGGTGCAGAAAGAGGTAAGAGAAGTACAGAAAAAAGCAACAGAGTTGCAGAAAGAAACAAAAGAAGTGCAGAAATAAGGAACAGAGGTGCAGAAAAAGAAAAGAGAGGTGCAGAAAAAGGGACGAGAAGTACAGAACGAAAGAACAGAGGTGCAGAAAGATGCAAGAGAAGTATAAAAAGAGGCAGGAGGGATGCAGAATAAAGCAAGAGAGGTGCAGAGATAGAGAAGGGAAGTACAGAAAGGAGCAGCAGAGGTGCAGAAAGATGCAAGAGGGGTACAGAAAGAGGGAAGAGAAATACAGAAAGAAGGAACAGAGGAGCAGAAAGATGCAAGAGAAGTACAGAAAGAGGCAAGAGAGGTAGAGAAAGAGGCGAGAGAGGTACAGAAAGGGGGACGAGGGGGTGGAGAAATAGAAAATAAAGGTGCAGAAAGGGTGAAGAGGGATGGAGAAAGAGGGAATAGTGGTGTGAAAAGGGTCAAGAGGGGTACGGAAAGAGGCAAGAGAGGTGCAGAAAGAAACAAGACCAGTGCAGAAAGAATCAACAGAGGTGCAGAAAGTGGCATGAAGGGTGCAGAAAGAGGCAACAGATATGCAAGAGACGTTCTAAAAGAAGCAAGAGGGGTGCAGAAAGAAGGAACAGAGGTGCAGAAAGACACAGGAGAAGTGAAGAAAGAGGCAAGAGAAGTGCAGAAAGAGGCGAGAGAGGTACAGAAAGAGGCAAGGGAGGTGCAGAAAGAGGGAAGAGGGGTGCAGAAAGAGGTAAGAGAGATGCAGAAAGAGGCAAGAGAGGTAGAGAAAGAGGCAAGAGAGGTACAGAAAGGGGAAGTGGGGGTGGAGAAATTAGAAATAAAGGTGCAGGAAAGGGTGAAGAGGGATGGAGAAAGAGGGAATAGTGATGGAAAAAGGGTCAAGAGGGGTACAGAAAGAGGCAAGAGAGGTGCAGAAAGAAACAAGGGCAGTGCAGAAAGAATCAATAGAGGTGCAAAAAGTGGCAAGAGGGGTGCATAAAGAGGCAACAGAGATGCAGAGAGATGCAAGAGAAGTTCAGAAAGAAGCAAGAGGGTGCAGAAAGAAGGAACAGAGGTGCAGAAAGATAGGAGAAGTGAAGAAAGAGGCAAGAGAAGTGCAGAAAGAGGCGAGAGAAGTACAGAAAGAAGCAATAGAGGTATAGAAAGAAACAGGAAATGCAGAAAGAAGGAATCAAGGTGTAGACAGGGGCAAGAGGGATGCAGAAAGAAGCAAGAGGGGTGCAAAAAGAGGGATGAGAAGTGCAGGGAGAAGCAAAGGAGGTGCAGAAAGAAGCAAAAGAAGTGCAGACAGGGGCAAGAGGGATGCAGAAAGAATCAAGAGGGGTACATAAAAAACAAATGAGGTACAGAAAGAAGCAAGAGAAGTGTAGAAAAAGCAACAGTGGTACAAAAAGATGAAACAGGTTCAAAAAGTAGGAAGAGAAGTACAGAAAGAAGGAACAGAGGCACAGAAGACACAAGAGAAGTGCAGAAAGAGGCAAGCGGGGTACAGAAAAAGGGAAGAGGAATACAGAAAGAAGAAACAGAGGTGCAGAAAGAGGCAAGAGGGGCACTGAATGAAGGAAGAGAAGTGCAGGAAGAAGGAACAGAGGTGCAGAAAGGGGCATAAGGGTGCAGAAAGAAGCAAGAGGGGTACATAAAAACAATAGAGGTATAGAAAGAAACAAGAGAAATGCAGAAAGAAGCAACAATGGTGCAGAAATATACAAGAGAAGTACAGAAAGAGGCAAGAGAGGTGGAGAAAGAGGCAAGAGAGGTAGAGAAAGAGGCAAGAGAGGTACTGAAAGGCAGAAGAGGGGTGGAGAAATGGGAAATAAAGGTGCACAAAGGGTCAAGAAGGATGGAGAAAGGGAATAGGGGTGGAAAAAGGTTCAATGGGGGTACAGAAAGAAGCAAGAGATGTTCAGAAAGAAACAAGAGCAGTGAAGAAAGAAACAGCAGAGATGCAGAAAGTAGCAAGAGGGGTACAGGAAGAGGCAACAGAGATGCAGAGAGATGCAAGAGAAGTTCAGAAAGAAGCAAGAGGGGTGCAGAAAGAAGGAACAGAGGTGCAGAAAGACACAGGAGAAGTGAAGAAAGAGGCAAGAGGGGTGCAGAAAGAGGGAAGAGGGGTACAGAAAGAGGCAAGAGGGGTGCAGCAAAAGGGAAGAGAGATACATAAAGAGGGAAGAGGGCTGCAGAAAGAGGCAAGAGAGGTGCAGAAAGCAGCAAAAGATGTGCAAAAGAAGGAACAAAGGTGTAGAAAGAGGCAAGAGAGGTGCAGTAGGTGGGGTGCAGTAAGAGGTAGTAAGGGTGCAGAAAAAACAAATGAGGTACAGAAAGAAGCAAGAGAAGTGTAGAAAAAGCAACAGTGGTGCAAAAAGATGAAACACAGGTTCAAAAAGTAGGAAGAGAAGTACAGAAAGAAGGAACAGAGGTACAGGAAAACACAAGAGAAGTGCAGAAAGAGGCAAGCGGGGTACAGAAAAAGGGAAGAGGAATACAGAAAGAAGCAACAGAGTTGCAGAAAGAGGCAAGAGGGGTACTAAAAGAAGGAAGAAAAGTGCAGGAGGAAGGAACAGAGATGCAGAAAGTGGCAGAAGGGTGCAGAAAGAAGCAAGAGGGGTACTTAATAAACAAGAGCGGTACAGAAAGAAACAAGGGAAGTGCAGAAAGAAGCAACAGTGGTGCACAAAGATGCAAGAGAAGAACAGAAAGAGGCAAAAGAGATGGAGAAGGAGGCAAGAGAGGTACAGAAAGGGGGAAAAGGGGTGGAGAAATCAGAAATAAAGGCACAGAAAGGGTGAAGAGGGATGGAGAAAGAGGCAATAAGGGTGGAAAAAGGGTCAAGAGGGGTACAGAAAGAAGCAAGAGAGGTGCAGAAAGATACAAAAGCAGTGTAAGAAGTGCAGAAAGGAGTAGTAGAGGTGCAGAACGATGCAAGAGGAATACTGAAAGAGGGAAGAGAAGTACAGAAAGAAGGAACAGAGGAGCAGAAAGATGCAATAGAAGTACAGAAAGAATCAAGAGAGGTGGAGCAAGAGGCAAGAGAGGTAGAGAAAGGGGGAATAGGGGGTGGAGAACAGGGAAAAAAGGTGCAGAAAGGGTGAAGAGGGATGGAGAAAGAGGGAATAGGGGTAGAAAAAGGGTCAAGAGGGGTACAAAAAGAGGCAAGAGAGGTACAGAAATAAACATGAGCAGTGCAGAAAGAATCAACAGAGGTGCAGAAAGTGGCAAGCGGGGTGCAGAAAGAGGCAACAGAGATGCAGAGAGATGCAAGAAAAGTTCAGAAAGAAGCAAGTGGGGTGCAGAAAGAGGTAAGAGAAGTACAGAAAAAAGCAACAGAGTTGCAGAAAGAAACAAAAGAAGTGCAGAAAGAAGGAACAGAGGTGCAGAAAGAGGCAAGAGAGGTGCAGAAAGAGGGATGAGAAGTGCAGAAAGAAGCAACAGAGGTGTAGAAAGAAGTAACCGCAGTGCAGAAAGATGCAAGCGAACTGCAGAAAGAGAAAAGGGGGTACAGAAGGAGGGAAGAGAAGTGCAGAAATAAGGAACAGAGGTGCAGAAAAAGAAAAGAGAGGTGCAGAAAAAGGGACGAGAAGTACAGAACGAAAGAACAGAGGTGCAGAAAGATGCAAGAGAAGTATAAAAAGAGGCAGGAGGGATGCAGAATAAAGCAAGAGAGGTGCAGAGATAGAGAAGGGAAGTACAGAAAGGACCAGCAGAGGTGCAGAAAGATGCAAGAGGGGTACAGAAAGAGGGAAGAGAAATACAGAAAGAAGGAACAGAGGAGCAGAAAGATGCAAGAGAAGTACAGAAAGAGGCAAGAGAGGTAGAGAACGAGGCGAGAGAGGTACAGAAAGGGGGACGAGGGGGTGGAGAAATAGAAAATAAAGGTGCAGAAAGGGTGAAGAGGGATGGAGAAAGAGGGAATAGTGGTGTGAAAAGGGTCAAGAGGGGTACAGAGAGAGGCAAGAGAGGTGCAGAAAGAAACAAGACCAGTGCAGAAAGAATCAACAGAGGTGCAGAAAGTGGCATGAAGGGTGCAGAAAGAGGCAACAGATATGCAAGAGACGTTCTAAAAGAAGCAAGAGGGGTGCAGAAAGAAGGAACAGAGGTGCAGAAAGACACAGGAGAAGTGAAGAAAGAGGCAAGAGAAGTGCAGAAAGAGGCGAGAGAGGTACATAAAGAGGCAAGGGAGGTGCAGAAAGAGGGAAGAGGGGTGCAGAAAGAGGTAAGAGAGATGCAGAAAGAGGCAAGAGAGGTAGAGAAAGAGGCAAGAGAGGTACAGAAAGGGGAAGTGGGGGTGGAGAAATTAGAAATAAAGGTGCAGGAAAGGGTGAAGAGGGATGGAGAAAGAGGGAATAGTGATGAAAAAAGGGTCAAGAGGGGTACAGAAAGAGGCAAGAGAGGTGCAGAAAGAAACAAGGGCAGTGCAGAAAGAATCAATAGAGGTGCAAAAAGTGGCAAGAGGGGTGCAGAAAGAGGCAACAGAGATGCAGAGAGATGCAAGAGAAGTTCAGAAAGAAGCAAGAGGGTGCAGAAAGAAGGAACAGAGGTGCAGAAAGACAGGAGAAGTGAAGAAAGAGGCAAGAGAAGTGCAGAAAGAGGCGAGAGAAGTACAGAAAGAAGCAATAGAGGTATAGAAAGAAACAGGAAATGCAGAAAGAAGGAATCAAGGTGTAGACAGGGGCAAGAGGTATGCAGAAAGAAGCAAGCGGGGTGCAAAAAGAGGGATGAGAAGTGCAGGGAGAAGCAAAAGAGGTGCAGAAAGAAGCAAGAGAAGTGCAGACAGGGGCAAGAGGGATGCAGAAAGAAGCAAGAGGGGTACATAAAAAACAAATGAGGTACAGAAAGAAGCAAGAGAAGTGTAGAAAAAGCAACAGTGGTACAAAAAGATGAAACAGGTTCAAAAAGTAGGAAGAGAAGTACAGAAAGAAGGAACAGAGGCACAGAAAGACACAAGAGAAGTGCAGAAAGAGGCAAGCGGGGTACAGAAAAAGGGAAGAGGAATACAGAAAGAAGAAACAGAGGTGCAGAAAGAGGCAAGAGGGCCACTGAATGAAGGAAGAGAAGTGCAGGAAGAAGGAACAGAGGTGCAGAAAGGGGCATAAGGGTGCAGAAAGAAGCAAGAGGGGTACATAAAAACAATAGAGGAATAGAAAGAAACAAGAGAAATGCAGAAAGAAGCAACAATGGTGCAGAAATATACAAGAGAAGTACAGAAAGAGGCAAGAGAGGTGGAGAAAGAGGCAAGAGAGGTAGAGAAAGAGGCAAGAGAGGTACTGAAAGGCAGAAGAGGGGTGAAGAAATGGGAAATAACGGTGCACAAAGGGTCAAGAAGGATGGAGAAAGGGAATAGGGGTGGAAAAAGGTTCAATGGGGGTACAGAAAGAAGCAAGAGAGGTTCAGAAAGAAACAAGAGCAGTGCAGAAAGAAACAGCAGAGATGCAGAAAGTAGCAAGAGGGGTACAGAAAGAGGCAACAGAGATGCAGAGAGATGCAAGAGAAGTTCAGAAAGAAGCAAGAGGGGTGCAGAAAGAAGGAACAGAGGTGCAGAAAGACACAGGAGAACTGAAGAAAGAGGCAAGAGGGGTGCAGAAAGAAGGAAGAGGGGTACAGAAAGAGGCAAGAAGGGTGCAGCAAAAGGGAAGAGAGATACATAAAGAGGGAAGAGGGCTGCAGAAAGAGGCAAGAGAGGTGCAGAAAGCAGCAAAAGATGTGCAAAAGAAGGAACAAAGGTGTAGAAAGAGGCAAGAGAGGTGCAGTAGGTGGGGTGCAGTAAGAGGGAGTAAGGGTGCAGAAAAAACAAAAGAAGTGCAGATAGAAGGAGCAGAGGTGCAGAAAAAGGAAAGAGGGGTATAGAAAGAGGCAAGAGAAGTACAGAAAGAAGCAACAGAGGTATAGAAAGAAAGAAGAAGTGCCTTAAGAAGGAACAGAGGTGCAGACAGAGGCAAGAGGGGTGTAGAAAGAGGGATGAGAAGTGCAGAAAGAAGCAACAGAGGTATAGAAAGAAACAAGAAGTGCAGAAAGAAGGAACAGAGGTACAGACAGAGGCAAGAGGGGTACAGAAAGAGGGATGAGAAGTGCAGAAAGAAGCAGCAGAGGTGCATACAGAGGTAAGAGGGATGGAGAAAGAAGCAGGAGGGGTATATAAAAACAAATGAGATATAGAAAGAAGCAATCAAAGTGTACAAAGAATCAACAGTGGTGCATCCAACAAAGGTTCATAAAGTAGGAAGATGAGTACAGAAAGAAAGAAAACAGAGATCAAGAAATACATAAGAGAAGTGCAGAAATAGGCAAAAGGGGTACTGAAAGAAGGAAGAGAAGTGCAGGAAGAAGGAACAGAGGTGTAGAAAGGGGCAGAGGGGTACAGAAAGAAGCAAGAGGGGTACATGAAAAACAAGAGAGGTGCAGAAAGAAACAAGAGAAGTGCAGAAACAAGCAACAGTGCAAGAAGATGCAAGAAGGGTGCAAAAATTAGGAAGAGAAGTGCAGGAAGAAGGAACAGAGGTGCAGACTGGGGCAGAGGGGTGCAGAAAGAAGCAAGAGGGGTACATGGAAAACAAGAGAGGTACAGAAAGAAGCAAGAGAAGTGCAGAAGCAAGCAACAGTGGTGCAGAAAGATACAACTCAGGTTCACAAAAAGTAGCAAGAGAAGTACAGAAAGAAGGAATAGAGGTGCAGAAAGACACAAGAGTAGTGCAGAAAGAGGCAAGAGGGGTACAGAAAAAGGGAAGAGGAATACAGAAAGAAGCAACAGAGGTGCAGAAAGAGGCAAGAGGGGACTGAATGAATGAGGAGAAGTGCAGGAAGAAGGAACAGAGGTGCAGAAAGGGGCAGAAGGGTTCAGAAAGAAGCAAGAGGGGTACAGAAAAACAATAGAGGTACAGAAAGAAAAAAGGGAAGTGCAGAAAGAAGCAACAGTGGGACAGAAAGATGCAAGAGAAGTACAGAAAGAGGCAAGAGAGGTGTAGAAAGAGGCATGAGAGGTACAGAAAGGGGGAAAGGGATGGAGAAATGGGAAATAAAGGTACAGAAAGGGTGAAGAGGGATGGAAAAAGAGGGAATTGGGGTGGAAAAAGGGTCAAGAGGGATACAGACAGAGGCAGGAGAGGTGTGGTAAATAAATAAATAATTACCGGTACTATTTTTCTATATATTAAATAAAACAGATAGCTCAATAAATAAGAGGCAGGATCCGGGGTATCTGAGTTGAACAGGCTTTAATCAGGCACAAGGGAAGGGACAGGATCGGAATAGCCTGGCATGAAATGGACGGCAGCTGCCACGTCTCATCAACAGTACATGGTATATATAGTAAAACATTATAATTACATTGAATACAGTAGGCGTAACAAGTGACCAAACGGAAGATAAGAACACATGGGCGTAAAAAGAAGGCGTGCACAGGGCTTGCACGAAGACATGTGATGAGAACGTCACAGAAGTGTCATGAATGGGTGGATACATGGAGGGGGCTACCTGGGCAGCTGGAACCTTTAACCTAGTGGTGCGCGCAAACGGGCCATGACGTGTATCTGGGGAGAGCTGGGGGCTCTGACTCTTGCACTAGAAGAGGAGACTAAAGTCTGGGAGGTCAAGACGACATGTACCTATAGCATATCTGATATCTCGTGTTTGGAGAACATGTTGATAGAATCTAAAAGTCATCAGGGGAAAGGCTACTTGACACTAAGACTGGTGCATGCATATATTCTTCATGTATTGCATGTACTATGAATCTTCTATGGATATTAATTCAGTAATTCTCTTGCATGGAGACAGAAAGACTAGACTATAGCTGAAGATGTTTATGCGGTTCGTTAGCTTAGGAATGCGAAGACGGAGAGCTATACTGATAACTGTATGCATAACATATTCTTGGCAGACAGGCAGGCAGAGCCAGGCCGGGCACCGCGCTGCTTGTCAGGAAGTAAGTGAAGGGTCAGGGATGCGGGAGGGGCTGCATCGCTCCTCGGAGCAGGTTCAGGAGACTGGAGGTTGAATCTGGTGTCCGGGCCCTCATGAGGCCTAGATACGGGGACAATTCGATGAATTAACGTGCACAATGTAAAACGTTGGCAACATAGGCCTACTACTCGTTGCTTTCAGGAGGACTGGATAACTGACATACTAAACGTTGGACACAACTATAAGTGCGTCTTTATTCGGTCATAGGGAACATATGCATATTAATCATGCACATATAACATAGGATGGGGAACACGTAGGCACACACGACAAGGCAAAATTAAATTTTCCTCATTCCCTCCTTGTGCCCTACGTTTCCATCAGGAAACATCAATATTCATGATACCATCTATCATTTCATATAGCATCATTTGCTCGTCTCGAATCTTCTTGGAACGGGACTTTGGACTAGGAATACAAGAGGTAGCGCACAAACCGCAAATCGCAGGGCCACATTGTAAACAGAGACAGCAACTGAATATGATCATTACTGCTATACCCAGGAATGACAATACTTTCCATCCCCAGGCAGATATAATACTCCAGAGCCAACCGGACCATGTCCAGGTGCCTGGATTCTGGTGCAACTGATGGGCAATTTTATGAAGTCTGGTTATAGCTGAATAAACAGACGGTGCGTTATTAGGAATGAAAATGCAGCAACTAGATCCGATGACTCTACAAGCTCCGCCCCTATCGGCCAGTATGACGTCAAGGACGAGACGATTTTGGAGCACGACAAATCTCATAGCAGATTGCTCTTCAGTTAAGTTACCTAGAGCGGAAGTAGTCTCATTCACTACTGCTTCAAGGGTTCTGGTTAACCTACGTATTAACTTACTATTCTGGACAGGTCCTATGAAGAAAAAGAAACCTTTATTGAAGTCTTGATACTGTTCTAAGGCAGTTTCAGTTTGATCGACAATTGGGGACTCAATCTCCCTTCTATGTCTAATGTGTACTAGATTGGTGTTTCTGTGATAATCGGATGGGGCTAGAAAAACTGGTGGCAGTAGGAAGGCAATATAACATGTTCCATCCCAATCAAGGGGCAGACGTACATATGCGGTCTGACCACATACAAAATACGAATGACGTGAGGCTTTAAAATTAGATTTCCCACTGTCACTATACTCGACCACAGTAGTGCAATCACTGTGTCCTAGATGTACTGAACCATTCTTTCTGACACATAGTTCGCCTTTCACTGGTAAAACTGAAATAGCAGGCAAATCTGGAGTAGTCTCGGACTGAACATTCAGAACCATGAAATTCGAGGAATAATTACCTAGATCATATACTTCATTTTCTAGATCTAACCCTGTTCTATGGGAAAGACCCTCCTTGTCTGGGAAACATGTTCTATTCAAAAGGGACATATCGTTTGAGGATGACGTTAACGTGGACCATGCTCCACACGAACCATGGTGTGAAAACGGATAGGGAAAAAGTGGCAGAACTCCCTTCGGTGTCTGGAAAGGGGGGAGTCGACCACACACCCAGCAATTAGTGGCATTGCTGGTCTGGTGTGAATAGTGTAACATACGGATGAAAGAATTGTTGCGCATGGCAAGTCGATAGGATCATTCGTGAGGAGGCAGTTCACTAAAAGTGTGCTCTACTGTATCATTAGAGGAAAAATGTACATGTGAATCAAGAGGAGGAAAACATATGTATAAAACATAACTTTTGCCTGTAATCATAAAACTCAGAAATAATAAAATTGACAGAGTAACAATGCATCGGCTTCGGAGGGCTTTGTGATAACGTATTTTCTTAGAGTTTTGACTAACTCTCTCACTATGTGGGTCTATCTCATACATGTCAGGAACCTGTCTAACCGCTTCACCCGAGAGGGACTTAGACAATTAAACTGGCTGACTTCCTAGACCTTAATTTTTCTTTATACTCCTGCTGCGGAGTTTTCTCTAACAGGGGAAGTTTAGAGTCAGTGTCTGGGCAGTCCTTGAGAACAGGGCAGTCTTTGAAAAAGGTCCTTGGATGGAGTCCATGAAATCGCTTCACGTGACTGGAATGCACCCAGCCTTTCCTGCCCTCAATCTTGATTGCGGTCCTTGTGGTCATCAAGACGAGTTTTGGCTCCTTCCAACGGGGCTCCAGCGGACTTGAACAATCAAAATTTCGGATCAAAACAAGATCCCCAGGAACGACCTCGTGCGGTTTCACCTGGGTGTTGTCTGGAAAAGCGGCGGCAACCTGTGAACGACAAGAGAGTAGTGCAGACATCAAGGAAGCCAGGTAATCTGTCAGCATATTACTGTCAACATCAGTTATTTTACGTGGCCTAGGTGTACCCCACATGTTTGGGGGACGACCGAAAACTACCTCAAAAGGTGACAGACCTGAACGGGAGTGAGCGACCATTCTCATGTAAAAAAGGGCGACTGGCAGTGCTACCATCCAATCTACGCCTTTTTCTGCGCAAACCTTGGCAATGCGGATTTTTAAAGTCTGATTATGTCTCTCGACGAGACCTGCTGCTTCGGGATGTCGTACACAGTGGAACTTCCACTGGTACCCTAACAGAAGGGATACTTGTTTCATAAGTTCAGATGAGAATGGCTGGCCGTTGTCTGAATACACGACCCTGGGCAATCCATAGCGGGGGAAATACTCACGAACCAACTGCCTGGCAGTGGTCGCGGCAGTGTAATCTGGGACTGGATATGCTTCTGTCCATCGGGACAAAGCACATACAACTACGAGGACATACTTGAAACCTCGACATCGCTCCATCTGGATATAATCCATCTGGAGGACTTCAAAAGGGTGGTCAGGAGGATGGAATCCACCTTGTTCCACCGGGACTCCTTTACCTGGATTGAACTGACAACAGATCATGCAGGTACGTACTTTCTGCTTGGCTACTGCTCGTAAATGCTTGTTGAACCAGAGGTTCTGAATACTGTCTAACATGGCTTTTTCTCCTAAATGTGCTGGACTATGTGCGGTGTTAATAATGACTTGAACCATGGAGTCGGGGAGAAACCATGTGGCTTTTCCCTTCGTCAACCATCCCTGATCTGTCTGGACCCCTCCTTGTTCAGACCATTTCTTGATTTCGTCGGGGGTAGCATGTGACTGTATATCCAGTACGTCCTGTGTAGGGTCCTTAACTGTCATACAAATAATCTGAACTGGAACGTCTGTCTGTGTCGTGTTAACTGAAATGTCTGGGGTCTGAGCTGTAAGCTTGGCTGTTCGATCTGCCAGGTCGTTACCCTGGGAAATGATGTCAGTGACTTTCGTATGTGCCTTGCACTTCATGATAGCGATAGCTGTCGGTAAATGGATTGCATCTAACAGAGCTTGAATGAGAGGGCCATGCTGAATCTTGGTTCCATGAGAAGTCATGAAACCTCTCTTTTGCCAGAGTACTCCGAAGTCGTGTACGACTCCGAATGCATAACGTGAATCTGTGTATATGTTTACTTTCAGGTTCTTGGCTCGTATGCAGGCTTGGGTCAGAGCGACGAGCTCTGCTGCTTGAGCAGACAGGGTGTCAATACGATGTGTTTCTATAACTTCGGTTTCAGTAGTCACTGCATACGCGGCTACTAGTTCTCCTGTACTTGTTCTCATACATGAACCATCCACATAGAGTGTCAGGTCGGGATCAGGTAATGCAATGTCTGTCAAGTCTTGTCTTGGCTTTGTCATGGTGTTAACAACTTCCACACAATCATGCGTGGCAGGATCTGGAACAGTCGAGGGTAACAGTGTAGCGGGATTTAAAATGTTGCAGCGTCTGATTTCTATGTGTGGCTGGAACAGTGTCAGTTCATAACCTGTTAAACGTGCAATTGTCAAGTGCTGAGTCTGTGTTCGGTTTAAAAGAACTTCCACGGAGTGTGGAACTTGTACTGTCAGGGAATGTCCTAACACTATGGAATCACTTTGTCTGATAGCTAGAGCTGTGGCTGCAACTGACTTGAGGCACGCAGGCAAAGCCTGGGCCACTGGATCTAATGTGCTAGAAAAATAAGCACATGGCTTGTACTGTCCTGCTTGATCTTGTGTGAGAACAGATAATGCAGTACCTTCGCGTTCAGTAACAAAAAGTGTAAAAGGCTTACTGTAGTTCGGTGTTGCTAGAACAGGTGCTTGGCATAAGGCTTTCTTTAACTCATTGAAAACAAGTGTATGTTCTTGGGTCCAAGGGAGGACAGTCGATGCGGCTGCCTCCTGTGTCGTTAACTGTATCAGTGGCTTGGCTAGGTATGCGTACTGAGGGATCCATTGTCTGCAGTAAGAAGTGAGGCCGATAAAAGCTCGCACCTCCTTCTGTGTCTTGGGCTGGGGAAGATGTGCTATTAACTGGATACGGTCTGGTGTCAACTGCCTACCCCTCTTGGACAACAAGTGTCCAAGGTATACCACTTGTTGGACACAAAATTGCAGTTTCGAAGGGGACACCTTGTGCCCCATCTCGGCCAGGAAATACAGGACTGTCAGTGACGCACGTTCGCAGTCACGTTCAGAACGGGCTGTGATCAATAGATCATCGACATACTGGAGCAGGGCAGTGTCAGTTGGCATGTGAATGTTGTCTAGTTGTCTCTTAAGTGCTTGACTGTAAATACTAGGACTTTCTGTGAAACCTTGAGGTGCTCGTGTGAATTTATAGCTTCTTCCATTTAAACAGAAACCGAAAAGAAACTGGCTGTCTGGATGAATGGGAACACTAAAGAATGCGTTCTTGAGATCAATAACAGTAAAGAACGTAGCTTCGGAATCAATGGCTGTCAATAGGGAAGAGATATCTGGGATCACTGGGTACTGAGGAATGATACATTTATTGAGTTCTCGAAGGTCAATCACTAATCGATAAACTGGGGGTGCATTAGGATCAGTACGTTTAAGAATCGGAATGATAGGAGAATTACATACATTGGAGTCAGTTTCTACAACCACTCCTTGAGCAATGAGCTCGTCAATAATTTTGGATAAGGCTGCTACAGCCTCGGGTGGCAATTTATACTGTCGGATTCGTGGTAATACAACACCTTGTTTCAGAGTGACACGATAGGGTGTAATGTGCATACAACCTACATCAGTTGGACCTTGCGCCCATAAATGCTGAGGTACATTCAATAATCTAGGATTAAAATCACGTAATACATAATGACCTTTAAAATCACGTAGGAACAATCTCACTCCTTCTGGGGAGCAGCAGATAACTGCTCCTAATTCTTTCAGTGTCTTGATACCCAATAAATTTTCTGGACAGGATTTCGTAAGTAACAAGTCTGTAGTTCGGGACAATGGACCAACTTCTAGGGAAACTGGTTTCGATATTTCATTAACAATAGGCTTTCCTGAAAATCCAAGGGAAACATTTCTAGAGCCTGAGAGCGGAGCCCCTGGAACCTCGTCATGACTGATGGTAGTCCTACTTGCCCCTGTATCAATCAGAAACTTTCTGTCTTTCCCTAATACTTGACTGTGTACATAGGGACCCTCTTGATCTACAGGAATCTCGATGAGAGGCAAGCCAACCTCCCTCTCTAGGCTGTTTCATGAATACTGCTGATATTCTGGATAATCTGACTGTGCATACTGGTACATCTGTTGTGTAACGTGTTGTGTGGCAGCTATAGGCTGCGGTACTGTAACTGTCTGTGGTGCGTTCTGCGATGCTTGCGTGTTCTGCGGACCATGTTCTGGTCTAGGCGGACGTGGTCTCTCTTTCGTCTTACCAGTAGCTATGTTGTGTTTCAGAACTGCACATTCATTTATATAATGAGCTGGCTGTTTACAGTAATTGCATGTCCCTTTAACGGGAACTGCAGAATGACTGGTTTGATTCGTACCCCTCTTCTGACTGTCTTGTGGAACAGACTGTGCAACTAGTACTTTCATTTTCGTGTCTTTCATACGTCTCCTTTCGTGTTCCTGCTCTTCCCTAATTCTGTTCTGGTGGTACTGGAGCATCTGGAGCATTTGTGATGGAGTATTAGCTTGCCAAGTACTCTCGACTTTCAATACTCGATTTTTAACTTGTGGTAAAGAATTCTCAACTAGTTTGGTAACAAAAAGATGTGGATATGACTCACTACTTGTTTTCAGACCGCTATTAATAATGAAACATTTCTCAAATCTAGAATAAAAATCACTAGTGTATTCATCCTGTTTCTGTTTACAGGCTGAGATAGCATCCCAGTCTTCCTTTTTCGTGGCTAGTAATCTTGGCAAGACTTGTATTAACAACTCGGGCAATGCTTTAGCTTTTTCCCCAAGACCGGTACCTGGAACTCGTGTGTTATCTTCAGTCTCTAATGCAGTCCCATCTATCTTCTTCTCTCCCACCTCCCATTCTTTTTCTTTGAGTTTTTCATATATGCCCGCAGGCAACAGGACCTTTAACATTTTAATAATATCAGGATACGTGTATTCTCCCATACGGAGCATGTCTTTTAATTCACGATGGAACCCTGCTGGATCTTTATCGTGACAGGGTATTAACTTTTTCATTTCCAAGAGTTCTATTTTCATGATAGGGGTGTAAACAAATACTCGTTCTAGATCACCCCCGCTCCCTTAACTGGGTGTACTTCTCGTAACGGATTCTGTCTGTCTATGTAGAATGATTTTCTTACTGGGGGTGGAACAGGAACAAAATGCGGATTCAGGAACGTTCTGTATTTGTGGCGCTGTTCTAGAATGACACTAATTAAATCGGTACCTAGACCTTTCCATCTGTTTAGGAGTAACTCGTTCAGTACATCATACAAAGGACCTGGATCAGAATGCTGATCCTCATACAGTATGATGAGGTGCTGGATCATGTACATACCCACCAGACGCTGCTCGGCTGGGGGCAGCTTCAGAAACATTTGGGCCACTATTTCATCTGAAAACGTGGTAGAATCACTAGTCCATCGGACTGCTGATCGGGCTAGTTCTTGTTCATGCATGGTACTAAGCTCACTATAACCTATTCGTAATTTCAGAATTTTATCTGTAGCCTGGAATACTTGCTCCAGGGAGCACTGTTCTGGTACGGGAGGAGGAAAAGCTTTCTTGTAATCTAGACGCGAATGTCTGTCGGAAAGTCTAGTTCTACCTACATACGCTATTCTGTCGGGATTCTCGCTGTCTACATCTTCATCTGAAGAATCATTCTCTTTCTCGGTTGCTCTTATTGCTTTCTCTTTCTCGTGTATACTTAGAATTTCTTTACGAATTTTCCTGTACATACTTTCTATACTATTCTGTGTCTTATGTTTTCCCTCGGCTATATTGTCACTCCACCTTGTCAAGGCCTTCATCTCATCTTTGTCTTTATCAGGTTGATCTTGTTCTCTTATTAAACAGTTAATCAAGAACTGTAAAATCATACTTTGATTCTCGACTTTTCTATGTGCCATAGCTTCGTGAATACTTTCTGAATTCTCCCCTGTACGGATAAAACGATATATTCTGTCTAAATGTTCCTTCATATCGGGCAAGGTGGCCAAATAGTTGGCAACTCGTCGTAAACGTATGGAATATATTATCATGTGATCTTCGCCTGGAACTGAATCATATATGCAATCAGTAAGGTGTCGCTTGAGGTCTGCGTATGTAGTCACCTTTGGAGTGCGCTGTAACGCTGCGTCTCTCAGCGTCAGTCGCTTTACTTGAGGCGGGGTGGTAGGAGCACCTCCTCCCGCTCCTCCTGAACTAGAATCGTCAATTAATACTGAATGGGCTGGTAAAGTGGCTGGCAAGACACGTGGTATGGACTGGTCCGGGGGTACTGGCACATGGACAGGGTTCCCGGGACCAGTGACTGGAGGAACAGGAATTACATTATGAACAGGGGGCTGAGGTTGAGCAGGCGGAATAGGATTTGCATATTCTGGGACTGTATTGTCCAAATAGGACGAGAGAAAAATTTCAGCTGCAGTCGGTTTATGACGTAGCTTAGTCGGGACCAAGGGTGGCAGTAAATTACAGGGTACTTCCGGGGTTGCCTTCGGCAAGCCCTCGGCAAGAAGAGGATACATACCTTTAATAAGGGCATTTCTCTGTCTGTCTGACTGTTCTGCTCTAACTTGTTCACCTTCTTCTAGAAGTTCCCTTTCTTGGGCTTTTTCTGAGGATTCTCTACTTAATTCTGCTTTTCTGAATTCTTTTTCTGATCTCCTATGCGATTCTTTACGCCATAATTCTATGGCATCTTTCTGGGATTGTCGGGCTTTCTTTTTCCATAATGCTTCTTCTACTCGCATGATGCACTCGGCATCCCATGTACCTGATACAGGCCATCTATATTTCTCTTCTAGATTCTTTGTATAATCCACCCATAAGTCTAGATATAATATGGCATCTAAGCCATGCTTGTGGTACATAAAGTGACCAGGACTATCCCTAGGAGGGACAGGAACTGATTCTTCGAGTAACCCTTTTCTGGTTTTGATCTGACGTAACTTAGTAAACAGCGGCATCTTGAACTTGTACTTGAATTTAAACACAATACACGATAAACACAGTAATGAAATGGCAAACAAATCACTCATACCACGACATAAAAATACATGAATAACAGTTCGAACAGAATACTACCTGATACACTGAAAACATAATACTTGAATTTCTCGAGAACAGACTTAATAGAAATACTGGATGCACTGTTAAAACAGTACAGAACATACCGGTCTCATAAAGAGACACGTCATACCGTATCCACCTAGATGAACACTTCGGACTGGATCTGTGTACCCAAACCCATCGGACCAGGGACAAATTAATGAACCTGTCTAGATACTTCCCCCGCAACGGTACTCACCGGGAAGCAGAAACTGAAGGCCTCGGACTGGACTGGACTGCTACGACGTCTGGTTACTACGCATGCGCTTCGAACTTCGGGCTTCGGTTACAGGTGGGCCTCCGGATACCTCGGACCTTGCTCTCTCGGCTTGGGCTCTGGTCGGGACGAACCGCATTCCTCACCGCCTCGTCTGGATGCCGGACCGCAGTCTCCGTCTCCTCCGTGGGCCTGAGGGAGACTTGAAGCAGAAATATCTGCAGATGCGCATAGGGTTCCGTCACGGCTGTAGAAGGGTCAGGGGGCCTGCGTTACATCGCCGGCGCGTGGGGAAAGGGCTCTTCCCTATTCGGGCGCCATTATGTGGTAAATAAATAAATAATTACCGGTACTATTTTTCTATATATTAAATAAAACAGATAGCTCAATAAATAAGAGGCAGGATCCGGGGTATCTGAGTTGAACAGGCTTTAATCAGGCACAAGGGAAGGGACAGGATCGGAATAGCCTGGCATGAAATGGACGGCAGCTGCCACGTCTCATCAACAGTACATGGTATATATAGTAAAACATTATAATTACATTGAATACAGTAGGCGTAACAAGTGACCAAACGGAAGATAAGAACACATGGGCGTAAAAAGAAGGCGTGCACAGGGCGTGCACGAAGACATGTGATGAGAACGTCACAGAAGTGTCATGAATGGGTGGATACATGGAGGGGGCTACCTGGGCAGCTGGAACCTTTAACCTAGTGGTGCGCTCAAACGGGCCATGACGTGTATCTGGGGAGAGCTGGGGGCTCTGACTCTTGCACTAGAAGAGGAGACTAAAGTCTGGGAGGTCAAGACGACATGTACCTATAGCATATCTGATATCTCGTGTTTGGAGAACATGTTGATAGAATCTAAAAGTCATCAGGGGAAAGGCTACTTGACACTAAGACTGGTGCATGCATATATTCTTCATGTATTGCATGTACTATGAATCTTCTATGGATATTAATTCAGTAATTCTCTTGCATGGAGACAGAAAGACTAGACTATAGCTGAAGATGTTTATGCGGTTCGTTAGCTTAGGAATGCGAAGACGGAGAGCTATACAGATAACTGTATGCATAACATATTCTTGGCAGACAGGCAGGCAGAGCCAGGCCGGGCACCGCGCTGCTTGTCAGGAAATAAATGAAGGGTCAGGGATGCGGGAGGGGCTGCATCGCTCCTCGGAGCAGGTTCAGGAGACTGGAGCTTGAATCTGGTGTCCGGGCCCTCATGAGGCCTAGAAACGGGGACAATTCGATGAATTAACGTGCACAATGTAAAACGTTGGCAACATAGGCCTACTACTCGTTGCTTTCAGGAGGACTGGATAACTGACATACTAAACGTTGGACACAACTATAAGTGCGTCTTTATTCGGTCATAGGGAACATATGCATATTAATCATGCACATATAACATAGGATGGGGAACACGTAGGCACACACGACAAGGCAAAATTCAATTTTCCTCATTGGTACAGACAGAAACACGAGCAGTGCAGAAAGAATCAACAGAGGTGCAGAAAGTGGCAAGAGGGGTGCAGAAAGAGGCAACAGAGATGCAGAGAGATGCAAGAGAAGTTCAGAAAGAAGCAAGAGGGGTGCATAAAGAAGGAACAGAGGTGCAGAAAGACACAGAAGAAGTGCAGAAAGAGGTGAGAGAGGTACAGAAAGAGGCAAGGGAGGTGCAGGGAGAGGGAAGAGGGCTAAAGAAAGAAGCAAGAGAGGTGCAGAAAAAAAGCAAACGATGTGCAGAGAGAAGGAACAGAGATGCAGAAAGAAGCAAAAGAGGTACATGAAGAGGGATGCAGAAAGAGGGAGGAGGGGTGCAGAAAGAGGGATAAGAAGTGCATGGAGAAGCAAAAGAGGTACAGAAAGAAGCAAGAGAAGTGCAGACATGGGCAAGACGGATGCAGAAAGAAGCAAGAGGGGTACATAAAAAACAAATGAGGTACAGAAAGAAGCAAGAGAAGTGTAGAAAAAGCAACAGTGGTGCAAAAAGATGGAACACAGGTTCAAAAAGTAGGAAGAGAAGTACAGAAAGAAGGAACAGAGGTACAGGAAAACACAAAAGAAGTGCAGAAAGAGGCAAGCGGGGTACAGAAAAAGGGAAGAGGAATACAGAAAGAAGCAACAGAGGTGCAGAAAGAGGCAAGAGGGGACTGAATGAATGAGGAGAAGTGCAGGAAGAAGGAACAGAGGTGCAGAAAGGGGCAGAAGGGTTCAGAAAGAAGCAAGAGGGGTACATAAAACAATAGAGGTACAGAAAGAAAAAAGGGAAGTGCAGAAAGAAGCAACAGTGGGACAGAAAGATGCAAGAGAAGTACAGAAAAAGGGAAGAGGAATACAGAAAGAAGCAACAGAGGTGCAGAAAGAGGCAAGAGGGGTACTAAAAGAAGGAAGAGAAGTGCAGGAGGAAGGAACAGAGATGCAGAAAGTGGCAGAAGGGTGCAGAAAGAAGCAAGAGGGGTACTTAATAAACAAGAGCGGTACAGAAAGAAACAAGGGAAGTGCAGAAAGAAGCAACAGTGGTGCACAAAGATGCAAGAGAAGAACAGAAAGAGGCAAAAGAGATGGAGAAGGAGGCAAGAGAGGTACAGAAAGGGGGAAAAGGGGTGGAGAAATCAGAACTAAAGGCACAGAAAGGGTGAAGAGGGATGGAGAAAGAGGCAATAAGGGTGGAAAAAGGGTTAGGAGGGGTACAGAAAGAAGCAAGAGAGGTGCAGAAAGATACAAAAGCAGTGTAAGAAGTGCAGAAAGGAGTAGTAGAGGTGCAGAACGATGCAAGAGGAATACAGAAAGAGGGAAGAGAAGTACAGAAAGAAGGAACGGAGGAGCAGAAAGATGCAATAGAAGTACAGAAAGAATCAAGAGAGGTGGAGGAAGATGCAAGAGAGGTAGAGAAAGGGGGAAGAGGGGGTGGAGAACAGGGAAATAAAGGTGCAGAAAGGGTGAAGAGGGATGGAGAAAGAGGGAATAGGGGTAGAAAAGGGGTCAAGAGGGGTACAGAAAGAGGCAAGAGAGGTACAGAAATAAACATGAGCAGTGCAGAAAGAATCAACAGAGGTGCAGAAAGTGGCAAGCGGGGTGCAGAAAGAGGCAACAGAGATGCAGAGAGATGCAAGAAAAGTTCAGAAAGAAGCAAGTGGGGTGCAGAAAGAGGTAAGAGAAGTACAGAAAAAAGCAACAGAGTTGCAGAACGAAACAAAAGAAGTGCAGAAAGAAGGAACAGAGGTGCAGAAAGAGGCAAGAGAGGTGCAGAAAGAGGGATGAGAAGTGCAGAAAGAAGCAACAGAGGTGTAGAAAGAAGTAACCGCAGTGCAGAAAGATGCAAGCGAAGTGCAGAAAGAGAAAAGGGGGTACAGAAGGAGGGAAGAGAAGTGCAGAAATAAGGAACAGAGGTGCAGAAAAAGAAAAGAGAGGTGCAGAA
This sequence comes from Lissotriton helveticus, assembly GCF_964261635.1. Taxonomy (NCBI): domain Eukaryota; kingdom Metazoa; phylum Chordata; class Amphibia; order Caudata; family Salamandridae; genus Lissotriton; species Lissotriton helveticus. The sequence continues at coordinate 577,434,346 of NC_136067.1, forward strand.
AAAGGGACGAGAAGTACAGAACGAAAGAACAGAGGTGCAGATAAATGCAAGAGAAGTATAAAAAGAGGCAGGAAGGGATGCAGAATAAAGCAAGAGAGGTGCAGAGATAGAGAAAGGAAGTATAGAAAGGAGCAGCAGAGGTGCAGAAAGATGCAAGAGGGGTACAGAAAGAGGGAAGAGAAATACAGAAAGAAGGAACAGAGGAGCAGAAAGATGCAAGAGAAGTACAGAAAGAGGCAAGAGAGGTATAGAAAGAGGCGAGAGAGGTACAGAAAGGGGGACGAGGGGGTGGAGAAATAGAAAATAAAGGTGCAGGAAAGGGTGAAGAGGGATGGAGAAAGAGGGAATAGTGGTGGAAAAAGGGTCAAGAGGGGTACAGAAAGAGGCAAGAGAGGTGCAGAAAGAAACAAGGGCAGTGCAGAAAGAATCAATAGAGGTGCAAAAAGTGGCAAGAGGGGTGCAGAAAGAGGCAACAGAGATGCATAGAGATGCAAGAGAAGTTCAGAAAGAAGCAAGAGGGTGCAGAAAGAAGGAACAGAGGTGCAGAAAGACACAGGAGAAGTGAAGAAAGAGGCAAGAGAAGTGCAGAAAGAGGCGAGAGAGGTACAGAAAGAGGCAAGGGAGGTGCAGAAAGAGGGAAGAGGGGTGCAGAAAGAGGCAAGAGGGGTGCAGAAAGAGGTAAGAGAGATGCAGAAAGAGGCAAGAGAGGTAGAGAAAGAGGCAAGAGAGGTACAGAAAGGGGAAGTGGGGGTGGAGAAATGGGAAATAAAGGTGCAGGAAAGGGTGAAGAGGGATGGAGAAAGAGGTAATAGTGGTGGAAAAAGGGTCAAGAGGGGTACAGAAAGAGGCAAGAGAGGTGCAGAAAGAAACAAGGGCAGTGCAGAAAGAATCAATAGAGGTGCAAAAAGTGGCAAGAGGGGTGCAGAAAGAGGCAACAGAGATGCATAGAGATGCAAGAGAAGTTCAGAAAGAAGCAAGAGGGTGCAGAAAGAAGGAACAGAGGTGCAGAAAGACACAGGAGAAGTGAAGAAAGAGGCAAGAGAAGTGCAGAAAGAGGCGAGAGAAGTACAGAAAGAAGCAATAGAGGTATAGAAAGAAACAGGAAATGCAGAAAGAAGGAACCAAGGTGTAGACAGGGGCAAGAGGGATGCAGAAAGAAGCAAGAGGGGTGCAAAAAGAGGGATGAGAAGGGCAGGGACAAGCAAAAGAGGTGCAGAAAGAAGCAAGAGAAGTGAAGGCAGGGGCTAGAGGGATGCAGAAAGAAGCAAGAGGGGTACATAAAAAAACAACTGAGGTACAGAAAGAAGCAAGAGAAGTGTAGAAAAAGCAATAGTGGTACAAAAAGATGAAACAGGTTCACAAAGTAGGAAGAGAAGTACAGAAAGAAGGAACAGAGGCACAGAAAGACACAAGAGAACTGCAGAAAGAGGCAAGCGAGGTACAGAAAAAGGGAAGAGGAATACAGAAAGAAGAAACAGAGGTGCAGAAAGAGGCAAGAGGGGCACTGAATGAAGGAAGAGAAGTGCAGGAAGAAGGAACAGAGGTGCAGAAAGGGGCATAAGGGTGCAGAAAGAAGCAAGAGGGGTACATAAAAACAATAGAGGTATAGAAAGAAACAATAGAAATTCAGAATGAAGCAACAATGGTGCAGAAAGATACACGAGAAGTACATAAAGAGGCAAGAGAGGTGGAGAAAGAGGCAAGAGAGGTAGAGAAAGAGGCAAGAGAGGTACTGAAAGGCAGAAGAGGGGTGGAGAAATGGGAAATAAAGGTGCACAAAGGGTCAAGAAGGATGGAGAAAGAGGAAATAGGGGTAGAAAAAGGTTCAATGGGGGTACAGAAAGAAGCAAGAGAGGTTCAGAAAGAAACAAGAGCAGTGCAGAAAGAAACAGCAGAGATGCAGAAAGTGGCAAGAGGGGTACAGAAAGAGGCAACAGAGATGCAGAGAGATGCAAGAGAAGTTCAGAAAGAAGCAAGAGGGGTGCAGAAAGAAGGAACAGAGGTGCAGAAAGACACAGGAGAAGTGAAGAAAGAGGCAAGAGGGGTGCAGAAAGAGGGAAGAGGGGTACAGAAAGAGGCAAGAGGGGTGCAGCAAAAGGGAAGAGAGATACATAAAGAGGGAAGAGGGCTGCAGAAAGAGGCAAGAGGGGTGCAGAAAGCAGCAAAAGATGTGCAAAAGAAGGAACAAAGGTATATAAAGAGGCAAGAGAGGTGCAGTAGGTGGGGTGCAGTAAGAGGGAGTAAGGGCGCAGAAAAAACAAAAGAAGTGCAGATAGAAGGAGCAGAGGTGCAGAAAAAGGAAAGAGGGGTACATAAAGAGGCAAGAGAAGTACGGAAAGAAGCAACAGAGGTATAGAAAGAAAGAAGAAGTGCAGTAAGAAGGAACAGAGGTGCAGACAGAGGCAAGAGGGGTGCAGAAAGAGGGATGAGAAGTGCAGAAAGAAGCAACAGAGGTATAGAAAGAAACAAGAAGTGCAGAAAGAAGGAACAGAGGTACAGACAGAGGCAAGAGGGGTACAGAAAGAGGGATGAGAAGTGCAGAAAGAAGCAGCAGAGGTGCATACAGAGGTAAGAGGGATGGAGAAAGAAGCAGGAGGGGTATATAAAAACAAATGAGATATAGAAAGAAGCAATCAAAGTGTACAAAGAATCAACAGTGTTGCATGCAACACAGGTTCAAAAAGTAGGAAGATGAGTACAGAAAGAAAGAAAACAGAGATCAAGAAAGACATAAGAGAAGTGCAGAAATAGGCACAAGGGGTACTGAAAGAAGGAAGAGAAGTGCAGGAAGAAGGAACAGAGGTGCAGAAAGGGGCAGAGGGGTACAGAAAGAAGCAAGAGGGGTACATGAAAAACAAGAGAGGTGCAGAAAGAAACAAGAGAAGTGCAGAAACAAGCAACAGTGGTGCAGAAAGATGCAAGAAGGGTGCAAAAATTAGGAAGAGAAGTGCAGGAAGAAGGAACAGAGGTGCAGACAGGGGCAGAGGGGTGCAGAAAGAAGCAAGAGGGGTACATGGAAAACAAGAGAGGTACAGAAAGAAGCAAGAGAAGTGCAGAAGCAAGCAACAGTGGTGCAGAAAGATACAACTCAGGTTCAAAAAGTAGCAAGAGAAGTACAGAAAGAAGGAACAGTGGTGCAGAAAGACACAAGAGTAGTGCAGAAAGAGGCAAGAGGGGTACAGAAAAAGGGAAGAGGAATACAGAAAGAAGCAACAGAGGTCCAGAAAGAGGCAAGAGTGGACTGAATGAATGAGGAGAAGTGCAGGAAGAAGGAACAGAGGTGCAGAAAGGGGCAGAAGGGTTCAGAAAGAAGCAAGAGGGGTACATAAAAACAATAGAGGTACAGAAAGAAAAAAGGGAAGTGCAGAAAGAAGCAACAGTGGGACAGAAAGATGCAAGAGAAGTACAGAAAGAGGCAAGAGAGGTGTAGAAAGAGGCATGAGAGGTACAGAAAGGGGGAAAGGGATGGAGAAATGGGAAATAAAGGTACAGAAAGGGTGAAGAGGGATGGAGAAAGAGGGAATTGGGGTGAAAAAGGGTCAAGAGGGATACAGACAGAGGCAGGAGAGGTACAGACAGAAACACGAGCAGTGCAGAAAGAATCAACAGAGGTACAGAAAGTGGCAAGAGGGGTGCAGAAAGAGGCAACAGAGATGCAGAGAGATGCAAGAGAAGTTCAGAAAGAAGCAAGAGGGGTGCATAAAGAAGGAACAGAGGTGCAGAAAGACACAGAAGAAGTGCAGAAAGAGGCAAGAGAAGTGCAGAAAGAGGTCAGAGAGGTACAGAAAGAGGCAAGGGAGGTGCAGAGAGAGGAAAGAGGGCTAAAGAAAGAAGCAAGAGAGGTGCAGAAAGAAGCAAAAGATGTGCAGAGAGAAGGAACAGAGATGCAGAAAGATGCAAAAGAGGTACATGAAGAGGGATGTAGAAAGAGGGAAGAGGGGTGCAGAAAGAGGAAAAAAGGTGCAGAAATAAACAAAAGAAATGCAGAAAGAAGGAGCAGATGTACAGAAAGAGGCAATAGGGGTGCAGAAAGAGGCAAGAGAAGTGCAGAAAGAAGCAATAGAGGTATAGAAAGAAACAAGAAATGCAGAAAGAAGGAACAGAGGTATAGAAAGAAGCAAGAGAAGTGCAGACAGGGGCAAGAGGGATGCAGAAAGAAGCAAGAGGGGTACATAAAAAACAAATGAGGTACAGAAAGAAGCAAGAGAAGTGTAGGAAGAAGCGACAGTGGTGCAGAAAGATGCAACACTGGTTCAAAAGTAGGAAGAGAAGTACAGAAAGAAGGAACAGAGGTGCAGAAAGACACAAAAGAAGTACAGAAAGAGGGAAGAGGGGTACAGAAAAAGAAAAGAGAAATACAGAAAGAAGCAACAGGGGTGCAGCAAGAGGCAAGAGGGGTGCTGAAAGAAGGAACAGAGGTGCAGAAAGACACAGAAGAAGTGCAGAAAGAGGCAAGAGAAGTGCAGAAAGAGGTGAGAGAGGTGCAGAAAGAGGCAAGGGAGGTGCAGAGAGAGGAAAGAGGGCTAAAGAAAGAAGCAAGAGAGGTGCAGAAAGAAGCAAAAGATGTGCAGAGAGAAGGAACAGAGATGCAGAAAGATGCAAAAGAGGTACATGAAGAGGGATGTAGAAAGAGGGAAGAGGGGTGCAGAAAGAGGAAAAAAGGTGCAGAAATAAACAAAAGAAATGCAGAAAGAAGGAGCAGATGTACAGAAAGAGGCAATAGGGGTGCAGAAAGAGGCAAGAGAAGTGCAGAAAGAAGCAATAGAGGTATAGAAAGAAACAAGAAATGCAGAAAGAAGGAACAGAGGTATAGAAAGAAGCAAGAGAAGTGCAGACAGGGGCAAGAGGGATGCAGAAAGAAGCAAGAGGGGTACATAAAAAACAAATGAGGTACAGAAAGAAGCAAGAGAAGTGTAGGAAGAAGCGACAGTGGTGCAGAAAGATGCAACACTGGTTCAAAAGTAGGAAGAGAAGTACAGAAAGAAGGAACAGAGGTGCAGAAAGACACAAAAGAAGTACAGAAAGAGGGAAGAGGGGTACAGAAAAAGAAAAGAGAAATACAGAAAGAAGCAACAGGGGTGCAGCAAGAGGCAAGAGGGGTGCTGAAAGAAGGAAGAGAAATGCAGGAAGAAGGAACGAAGGTGCAGGAAGGGGCAGAACGGTACAGAAAGAAGCAAGAGGGGTACATAAAAACAATAGAGGTACAGGAAGAAATAAGAGAAGTGCAAAAAGAAGCAACAGTGGTGCAGAAAGTTGCAAGAGAAGTACAGAAAGAGGCAAGAGAGGTACAGAAAGGGGGAAGAGGGGGTTGAGAAATGGGAAATAAAGGTGCAGAAAGTGTGAAGAGGGATGGAGAAAGAGGGAATAGGGGTGGGGAAAGGGTCAAGAGGGGTACGGAAAGAAGCAATAGAGGTACAGAAAGAAACAAGCAGTGCAAGAAGTGCAGAAAGGAGCAGCAGAGGTGCAGAAAGATGCAAGAGGGCTACAGAAAGAGGGAAGAGAAATACAGAAAGAAGGAACAGAGGAGCAGAAAGATGAAAGAGAAGTACAGAAAGAGGCAAGAGAGGTGGAGAAAGAGGCAAGGGAGGTACAGAAAGGGGGAAGAGGGGTAGAGAAATGGGAAATAAAGGTGCAGAAAGGGTGAAGAGGGATGGAGAAAGAGGGAATAGAGGTGGAAAAAGGGTGAACATGGGTACCGAAAGAAGCAAGAGAGGTGCAGAAAGAAACAAGAGCAGTGCAGAAAGAATCAACAGAGATGCAGAAAGTGACAAGAGGGGTGCAGAAAGGGGCAACAGAGATGCAGAGAGATGCTAGAGAAGTTCAGAAAGAGGCAAGAGGGGTGCAGAAAGAGGGAAGAGGTGTGCAGAAAGAGGGAAGAGGGGTGCAGGAGAGGCAAGACAGATGCAGAAAGAAACAAGAGAGATACAGAAAAAGGGAAGAGGGCTGCAGAAAGAGGCAAGAGAGGTGCAGAAAGCAGTAGACAATGTGCAAAAGAAGGAACAAAGGTGTAGAAAGATGCACGAGAGGTGCAGGAAGATGGGTACAGTAAGAGGGAGGAAGGGTGCAGAAAGAAACTAAAGAAGTGCAGAAAGACGGAGCAGAGGTCAAGTAAAAGGCAAGAGGGGTGCAGAAAGAGGCAAGAGAAGTACGGAAAGAAGCAGTTCTAGAAAGAAACAGGAAATGCAGAAAAAAAGAACAGAGGTGCAGACAGAGGCAAGAGGGTTACAGAAAGGGTGTCAGGACCCCTACGCAGGGGTTGATGATTAATGGTACCCAGTGGCCAGCAGCGTGTAAAGATTCTCCAGTGAACAGGACCTGGACTGATTGGTTCGAAATAGGAGATCTAAGATGGCTGCCGACTTGGTAAGACAGGTCAGCGGTCCAGTTTCTATGCAGCAGCTGTGAGGAGATTAGGTGTAGCGCGAGCGCGTCACGAAACGTGCACTTCACCGAGGTTCTCAGCGGAGTAACAACCTTTGAAGCAGCGTCCCAGTAAATAAACATTTAAAAGTCATAGTTGTTTAGTTCCGACCCCCGTAGCATTACAGAGGCATGCGGCAGAATCCAGGTGAAGGAAGTTGGGTGAATTACGTCGGCGCGAGTTGTCTGCCTCCTCCGTGAGTCTTGAGGAGAGAAGGTCAAGGTTACCAGAGACGAGGCAACTCGGCGTTAAGAGTCAAGCGCGAGTTTAAATACTTCGTGTGTGGCGCAGTACAGAGCTACAGTCTCCAGCAGAGCAGTGTGACTATCGAGTAGAGTTGAAGACGCTTCATAAGGCAGCTAAGTGAAAGTTAAAATTGCAAATGCCATGAACTGTTAACCAATATTTACCAGTGCACACAGAATTCAGTAAACTGCAGTAAACCTGAAAGAGAGAGAGAGAAAGTACAGAGTTAATAGCTAAGAAACGAAAATTGAAAAGAAAAAGAAAGGACAATGTAAATATATGTAAATACTTACCTGAGAAACTGCTAAACATTGCTGCAACTTCAAGAACCCTAAGAGAAAAAGCACAGTGGTTAAAGAAGTTAAAGACTCGGCAGAGTAGCAGAGTATAACTAGAAGAAGACAGACATAGAGACAATTAATAAGAACTCGACTGATTAGTGAAGTAAGTACTAAAAAGAGATACATAATATTGAGACAAGTCTAGGCAGACAGAAAGGGAGAAATAAAAATGTTCTTTTCTTTTCCAATAGTTACAACTAATTGAGCGAGTTATTTAAAAGAATGCACACAGACAAGGTACAGGAGAGAAGCTAGAGTCCTGAAGAGTAAGGGTAGGTAATCTAAGTGAAAACAAGAGTAAGCTAAATTCAGAGTTAGAGTAAGATAGGTTGGTAATTGTATATCATTTCCTAGGTTCCAAGAAGACAGAAGATGCCAGCAAGTTAATCGACTGAAGGAACCAACTCAGGACCAGTCTCTTCTCTGTTTATTGTTTTATCCAATTTCCCCGTCCCCCAGGGTAATGTTTTGGAGGTTCTGTTAAAAGACCTGCAGGCATTGCTTAAGGGGATTAGGGATCCCGCATCTCTGTTCCTGTGCAAGTATCGGTAAGCTTATTAAGCTAAATAGCATTCAAGTCTGACAAAGGGGGATGAGAAGTACAGAAAGAAGCAAGAGAAGTGCAGACAGAGGTAAGAGGAATGGAGAAAGAAGCAGGAGGGTTATATAAAAACAAACGAGGTACAGAAAGGAGCAGGAGAAGTGAGAAAGAAGCAACAGTGGTGCAGAAAGATGCAACACAGGTTCAAAAAGTAGGGAGAGGAGTACAGAAAGAAAGAAAACAGAAGTACAGAAAGACACAAGAGAAATGCATAAAGAAGCAAGAGGGGTACAGAAAGAAGGACGAGAAATAAGGAAAGAAACGACAGAGCTGCAGAAAGAGGCAAGAGGGGTACTGAAAGAAGGAAGAGAAGTGCAGGAAGAAGGAACAGAGGTGCAGAAAGGGGCATAGGGGTGCAGAAAGAAGCAAGAGGGGCACATAAAAAACAAGAGAGGTATAGAAAGAAACAATAGAAGTGCAGAAAGAAGCAACAGTGGTGCAGAAAGATGCAGGAGGGGTACAAAAACTAGGGAGAAAAGTACAGGAAGAAGAAACAGAGGTGCAGAAAGACGCAAGAGAAGTGCAGAGAGAGGCACGAGGGATACAGAAAGAGGGTAGATAAATACTGAAAGAAGCAGCAGACATTCAGAAAGAGGCAAGAGGGGTACTGAAAGAAGGGAGAGAAGTGCAGGAAGAAGGAACAGAGGTGCAGAAAGAGGCAAGAGGGGTGCAGAAATAGGGAAGAGAAGTGCAGAAAGATGCAAGAGGAGTACAGAAAGAGGGAAGAGAAGTCCAGAAACAGGTGAGAGACATACAGAAATAGGCAAAGGAGGTATACAAAGAGGGTGGAGGGGTACAGAAAGATGCAAGAGAGATGCAGAAAGAGCCATGAGGGGTGCAGAAAGAGGGAAGAAAAGTGCAGAATGAAGCCAGAGGTGTGCAGTAAGAAGCAACAGAGGTGCAGAAAGAGGCAAGAGCAGTGCAAAACCGGGGAATAGAAATGAAGAAAGAAGTGAAGAAAGAAGGAACAGAGGTGCAAAAAGAGGCAAGAGGGGTGCAGAAATAGGGATGAGAAGTGCAGAAACAAGGAACAGAGATGAAGAAAGACACAAGAAAAAGGGCAGAAAGAGCCAAGAGGTGTGCAGAAAGAGGAAAGAAAAGTGCAGTAAGAAGGAACAGAGGCACAGAAAGACACAAGAGAAGTACAGTAAGAGGCCTAGAGCGGTATAGAAAGGGGGGAAGGGGGGTGGATAAAGGCGAAGAAAGGTGCAGAAAGGAGGAAGAGGGATGGGAAAGACGTAAGAGGGGTGAAAAAGGGTCAAGAGGGGGTGCAGAAGGAAGCAAGTGAGGTACAGAAAGAAACAAGAGAAGTGCAGTAAGAAACAACAGAGGTGCAAAAAGAGGCAGTGCAGAAAGAGGGAAGAGAAGTGTAGAAAGAAGGAAGATAGGTACAGATAGTGGCAAGAAGGGTACAGAAAGATGCAGGAGGGCTGCAGAAAGAGGGAACAGAGGTGCAGAAAGATACAAGAGAAGTTCAGAAAGAGGCAAGATGGGTGCAGAAAGATGGAACAGAGGTGCAGAAAGACGCAAGAGAAATGCAGAAATATGCAAGAGCGGTGCAGAAAGACGGAAGAGAAGTGCAGAAAGACGCAGAAGTGTAGTAAGAAGCAACAGAGGCGCAGAAAGACACAAGAGAAGTGCAGAAAGAGGCAAGAGGGGTGCAGAAGGAGGGAAGAGAAGTGCAGGACGAGGGAACAGAAGTGCAGAAAAAAGGAACAGAGGCACAGAAAGACACAAGAGAATTACAGAAAGAGGTAAGAGAGGTGCAGAAAGGGGGAATAGGGGTGGATAAAGGAGCAAGAAAGGGGGAAGAGAGGTAGAGAAAGGGTCAAGAGGGGAGCAGAAAGAAGCAAGAGAGGTTCAGAAAGAAACAAGAGAAGTGTAGAAAGAAGCAACAGAGGTACAGAAAGTGGCAAGACGGGTGCAGAAAGAGGCAAAAGATATACAGAAAGAGCCAAGAGTAGTGCAGAAAGATGCAAGAGGGGTACAGAAAGAAGCAACAGAGGTGCAGAAAGAAGCAATGGAGGTGCAGAAAGAGGCAGGACGGTTGCAGAAAGAGGCAACACAGGTGCAGCAAGAGGCAAAAGAGGTGAAGTAAGAAGGAACAAAGGTGCAGAAAGAAACCAGAGAAGCGTAGAAAGAAGCAAGAGGGGTGGAGAAAGAGAAAAGAGGGATGCAGAAAGAGGCATCAGAGGTGCAGGAAGAACGAACAGAGGTGCAACAAGACACAAAAGGAATGCAGAAAGAGGCAAGAGTAGTGCAGAAAGAGGCAACAGAGGTGGACAAAGAAGGAACAGAGGTACAGAAAGATGCAAGAGAAGAGCAGAACGTGTGAACAAAGGTGCAGAAAGACATAAGAGAAGTTCAGAAAGAGTCAAGAGGGTGGCAGAAAACTTACCTGCAGCACCAGTCCGGAGTCGTGAGGGAAACGGCTGGGTGCTCCTTTCTCCTTTACCGCGCCGTGAGGGAAACGGCCAGCGAGACTCGGGGTGGCTGCAACTATAACTCCCAGCAGCCCCGGGGACACAGGGTGCACCCGTGATGCCTCAGCCTGCGCCTGGAGCCCGGGCCAAGGGCGGGCCCGTCTGTGCCCATCCGGGACCGTTCGAGGCTGGGCAGGGCCACATCCCCATACATTGTCATTTTTTTAAACAGCTGGATCCTGTAATGGTGAGTGGGGTGTCTTTTATTAGTATCTATTGAATGCTTGGGGCAAACAAAAACTATGGGTAAACGAAATCCAGCCCACGTAGTACGTAATGCCACCTCTATTGACACCATGTTGGAGAGGGCGATGAATATAGTCAGCACCGAGATTGAGCTGACTGAAAGACGATTGTCCCTGGGCCTCACAAAACTCCAATCTGTAATTGAGAACACTGATACAAGCAATCCTCAATTAATGTCACACAGTGAGGTTGACCTTTGCCCACACCCACTAATTGGAGAGAACACATTGGGCGTGGAAGGCTCTGGCCTCACAAGAGCAACAGTAGACTCAACATCTGAGAGTTTCCCAATTGATATTTTAACTGTGGCCTCCTCAGACATTTCCTCTAATCCAGAAATATGCGGAGCGAAAAGGAAGAGGAAGGCAGTGAAACCAGCCTGCTCCAAATGGAAACAACCTCCACGCGTGAATTCACAACGCGCAACATTGAATACTTGGATTAGGGGCACGAAGGCCCTAGTAGATTTAGTCCCTAGTAGTGACTCAATTGATTCAGTTTCATTGGATATTTTAAGTAATTCTGTATATACTCAGACAAAATCTACACAGACTGCTTTCTCTAATTTTACACTAGGGTACACTGCTATGCACATTATTATTGATACATTGTACGAACGTGTTAAAGGGCTTGTGGATTCAAATTTTGCAAAATTATGGAAGCGCTTAGATCGCTTGGAATCTTTAACCATTAAGGCTAAATCTTCTTATAAGGAACATAGACAGTTATTTCAACAGGCTAGTCTTCAGGAGAATTTATCTCAGAGTGTGCAACAAGTGCCCCCAATTGCAAAGTTGCCATCTGCCCCTAGTGACACCAACAGTAAAACTAAAGATCCTACAGTCTGGATCTGCCAATACTGCTAATACTCAATACATAGCCCTTAATGACACCCATGTTGCCTCGAAAGTTCGTACAAGTACTGTCGCCAATAATACAACTGGGCATGCTGAGTTAAATAAGAATGTTTTAAATCTACCCCCAGCATCCTGCCCGTATGTTCTGATTCTCGCAGGGGTACCCCCATTAGAGAAAAATAAATCAGAGTCCTGGAAACAGCTACGGAATAAAAGTGTGGATTGGCTGGCTAAATATAAAGGGTATAGGAGGTCTGACATACATTATATTTTAATGGTACGAAGGGTAGGTTGGGTGGGACCAGCAGAAAAAAACTATTGGGGTGATTGTATTGTCATCAACCTTCGCCGACCAGGCATCGTTAGATCAATACTGGCTGTTAGAGAGACTAACTGTCCCTTACCCACACACATCTGTGCACTACCCCTTGGCTTATTCTATAGACCACCACCTGCACAGCGTCCATTTATTAGCCCTTTTTACCAGTCGGTAAATAGGTTTTCTGCCATCTCTGATTTAGACACCCTTGACTGACCCCTATCTAAATCTCATCCGACTGAATCTGCCTTCATGGTACCGGTGGAAAATTTTAAAGCCAATATCGTGAGGCCGAAAACATTACCCTAAATGATCACTCTGATTCATTACTACAGGTGCTGAGTTGGAACGTGGCAGGTCTGGCCTCTAAACTAAACATTGAAGAATGGGTCAACATGATAAATAAATATGATATCCTCATGTTCCAAGAGACCTGGGCAACCAAAGAGTTATATCTCGAAGGATATGAGTGTTTTAATATTATACCTCCCTATCCTAAGCACGGCAGACCTTCGGGTGGCCTATCAATATGGGTTAGTATTGCATCGGGTGGTAGAGTAAAATCAATTCCCATCGAAAATACAAATTTCCAAGTATTGATGTATACACATTTGTTTCATTAATTTTTATAACAATGTTTTTTTAACTACACCTAATGTTAATTTTGTTAACCTTTTCAATTTTATTTCGGATATGGATAATTTCCTGGGAAAGTATAAACCAGTAGGGATATGCTTGGGGGTCGATTTCAATGCGAAGATTGCAGGGGGTAATACTGTGAGCCCCACCAAGCATATCTCAGTCACTCCATGCAATAGAGGATATGAATTAATAGACCACCTGTCAAATAGTAGTCTTTTAAATGATATGGATATCACAGCTGTAAATAATGAGGATAATCCAACACCTACTTATAGAGGTTTCGGACGAGCCTCAACTATAGATTATGTTTTTATATCAGCACTATTAGAAGACCACCTGGTTCTGGCAGAGGTTAGGGCATCTACCTTTGGGGACCACAACCCAATCTCAGTCTCTTTTAGGGTGGCTCTGAGACCCAATCAAAGAAAGGAGCCAAGGGCTAGTAACATAGAACCCTCCACTGACAACTTAAGAGTTAAATGGAAGGGCATGGATTATCCGAAGGTGTTTCAAAAGATGGTAAACACTTACCCATCGCTTTGTGAGACATGTCTCACATTGGCTAACCCTAACCCAGAGGCAGTTTCTGCTTTTGTTTTACTATGTGCAGGTATTAAAGAATTGATTTCTAGACCTGTAACCTCACCTAAACCTGACCCCAGGTGGTTTGATAATACTTGTTGTAAGGCAAACAGGGAACTCAGAGCTGCGTTAATAGTTTTTCCCAGAGATCCCAACCTTATTGGAGTGTTAAGGCACACTTATAAGAGTATAGTAAAGCATAGGAAAGATGTGGTTTTAAAAGAGCATTGGAGTAACCTGGCCTGTGCTGCTAAGCTTAATAATACAAATGGTTTTTGGTTAGCCACTAAGTCATTGAGAGTGTTTGGCAATACATCCACTCCGTTAAGCTGCAATATAACAAGCGAAGCGTGGGTAGCCCATTTTTCAAAAATGTATGCTTCCACGTCTCAATGCGAAGATATTTTTGAAGATCACACCCTCATTCAAATCCAAATATCTCTGCCAGAAGTCGAGGATGCAATAAATCAGAGCCTGAGAAATAAAGCCCCGGGCCCGGATGGGCTACCCATTGACCTTATAAAATCAAGGACAGAGTTTTGGGCTCCTCTGCTACTCAATGTTTTTAATAATTTAACAATAACTAAAATACCAAATACCTGCTCCACATCCGTAATAGTCCCCATTTTTAAAAAGGGAGATAGATCTAATCCGAGCTACTACATACCAATCTCCCTAATCGATAACACTCTCAAGATACGGGGGAGGATCTTATTTAACAAATTCAGAACTTGGGCAGAGGATGGAAATATACTAAATAAATGCCAGTTAGGTTTCCAAAGTAATCTTGGAACGGTGGAACAGTGTCTGAACCTTAATTTAATTGAAGGGAAATATACCATCACCCGACATAGTCCCCTCTACCTGGCATTTATGGATCTTACATCCGCTTTTGATTTTGTTAATAGATCCAGGCTTTGGCAATGCCTTTTAGATTATGGGTTGGATAAAGACATGGTGAGTTTTTTTTAGCATTTTTACATAGGGACCTAAGGGCTTGGGTGAGAATAAGCATGGCTGGAGCAGTTTCAGGGGACATTGTAGTTGGAAGAGGCATCAGACAAGGGTGCGTTCTTGCCCCACTTTTATTTATTTTATATGTCAATGAGCTACATATTTTATTGTCCAACCAAACTACAGATGTTCCAATAATTAATGGTAACAAACTGCCCGCCTTACTATACGCAGATGATGCTGTTTTAATGGGCCGAACACCCAATGCTCTTCGAATTTTAGTTAGGGGTTTTGTAGCTTTTATGAATAGTCTGAAATCTTTGCACAAATTTTAAGAAATCTTTTTTAATGTGTTGTGGCCCTAAAAAATGTCTCATTAACACTATTACCTTGGGATCAGATTCCTTGCTATGCACTCGCACTTTCCCGTATCTGGGTTTACAATTTTCAGATAATGGGTCCTGGACACCGCATCTGGCCTATGGACGGGCCAAATTTTTTAAAGCAATTAACTGAGTAATAAGTCTCTCTCAACCAAAAAGAATTGAGGTAGTACTCTCCCTACTTAAAATCTATAGGACACAATGTGTACCAATTATGACTTATGGGGCCGAAATATGGGGTTTCATAGGCTTGAAAAGTGTCCAGGCCGAAGAAAACAGATTTTGCAGGAGAATTTTAGGTCTACCAATTTCATCATCCACCTTTACCTGTCATAATGAGTTAAGACTGGGGAACATCCTTTACAACGCAACCGCTACAACGCGGTTGCGTTACGACGCAGCTTTAACAACGAAAGTCATTACAACGACTTTCGCTGGATGGCGCTCTAAGATGGGGGATAGTTTAATTTACTATCCAACACCTTCCCTACTATCCACGGGGACTGGTGTTGGAATGGTAAATTAAACTATTCACTATCAGCGCCCCCCAACGCAAGTCATTGTAACGACTTGCGTTGTTAAAACTGTGTGGTAAAGGGACGTGTTGTAACGGTACGCGTCGTACCGTCATACATCCGTTACGACTACCTTATTTGGAGGATTATATTAGGTCCCGACCTGCCTTGTTCTGGCTAAAGGTATGGCAAAACCCGGCTGCCTCATTAACAAGGTAGATCTTGGCTGACTGTCTAAAATGCAACAGGGGTTGTGACATACCGTGGCTTGCGGAAGTACGGGCAAATTTGACAGCAGTTAATCTTGGCCATATCTTTTATAAACCTGATCAATTAGATGGAATTGATAGAAAAACCATCCGTAAAGTTTTATATAAACATTATGGGGATATAAGACACGCACAGGAGTCTATTAAAGTATCCGTAGGACAGTATATACTAATGGCAGAAGAAGGCGGACCCCATCTAGTCTACCTGTTAGTTATCTCTTAAGAGATATCACTCGTTGGGAGCGAAGTCTTCTTTTTCGCCTTAGATCAGGTACAATAAAATATCTGCTGTGCTTCCCCCTGGGTTATCAACCCAATATTGAGGATTTGGCTTGCCATTGTGGCAACTTAGGAAAACAGTCTATGCTGCATTTCCTGTTTTTCTGCACCTTCTATGAAAAATATGGCATGCAGCTATTGATACCGTTTTTTAGGACAAAGGGAATAACGGATTTTAGGGTTGCATACAAAACTATTCTCCAGCTTAAGGATGATGATTTAATATATTGAGTCTGCACTTTTTTGAAAATGGCTATTCGCTCGCGTTCTTCTATGAACTCCTGAACGTTGGATTATAATGCACTATATGCACTTTAGAACTCCACATTTAATTTGGGTAATATGAATAATAAGTGTTCCTAGTCTTCACTCGCACTTTGCACATCGGTTCTTTTATATGATGCTGCTATTTGTAACTCTAATGTGATCTAATAGTTTGTCCATCTTTGCTGCTATTCTCTGAAATAGTTTTACTTTGCACTTTTGCACTTTAGTATTGAAGCTGCTATCTGAATATGTGTGAACATTTTGCAATATCTTCATTGATTAGATCCATAGTTCATTTTGTTTTACATTTTTTTAATGATGATGAATTATGTAAACGATTATGAGAAATGTTTGTACTATTATGGGTAATGCATATCCGAATAAAGACCAATGAAACTTGAAACTTGGTAGCAGAAAGAGACAAGAGAAGTGCAGAAAGAGGGAACAGAAGTGCAGAAAAAAGGAGCAGAGGCACAGAAAGACACAAGAGAAGGTCAGAAAGAGGTAAGAGAGGTGCAGAAAGGGGGAAGAGGGGTAGAGAAAGGAGCAAAAGAGGTAGAGAAAGGGGAAGATGAGGGAAGAAAGGGGGAAGAGAGGTAGAGAAAGGGTCAGGAGGGGTGCAGAAAGAAGCAAGAGAGGTTCAGAAAGAAACAAGAGAAGTGCAGAAAGAGTCAAGAGGGTAGCAGAGAGAGGTACGAGAAGTGTAGAAAGAGGGAACAGAGGTGCAGAAAAATGCAAGAGAAGTGCAGAAAGCGTCAAGAGGGGTGCAGAAAGAGCCAAGAATAGTGCAGAAAGATGCAAGAGGGATAAAGAAATGGAAGAGAAGTGCAGACAGAAAGAAGCAACAGGTGTGCAGAAAGAGACAACAGAGGTGCAGAAAGAAGGAACAGATGTGCAGAAAGAAACAAGAGAAGCACAGAAAGAAGCAAAAGAGGTGCAGAAAGAGGCAACAGAGGAACAAAAAGAGCCAAGAGTAGTGCAGACAGATGCAAGAGGGGTACACAAAGAAGGAAGAGAAGGGCAGAAAGAAAACAGAGAAGTGCAGAAAGAAGCAACAGAGGTGCAGAGAGAAGCAATGTAGTTGTAGAAAGAAGCAGGAGGGGTGCAGAAAGAGGCGACAGAGGTGCAGAAAGAAGGAAGAGATGTACAGAAAGAAACAAGAGAAGTGCAGAAAGAAGCAAGATGGGTGCAGAAAGAGGGAAGAGAAGCACAGAAGGAAGCAACAGAGGTGCAGAAAGACGAAAGAGGGGTGGAGAAAGAGAAAAGAGGGATGCAGAAAGGGCAATCAGAGGTGCGGGAAGCACGAACAGAGGTGCAGAAACACACAAGGAGAATGCAGAAAGAGGCAGGAGGGGTGCAGAAAGAGGCAAGAGTAGTGCAGAAAGAGGCAACAGAGGTGGAGAAAGAAGGAACAGAGGAACAGAAAGAAGCAAGAGAAGTGCAGAAAGAAGCAAGATGGATGCAGAAAGAGGGAAGAGAAGTGCAGAAAGATGCAACAGAAGTGCAGAAAGCGGCAAGAGGAGGCAGAAAGATGCAAGGGGCAGTAGAAAGAGGCAAAAGAATTGCAGAAAGAGGCAAGAGAGGTGCAGAACGATGCATGAGAAGTGTAGAAAGAGGCACGAGGGGTAAAGAAAGAAAGAAGTACCAAAGATGCAGAAAGAGAGAACAGAGGTGTAGAAAGACACAAGAGGAATGCAGAAAGAGGCAGGAGTTGTGCGCAAAGATGCAAGGGGTATAGAAAGAGGCAACAGAATTGCAGAAAGAGGCAACAGGGGTGCAGAAAGATGCATGAGAAGTGTAGAAAGAGGCAAGAGGGGTACCGAAAGAAAGAAATAACAGATGCAGAAACAGGGAACAGAGGTGCAGAAAGACACAAGAGAAGTACAGAAGCAGGCAAGAGGGGTGCAGAAAGAGGGCCAAGGAGTGCAGAAATAGGCAACAGAGGTGCAGAAAGAAGGAACAGAGGGGCAGAAAAAAACATGAAGTACAGAAAGAAGCAACAGCGGTGCAGAAAGAGGCAAGAGGGGTACAGTGATGCAAGAGGGGTAAAGTAAGAGACAAGAAGGCTGCTGAAAGAGGCAACAGAGGTACAGAAGGAGCAGAAAGATACAAGAAGGGTGCAGAAAGAGAGAAGCGAAGTTCAGAAAGAAACATGAGAAGTGCAGAAAGAAGTAACAGAGGTACAGAAAGAGGCAGAAGGGGTGCAGAAAGGGAAAAGAAGGATGCAGAAAGAGGCAACTGAGGTGCAGGAAGAACTAACAGAGGTACAGAAAGACATAATACAAATGCAGAAAGAGGCAGGAGGGGTGTAGAAGGAGGAAAGAGTAGTGCTGAAAGAGGTAACAGAGGTGGAGAAAGAAGGAACTGAGGTACAGAAAGACACAAAAGAAATGCAAAAAGAGGCAGGAGGGGTAGAGTATGAAACAAGAGGGCTGGAAAAAGAGGCCTCAGAGGAACAGGAAGAGCCAGGAGTAGTGCAGAAAGATGCAAGAAGGGTACAGAAAGAGGGAAGAGAAGTGCAGACAGTAACAAGAAAAGTGCGGAAAGAGGCAACAGAGGTACAGAAAGAAGCAACGGAGGTGCAGAAAGAGGCAGAAGGGGCGCAGAAATAGAAATGAGGGATACAGAAAGAAGCAACTGAGGTGCAGGAAGAACAAACAGAGGTGCAGAAAGACACAAGAGAAATGCATAAAGAGGCAGGAGGGGTGCAGAAAGAGGAAAGAGTAGTGCATAAAGAGACAACAGGGGTACAGAAAGAAACAAGAGAAGCACAGAAAGAAGCGACAGAGTTGCAGAAAGAGGAAAAGAGGGGCGGAGAAAGAAAAAAGAAGGATGCAGAAAGAGGCACCTGAGGTGCAGGTAGAACAAACGGAAGTACAGAAAGACAAGAGGGGTGCAGAAAGAGGCAAGAGAAGTGCCAGAAAGAGGGAAAAGGTGCAGAAAGACACAAGAGAAGTACAGAAAGAGGCAAGAGGGGTGCAGAAAGATGGAAGTGCGGTGTAGAAAGTGGCAACAGAATTGCAGGAAGACACAGGAGAAGTACTGGGGGGGGCAGAAAGAGAGAAGAGGAGTACAGAAAGAGGCAACAGAGGTACAGAAAGAAGGAACAGAGGGGCAAAAAGAAGCAAGAGGAGTGCAGAAAGAGGGAAGAGAATTGCAGTAAGAAGGAAGAGAGGCACAGAAAGACACACGAGAAGTACAGAAAGAGGAAAGAGTGGTGCAGAAAGAGGGAAGAGGGGTGGAGAAAGAGTCAAGAGGGGTGCAGGAAGAAGCAAGAGAGGTATAGAAAGAAACTAGAGAAGTACAGTAAGAATCAACAGAGGTGTAGAAAGAAGCAAGAGCAATGCAGAAAGAAGGAAGAGAAGTCTAGAAAGAAGGAACAGAGGTGCAGAAAGTGGCACAAAGGATGCAGAAAGATGCAGAAGAGCTGCAGAAAGAGGCAACAGAGGTGCAGAGAGATGCAAGGGAAGTTCAGAAAGAGATAAGAGAGGTGAAGAAAGGAGGAAGAAGGGTGGAGAAAGGAGCAAGAGAGGTAGAGAAAGGGGAAGAGGGGTAGAGAAAGAGGGAAGAGAGGTAGAGAAAGGGTCAAGAGGGGTGCAGAAAGAAGCAAGAGTGGTTCAGAAAGAAAGAAGAGAAGTATAGGAAGAAGCAACAGAGGTGCAGAAAGTGGCAAGAGGGGTGCAGAAAGAGGCAACAAAGGTACAAAAAGAGCCAAGAATAGTGCAGACAGATGAAAGAGGCGTACAGAAAGAAGGAAGAGAAGGCAGAAAGAAACAAGAGAAGTGCAGAAAGAAGCAACAGAGGTGCAGAAAGAAGCAATGGAGGTGCAGAAAGAAGCAGGAGGGGTGCAGAAAGAGGCAACACGGGTGCAGAAAGAGGCGACAGAGGTGCATGAAGAATCAACAGAGGAGCAGAAAGACACAAGAGGAATGCAGAAAGAGGCAGGAGGGGTGCAGAAAGGGGCAAGAGTAGTGCAGAAAGAGGCAACAGAGGTGGAGAAAGAAGGAACAGAGGTACAGAAAGACACAAGAAAAGTGCAGAAAGAGTCAAGAGGGAAGCAGAAAGAGGCACAAGAAGTGCAGAAAGAGGGAACAGAGGTGTAGAAAGACGCAAGAGATGTGCAGAAAGCGGCAAGAGGGGTGCAGAGAGATGTAAGGGGGTTGTAGAAAGAGGCAACAGAATTGCAGAAAGAAGGAACAGAGGGGCAGAAAAAAACATGAAGTGCAGAAAGAAGCAACAGAGGTACAGAAAGAGGCAAGAGGGGTGCAGAAAGATGCAACAGATGTGCAGAAATGAGGAACAAAGGTGCAGAAAGAAACAAGAAAAGTGTAGAAAGCAGCAACAGAGGTGCAGAAAGAGGCAAGAGGGGTGCAGTGAGGCAAGAGGGGTACAGTAAGAGACAAGAGGGCTGCAGGAAGAGGCAAGGCAACAGAGGTACAGAAAAAGCCAAGAGTAGTACAGAAAGATGCAAGAGGGGTACAGAAAGAGGGAAGAGAAGTTCAGAAAGAGGGAACAGAGAAGTGCAGAAAGAGGCAAGAGGGGTGCAGAAAGAGACAAGAGAAGTGCAGACAGAGGGAACAATGGTACAGAAAGACACAGGAGAAGAGGCAAGAGGGATGCAGAAAGATGTTAGTGGGGTGTAGAAAGAGGCAACAGAATTGCAGAAAGAGGCAACAGAGGTGCAGAAAGATGCATGGGAAGTGTAGAAAGAGGCACGAGGGGTACAGAAATAAATAAATAACAGATGCAGAAAGAGGACAGAGGTGCAGAAAGACACAAGAGAAGTACAGAAGAGGTATTCGGGAAGAGGAGTACAGAAAGAGGCAACAGAGTTGCAGAAAGATGGAACAGGGAGGCAGGAAAACATGAAGTGCAGAAAGAAGCAACTGATGTACAGAAAGAGGCAATAGAGGTGCAGAATGAGACAAGAGAAGTGTAGAAAGCAGAAACAGAGGTGCAGAAAGAGGCAAGAGGGATGCAGTGAGGCAAGAGGGGTACAGAAAGAGGCAACAGAGGTGCTGGAAGAAGGACCATAGGTGCAGAAAGAGGCAAGAGAAGTGCAGAAAGAGGGAAGAGAAGTGCAGAAAGAAACAAGAGAAGTACAGAAAGAAGCAACAGAGGTGCAGAAACAAGCAATGGAGGTGCAGAAAGAGAAACGAGGAATGCAGAAAGAGGTAACTGAGGTGCAGGAAGGACAAACAGAGGTGCAGAAAGACACAAGAGAAATGCAGAAAGAGGTAGGAGGGGTGCAGAAAGAGGCAAGGATAGTGCAGAAAGAGGTAACAGAGGTGGAGAAAGAAGGAACAGAGGTACAGAAAGATACAAGAGAAGTGCAGAAAGAGGCAAGAGTGGTACAGAAAGAGGGAAGAGTGGTACAGAAAGAGGGAAGAGAAGTGCAGAAAGAGGGAACAGAGGTGCAGAATGACACAAGAGAAGTGCAGAAAGAGGCAGGACGGGTGCAGAAAGAGGCATCAGAGGTACGGGAAGAACGAACAGAGGTGCAGAAAGACACAAGAGCAATGCAGAAAGAGGCAGGAGGGGTGCAGAAAGAGGCAAGAGTAGTGCAGAAAGAGGCACTAGAGGTGTAGAAAGACGCAAGAGAAGTGCAGAAAGCGGCAAGAGGGGTGCAGAAAGATGCAAGGGGGTGTAGAAAGAGGCAACAGAATTGCAGAAAGAAGGAACAGAGGGGCAGAAAAAAACATGAAGTGCAGAGAGAAGCAACAGAGGTACAGAAAGAGGCAAGAGGGGTGCAGAAAGATGCAACAGAGGTGCAGAAATGAGGAACAGAGGTGCAGAAAGAAACAAGAAAAGTGTAGAGAGCCGCAACAGAGGTGCAGAAAGAGGCAAGAGGGGTGCAGTGAGGCAAGAGGGGTTCAGTAAGAGACACGAGGGCTGCAGGAAGAGGCAACAGAGTTACAGAAAAAGACAAGAGTAGTGCAGAAAGAGGCAGAAGAGTCTAGAAAGAGGCAACAGAGCTGCAGAAAGAAGGAAAAGAGGTGCAGAAAGAAACAAGAGAAGCCTAGAAAGAAGCAACATAGGTGCAGAAAGAGGTAAGAATGGTGGAGAAAGGGAAAGAGGGATGCAGAAAGAGGCATCAGAGGTACGGGAAGAACGAACAGAGGTGCAGAAAGACACAAAATGCATGCAGTAAGAGGCAGGATGGGTGCAGAAAGAGGCAAGCGTAATGCAGAAAGAGGCAACAGAGGTGGAGAAAGAAGGAACAGAGGTGCAGAGAAAGAAACACGAGAAGCACAGAAAGAAGCAACAGAGGTGCAGAAAGAGGCAAGAGGGGTGGAGAAAGAGAAAAGACGGGTGCAGAAATAGGCATCAGAGGTGCGTGAAGAATGAACAGAGGAGCAGAAAGACACAATAGGAATGCAGAAAGAGGCAGGAGGGGTGCAGAAAGAGGCAAGAGTAGTGCAAAAAGAGGCAACAGAGGTGGAGAAAGAAGGAACAGAGGTACAGAAAGACACAAGAAAAGTGCAGAAAGAGTCAAGAGGGAAGCAGAAAGAGGCACAAGAAGTGCAGAAAGAGGGAACAGAGGTGTAGAAAGACGCAAGAGATGTGCAGAAAGCGGCAAGAGGGGTGCAGAGAGATGTAAGGGGGTTGTAGAAAGAGGCAACAGAATTGCAGAAAGAAGGAACAGAGGGGCAGAAAAAAACATGAAGTGCAGAAAGAAGCAACAGAGGTACAGAAAGAGGCAAGAGGGGTGCAGAAAGATGCAACAGATGTGCAGAAATGAGGAACAAAGGTGCAGAAAGAAACAAGAAAAGTGTAGAAAGCAGCAACAGAGATGCAGAAAGAGGCAAGAGGGGTGCAGTGAGGCAAGAGGGGTACAGTAAGAGACAAGAGGGCTGCAGGAAGAGGCAACAGAGGTACAGAAAAAGCCAAGAGTAGTACAGAAAGATGCAACAGGGGTACAGAAAGAGGGAAGAGAAGTTCAGAAAGAGGGAACAGAGAAGTGCAGAAAGAGGCAAGAGGGGTGCAGAAAGAGACAAGAGAAGTGCAGACAGAGGGAACAATGGTGCAGAAAGACACAAGAGAAGAGGCAAGAGGGATGCAGAAAGATGTTAGTGGGGTGTAGAAAGAGGCAACAGACTTGCAGAAAGAGGCAACAGAGGTGCAGAAAGATGCATGGGAAGTGTAGAAAGAGGCACGAGGGGTACAGAAATAAATAAATAACAGATGCAGAAAGAGGACAGAGGTGCAGAAAGATACAAGAGAAGTACAGAAGAGGTATTCGGGAAGAGGAGTACAGAAAGAGGCAACAGAGTTGCAGAAAGATGGAACAGGGAGGCAGGAAAACATGAAGTGCAGAAAGAAGCAACTGATGTACAGAAAGAGGCAATAGAGGTGCAGAATGAGACAAGAGAAGTGTAGAAAGCAGAAACAGAGGTGCAGAAAGAGGCAAGAGGGATGCAGTGAGTCATGAGGGGTACAGAAAGAGGCAACAGAGGTGCTGGAAGAAGGACCATAGGTGCAGAAAGACGCAAGAGAAGTGCAGAAAGAGGGAAGAGAAGTGCAGAAAGAAACAAGAGAAGTACAGAAAGAAGCAACAGAGGTGCAGAAACAAGCAATGGAGGTGCAGAAAGAGAAAAGAGGAATGCAGAAAGAGGTAACTGAGGTGCAGGAAGGACAAACAGAGGTGCAGAAAGACACAAGAGAAATGCAGAAAGAGGTAGGAGGGGTGCAGAAAGAGGCAATGATAGTGCAGAAAGAGGCAACAGAGGTGGAGAAAGAAGGAACAGAGGTACAGAAAGATACAAGAGAAGTGCAGAAAGAGGCAAGAGTGGTGCAGAAAAAGGGAAGAGAAGTGCAGAAAGAGGGAACAGAGGTGCAGAATGACACAAGAGAAGTGCAGAAACAGGCAAGACGGGTGCAGAAAGAGGCATCAGAGGTACGGGAAGAACGAACAGAGGTGCAGAAAGACACAAGAGCAATGCAGAAAGAGGCAGGAGGGGTGCAGAAAGAGGCAAGAGTAGTGCAGAAAGAGGCACTAGAGGTGTAGAAAGACGCAAGAGAAGTGCAGAAAGCGGCAAGAGGGGTGCAGAAAGATGCAAGGGGGTGTAGAAAGAGGCAACAGAATTGCAGAAAGAAGGAACAGAGGGGCAGAAAAAAACATGAAGTGCAGAAAGAAGCAACAGAGGAACAGAAAGAGGCAAGAGGGCTGCAGAAAGATGCAACAGAGGTGCAGAAATGAGGAACAGAGGTGCAGAAAGAAACAAGAAAAGTATAGAAAGCAGCAACAGAGGTGCAGAAAGAGGCAAGAGGGGTGCAGTGAGGCAAGAGGGGTACAGTAAGAGACAAGAGGGCTGCAGGAATAGGCAACAGAGTTACAGAAAAAGCCAAGAGTAGTGCAGAAAGAGGCAGAAGAGTCTAGAAAGAGGCAACAGAGCTGCAGAAAGAAGGAAAAGAGGTGCAGAAAGAAACAAGAGAAGCCTAGAAAGAATCAACATAGGTGCAGAAAGAGGTAAGAATGGTGGAGAAAGGGAAAGAGGGATGCAGAAAGAGGCATCAGAGGTACGGGAAGAACGAACAGAGGTACAGAAATACACAAAATGAATGCAGTAAGAGGCAGGATGGGTGCAGAAAGAGGCAAGCGTAATGCAGAAAGAGGCAACAGAGGTGGAGAAAGAAGGAACAGAGGTGCAGAGAAAGAAACACGAGAAGCACAGAAAGAAGCAACAGAGGTGCAGAAAGAGGCAAGAGGGGTGGAGAAAGAGAAAAGAGGGATGCAGAAAGAGGAAACTGAGGTGCAGGAAGAATGAACAGAGGTGCAGAAAGACACAAGAGAAATGCAGAAAGAGGGAGGAGCGGTGCAGAAAGAGGCAAGAGTAGTGCAGAAAGAGGCAACATAGGTAGAGAAAGCAGGAACAGAGGTACAGAAAGACACAAGAGAAGTGCAGAAAGAGGCAATAGGGGTGCAGAAATAGGGAGAGAAGTGCAGAAAGAGGGAACAGAGGTGCAGAATGACACAAGAAAAGTGCAGAAATAGGCAAGAGGGGTGCAGAACGAGACAAGAGAAGTGCAGAAAGAGGGAAGAGAGTTGCAGAAAGACACAAGAGAAGTGCAGAAAGAGGCAAGAGGGTTGCAGGAAGATGTTAGTGGGGTGTAGAAAGAGGCAACATAATTGCAGAAAGACACAAGAGAAGTACAGTAGGAGGCAAATGGGGCAGAAAGAGGGAAGTGGAGTGCAGAAAGAGGCAACAGAGTTACAGAAAGGAGGAAC
Organism: Lissotriton helveticus; assembly: GCF_964261635.1. NCBI lineage: Eukaryota > Metazoa > Chordata > Amphibia > Caudata > Salamandridae > Lissotriton > Lissotriton helveticus. The sequence continues at coordinate 577,458,980 of NC_136067.1, forward strand.
AGAGGTGCAGAAAGAAACAAGAAAAGTGCATAACGAAGTAACAGAGGTGCAAAAAGAGACAAGAGGGGTGCAGTGAGGCAAGAGGGGTGCAGAAAGAGGCAACAGAGGTGCTGCAAGAAGGAACAGAGGTGCAGAAAGATGCAAGAAAAGTGCAGAAAGGGACAAGAAGGGTGCAGAAAGATGGAAGAGAAGTGCAGAAATATGCAAGAGAAGTGCAGAAAGAGGCACGAGGGGTACTGAAAGAAGGAATAGTGGTGCAGAAAGAGGGAACAGGGTTGCAGAAAGACCCAAGAGAAGTGCAGGAAGAGGCAGGACGGGTGCAGAAAGAGGGAAGAGAAGTGCAGACAGAGGGAACAGTGGTGTAGAAACATGCAAGAGAAGTGCTGAAAGAGGCAAGATGGGTGCAGAAAGAGGGAACAGGGGTGCAGAAAGAGGGAACAGGGGTGCTGAAAGACACAAGAGAAGTGCAGAAAGAGTCAAGAGGGTGCAGAAAGCGGGAAGAGATATGCAGAAAGACAGAAGAGATGTTCTAAATGAGGCAAGAGAAGTGCAGAAAGAGGTAAGTGGGGTACAGAAAGAAGGAACAAAGGTGCAGAAAGAGGGAACAGAGGTGCAGAAAAACACCTGAGATGTTCTAAAGGAGGCAAGAGGGGTGCAGAAAAAGGCAACAAAGGTGCAGAAAGAGGCAATAGAAGTGCAGAGAGAGGCAAGAGGGGTGCAGAAAGAAGGAAGAGAAGTGCAGAAAGACCCTAAGAACCCTCACCAGTTAAATGTACTTCGTCCCCCATCCCAGAGCACGATGGGAGGTGCGTTTGCAGAGTCGAGCATTTGCCGGTTTCTTTATGTTTTTATTTTAGGAAGGGGGCTCTGCGGCTGCCCTTCCCATTATGCTTTTTGGCCCTGGGGACCCTATCCTTGAGACCTGAGCCATTTCTTTCCAAAAAGTGAAAAGAGGGGGCACAGCCCCCCTCCCGAGGCCGATTACAGCCCTGGGGCCCAAACACCCGGGACCCCGGGACCATTTTTTTATTTAAGAAAAGGGAAGGGGCTGACTGACTGCCTTCCCAGGCCATTTTTAGCTCCGGGGACCCCATTCCCAAGGGCTTGGCCAGGATGGGGAGCTGGTATTGCTTTTTGGGTAGAGGGAGCTCGTAATGTGCAGCGCCCTCTGCCCAAAAGCAATTCTGCTTCGCTTCATGGAAGCAAGAGCAGTTTTCCTGCTCTCACTACCATGAAGCGAAGCAGAAGTTTGCTATGGCGGGAGCAGTGGTCCCGCCCTGCCCTATCAAACTGCAATGTCTCGAGATTTGGCACCCTGGGACATTGCTGGAGCCAGCTCTGATGGGTGGCGGTCCCCAGGTCCATGGAGAGCTCCTGGAGGCTGGCCGCGTGGCCCCCTCCCATCTTACGAGTAGCCCCAGGGAGCTGGTGATCCCTGGGGCCGGGGGGTTTGCAACAGACCCCCACTTTTACATAATGTATGTCCCGGGTAGGTGGTGGTCCCCGTGCTGCAGGGGGGCCACAAGGCCCCCTGCATTTAAAGATTAACACCCTGGGGAGGTGGGAGTGCCCGGGGCAGTGTGAGGGCAGGCAGGAGTCCCCCCCACTTTTTAATTAAAAAATGCCCTGGGGAGGTGGCGGTCCCCGGGTCTGCAGGGGGGGTTGCGTGCCCCCTGCATTTATTGAATATCACCTCGGTAAGGTGGCTGTCCCCGCTTCATATTAAAGCATTGCCCCCGGGACCATGGCCCAACTGGGGGCTTAAAGAAAACAAAGCGTGGCAGGTCACACTTCGTTTTTTTCTTATTTGAAAAAAATGCTTTTTTGGACGCTTGGGGTCCCTGTGGCTATTTGAGAAGTCATCAGTGATGTCATCAGTGATGTCACTGACCATGTCATGAGTGATGTAATATGTGACGTCATCAGCAGTGCATTGCGGGGGCGCGAGGTATAGTTAGCTGAACCAACTACAACTTGGGAATTTCTATGGTTTTGTACGTGTGAAATGTCCAACTAACTAGAACGCCCCTGAAACCTATGGTTTTTTCAGTGAATTTCTAAGGTTTTATAGATACCAATTTCTAACTATAACTAACCCTGGGCGTAGTACTTCGCTACGCCCACGGAGTGGGCGTAGTGTTGCCTACTTCGCCATTTGCGAAGTAGGCGTAGCAGGCAACACTACGCCCACTCCGTGGGCGTAGCGAAGTTGCCTGCCACCTGCCTCCCTCCCGCCCTCCCTAAATACTTAAATAACACTTTTTAAAAGAATTAAAACCACTTACCTTGTCTGCTGCGTCTCCGGGGCTCCCTCTCGTAAGCGCGCCGCCATCTTGGACACTAATCGCATGTGCGGCCGACCGCGCATGCGCATTTCTCCCGAGAAATGCGCATGCGCATTAGTATCCAGCTGCTGACATGCAGCTCCCCGTGTGGAAAACCAATGTGGTTTGAATTTTGGAAGAGAGAGCAGGTTTCCAAAACCCAAACCCCAGTTTGCTATGACAGGGCGAGAGCGCGATGCTCCTGCCTTGTCATAGCAAACAACAGTGACACTGCAGGAGCCGGTCCTGGGTGGTGGCGGTCTCTAGGGCCATCACAGGCTCCAGGAGGAGGGCCGCACGGCCCCTCTCCCAAAATCTCAACAGCCCCGGGGAGGTGGTGGTCTCTGGGGCTAGGGGTCTGGTACAGCCCCCCAAATCGTTTAATCTTAGTGCCCTGGGGAAGTGGCAGCCCCCTGGCCATGTGAGGGCTCGAGCCCCCCCACAAGGGTATATTTGTTTTTTAAAAGAAGCCTTGCTGGTGGCGGTCTGCGGGGCTGCGAGGGGGCAGTGTGACCCCCACACTCATAGTTAATCAGAGCCCGGGGGGGTGGCAATTCCCATGGCTTAGGGGGCCTTAGCTGCCCCCAACTTTAAAAAAACAAGCCCCGGGGGTGGAGGTCACCCGGGGCTGCAGGGGGCCCCCCGCAAATATTGTTTCAAAGCCCCGGGGTGGTGGTCCCTGAGGCAGTGTGGGGGAGATTGGAGCCCCATACACATTTTTTTACGGCCTCTGGACTTGGCCCACCCGGGGGCCTCAATGAAACGATTTGCTTAATTTTTTTTACTTTCGCGGCCGGATCCGCGGATCCTCCATGCACCCACGATTTAAAAAAAAAAATTAAATGCTTTTTTTGGTCCTGGGGGTCCTTGTGGGACCCCCTGAGCAGGCCTAGGGGGTCAGGGTGTTTCTACCCTGCCCCCTTTTCTTGTTTGTTTTTTTGTGCTAGTTTTACTGATTTCTCGTGCCTTGGTTCTACCGAGGCACAAGATGGCTGCCAACACTTCCTGGTTTGGAGTGTTGACAGCCATTTAGCATAAAGCTTGTGGTCGGGAGGGTGCGCAGTTTGTACGTGCCTCTAAATATCGAAACTTTTATTTTTGCTTTTCTTAGCAACTACTACGCGGATTTTCACCATTTAAGAAAAAGAGTTCTTTCTGAGGCAAGGGCTACCTTCATTCCAAATTTGGTGTAATTCCATTCAGCAGTTCGAGCTGTAGCCGTGTCTAAAGTTTCCTATGGGAAATGCATTTTTTTACCTCATTTTCTTGAATTTCTCAGGAACCACTGAACGGATTTACACCATTTAACAAAAAGAGTTCTTTATGAACCAAGGGCTACCTTTTTCTCAAATCTGGTGTAATTCCGTTCAGCAGTTCGGGCTGTAGCCGTGTCTAAAGTTTCCTATGGGAATTAACATGGAGAAAAAACATTTTGGGACCCCCTTTTTTCCCGGCCCCAGCTTGCCGAATCACCCTGAAACTTTTAGGAAAGGAGCAGACCGGAGCGGGCCATTAGTTTTGAGAATTTCGCGAAGATTCGTCAACCGGCGTTATTGGGAAAAGAATGTTACGATTTTCTTATGGATAATAGGTCCTAACTATAACTACCTACTGGCAATCGCAATGTGTGTCTTTCTGAAAAATAAATATTTTTTATATGTATATCTAAAGGTCAATGGAAGAATAAATGGGTAAATAAGTGTCTATTTTTGTAAAATTGATTGTATAACTGACTTATTAAGTTTATCTTAGTGAATGCATGTATTAGCGAGTAATGTTTAAATATGTAAATATCTGTATCAATGTCTCACTTTGTGTATAAGTGGCTGCATGGGTTTTTTTCTTTTAAGAAGGGGGGCTGTGTAGCCCCCTTCTTTTTCTTTTTTTTGGGCCCTGGGGACCCCATTCCCCAAGGCCTGACCCCAAACTATTTATTTTTAAATTTTTTTAACGGGAAGGTGGCCGCTGGGTCCCCCTCCCGTGACTAATTCCAGGCCCCGGGGACCCCACCCCCCGGGGCATTCCACATTTTTTTGATTTTTTAATAGTCCCCCATCTCAGGCCACTTAAGGCTCCGGGGACCCCATCACCCGGGGCTGGCCTGCCTCCTTTTTTAAAACATATATATTTTTTTTAATTAGTTGCGGAGGGGTGCCTCTTCTGGCTCCGGGGACCCCATCCCCCGTTGCCTAGCCCTCTCTGTTGGGGACCGTGGGGGGGTCCCCAAGCCCTCCACGGTCCCTGCCGGCTCCCTGCATCCTGGGGGAGCCGGCATTGCTTTTCTGCATGGGGAGCAGCTAACATGCTGCTCCCCATGCAGAAAAGCAATCGGCTTTGGTTTTTGAAAGAGAGAGCATGTTTCCTGCTCTATCTTTCAAAAACCAAAGCAGTTTCCTATGGTAGGGTGGGAGCCGCGAGGCTCCCGTCCTACCATAGCATACTACAGTGTCCCGGGGGTGGGCACCCTGGGACACTGCAGGAGCCGGCCCTGGGTGGCGGTTCCCAGGGCCACCACAAGGCTCCAGGAGGGGGGCCGCGTGGCTCCCCTCCCAACATTTAAAAGCCCGGGGGTGGTGGTCCCTGGGGCTGGGGGGTCCGTCACAGACCCCCAATTTAAATATGTAGTGCCCCGGGGAGGTGGCGGTCCCCGGGTCATGTGGGGGTGCTTGAGCCCTCCACACAGGTTTTTCTTTTGTTTCAAAAGAAGCCCCGGGGTTGGCAGTCCCCGGGGCTGCGGGGGGCCAAGAGCCCCCGCATACATCATATTAAATCCCCAGGGGGGTGGAGGTCCCCGGGGGTCGGGGGGCCTTAGAGGCCCCCATCATTATACATTTAAGCCCCGGCGGTGGAGTTCCCAGGGGCTGTGGGGGGGCCGTGTGCCCCCTGCTATAATACATACTTTGCCCCGGGGGTGGTGGTCCCCGGGGCAGTGTGGGGGGGATTGGGCCCCCCACCCTTCATTTTTATAAAGCCCCCAGGATTTGGGTAATTAACATTAAAGTGCGGGAGCTGCGCTTTGTTTTTTTTGGGATCGGCAGGGTACGCGTACCCTACGCGCATCCCGCGATTTGAAAAAATAAATAAAAATGTTAGGGCCTTGGGGGTCCTTGTGGGACCCCCTAAGCAGGCCTAGGGGGTCTGGGTGTTTCTACCCTGCCCCCTTTTCTTGTTTTTCGCATTTCTTTTTCTGTTTTCTTGAGCCTCGGTTCTACCGAGGCAAAAGATGGCTGCCAACACTTCCTGGGTTCGAGTGTTGACAGCCAATTAGCATAAAGCTCGTGCTCAGGAGGATACATGTACGGTACTTCGTCTATAGATATATCTATGAATTTGCTTTTGATTTTCTCAGGAACTACTGCACGGATTTACACCATTTAACAAAAAGCGTAAACTGCAAACCAAACTCTAAATTTTTGCCAAATCTGGTGTAGGGAAAACACGTTTTGGGACCCCCCTTTTTTCTCAGCCCCGTGCTTCACGAATCAACCGTAGACTTTCAGGGAAGGAGCGGAGCGGATCGCCCCATCTTCTTTGAGAATTTCGCGAAGATTCGTCAACCTGCACCAAAGTTATTCCAAATAGAATGTTGCGGATTTCCTATGGAAACTAGGTCCTAACTATAACTACCTACTGTCGACCGCCAATAGGTAATATATATTTATATATATATATATATAGAGAGAGAGATATAGATATAGATATCTCTCTCTCACTTTCTCTCTATATGTATGTGTGTGTTTGTGTATATATATATATATATATATATATATATATATATATATATATATATTACCTACTGGCGGTCGCCAGTAGGTATATATAGTTAGGATTTTTTCCCTATGGGATTTTTGAAAATTCTATGTCTAATAACTTTGGCGTTTGTGGACGGAATTGGCTGAAATTTTCTGGAAAATGGCACATTTTGTTTCTGAGCAGCCCCTGGAAATTTGGGGGGAGTTGGTCCAGGGGGGGCCGAGAAAAAAGGGGGGTCCCAAAACGTGTTTTTAACATTGAGTTTTCCATAGGGCGGTTAGCCTCACTTTTAGCCCGAACGGCTGAATGGATTTGCACGAAACTTGGCAAAATTGTAGGGACTGGTAGCCCGATGTGCCTTTTGTAGGTCTCAATATATGTGCTGCAGTGGATTTTGAGAAAATAACGTTCAAAAAAAGATATATATCTGTAAGCGCGGACCAGGCAGCGCCCCGGTACGCGTACTTGACGCGTAACGGAACTTCGCGTAGCGAAGTTGATTGGCTCTCCGGTGTCTGTCAACATTCTAAACAGTCCGGAGCGGCCGCCATCTTGTCTCTCGGTAGGATCGAGAGACAAGAGGAGGCAAAAGCGAAGGGGCAAATGACCATAAGGGGGCATAGTAGATCCTCCCTGACCCCCTAGGTTTGATGTGGAGGCTTTAAAGGGGCCCCGTTAAGCAAAAAAAAAAAATTTTTTTTTTGTTTTTTTTCGTGGTTAGCGCCCGGTACGCGAACCGGGAAGCGTTCTGGGGAGCGTATCACAATGAAAAATGAATGATAGACTTTTCAAATGCTGTATGTTAATTGATTGTTGGTTTTGTTGATTATTTTATTTTTTTTTTAAGCTTTTTTTATTGTGTTTCATAATTTATTAAACTTTCTAACATTTCATTGTCAGAAATTTCATAATCATGGAATATAGATTGTAGTCTCTGAGGTTGTAAAATGTCCTCATTTGCAAGGAGGTTATCTACTGCTTGTACACATTGCAGTAGTTCTTGGTCCCAAGTTTCATCCATAAATTCAATCTCATTTGGATCAATGATTTCTGTGTTGGACTCTGGAAGGACAATTTCAAATGAAATGTTTTGTTCACTTTCCATTTTTCCTGAAATTTGCATAAAAAAATATATATTAGTAGAGGTAGGGCGCTGTTGGGATTAATTTTAGATAGGCAGTTTTTAACAGAGAATTTATCTTTGGGCAGTGTATAGTATCAGAGTGGAAGTAGGAATATAAAAAAGTGTATCTAAATTTATAAGTACTACAGAGGGATAGTATATAACTAACAGAAAAAGTTTGCCATATTAACTTAAAGTGCACAATATACTTCAGTTTTAAAAATAACAACTTACCTTTAAAAAGAAGTTGAAGTTATTAATGAAAATCCTAATGAAATGTACACCAGGAAGTAGTAGTCAAAATGGCTGTGTTTCCTTCTCTTCCTTTATATATATTCGGGTACATAACCAATCAAATGTGAGGTAAAAAAAGTAGAAAATGAAAGTAACATTTTAATTGGTTGTCAATTCCAACATTTCAGATGTGTTTTGTGAAGTAATTTACCTCACGGTATTTAGAGAGGTCTACAGGCTAAATGGCTAAATGGAATTCCAATCAAATTTGTGAAAATGGTAGGGATTGGTATGTAGTATGAGCTAATCTATATTTGGTGAAATTGTCTCCAGTGGCTTTTCTGTGAACTACTTTCCCACCTTTTTTGATGGTGCGCTTCCCAGGGAGCGACCCGGTACGCGAACCGTTGAGCGCCCCGGTTCGCGTACCTTAAGCGTTCCGGGAGTCCACCATTTTGTGTTTCGGTCGAATTAAGATACAAGATGGAGGGCAAATAATGTTCAGAATGGGTAGAAGGGGGCACGGTAGACTTATCTTGACCCTCTAGGTTTTCTGAGGGTGGCTGAGGAGGTTTATATGTGCGAAAAAAAAACATTTTTTTTTAAAATTTCGCGAGGTTAGCTCCCGGTACGCGTACCGGGAAGCGCCCCAGGGAGTGTACTTTGTTGAAAATTAGTGAAAAAAGTTAGAGTAAAATAATAATTGTGAGTGATTAGATGTAAGGTAGCTCTGAGAAGAGCTTTTGGGTTTATGGTACATTTTGGTACTTATAAGTAGGTACCAATGCACATTTTTAAATTCAGAGTGAAAACTCTGTTGCCCTCATCTGAGAAGTGAACTCCATCTCCTCTGTAGATATCTTGCATGTAGTAACGCAAGTTATTGTTGTACAGGGAGCCCATTCCATGGTCTCTCATGTAAGCTGAAACAGATTTGTTTACATGCTTCCTCGACTTCTCAATTTGTGGACAAAATTGGTTTGACCACCTCCATTTCTGTCTTTGGCATATATTTGAATATACCAAGGCAGTCTGAGGAAAAAGTGCCATTAATTGCTCAAAGGTGTCCTTTAAAAGCATTTCCAGACCTACACCAGTCAAAGTGCCCAAGTCATTACCTCCACAGTGCACAATTAACAGGTCAGGTTTTGGCAAATGCATAAAGGTTTTCACCAATGGTATCAATTGGTGACATTTTAATCCTCTGTGGCCAAACCACTTAATTTCCACATCTTGTAAATTGAGGTTAGGTAAATTCCTGCTTTCAACGTACCTTTGAGCCCAGTGAATATAACTATGACCAACAATCCAGACAGAAAACATGGTGAGAGAAGGTTCTCCTGCAGTCAGATGAAGTGTGGCAATGAAATGGCAGTAGAAAAAATGAGAGTGTAAAATGAAAAAAACTGTGGAGTTTCTGTGTTCATGAAGCAGTAACAGTGATTGGTGGATTTTGATTGCTGAAAACAGAAAGTTAGGGTGCACGGATGTGTTCTTTGAAAGATGTATTTTGAATGGTCAATAAAAAATCATTAAATGAAAGAATGCACTGGATATGCAGGTGCACTGAGAGTTCAGAGTTCAATTGCAACATTGTTGTGTGAACTTGCAAACACCAGATTTTTTCCAAGAGGTGGTTGCTATGGAAAATAGGCAGAAAGGGCAGAGGGGGAAGGGTTTTCATTTGAAAAAAAGTGAGGGAAGAGTTTTGATTGGGTGACATGAGAAATATGTGTGAAGAATTACACCATTTCTGTGCTTTTGATAGCTGCAGACTCTGGAGTGCATACCTTTTGCTCTGCTGAAGACAAATTGGTGTGTTTCTTAGACTGTTTTCAAACTCAAAGTATTTGCTAAGGTGAGAAAATATTTCTTTACTTTAGATAGAGAATAGTGTGCTTTAAGGAGAAAATTATGATTTATGTGGCGCAAATTGCTTGTAAATATGCTCTCACATGTGCATGGAAAATTTTGATTTTGAATGTTAGTGTTATATAGCCATGTTAAAAGTGACGCAACCATGCTGGAAAGCCAATCAAAAAATGATTTCATGTGTTTTAATGACATTTTAAGTCATTTTCTGATGTGCAGTGTTTAGAAATTATGATTTGAAAATCGTTTTTGTGGAAAAGGAATTGTTTTTAAATTCATGACAAGGATATAATGGTGTATGGTTCTTTATAAGAAATTGACTGTCCTTGATGTTATTTTTCTCATTTTAGTGTAAGACCTTTCTCTGTGGCGCAAATTGCTTGTAAATATGCTCTCACATGTGCATGGAAAATTTAGATTTTGAATGTTTGTGTTAAATAGCCATGTTAAAAGTGACCAAACCATGCTGGGAAGGCAATCAAAAAACGCTTTCATGTGTTTTAATGACATTTTAAGTCATTTTCCCATGTGCAGTGTTTAGAAATTATGGTTTTAAAATCGTTTTTGGGGAAAAGGAATTGTTTATAAAATCATGACAAGGACATAATGGTGTATGGTTCTTTATAAGGCAATTGACTGTTCCTGATGTTATTTTTCTCATTTTAGTGTAAGACCTTTCTCTGTGGCGCAAATTGCTTGTAAATATGCTCTTACATGTGCATGAAAATTTTAATTATAAATGTTTGTGTTACATAGCCATTGCTTACCTTATACTTACTGTTCTTTTTTTTAAAAAATATTTTTTTTGGTTAGCTTCCGGTACGCGGCGGGAGCGAACTAAGAGAAATAGAGGTTGGCAGAGTTCCAAATATTCTACCAATTTTTTTATAATGGGGAGTTAGTTCTGAAAAGAACTTTTTTTTTTATGTTTTTGTTGTTTTATATTTTTTTTAGTATTTTTTGAACATTTTTTTACTTTTTTTGTATTTTCTGAACGTTTTAAAAATGTTTTGGGTTTTTTTTTGGGGGGGGGGGAAACAAAAACGATCCATTATAAAGGGCTCAACAGGAGCAAAAAAAAAAAAAAAGAATTTATTTTTTGGTGCGTCTCGTACAAACATTAATATGATTTTGAATTGCTCGCAAAATCAAAGTGATGCTACTTTCTCTGTAGCAGATGAAAGTGCCACATTCCACGCACACTTGCTTTACGTGCCCAAACAACATTTGGATGTTTGCGATCATCTCCCTCGCCTCTGGTCCCGACACCTCTGGAACCACCGATCTTCTTGCCATTGGGAGGGGATTTTGTTGTTCGTCACGTAGCTGGGCAGCACTATAATTATTTGGGTGCCACCTACTCATATGCCGATGCATAGTATGATTGCCATAACTGTATTTTTTATCAGTGCCCCTTGACAATCTATCGCCGCATATGCGGCAAAACACGTAACGTGCATTGACTTTCTTTTGCCCCTCAGGAATTCTGTAGAATTGCCAGATATAATTCTCCTTCCGATTGTACCTCCTGGGCTCCTCTGGCAAAAACTCATGCTCTTCCTCCTCTTCCTCCTCTTCCTGTTCTTCCTCTTCTTGCAAAATTACTTCTGCAGGTGGTCCTCTCTTTCTTGGATTTGGTGGAGGTGGTGGGCTAGCACCAGCTGAAGCTACTAATGAAGCCATCACAAAGTATCAATAAAGGGTCTTTCTCTCACCAAGATGAAAGTCAGAGTGATGAAAGAAGGAGGGGTTTTCATCATTTGGGAAAAACAAAAGTTCTAAACCAATGAAAAGTGTCCATTTTAGATCACATGACCTTGTATTACATCATTAGGAAACCAAAAGTGAAATGAACCAATGAAAAGTGTTATTACCGAGTCACATGACCTGCTATGTTTACATTACGCGGTCGGCGCCGCGCCGCGGATCGCTTCCGGTTCGCGTACCGGTGCGCTTCCGGGTACGCTAACGTAGCACGTAATATGACGTATTACGCGAGAACGCGAAACGTCATGCTGACGCGAAGCGTCGCGATGTTGTTTTGTAACGCGAGAGGTGCGCAAAAGGAACGTTTACCAGTTCGCGTACCGGGTCGCGCCTCCGGATTGAGCTAACGGGAAGCTAACCGGTACGCGTACTGGGAGCGAAACAAAAAAAAATAAAAAAAAATTGTATAAAAAACATGTAAAAAATATTTTTCTTTTTAAAGAATAATACATTGTAAAGGTTTTGATATTAGCTATTAAAAAACCAATGAAATTCACTGAAAAAACCATAGGTTATACACCATATATAGTTAGGAATTAGCATTTAAAAAACCTTATTTTACTCACACAAAACCAATGAAATTCCATATATAGTTAGTTGTACTAACTATATATCACGCACCCGCAATCCACTGCTGATGATGTCACATATTACATCATTCATGACATGGTCAGTGACATCACTGATGACATCACTGATGACATCTCAAATGACATCACTGATGACATCACTGATGACATCTCAAATGACATCACTGATGACATCACTGATGAAATCATTCATGTGATAATACGATGAACCTCTTCAGACTGTAATATAACCTTAGATACACTCAGTGTAAACACAGACTCACAGATTGTCACTCATCCATGAAGTTACACACACACCTAGACAGTCATGCAAACAATCAATCACACCTCCGTTTCCTTAACTATACAGTTAAACACACCTTACTTATTCAAACATATACTAAAACATATTTACTCACTTATACAATCCTGGATACAAGTTCACAATGATCCATACAGCCACTCACACATTCACTGGCTCTTATGCACAGTTATTTATATATGTCAACTCTCACATGTACTGTATTTTACATATGTACTTAATTTGACATGTAGCACTGAGATATCTATTCACTCACCAATACAGTCATGCACACAGTCAACCGCCCATACAGCTGTTTCCAACATGCACTTTTGAATCCATACATCTATGCACAGAGTCATACACTTCCCAGCCACCCACACACACACTCAGTCTCCCATACAAATGCTTGTGCAACCAATCAATAACCTATATAGTTACTCATATAGCTACTGATCAACACATGCAGCAGTTTACAGAACAACAGACATAATGATGCACAAATTAAGACAGTTTAGTCACTAACCCATGCACTCAGTGAGACACATTTAATCACTCACTCATACATTCAGTCATGCACCTACTAAATCCTTCGTCCAGACACTTATACATCGACTCATTCATAAATATGTAAGACATATTTTAACTTTACAGAAAAATACAGTCACTGGATGTTGTCATCAGTGATGTCATCAGTGATGTCATTTGAGATGTCATCAGTGATGTCATCAGTGATGTCATTTGAGATGTCATCAGTGATGTCATCAGTGATGTCACTGACCATGTCATGAATGATGTAATATGTGACATCATCAGCAGTGGATTGCGGGTGCGTGATATATAGTTAGTACAACTAACTATATATGGAATTTCATTGGTTTTGTGTGAGTAAAATAAGGTTTTTTAAATGCTAATTCCTAACTATATATGGTGTATAACCTATGGTTTTTTCAGTGAATATATATATATATATAAAGACAGCCGACAGTCCTTGTGGGGGGAGCTCCTAGCAGCTGGTGCAGGCGGCGAGATAAGGACACTCTCGCAAAGCCCGAAAAGCCGGCTGGGGCTCAACGGCGACAAGGAGATGTAAATAACATATCCTGGAGGTCGAACTTTGAATATGGACAATATGAATTTATTCCACAACGTTTTTTGCTGCTTTAAATATCACTGTAAATATGTACACATGAACTGATTGATTGAGAAATCATGATGAGTAAAAGGAATGTTGAGAGAATCATTGCTAGTAAAGATTTATTCCATTATTTTACTGCTGGCAGACGTGGTATGTGACACCAGTTTGAAATAAGGAGCAACACAGCACTTAGCCGAGACCATTATGACACTCAGTCATATAATTAGTGAGCAAACGTTCACTCATGAGCCCATAGACGCGCATACATCAGCGGTCACGCACTGAGTTGTCATTTACAGTGTTAACTTCAAATCTCTCTTTAGGGTTCACTTAATAATATTATTAGCCACTCAAGCGATAAGATAGTGCCCTTAAGATATTGGTGCAAAACGCTTATGTCTACCAGCAAAGTAATAATGGATTGGTAGCACGAAAGCGTGCACAGTATTGTTAAAAACTACCAAGCCCACAATGCCTATGGTATAGCGTGGTGCTATGGTACAAAATGGTGAAATAAACAAAGGGCTTATGGTACTACCGTGATCGAACTGCTCAATTTTGAAACGCGTAGGTGGAGAGTGGTAAGGTCATTAAAATCGAGTTCAAGAATCCAAGAGGAGTGTGGCGTATTTTTTCAATTTGTGTTGATATATATATATATATATATATATATATTACCTACTGGCGGTCGCCAGTAGGTAGTTATAGTTAAGACCTACTTTCCATAGGAAATCCACAACATTCTATTTGGGATAACTTTGGCGTCGGTGGACGAATCTTCGCAAATTTCTCCAAGAAAATGGCCTGCTCAGTTCCGCTCCTTCCCTGAAAGTTTGGGGGTGATTCGTCAAGTGGGGGCTGAGGAAAAAGGGGGGTCCCAAAATGTAAGGTGCCCCGAGCACCGGGGAACGGCACCCCTCTGTGGTTTTATTTTGAAGTATGCAGGGGGTTACGGTCCTCGTCCCCTCAGTCTCGGGGACCGGCACCCCGTCGGGGATTTTTTTATAAATATATATATTTTTTTAAGTATGTTTTCAGCTCTCCCTCCCTCTCACACCGTACACGTCGGTGGGACCGCCACCTTCCTGGGGCAGTAATATGTAAAATGACCTTCCAGCCCCGGGTTCCTGCACTTCCCGGGGTTTTTTTAATGTTGGGAGGGCATCGCGCGGCCCCCTTACTGGAACCCTTGATGGCCCTGGGGACCACCATCTCCCAGGGCCGGCTCTTGCAGTGTCTTGGGGTGCCTACCCCCGGTACACTGCTGTTTGCTATGGTAGGATGGGAGTGTTGCGGCTCCCACTTTACAACAGCAAACCACTTTCCTATTTGAAAAAGAGAGCAAGTTAATCTGCTCTCTCTTTCAAGTAAGAAAGCAGATTGTTTTCCGTCAGAGAGAGCAGCATGTAAGCTGCTGTCTCTGATAAAGCAATGCTAGCTCTCGAAGGACGCGGGGAGCCGTCTGGGATCGTGGGGCATTGGGGCTAAAAAAAAAAAATGAAAAAGAGTTTTTTTTGAGAACTAACTTTACTGGTCAAAAAAAGAGCTATATTTCTATGTTAGTATGTAAAACTTTCCTGTTTTTTGTGTGCACCAGTTGTACTCTCTTCGCATGCGCAGCCTCGTTTCCAAGCCCATGATTTTTTCTTTTTCTTCAAGTTCGCCAAGCAAAGCTGTCCTCATTTCAAGTATTAAATTTGCCGCTTTCTTTTCCTGGGCCGTTTGTGTCATCCGCTGCTATACTTTTGTAATATATTAATAAACATATTGTATCTATATTTATTTGAAACGTATTGTCGAGGCGCCAAACGTTGATTACATACTCCGTACACCACCATTTTAGTAGTTTTCCTCCGTTATTTTTATTATATCTGTTACTTTCATTTTACCCTCCGCTTATCTTCTCTGTGATCGATGAGATTTCCTGCCACAGACACCACGGTGTTTGTCCTTGGCCTCTGATGTTATTAGACTTGGTCACACGTATACCTAAAAAATAATTTGAAGCACGTAAGCCACAGCCATCACAACGTCCCCACAAAGACCATCACCACAAAGACATTATTATGATTATGCGTTTATCATGCATGGTAAATGTTTACTAGTTGTAAAAGCATGCGTGGTAAAGGCATGCGTGGTAAAGCCATATGCGTGCTAATGGCTTCGTGGTGACGATCACGCTTTTTATGACCGCGTTGTAATGGCTGTTTCCCCCAGGACACTGCAGCAACCGGCTCTGGACGTGGCGGACTCCAGGGCACCAGGCGGAGGGCACGCAGCCCCTCTCATACAATATAGAAATCTTTGTGGGGTGATTGTTTCCGTGGTTTGAGGGGCGTCAATGAGGCCCACACACTTAATTTTGTAGGGGGGTAGGTTTGCATGGGAAAATGTCACAAGAAGTTTGTAAATGTGGTACATATTGTTTCGTATTACTTTGATTTCTTTACAATGTTGTAGTCTATCCAGAGAAAATATAACTCAGTACTTTTCAATCCTACTCTTGAACATCTTACTATAGTACTTCAACTTTATAAATATTATTTTTATCGTGGACCGTCACCCCCCCCACAAACAAAAAGAAGTATGTCGTTTTTTTTAATTAACTTTTGTTAAAACAACAACTGTAAACAAAACTTAATGATAACTATATTATAAACAACTAGAAAAATAACTTTAAAAAAACAATATTATAAACAAATTGTGAAGTGGACTCCAAAAGACGTACGATTGGTAATCTGCAAAACAAAAACAATAATTAGAGTTTAGAATTATGTAGATGTGAGTAAATGAGCTGAAGCATTACAAGTCAAGGTACCACTACAATTTTACGTGTGCAGTGTGCCTGGTACATTTTACTTCTATTATAGTGCCGCGTTCAAGTGGTGTCTATATGGAAGTGCCTACTGCATTACTGATACAAAAGTGGCACAACGGGATTTTAAATATGCCGACTTATTTCTAATGCATTGCAATGAAGGCATTGTATATCTAGGCCTCTGTACTTACCCTTCTTTAAACACTGCGGCCAGTGGAATTCACAACTTGAGTTCAACTGTTGTTCTACACGTCAAAGCAGACAGCAGTGTCTATAACTTTAAAAGAGAAATGATGTCACAGAGAGCGAGAGAGAGAAAGAGAGAGAAAAGAACATTAAAAGTGTCTCGCAGAGTCTGAAGTTGAGACGCAGATTTACCAGCTGCTTGCGCCTCTTTTCCCATGTTAAAAGTGATAGAAAAGTGGCGCAATAAGCTTGTAGATCTGTTTCTCAGACTGTTGTAACCTATCTGTTGTCACTTCTCAGAGGTAATTATACATTTCTGCACAGTCAAGCTGCTGCACACTACCCACTCTCTCCTTTCACAGATAATTTGTTGTTTTTCGGAAACAAAATTCTTTGTCACCTTGTGCCATTGGCGTGATCAAAAGATGGTGCTCTACGTGTTGAAGAAGCCTTCACAGTAATCAAGAAAGTTCACTACTTCAACTCAGATAAGGTTGTATATAGCAGACTGGAGATAGTAGCGTCCACAACTTTAAAAAAGAAAGAGAAACGATGTGATAGAGTAAGAACGAGAAAGAGAAAAAAGGACATTAAAACTTGGGAGAGACACACACGAAAGGGGAGGGGGTACCTGAAGCCAGAGGCGCAACCACAGTCAAAAATATCGGGGGGGGCTAGAAAAAATTTCGGGGGGTGTTAAGTTCAAGCAAAAAGAAGAGTGGAACTGCAGGGGCTGTAAGCGGGGGGGGGGGGCATATCAAAGCCTCATTAACAAGCGAAATGTCTTTAAAAGACCTGTGATGTACTCAGGTGCGACTGTGTGTGGGCCCAGGAAGCTATCTCATGCTAGCTGAAGCCCCGTTAGCGCAATGTGTGTTTTGCGCGCCTGCTGCATACTACAGATTCTCTCCTTTCACAGATAACTTGTCGTTGTTTCAGAAACAAGCTTCTTTTCTCACCTTGTGCTATTGCCTTCGTCCTTGTTACATAATCCATCGTGAAGCTGTACATCTAAAAGATATTAAAAAAAAGATGTTATGATTGGTAATTGTTGCTATATTAATTTGGAGTTAGATAATATTGCGCTTTTATAGACGTTCATTGTCACATTTCTACGAACTGTTTGTATTGTGAATATATTCCGGACATTTCAGCGATTATAAAAACGTTACTGCTATTGGGGAAAAAAATTAAACATGTAAATTAATACATTATGTAGGAGTGCGTTCGTCTAAAATACTAAGTCGTGTTTTTGTATGCAGTCAGCTACAACCCTTTGACTCTTTCCAATGCGTACTCAAGTTTCACTGCTCACCTTTTCGTGGAAAAGACACCTTCATGATGTAGTCCCGATCTCCAACAAAGAAGTCTCATATATGGTGCCGAGTCTTGATATCTCTATGGCTAACAACATACTCGTGCTCCCATCATCATCATCATCATCGCAGGTTCTTCACCCGCTCAGTGCTTCGGGCACCCCTAACTCAGTGACCAAAGAGGCCACGCATGTAGTAGTGGGCCCCTTGTTCGGTGCTTTGGGAACAACTCTAAAAGGGCGTACAACATGTGCGCTCCGTCTTTTTTATACATAGGGTCACGTGTGTAGTGACGGATACGCTGAATGGGTGTGGTGTGGGTGTATACCAGCCATGAGGGAGTGTGTGTGTCGATCTGACAACTAGACTTGCAACTAAAAAATCACTACAATGGAAATTTGGGCGCTGTACTGTTGTTGTGTTTTCCTGGTAGCGTAAGAGTGGCTTTCTTTTTTCTATGTGACGTTACGATACAGTCACCATGTATGTAGCCTATTTTGTGACGGATTTTATTGTATAATGCATTTCAAAAACTAGTTGTGGTAGGGTGTTTTTAAATTAAACTGTGTACTCTGCTTACGAGTTTGTTGAGTGTAGAAGTATTTTTTTTCTATTTTCTATTCTATCACAATTGTGATGACTTTTCTCCTTTAGCGTGCAGTACTATATTATTTTATAAAATGTATAACTGTTGAAATCATCTTTGAAAGTAGAATGGAAGCATGTAAACTGCTCTCTGTGACGAAAAGCAATGCCGGCTCCCACAGGAAGTGGGGAGCCGCTGGGACCGTGGAGGCCTTGGGGCTCTTCCCAAGGTCAGCAACATTACATTTGAGTCCCGGGGGATGGGGTCCTCGGGGATTATAAAAAATTAGTGATAAAGGCTATTTTTTTATGGTAGATTTATCGTACGTGTACCAAGCACGTATGGACGACGTACGGTGCGAAGATTGGAAGTCGTCCCATAAGCGTACTGAAGGAAGAAAAAGAAGAATATTTTTCAGATATTTATGAAGTGTATGTGCTTAGGTGTTGGGTGGGTCTAAAAAGAGCCTTGTGTTTATTGGGAGATTTTAGTACCTACAAGTAAGTACCAATGCGGAGTCTAAAGTTCAAGACGAAGACTCTGTTTCCCTCATCTGTAAAATGTACACCGTCTCTCCTATAGATGTCATGCATATTGAAACGCAGATTGTTGTGGTAGATGGACCCCATTCTATAGTCTCGGAGAAAGGCAAAAATAGATTTATTCACATGTTACCTAGCTTTTCCAATCTGTGGACAATAGTGGTTGGACCACTTCCATTTCTGCCTTTGGCATATATTAGAATAGACAAAGGCAGTTTTGGGGAAAAGTATCATCAATTGTGCAAAGGTGGCCTTCATAAGCATTTGCCAGACCTACCCCTGTCAAAGTGCCTAGGTCATTTCCACCACAGTGCACAATTATGGGGTCACGGTGTTGGAGATGTAAAAAGGATTTCACCAATGGCATCAATTGGTGCCACTTTAATCCTCTCTGTCCAATCCATTTAACGTCTACATTTGGTAAACGTAGGTCTTTGTGAATTCTTTTCTGTTGTGCGTACCTTTGGCTCCAGAAAATATAGCTGTGTCCCACAATCCACACTCTTAGCATGTTGAAGAGAGGTCTGGATGCACTCTGAAGGTCTCTGTCTCTGTTTGAAAAGCAAGATTTTTCTAAAATGGTGGACAATATGCAGTTTTGAAAAAAGAAAAGAATTGATTGGTTGTTCGACAACATTCTATACTAAGCTAGGATGCTTGTTTGTGTTTTTTAAAAGCCTGATTTTTATTGGTTAAGAAAAACTGATAGAAAAGAACATTACATAAGATAAGCTGGTATATTCTCAAGTCAAGCACACTTGCTGTTTTAGTTTGCAACAATGTATTTATTTATTTGGAACATTTATATAGCGCAACAGATGCTGCATCGAAGAGGCGTCCCGGTGCTGGTAGACATGCCAACAGAGTACAGAAGCAAGCCCCTAGAAGAAAAGGTGAGACCCTGGAAAATAAAAAGGTTTTAATCGCTTTACGAAAGGATAGAAGGCAGTCAAGACGGCGAATGTGCACGGGCAGGGTGTTCCATAGTTTGGCTGCAAGATACCGAAAGGACCGACCCCCTGCTCTAAGCCCCTTCACCCGGGGAACCATGGCAAGGAAGTGCTCGGTCGAGCGAAACTGGCGGGTAGGTACATAGGGAGTCAGCAGATCAGACAAAATCTCCAGGGACAACCTTTTCAAAATTTAAAGGTTAAACAAAGTGCCTTAAACTCAATCCTACGGGGCACAGGCAACCAGTGCAGATGCCGCAAGGCACCCGTCGCAGAACACGTTCTAGGGAGCCGTAAAAGGACTTGGGCAGCAGCATTCTGCACCCATAAAAGACGCATAACTTCCGCCTTATTGGCTCCCAATAAAAGAGAGTTAGCGTAGTCCAACCTGGACAAAATGGTTGCTTGGACTATCAGCTGACGTGTGGGAAAATCAAAGAAACCAAGCAATGGTCGTAGTCCACGGAGGAGACCAAAACAAGAGCCCGCGATCTTCTTGGTATGCTCTTGGAAATCCAGCTTGGTGTCTACCCAAACCCCCAAATTTTTCACAGCCAACTTAGGGGTGGGAGCACCTCCCATAGAGTCCGGCCACCAATGTTTGCTCCAAAGTCCCTTATCCTTCCCCACCAACAACACCTCTGATTTGTTCGCATTGAGTTGCAAGCAATTAGAGGTCATCCACTGTGCAACCGCAGCAAGGCCAGCCTGAAACTGCGCGGCATCCCGAGAGTGGTCTTCAGAGAGGGCCACCACCAACTGAGTGTTATCAGCGTACGAAATCACAGTCAAACCGTGAGCTCTTGCAATCGCAGTCAAAGGTTGCACCTGGAGGTTAAACAGGACCGGGCTTAAGGCCGAGCCCTGAGGAACCCCCTGCTCGATGGCATGAGCATGGGAGAGGAAAGGGGGGCCGCAACCTGAAATGACCTGTCCAATAGAAATGAGCGGAACCACAAAAAAAAAAGAAAAAAAAAAAGAAATGAGCGGAACCACTCCAGGGCAGGGCCTACCACCCCCACCTCTTTTAAGCGGCGCAAGAGGATCTCATGGGAGACTGTGTCGAATGCCACACTGAGATCGAGCAGGATGAGAGCCGCAGTTTGTCCCTCATCCAAGATGGTACAGAGATGTTCACACACTGCTACAACTGCGGACTCAGTGCTATGTCCCGGGCAGAATCCACACTGGGAGCGGTCTAAAGCACCAGTATTTCTCAGGTGGCAAGAGAGGGTGCTGTTAACCTGGGCTTCAGCAATTTTTGCGACCCAAGGTAGCAGGGATATAGGGCGAAAGTTTTCTGGCTTAGCAGGGTCCAGAGTAGATTTTTTCAGCAAAGGGACCACCCTCGCAGTTTTCCACGAAATGGGCACTACTGCTGTAGAGAAAGAAGAATTTATAATCTGGCATATAGGTGAC
This sequence comes from Lissotriton helveticus, assembly GCF_964261635.1. Classification (NCBI taxonomy): domain Eukaryota; kingdom Metazoa; phylum Chordata; class Amphibia; order Caudata; family Salamandridae; genus Lissotriton; species Lissotriton helveticus. The sequence goes on from NC_136067.1 coordinate 577,479,878, forward strand.
AATAGCACAGATAGAGCATCCCTGAATTGTCAAAAATAGGGCATGAGGAAGTCAAAATGGAGCAAAGATATTTTATGTTAAGTTTTATGCCAGCACCGTCTAAGAGTGGCCTTAAGGCTCACTCTAGGTGTGACCATGACAAGGGAAACAAAGAAAGTGACCAAAAAATGATCAGTCCAACACATCGAACTGGGAGTCCCCACCAAAAGAGAAAAGATGTCGGAGAACACCGGATCGAGTAAATGCCGGCTGAGTGGGTGGGACCCTCTACTGACTGTATTAATTGGCAGGCAGCGAGATCAGCAAGCAATCTGCTGATATCAGGGTCATTGGGGTGGTCAAAATGCAAATGAAGGTCCCCAATCAGGCAGAAATTCGACGCCTTTAGCACCAGCGAACCAGCGGCATCGATAATAGCTGCCTTGAAGTCACCGATGGCCCCAGGGGGACGATATACTAATAGACCAGCGATGGATGAATGAGCATTAAAGGAGATGGCAAAACGGGTGCATTCGCACCCGGCCACCTCCTCCTTTACAAAGGTTCAACCATAACAGGTTTTAAAAATCACTGCTATACCCTCACCTCTTAACTCCCTATTAAGGGTTAAAATACTAAACCCCAAAGGAAGGGCGAGCCCAGGTTCAGCCACTGAGGCATCTGTCAACCAAGTTTCGGTGATAAAAAGTACATCAGGCGACTCGTTATGATGAACTTTACACCTGTGTGCTGAGTTAGGTGTTCCCTGAAGTGTTTCTATGGTAACTGGCAGATTGTGGAATGGGGGAAGGGTTGAAAGTTTTGTCAGTTGGAAAGGGTGCAAAAGTTCAAGCAATATAAAAGTGTGTTTCGTTTTGAAGTGGGAATAAATGTGATTTTTTTATTTATTTGTATATGTGTGTAGATTGGGTGTGTAGATTGACAGGAAAAGTTTGCTATTTGCTATAGGACTTCCTGCCCCCCTCGGACTGCTTAGGGGGGTTTACAATGATTCCCAAGGTCAAAATCTTTGATGGCCTTTATTGAGCCTTTGATGGCCCCATGGGACCACCACCTCCCAGGACCGGCTCCTGTAGTGTTACGGGGTGCCTATCCCTGGGACACTGCTGTTTGCTATGGTAGGGCGAGAGTTCTCTTTCAAATAGGAAAGCGGATTGCTTTTCGTCTGAGAGAGCAGCATGTAAGGACAAATTCTACACCAAATGCCATTTTGGATTTCCACGTCCAGTAATATCGAAAGGAAGAGTGAACAGTTTTATGTCATCTTTGCGACATACTATCACAAGAAAGTCTCCAATAAATACCTACGACTTAAGAAGAAATGAAGGGTCAAAATACATAAATGACTATAACCCAGTGATTTTGTCCATGTGGAATACTAATATGGATATTCAATATGTTGCAGACAATTCCATTGCTGTTGCTCGATATGTAACATCGTACATAACAAAATCAGAAAAGACGGAATTGAAGGAAATGTCTAAGTAAGAAATTATATACTTACAGTTTGAAGATGTTATCTCATCGAGAAATTGGAGCGTATGAATGCTCGGATTTCTTATCATCTGCAAGCCTATACTCCAAATCTAGAAGAATCATTTGGGTGAGTCTAGGTCTTGCTGCAACACAAAACCGAGTTCTTAAATCTGTACAATAAATTAAATATTTAGCTGAAAATGAGCCAGAAAGTACAGATATTGTGAAAACAAATATGTTGGATACATATTATCCAAATAGAAGTCATCATCTTGAGAACATTTGTCTCTATGAAGTGCTGCAAAACTATATTTTTAAAAGGAATATTACAGAAAACATCAATAATGGTATATATGCCGTGATTGGTTTTGAAGGATGTCTGGTGAAACAAAGAAAAGAACATTTGATTAATCACCGTAAACTGAGTTGCGAAACACCTGACAAAAGGGAATTTTACTATTTAGCTCTTTTGCAACTTTTCAAGCCATGGCGTTCAGAATTGGAATTACTTGGAGATTTCGAGAGCTATGAAGATTCCTTCAATGCAACTAAAGATACTATAGAATGTCCTGTTTTTGCTAATTATGTGAAAATGTTGAATGACGAAATTGAGCAAGAAGCTAGAATTGCAGCTGAGATTGCTAGAGACAGTTCTCAAGAGAGTCAAACTTCTGCTCTGTTGAGTCAGGACCCACTAGGAGAACCAATTGTTCAAAATGAAGCAGCAACTCCTATGGAAGAGGTGGAAACAGCAATGTATCAAGCTCAAGAAGATGTAACAAACTTAGGAAACTTGGAAGAACAACTAAATCTTGAGCAGAAAGAAATATATGAGCAAGTGAGAGAACAGATTGACCATGGATTACTTCATGAGAAGAAAGAGTGCTCTTGCTCATCATTTGAACCTATCCGAATGTATGCGAGTGGACAAGCTGGAACAGGCAAAAGTCTTTTAATTAAAGTAATCACAACTTTTCTACAGAAAACAACTGAGTCACATTTGTCTTGTGTTGTCACTGCTCCAAATGGATTAGCAGCCCACAATATTAAAGCAATTACTTTACATTTTTTATTAATGCTACCAGTAGAGCAGGAAAACAAATTAGAATACCACAAGCTATCTGGAGTAGCTTGTTGTGAAGTTTCAAGAGTCTTGAGGAAAATGAAACTTCTCATTATTGATGAGGTAAGCATGGTATCAAACTTAATGCTTGCTTTTGTGCATTTAAGAATGCAGCAAATTCTTAAAACAGAGTATGACGTATTATTTGGGGGAAAACACGTCATAGTTTTTGGAGATCTTCTACAATTTACTCCTGTAAAAGGACAACTAGTGTTTAAAACACTGTCGCATGAAGATACCAGAAAGTCTTTGGGGAGCATTGGAAACGTAAACATTTGGTCATATTTTGAGTATAAGGGACTTATTACAAATATGCGACAGGCAAATGATTCTGATTATGGAACTATTCTTCAAGATATAAGATTTTGAAAAATGACTGAACATGGCAAACAAGCTTTACAGAGACGATTACTTTCCAATTTGTTTCCAAATGAAAATATTGTCCAAGAGAAAATATACATGAGAATTGCAGAAAACAAATCTGTAATCTGCTTAATGCCAACACTACGTGAATGTTCTATATTCAATGAAGAAATGTTAAAGTTGGAAAATGAAGCAATTATAAAATTGGAAGCTATTGATAAAATAGAACATGAAGGAAACACTATTATGAATCTTGTGGCTTCAAATTTGGATGCGCCCCTCCTTTGGTTTGGGGATTTCAATTGCGTATTGCACCCTGAGTTGGACCGTCATCCACCCAGGTCGGGCACTAAGCCCCGTATGACGGCGCGTTTACGGGAAGTGATGCACAATCTTGGGGCACTAGACGTGTGGCGTACTTGTCACCCTGCAAAGAAGCTCCACACGTGTTACACTCCGACACACGGTACCCATAGTAGGCTAGACCGCGTTCTTGCGGCTAACCTCACCCCGTCTCTCACCTTGACGATTACTCATCAGGCCCGATATCTGTCAGACCACGCCCCAGTGACATGCATGGCGCAGTGGCCCGATCGAACTGTACGTCCACGCACATGGAGATTGCCCGCTGACCTCCTCCAGGATCAGGTGGGCAGGGAACATGTGGCGGCATCGCTGTCAGACTATTTGGAGCTCAACTGGGGGGGAGACGAGTTACCCTACTCTACTAAGTGGGAAGCCTTGAAGGCAGTAGTGCGTGGTGCGTGTATGGGCCTCACATATGGGGTCCGGAAACAATTGTTATCTGATTTGCAAGATGCAGAAGTAGTGCTTCAACACGCCCAATCTCGAACTCATCAGGACGCATTGGATCAGCGGACGGAGAGGGATGCCTTGGTGTCGATACATGATATACTTGCCCGGCTTGACAAATTTACGCTGGGCCAATACAGGCAACGTCTCCACCGCGAAGGGGATAAATCTGGCCGATTATTGGCCTGGATACTCCGTCGTGAGTTCGCGCCTGAGAGGATAGTTGTCCTGCGAGACTCTAATGGAATTATGGTCCACTCTGAATCTGATATACTCGAGGTTCTCCGGTGCCATCTGCAGGCCGTATATGAAGCTGACCCATTGATTACGGAGGATGTTTATCACTCGTATCTTGAGGGCCTACACCTTCAGGCCCTGCCGGCGGCTGCGGCAAAAATACTTGATACGAAGCTGACGTTGGGTGAGATTAATGCGGCGATAGCCGCCCTTCCTCGTGCTAAGACCCCCGGTGGGGACGGCTATCCGGCTGAGTTCTATCATTCCTTCGGGCACGTCCTGGCTCCCCTCCTGTTGCAGGTTTACAATGAGGCTCTGCATACTGGCGCCCTCCCACCCACCATGAATCAGGGAGAAGTGTGCATGATTTTGAAGCCGGGCGGTGATAGTACTGATCCCGCGGCGTACCGCCCTATCACCTTGATTAATATGGATGCAAAAATCCTAACTAAATTGTTGGCCACTCGTCTTGCCCCACTCATGACCCAACTGATCCACTCCGACCAGTGCGGATTTATCCCGGGTCGTAACACGGCGATGAATTTGTGCCGCCTAAATCATGTCCTGCATGAGGTACAGGGAAGTGAGGGTCCCCAGGTGTTGGTCTCAGTTGACTTGGCTAAAGCCTTCGATACGGTACATTGGGGATATCTAATGCAGGTGCTTCAGAAAATGGGGTTCGGACCTGGATTTCGCGATTGGATCCGGGTGCTTTATGGGGCGCCCCGAGCCAGGGTGCGTTTAGGGCTGTCCTCTCTCCCCTCTCCTGTTTGCTCTTGCAATTGAGCCTCTTGCCGTTTCCGCCCGCACTGAACTTCAGACCTGGGGGATAGTAGTGGGAGACACTACCAATGTAGTCTCCCTCTATGCTGATGATGCGCTTTTCTATCTGACCTCCCCCGCTGAGGCCCTCCCCGCCTTGTTGCGGCTCCTAGACCGATTTGGTGCAGCCTCTGGGTTGCGTATCAATCTTAACAAATCTCTGATCTTCCCGCTGACGAGCTCTGTCCCAGACCCGGGCACGGATCTTCATTATTTGGGCCTCGCTGGGAGCGAGTGGCGTTTAGATATCTGGGCATTCAAGTGGCCACATCTGAAGAGACTCTACTGACTTACAATGTCTACAGGATACTCAAGGCCCTCCACAAATCTGTTACCTTTTGGAACACGCTTCCTCTCTCTCTCATGGGGCGATTGGCAATTGCCAAAATGGTGATGCTCCCTAGGGTCCTATATATCTTGCAGAACCCCCTGTGTCCGTTACCTCCCCGAGTGTTTCGCACGTTGAACTCGCTCCTCACCTCCCTCCTTTGGGCGGGTGGGCGCAGCAGGGTAGCTTACGCACAGTGACGAGGTGTTGGGATGAAGGAGGCCTTGACCTGTATTATTATGCAGCGCAGCTTCTCCCGGCCGCTAGGTGGTTCGCCGAGGATGAGAATTGGGAACTGGCACTGCTGGCTGGCACGGCAAATGGCAAGGCCCTACAAGAGGCCTTGATGCAGGGTTGCGGCGCCGATAACACTCTGCCATATGCGGTGCGTCATACGGCTGGAATTTGGCAGCGCTTTGTCGAAAGAGTGTTGAGGCGCGCACCGTTTCATAGGGAGCTCCCAATTTGGATCTTGGCCCCGATAATCCGGTTGGAAGAACATATGTCCTATCGGGAGTGGCGCTCTGGCGGATGCGAGACTCTTGTGGACCTCTACCCGAACGACTCTTTCGTGTCCTTTGAATGTGCCATGGAGTCCTTTGAGCTAGGCGGGGGGCAATACCTCCACTACAGAAGTCTTCAAGACGTGGCCAGGACAACGTGGCCCCAGTTTCCAGAGGCGCCTCCGCTCACCAATACTCTCAACATCATTTTATCCTGTGGGAGAGGCAAACGGTTGATCTCCCTTCTCTACTCGGCCATGCGCCGAGACTCGACCCCCCCGATAGCACCGGCTTGGGCGGCTTGGGAGGCGGACTTGGGGGTGGAACTCGACCCTGATCAACGAAAGCGTATCGGGCTTTTGACACGTGCGGTCTCCTGCAATGCACGGTTTAAACTCATACATTGTAACTTTGTCCATCGAACCTATATGACACCTGTCTCCTTACATCGCATATCAGTGGATAGACGTCACGATTGCACTAGGTGTGGGGCACAGAGAGCAGGTTTCCTACACTTGGCGTGGGAATGCCCTCTGGTTCAGGACTTTTGGCGAGGGGTGGTGACCCACATTGCTCGAGCTACGCACATTAAGCTTCTCTTAGACCCACTCCACTGCCTACTGGCGCTGGTACCCAAGCCCAAAAACAAGAAGCTATCTTATAAATTCCTGCAACTCCTGCTAGTTCTAGCGAGGAGACGCATAGCTATCACTTGGATGGGTCAGAGGGCGCCCGAGATGTCCCCTTGGCTGAGGGATGCGAGGGTATGGGCCTTGGCCGAGGAGACATACATGCAACGCACTCGCAGAGATGGGAAGCTGCAGGATGATTTGCTTGCCTGGAGGATGTTGTGCATGGAGGGGCTAGCGGAGGAGGATTCGGATGCTACCAGCGCTGAGCTATTTACTCCCGCTGACTCGGAGTCTGACTGTGCTGGGGAGGGGGTTGATGTGGAGTGACTGAGTCCGGTGTAGAGGCCCTACGTGGCCACGCAGATATTCCTTGATTTGTATGTCTGCACATACCTCTGATTCCCATGGGCCCAAGCTACATTATAAGGACTGTGCCTTAGCTGGCCCTCACATAAATGTCCTACTTCGATCGGATCTGTATTAGTGATGCCATTCACGGGGTAGTTGGTTATTGTTAAACTGTTAAGTAGTATTAGAATGCAATATGAGAAACCTGGCGAAGACACTGATAGTCTCATATCCTTAGAGCACAAATGCAATTCTTCCTTCTCTTATCCATGCTTTACTCCTACGCCGCCCAGCCTCTGGGATGTGGGCCATATATGGCGGTGTATTAATCTTGGAACAGCATGCTACCACCAGTTACATGTAAGCGATATTGATGACTATATACTTTGTGCCTCTTTTATATCTTCGCAATAAAAAATATATTTAAAAAAAAAATGTTGTCGCTGGTCAAGTTTCAATATCAGGAAGAACTTTTGTAGCTGTTGCAATTATTTTTCATGATGGACCTTCTACAACATCTGGACATTACACTGTTTATTTAAAATGTCTGAAAGGTTAGATAGATTGTTGCCTAAAGAGTTACCAAATTCTTACCTCATATTTTTAAAGCCAACATTTTAAGATCAAAATTTGGCCTTTCAGGATTACTGCTGTTAGGGTAGATTAGTTTGGTGTTGTAGAGTATTTTGTAAGTGAGGGCGAGGAGCTTGACGGTGATCCTCTTGTTGATATTCAGGCAGTGTAGGTGTATCAGGTGGTGGGTGATGTGGCTACAGCAGGGAACATTGATGATCACTCAGGTGGAGGTCTTTTGGATTTGTTGTAGTTGTAGGTGTTTGGCTGGAATTCCTGTGTAGAGTGTTTTGCCACAGTGTAGTCTGCTGCTGATGAGGGACTGTGTCACTGTTCTTCTTTTGGTTAGGATCCACTTGTAAATATTGCGGAGCATGTGGAGGGTGTTATAGCAGTACGAGGAGACGGTGTAGACTTGCTTACACATGGAGAGGGAGGAGTTGCGGATGAATCCTAGGTTGTGGACATGGTTGGTAGGTGTTGGTACTGTCCACAGTGTAGTCAGCAAGCAGGAGTCGTCCGAGGCTGAGGGGCTGGGTATGAGGATGAGTACCTTCATTTTGTGCAAGTTCATGTTTGGAGAGCTGCTCTTTATGTAGTTGGTTATGTCCTTCATTGTGTCGTGGAGGTTGCTTTTGGTGGTATGTGGCTTCTTGGTGAGGAAGAGGATGAGTTGGATGTTGTTGGCGTAGGAGATGTTGTTGAGGTTGTGATGGTGGGCTACTTGTGTGAGGGTGGCCATGTAGATGTTGAATAGCGTCGGGTTGAGGGATGAGCACTGGGGGACGGAGCAAATGATGTCGGTGGTTTTGGATCAGAAGGCTGGGAGGCAGATGCTCAGCATTACTATTGAAAAATGTCCAAAGTAAGAATTTGACGCACACTATTTGGCCGTGCGGAAAAATATGTGAAACCAATAACGAGTTTTTGTTGTATATTTTTCCAGCATATATTTGTAAGTAACATTATTTACAGTGTTTGAAAATTAATCATAATGTTTTGTTATTTTATGATTTTTTGAGATGTGTCATATTTACGTAAGAAATTGCTCTTAGAAAAAAACATTTGAGATATGTTTTATTTCTATTTTTTAGATTGTTATTGAGAATGTTGAAGGTTTTTTTTAAGATAATCTTATTGATTGTCTTTTTTTTGCCCGCTGTTATGTGATGAGAACTATTGAACTCACTGTTTCTAGTGAAATTCAATATATTCTGAGAACAGCAAAAAAGGCAAATGTAATACTTTACAAATTATTTTGTGTTGTAAAAGATATATTGTAACTGTATTTTTTTGTGTCTTCCACATATGGTAATTTTATAATATATAATTTTTTTTATGATTTATTATGCTTACCGTTAGTGCAAGTAACTGTTAAAAATGGTTAATGGAATGTGCTTCAACCGAGCTGAAGTAACAAAACATGGATGGAGAACATAAATGTGTAAAGATGATTTGTATCTTTTAAAGATATTTCAAAAAATGATATACTGAGTGTACCTGTCAGAACCCTTAATCAATCAGTGGATACGATAATGACTTATCTAAACCCTAGCTGGAGCAGGAGAGATGAAGAATCCGCAAGGAAACAGACTTGGAGTGCTTTAGTGCAACAGAGGAATTCTAAGATGGCCGCTTCGAGGAAAGACGCGGTGGCGGTCTAGTCATTTACCACACACCTGTGGGGAATCCTTGGTGAGGCGTGCACTCCCTAACGAGTGCGCACTTCACCTAAGACTTTCCCGAGTTCAGACCCATTTTCAATTGCTCCATAGATATTCCTGAAGAGAAAGCACAAATATTTCTGAGAGAGTTAAAGAAGGTTCCCGGTTAAACTTACCTTAGTTATCGTGCCCGCAACTAGAATTCAGCCTCCGAGTTGGAAGAAGCCCGAACTTTGCACAGCAGTTGATTTTCCCGTCGCGGCTCCTTCTGGGCAGACGGACTCAGTCGTGTTCGGCACCTGAAGAGCAGAGAGAACAAGAAACTATACAAGGAAGCTAAGTGATACATTATAGTTGACAAAAGTATATTCTTGGAAAATAATCGTATGACAACTTACTGAGTGACTAAACTTACCTGACAATATTGACAATATTGAATGTACTCAGTCGATGTATTTTCTCTAACCTAAAACAAGAAACGATAAAATTCGTGTTAAGCAAGGTCTTAAGGGAAAAGAACACATTGAGTAAGGAATACCAGAAAGACTCTTCAATTAAAAAGGAACATTAGTGAAAAACACAAGATATTCAAGGATTGACAGAATAGATAACAAGCAACTGCATAAAGAAAGGTTGGTAGAAGAACACAAGGAAATTAATAATATAAAAATTAGACAATAAACTGAGAGGCCTAGGTTAATGAATGTTATGTAATTATAGGTTATCAGCAGCGAGAAAAATAAAGAACCGCAAGCTACAAGGTTGCAGATAAACACTAGAGGAGAGGCTAGTTCGAAAGACCAGGGGGTAGGTAATTAGTAGCGTTAGACTAAGTTATAGATAAGGAATAGAGATAGAGTGGGGTAGGTTATTAAATAATTGTTCTTTGTTAGTTTCTGTTATGTATCCATGTGAAGGGATTGTCTGTGAATAAAACAAGACAGACAGAGAGAAGGTGCCAAGGAGGAAATGCAGAGGTCGCGAGCCAGTCTCTTCTTCTTTATTATTTTTTCCCATCCCCCTTCTTCAGTGTGTTTTTTTTAGAGATTAAATTAAAAAGTTTGGTCTCTGGAGGATCCTGGAGGGGGAGTTGGGAACTAGCTTCATCTGTTCCTGTGTAAGTATTCGGTAAGAGTTTCTGTGCTTACTGTTCCTGAAAGTACCAGTGTTCTATTCCTGTTGTTGTGAGTATTTTCGACTTATATAAGGAATTACTACTTTCTAATTATGTTAAAAGATAAGTACTGGATAGGTCTTCAAGAGTTTATTTGTGCGAAAACACATGAAGTATTCAAAAAGTAGTGTGATAATGACATATAAATATACACAGATACACAGTGTTATTCTGGACAATCAATAGTATCTCTTGCATTTTACTAAAACACATTTACTATTTTGGAATGGTTAAGGTGAATAGACATATTCGACATTTTTTAGTACTGTATTTTACTATAACAGCCTGAGTCTTTTCCTATAGTCATAAGGAGTGACTGGTTTCAAAATGTAAGAAAAACTAAGGATAGGATATCCTTATAAGTAATTATATTTATATAACTTTGTAAAGGAGTAAAACTCTACTAGTGGAATGTTATTAGATAATGGTATTTATATAATATTTTTTGTAGGCCAAAATAGGTGTATTATATATTACGAAAACTGATAAAATTTACTGTTTATATTTTTATACAAGGAGCAACAACATCAAGGAAAAAATATGGAAAGAGAACAACCTCATACTGAGGAGATTTTGGATATTACCTTGAGTGTAATTGAAGAACTAATCTATCTGTCACAGGCAATGAGAGTGAAGAAGGTGAAATTAGTGCTGCAGACATGAGCTATGATTTTGAAGACGAAAGCTTTGATGCAGATTTTATTGAAGCATTAAATTATTTTGACATTTTAGAACAAATTAATTCCAAAACTGCTAACGAGGGAATTGATGTGTATGAAATACCTGATGAACTTGTTTTCGAAGGTCTGTTAAATTATGAGATGTTAGAAGAATACATTTATTGTTTAAAAATAATAAAGATTTGAGCACTATCTACTAATGTAATCATTGTACTAAAAGTGAAGCACTTATAGATTCAGTTATACATTATTTACATTTTTGTATTGATTTAAAATATGCAAAGTGGATCTGAGGGTATGGATTGCTTAAAATCGATACGGAGTATACATGCAGTCTTCTATGCACCTGCAAACTTGTGTTTTATACCTTCAATTCCCCAGTCTGTATCCTTAGACTTCCACCAAACACTCTGACACTGCTGTTTTAGTATTGTAGTGAGCCAGTCAACAGTATGTTCTTTTCCATTGTAACCGTGGTAAAACTGAAGCTGTAATAAATTTAGTGAGGAACTTTCTTTGCAGAACTGTAATGATCCACTCACTATCTAGATACTCATGGATTAAAACAGGCGTTATGCCTTAGACTGTTTCAAACCCCTATAGACTGTGCATGCACTGTTCTATGCACCAGCAAACGTATCTTTTATACCTTCAGTTCCTCAATGTGTATCCTTACAATTCCAGCAAACAATTTCATACTACTGTTTCAGTATTGTAGTGAACCATATAGTAGTATGTGTTTATCTATACATTGTTGGAAAAGTAAAGCTGCTATGCATTCAGCCACACACTCTGCTTGCAGAATTGTAATAATTCAGTCAGTACCTAGGTTCTATGGATTCTGCACAGGGTTTTGGAGTAGCAGGTAAGTGGCACTCAGGCAGGTAGCCTTAACAGGAAATAACTAGGTAGTGAAGAAAAAAAAGCATGTGGTGCCGCCAGGACAGGGGGAGACCCGAAACCCCTGAATGAGCGAGGAGCTAAAAGCCCATCTCTCAGCAAAAGTGAACAAAGACCTGGGCACACGTATTATGATCAACAGTTGATACAATATTGTAAATATGATACAGTCGACACCGGTGGTTTTCTTATTGGTTGTTTATGCGAAGATGTTCATGGGAAAAACAACGCCAGCCGAGACGTGTTTCGTCAACAGGTCAGTGTCTGTGACTCTTCAGGGCTTAAGAAGCGTGGAGGCCGTATCGAGAGTCCGTTGATAATTCCGACTCGGAGTGTGGGTAAAAAGGTAGCTGTGAAATGATCGTCGGGTAAGAGAGTGGTCAAACGGGAGGGTACGTCCGTGACAAATGCGGAGCCTGAGAATGCAGACCCCAGCCGGTGCTCATCTCGTCGAAAAGATTAAATCCAACACCTAAGTAGTCTTGTTGCAAAGTGGGCCTTACGGCATGGATTGCTTGAATCTCCTATAGACTAAGCATGCACTGTTCTATGCACCTGCAAATTGACCTTTTATATGTTCAATTGCCCAGTCTTTATCGTTACACTTGCACGAAACACTCTGTCATTCCTGTTATAGTTTTGTAGTGACTCATTAATCAGTGTGTAGTAATCCATTCACTACATTCAAACAGTTATCAGCAGGTGTACAATATGTGGTACATCCCCAGAGATATGCCAGTTATTGTGCACTGTGACATCACCACCATGGATGCACTGTATTTACAAAGTGGTGTATTATGGGGCAGAAACGGTACAGATATGTGATGTATTTGTGTTGTGAGGGTGGCACATTGCTTGACTTGCATTGGAAACATAATTCAGCTCCAGCAATGCTCTTGGGGCCCTATACTTACAATGCTGTGTCAATCCTTACACCTGTTTCAAGCAGATGCAGGGTTTTGATGCAGCATAAGCATAAAAGTGACTGGATGAAATCTTATAGATTTCACTTAGTCACTTTTATTCCTGCACCAGAACAACTCCACCCCCGCCCCCTCTGCGCAGGAAAGCCTCCTTCTGGCGCAGGGCTTTACAATGTGATGCACCTTCCATATGCATGTCATTGTGAATACCACACACTATGGCACATCTTTTGCACCACCGCTGCATCACAAAAGTGACGCAACAGATGTGTAAAAGAGGCACAAGGGCGTTGTAAATCCGTTCCTAACACATACAAATTCACCCAGGTAGTTTCACTAGCAGTGCAAATTGAAGCATAGGCTTGTGACATATTTATATGGATATGTTACATTCAAGTGCTTCGGAAGTACTGCACTATACTATAAATACCTTATAGATTTATGCTGTAGCACTTCCTTATAGTTCTGCAGTTTCACATTCACCATACAGTAGTAATGTATTCCTTCATTCATTTATGAACTACACATTCATTCTGACAAACTTTTACAGACTAACATTGAAGTATAGTTCTTTCTTTGAGCAGTGTAGGTAGTTTTAAAAAGAACCTTTTTTTGTGTTTTTAGTTTTCTATTTTTTTTGTATTTTTTGAACAAGTTTTTTTTTTGGAAAACTAAAAAAATAGAACAGGAATCCAAAAAGTGTCCAAAAGGAACAAAATGGAATGTGACAAAAAAAGTAATGGCGATGACAGCGCTTCCTGCGTTTTATGAGGTCGATGGACTGTTCCCCATAACATAACATTTCATCACAATAAATGCAGAGGATTTTAACTTCACTAAAATCATGTTCGATCTGTGGTTGTGGATTGCTTTCCACAGGTGGTGCCACATGTACTTGCTACAGCAGCAGGTGGGTCCTCTTGCGACCTCCGTGTTGCAGCTCTTGCAAAATTGTTGGGGTGCAAGGTCTTCACGTGCCGCACCATACTTGCAGTGCCAAATGAATATTTTTTTGCAGGATTGCCCCTGGAAAGTGTAGTTTGGCAAATTGTACAGGTCACAAGAGGTGCATTGACCTTTTTTTCCCCTTCAGTAAATTCTCCATCATAGGAGTGGCTGAAAGATGAGTTCATAGGTGTTGTCATCGTTCTAATTTGACAGGCTTCAGAGAAGAGATACTTCTTCTTAGAAAGTCAAAGTAGAATGATTTAAATAGGAGGGGTCTTTCAAGAGTTGGAATAGGAAGTGTTATGAAGCAATCTAATCTTTTCTTTTTAATTCAGATGGCTTTGCGTACGCTTACGGTGCATTTACGGTGCTCTTACGATGCGAGTGTGCATGACGTACTTCTGCGATTTGCGTAATTGTTTTTAAAAGTAATATACGCTTATTATAAGTAAAAAAACGAGCTTCATGATTATCCCCGATAATGTCTTACCTTAATATGTACATTAAATACATAAATATATGTCTTTGAACAATTATAAACTTTCACGCCATACGAGTACGGGACACCGTACATGACATCACATGGAAGCGTACATGCGAATTGTAACATCAAAGCGCTTTCGGGACGTGTATGCGCAGAGTATAAATTACTGTACAAAGTATAGTGCGATCACCGGACGCGTATGGTAAGATTATCCCCCCTAAAAAACAATGGAAAAGGAATTATATAGAATTTATTTTTAATATTTTGAAAGAAAAATGTAATTAATAAACAAACATTTTTTGAATTTAGTTTTATTATTTTACATTAAGAATATGAAATATAACTTAAAAAAATAAACATAAATATTTATACTAAGAATTTAGGAAATTAGTATAAAAGAAAAAAATATAATAATTAATACATTTAAAAATTATCATTTACAAAACCTTTGCAATTCACTGAAAAAACCATAGGTTTCACACACGTTATAGTTAGGAATTAGCATTTAAAAAACCTTAGAAATTCACTGAAAAAACCATAGGTTTCACACATGTTATAGTTAGCTGGACATTTCACTCATACAAAACCTTTGAAATTCCCCTGTTATAGTTAGTTCAGCTAACTATAACTCGTGTGCCCGCAATGCACTGCTGATGACGTCACATATTACATCACTCATGACATGGTCAGCGACATCACTCATGACATCACTGATGACATCTCAAATTACATCACTGATGACATCATCCAGTGATTGTGTGTCTTTCTGAAAAATAAATATTTTTTATATATGTATATCTAAAGGTCAATGGAAGAAGAAATGGGTAAATAAGTGTGTGAATGGATGTTTTTTTGTAAAAATGATTGCATAACTGACTTATTAAGTGTATCTTAGGGAATACATGTATTAGTGAGTAATGTTTAAATATGTAAATATCTGTATTCGTGTCTCACTTTGTCTATAAGTGGCTGCATGGGTTGGCGAGTAGCTATATAAGTGTCAATATGTGTTATTAGTTGGTTTCTTGAGTATCAGTATGAGTGTCTGTATAGTTCGGTGAGGGATATTACTTAGTGCATAGATGCATGAATGAGTGACTCACTGTTTGTATGTGTTTTGAAGACAACATGTGTGCAGGACTGTATGGGTGGATGAGTGTGTGTATTGGTGTGTTAGTGAATGAATGACTGCCTCAATAGTATCTTTATGAGTGACTACATATGTTTTAAACTAGTATATGTGAGTATGTTAAGTATTGATGTATATAAGTGAGTATATGTGAGAGTGAGAGATTGGAAGAGTTCCTGTATAAATAAGTATGTGTTTCTGTAAGTGATTGTTTAAGAGAGTAAGTGTGTGTATGTTTCTGTAAAAGTAAGTGTAGTGGTTTGTGTATAGCTGTAAATGCAAGTAAATGAATGTTTAATAGTTTATTTGCATGTCTGAGTATGTGTGTGAGTAACTCTATGGATGAGTGTCAGTGTGTAACAGGATGTATAGGTGTATGAGTACATATGATGAGTGATTACATGTATGAGTGACCATATACAAGTGTTGGTGGATGAGTGGATGTGTATGTAGATGGTGGAATTACTGTATAGGTTGTTGTAAGTGGTATTGGTATCTCCATTTTTTTGAAAATGTTAGTTTCTATTCTTGGATGTGTGTATCAACGGTTATATTACGCTGACAGCAGGTCTGCCACTCTGTCACAAGGATGATGTCATCAGTGATGTCATCAGTGATGTCATTTGAGATGTCATCAGTGATGTCATGAGTGATGTCACTGACCATGTCATGAGTGATGTACTATGTGACGTCATCAGCAGTGCATTGCGGGCGCGCGAGTTATAGTTAGCTGAACTAACTGTAACGGGGGAATTTCAAAGGTTTTGTATGAGTGAAATGTCCAGCTAACTATAACATGTGTGGAACCTATGATTTTTTCAGTGAATTTCTAAGGTTTTTTAAATGCTAATTCCTAACAATAACGTGGCTGAAACCTATGGTTTTTTCAGTGAATTACAAAAGTCCTGTAAATGTATTAATTGTTATATTTTTTTATACTGATTTACTACATTGTTTTAAAGTATTTATTTTTAGATATTTTATTTTTTAAATTACATTACATATTTTTATATACATTGAAAAAAATGTTTTTAAAAATATTGAAATAGTAATATTTGTTTTTTTAATTTCATATATTTTTTAATTTATATATATTTTATATAGCAGGCAATGATACCCTATGGAAGGAAATTCAAATTACTGTAAGTATGGTTAGAATTACTTTTCAGGATCAGTAGTGGGCTGAAAGATGCAGCACTGAGGTCTCTCCTGATAACAGGTGAGTAAATCGGAATTCATAGTTCGGCTGATTTTAGAGGAATATTTGTACGTTTCAAAAATAGACAGAAACTTTTCTGGTGAAAACCACACAATAGATTCCTATGGAAGGAAATACAAGTTACTGGTAAGTACGCTTAGATTTACTTTTCAGGGTCCGTACTGGGCTCAAAGATGCAGCACTGACATCTCTCCTGATAACAGTTGAGTAAATCAGAATTCGGAGTTCAGCTGATTTTAGAGGAATATTTTGCTCAATAGTGAAGGAAGGGGGTGGGGCCTGATGTGACACGTGTGCAAACACACCCTGTGGCGCGTTTTAAGTTGGGGAGTTAATTCCTCTTCAATCCTGAGGTCCCCTGTGGGCCAACTAGCCCACCAGGTACCTCCAGTATGCGCCAGGGAGCTGCGTTGCAGAGAGGTGTTCAGATGCCACGTCCCCTTTTTACAACACACTGCAACGCAACTCCGTGGCGCTTACTGGAGGTATCTGTTGGGCTAGTTGGCCCCTAGGGAACCTCTGGATTGAAGAGAAATGAATTCCCCAACGTAAAACGCGCCACAGGGCATGTTTGCACACATATCACCTCAAGCCCCGCCCTCTACCTTCACCACTGTGCAAACGTGCCCCATAGTACGTTCTAAGTTGGGGAATTAAGTCCCCTTGCATACTGGGGTTCCCTGGGGGCCAACTATCCCACCAGGAACCTCCAGTATGCGTCAGGGGGCTGTGTTGGAGAGAGGTGTAAAAAGGGGCGTGACCTCATTACACCTCTCTGCAACACAGCCCCCTGGTGCGTTTCCAGAGGGGGAACTAAATCCACTTGAATACTGGGGGTCCCTGGTGGGCTAGTTGGCCCACAGGGACCCCCAGTATTCAAGGGGATTTAGTTCCCACTCTGAAAACGTGCCAGGAGGCTGTGTTGCAGAGAGGTGTAACATGCTGCTCCCCATGCAGAAAAGCAATCGGCTTTGGTTTTTGAAAGAGAGAGCAGGTTTTCTGCTCTCTCTTTCAAAAACCAAAGCAGTTTGCTATGGTAGGGCGGGACCCGTGAGGCTCCTGCCCTACCATAGCAAACTACAGTGTCCCGGGGTGGGCACCCCGGGACACTGCAGGAGCCCGCCCTGGGGGGGTGGCGGTACCTAGGGCCACCACAAGGCTTCATGAGGGGGACTGCGCGGCTTCCCTCCCAGCATTCAAAAGCCCCGGGGGTGGTGGTCCCCAGGGCTGGGGGGTCTGTCACGGACCCCCCTATTTTGAATATTAGAGCCCCGGTGAGGTGGTGGTCCCCGGGGCGTGTGGGGGGGCTTGAGCCCCCCACACAGGTTTTGGTTTTTTTAATTAAAAAAAAGAAGCCCCGGGAGTGGCGGTCCCTGAGGCTGCGGGGGGGCCGTGAGCCCCCCGCATACATAATATTAAAGCCCCGGGGGTTGGCGGTCCCAAGGGCTGGGGGCCCCTCTGGGCCCCCCATTATTATAACTAAAAGAAGCCCCGGGATGACGGTCCCCGGGGCTGGAGGGCCCCTCTGGGCCCCCATTATAATTAGGAAAATTGTCCCCGGGATTTGGATCCCCGGGGGCTAATTACCAATAAAGCGGCTTCAGGTTTTGGGTTTTTTTCACGGGATTTGCATACCGTACGCGGTCCTTGTGGGACCCCCTGAGCAGGCCTAGGTGGTCAGGGTGTTTCTACCCTGCCCCGTTTTCTTGTTTTTCGTGTTTCTTTTTCAGTTTTCTTGTGCCCCGGTTCTACCTGTGGGTGATTTGTCAAGTGAGGGCCGAGAAAAAAAGGGGGTCCCAAAACGTGTTTTCCCCATGCAATTTTCCATAGGGACCTTTAGCCAGGGCTACAGCCCAAACGGCTGAACGGAATTACACCAAATTTGGCAGAGAGGTAGAGTTCCGTTTGCAGATCATGCTTTTCGTTAAATTTGTTTAAATCTGTTCAGTAGTTCCTGAGAAAATCAAAAGTAAAATCATAGCGATATCTAGAGATGAAGTACTGCACGCGTACCAAAATCCGTACAATTAAGAGCATGATCTGCATGCTGATTGGATGTCAACTGTCTGTCAACACTCCAAACCAGGAAGTATTGGCAGCCATCTTGCGCCTCGGTAGCACCGAGTCACAAGAAAACAGTAAAAGAAAGTTGAAAAATAAGGAAAGGGGGCAGGGTAGAAACATGTTGATCCTCTAGGCCTGCTCAGGGGGTCCCACATGGATCTTTAGGCACAAAAATGTATGTTTTTTTAATAAAAAAACCGCAGAGTACGCGTATTGTACTCGTACGCGGTGGAAAAGGAAAAAAACCCTAGAAGTCCGTTTTATTCTTAATTAGCTCCCGGGGGAATTTTTTTTCTATAATGGGGGGCTTGGAAGTGTCCAACAGGAACAAAAGAATAAAAAAAATAAAAAAATGTCGAGGACAGCGATGCTCCTGCTTCCTGCATTTTATCAGGTCAATAGACTGTCTCCCATAACACAAATGTTTATTGCAATAAATGCATAGAATTTTAACTTTAGCAAAATCAGGATCAATTTGTAGGTGTGGAGTGCTTGCTGAAAATGCTGCTGCAGCAGTTGACGTGCTTGGTGTAGTAGCAGGTGCGTTGTGCTTCAACCTCTGTGTTGCAGCTTGAGCAAAGTTTTTGGGGTGTAAGTTCTTCATGTGTCGCTCCATATTTGCTGTGCCAAAGGAGTATTTTTGAGATGGATCACCCCTGAAAGAGTTTGGAAAATTTTACAGGTTACTTTTGGAGCATTAACCTTTTTTTGCCCTTCTGCAAAAGTAAAAAACTGGCAAATTAAAGCTTCTTTCCTCTTCTTTGGAGGTTCTTCAGGAATGAAATATTCCTCTGAAGAGTGGCTGGAAGATGAGTCCATTGCTGTTATTATGGTAAACTTCGTTCTATTTGACAAGATTCTCAGAAGAGATGCTTCTTATTAGAAATTCAAAGTAGAATTAATAAAATGGGATGGAAGTTTCAACAGTTGTAATAGGAAGGGTTATGAACCAATCAAATCTCTTCTTTTAAAGTCACATTGCTTTGCGTACGCTTATGCTGTGATTACCTTACTCTTACGATGCGAGTACGCATGACGTTCCACCGTGATTTGTGTAATTGCTTTTAAATGTAATATAGGATTATTGGAACTTAATTTTTTTCCCATAATTATCCTAGATAATGTCTTCTCTTACTATGTTAATTAAATACATAAATATATGTTTTTAAACAATTAAAAACATTTGCGTCTTTGTGTACGGGGCGCCGTACATGACGTCACACGGAAGCTTTGATGCAATGTGTAACGTGAAAGCATATGCGTAGCGTATGCTGAGAATGATTAGCAGTACAAACTATGGTGCGATCAGTCTCTCGCTGTCAAATCAGAGCACCAGGCGCCCTATGAGAATGGTTAGAAGGGGTCACTCATTGGAGATCCGATTGAGCTGTGTGGCTTATCCACGGTATCATAACGTTACTTTTTAGCCTGTTTAAGTTTGAGGTTTACATGAAATACTATGCTATAGGCAGATATGGATCTTTAGGCAGCGCTTATCTCCATGAAGCTTGGTTATTATCATTTACATATAGGTGCCTGAGGGAGGGAAAAGAATTCTATCTGAATGGCGAGGATTGCACAATAGCTCCAGATCACTCCTTAATTTGTAGACACATACAATTGCATGGCTCTTGTAAACAAGATGCGCCTAATTTGACCTGAGTTTTGAAAGGCACTCCGACACCCGCTATCATACCAACATTCAGTTTACTGGAAACGTGAGTTATTGAAATAATGCAGATTGTTGTGCAATGTTAGCAGGCATCGGTTACATGATTACGGTAACTGAGCGTGTGGTTTGCTATAAAAAAGTTGTGTTTACTCCTCTGCATGGGAAGCTGGATGTTTCTATCTGGCCGTCGATTCCGACCTTGAAAGAAGAGTCAACCAACTGAGCCGTATAAGAGCGCTATTGTCTCAAAAAGAGGTCGCTCTTACATCTACTAGAGAAACATTTGTCCTTCATGTAGCAAACACCCGCACAGAGGTGCATGATTTATTAAATACAGACGTGCCCCTGCATTTTGGGGAGTTAATTCAGACTATTTTTAATGCGTCCTTGACTACGGAGTTACTTTACTTTTTTAAAGTTATAAGCAGTGGCCTTGTGACTTTCAAACTATATTTGGTGTCTTCTCTACATTTTTCCATTCGATTTTTTACAGCACCGTTGGTGGATTCCCCTTAATACTCGCATTAGTTGCCGGTTTGCTTCTATTAATTTGTTTACTTAAATATGGATGCACATCCTGCAGCACACGACAATATTTCTCGGTTGTTGCTGGTGCGCAACCGAATGCTTAGTTATTACGGAGCGCTGCCTCTGGCTACATTGAGTGCAGCTTATGGATTATCGTTTCGATTTTCCTTTTTCACATGCGTTCAACCTGTCTTCCATTGCCTGAGCTGCGATTTCGACTGGGCCCTGGATTTGTGTCTCTGCTGTACGGTGTCTCCCAACGCGGATTATGACCAGCTGATGAGCCCCTTAGTGGTTCATGACTTGCTCTGTTCTGGTGGCGGGATTATGGTCTTAGCAGCGATACATGGAATAATGGGACGTTGGAATGTTTTTGCAGCGGCGCATGACTTCTTGGCACGCAGTTACATTGAAGATGACCCGAGTTTTCCAGCGATGGTGATAGAGGCTCCGGTCATTGAGGAACATGTATGTTCATTCCCACTATTGAATTGGATGGCTGAAATGTTTTCAGATGGGAACAATGACTTCCTCTTGGAGGCTGTTGCTACATACTGTGCTTATACACTGTTGGAATAAGACTCTTTGATTTTTCTACCTATTCTTTATTATTTAGTTACTGCTTTCTATGAAACAGCGAATCATTTTTTTTGCAAATATGAACTTGACTGTGCTTTCCAGGCTTGGACTCTACGTTCGTAATTAGTCCACGTTTATATCACATACTTCGATCAAGGAAGGGTGTTGTCAGGCTGAGGCTTGCACTCACACCGTGTTAAGTTAGCATGGGTTTATTAGAAGCTTAAACGCCATTTTTGCTTTCCTGCTCTGCTTTGCACACGACACGCACTTGCGATATTGTTTAGAGAAGGCTGAGTATTTTGCTTCACATGAGAATAATTTGTTATGCTACATTTGTAGACTGCATCGCTAGTTTAGTGTGTATAGTGAGAGCATGGAACATCAAGGTTATCTTGGAGACTGTGTCTGTTAATCGGAATGATCCTCACACATTCGAGCCATACCACATATGCAGCTGTGGCCACCTCTTATACTGGCACGTTTAATAATGCACTGTGCAGGCATGATTTCACACAGTTGGAGAACATTCGTTTCCTGACAGTTTGTGCAGAAATCAATGTGATCCACTACTGCTGAGTACCAGAGGTATGGGTCCGCCCATGTAATCCTACGAGACCTTCTGTAGTTATAAACTAACCTGTTAGGTAGGGAGTGTGAACTCTAGGTATATTTTAAATCTGTTTCCCTTTAGCATTATGCTTTATCCCTTTGTATTTTATGGAATAGTAACAATGCTGACAACCTTTTTTCTGATAATATGTTTGCTTGTATTATCTAAGGTACTGCGCATGAGATTACGGCGTTAGAAATAAACATTTCAAACTTGCACGTGTCTTTATTTACTAGTTGTTTTGGACTGGTGTAAGACTATAACGAAAGAGTTCTCTTGTTATCCACCTTACTTGAGGTAATCTAAGTTGCATGTTCTGGGTTGACTAGTTATTGTTTTTTTTGCTATAGGAGGAAGAACAAATAAGTCACTGATTGCTAGTCTGTTAGGTGGTTTGGATACTAAGGAGTCCATTATGATATCGGGTAGCCACCGCCAGCCTGGCAGAGGCAATCCGCCCGATATCATAACCAGATTTCCCCCCGCCATATTAGGATGGCGGAGGGGACCACGGCGGACGGAAAGACCGTCCGCCGCTTTTCCCATGGTCGCCTTGCGGGCGGGGCGGAAAAGGAATAATAGGTGGCGGTGTCTAACAGACACCGCCAGCCATATTATGATGTCTGGTTTTCAGTGCCTTTCCGCGGCGGTGATGCCGCCACGGAAAGGCATGCGTACCTGTGGTACCCCCCTTCATTGTCATTTACAAAGCGGCAGGCACAATGTGAAAGTGCATTTTCAGCATTGTGGCGGGCGGTGCAGAGAGCACCGCCCACCACAATTCTAAAAATACAGGATGTGCCCGCCACTGTGGCGGGCACATCCTAATAGCACCCCCGTGACCCCTGCCCTTATGGCGGGCAGTCCCGATTTACGATGGGATGACGGGCAGGCAAAGTCCACCCGTCATCCTAATGAGGCCCTAAGATGGGTTTTGCAACATTGTAATTCACTGAGGTCCTAAGTCTTTATGTACAGTTCTGTGTAGGAGCAGCATCCCTGCAACAGTAGTTACAACAAAAAGGCTCGATAAAGGGCTTTGAGTTTGAATCAGAATATCAAATTGAAGAATAATTGATAACCCCAGCCAAAAAAGGGAGCAAGTGTGCAAATTTCACTGTGACTTCGGCTGGGGTAGTTGTTACAATAAAAAGGCTCGATAAAGGCCTGCACTTTGAATTTGAATTAAAGAACAATAATTCATAACCCCAGCCAAGAACGGCAGCAGGTAGGTGTGTGTGGTGCACAGTCAAAATATCGATTCCTAATTATCGAATTAAATTAATTTCGAGTTTAAAATATCAAAGGTCAAGAATATCGAGGTCAAGAATATCGTTGGACAGAATATCGACCCTAAGGTAAGTAATATCGATTTTTTTATATCGATGTAAGTAATATCGAAGTTAGTAATATCGATATAAATTATATCGATGTTACTAATTTTGATGTTACTAATATTAATATTTGTTTGTTGTTATGTATTTTATTATGTATTTTATATGTATGTGTTATATGTTTTTTTAAGTATTTTATTTGTTTTAAATTATATGTGTACTTTTTTTGTATATTAAAAATGTTATTTTTAATTTAATTTAATGTTTTAGTACTGGAGCGGGTTGTGGGTTTATAAGGGAATTGTGTGGGAAGTAATTTAATTATAGTAAATTAATTATTAATTTTTAGTAATTGTAATTTAATTTTAATTAATTTTTGCGTTTAAGTTCTGTAGCGGGTTGTGGGTTTATAGGGGAATTGGGTGGGAAGTAATTTAATTGTAATTAAGTAATTATTTATTTTTTAATGGTATTGATAATATTATATTTCTAATTAATTATTGATTGCTAAATAATTATTTTAATTGCTAATTATTTTTTTAGTGGTAATTAAGGTTTGTAATTGGTAATTACATTTTGTAATTGGCAATTAATTTTTTTAATTGGTAATTCATTTTTTAAAATTGGTAATTGATATTTTTAATTGTTAATTACTTTTTAATATTTGGAAATTTATTTTAATGATTGGTAATTAATTTTTCATAAAAAATGTTTTTTATTTAAAAATAAATGTATTGTTTACCATTTTTTTAAATTAATCAATTTTTAATTATCAATATGTTTTTTGTTTTGAAAAATATTTTAGTGTTCAATATTTTTGGGTAATTTATATTTACTAATTCATATTTATTGGTATTTATTGTTAATTTAGTGTTAATTAATTATTCAATTTTAAATATGTTTTTAGTAATTATTAATGGGTATTTGCAAATGATGTAGAGTTATTTAAAAATTAAATATTTAAATATTTTATTTACAACAATTATTTATAAGTATGTTATATTTAACTTCTACGCTATCCAATGCTTTCCCTACTTTTGCACTCTCTGGAGTGGGAATAGTAATTTTTACCCCTACGCTATCCAACGCTTTCCCTACTGTTGCACTCTCTGGAGTTGGAATAGTAAATGTTACCCCTACGCTATCCAACGTTTTCCCTACTGTTGCACTCACTGGAGTTGGAATAGTAATTTTTACCCCGGCGCTATCCAATGTTTTCGTCTCTGGTACACTCTCTGGAGTTGGAATAGTAATTTTTACCCCTACGCTATCCAACGCTTTCCCTACTGTTGCACTCTCTGGAGTTGGAATAGTAAATTTTAGCTCTACGCAATCCAACGTTTTCCCTACTGTTGCACTCTCTGGAGTGGGAATAGTAATTTGTACCCCTACGCTATCCAACGCTTTCCCTACTGTTGCACTCTCTGGAGTTGGAATAGTAATTTTTACCCCTACGCTATCCAATGCTTTCCCTACTGTTGCACTCTCTGGAGTTGGAATAGTAATTTTTACCCCTACGCTATCCAATGTTTTCCCTACTGTTGCACTCTCTGGAGTGGGAATAGTAATTTTTACCCCTACGCTTTCCGACGCTTTCCCTACTGTTGCACTCTCTGGAGTTGGAATAGTAATTTTTACCCCCTACGCTATCCAACGTTTTCCCTACTGTTGCACTTTTTGGAGTTGGAATAGTAATTTTTACCCCTACGCTATCCAATGTTTTCCCTACTGTTGCACTCTCTGGAGTTGGAATAGTCATTTTTACCTCTACGCTATACAACGGTTTCTCTACTGTTTCGCTCTCTGGAGTGGGAATGGTAATTTTAAGTTCTATGCTATCCAACATTTTTATTACTGTATTTTTTTTACTTATGGATTTTGAATAGTATTTTTATTTATTTAGTTATTTAATTTTTTTGTATAAATTTAGATAATGTAGTATATAATTAATGTAAAAAATATTTAAGGTATATTTAATTTTTTAAATTTATTAAACCTAATTCTTTACTTTTTATTTATGTTTTTGTTTTATGTTTGTAAATGTATTTGTAATTAATAATATTTCTATTCATTTATAAATTATTAA
Organism: Lissotriton helveticus; assembly: GCF_964261635.1. Lineage (NCBI taxonomy): Eukaryota > Metazoa > Chordata > Amphibia > Caudata > Salamandridae > Lissotriton > Lissotriton helveticus. The sequence goes on from NC_136067.1 coordinate 577,505,093, forward strand.
AATAATTATTACAACTTATTAAGTATGTATATATTATATATTGTATGTATATGTTTAATTAATGTATTATTATTATATATGTATTATTTATTAATTTTAAACATTATTAGACATTTTTAAATTATGTTTATTTTATCTATTAGTGTTATTTACTTTATTTTACATTGATATCATTTATATATATATATATATTTTTTTTTAAATCGTTTTTATTGATTTTCTTCATACAGTACAAAAGTAATATAAGGTACAAATAGAACCATACATTAAGACCAGTGCAATCCAAAACTGATATCAATGATACATGCATGACATCCAGAATTCCTGCGCATACAGCATAATACGGCTTCCGAATACAATATAGTAATCTAATACATTACAGTTCTTCCTGTAGCTCACATTCCTGCATCATCTTCCAGTGATCTCATATATTCTGCAAAGTAAGTCCAGTAGTCTTTTGGCCTAGACATCATTGGTAGTTCTTCCTCATACGTTAGAAGTTTATCTCTGCAGCTTGCCATATCTCGCAACCAGTGAAGGGTTTTGGGCACATTTTTACTGTTCGAGCATTGTGCAATTTGGCTCTTTGCCAGTAATAATGATACAACACAACATTTACATTTAGTAGCCTTGACTTGTGGTATGATACCTAGCACGCAGGTTCGTATCTCGCATTCCAACTCCACGCCAATCATGACAGACAGTTTAGCCACAATCACCCTCCAAAAATCTTGAATTTCCGGGCAGTACCAAGCTAGATGTGCAAAATCTGCTCCCTCCCCACCACACCTTTTGCATCTATCTTCATCTTGCAAACCATATTTATACATTTTGGCAGGTGTATAATATGCCTGATGGAGGAACTTGTAGTGAATGATACGTAGATTTCCGTTAGGTGTAAGTATCTGTACTAAGGCTCAAGTCGGTTGCCCTTCGTGCTCTGTCAACGTGTCCATTAGTGCCGTGTCCCATCGTGTCTTAGCCTTGTCTGTGGTGTATGGTATTTCTGCTTGCGCCGTAGCATACCGCCTCGACACTAAGGGTCGATTCCGATCTGTTAAAAATCACCGTCCGTAGGACTCGCATCCGGAGCCGTTTCCGTACGACTCGTACGGACGCCGTACGACCGGACAATTCCGATCCCGATCGGGCGACCCGGACGCGATTCGTACGGTCCACGTCGATTCGTACGGAAAAGCGCACGATCACCTACACACCATACGGCGCGTACCCCCCATGATCGCAGGGGTACGTGCCGTACCCCTGCGATCATGGGTGTACGTGTCGTACACCCAGCGTAAATGGGGGGTATGTGCCGTACACCCAGCGTACATGGGGTACTGCATGTACCCCATGTACGCTGGGTGTACGGCATGTACCCCCATGATCGCAGGGGTACGGCGCATACCCCTGCGATCATGGGGGGTACGCGCCGTACCCGGGGGGGCCGTTCCGTACCTGTTTCGGGGCGAACTCTGACTGTACGACAGTTTCTAGCTCCCGTAGAAAAAGGGTCGTACGGAGCGTACACAACACGGATCGTACTTGCCGGGTCGTAAAAAGCAGCCGCGAAACGTATGAACGTCGTGTACAGCGGCTTCCGAGGGCTATTCGTACGGGAATTTCATTCGTACGGTCCCTGGTACGATTCGGACGGATAGCTGCATCGGGTGTGGATCGTACTACGTCGTTCGTACGGGGACGGTTACGGGTACGATTCGTATGGACAAAAATGCTCCATACTACGATTCGGAGCGCTTTTTACGGGATCGGAATCAAATGTGATAAGTCTTGGGTTTTGATTATGAGTTGCAGCATATTTAGACGGTCTGGTTCATTGGGGAATGTGGGAAAGAGTTCCTTCAAGGCCTGCTTTAGCCTGTAATGAGTAAAGCAAAATAGTTGTGTCTTGTTTTGTATGTATTCTAAATCCTCGATGTCCCTAAATTTCCCATCGTTAAATAGGTCCCCCATCTTTTCTATGCCTACACTTCGTAGTAGTGACATTCCTACACTTTCGCTTGTGACCGACAGCGCCTGATGGTGGTGCAGCGGCATTTCTGGTGCGTATAGCGGGACTTTCTTCGCCAACTGTCCTAATTTCCGCCATGCTTTCACTGTGGTGTCGATCGTATTTATGTTTTGTGCATGTAGGGGCTGTCTCACATGTGTAAGAATGGCTGATAATGGTATAGGTTTTGCATCCCCTTCTTCTACAGCAGCGTGGGTGAGGTACGGTATCTTATGGTACCAGTAAGCTGCATAGTGCGCCTGTGCACATAGATAATACAATAGGAAGTCTGGCACCGCGAAACCTCCTCTGTCATATGGGAGAGTTAGCGTTCTGAGGTCTATGCGAGCCTGCTTACCTGCCATATGAGCTGCAACACCAGTGATTTTATGCGCCCGAAGACTACTCCGGGAGGAGGAATAGGTATGTTGTTAAAAAGATAAAGGAATTTGGGTAAGACATTCATTTTTACTATCGCAATGCGATCCGCCAATGATAATGGTAATTGTGTCCAGCGATTCACTTTGTCCTCTAATTTGGAGATTGTGCACCCATAATTTGAACGGATTACTACCTCTGGGTCCCTGTGATACCATACTCCTAGATATCGTATAGGGTCCGTTTGCCACTCTAAGGGGTAGTCAGAGTCGTGTGGAGCAGTCGTGTCAGTCAGAGGGATGATTGATGATTTAGACCAGTTGACGGTTAGGCCGGAGTGCACCCCAAATTTAATATATTCTCTCAACAATGGGTTCAGATGCTCCGCGGGGTCCCGAACATACAACATATCATCTGCATATGAGGAGATATGGAGAGGTCTAGATGGGAACTGCAGTGCGGATGATTTGTACTTCTGTCTAATCCGGCAAGCTAACGGTTCCAAGGCAAGAGCGAATAGCAGGGGCGATTGTGGGCATCCCTGTCTGGTGCCACGTTCAATGTCAAAAGTGTCCGAAACGTACCCATTGATTCTGACTCTGGCACGTGATTTTGTGTATATCAGGGACACCCATTGTACGAAGCGTTTGGGAAAGCCCATTCTATGTAGTATAGTAATTAGGTAGTGCCATTCTATAGAATCGAACGCTTTAGCGGCGTCCAGCACCACCGCCACAGCTTTCGTAGTAGGTGTGAGATAGTGGGAAAGGGCAAAGAGTGTCCTAGTGTTATGTGATGTGGATCGTGTCGGGATAAAACCTGCCTAATCGGGGAGTACCAGATTCGTCATCAATGGGTTCAACCTTACCGCCAATACTTTTGCTAGGATTTTGGAATCTAGATTGATAAGCGACAGCGGCCTGTATGAGTTGCACGCTTCCGGGTCTTTGGAGGGTTTCAAGAGGGCTATTATTACTGCTTCCCTAAGCGTTGGGGGTAGCTCTGCCTGGTCGAATGCTGCACCGTACATAGCAACCAGATAGGGAGCTAGAATGTCCACGTATTGTTTATGAAATTCGTTGGTGTACCCGTCTGGGCCAGGTGCTTTTCCGTTCGGCAAGGTTTTTATCACATCAGTGACTTACTCTACCGTTATAGGGGACGCCAGGTATTCCCTCTGTCCATCCGACAACCATGCAATTGCCACGTCATCTAGATAGGCAAAAGTCTCTTCCGCCGATGCCGTCTGCTGTGATCTATATAAGGTGCTGTAGGTGTCAGCTAAGCAATTTAAAATACTAGTCGCTTGCGAGTGTAATGTGCCATCCTCGGATTTAATGCTGTGTGACCCTTACCCTCGCATATTTTGGCTGCCAGCATTCTACCAGGTCTGCCACCCTCCCCAAAAGATCTAGCTACGTGTGTCTTATTAAGGTATTTTATCTCATCTTCGACAAAGGTTTGATGTTCTGTATGCGCTTGTCATAAGTCACCCAGCAGTAAAAGGTCATGAGTGTTTACAAAGGCTAACTCCAAATCCTTCATGCGCTCCTCACGTTTTTTTATTTGCTGTCTTATATCCCTCAATATACCCACTGTGGTGCTCATGCACACCCCCCTTATCATGGCTTTGAACGCTTCCCATAGAATGCCCGGGTCGTCCATCACCGGTTCATTGATTTGAAAGTATTCCTTGATCGCTTTAAGAATGGTCTCAGCATAGGCCGTATCTGTCAGTGCGCCCGAATTGAATCTCCAATGAAAGGGGGGTGGTGTGTAATTCGGAATTGTAAGCCTCAAAAGAACCGGGTTGTGGTCTGAGAGTGCCCTGGGAAGACCATTTATATCAGATAGCCATAGTGCAATGCTGTTTGTGCCCAACCAGTAGTCAATACGTGACCAGCTGTTATGTATGACATTAATATGTGTCGCACCCGGTGCATTTGGATATGTGTGTCTCCACAGATCTGTCAGTGACATATCTTTCAATATATGTATAAGTTTTGTCCTAGCCCTTCTGTGTGGTTCGGTGGAGTTAGAGGATCAATCTGTCTTACCCCCAGTGTTACGTTCCAGTCTCCTCCCCATATGATCTGCGTGTCCAGTAATGTATGCATGTGTTCCCACATTCCCTGAAAAAATTCCGGAGTGTCCACATTTGGTCCGTAAACATTAACCAGTGTCAATCTTTGGCCACGTAGTATGCCTATCACTATAACGTATCTTCCATTAGGATCTTGTATCACTTGTTGTGTTGTAAAATTTGTGCCCTTCCGAATCAGCGTCATCACTCCTCTTGAGTAAGACGAGTAATTGGCTGTGTAGGTCGATTCCGCCCAGCGTTTGCCTATGGTCTGATGTGTGCCAGGAGCAATGTGCGTCTCTTGTAGAAATGCTATGTCTATGTCCCACATGTTCAGGTAGGCAAACACCTGTCTGATTGGGTTGTGTGAAACCTCTAACATTCCACGTGAGGAGGTTTACATGAGATCTACCGGTTCCGCGTGTCACTTGTGTCATGGAAAGGGAAAATATCTATAAATACTAGTGTGGTACATTCAAGAACAGAACTACAGGACTTGTTAGAGTATGTTGTCACATGTGTCACAAGTACAATCTTTTGCGCAATTGGAGTTTGGATCACATATTTCAATTGATTCGGTCTTTGAACTCTAACATTCCCTTGCCCCCACCCGCTCCCACCCACTTCAGCAACCCAATCCTGCCGAAGCCTTGTACCCTTCAGATCAACTCCCAATAACAGAACTAGGTTGGGGATCACCCTTGTGGAGGTCCGCTTGGGGCACATCTCGCCATCCAACTTAATGGATGTGGACAGCTCTATATATCAACATCAATAATCGTGCGTTGCAGGGGTTCCCGAAATGCCACATTATATCCTAATACTCATTTTTAACAGACTACGAAACATGTTTATAACTCAACAAAGTAGAGAGAGAGGGTATTTCACCATGTAGGTGTGGAAGGAACTCCTGGTCCCCTGAACTAGATATAACACAACAAAAAGAGGAGTATCCCCTCGAGGTTAGTTACAACCCCTGTTTTTTAAGGTGCATAGATTATACCCCAGACTTGGGACAACCTTTGTCCTTAGAAGACCCCTCACTCACCAACTTAGTTGGTGACATGCTTCATCATCGGGGTCCCACCCAGACAGCCGAGTGCCATCTGGGTGTGCTGCGACACCTGACTACAGTGGAGCTGGTTTTGTGGTTTTTATATGTGCGATTAAACTTAAAATAAGTGTGGTTAAAAGTTGGCCAATGCTACTCACTCAAGGTTATTTATTGTGGAGTGATTGGACAACGTTAAAATAAAGTGTGGGACACCCTTGCCTGGTTAGGTAGGCTTTTGGTGTCAAATAAAGTCGTGTATTAAGATGAAAAAAATGTGTTAAAATGGTCTACATGTTTCAACCTATGTGTTTATTCTTAGGTTTTCATCAGGACCAGTGTGCAGAAATCTGGGTGGTATACACACGCTAAGGTGTATCCATCCCAAGAATTCGTGGTGTATAAATCACAAACTTGTGATTTAATAAAAAAGTGTTCTTCTCCTTGATTCCAGGACAAAAACCTGTGAAACAAAGTGGGAAAGAAAAACGAGTTGGGGGAAGCCAATATGTGGTACATAAATAGGTTCTGTTGCACCTCATGGCAAACTTTCACATGACGTATTCCTTCTCAAGGAAAGTTCACACAGTATAAACCATGGATCATAACTCATCACAGGCAAACGTGCTGTTCTTTGTATGACTCATAGTTTTCACAGTCAACCGTGCTTTTTAACGAATTGCGTTAGTGGTTGTGAACTGCTTTTACCCACACAAACATTGTTGTGTTAAGACATGGTCGGTAGGAGTGCGGGTGTCCAAGCGCCTCGATGGGGAGGAGGGAAGTTATGGCGGGGTGATTTATCATTCCACACGTCACGCCAGATAAAAATAGCTAGGTTAAAACCATATTAAAATATAGCACACATAACAAACAGACGTAATGTGCCCTCTCCCTAGTAATCCGGAGGAACATTACCCCCCTTTCTTGTAATCCGTGCACTCGAGGTGACATAGGAGACCCAAGGCACGAACGAGCCCGTCCTCCTGGAGCCCTGGCTGGGATCCGGGAGGCGAATGGCACCTCATCGGGACTTCCAGGGAAGTTCGGTCATCTGGTCGCCCCATAGGAAAGCATTGCGGTCGACCAGATGGCCGAGGGGATCCGGGCGACCAGATGGCCGGGCACGAAAGAGGAGCCGCCTGGACACCCTGTGCCCAAACGGAGGAGTCAGCGGGCTCCGGGGCATGGCCAACCGGAGGCCCAGAGCCCCAGCTGGGCCCCAGCCATGGAGGCTCCCAGGGGGCCCCGACAGGCCCTCCGACCCGGGGCCCCCGGGCACTTTGACAAGCAGGGGAGGCCTGCCCAGGCACCACGGAACCCCCGACCCGGGCCCTTGGCAGTGCAGCAGGCCGGGGGACAGGGCCCAGGGCCCAATCACCCGACTCAGGGCCCGCCGTGGCCCCTGGACCCAGCCGGGGCTCCCAGGCCTGGAGGCGCAGGGGAAGCCTTCCCCGGGCCTGCCGGACACCGTCCCGGGCACCCTGCCATGCAGCAGGACCCAGGACAGAGCCCCGGGTGGGGAGGCCACAGTCCCTGGGGCCCTCAGGGGCCCCGGACAGAGCTCCTGAACCCGGTCAAGCACGGGGAGGCTCCCCGGGCACCACGGAACCCTGTCCCGGGCCTTTGGCAGTGCGGCAGGCCGGGGGACAGGGCCAAGGGCCCTAGCACCCAACCCGGGGCCCGGCGGGGCCACTGGACCCAGCCGTGGCTCCCAGGGCCCGAAGGCGCAGGGGAAGCCTTCCCCGGGCCCTCTGTACCCCGTCCCAGGCACCCTGCCACACGGCAGTCCCAGGGAGAGACCCAGGTCTGGGGCGGCATCCTGGCCCGCCTAGCTGCCGGCTGATGACCGCTAGGCCGACAAGGGTCCCAGAGGACCTTGTCCCTAGTAATCCGGAGGAAGGCTACCCCTCTTTCTGGGAACAAGTGTGCACCGCAAGGCTCGGGGGACCCTAGGCGCGAACGTGCCCGACCTCCTGGAGCCCTGGCTGGGATCTGGGAGGCGAATGGCACCTCATCGGGACTTCCAGGGAAACCCATCTATCTGGTCGCCCCATAGGAAAGCATTGGGCGCGACCAGATGGCCGAGGCGAGAGGGGCGACCAGATGGCCGGGACCGAAATGACACCAGTCTGCCTGCCCCGAGCCTCCGCGGGAGGGTTCCCGTCTGCCCTTCCAGGGCTCTGGGGCTCCAGTGCTCCAGGGCTCCAGGGCTCCAGGGCTCCTAGGCTCAAGGGCTCCTAGGCTTAAGGGCTCCAGGGCTCCGGGGCTCCAGGGCTCCAGGGCTCCAGGGATCCAGGGCTCCGAGGCTTCAGGGCTCTAGGGCGCCAGGACTCCAGGGCTCTGGGGCTGCAGGGCTGCGTGGCTCCAGGTTTGCAGGGCCCAGGACCCATGGAGCCCTTCCCGGGTACTTACCCATGCCGCGGGCCGGAGGAGGGAGCCCTGGACGCCTGGGAGGTGTTGCCCGGGAACACAGCCCATCTGTTCCCCGGCAGGGAACCGCCAGCCCCGGAGGGGTCACAGAGTACCTTGTCCCTAGTAATCCGGAGGAAGGCTACCCCTCTTTCTGGTAACAAGTGTGCACCGCACAGCTCAGGGGACCCTAGGCGCGAACGTGCCCGACCTCCTGAAGCCCTGGCTGGGATCCGGGAGTTGAATGGCACCTCATCGGGACTTCCAGGGAAGCCCGGCCATCTGGTCGCCCCATAGGAAAGCATTGCGGGCGACCAGATGGCCGAGGGGAGAGGGGCAACCAGATGGCTGGGACCGAAATGACGCCAATCTGCCTGCTCCAGGGCTCCGAGGCTCCGAGGCTCCAGGGCTCCAGGGCTCCAGGGCTCCGAGGCTCCAGGGCTCCAGGGCTCCAGGGCTCCAGGGCTCCGAGGCTCCGAGGCTCCAGGGCTCCAGGGCTCCAGGGCTCCGAGGCTCCAGAGCTCCAGGCCCCCGAGGCTCCAGGGCTCTAGGGCGCCAGGACTCCAGGGCTCCAGGGCTCGGGGGCTGCAGGGCTCCGGGGGCTGCAGGGCTCTGGGGGCCGCAGGGCTGCGGGGCTCCGGGGTTGCAGGGCCCAGGACCCATGGAGCACTTTCCGGGTACTTACCCATGCCGCGGGCCGGAGGAGGGAGCCCTGGATGCCAGGGAGGTGTTGCCCGGGAACACAGCCCATCTGGTCCCCGGCAGGGAACCGCCAGCCCGGGAGGGGTCACAGAGTACCTTGTCCCTAGTAATCCGGAGGAAGGCTACTGAGGTTCCGTGACGATTTTAACCCGTGTTTTCATCATTGTCGTAAACACATGATTTTGGTATCAGTGAACCGCAAATGATCCATTTAGTATATCCTGGTGTTTTCGCTATGCTACGAGCAAGAGCACTCCTGTTATGAACACATTTCTGATCTACCCGTGGCATCCATCTTAGAACACGGAAGCCATTTTGTATTCCTTGCCCTCACATAGTCAATGGACACGCAATGACCTCTTTTTCATTTAAGGACACGTAGGCTTTAACCGGCGATTCACCTTGCTAGTGACACGTGCACCTTAGGCCAGCAATGCTGTGGCAGCATGACTCGGCAAGAACTGCCTCCCCAGCCTGAGGCCAGTCCTGCTATACTGGTTCTTGTGTCCGTTAGCCTGATCATGATTAGGCGGCCGAAGCTGGTAACCGTGCCCATTTACGACCCACAAACATCTCTTATCCTGTCTTTCTATCTTCTGCACCTGGCTCTGCTCCTTTCCTTCTGGGCCTTTATTAGGGGGAGGTAACGAAATTTACGATGAGGCGGTCCGGGTCTTGAATGAGAAATTGACATGGGATTATGATGGAATAGTGGGAACCCCTCATTCGTAATGTTTTGACATCAGATACTGTTGACGATTCCTGTACGACGCCAAATATTTATTGTTTAAGACACGAATGTTTAGAACTGTGGTAACATGTAAAGAATTTGCCCCGAGCAGAATATTTAGTATTTAAGGAGTAACCCTCTTTGTACAAATTGAACAGGCTCCTAGACACTGCCCGTGTGCAGTTTCTGTGACTTCTGTGTCCCTGCAGTAATAAACCTTTGGTCTTTGACGCCACCATCGAGAAGCCCGTGTTTCTGTTTGTTTGTGCACCAAGACAGGTAGAACTCCGGGGTCTTCGGGTGTTATCCCTGACACCTCTGGACAGAACCAAAAAAGTCCAGAACTCCAGTTGGCGCCCAACGTGGGGCGACGTCATTCGGTACCGGTCCAAAAGCCTGAAGAGTTCGAGGAGCTTCGTGTGAAGATTTCAGAGGGAGGCGCCCCACTTCATCGATCCCGGCATATCGCAAAAGTGGCCCGACGTTCTCTTCCACGAGGGTTCCCGTTCAGACGGCTGCAGTGGTCCGTTGCCTTGACCGTCGCCCTGTCTTGGACCCGAGGTGCAGTCCTTAGTACGGCGAGACGTGACGGGTTTCTCCTTGGTGACGTCTTCAGTGCCTCAGTTAAGTATTTTGTGAGGGTTGCTCCTGTTTGAATAATCCTTTTAGTTCTCAGTTCAGTTCAGTTCTGTAAGATTATCACTGGTTATTCTGGTTACGATAATCATTCTGTTCAGTTCAGGTATCGATACATTTGTCAGTTCTGGTAGGCCTAAGTTCCTGGTTCGAGTGCGCATCTTTTCTGTTTGTGTCTTGTTTGTTTTGTGTTCCGGATTATAAAATGGTAAGTCGGAAAAATTGTATGTTGTCTTGTTTTAGTTGCAACAGTGATTCCCAGTTGGAGGACTCGTGTTTGGTTCCTCCGATTGGAACTCCCCTTTATGATCTATATTGCAAGTTTGGTGTGGGCCCTATCTCTTATAACGAGGTATGGATCCACTATACAGAGAAAGATGGTGTCCTTAGTTGGCCACTACATGGTAGTTTTGAACCTGAAGTTCTCGATAATCTAGAAAGAAGGTTGTTTAAGAAGAAAGCCCGGCCGGCAATGTTTGATTCTTTCCGTTATTGGCGAAAAGAATCTAAACAGAGAGAAATTAAAAAATTGAAGAAAGAACAGAAAGAGCAAGAGTTGACTTTAGAACAGTCTGCTAAACAGCTGCAACTCAACGAGTCTGAGAAAGCGAGGGAGGTGGCCAATAGAGAGCGTAATTTAGCGATAGACAAGTGCTATCCTGCTTTGCCATCGAGTACGGCTAAGATAGTAGAGGACCCTGAAAAGGATTCCCTGTTGTCTTACTTGTTACGATCACCCCCACCGTATGCACAGGGTGCTACGGCTCCACCTATACCGAATGTTCAATTACCGGTTGCTGGACAACCTGGTGTCCCTGTTCCCGCTCCCCTGAATCAAGTTCCTGTACCTCCTGTGGTCAATGTTAATGTTCCTTTGACAACCCCTCTTCTAGGGTTGCCGGCTTCTTTGCCTATGCCTGTGTCGCTCACACCTGCTAGTTCACAAACTATTTTGCCTGCTACTCCTACTGTTCCTGATCTATCTGTTCCAACTGCTACTCTATTTACTGCTTCTGCTAATATTATGACTCCGCTTTCTGTTCGTCGGAGAATCACTGATTCTGTCTCTAATATTCTATCTCCCTTCTATAAAACTCTGATTAAGACTCCTACCTCTGACTCTGTACAGAGACGTAGTCAGCTTCCCAGTACTGAAGAAAGAGGAATACTAGATTCCACTGCTCTTAGATGGGTTTCAAAAGTTGGAAGATATAATGTACAAGATGTATTAGATACATTTATGCAATGGAATGAACCGACACAACGATATGTGTTCGATGAAATGTGTTTCCTTCTACGTGAGGAATTGGAAGAGGATGACCCTGAATCAAATCTAGGAGAATTAATTAATGTTCAGAAAGAGTTTGCTGCAGGTATGATAGTTGGTCAAAATATAAAAGAAGCGATGGAACTAATTTTAAGTTATAGGAATGACCCATCCCTTCGTTCACCAAGAGAGTTAGAGAAACGTAGTACGAAACAAAATCGTCAATATCCAATGAGAGAGGTTCCACCAATTTGGCGTGAAGCTGTGCAAGCTAATGCACCGCTTGGTATTGCAGCCGCTCCGGCACAATTCCAGAGAGTATGGATACATATTCCATGGAAGCGAGCTGAAGTATTAGCAGTGAAACAGGCCTTGCCAGATCCACGTAAAAATCCTGCAGGGTACTACAAAGAGTTGGCTCAAACAGTTGACGCTTGTGTATTGAATCTTGCTGACATAGATCTGCTATTTGGTAATGTAGTACCACAACCAATTTGGGCTAAAATTCGTAAAGAGAATCATCCAGTTGCCCTAGGTGGTGATTGGGCAGCTATAATTGCAGCGGATGGTCAACAAATAGGTGGTTCTAAACCTGAACCCTTAATTGCTAATTTACCTGGTAGAATAATCGATTTAATGAAAACCCTAATGCCAGCATTGCGCGTTAACTGGGACAAATTGTCCGCGTGCAAACAAAAGAAAGACGAAAGCGTCTCCGACTTTTTCACAAGATTCGAGGAGACTTTCGTGGATCATAGTGGTCAGGATATGAGCACAGAAGGAGGCCAGAGATTATTTGTTGATAAATTTGTGCACAATCTGTTGCCAGAACTTAGTGGTAAATTAAAGAATTCTGAAAGTGCGTGGGCTGTCTCTACGACTGCGCAAATACTTGCGACTGCCCAGTACTATGAAAATAGGGATAAAGAGGAGAAAGAAAAAACAGATAAAAAGACGAAAGATCTAAAAACTAAAGTACTTTTACAGCAAGCATATCCGCCTCGCACGAATCAGACTAACATGCAGCAAGGGTCATATCAAAGAACGGATTATAATTTTCAAAGGCCACAATACCAATGGAATCAATGTGCTTATTGCAAAATGGAAGGTCATTACAAAAGTGAGTGTCCAGTTCGAACGCAAAATAATAATGCGGCAGCTCAGAGAGGTCGTGGTAGTTCTATGCAAAACTCTAGAGGTCGAGGACGAGGTGCTATGCCTCCGCAGACGAGTGATCGCCCTTCTAATTATTTCGACCAGCGAAATGGACAATCTGCCCAACAGAATAGGTCTCCACAGTATCATGTTGAAGACTATTATGAAGCTAGTGAGGAAGTTCAGCAAAGTGAGTACTAGGACAGCCATGGACAAAGAGAGGGAGTAGTATCAGTTCCAGTAGATCAGAGTGGGCCTTATGTCGCAGTAGCAACATCAGGTATAGTCGAACCGTTTCTGTTGGATACTGGTGCAGCAAAAAGTTCTATCATACATGCGAAACTCCCTGGCGCACCTTTGTCTGGCTCAACAAACGTTTCAGTAGGTTTTTCGGGCGCCCCTGTTCATAACCCTGTTTCTGGTCCTTTGTCTATTTCTGTTGGACCCTGTCAATTGAAAGCACCCCTGATTTTGACGACAGGTTGTAACGAAAATCTGCTTGGTTTAGACTTGTTAAAACGCCTGTACGCGACATTGTACTGTTCTCCAGCAGGAGTACAGCTTACGTTGGGTAAAAGAATAATCTCTCCGATGTACTTGTCGATGGATGCGCTCCCACCAGAGCTGCGTTCACTCCCTGATACTCTTTGGGCGACTGGTCCTAATGATGTAGGTCTATTGGAAATTCCACCCTATATAGTAACTTTGAAAGCAAATGTCAAACTTCCACGAATTCCACAATACAGAATCTCTAGTGAAGGTGAGCGTGCGCTCCTACTGATAGTACAAGATCTGATCAAGAAGGACGTTATAGAAGAAACTAGAGGTAATGTCTGTAATAGTCCTGTACTGCCTATTTTGAAAAGAACTGACCCAACAAAACCTCCAGTATATAGGTTTGTAATTGATCTTAGAGAGGTTAATAAAATTGTGATTCCACAGTTTCCTGTGGTTCCAGACATGACTGCATTGTTAACGTTGATTCCTGCTACAGCAGCATGGTTTTCGGTTGTCGACTTGAAAAATGCCTTTTTCAGCATTCCGATAGCCAAGGAAAGCAGAGATATCTTCGGTTTCTCTCTAGGAGGATGAAGCTTCAGGTTTAAACGCGCTCCACAAGGCTATTGTGAAAGCCCATCCATTTACAGTCAAACATTAAAAAGCCAGTTAGATTCCTTCGTACTTCCTCCTGGTTCTGCTTTAATACAATATGTCGATGATCTTCTAGTGGCTGCCGATGACAAGGAAACTTGCAAAACAGCTACAATTTCTTTATTGCATCACTTGTCAGATTTGAATCACAAGGTGTCACCTTCAAAAATGCAATACTGCTGCCAAGAAGTGACCTACCTAGGTCATCTCTTGTCAAAGGAGGGAAGGAAGTTGACCCCAGAGAGAATAAAAGCAATTACACAGATGAATGTTCCTAGCACGCAGAGAGAAGTACGTGCCTTTTTAGGTATTACCTCATATTGTAGGCAATGGATCCCAAATTTTTCTCTTTTAGCAAAACCATTGGTAGCCTTGACTGGGAAAGGTGTTCCGAGTCCGGTACCATGGTCTGCAGAATGTCAGCAGAGTTTTTCTGAATTGCGAAATGCACTGTGTTCAGCACCTGTATTGGGTACACCCGACTACAGTAAGCCATTCACGCTCTATGTCCACGAGAGAGAAGGTTGTGCATTGGGTGTTTTGACACAGAAATTTGGTGATAAACAACGCCCTTGTGCGTATTTTTCATCAACGTTAGATCCGGTAGCCAGAGCATTGCCTAGTTGCTTGAGAGCTACAGCCGCAGCTGCAGCTTCCATTCGACAATCTGCTGGTTTAGTAATGAACAACATGCTAGTGGTTATGGTTCCTCATGCTGTGGATACACTCATGAACCGAACCAAGACGCAGCACCTTACCAGTGCTAGATTATCAGGTTATGAACTGACACTGTTAGCTAGTCATATTCAGATCAAAAGATGCAATGTATTGAATCCAGCAACATTGTTGCCGACTAGCCAAGAGTCGAGTGATTCCGAACCACACGACTGTTGTTTCAAAACTGAGGAAGAAACAAAAGGACGAATTGATTTAAAAGACACTCCGTTATCAGATCCAGATGGCACGTTGTATGTTGATGGGTCTTGCTTTAAATTGGAGAATGGTGACGTGACTGCTGCCTATGCAGTAACGACTTTGAGTACGATTGTGGAGACTGCAAGAGTGAGTCAGAATTCTGCCCAGGCTGCAGAATTGATCGCGCTAACAAGAGCGTGCGTGTTAGCTAAGGGAAAGAGAGTGAATGTGTTCACAGATAGTCAGTACGCGTTCGGCGTGGCCCATAGTTTTGGCCGTTTGTGGAAAGAGAGAGGTTTCATTACGTCCCATGGGACTAAGATTCAACATGGTCAGCTAGTTAATGACTTGTTGGAATCTCTAACCTTGCCGACTGGAGTTGCGATTGTGAAATGCAGTGCTCATAAAGCAATCACGGATGATGTTGGTCGTGGGAATGCTTTTGCTGATGAGACTGCAAAACAGACAGCTAGAAATATGATGAGTAGAATGTATGTTTCAACGTCTGCAAGATGGATTTCTGAGTCTGGAATGTGTGAAGACACAGTGGAAAGCGTGAAAGAAATTCAGAAAGAGGCGACTGAGGAGGAAAAACTTGCATGGAAAGAGAGCACGGGTAAAATGGACTCGAGTGGGTGTTGGATTGACTTGTCGGAACAACAGCGGTGGATGTTGCCTGATGCGTATGTGCTTGCAGTAGTAACGATGGCACATGGAACAGCGCACATCAGTTCAAAAGGGATTTGTAAGATGTTGGCTCCGGTCTGGAAGAATGATAGAAATTTTGCTAAGTGTGCAGAGAGAGTGGTGAGAAATTGTATGGTATGCTTGATGCATAATCCTGGCAAGGGAATCCCCACACCTGCAGGTCATTTCGCTCCTCCTTCCTGCCCCTTTGAAGTGATCCAGCTAGACTTCATTCACATGGATCGTTGTAATAACCTAAAGTACGTCCTAGTGGTAGTTTGTGCTTTCTCCAGATGGATCGAAGCATACCCGCTAAAGGACAATACTGCCTTATCCACTGCCAAAATTCTTCTTAAAGAATACTCCCCAGATACGGAATGCCACGGATTGTATGGTCAGATAACGGAAGTGAGTTCGTAGGGAAAGTTATGCAGAGTGTGTGTGCCGGCCTAGGGATTAGACAGAAGTTTCATAGTGCGAATCATCCCCAGTCCGCGGGTTTAGTCGAGGGTTACAATGGCACCCTTAAACTGAAACTTGCTAAGATACAAGCATCCACGGGTTTGCCCTGGCCAGATGCACTGCCTTTGGCTTTGTTATCAACAAGAGCAACTGTACATTCTAGAGTAGGGCTTAGTCCATATGAAATAGTTTTTGGTCGTCCTGCAAATGTTTGGGGGGTACCTAGACCGAAAGAATTTAAGCAGCTGGAATACCCAATGTTAATTGATTATCTTTTCGACTTGACTGCTAAATTGAGTCTTATTCACCAACAGGTTTTCGATGCATTGCCAAAGCCACCGGAGAGTCCAGGCCATCAGCTGAAACCGGGTGACCAGGTGGTCATTAGAAATTTTGCAAGAACGAAAAATCTTCAGCCCAGATTCATTGGCCCTTTTCAAGTCTTACTAGCAACGAGAACTGCTATTCGTGTGGCCGGAAGGAAGAACTGGATCCATACGACACACGTCAAACGTGTGCCTCTGCCACTTCCTTACGACAACTGGGTAAAGAAAGGAATCGGTACTTCTGAAACAGAACAAGTCCCCAGGTTCATACCTTTCAGTGATGCAGAACTGATCACGGATACATCAAACTCTGACTCTCCTCCTGAAACTGCTCTTTTGAACCCTGAACATTTGCCATCTGCAAATGTGAACATTGCAACGTCGGCTGAAAATACATTGTTTCCAGACCAGACAGCTCCTGCAAAACTGAGATACAATCTGCGGCCTCGCAATATGGACAAATAAAGCAGGAAACTGCCTATTTTCAGATCTGAATTTTCTATACATTGCCTCCAGCCAGGAAGTTTGCTAATACTTTGTATTGTTTCTTTTTGTTTTAAAATTGCCTTGCCGTCTGGGTAGCCGTAGGGTCGTGGCTGTGTGCCTAGTTGAATCTGCGGGGGTCAGACACAAGGTCGATCTTTCTGTTAGTTCTGGGAACTCCCAGGGCTGATAGAGGCATTTTCATCTACGTACACATCATCAGTGGTCGCGAACGGTCGTAGAAGATGGAGCTTCCTGAGCTGCAAAGAAAGAATGTAATTTATGTTCGCAGAAATAGACTGTACAGAATACTTCACAGCAAATGCTTTCTAATGCAATGTGCAGTTACATTTTTAATTGTTTTGATAACGTTGGTGGGTGGAATCGTCTTTGGTGTACATTTGATTTTTATGCCAGTAACTACAGTACCTCCCCTTGATCCTACTACTTCTACGGTTTCTTCTATGCATTCTTTTCACTCATTTCCTGAACACGAACAAGCTCGACGCTCAGAATTTATTAACAATACATTTGTACAGCTCTTGCATCAACACCAACTGGTAGTTAATACTACAGACTGCTGGGTGTGTGGCTTGATACCTCACACTATGGATAAAGGCATTCCCTATCTAGTCTTGCCTTTTAGCTACAATGGATCATTTCAGGCCTTTCAGACCATTTTTTCATATGCCCTTGAGACCTATCCTCCGCGTCCACCACGGTCCACTAAATACAACTCAGCCAACAAAGCTTTAGTCCAGGGAATTATTGACATGATTAAAGACGTCAATAATACTCCATCTTACCCTAGAGATGAATTACGGGTGTATTTGAGTTGGAACTCTACAGAATATCGCCTTAGTTTGGGAGAAAGCAAGCGTAAAAGCTCCACTTCAGTTTGGGTCGTGCCTCACCGAGGTCAGGTCTGTTTGCAAGGAAATGGGAGAAATCTGAGAGCTCAGCTAGGGAGGAGTGAGTGCGTTGAGACTTACGTATTTCCGTCTAACTCCTCCCCTGCCTTTCTGACTGCTAGGGGTACCTACTTCATCTGTCAGGACAGAGCATATACATGGCTGCCTGCTGACTTTTCAGGTTCATGTTATATTGCTCGATTGTTACCTCCGACATACACTGCTTCTTCAGATTATCACAAGACCAGAGTAGCAAGAGGTGTTTTCAGCAAGGAAGATACCGCTGGTCAGGAAGCTGGAGACTTCTTCAAAGGGTTCCTTCCGTTTTGGGGGCCTATGGCCAATAGTAGAAATCTACGTCAACTAACACGGGTAGTTGAATCTACTATCACAGAAACGGCTGGTGCCCTTAGTAACTTAACAGCTGAGCTTCAGGCGGATCGTCTCATGACGTTGCAGAACCGAATGGTTCTAGACGTAATACTTGCAGATCGAGGTGGGGTATGCAGAATGATCCAATCGAGCTGCTGTGTTTTTATTCCCAATAATGCACCGACTGTCTATGAAGCGATCTCTAAGCTACACAAGATTTCCGACTCTATACACGTAGACAAGGGAAACTGGTCCTTCATGGAGTGGTTTTGGACTCTGGTATCAGCGTGGGGATGGAAGGTTCTGATGGTCATTGGTGTCATCCTAGTATTTCTGTTCTCGTGCTGCCTTATTATCCAATGTGGTCCCGCTTTGTGTAGTCTCTGTGCTGCAACCTGTTTCAGAAAACCACCTGCATTAGGAGAAAAGGCACGAGACAGGATGATGATGCAACAACATGTTGCTGACCTAATGAGCATAGAGTTAGACTCTGACATAGACTGAGTAATTGCCTATGTAAGGGCAAAAGGAGGGTCTGAGGTTCCGTGACGATTTTAACCCGTGTTTTCATCATTGTCGTAAACACATGATTTTGGTATCAGTGAACCGCAAATGATCCATTTAGTATATCCTGGTGTTTTCGCTATGCTACGAGCAAGAGCACTCCTGTTATGAACACATTTCTGATCTACCCGTGGCATCCATCTTAGAACACGGAAGCCATTTTGTATTCCTTGCCCTCACATAGTCAATGGACACGCAATGACCTCTTTTTCATTTAAGGACACGTAGGCTTTAACCGGCGATTCACCTTGCTAGTGACACGTGCACCTTAGGCCAGCAATGCTGTGGCAGCATGACTCGGCAAGAACTGCCTCCCCAGCCTGAGGCCAGTCCTGCTATACTGGTTCTTGTGTCCGTTAGCCTGATCATGATTAGGCGGCCGAAGCTGGTAACCGTGCCCATTTACGACCCACAAACATCTCTTATCCTGTCTTTCTATCTTCTGCACCTGGCTCTGCTCCTTTCCTTCTGGGCCTTTATTAGGGGGAGGTAACGAAATTTACGATGAGGCGGTCCGGGTCTTGAATGAGAAATTGACATGGGATTATGATGGAATAGTGGGAACCCCTCATTCGTAATGTTTTGACATCAGATACTGTTGACGATTCCTGTACGACGCCAAATATTTATTGTTTAAGACACGAATGTTTAGAACTGTGGTAACATGTAAAGAATTTGCCCCGAGCAGAATATTTAGTATTTAAGGAGTAACCCTCTTTGTACAAATTGAACAGGCTCCTAGACACTGCCCGTGTGCAGTTTCTGTGACTTCTGTGTCCCTGCAGTAATAAACCTTTGGTCTTTGACGCCACCATCGAGAAGCCCGTGTTTCTGTTTGTTTGTGCACCAAGACAGGTAGAACTCCGGGGTCTTCGGGTGTTATCCCTGACACCTCTGGACAGAACCAAAAAAGTCCAGAACTCCACTACCCCTCTTTCTGGGAACAAGTGCGCACTGCACGGCTCAGGGGACCCTAGGCGCGAACGTGCCCGACCTCCTGGAGCCTTGGCTGGGATCCGGGAGGTGAATGGCACCTCATCGGGAAGCCCGGCCATCTGGTCGCCCCATAGGAAAGCATTGCGGGCGACCAGATGGCCGAGGGGAGAGGGGCGAGCAGATGGCTGGGACCGAAATGTCGCCAATCTGCCTGCCCCCAGCCTCCGTGGGAGGGCTCCAGGGCTCCAGGGCTCCAGGGCTCGGGGGCTGCAGGGCTCCAGGGCTCCAGGACTCCAGGGCTCAGGGGCTGCAGGGCTCAGGGGCTCCAGGGCTCCAGGGCTCCAGGGCTCCAGGGCTCCAGGGCTCGGGGGCTGCAGGGCTCCAGGACTCCAGGGCTCGGGGGCTGCAGGGCTGCGGGGCTCCGGGGTTGCAGGGCCCAGACCCATGGAGCCCTTCCCGGGTACTTTCCCACATCGCGGGCCGGAGGAGGGAGCCCCGGACGCCTGGGAGGTGTTGCCCGGGAACACAGCCTATCTGGTCCCCGGCAGGGAACCACCCTCCTGGGAGGGTGTCCGGGAATACCCTTGCCCCATGTAATCCGGGGGAAAATTACCCCCCCTTTCTTGTAATCCGTGCACTCAAGGTGACAGAGGGGACCCAGGGCGCAAATATGCCCGACCTCCTGGAGCCCTGCCTGGGATCCGGGAGGCGAATGGCACCTCATCGGGACGTCCATTGGAAGCCCGGCCATCTGGTCGCCCTATAGGAAAGCATTGGTCGCGACCAGATGGCCGAGGCGAGAGGGGCGACCAGATGGCCGGGACCGAAATGACGCCAATCTGCCTGCCCCGAGCCTCTGCGGGAGGGCTCCAGCCTGCCCTTGCGGGGCTCCAGGCATGCAGGGCTCGGGGGCTCCGGGGCTCCGGGACTGCAGGGCTCCAGGGCTGCCGGGCTGCAGGGCTCGGGGACTGCAGGGCTCGGGCTGCAGGGCTCCGGGGCTCCGGGGCTCCGGGGCTGCAGGGCTCCCGGGCTCCAACCAGGCCGGGGAGATCAGGGAGTCTGCCCAGGCACGAGGGACCCCTGTCCAGGGCACACGGACCCCCAGGACGTGCCCCCGTTTTCCACAATTTGTTTTCCAAAATTTTGCGTAGTGTGCTTAGTGGCACTACGCCCAGCCCTACCCAAACTCTTACTACGCAGTGGAAAGGACTTAGCCAGCCATGCCCCCACCTGGCCCGGTCCCCGCTTCTTATCCCAGCCAGGTTGGGGGAGCCTCCCTTGGCCCGATGGACCCCATTACAGGCACCCAGACACTCGCTAGGCCGCAGGACGGGGGCTCCCGCATCACAGGGTTCTTTAGGGGTGGGCAGAAAACTCCGTTCAGACAGCGTAGTGGATGAAGCCAGCCACACCTGCTCCCCGGGCCGCCGGTGCCACCTTCCGAACCCTAGCCAGGCTGGGGAGAGCCTCCCCGGGCCCCGGTGGAGCCCTGTCCCCAGCGCCCGGACCCTCTGCTGGCTTCCGGGATGGGGGGGGGCTCGCGCACCCCGGGGCCGGCCGGCCGGAGCTCAAGCCCCGGGCCCGGTCCCACCTTCCGAACCCTAGCCAGGCTGGGGAGAGCCTGCCTGGGCCCCGGTGGAGCCCCGTCCCCAGCGCCCGGACCCTCTGGTGGCCTGCGGGACGGGGGCTCGTGCACCCCGGGCCCGGCCGGCCGGAGCTCAAGCCCCGGGCCCAGTCCCACCTTCCGAACCCTAGCCAATCCGGGGAGAGCCTCCCCGGGCCCCGGTGGAGCCCCGTCCCCAGCGCCCGGACCCTCTGGTGGCCTGCTGGACGGGGGGCTCGCGCACCCCGGGGACTGGCCGGCCGGAGCTCAAGCCCCGGGCCCGGTCCCACCTTCCGAACCCTAGCCAGGCCGGGGAGAGCCTCCCCAGGCCCCGGTGGAGACCCATCCCCAGCGCCCGGACCCTCTGGTGGCCTGCGGGACGGGGGGCTCACGCACCCGGGGACTGGCCGGCCGGAGCTCAAGCCCCGGGCCCGGTCCCACCTTCCGAACCCTAGCCAGGCCGGGGAGAGCCTCCCCGGGCCCCGGAGGACCCCCGCCCCCAGCGCCCAGACCCTCTGGTGGCCTGCGGGACGGTGGGCTCACGCACCCCGGGGCCGGCCGGCCGGAGCTCAAGCCCCGGGCCCGGTCCCACCTTCCGAACCCTAGCCAGGCTGGGGAGAGCCTCCCCGGGCCCCGGTGGAGCCCCGTCCCCAGCACCCGGACCCAAGGAGGGTTAAGCCCAGGCCACGTCCACTCCCCGATGGCCTGCCCGGAGAGCCCATTTTTCTCGACTATTCGTGGGGGCTTACAGAACTCTGGGGAAGGACAAAAGTTGGAGTTAGCCCGGCCGCCAGCCCGCAGGGCCATCTGGTCGCGCTGCCTGCAGGGCCATCTGGTCACCCTCCCCGCAGGGCCATCTGGTCGCGCAGCCCGCAGGGCCATCTGGTCACGCAGCCAGGCCACCAGATGGCCCGGGACGACCCAGCGCCCAGATGGCCTGGGAGGCTGTCATACCCAGCCGCTCTGGAGCTTCCTTCCCCCAAGTGGCTGCTGCTCACCTCTCTGCCCGGGAGCAGCGGGCCATCTGGTCACCCTGCTGACCCGCAAGGGATGGTGGCCCCCGTCCCCGCACCCCAGTGGGGCAGGGACAGGAGGGGGAGGCCCCCGTGCCGAAGGGCACGTGGTGGAGGCAGCCTCCAACAGACCCGTGTTACCCCGTCCGCGTCCCTCCCGCCGACCCGGCGGCAGAGGGACCCACCCCTGGGTGTGGTGGAGGGAGGCATCCGCGGGCACCCACGCACGGAGAGACAAAAGCTTGGCTCAGAGGATGACTTTCAATAGATCGCAGCGAGGTAGCTGCTCTGCTACTTACGAAACCCTGACCCAGAATCAGGTCGTCTACGAATGATTTAGCACCGGGTGTCCCACGAACATGCGGTGCACTAAGGGCGATGGAGGCGGCCCCCTTCCGTCCGCACTCCGGTCCCCAAGCGAGCGGCTCTACGCACCGGCCCCCCCGAGAGAGGCCGGCTATCCCAGGACAACCGAGGCTCCACTGCACTGCGGTATTGTTACGGTTTAAGGGGGATTCTGACTTAGAGGCGTTCAGTCATAATCCCACAGATGGTAGCTTTGCTCCATTGGCTCCTCAGCCAAGCACATACACCAAATGTCTGAACCTGCTGTTCCTCTCGTACTGAGCAGGATTACTATTGCAACAACACAATGTGTCCTGCAATTCACACTAATTCTCGCAGCTAGCTGCGTTCTTCATCGACGCGCGAGCCGAGTGATCCACCGCCAAGAGTCACAGGCAACTTTTCCAAAATGTTCGCCCACCTGCGGGAGCAGGAGAGGCGGGAGGAAGGCGACACCGTCCGTCCGCCGCCCGTGCGGCGAGACGGCCCGTGCGCCCCGTTCAAGGCTTCCCCTCTGGGAGTCAGACTGCACCGTTGGGTGAAAAAACTATTGCCGGGCGCTCGGCCCGGGAGTCCCACCACACCCGCCCGGCGGGCGGGAGGGGAAGGGGGGCTCCCGGTGCGACAGGAGCAGGCTGCCCCGCGGCCGCCGGTCCCTCCCAGGGTCTTTTCTAATCCCTCGGCCCGGTCGCACCGGACCGGGTCGAACCGTGTACCTGGCAACGAGGGAGGGTCGCTCCACCTGCACATCGGCCGTCCACCGCTGGGCGGCCCCGAGCCGTGCCCGCGGGCTGGCGATCGGCCCACCCCACCCTTTGCCCGGGTCGGAGGTGCCGGAAGGGAAGAGCCAGGCGGCTCTCCCCATCCCGCACACCTCCCACCGAGAGGAGCCGGGGTCCCCTCGCAGGCCCTCAGCCCCTTCTCTTACGGGCCGCCCTGCCGCACGAGAAGGGCGCCTCCTCGGTCGCCCGGAACCCGGTCGGGACCGGGACTCGGGCGCGGGAGGGCCCAGCCGGCGCCAGGGCCTTTTGCGGGGAGGGTACGGTACAAGCCCGGGGATGCACTGCCATTTCGGTGTCCATGCCGGGTGAACTTGGGATCCGCCTCACAGAGGGACAGGGGACAAGGGACGCCCCCCCGCACTCGGTCCCTCGTGCGCGCGTCGGTCGGGCCCTTCCCCCGGGGGCGAAGAGGCCCGCCGAAGTCCCGATCCTAAAACCCCAGCGCCCCAATGGGGCCTGCGGACCGCTCCGCCAGGCCGGGGCACGCCAGGGCAGGGCCGGGCCCTGTGCCTCGGGTGCGTGCTTGCAGGAGGCGGCCGAGGGCTTCGGGCTGGCGCTGTCAGTCGCTCGGGCCGCTCCGCCGTTAATGATCCTTCCGCAGGTTCACCTACGGAAACCTTGTTACGACTTTTACTTCCTCTAGATAGTCAAGTTTGATCGTCTTCTCGGTGCTCCACCAGGGCCGTTGCCGACCCTGGCAGGGCCGATCCGAGGACCTCACTACACCATCCAATCAGTAGTAGCGACGGGCGGTGTGTACAAAGGGCAGGGACTTAATCAGCGCGAGCTTATGAGCCGCACTTACTGGGAATTCCTCGTTCACGGGAAATAATTGCAATCCCCAATTCCTATCACGAACGGGGTTCAGCGGGTTACCCGCACCTGTCGGCGAAGGGTAGACACACGCTGATCCGTTCAGTGTAGCGCGCGTGCAGCCCCGGACATCTAAGGGCATCACAGACCTGTTATTGCTCGATCTCGTATGGCTGAACGCCACTTGTCCCTGAGAGGCAGGAGCGTCCCCGGGCCCCTGGGGGCCCCTGGCGGGCGGGCCCCGGGACGCCTCCCCCCTCTCAGCATGACCGGACCTCACGGAGGTCTGTGCCTGATCAAACTCGGAAAAAAAGGACCATGGTCAAGGGGCTGAGAGGCAGGAGCGTCCCCGGGCCCCTGGGGGCCCCTGGCAGGCAGGCCCCGGGACACCTTCCCTCTCAAACTCGGAGAAAAAGGACCATCGGCAAGGGGCTGAGAAGCAGGAGTGTCCCCAGGACCCTGGGGGCCCCGGCGGGCAGGCCCCAGGGCTGCCTTCCCCTGATTCAAAATCTCCGGAGGTCTGACTGACCCACTCCCTAGTAATCCGGAGGAACATTACCCCCCTTTCTTGTAATCCGAGCACTCAAGGTGACATAGGAGACCCAAGGCACGAACGAGCCCGACCTCCTGGAGCCCTGGCTGGGATCCGGGAGGCGAATGGCACCTCATCGGGACTTCCAGGGAAGTTCGGTCATCTGGTCGCCCCATAGGAAAGCATTGCGGTCGACCAGATGGCCGAGGGGATCCGGGCGACCGGATGGCCGGGCACGAAAGAGGAGCCGCCTGGACACCCTGTGCCCCAACGGAGGAGTCAGCGGGCTCAGGGCATGGCCGACCGGAGGCCCAGAGCCCCAACTGGGCCCCAGCCATGGAGGCTCCCAGGGGGCCCCGACAGGCCCTCCGACCCCGGGCCCCCGGGCACTTTGACAAGCAGGGGAGGCCTGCCCAGGCACCACGGAACCCCGACCCGGGCCCTTGGAAGTGCAGCAGGCCGGTGCACAGGGCCCAGGGCCCGATCACCCGACTCGGGGCCCGCCGTGGCCCCTGGACCCAGCGGGGGCTCCCAGGCCTGGAGGCGCAGGGGAAGCCTTCCCCGGGCCTGCCGGACACCGTCCGGGGCACCCTGCGGCAGGACCCAGGACAGAGCCCCGGGTGGGGAGGTCACAGTCCCCGGGGCCCTCAGGGGCTCCGGACGGAGCTCCTGAACCCGGTCAAGCACGGCGAGGCTCCCCGGGCACCACGGAACCCCGTCCCGGGCCTTTGGCAGTGCGGCAGGCCGGGGGACAGGGCAAAGGGCCCTAGCACCCGACCCGGGGCCCGACGGGGCCACTGGATCCAGCCGTGGCTCCCAGGGCCCGGAGGCGCAGGGGAAGCCTTCCCCGGGCCCTCTGGACCCCGTCCCAGGCACCCTGCCACGCGGCAATCCCAGGGACGGACCCAGGTCTGGGGCGGCATCCTGGCCCACCTAGCTGCCGGCTGATGACCGCTAGGCCAACAAGGGTCCCAGAGGACCTTGTCCCTAGTAATCCGGAGGAAGGCTACCCCTCTTTCTGGGAACAAGTGCGCACCGCACGGCTCAGGGGACCCTAGGCGCGAACGTGCCCGACCTCCTGGAGCCCTGGCTGGGATCCGGGAGGTGAATGGCACCTCATCGGGACTTCCAGGGAAGCCCGGCCATCTGGTCGCCCCATGGGAAAGCATTGTGGGTGACCAGATGGCCGAGGGGAGAGGGGCGACCAGATGGCTGAGACCGAAATGCCGCCAATCTGCCTGCCCCGAGCCTCCGCGGGAGGGCTCCAGGGCTCCAGGGCTCCAGGGCTCCAGGGCTCCAGGGCTCCAGGTTTCAGGGGCTGCAGGGCTCCAGGGCTCCAGGACTCCAGGACTCCAGGACTCGGGGGCTGTAGGGCTCCAGGGCTCCAGGGCTCCAGGGCTCCAGGGCTCCAGGGCTCCAGGGCTCCAGGGCTCCAGGGCTCGGGGCTGCAGGGCTCCAGGAATCCAGGGCTCGGGGCTGCAGGGCTGCGGGGCTCCGGGGTTGCAGGGCCCATGACCCATGGAGCCCTTCCCGGGCACTTTCCCACACCGCGGGCCGGAGGAGGGAGCCCCGGACGCCTGGGAGGTGTTGCCCGGGAACACAGCCTATCTGGTCCCCGGCAGGGAACCGCCCTCCTGGGAGGGTGTCCGGGAATACCCTTGCCCCTAGTAATCCGGGGGAAAATTACCCCCCTTTCTTGTAATCTGTGCACTCAAGGTGACAGTGGGGACCCAGGGCGCAAACGTGCCCGACCTCCTGGAGCCCTGCCTGGGATCCGGGAGGCGAATGGCACCTCATCGGGACTTCCAGGGAAGCCGACCATCTGGTCGCCCTATAGGAAAGCATTGGTCGCGACCAGATGGCTGAGGCGAGAGGGGCGACCAGATGGCTGGGACCGAAATGACGCCAATCTGCCTGCCCCGAGCCTCTGCGGGAGGGCTCCAGCCTGCCCTTGCGGGGCTCCAGGCATGCAGGGCTCGGGAGATCCGGGGCTCCGGGACTGCAGGGCTCCGGGGCTGCCGGGCTGCAGGGCTCCAGGGCTCCAGGGCTCGGGGACTGCAGGGCTCGGGCTGCAGGGCTCCGGGGCTACAGGGCTCCCGGGCTCCAACCAGGCCGGGGAGATCAGGGAGTCTGCCCAGGCACGAGGGACCCCTGTCCAGGGCACACGGACCCCCAGGACGCGCGCCCGTTTTCCACAATTTTTTTTCAAAAAATTTGCGTAGTGTGCATAGTGGCACTACGTATATATGTTTGGTTTGCGTCTGTTTTCTTTCCAATGACTGTGACTAATTTGGTTCTTGTTCTAGTTGCTGTGGCACTTTGTGGCTGATATTTATCAGCAATCATTATTTTGATGCTGTTTTGATTCTTGGAAAAATAATGTTTGTTTGATTCAGCATTTGTGTGAATCATACTTTTTGCTCTTTTCAGCACTTATTCATTTTGCCTCATTCTTCATTTTCTTTGTTTCTCTCTTTTTTCCTATTTCTTGCTATAATTTTTTGGGTTGGGCTGTTTCTCTTGTTGTCTTTTTTAATTTTTTACAACCACCTTTTCTGTATTTTGAGGTATATCTATATCCTATGTTTATCACTGTTTTGTTGCACTACATGACTTAAATGATCGTGGGGTTCATAGCTGATGTGGCAGTCTTCTATTCTATAGCAATGTGGTCATTTGTATTTCAGGCACCATGCCCTGCCTTTGTTGACACTTTTGGTTAATTTTATATTTTTGACTAACCTTTTGCTCCTTTGGGTCCTATTTGTTTGGCACTTTATCAATATTTGGCACTTTGTCAGGATATTTGTTTGTGGCCCAATGTGGTACCTTTATTAGAGGTTGCGATTCGTTTAGTCTGTGTCTGCGCATATTCTGCCAGTCTTTTCATTGTTACATTTACCATCATGTGTCTAATTATTGTATTTTTTTCCACATGCTTTATTGTTACTATTTGTTCATTTCTGTAACCATACGGTCATGCATGTATCACTTTAAAATTCCCATGTGCACTATTTCTTCACCTCCCCCTTTTTTTTATTTTTTGGGCGTGTTCCCTGAAATAAGCCCCTCCCTATGCTTTGTATATATACCTACACTTTTTTTGAGTGTCCCTATGTGAACAAGCTCCCTCGTGGAGTGAAACGCGTTATTCCAAATTAAACGTTTTTCCTGCTTACTCACTGGAGTTGCTTCATTCTTGAGCCTTGCTGACCGTTTGATGGGGCGTTTTGAGGTCTGCACCCTGCCGTAGCCTGTCGTCTATTGACAGGATTGGGATCCTCTCTTCATGTATATATATATATATGTATATATATATCTATATATATATAGATATATATATATATATTCACTGAAAAAACCATAGGTTTCACACCAGTTATAGTTAGCTGGTCATTTTACTCATACAAAACCATTAAAATTCCAACGTTTTAGTTAATTGGACTCACTATAACTCGCGCGCCCGCAATTCACTGCTGATGATGTCACATATTACATCATTCATGACATGGTCAGTGACATCACTGATGACATCACTGATGACATCTCAAATGACATCACTGATGACATCACTGATGACATCTCAAATGACATCACTGATGAAATCACTGATGACATCATCCAGTGTCTGTGTGTTTCTGTAAAGTTAAAATATGTTTTACATATTGAAGAATGAGTGTATGTATGAGTGTCTGAATGAAGGATTTAGTAGGTGCGTGACTGACTGTATGAGTGAGTGATTAAATGTGTCTTACTGAATGCATGGGTTAGTGACTAAACTGTATGAATGTGTGCATCATTATGTATGTTGTTGTGTAAGCTGCTGCATGTGTTGATTAGTAGCTATATGAGTGGCTATATGGGTTATTGAATGGTTGCCCAAGTATTTGTATGTGAGGGTGAGTGTGTGTGGGGGTAGCTGGGAGGTGTGTGACTCTGTGCATAGATGTGTGAGCAGTTGATTCACTTGGTGTATGGGTTCAAGAGTGCATGTGGAAACAGCTGTATGGGCGGTTGACTGTGTGCATGGGTGTGTTGGTGAGTGAATGGATATCTCAGTGCTACATGTCCAAGTAAGTACATATGTAAAACACAGTGCATGTGAGAGTTGGCATATATCAATGACTATACATGAGAGCCTGTGAATGCGTAAGTGACTGTATGGATCAATGTGTACTTGTACCAGTGATTGTAAAAGAGAGTAAGTATGTGTTAGTATATGTTTGAATAAGTAAGGTTATGTGTGTATAACTGTATAGATGAGGAAATGGGAGTGTGATTGATTCTTTGCATGACTGACTAGGTTTGTGAGTAACTCCATGGATGAGTGGCAG
This sequence comes from Lissotriton helveticus, assembly GCF_964261635.1. NCBI lineage: Eukaryota > Metazoa > Chordata > Amphibia > Caudata > Salamandridae > Lissotriton > Lissotriton helveticus. Next base: position 577,533,748 of record NC_136067.1, read on the forward strand.
TGTGTGAGTGGCTGTATAGGTGTATGAGTGCATATGATAGTGTTGTATTGATGAATGACTGTATGTATGAGTGATTGTATGGGTGAATGAGTGGATGTGTGTGTAGACTTAGGAATCAGTGAGTGCGTATGTAGTAACTGGTATTGGTGTGTCAATGGTTTCTGGAATGGTAGTCTGTATTTAACACTGGATGTATCAAAGGTTAGATTAGAGTGTGAGGAGGTGCATCGTATTATCACATGAATGATGTCATCAGTGATGTCATCACTGATGTCATTTGAGATGTCATCAGTGATGTCATCAGTGATGTCATTTGAGATGTCATCAGTGATGTCATCCGTGATGTCACTGAGCATGTCATGAATGATGTAATATGTGACATCATCAGCAGTGGATTGCGGGCGCCCGAGTTATAGTGAGTCCAACTAACTATAACGTGGGAATTTCAATGGTTTTGTATGAGTAAAATGTCCAGCTAACTATAACTGGTGTGAAACCTATGGTTTTTTCAGTGAATTTCAAAGGTTTTTTAAATGCTAATTCCTAACTATAACGAGTGTTAAACCTATGGTTTTTTCAGTGAATTTCAAAGGTTTTTTAAAAGCTAATTCCTTACTATAACGAGTTTGTAACCTACGATTTTTAAAGTGAATTATTAATTTTTTTTAATAGCTGTTTTTTATAACTATTTATAATATTTTTTATTAAAATTATTATTTTTAATTTTTTTCTCAAATAAATGTTTCAATGTATTTTTCCTGTTTTTTTTTTTACCATTTTACCTCTGAGCGCTCAGGGTGTGCGCACCCGTAAACGCACCCGTACACGTAGCGAGAGCGCTATATCGGCGTGCGAAAACAAATATAAGTATGTATTTAAAGTAAATAATAATGCAAGACATTCAGTAGCATACTTATAAAAGTAGTATTTTTGATTTTAAATAACCGTATTTTAACTTTAAACGCATTTCCGAAAATCTAGCAAAACGTCATTCAGGCGCGCCGCATAAGCGCCCCCGGAAGCGCCTACGTACGTGCTGCGTAAGCGCCCCCGGAAGCGCTCTGGTGCGCGCAGCGTAAGCGCGTCAAGTCATGTGACCTTAAAATAACACTTTTCATTGGTTGTTAACAGTTTTTTTTACAACTAATGAAAACCCCACCCATTTCCTACACTAACTCTTTCACTTTGGAGAGAGTAAGACCTATTCCCTTCTTCTCTTCAATGCAGTGGAAAGAATGGCTGCAAGACCACCAAGCAGCAGTGATGACTCTGATGAGTTTCTCCAGGAGGACCCTCCTCAACCAAAAGTGAAGGAGCTCTTCATTTGGAAGTTTTTTAGCATTCCAGAAGTGGAGAAGAAGGTAAATGCTCCTAAGGTGGAATGCAAGATCTGCCACACTATTCTTTCTCGTGGTGACCGCACCAAAAAATACAGTTTTGGGAACTCCACCATGATCAGGCATGTGCAAAGAAGGCACCCCCAGAACTATGCCTGGGAGAGTGTCAGGGACCTGGCACGGAATGCCCCAGAGATGGCGCCTCGACTTCCACTGGAGGAGCAACATCATCGGGGAGAGGAAGAGCAGTCGAGCTGATTCCAAACATTCAGCCTGTTTTTACTGACATTACAATTAGGTGTAAGCAGTGTGACAACCTGCTTTGTTATGGGGAGCAGAGTATCCTACTAATTGTTCGAAAAAGAGAAGAACACCGCTGCCCTCCCAAGCCCTAATTTTTCCCCTTTTTTTTTGCTCCTGTTGAGCAGTTTGGCATTCCCTATTTTTGTTTTTGTTCTGAAAAAAATACCAACATTTTTTTTAAACGTTCGGAAAAAGTAAAAAAAAAAAAAAAACTAGAAAAAAACTGTTCTTTTTAGAACTACCTCCAATTCTCCAAAAAGATCTATATTCTTTACAAATTCAAAAGGAGTGAGTGAAGTGGAGTATAGTGAGAGAGAAAAGGGAAATGAGTGAGGGAGCAAAGAAAGGGACGAGAGGGGAAGGGAAGTGAAGTAGGGGGATTGAAAGAAGGTGAGTGTGGGAGGTGAGTGAGGGGAAGGGGAGAGAACATGGGGAATGAAGATAAGTGAGGAAAGCGGAGTAAGGGAACAGGGGTGAGGAAGGGTAAGAGAAGAGCAGTGAGGTTGAGGAAAGAGTGGTGATAGAGAGTGGATAAAGGCAAGTGAGCGTGAGACAAGGGGAGTGAGGGAGTGAAGAGACAGAGGAAGTGAAGGAAAGAGTGAGAGAAGAGGACTGAGTGAGGGAGAAAAGAAAGATAAGTGAGAGAGTGTAGGTGAGTTATAGGGAGTAAGTGTGACGGAAGAGGAATGAGAGAGTGAGAGGACAGAGGTAGTGAAGCTAAGAGAGAGGGAGTGAGGGAAGGAGAATGGAGATATGACAGGACAGAGGTAGTGAGAAAAAGAGTGAGTGAAGTGGAGTAAGGTGAGTAAGGTAAGGGGAATGAGTGAGTGAGCGAAGGAAGGGAAGAGAAGGGAAGAGGACTGAAGCATAGGTACTGAGAGAAGGTGAGTGGGGGATGAAAGTAAAGGGAAAAGGAGAGAAAGATATGGAATGAGGGGTAGTGAGGGAACCAGACTAAGAGAATGGGAGTGAAAGAACGGCAGAGAGCATGAGTAAAGAGGGATGAAAGAGGGTGGATAAAAGTGAGTGAGGGTAAGACAAAGGGAGTGAGGAAGTGAGGGGATAGAGGTACTGAAGGAAAGAGTGACAGAAAGGGACTGAGTGAGGGAGCAAATAAAGATAAGTGAGGGAGTGTGGCTGAGTTATAGGGAGTGAGCGTAACAGAAGAGGAGTGACAGACTAAGAGGACGCACAGAATGGGGGTAAGAGAGAGAGAGAGAGGGAAGGGGAGTGAGTAAGTAAGAGGACAGAGGGAGTGAGAGAAGGAGTTACTGAAGTGGAGTAAGGAGAGTAACAGAAGAGAAAAGAGTGAAGGAGCGAAGGAAGGGAAGTAAAACAGGAGAGCTGAAAGAAATTGAGTGTGGGAGTGTGGCTGAGTTATAGGGAGTCAGCATGACAGAAGAGGAGTGAGAGACTAAGAGGACGGAGAGAATGAGCCTAACAGAGAGAGAATGAGGGAAGGGAGTGTATAAGTAAGAGGACAGAGGGAGTAAGAGAAGGAGTTAGTGAAGTGAAGTAAGGAGAGTAAGGGAAGGGAAAAGAGTGAAGGAGCGAAAGAAGGGAATAGAGAGGAAAGGAAGTAAAACAGGAGATCTGAAAGAAAGTGAGTGTGGGAGTATGGCTGAGTTATAGGGAGTGAGCGTGACAGAAGAGGAGTGAGAGAGTGAGAGGACGGAGAGAGTAAGGCTAAGAGAGAGAGAGTGAGGGAAGGGGAGTGTAGAAGTAAGAGGACAGAGGGAGTAAGAGAAGGAGTTAGTGAAGTGGAGTAAGGGAAGGGAAAAGAGTGAAGAAGCGAAGGAAGGGAAGAGAGAGGAAGGGAAGTAAAACAGGAGATCTGAAAGAAAGTGAGCGTGGGAGTGTGGCTGAGTTATAGGGAGTGAGCGTGACAGAAGAGGAGTGAGAGACTAAGAGAATAGAGTGAATGAGTCTAACAGAGAGAGAATGAGGGAAGGGGAGTGTAGAAGTAAGAGGACAGAGGGAATAAGAGAAGGAGTTAGTGAAGTGGAGTAAGGAGAGTAAGGGAAAGGAAAAGAGTGAAGGAGCGAAAAAAGGGAAGAGAGAGGAAGGGAAGTAAAACAGGAGATCTGAAAGAAAGTGAGTGTGGGAGTGTGGCTGAGTTATAGGGAGTGAGCTTGACAGAAGAGGAGTGAGAGACTAAGAGGACGGAGAGAATGAGGCTAACAGAGAGAGAATGAGGGAAGGGGAGTGTAGAAGTAAGAGGACAAAGGGAGTAAGAGAAAGAGTTAGTGAAGTGGAGTAAGGAGAGTAAGGGAAGGGAAAAGAGTGAAGGAGTGAAGGAAGGGAAGAGAGAGGAAGGAAAGTAAAGGGGAAGGTCTGAAAGAAGGTGAGTGTGGGAGGGGAGTGACGAAAAGGGGAGTAAATGTGGGGATTGAGAATAAGTGAGGGAAGCGCAGTAAGGGAACGGGGGTGTGGGTGGGTGAGAGAAGAGTAGTGAGGTTAAGGAAAAGAGTGTTGAGACAGTACATTTTGTACGTCAAACTTACCTTATAAGTAATGTAAACTTAATTACATATTTTCAGTAAATTTAATATTTGTGAAAGATAAATAAAAAGTAAGTTATAATATTTATAATATATATTTTACAATACAAGAGACAAAGCAGGAGATTAAAAGTCATAAAAGGGTAGTAAGAGATAAAGTAGGAGTGAAGGACTCAGAAAGGAAAACAAAGGAATGGTGAAGGTCAGAGAGAGTGAAAAAGAAATAGAGGGAGAGCAAATTTCTAAAAGGATAATGACATGGATACATTCAGTGACAGAGAAGAAGAGCAGGAGAGAGAAATGAAGTGAAGGTGAGTAAGATACTAAAGGAATGTGCATTAGGAAAACTAAAGGAAGAAAGGGGAGTAAAGAAAGCGTAGTGAGTGAAAGGGAAGCAGGAGTGAGTGACAGTGGATTCATGACAATGAGGGATGGAAGGTGAGTGAGGGTGAATGTAGGGTCATAAGACAGTGAGGGAACAATGGGAGTGAGGGTAACAGAGAGGGAGTGAGGGAAGACAAGTGAGAATATGAGAGAACAGAGGGAGTGAGAGAAAGAGTGAGTAAAGGGGAGTAAGGTGAGTAAGGGAAAGAGAATGACTGAGGGAGCAAAGGAAGGAAAGAAGGGGAAGAGAAGTGAAGCAAAGGGACTGGGAAAAGGTGAGTGCGTGAGGAGAGAAAGAGGAAGGGGAGTTAAGGATGATGAATGAGGATAACTGAGGGAACCGGAGTAAGGGAACAAGGGTGAGGAAGGATGAGTGAAGGGCAGTGAGGTTGAGGAAAGAGGGAAGATAAGAGGATAAAAGCAAGTGAGCATGAGACAAGGGAAGTGAAGGAGTGAGGACATAGAGGTAGTGAAGGAAAGAGTGACAGAAAGGGACTGAGTGAGAGAGCAAAGAAAGGTAAGTGAGGGAGTGTGGGTGAGTTATAGGGAGTGAGCGTGATGGAAGAGGAGTGAGAGAGTGAGAGGACCGAGAGAGTGAGGCTAAGAGAGAGGGAGTGAGGGAAGGGGAGTGAGGATGTGAGAGGACAGAGGGAGTGAGAGAAGGAGTGAGTGAAGTAGAGTAAGGTGAGTGAGAGAAGGGGAATTATTGAGGGAGCAAAGAAAGGAAAGAAGGGGAAGGGGAGTGAAGTAGAGTGACTGACAGCTGGAAAGTGGTGGATGGGAGAGAGGGAAAGGGCAGTAAAGGATGGGGAATGAGGATAAGTGAGGGAAGTGGAATAAGGGAAGGGAGGTGAGGGAGAGTGAGAGAAGGCCAGTGAGGGTGAGTTAAGAGGAGTAATAGAGGATGGAAAAGGTGAGTGAGCATAAGACAAGGGGAGAATAATATATATTTGATAATACAAAATAATTTGTACAACATGTTATATGGTTTATTTTTGCTGTTCTCAGAATATATTGAATTTCACTTAAAACAGTGACTTCAATACTACTCATCATATGACAGCGGGCAAAAAAAAAACCACAATCAAAATGATTGTGTTTAAAAAACCCATACAACGATTCAATAAATAATGTAAAATTTAGACAAAACATATCTTAACTCCAAATAGTATATGGAAAGTCCTTTTCTTTGGAAATTAATCAATAGTATTCTTATTCTTCCATTTACCCGAGTTTCTGAAAGAAAAACTCCAACATCTTTTACATTATGAAACAATAGTTATATTTCCACCTCTGGCTTACTTATGATTAATATTTCCTATAATACTCACATCACACACTACGTGATACAGTTACACTACCTCTATGACAACTACAAGTTTTTTAATATCTTAATCAATCTCACTCACAAAGTAATTTTGAACAGCAGACTAAGTTTTATTAACTGCTCCAATCTTCATAGGCCAATTACCTTTCCTAAAATTTCGGTTGTAAGAATACTAGGTAAGAATTTGGTAACTGATAAGGCAAACGTTGTGTGAAAGCCAATTGAGTATCATTACAATTACTCCACCCTTTTTGACATTTTAAATAAGCTATGTAATGTCCTGATGTTGTCGAAGGACCATCATGGAAAATAATTGCTGCAGTTGCAAAGGTTATTCCTGAAATTGATAATTGAGAAGCCACAAAATTTTTTATTAAAGTTGTCAATTTAGTTCCATCAGGTCTACATCGTTGGAACATTAAAATTACATACGGTCCATATCTTTGTATAAATAATGTTGATAGCATTGCAGATATACATTGAGTACAGAACATGTTTTGATTTGCTTCTCTAACTAGATTATTAAAAGACACTGATTTGCAGTCTGGTAAAGTCAAATATATAAATCTTTCAGTGCCTATTGTAGTACTACTTGAAAAGGAGCAATTGTCGCAGTCATACTGCCATTTATAAGAAAGGCCAAAAAGATTTTCTACATCTACACCTTCATCTTGCAATACAACAAGCATAAACATTAGAAATTCCTGACAATCTTGCTGAATATTCTGTGTAAATTGATTTAGACCAGAACATATGTTTAAAACATTTCGAATTTCAGAAACAGTTTGTATTTTTGTTCTATCACCGCTACATTTCTCAAACACAGAATTCAACAAAGAACATCTTTGATCCCGATTTTCAGCAATCTGTTCTTGTACAGTTTGGAGAAAAAAAACTACATTAACCACTACATTAGCATAGCAGTTGATCCCAGAACTGTTTTCAAACTGAAATCCAACAACATCCTTAACTGAATCCTTTTCCTTTCTGCTTACAATTACTGATTCATTTACTTTTTTTCTTTTTGCTACAACTTCACTATAATTTTTCTCATTTTTTCTTTTTCGGCCTAGTACATGCTTTTCAAATAGAGGATATTGAGGTAAATGTGGAGCATACTCTCTTCTTAACCTATTATATTCTTTTACACAAATTAGATCAGCACTAATCTTTGTCTCATCAAAATCAATCAAGTACAATCCAGATAAAGTTCTGACTCGAGATAAAGCAACATATGCCATACCCTCTTTGAACACAGAACTTCCAATATTTACCAAAGCACTATCTACACTTAAACCTTGAGATTTATGAATAGTCACTGCCTAAGCCAAAGAAACAGGAAACTGTTTTCGGCGGACATATAAATATTTCACAAGCAAAAATCGGGCAGGACAATGACTGATTTGTTGTACTTCTTCAATACCATCAAATTTAATTTTTAGAAATTCAATTCCATCTCTATTTCGGTAATTCACAAAATCAACAACAAGACCTCTTGCTCCATTTACTAAACCTCTTTCCACATGTAAATTCCGTCGTGAAATTATATGACAATTTAAAGATACATACAGAGTCTTTTCCAAACCAGCAGTTTTAGATATTGTCTTCTCTAAAGAATCCAATTTTGATTTAAACTTTTCTGACAAAATAATGGTTGCTCTTTCATGCTCTATTTTATCAATAGCTTCGAGGTTCACAATCTGTTGATTTTCTAACTGTAACATTTTGTTGTTGAAGTTTGAACATTCTTGCAGAGTTGGCATCAAGCATATAACAGATTTGTTTTCAGGAATTTTCTTAAAAATATTCTCTGGGAGAATATTTTCATTTGGAAACAAATTTGAAATTAATCGTCCATGTAAAGCTTCTTTGCCATGCGCAGTTAATTTTCCAATTCTTACGTCTTGTAGAATATTTTTATAATCTTCATCCTCTGCTTGTCACATATTTTGAAGCAGTTCTGCATATTTGACATTTAACCATATGTTAACATTTCCAATGCTTCCTGGTATCTTCATGTGTAAGCATTTTAAACACTGGTTGTCCTTTCACTGGAGTTAGCTGCAGTAGATCTCCAAAAACAATGATGTGTTTGCCTCCAAATAACACGTCATAGTCTGTTTTAAGAATTTCTTGCATTCTTAAATGCACAAAAGCAAGCATTACATTTGATACCATGCTTACCTCATCAATGATAAGAAGTTTCATTTTCTTTAGGACTCTTGAAACTTCACAACAAGCTTCTCCAGATAGCTTGTGGTAGTGTACTTTATTATCATGCTCTACTGGCAGCATCAATAAGCGATGTAAAGTAATCCCTTTAATGTTGTGTGCTGCCAACCCAGTTGGAGCGGTAACAACACAAGACAGCGATGACTCCGTTCTTTTCTGGAGATACGTTGCAATTGCTTTAATCAGAGAACTTTTTCCAGTTCCTGCTTCTCCACTCCCGTACAGTCGGACAGGTATAAATGATGTACATGAGCACTCTTTTTTCTCATGATATAAACCATGCTCAATCTGTTCTGTGACTTCGTCATATATTTGACTCTGCTCAACGTTTAGTTCTTTTTCTAAATCTTCTAAGTTAACTACATCCTCCTGAGCTCGTTCCATTTCTCTTTCCACTTCATTCATGGCAGTGGCAGCTTCATTTTGTATAAATGGTCCTCCTAGTGGATCCTGACTCAATGAAGCAGAACTCTGACTGTCTTGAGAACTGTCTCTAGCAATCTCTGCCGCAATTGTAGCTTCTTGCTGTATTTCCTCGTTCAACATTTACAGTTAATTTGAAAAAACAGGACATTCTATGGTATCCTTGGCTGCATTGAACGAATCTTCATAACTGAGAAAATCTCCAAGTAGTTCCTCTTCTGTACGCCATGGCTTAAAGAGTTGCAAAAGAGCTAAATAGTAAAATTCCCTTTTGTCTGAAGATTCACAGCTCAATTTTCGATGATTAATCAAATGGCCTTTTCTTTGTTTCACCAGACAGCCTTTACATCCAATTACAGCATATACACCTTTATTGATATCTTCTGTGACGTTCCTCTTAAAAGTATAGGTTTACAGAACTTCATAGAGACAAACGTTCTCAAGATGACTACTTCTATTTGGATAGTATGTATCCAACATGTTTGTCTTCAAAATATCTGTACTGTCTGGTTCTTTCTCCGCCAAATACTCTATTTCTTGTACAGATTTCAAAACTCGGTTTCGTGTTGCAGCAAGACCTAGACTCATCCAAATGATGCTTCTAGATTTGGCATATAGACTTGCTGATGATAACCGATCAGAACATTCATATGCTCCAATTTCTCGATGCGACAACATCTTCAGACTGTAACTGTATAATTTCTTGCTTAGACTCTTTTCATGTGAAATTTCCTCCCACATTTCCTTCAGTTCCGTCTTTTCTGATTTTGTGATGTAAGACGTTACATATCGAGCCACAGCAATAGAGTTGTCAGCAACATATTGAATATCCATGTTAGCATTCCACATGGACAAAATGACTGGGTTGTAGTCATTTATGTATTTGGACTCCTCATTTCTTCTTAGGTTGTATGTATTTTTAGGTGATTTTCTTGTCACAGTATGTCGCAGAGAAGACATAAAATTGTTCACTCTTCCTTTCGATGTTACTGGATGTGGAAATGCAAAACGACATTTTGTGTAGAACTTGTCCTTGGATTTGTATTTTCGACGACAGTATTTTCCACAACGATGGGTTTGAAAGCGTAAAACTTGATGTCTTAAATTGTTTTCTTCTGTACTTTTCGGAACAGCACATGTAGAATACTGCTCAATGAAACTCATCACTTTCTCATCTGAATCTGTTCCAAATTTTGGTGCATCTTTAATCCATAGCAGCATATGTATGTAAGGAGTACCTCTTGCTTGATACTCCTTTCTCCAAAAGAAATCCAACACCTCTCCAAGCGGAGGATTTTTTTTGTTTGTAATAAAAGACAGCATAGCTTCAACCCTATGATTGAAATATCTGCATATATTAACTGGATCCAAAGAGCACAGTTCTCCAGGTGTCTTGTATTCAATATTTTCAATGTTTTTATTTGCCTCTCGTAGAAATTGAAGTAAGTCTTCCCAAGCATACTCAGCACAGCTAAGGGTGAGGAACCATGTAGGAGTTCCTAAGTTTCTTAGCATACATTTCAATTCCCCATGACGACAGTACCAATACTCGTTAGTACCAGGCTGACATGCCATGAGATTAATTAACTGAGATTCTAAAACACTGTCTTGCAGTTTCACTTTATCCATAAAGTCCCTTGCCGAAACATTTTGTAGATGTACTCCACTTTTCAGTATATGGTTCACTGCATAAGAAAGCCCAGACAAGTCACTCTCAAACAGTAGATGGAACAAATATGGAATGCATTCACGAAACCTTGGATCTTCTGCATATAATCTTGAAGTCCGGTATTCAGATGCAGGAATTTGAACAGGTCAGTCGTCATATCGTCCACTTTGACCTGTTGGAAATAACTGTGGAAAACAACGAGCTTCCAAACTTTCTTCCCATACACTAATGGGACTTCCTTTTGCTTCTTTCATTTGAAACAAGTCAATAGCATTCCCCATTACTTCTTTGGAATGCAATGGATGAACACTATAATGTTCATACATTTCTTCACTTCTAGAGACATCAACTTTTTCAATTTGCCCAGCTGGCAAATTACTGTCCTCTTCTACAGTTGTTTCCTCTTCTCCTACATATACATTTTTTGTAGTAGTGATTATTTTTTACCAAATACAACGTTGCCTTTTTGACTTTCCTAACATCCACTAATTCTTGCCAGATTCTTTTACTCTTTGTCGGAACACCATTCACTAGAATAACCAGAGGTTCCTCTTCTATGTTTTCTACACCAATTGTATCAATATTTTTCTTAAAATCTAGAGGCAAATAAACAACTCTTCCCTTTAATCCTCTCTGTAAATCGTAAGGAGGCAATTTCCCTGTCTTAGGCTCCATGCGAACAATAGCCTGAAAAGGATGCACACATTGAATCAGAATAGACTCATAGGTATTTACATCCATCAATTCAGAAGGAATATCTACCAACTCCAGATTATTATGAACAGCTCGAGCAGGCATTCTGTTTTCATTTAATTTATTATAACAATATTTACAAATACGTTGATCAGAACCCAAATCAAAACAATTTTCTACCAACAAATAAGTTGCAAAATCCTTCCACTCATTATTATTTTCCTTTTCGCTTTTTACATATAAATCAACTAATCTTGTCTGATTCTTACAATGAGTTCGTCGACAACACACACAAGTAAAATTAGGCCTTTCACTTGAATTGACCTTAAACTTTGTAATTTCATGTTCAAATTTTTCTGTACTTGAAATCTCTACATTCTCTTCCACATTACCTTCTATTACTGTATCAGTTTCTGCACTGTCCTCTTTTTCACCAAAGTAACAAAACTCAATTTCTTCACAAATGTTCTTCACATCTAATTCAGTTCCATGCAAAAAAACACTGTTTAACTGTTTTAGCTTAAGTGCTGGACTTTTTTCATAATACAACCTTCTAACTAATTTCCTCACTTTATTATGATGCACTGCTAACATCCTAAAATGGTGGAAAACACTCTGACATACTTTTCTTGAAAGACAAGCCAGTGAATGCCCTTGCAAACCTGTTTTTTCTCTCACTCTACAAGGATCTAACTCTTGCAAAATTTTCATTTTTTGTTTTAGACTTTTCTTAGTATATGTCCGTAAGAAACTGAGAAACAAATCAATTGAATCCTGTCGCACACTACAAATACTACTACAATTCCAAGTATACACTGGAGCCTTAGGACATCTCCCTAAAACCTCATCAGCTAACACCTCTTCTGTATTTCTAGGCACAATTTTTTCTTTTTCAACCGGACAACCGTCCTTCACCTATATGCTCGACCAGTGGTGTCAACTGCATGCACCAAATCATTATCCTGAAAGTAACTTTCTTCATTAAAAAATGGCTCACATCTTGAACTATGTTTCCATTCTCCAGAAAAAACATCACAAAAATTAGTCCGATTAATTACTCTTTTCCACTTACATTTTGATTTGAACACATTGATTACCTTATCTAGTGTATGAATTCTATTGATTACTAAAGAATATAATTTATTTTTCACTTTAAATGCTTCATCCACAATCTTCATTATGTTTTTTTCTTGTAAAAAGCAGTCTTTTTTTGATACATCTTTACATTTTTTAATAAATTTGAAACTATTCTGTTACAAAACATTCATCTACGAATTTCAATAAATTGATTTCTCCTTCTATTACTATAGACAATATCATCTCCTTCTACAGGTCTAACATTTTTTGAGGGGCAGAATTTTTTCTTTCTATTAAGAGATCCGTTATTCTTCTTTGCAACAACATCTTTTTTTTTCAATAATGTTCCTAAAAAGTCCTTAGTTTGCTTACCAGGAGCATTATTTTTTTTTCACCGAAGATTGTGTTTTGGATGAGTGTTGTATTTCTGTTTTCTTGGACCTTAAATCCTGTTTATGTTTCTTTTGACGTCTTTCCTTTGACGGCATATTCTTTTATCTTTCTATAGATGATTACAATCTGTGGTAAAGAAAAAATAACATATTATAGACTACTACAAACATACTACATAGCAATTACAATAACTGAATGATATAAACACTAGTTTACAACATAAGTTACTTTATACCACAGCAACTGTGTCACTGTCTGTTTGCGTCTGTCTCATCTCATTCAGGTAAATGTTTTATGGTAAAAAGCATGGCTTTAACATTATTCACATTTGTCAATAATGTCACCTGTGTCTGCTCACAGTTTGTATCTCTAAGCCTAAAGGGTACTCTGTGCCTGTGTCTCACCTCACTCTGTTCCTGTTTGTCATCTCACTCTGTGCCTGCCCCATCTCTCTCTCTTTTTTATGTGTCATTTGTCTGTTTGTGTGTGTCTCATCTCACTCTGGTAAATGTTTCATGCTAAAAAGTAGGGCTTTAACTTTTTTGACAAGGATCACACTGAGTGTCTGTATGAAATAAAGAATTATATTTTCACATTTTTCAATAATGTCACCTGTGTCTGCTCACAGTTTCCATCTTTCTAACTCTCGTCAAATTATTCACCCAGATCTATTTAAAATCAATCTTGACTCACAGTGTGATCTTAGGCATTTGACCAGGATGTTACATGTAATCTGCCATGTCTGTCTCTGCATGCAATATGTGTGTGTCTGCTCATACTATTTCACTGTGTCTACTGGCAAAAAACAGACCACATATATATAAGCAAGACATAACATTCCTTTTTCATTTCAAAGGCACACCCTGGATCTTGATTGCACAGCTTAGAGCCTATTTGTGAAGTAAGAGGCCTAACAGACATGCTGCCTAAGATTCCCTACTAGTACATATGCTAAAGCCTAACTGACTTTAAAAATACATGTATTTCCATACTTTAAACACATCAACTAAGCAAATTATTCACCCAGATCCATTTAAAATCAAGCTTGACTCACAGTGTGATCTTAGGCACATGACTAGGATGTTACATGTAATCTACCATGTCTGTCTCTGCATGCAATATGTGTGTGTCTGCTCATACTATTTCACTGTGTCTACTGGCAAAAAACAGACCACATATATATATAAGCAAGACATAACATTCCTTTTTCATTTCAAAGGCACGCCCTGGATCTTGATTGCACAGCTAAGAGCCTATTTGTGAAGTAAGGGGCCTAACAGACATGCTGCCTAAGAGTCCCTACTAGTACATATGCTAAAGCCTAACTGACTTTAAAAATACATGTATTTCCCTACTTTCAGCACATCAACTAAGCAAATTATTCACCCAGATCCATTTAAAATCAAGCTTGACTCACAGTGTGATCTTAGGCGGCACATGACCAGGATGTTACATGTAATCTACCATGTCTGTCTCTGCATGCAATATGTGTGTGTCTGCTAATACTATTTCAATGTGTCTACTGGCCAAAAACAGACCACATATATATAAGCAAGACATAACATTCCTTTTTCTTTCAAAGGCACACCATGGATCTTGATTGCACAGCTAAGAGCCTATTTGTGAAGTAAGAGGCCTAACAGACATGCTGCCTAAGAATCCCTACTAGTACATATGCTAAAGCCTAACTGACTTTAAAAATACATGTATTTCCATACTTTAAACACATCAACTAAGCAAATTATTCACCCAGACCCATTTAAAATCAAGCTTGACTCACTGTGATCTTAGGCACATGAGACACATGTCATGACACACACACAAACAGAAAAATGACACACAGAAAAAGAGAGATTATGCATGTGCAAAGTGACATGAGACACAGGCACAGAGTACCTTTTAAGCTAAGAGAGGCAAACTGTCAGCAGACACAGGTGACATTATTGAAAAATGTGAAAACATAGTTCCTTATTTCACACAGACACTCACTGTAATCCTTGACCAAAATTTAAAAGCCAGACATTTTACCAGAAAACATTTTCCATAGTAAATCATTTTAAACACAGAGCACAGCCCATTTAAATAACCACAACAAAACAAGGCAGAAACCTAACTTATTTCCAAAATACATTTCCAATATGCACCATTCAATATATAAACAGCATTACAAAAAAACATGACACACAATGCAAGAATAAAGAAGCACAATATGCTTCTTAATCTTCCTTATAGTGCATACAGCAGTCTATCTTTATTAAAAGAATCATTACTTACCTTTAAAAATGCTTTGGAAGATGTAGAACAGTGTCGGTCACACACAACAGATTTTCTTAAGCAGAATCTCTGAATAATGCTTCTGCCACTGCGGCCTCAGAATAATGGCACAGATTCCCTCTCATTTCAGACCCATATTCTTGTACATAACCAATCAAAATTCCTCCCACACAAATTCAAAACCAAACTGCACATTTTAATTGGTTGTACATTTCAACACTTTGAAACTCACATAATATTCACCCATCCCCCCAGTGCTCATTCACCCTGTTACCATGGTAACTCCCACCTAACCCAGCACACAGTTGAAAAGTTCATCATACTATGTTGCAAAAGAATCCAACAAGGGTGTTTGACCTCTCAATGTACTAGCTAATCATGTGCAATGTTTCTTTAAATGACTTTTTCTCAACCATTAAAATGACTTCTTTAAAAAAAAAAAGCATGCACCCTAATTTTCAGTGGTGAATTTTAAGAAAGCATCAATCATTTCTTGTTTTTCAAGTGCACTGAATCTCAACCACTTTTTTTCATAATTCCTACTTTCAAACTGCCATTTCATTTCCACAACTCATCTGAATACAAGCACATCTACCTTCAAGATGCCAAAAGTCTGGTTTGTGGGTCATAGCTTTGTCTACTGGAGTGAACAATTTGCAAGTAACAGAGGTATTTACAACCTTGATTTACCAAATGTGGACATTGTGTGGATTGGACAGAGACGATTAAGAAGTCACCAATTGATACCATTGATGAAATCCTTTATGCATCTACCACACCCTGACCTCATAATTGTGCACTGTGGTTGCAATGACCTGGGCACTTTGACTGGGGTAGGTCTGGAAATGTTTTTAAAGGACATGTTTGGGCAATTGATGTCACTTTTTCCAAAAACTGCCTTGGTATTTTCTAATATAAGCCAAAGGCAAAAATGGAACTGGTCCAACCAATTTCGTCCACAGATTGAGAAAGCAAGGAAACATGTGAATAAATCTGTTTCTGCTTTCCTCAGAGACTATGGTATGGGTTCCATTTACCACAACAACTTGCGTTACAACATGCAAGGCATCTATAGGAGAGATGGTGTACATTTTACAGATGAGGGGAATAGAGTCTTCCTCTTGAATTTGAGACTCTGCATTGGTACCTACTTGTAGGTACAAAAAACACCCACATAACACAACAGCTCCTTTTAGAGCTACCCTACCTCTAAGCACTCTAAATTATTTTTTTACTCTAATTTTTTACACTGTTTTTCCCCGTTGTGCGCTCAGGGTGCGCATACCGCTAAGCGTACATGGGAACGCACCCAGCTCTTACCCCGCGAAAATTTAAAAAAAAAAAAAGTTTTTTTGCCCTTCAGGGTCCTTCTAGGCCTCCCTCCGAAAACCTAGGGGGTCAGGGGGTGTCTACTCTGCCCCCTTTTAATCATTTCCCCCTTTTTATTTTCACCTCTTGTGTCTCAATTCTACCGAGACACAAGATGGCGGACTCTCCGGACTGTTTAGAATGTTGACAGACACCCAAGAGCCAATCCAATCCAATCCAAAATTCTTTATTTCGGTCTATAAGACCGTAAAAGTTACATAAATATACATTTAACAACAATTTTGGAAACACATTACATAAAGTAATACATGCCGTTCAAACAAAATGGGGAAAAAGATAAAACATTTCATAATCAAGGGGAAAACATACATGAATTGTTAAAAAGATCACAGTCCATATTTAAAAACAAAATCATGATTTGAGGTATTAGGTATTTAACAGTTTTCTCCTAATACGCCACATAGCCATAATGAATTTGGCCATGGCAAAGACTATGTGGGGCAGAGTACTAGTTCTCAAAACTCTATAAGCATCTGTGTGGCTCCTGAAACCCAAATTCCTGCATAGGGGGACCAGCCAATGTTTCCTTGGTCTATAGTATGCCGGACAAAAGAAGAGAAGGTGGGTTTCTTCCTCATCATGGGAGTTACAACCCGGGCAGGTCTTGTCTTCCCCTGGAAGCCACTTTGAAGTAAAGATTTTAGTAGGTAAAGTACCCAGCCTCCACTGAACAAACAGTTTTCTAGCCAATCAGCTTTCCGCTCGCGCACTCCCGTAGCGCGCCGGGTTCGCTCCCCGGTACGTGTACCGGTGAGCGCTCAGAGCGCGCCTATAGATATATATATATATTTAAAGTTAATTTTGGTAAAAACCACTGGAGCAATTTTCACCAAATATAGCAAAGGCACTTCTGCATACCAGTCCCTACAAATTTGCAAAGTTTGGCGTAATTCCGTTCAGCGGTTCGGGCTGTAGCCTTGTCAATTCGTCCTATGGAAATTAACATGGGGAAAACACGTTTTGGGACCCCCCTTTTTTCTCGGCCCCCACTTCACGAATCCCCCCGAAACTTTCAGGGAAGGAGCGGGGCGGAGCTGGCCTATATTTTGGAAAATTACACGCAAATTCCTCAATCGGTGCCAAAGTTATTCCCAATAGAATGTTGCGGATTTCCTATGGTAGCTAGGTCCTAACTATAACTACCTACTGGCGACTGCCAGTAGGTAATATATACATATATATATATATATTCACTGAAAAAACCATAGGTTTCACACCAGTTATAGTTAGGTGGAAATTTTACTCGCATAAAACCATTGAAATTCCCACGTTATAGTTAGTTGGGCTCACTATAACTTGCGCGTGCAATGCACTGCTGATGACGTCACATATTACATCACTCATGACATGGTCAGTGACATCACTCATGACATCACTGATGACATCTCAAATGACATCACTGATGACAACATCCTTGTGATAAAGTGGAAGACCTCCTATCAGCATAAAATAACCTTTGACACACACATTCAAAAATAGAAACTAACATTTTCTTAAAAAAGTAGAAACCAATACCAATTACAACTTATTAGGTAATTCCAACATCTACATACACATCCACTCATTCACCAACAGTTCTATATAGTCACTCATGCATGTACTTACTCATCATATGTACTCATACACCTATACATTCTGTTACACACTAATACTCATCCATATAGTTACTCACACACAAATTCACACATGCAAATAAACTATCAAAAAACCATTTACTTGATTATACTGCTATATACACACCACTACACATACTTCTACAGAAACGGAAACATATTTACTCTCTTAAACAATCAATTATAAAAACACATACTCACTAACCCACCCATACACACAATCATCCACCCATACAGTCTTGCACACATGCTGTCTTCAAAATACATACAAATAGTGAGTCACTCATTCATGCATCTGTGCTCTAAGTAATATCCCCCACCGAACCATACAGACACTGATACTGATACTCAAAAAAACAACTAATAACCCATTTACACACTCATGTAGCTACTCACCAACCCATGCAGCCACTTATACACAAAGTGAGACACAGATACAGATATTTAAATATTTAAACATTACTCGCTAATATATGTATTCACTAAGATACATTTAATAAGTCAGTTAACCAATCAATTTTACACAAAAAAACATCCATTTAGACATTTATTTACCCATTTATTCTTCCATCAACCTTTATATATACATATATAAAAAATATTTATTTTTCAGAAAGATACACATTCACTGGATGATGTCATCAGTGATGTCATTTGAGATGTCATCAGTGATGTCATGAGTGATGTCACTGACCATGTCATGAGTGATGTAATATGTGACGTCATCAGCAGTGCATTGCATGCTCAAGTTATAGTGAGTCCAACTAACTATAACGTGGGAATTTCAATGGTTTTATGCGAGTAAAATTTCCACCTAACTATAACTGGTGTGAAACCTATGTTTTTTTCAGTGAATTTAATAGGTTTTTTAAATGCTAATTCCTAACTATAACTGGTGTGAAACCTATGGTTTTTTCAGTGAATATATATATAACATTTCTATGGCAAAATGAAACCCCTCATTTTGTTCCTTTTCAAATTAAATGTATTAAGTGTTACCACTTTATTCCAATCAAGATGACTTCAGGTGTGCCATACTTTTGTCATAAGTAAGACTGTTAGCGTTCTAGTTGTTCTTTAGAACACTCTGGGACATTCTGTCATTGGGCTATAGTTGGGCTACATCTGGCTGATATCTGGGCTACATTTGGGCTCTTTTGTCTCTGGTGGCCATCTTGGGAGACTGCATATCAGAATTTTTTTAATGAAATATAAGAGGATTTGAGAAGTCACTCAAAATGTGCCCTAATTTTCTTTCTTCAGCACTAATCATAATTTCTATGGCAAAATGAACCCCCTCATTTTGTTCCTTTGCAAATTAAATGTTTTAAGTGTTAACACTTTATTGTTATGTTATGTTAAGGCCGTACTTTTAGAGCGCACGGCTACCCCAGAGGGTGTCCCGGCGCTTTGGCAAGGGGGCCTGAAGTCCAAAAAACACAGAGGCAACAAAGCTACCGTCACAGTGGTTACACTGAAAAGAGCATGGTCTTCAGCTCTTTCCTAAAAGCTAGGAGGTTATTAGCTTTGCGGAGGGAAAGGGGGAGTTCATTCCAAAGGCATGCAGCCATAAATTGGAATGACCGTCCTCCCATCCGAACTCGTCTGACAGTGGGTACCTCAACTTTAGCCAGGTCGGCTGACCGCAGCATCCTCCGTGGTACATAGAAAGCGATACGCTTTCTGATGTAGTTAGGGCCAACAGAGTGGAGGGCTTTGAACGCCAACGTGAGGATTTTAAACCTAATTCTTTTGGAAATAGGTAGCCAGTGCAACCTGTTTAACAGCAGAGAAGCACTGGCTCTCCTTGGCAAGCCAAACATGGCCCTAGCCGCCGAGTTTTGAACGATCTGCAGTCTGGCCACAAGGTATTTCGGCAGACCTGCAAAGAGCGCATTTGCATAATCTAACCGAGACCCTATTAGCGCCTGAACTACAGTCTTTCGGTATTGCAGGGAGAGCAGAGGGAGAAATTTCCTCAGCATTTTAAGAATGCCGAAGCATTTCCCAGCAAGCCCTACGATATGGGGTCGGAAGGATAGGTCTTCATCAATTACCACTCCCAAATTTTTCACTTGGGAGGATGGCCTTTCGGGAGGAAACATGTCCTGGGGCCACCACAACTTCCAACTCAGATCGGGAGCACAGCCAAAGAAAAGCAACTCAGACTTGTCCGAGTTGCATTTCAGGCTGTGCTGCTGGAACCACGCAAAGACTGAACTCAGACAGTCTTTGATCCTGCCGCTGTCAAAGACCTCACCCTTGCTGCACGTAAATAAGAGCTGGGTGTCATCAGCGTATGAGATGACCCGGGCCCCGTAAGCCTCCGCTACCAACGCCAGAGGAGCCATATAGATGTTAAAAATGGTGGGGCTCAAGATGGATCCTTGGGGAACCCCAACCTCTAGCGATGGCATTTCCGCGGAGAATGGTGGAGCCCAGATCACCTGTCGGTGGCCCGATAGAAAGGATCGAAACCAGTCCAACACCGTCCCCCGTAGTCCGATCTCCTTGAGTCTTAAGAGGAGACCCTCATGAGGGACGGTGTCGAAAGCCGCCGACAGGTCCAACATGACCAACATCGCCTTTCCCCCTCGATCAAGCGTCTCCCTGATGGCGTCGGTCACTTCCAATCAAGATGACTTCAGGTGTGCCATACTTTTGTCATAAGTAAGACTGTTAGCGCTCTAGTTGTTCTTTAGAACACTCTGGGACATTCTGTCATTGGGCTATAGTTGGGCTACATCTGGCTGATATTTGGGCTACATTTGTTTTTTTTGTCTCTGGTGGCCATCTTTGGGCTACATTGGGCTACATTGGGCTACATTTGGGCTCTAACATATATATATAGCCCAATGTAGCCCAATATATATTTTTCAAAGTTAATTTTCGTAAAAACCACTGGAGCATATATCTTGAGACATAGCAAAGGCACATCGGGGTACCAGTCCCTACAATTTTGCCAAGTTTGGTGGAAATCCATTCAGCCGTTCGGGCCAAAAGTGAGTCCAACCGCCCTATGGAAATTAACATGGGAAAACACGTTTTGGGACCCCCCTTTTATCTCGGCCCCCGCTTGACGGATCCCCCCGAAACTTTCAGGGAAGGAGCGGAGCGCAGCGAGGCAAAGTTAAGGAAAATACAGGCAGATCCCTCATTCGGCGCCAAAGTTATTCCCAATAGAATGTTGCGGATTTCCTATGGAAAACGATCCTAACTATAACTACCTACTGGCGACCGCCAGTAAGTAATATATATATATATATATATATATTATCACCAACCAAACTTTCATCATCAAAAGAGGCGCTGACTCCGTGTATCTCAGTTCAAGGGTTTTATTTCTTACATCAGCTTCTGCTCAGACGCGTTTCGGCGGCTCTTCCCGCCTTGCTCACTAATATATATAGTTTCCAATCCTGGATCCAAACATGCAAAAACAGGCGCTGACACCATGGGATCACTATCTCACGGAAAAGTTTTCTTTATTCCATTAGGATGGTTTTATATATATATATATATAAATCCGCAACATTCTATTTGGAATAACTTTGGCGCCTGTGGTTGAATCTTCGCGAATTTCTCCAAATGGCCTGCTCTGCTCCGCACCTTCCCTGAAAGTTTTGGGGTGATTCGTGCAGCGTGGGCCGAGAAAAAGGGGGTCCCAAAACGTGTTTTCCCCATGCAATTTTCCATAGGACCTTTAGCCAGGGCTACAGCCTGAATGGCTGAACGGAATTACACCAAATTTGGCAGAGAGGTAGAGTCCGGTTCGCAGATCACTCTTTTTGTTGAATGGTGTAAATCCGTTCAATAGTTCCTGAGTAAATCAAAAGTAAAATCATAAGTATATATTGGAGTTGTGACGGGACGCGTACCCATACGCGGATGGTACGCTTACCTTCCCGAGCACAAGCTGCATGTTGATTGGATGTCAACTGTCTGTCAACACTCAAAACCAGGAAGTGTTGGCAGCCATTTTGTGCCTCGGTAGAACCGAGGCACAAGAAAACAGAAACAAATGTGCAAAATACGCAAAGGGGGCAGGGTAGACACACCCTGACCCCCTAGGCCTGCTCCGGGGGTCCCATAAGGACCCCCAAGGCCCAAAATGTATTAATTTATTTTTTTAAATCACGGGGTTTGCGTAGGTACGCATACCCCGTGAAAAAGAAAAAACTCGGTCTGTTCTTTTTTAAATTAGCCCCCGGGGGGACCAAATCCCGGGGGTAAAATGTGGTAAAAAAGTGGGGGCGGGGTTTCAAACCCCCCACACTGCCCCTGGGACCGCCACCCCCGGGGCTTCTTTTAAAAAACAAAAAAAATTCTGTGGGGGGGCTGATTGCCCCCCCACTCGCCCCGGGACTGCCACCGCCAAGGGCTCTAATATTGAAAAAAGGGGGGGCTGGGGCTTTTCTATGTTGGGAGGGGGGCCGCGAGGCCCCCTCCTGGAGCCATTGATGGCCCTGGGGATCACCACCTCCCCAGGGCCGGCTCCTGCAGTGTCCTGGGGTACCTAGCCCCGGGACACTGCTTTTTGCTATGGTAGGGTAGGAGCCTTGCAGCTCTCACCCTACCACAGCAAACTGCTTTTCATCAGTGAGAGCAGCATGTCAGCTGTTCTCTCTGATGAAAAGCAATGCCGGCTCCCTAATGACGTGGGGAGCCGGCTGGGACCGTGGGGGCTTTGGGGCTCCCCCCACGATCCCCGTTTTTTTCAGCCCCGGGGGATGGGGTCCCCGGGGATTATTAAAAATTAGTAAAAGAGGCTATTTTTTTTATGATTGATTTACCGTACGCGGACGGTGCAAATTACGTAAGTCGTCCCATAAGCGTAACTAAGCAAGAAAAAGTAAAATATTTTTAGATATTTATGAAGTGTATATGTTTAGATGTTTGGTGGCTCTAGAAAGAGCCCTTGTGTTTATTGGGAGATCTTAGTACCTACAAGTAAGTACTGATGCAGAGTCTTAAGTTTATAAGGAAGACTCTGTTTCCCTCATCTGTAAAATGTACACCATCTCTCCTATAGATGTAATGCATATTGAAGCTCAGATTGTTATGGTAAATGGACCCCATTCTATAGTCTCGGAGAAACGCAGATACATATTTGTTCACATGTTTCCTAGCTTTCTCAATCTGTGGACAAAATTGATTGGACCAGTTCCATTTTTGCCTTTGACATATATTAGAATAGACAAAGGTAGTTTTGGGGAAAAGTGACATCAGTTCTGTAAAGGTGTCCTTCATAAACATTTCCAGGCCTGCCCCAGTCAAAGTGCCTAGGTCATTGCCACCACAGTGCACAATTATGAGGGGAGGGTGTTGGAGAAGCATAAAGGATTTCAGCAATGGCGTCAATTGGTGCCACTTTAACCCTCTCTGTCCAATCCATTTAATGTCTACATTTGATAAACCTAGGTCTTTGTGAGTTTCTTTCTGTTGTGCGTACCTTTCACTCCAGAAAATATAGCTGTGCCCCACAATCCACACTTTAAACATGTTTAAGAGAGGTCTGGATGCACTCAGATGGTCTCTGTAAATGGAAGGGCAGTTTGAAGTTTTTTTTTCTAAAATGGTGGATAAGTGTACTTTTGAAAAAATCAATGAAGTGATTGGTTGTTTGAAACATTATTAGCTACAAAACTAGTGTGCAATTTTCTGTTTTTTAAAAGCCTGTTATTTATTGGTTAAGTAAAAGTGATAGAAAAGAATACTACTTTAGATAAGCTAGTATATTGACAAGTCAAGCACACTTGCTGTTTTGATTTGCAACAATGTATGATGAACTTTTCACCTGTGTTGTCAGTTAGGTGTTCCCTGAAGGGTTTCTATGGTAACTGGCAGAATGTGGTTGGGGGAAGGGTTGAAAGTTTTGTCAGTTGGAAAGGGTTGAAAAGTTCACAGTATATAAAAGTGTGTTTAATTTTGTTTTATTGTGGGAATACATGTGATTTGTTATTTATTTGTGTATGTGTGTAGATTGAGTGTGTAGATTGATAGGAAAAGTTTGCTGTTTAGTATAGTACTTTTTTACCTACTAGGGTTGATTAGGGAGTTTTTCCAATGATTCGCAATTTCCAAATTTTTTTTTCTTGCTTAGTTACGCTTACGGGACGAATTCCGAAATTCGCACCGTCCATGTACGGTAAATCTATCGTAAAAAAAAAATAGCCTCTTTTACTAATTTTTAATAATCTCTGGGGACCCCATACCCCGGGGCTTTAACTATATGTTTGCGGGGGAGCTCATGGCCCCCACGCAGCCCTGGGGACGGTCAACCCCGGGGCTTCGTTTGCTGTTGAAATAAAAAAAAATGCAGTGTGGGGGGCTCAAGCTCCCCCACTTGCCCCAGGGACCGCCACCTCCCCAGGGCTCTAATATTGAATGTAGGGGGGTCCATGATGGACCCCGAGCCCCAGGGACCACCACCCCGGGGCTTTTCTATGTTGGGAGGTGGGCCACGCAGCCCCCCTCCTGGAGCCCTCGATGGCCCTGGGGACCGCCACCCCCCAGGGCCGGCTCCTGCAGTGTCCCAGGGTGCCTACTCCCAGGACACTGCTGTTTGCTATGGTAGGGTTGGAGCCTCGCGGCTCCCACACTACCACAACAAACTGCTTTTTGTCAGAGAGAGCAGCATGTTAGCTGCTCTCTCTGACGAAAAGCAATGCCGGCTCCCAAAGGACGTGGGGAGCCGGCTGGGACTGTGGGGGCATTGGGCCTCCCCACATGGTCCCCAACGTTTTTTTTAGCCCCGGGGAATGGGGTCCCCGGGGGTTATAAAAAATTTGTAATAGACACAATTTTTTTTTACGATAGATTTACCGTACGCGTACCATGCTCGTACGTACGACGTACCGTGTAAAGTCTATAAGTTCTCCCGTAAGCGTACCTAACCAAGTAAAAATCAACTTAAAAAATACATTTTACAGATATCTTTCACTTTTATATGTTTATGTGTTGGTTGGTTCTAATTAAACCTTTTCTGTTTATTAGTACTTGTAAGTAAATACTTAAGGATAGTCTAAAGTTATTGAGGAGCAGTGTTTTACAGTGTTCTGAACTTTTGACCTTTGTTGATAGTTGAGTTTTGCATAATCTGTTGGGGTTAGGGTGGAAAGTTATGTCAGTTAGAGAGGTTTGAAAGGTTGAGCCAATAGAAATGTGTGTTTGGTTTTGAATTATTGTGTGAAGGAATTTGATTTGTTAGTAATGTGTATATATGTGTAAAAAGAGAGGGAAAATGTGCCATTTCTTTGGTTCTGCTGCAAGCACTGGAGCAGAGAGATTCGGTATAAGGTTATCTGCTGTGTGAGTGGCATTCTTCTTAATCTACCAAACTATTTGAAAGGTGAGTTGATGACTTCAAAGGGATTGAATGTGGCGCACTTTATTTTTAGTAAGAGTAATGTGTTTATCCTTGTAAAGTTTGTAGAATCATATTCTGATTTGTCTGCTTTTGGATAACTATTATGGTGTAATCATTTGGTAAGTTAATGTGTTTAGTTAGTCAGCTTTGTGGAATAAAGTACAGTACTAAAAAAGTAGAATGTTTGCAGTCACTTATGTAATGCCTCATTCAGTATTCATAGACTGCTGCATACACTCTTGTGTAAATGAAAGAATTATATTTGCTCTTTTTTCTATAATCTCACCTGTCTCTCCTCACAGTCTACCTGTCTCTGCTTATACTGTCATTTTTCTTCTGATATTGTGTCTCATGTTTGGAAGTAATGCTCTCTGCACCGCCCGCCACAATACTAAAAATGCTTTGCAGCATTTACATAAACAAAGCGGCAGGCACCTTGCGGTGCCTGCCGCTTTGTTTATTTAAAGTGAGGGGGTACCACAAGTACCCCCCGTGTGCATGTCCCCACTCTGCTTCACTCTGGGGGCCCCCAGGGGGCCCCCAGAGTGAACACCGCCTGCCTTTCCGTGGCGGCATTGCCGCCGTGGAAAAGCATGACACACAGCCCATGTTCATATGGCTGGCGGTGTCTAATAGACACCGCCACCATATTAATCATTTGGCGGGCGGTGTTTTGTCCCGCTACGGTCCCCCCCGCCATTGTATTATGGCAGGGGGAATTCAGGGAAGGATGTCTGGCGGATTGCCTCTGCCAGGCTGGCGGTGGCCACCGCCAGCCTGGCGGAGGCAATTCGCCAGACATCCTAATGACCCCCTGAGTGTCTGTGTAAATTAAAGAATTATATTTGCACCTTTTTTTATAATGTCACCTATCTCTCCTCACAGTCTACCTCTCTCTGCTTATAGTGTTCTCTTTCTTCTGATATTGTGTCTCATGTTTGGAAGTAATGCTGGCAAAAAAGTAATGCTGGAAATTGGAAATGTATTTTGAAAATGACTCAGGTTTCTGCACTGTAATTTAGTGCTCATATACATGGGCTGTGTTCTCTCTCTTAAACGTTTTAGTGTGATAAATGTGTTTTGGTAAAATTTATTATTTTAAAAATGTTGTCCAGCATCACACTGAGTGTTTCTGTAAATGAAAGAATTATATTTGCACCTTTTTCTATAATGTCACCTGTCTCTCCTCACAGTTTACCTCTCTGTGCCTATTCTGTCCTCTCTCTTTTGATATTTCCACTCTTTCCTTATTTTCACTTGCCTTGCTTGATAGTGCTGCTTCTTTTCAAACTGTCTCCTTTTTTTTAGTTTCCCTTTGTTTTCATTGTCTTTCCTGTCTTCTAATGTTCCTCCTTCTTTTTATACTCCCTCATCTGCTCTCTTAATCCTCTCTGTCTTATGATACCTCCTCTTAACCATACCCCAGTCAATATAGATAGAGTGCTGCATAGATTCCTGGGCATATTTACAAGTACCTTGGGCCTCTTTCTTCTTGTATTGTGTCTTATGTTTGTAAGTAATGCTGGCACAAAGTAATGATGGAAATTGGAAATGTAATGTAGTGTTCATATACATGGGCTGTGTTCTGTGTCTTAAACATACTCTCTGCCTGAACCATCTCACCCACTTTCTGCACATCTTTTCTCTGTCTATACCATCTTTCTCTCTGCCTGCAGCCCTGCACCATCTATCCTCTGCCTGCACCAGCTTACTCTCTGCCAACACCATCTCCTTTTCTGTCTGCACCATTCCTCTCCCTCTGCCTGCTTTCTCTCCTTTGCATCTGCAGAGGCCTATTATGATATGGCTGGTGGTGTGTATTAGACAGCGCTACCATGTTAAATCTTTTCCCTCTCTGCCTGTAGCCTCTCACCCTCTGCCTGTACTATTTTCTCTTTGTCTGTATTACCTGCCCCTCTGTGTGCTCCATCTCCCCTCTGCATGTAACATTGCTCCCTCTGTTTGCAGCATTTCCTCTCTGCTGCACCATGTCACTCCCTGTGTGCATCATCTCTGTCTCTGCCTGCACCATTTGTCTCTCTGCTTGAACCATGTCACCCTGTCTCTGCTTCTTCTCCCCTCTGCCTGTACCAACTCTCCTTCTGCCTGCAGCCCTTCCCCATCTATCCTCTGCCTGCACCATCTCGCTCTCTGCGTGCACCATCTCCCTCTCTGTCTGCAACATCCGTCCCCCTCCGCCTACATGCGCTCTTCCGCCTGCTGCTATTTTAACTGTTTTCTCATCACGTTCTCCTCCCTCCTACCCTATAGTTTGTCCCTCACAGTTCTCTCCTTTTCTTAAAATCTCTGAAATAAACATATGAAATGTGCTTTGAATTTGTGTGTGCGCTGTTAAAATAAGTTAAAATAGACACAGAGCAGAGGCAAGGCTAAAGAGCTGTTATATACATAGCGTGAGCAGATGGTTTCACTCTATGTGAGGGTATCACTCGGTACGGTCTGCACC
The DNA here is from genome assembly GCF_964261635.1 of Lissotriton helveticus. Classification (NCBI taxonomy): domain Eukaryota; kingdom Metazoa; phylum Chordata; class Amphibia; order Caudata; family Salamandridae; genus Lissotriton; species Lissotriton helveticus. Next base: position 577,561,199 of record NC_136067.1, read on the forward strand.
CTCTGCACCCCTCTAGTGACGCTACTGAGAAGCCTTTTGAGCCTGTTTCTTGTACTATTGTGTCTCACTTTTGGGTGTAATGCTGGCAAAAAAATAATGCAGTAAATTTGAAATGTATTTAAAAATTGAGTCAGGATTGTCCACTGAAATATAGTGGTCATATACATAGAATGTTTTCAGTCAGTTAAACGTTTTAGTGTGGGGGATATGTTTTGGTAAAATGTATGGTCTTAAATAATGCGTCTAGAATCACATTGAGCATCTGTGTAAATTAAGGATTTATAGTTGCACCTTTTTCCATAATCTTCACAGTTTTTGCATGCACCATGTCCCCTCTGCCTGCATCATCTCTCTTTTTGTCCACACTATCTCCACTCTGGATGCACCATCTCTCCCTCTGTGTGCACCATCTCTCCCTCTGACTGCAATATGTCTCTGTATGTCTGCACTATCTGTCCCTCCGTGTGCATTATCTCCTTCTCGGCCTGTAGCATCTCATTCTTTGTCTGTACCATCTTCCTGTCTGTCTGCACCATCTCTCCCTCTTTGTGCTCCATCTCCCCTCTGCATGTAACATTTCTCCCTCTTTTTGCTCCATTTCCTCTCTGCTGCACCATTTCACCCTCTGCGTGTACCATCTCTCTCTCTGTCTGCACCATCTGTGTCTCTGCCTGAACCATCTCACCCTCTCTCTGCACCATCTCTTCTCTGCCTGCACCATCTCTCCCTCTGCCTGCAACCCTGCACCATCTATCCTCTGCCTGCACCAGCTTACTCTCTGCCTACACCATATCCTTTTCTGTCTGCACCATTCCTCTCCCTCAGCCTGCTTCCTCTTCTTTACATCTGCAGAGGCCTATTATGATGTAGCTGGTGGTGTGTATTAGACAGCGCTACCATGTTAAATCTTTTCCCTCTCTGTCTGTAGCCTCTCACCCTCTGCCTGTACTATTTTCTCTTTGTCTGTATTACCTCCTCCTCTGTGTGCTCCATCTCCCCTCTGCATGTAACATTTCTCCCTCTGTTTGCAGCATTTCCTCTCTGCTACACCATGTCACCCCCTGTGGGCATCATCTCTGTCTCTGCCTGCACCATCTGTCTCTCTGCTTGAACCATGTCACCCTGTCTCTGCTTCTTCTCCCCTCTGCCTGCACCAACTCTCCTTCTGCCTGCAGCCCTTCCCCATCTATCCTCTGCCTGCACCATCTCGCTCTCTGCATGCACCATCTCCCTCTCTGTCTGCACCATCCGTTCCCCTCCGCCTACATGCGCTCTTCCGCCTACTGCTATTTTAACTGTTTTCTCATCAGGTTCTCCTCCCTCCTACCCCATAGTTTGTCCCTCACAGTTCTCTCCTTTTCTTAAAATCTCTGAAATAAACATATGAAATGTGCTTTGAATTTGTGTGTGCGCTGTGAAATAAGTTTAAATAGACACAGAGCAGAGGCAAGGCTAAAGAGCTGTGTTATATACATAGCGTAAGCAGATGGTGTCACTCTATGTGAGGGTATCACTTGGTGTGGTCTGCACCCTCTGCACCCCTCTAGTGACACCACTGAGAAGCCTCTTGGGCCTGTTTCTTGTACTATTGTGTCTCACTTTTGGGTGTAATGCTGGCAAAAAAATAATGCTGAGTCATGATTGTCCACTGAAATATAGTGGTCATATACATAGAATGTTTTCAGTCAGTTAAACATTTTAGTGTGGGGAATATGTTTTGGTAAAATATATGGTTTTAAATAATGTGTCTAGAATCACACTGAGCATCTGTGTAAATTAAGGATTTATAGTTGCACCTTTTTCCATAATCTTCACAGTTTCTGCTGACAGTCTACCTCTCTCTGCTTATACTGGCTCCTCTCTTGTGATATTTTTCCTCTTTCTTTATTTTTACTTGTCTTTCGTTATAGTGCTGCTTGTTCTCACAGTCTGTTCTGTACTCTTAGTGTGTTTCTGTGTTCATTGTCTCCTCTGTCGCTTAATAGTACCCCTTATTTTTATAATCCGTTGTCTGATCTTTTGATCGTCTCTCTCTCATTATACGTCTCTCTGCCTGCTTGTTCTCTCCTCCGTCTGCACTAACTCTCTCTTTGTCCATACCATCTCCCTTCTGTCTGCATTATCTCTCCCTCTGCCTGCAGAATCTGTCCCTCTGCCTGTACCATCTCCCCTTCAACATGCACTTTTTCCCCCTCTGCCTGACCATGTCCCTCTGTGCCTGCACTATCTCACCCTCTGCCTGCATCATCTCTCTCTCTGCCTGCATCATCTCCCCCTCTGTCTGCACCATCTCCCCTCCTCCTGTAACATCACTATCTCTGTCTGCATCATCTTCGTTTTGTGTATGTGAATGCTGGGAGATACCACAGGTTCCTCTCATGTGCACCGTCAATTACACTTTTACTCTGGGGGCGTACAAGAGGCCCACACAGTTAAGACCGCATGCATTTCTGTGACAGTATTGCTGCTACGGAAAGGCATGTGCAGAGGCCCATTATGGTATGGCTGGCGGGGTGTTTTAGATATCACTATCACTATCACTACCATGTTAAATCCTTTCCGCCCCGGTCGTAAGGTGACCGGGGCAGAAAAGCGGTGGACAATGTTTCCCACTGCTGTGGAGCTGTTAGTCATGACGAGAGGTCATTCTAGTTGGGGGTCATTCTGGTTGGAATTGCAGGTGGATTGCCCTCACCAGGCTGGCAGTGTCTCTCAGTCCTTATTGTCTCGTCTGTCTCCTAATAGTCACACTTCTTTTTATACTCCTTTGTCTAACTTCTTTTTATACTGTTTCCTTGTCTTCTTATACTCTGTATCTTTCTTCTTATACTCTCCCGTCTCTCCTCATACTGTTACTTTTCTCCTCATAATCCTCATTATCTCTTCATATTTCCAGTGTTTTTATACTCTATTTATCCCCTTATACTGCACTGTGTGCTTATATCCTCTTTTTTATTTATATTTTTATATTGTCTTGTAGTCCCTTTTCTCTTGTTGTAAGTCCTTCTATTTTTATATGGTTATGTTTGTTGTCATAATCTCTCCTGTCTTCTTAGAAGTAATATATTAGTGTGTTTGATGTAATTTATTTTTCTAAAGTGATATATATTTTTTACAATAGATTCTTTTGGTGACCACTGAAGAAAAATCAACATGCCTTCAAAAACTAGAGAAGAGAAAAGCACGAAAGAAAGCAGTTGATTTAAAGGGGACTCATCTACAACATTTACCTGAAGATCAATGTACTAACAAAAAGAAAAAAAGTCCTGGTAAGAAAACTAAGATTTTTCTTCGAAGATTGACAACTGCTAACAGTAGTGTGCGCAGAGTAAACAATACTGTGAGTGTTTCTACAACTAAGAGAAAAAAGAAGACTCATAGAACAACTCCAGAAAAAATGTATACAGTAAAATCAATTTATCGACATAAGAAGAAAGTTGTTTTATAATAGAATTTTGTTCTATTTGACTAAGTTAATAAAGAATTGTAAGAAGAAAACCACATTTTATAAGAAGAGAAAATGTATTACAAATGTAGTTGACAAAGCATTTGAATTGAAAAAAAAACTTTTCATTTTAGTAATCAATAGAATTCAATCACTAGATACGGTAATGCATTCAATGAAGAGCAAAAGTAAGTGAAGAAGAGTAATTAACAGAACTAATTTTTCTGAGTTTTTTCTGGGTGAATGGAAACATAGTTCAAGTTCTGAGCCTTTTTTTAATGAAGAAAGTTATCTGCAGAGTAATGATTAGTTACATGCAGTTGACACTACTGGCCGTGCTTATGAAGTTAAAAATGGTTGTCCTATTGAGAAAGAGCAAATTGTTCCTAGAAATGAGGAAGAGTTGTTAGCTAATGAAGTTTTAGGGAGACGTCCTAAAGCTCCAGTGTACACTTAGAATTGTAATAGTATTTGTAGTGTACGGCAGGAGTCTATTGGTTTTTTACACAATTTCTTACATAACTATACTAAGAAAAGTGTTAAACAAAAGATTAGGATGTTGCAAGGATTAGACCCTTGCAGAGTGAGACAAATTACTGTATTGCAAGGACATTCTTTAGCTTGTCTTTCTAAAAGAGTGTGTTGAAGTGTTTTCACCATTTCAGGATGTTAGCAGTTCATCATACTCAAATGAGGAAATTATTGAGAAGGTTGGATTATGCAAAAAGTCCAGTACTAATGTTAAAAAAGTTGAACAGTGCTCTTTTGCGTGGATCTGTATCAGATGTAATAAAGGTTTGTGATGAAATTGAGGTTAGTTATTTTGGTCCTCAAGAACACTGTGCAGAAATTGATCCGTTAATTGAAGGAAACTTAGAAGAGAATGTACAGCATTGTAGTACAGAAAAATTTGAGCAAGAAATAACTAAGTTCGAGGTGATTTCTGGTGAAAGGCCAAATTATTCTTGTATCTGTTGTCGACGTACTCATTATAAAAATCAGACCAGGACTGTTTATCTGTATTTAAAAAGTGAAAAGGAAAATAATAATGAGTGGAAGAATTTTGCAACTTATTTGTTGGTAGAGAATTGTTTTGATTTGGGTTCTGATCAGCGTATTTGTAAATATTGTTATAATAAATTAGATGAGAATAAAATGCCTGCTAGAGCTGTGTATAATAATCTTGAGTTGGTAAATATTCCTTCTGAATTGATGGATTTAAATACTTATGAGTCTATTCTTATTCAATGTGTTAATCCATTTCAAGCTATTGTTCGTATGGATCCTAAGACAGGGAAATTGCCTCCTTCAGATTTACAGAGAGGGTTAAAGGGAAGAGTTATATATTTGCCTCTAGATTTAAAGAAAAATGTTGAATCAATTGGTGTAGAAAATGTAGAAGATGAACCTTTAGTTATTTTAGTTAATGGTGTTCCTACTAAGAGTAAGAAAATCTGGCAGAAATTAGTGGATGTTAGGAAAGTGAAAAAGGCAACGTTGTATCTGATAAGAAACAATCAATATTATGAAAATGTGTTTCTGAGAGCAGAAGAAATAACTGTAGAAGAAGACAGTGACTTGCCATCGGGACAAATTGAAAAAGTGAATGTGTCCAGAACAGAAGAAATCTACGAACATTATAGTGTTCATCCACTTCATTCTAAAGAAGTGATAGGGGATACTATAGAGTTGTTCCAAATGAAAGAAGCAAAGCGAAATCCCACTAGTATATGGGAAAAAAAGCTTGGAAGCTCGCTGCTTTCCTCAGTTGTTTCCAACAGGAAAAAGTGGACGTTATGATGACCGACCTGTGCAGATTCCTGCATCTGAATACCGAACATCAAGATTGTATGCTGAAGATCCAAGATTTCGACAATGTATTCCATATTTGTTTCATCTGTTATTTGAGAGTGACTTGTCTGGACTTTCTTATGCAGTAAATCATATATTGAAAACAGGTGTACATCTGCAAAACGTTACAGCAAAGGAATTTATAGATAAAGTACACCTGAAAGATAATGTTTTGGAATCTCATCTGATTAATCTCATGGCATGTCAGCATGGTACTAATGAGTACTGGTACCGTCGTCATGGAGAACTTAAATGTATGCTTAGGAACTTAGGAACTCCTACATGGTTCCTTACTCTAAGCTGTGCTGAATATGCTTGGGATGATTTACTTCAATTTCTTCGAGAGGCGAATGCAAATATAGTAAATATTGAATACAGGACACCTGGAGAATTGTGTTCTTTGGATCCAGTTAATGTATGCAGGTATTTCAATCATAGATTTGAAGCTATGATGTCTTTTATCACCAATAAAAAAAATCCTCCTCTTGGAGAGGTTTTGGATTTCTTTTGGAGAAAGGAGTATCAAGCAAGAGGTGCTCCTCGCATTCATATGTTAATATGGAAGATGCTCCCAAATTTGGAACAGACTAAGATGATACTGTAATGTCTTTCATTGAAGAATATGCAACATGTGATATACCGAAAAGTACAAAAGATAAAGACTTAAGAGAAAAAGTCTTACGATTTCAAAGCCATCGTTGTGGCAAATACTGTCGACGAAAGTACAAATCAAAGGATAAATTCTATACTAAATGTCGTTTTGGATTCCCACGTCCTGTAATATCGAAAGGAAGAGTGAACAATTTTATGTCATCTCTGCGACATAGTATCAGAAGAAAGTCTCCAAAAAATACCTACAAGTTAAGAAGAAATGAAGAGTCAAAATATATAAATGATTACAACCCAGTAATTTTGTCCATGTGGAATGCTAACATGGATATTCAATACGTAGCGGACAATTCCATAGCTGTTGCTCGATATGTAACATCTTACTTAACCAAATCAGAAAAGACAGAATTGAAGGAAATGTGGGAAGAGATTTCTCACGAGAAGAGTCTAAGTAAGAAAATATATACTTACAGTTTGAAGATGTTATCTCATCGAGAAATTGGAGCGTATGAATGTTCGGATCGCTTATCAGCTGCAAGTCTTTACTCCAAATCTAGAAGAATCATTTGGGTGAGTCTTGGTGTTGCTGCAACACGGAACAGAGTACTTAAATCTGTACAAGAAATTGAATATTTTGCTAAAAAGGAGCCAGAAATTACAGATATTGTGAAAACAAATATGTTGGATACATATTATCCAAACAGAAGTCATCATCTTGAGAACATTTGTCTGTATGAAGTGTTGCAAAACTATATTTTTAAACGGAATATTACAGAAAACATCAATAATGGTATATATGCCGTGATTGGTTCTGAAGGTTGTCTGGTGAAACAAAGAAAAGGACATTTGATTAATCACCGTAAACTGAGTTGTGAAACACCTGACAAAAGGGAATTTTACTATTTAGCTCTTTTGCAACTTTTCAAGCCATGGTGTACAGAATTGGAATTACTTGGAGATTTTGAGAGCTATGAAGATTCCTTCAATGCTACTAAAGACAATATAGGATATCCTGTTTTTGCTAATTATGTGAAGATGTTGAATGATGAAATCGAGCAAGAAGCTGGAATTGCAGCTGAGATTGCTAGAGACAGTTCTCAGGATAGTCAAACTTCTGCTTCATTAAGTCAGGATCCATTAGGAGAACCAATTATTCAAAATGAAGCCGCAACTGCTATGGAAGAGATGGAAACAGCAATGTATCAAGCTCTAGAAGATGTAAGAAACTTAGGAAAAACAACTAAATGTTGAGCAGAAAGAAATATATGAGCAAGTGAGAGAACAGGTTAACCATGGATTACTTCATGAAAAGAAAGAGTGCTCTTGCTCATCATTTGAACCTATCCGATTGTACGTGAGTGGACAAGCTGGAACAGGGAAAAGTTTTTTAATAAAAGTAATTTCAACTTATCTACACAAAAGAACTGACTCATATTTGTCTTGTGTTGTCATTGCTCCAACTGGGCTGGCGGCACACAATATTAAAGGAATTACTTTACATCATTTATTAATGCTACCAGTAGAGCATGAAAACAAATTGGAATACTACAAGCTATCTGGAGAAGCTTGTTTTGAAGTTTCAAGAGTCTTGAAGAAAATGAAACTTCTCATTATTGATGAGGTAAGCATGGTATCAAACTTAATGCTTGCCTTTGTGCATTTAAGAATGCAGCAAGTTCTTAAAACAGAGTATGACGTATTATTCGGAGGAAAACATGTCATAGTTTTTGGAGATCTTCTACAACTTACTCCAGTGAAAGGACAACCAGTGTTTAAAACATTGACACATGAAGATACCAAAAAGTCTTTGGGGAGTATTGGAAATGTTACATTTGGTCATATTTTCGACATAAGGAACTTATTACAAATATGCGTCAGGCAAATGATGCAGATTATGGAAACATTCTTCAAGATATAAGGATTGGAAAACTGACAGAACATGGCAAACAAGCGTTACAGAAACAATTACTTCCCAATTTGTTTCCAAATGAAAATATTGTTCCTGAGAAAATATATATGAAAATTGCAGAAAACAGCTCTGTAATCTGTTTAATGCCAACACTGCGTGAATGCTCTGTATTCAATGAAGAAATGTTAAAGTTGGAAAATGAAGAAATTATAAAATTGGAAGCTATTGACAAAATTGAACATGAAGGAATCACTATTATTTTGATTGGAAAGTTGAAGAAGAAATTGGATTCTTTAGAGAAGTCAATAAGTAAAACTGCTGGTTTAGAAAAGAATTTGTATGCATGTGTAAACTGTAGGGTAATTTTACGCCGTATTTTGAATGTGGAAAAAGGTTTAGTAAATAGAGCAATGGGTACAATTTTTGGTTTTATTAATTATGTAAATAGAGATGGGATTGAATTTTTGAAAATCAAATTTGATGAAATTGCTGAAGTAAAACAACTTAGTTGTTGTCCAGCTCGATTTTTGCTTGTAAAAGATTTGTATGTCTGCAGAAAACAGTTTCCTGTTTCTTTGGCATATGCGGTGACCATTCATAAATCTCAACGTTTAAGTGTAGATAGTGCTTTAGTGAATATTGAAAGTACTGTGTTTAAAGAAGGTATGGCATATGTTGCTTTGTCTCGAGTGAGAACTTTATCTGGAATGTATTTGATTGATTTTGATGAGACAAAGGTTACTGCAGGTGTAAATTGTGTGAAAGAGTATAATAGATTAAGAAGAGAATATGCACCCAATTTAGGTCAATATCCAGTGTTTGAAAAGCGTGTGGTAGGTAGAAAAAGAAGATTAGAGAATATCTGCATTGAAACTGTAGAGAAAGGAAAAAACCAAGATGAAGTTGCGCCTGCAAGCAAAAAGAAAAAAGATAATGTTGAAGAAAATGTTGGATATCGGTTTGAAAATAGTTGTGGTGTCAACTGCTATGCTAATGTAGTTGTTAATGTTGTTTTTCTTCTTCAAAGTTTGCAACAGCAAATTGCTGAAAATCGGGAGAAAATATTATCTTCATTGTTGTTTTCTATTTTTGAGAAATGTAGTAATGATAGAACTAAAATACAAAGTGTTTCTGATATTCGAAATCTTTTGGACATATGTTCTGGTTCTACTCCATTTACGCAAAATATACAGCAATATTGTCAAGAATTTTTAATGTTTATGCTTGGTGTATTGGAAGAAGAAGGTATAGATATTGAAACCCTTTTTGGCCTATCTTATAAATGGGAACATGAGTGTCAAAAGTGTTTGGTTACATGTACCACTAACATAGACACTGAAAGATTTATATATTTGTCTTTACCAAAGTGTGAATCAGTGTCTTTTAATAATCTAGTTAGAGGAGCAACTCAAAACATGGAGTGTAGGAAATGTAAATCAGAAATGTCATCAACATTATTTATACATAGCTATGGACAGTATGTTATTTTAATGCTGCAACATTGTAGAGTTGATGGAAGAAAATTGGAAACTTTAATTAAAAATGTTGTAGCTACACAAGTATCAATATCAGGAAGAACTTTTGTAGCAGTTGCAATTATTTTTCATAATGGACCTTCTACAACATCTGGACACTACACGGTTTATTTAAGATATCTGAAAGGTTGGACACTTTGTAATGATAGTCAATTAGTTTTTAAGCAACGTTTGCCTAAAGAGTTAACAAATTCTTACCTAATATTTTTAATGCCTAAATTTTAAGAGCTAAAATGTATCCTTTCATAATTACTGCTGTTAAGGTAGATTATTCTGGTGTTGTAGAGTATGTTGTAAGGGAGGGTGAGGAGTTTGAAGGATAATGCTTATATTGATGTTGAAGCAGTGTAGGTGTATGAGGTCGTGAGTGATGTGGCTGTAGCAGAGGATTTTGACGATCAGTCAGGTAGAGGTGTTTTGGATTTGTTGTAGTCGTTGTAGGTGTTTGCTTGATATTTCTCTGTAGAGTGTGTTGCCACTGTGTAGTGTGTTGTTAATGACGGCCTGTGTCACTGTTCTTCTTCTTTTAGTTAGGCTGCACTTGTAAATGTTGCAGTACATGTGGTGGGTGTTATAGCAATATGAGGAGATGCTGTAGAGTTGGTTACACATGCTGAGGGAGGAGGTGAGGATGAATCATAGGTTGTGTACATGCTCAGTAGGTGTTGGTACTGTTTATTGTGTAGTTGGCCAGCAGAAGTCATCTGAAGTTGAGTAGGTGGGTCTGAGGATGAGTATGTTCATGTTGTGCAAGTTCAGATTTAGAGAGCTACTCCTTATCCACTTGGTGACGTCTTTAATTACGTTGTGGAGGTTGTTTTTTGTGGTATGTGGTTTCTTGGTGAGGAAGAGGATGAGCTGGATATCGTCAACTTAAGAGATAATGTTGTGGTTGAGATGGTGGGCCATTTATGTGAGGGTGGCTATGAAGATGTTGAATAGTGTTGGGCTGACGGATCAGCACTGGGGGACGCTGCAAATTATATCAATGGTTTTGGATCAGAACACTGGAATGCAAATGTTCAGAGTTACTATTGAACAAGTTTCAAAGTAACAATTTCACACATACTATTTGGCCATGGGGAAAAGTTTGTGAAACCTTTAATAACTTTTTTTCATGTTTTGTTATGGAATACAATTAATGATGGTGTTTTGTTATTTCAGGATTGTTTGACATACCTCATAGTTACATAAGAAATTGGTCTTAGAAAAAAACATTTAAGATATGTTTTATTTCTATTTTTAGATTGTTAATGAGATTGTTGTTTTTTTTTTAAGATAATCTTCTTGATTGTCTCTTTTTTGCCTGCTGTTACGTGATGAGTACTATTGAACTAGTGAAATTCAATATATTCTGAGAACAGCAAAAAAGGAAAATGAAATGCTTTAAAACAGATTTTGTGTTGTAAAAGATAAATTGTAACTGTATTTTTTTTGTCTTCTACAGATCCTAAATTTGCAATAATTCTTATATTTTTTAATTAATTATTTTGAAGGTAAGTATAACTAAGTATCAAAAATAATCGATAGGATGTAGTTCTACAAAAGTGAAGTAACACAACATCTATGGTGTACAAAAGTTTGTAAAGACTGTTTGGTTTCTTTGAAACACATTTGAAGAAATTAAAAAAAATATATAGTGAGTGTACCTGTGTTCTTTGTATTCTACTACAACACATCAACGGCTTTGGAACTGGTAAGCTGAATAGATATTTTTTACTTTTTTTAGTTGTGCACTTTATTATAATAGCCTTAGTTTATTCTTTTAATGATAAACAGTGAGTGGTTTGAAAATGCTAGAAAATTTTACAACCAAAAATTCATATAAGCAAATGTAATTGATATAATCATATAAAGTACTTTAGAAAGGTTTTTGCATAAGGACAAAATAGTTGATAAAGCTAGTTTTGTATTATGTATTAGGGAAAATGATCAAATGAAGTGTTTATGTTTTTTGTGCAAGGACCTACAACATAAGAAATTCAGTATGGAAAATCAACAAAACAATTTGGAAGACGGTTTCGAAAATAGTAACAGTGCCATAGAAGAGCTGAACATACCTTTTACAAGAATTGACAATGAAGAGGAAGAAATGAATGCTGCAGATATCAGATGTGACTTTTTAGATCGAAGTTTTGGACAATGAGTTTGGTGAAGCATTAGACGACATCAAGTTTAATGTGATGAGTTTTGAAATTGATGAACCAAATTAAATTTCTGATGAAATCATGCTTGATGCTCTATTAAATTATGAAATGTTACAAGAATAAATTTATGAATTCTTGTACAATTGTAATCACTGAGCTAGTAGCCAAGTTATTACGGTATAAACTGAGTCTTAGAGCATGGAGTGCTTCAAACCTTTATAAATTAAGTATGCACTGTTCTATGCACTTCCAAACTTGTGTTTTATAGTTTTTATTTCCAGATGTATATCCTTTTACTTCCAGCAAAGTCTCTGTGATTGCTGATCCAGTATTAAACAGAGCTATTCAACAGAATGTCCTTCTGTATGCAGTGGGTAAAAAATGAGGCTACTTAAAATACAGTAGGCAGTCTGCTTGCAGAACTGTAATCATCTAGTCAGTATCCAAATATTCATGGAGGACAGTACGTCTTAGGACGTGGACTGCTTTAAACCTGAATAGGTTATCCTTGCAGTCTTCTATGTAACTACAAACTACTCTTTCATACATTGAATTCTTCAGTGTGTATTATTACACTTTCAGCAATCATTCTCACTCTACTGTTTCAGTATTGTATTGAGCCATACAGCAGTATCTGCTTATCTACAAACTATTAGAACATTGGAATGTTGGGAGCTCCACTGATAAAAATGGAGTGCTCCGGGCTTATAATGACTGGCATAAGCCTAGACATCCAACATTCCAGTCTTTCTTTGTTTTCAACACTGGCTGTGAACAAAGGCTTCAGAGAGCCTGAGGGGATTCCAATCCACTTGCACTCCCTGAAGGCTTTGTTCTTTTTTGTTACAACATTCTGACTTCTAATAGTAGAATGTTCTAATTGCCTTATAGCCCTTTGTAGCTGGGCCTTACTGGCTATTAAAGTCCCTCTCCCTTGTTAAAGGCCCTTGCCTTTGACTCAAGCCGTTAACGCTGGAGAGGGCCTTTAATACCTGGTATAGCCCTCTACATTAGGCTATAAGGCTATTTTACAACATTGGAATGTTGGGAGCTCCACTGATAACAATGTACTGCTGTGTGCTTATAATGGATGGTATAATGCTGGAGCTCCAACATTGCAATGTTACTTTGTTCACTGCTCTGACTATGAATAAAGGCTTTAGAGAGCCTAAGGGGATTCAAATCCCCTCACACTCCCTGAAGGGTTTGTTCTTTTGTGTTAGAACATTCTACGTTCCAATGGCAGAATGTTCTAATAGCTTTATACTATTTTGTAGCTGGCCTATACTGGCTTTTAAAGTCCCTCTATCTTGTTAAAGGCTCTCACCTTCAACTTGGGCCTTTAATGTTGGAGAGGGTCTTTAATAGCCATTATAGTTCTCTACGGCGAGCTATAAGCCTATATTCTAAAAGTGAAGCTGCTATACATTCAACCAGATAGTTTCCTTGCAGGTTTCTAATAATTCAGGCAGTGCCAAAGTACTTATGAGGTAAAGTAGGCTTAGGGCATGCACTGTTTCAAACCCCTTTAGACAGTCTCCTCGCAGAATTGTAATCATTCACGCCCTCATTTATGAGACTTCTTGCGGCATTGGAATGTCACTTTTTGTGATGTTCTGTGGTACAGCTGTCAGCGTAATATTTCTAAGATAGCTGTAAGGCACTTTTTTTGGTATACTGTTGCCTAATAAATATCAGACTCTTTAATACAGTGTTATGTGTTAAAAGGGTTTGCAATGGTTGTTGGTGGGGGTGTTTCTAGCAACAACCATGGCCTTTTGACACTGTCCGACATTTACAGTTCAGATATTTTTGGGCCCTATGCTCATAATGCTGTATCAATCCTTACACCTGTTTTAAACAGGTGCAGGGTTTTGACACAGTATAAGCCCAAAAGTGACTGAATGACATTTTATAAATTTCACTTAGTCACTTTTAGGAGGCGTTCCTGCAGTAGAACATCCCTCATCTACGCAGGAAAGCTTCCTTTTGGCGCATGGCTTTACAATGTGATGCACCTTCCAATTACGTCAGATTGTAAATAGCATACATCATGGTACATCTTTTGCACCACTGATGCAACGGTTGTGCAAAAGAGGCACAAGGGGGTTGTAAAACCGCCCTTAATACATACAAATTCATCCAGGCAGTTTCACCAATAGTGCACATTGAAGCATAGATTTGCAACATATTTATATGCATATGTTACATTCAAGTGCGTCGAAGGAACTACAGTATACTATAGGTAAACACCCTATAGATTTATGCTGTAGCACATCCTTATAGTTTTGCACTTTCATATTCATTCATTCATGTATGAACTACACGTTCTTTCTGATAAACTTTTACAGACAAACATAGAAATATAGTTCTTTTTTTTACCAGTAGAGGTGGTTCTAAAAAGAACTGTTTTTTTCTTTTTTCTTTTGTACTTTTTTGTAGTTTTTTGAACAATTTTGTGTTTTAAAAAAAAATGTTTTATGTAGCAACTAAAACTTAGAGAAATAGAACTTTAAAAAAAAAAACTGTGGACCTGCATCACAAAATTTAAAAAAAAATCATTTTTTGGGGCATTTGTGCTGCTCCTCCCTCCTAACAATAAGGTCCACTGACTGCTCCCCATAACATAAAAGTTCATTGCAAAACTTGCAGAGGAACTTGATGGTTGCAAATTGAGGAACAATAACATGAGTAGGAGTGCTTCCTGATGGTGGAGGTGGCGCACTTGAGGTGCTCGGCACTTCAGGTGGTGGAAAATCCTGCAAACTGCGAGTCTTCTCCCTTGCATAGTTGTGAGGATGCAAATTTCTCACATGTCGATCCATACTTGCAGTCCCAAAAGAATATTTTTTGTTTGGGTCCCTGCGAGAAAAAGTTGTACCGCAAATTTGGCAGGTCACTATTGGTGCGTTCACTTTTTTTTGGTCTTCAGGAAAGTGAAGAATTTCCAAATGAATGCCTCCTTCCTTTTCTTCTGAGGAGGTTCTGCTAGAAAGGTGCTGTCATCTGAAGAATGCTCAGAAGATGCTGGAGACTGAGCAGCCATAATAGTCAAATAAAGTTTGAAATTAGTTCAGCTAGAAAGAAAGGGTCCTACTCCTCCAAAAGTCAAAGTGAAATGAACAAAATTGGAAGGATCCTTTAACAATTGCAGTATGAAGTATTATGAACCAATGAAATCTCTTCTTTTCATGTAACATGACCGTACCTGCGCTTACAGAGCTCTTACGGTGCGCTTATGCTCCTCTTACGGGGCGACGTTCGAACAACGTACCCTCGTGATATTCGTAATTACTTTAAAATGTAACATACAGTTCTAAAAACTTTTTTTTAAAAAAGAATTCTTGAATATCCCAGATAATGTCTACCTTCAAAATTTACAATAAATATATAGATATAACATTTTTAATATTATGAAACTTTCGGGGGTACGCGCACAGCGCGTTGTACAAGCGTGGATGACATCACGCGGTAGCGCCAATACGTGGAAACATATGCGTAAGACACTTTACAGTACAAAGGACAGTGCGTTCACCGTAAGTGCACGGTGCAATTCCCCCCCCCAGAAAAAAAGGAATAATATCAAATTTAATTTTTATGTTTGTCAAAAAAAATAATGAATAGAAAAAATATTTTTATATTTAGTTTTATTAATATTTTATTTTACAGTACAATATGAAATAGAAATAAAATAAAATAATATGTAAATAATTATTATAAAAATGAGTTAAATTAGTAAAAAAAAATTTTTTTAGTAATTAATACATTTAGGAATTATCATTTACAAAACCTTTGAAATTCACTGAAAAAACCATAGGTTTCACCCACGTTATAGTTAAAAATTAGCATTTAAAAAACCTTTGAAATTCACTGAAAAAACCATGGGTTTCACCCACGTTATAGTTAAAAATTTGCATTTAAAAAACCTTTGAAATTCACTGAAAAAACCATAGGTTTCACACACGTTATAGTTAACTGGACATTTCACTCATACAAAACCATTGAAATTTCCCCGTTATAGTTAACTATAACTCGCGCGCCTGCAATGCACTGCTGATGACGTCACATATTACATCACTCATGACATGGTCAGTGACATCACTCATGACATCACTGATGACATCTGAAATGACATCACTGATGACATCACTGATGACATCATCATTGTGACAGAGTGGCAGACCTCCTCTCAGTGTAATATAACCTTTGATACACACATTAAAAAATAGAAACTAACATTTTCTAAAAAATGGAGATACCAATACCAGTTACAACAACCTATTCAGTAATTCAAACATCTACATACAAATCCAATCATTCACCATCAGTTCTATATAGCCACTCATACATGTACTCACTCATCATATGTACTCATACACCTATACATCCAGTTACACACCAATACTCATCCATATAGTTACTCACACACATACACACACATGCAAATAAACTATCAAAAATCCATTTACTTGATTATACAGCTATATACACACCACTACACTTACTTCTATAGAAACGTACACATACTTACTCTCTTAAATAATCAGTTATAGAAACACATACTTATTTATACAGGAACTCTTCCAAACTCTTACTCTCACATATACTCAATTATATACATCAATACTCACATAGAGTTTAAAACATATGTAGTTACTCATAAAGAAATTATTGAGAAATTCATTCACTCACTAACACACCCATACACACACGTATCCACCCATAAAGTCCTGCATACATGCTGTCTTCAAAAGACATACAAAGTGACTCAGTCATTCATGCATCTATGCACTAAGTAATATCCCGCACCGACCCATAGAGACACTTATACTGATACTCAAAAAACCAACTAACAACCCATATTCACACTCATATCGCTACTCACCAACCCATGCAGCCATTTATACACAAAGTGAGTGACTGATACAGATATTGACATATTTAAACATTACTCACTAACCTATGTATTTGCTAAGATAGACTTAATCAATCAGTTATCCAATCAATTTTACACAAACAGAATCATCCATTTAGACTCTTATATACCCATTTATTCTTCCATCAACCTTTAGATATACATATATAAAAAACATGTTTATTTTTCAGAAAGACACACATTCACTGGATGCTGTCATCAGTGATGTCATTTGAGATGTCATCAGTGATGTCATGAGTGATGTCACTGACCATGTCATGAGTGATGTAATATGTGACGTCATCAGCAGTGCATTGCAGGCGCGTGAGTTATAGTTAACTATAACGGGGGAATTTCAATGGTTTTGTATGAGTGAAATGTCCAGTTAACTATAACGTGTGTGAAACCTATGGTTTTTTCAGTGAATATATATATAGATAGATATAGTAATTTTTACCCTTTTGGTAAGTACATTAAGAAGATTGTTTCCATTTTAGCCTGTGGGTATTGGCTGCATAATGTGTTCTTTCTTACTTGTTTTTCAGGCCTTCCTGATGAAACGCGAATGGATGTGGCCCCTTTCATCTCAGCTCAGCTTTTTCTTCTCCATTGCCTGGATTGCTCGTTGCAGACTTCGCTTTCTCTCAGCTTGCCTCTCTTCGAAATCAACAGGGATCAGGCTGTGGGAGGACACACTGCTCTCGGCCCTGGGCATTGCAGGGGACCTCACTCCTTTGGGTTCTCCTCTCTCCTCTGGCGCCATTATTAGGTCATTCTCTTCCTCCACCTCTATCTCCTCCACATCTTCTGCACCGTCTTCCTCCTGCCCTTGTAACGTAGACTGCAACATGTGGCCCGGTTCCCAGGTTCTGAAGGCAATCTTGCACTCTGTTTTCTTGGAGCCTTTTGCTATCTTCAGCCCCTTCACCTTGCACAACTTTTTAAACTCTACCACAGTGAAGCTTTCAATGTTGCTGGGATCCATTTCCATTCTTACAAAAATCAGGAGTGCGAAATATGAGGATAGGATTGAATTTTAGAAAAGAAATATATTCCGTTTAAAAATAAAGGGGATTTTTAACCCCTTCAGTGCTAATGACAAGGTCAACTCGTCATGGGTTTTACCTGCCCTGTGCTTATGACGAGTTGACCTTGTCATGAACAATGGGAAAACGGAGGATTCAGCGCCCAGCGGGAAAACCCCCTAGCAGCCAAGGTGTTAAAAAACAATTGATTTTATTGTCAAATTATATATACTTTGGGATTTTTGGTTTAACACAAATCACTGATTGCCACTGCAAAACACAAGTACTGAATCACACTGCTGAACACCAATGTAAAAAGTTGGAGTATTAGTTGAAAAGGGTGAGGACCCACTTCTCACAATCCTTGTCAGGGTGAAACCATACAAGAAACTAAATAAACCTGTGCTTAATCCTCTAGTAGCTTGGCACATAAGCAGTCTGGTTTAATTTAGAGGCACTGTGTAAAGTATTTATGGGCAAAAACTACTGGCCAATCTTCTTGCTGCCATTCCCACAGAAGGTACTTGAAAAGATCATCAACAATCAACTCATGTGTAATGCTGCACACATTGTTACATTGTGAGATTGTGGTGACCTTTGACAATGCTTTTTAACTGACTTCATTTTGAATGTTCAACATCATTTTGTGGTCTCATTTTATGGGGGAACAGCCTTTACGACGCGGCTGTTACACCGCGTGCCGTTACAACGCGGTTTTTCCAACGCAAGTCGTTACCACGACTTGCGCTGGAGGGCGCTGCAGGACAAGGAATTTTTTATTTTACTATCCAACACCTTCTCTACTGTACGTAGGCTGGTGTTAGAATAGTAAATTAAAAAATTCCGAAGTCCACACCCCTCCATCGCAAGTCGTGGTAACGACTTGCGTTGAAAAAACCGCGTTGTAACGGCACGCGGTGTAAAACCACGCTTTGTAAAGCCGTACAACCATTTTATGCCTTCTTGCAGCTTCAGAGTGGATTGTTTTCTTTCTTCTCAGCACAGAGCCTTGCTGTAACAGAATGTGTGGGATGTGCATTTGAAAGCGTGAGAGAGTAATGTACTTATCTGTCTCGGAGTCAAAGCACAGAAGCTGGCCAGTACTGCCAGCCTTGGTTTTGCAATAGATGCAGGTAGGGGAAATTTCTAGAAGTCTCTCTCAATGCTAGGGGACATTTTTAGAAGTCTCTCTCAATGCTAGTAAAACGTATTAAAAACAGGACGTTTTGGCACTCATACAGAAGCTCACTCGGGAGGTGGATGCACCGTCACTGGAAAGTTTTGCTATCCCATTGAGATTTCTGGATGACTGAAAGGGCTTCCCAGTCAAGCTGACTAGAATGTTGTGTGCAACTCAAATGGTGATGTATGAGCTATGAGTTTCATTGCTCTGTGATGTTTTCATGTTGTGCTCTTTATATTTGGCTCTTGCATTTGACAGCGTTTATTCCTGGTATTTGACAGAAGTTGTTTCTTACATTGGACGTCAATTATTATTATCTGCTTATATTTAGCTCCCTTGCATTTGACTTGTAAATGGTCCATTATTATTATCTGCTAATATTTTGCTCTGTTACATTTGACTTGTGAATGTTTCATTATTATCAGCTTGTGCTTTATCTTATGCATTTGAACTTTGCGTGTTTCATTATTATTTGCTTGTGCACACACATATATATACATTTGCATGTTGTTTTTCCTGTTTCATTTGACACCTGGGAAACTCTTTCTGTTAGAAAGTGTTGCACTAATAAAACCCCACATTTTATTTTGAAACTGCCTTTTGATTTGCCTAATTTTGTGAGTGCTGAGCTTCCTATCCAGGGGCTTTTTCCTGCTTTACTGAGTGCCTCATCTAGGGAGTGCTGAATTTATTTTATTTGGGAGTGTAAAGCAAGATATCATGACTCACCTGGAGCCGAACCAGCTACTCGACGCCTCTCAAATCCAGCTTCTGCAGCAATCACAGCACCAAAAGCACATTTATCAAAGCCACAATGCTGTGGCAGCCTCCACTAACAAAGGGTGGTGGGGCGGGTGGAATATGTGCGGGGGTGTGGGGGTAGCACACGGGGGTGCATGTTCATAATAATTTTTAGAAAACTTACCTTTAGCTGCTGGCTGCCACCGGCGTTGTGTCGGGTTTGTCGCCTCTGCTCGTCCTGGGTCCCAGCAGCCCCTGGGACAGAGTCCCATGCAGCCCCCGTACTGCAGAGCAGCTCAGAGATTGGCCTGAGTGGGCATGAAAGACGCTCCTCTGAGGTTATGGAATCTGTTGGGTGTAAGTGCGCATGTGTGATTTGGTCGGCCTGAGACGGCCTGCCAAAGACATATGCGTACTTAGGGAGTGCACAAGCACTCTTCTTTCCCCCTCTCATGCCTCACCCCTCCTTGCACGGTTCCATGATGAAATATCGATTACTAAAACATCGACCTACAAAAATATCGCCACAAATACATCGTCTACAAAAATATCGTAACCATATACTTAAACAAGGATTTACACAAATATCGATATTTTTTTATCGACTACTCTAATATCGTTAACAATTATATCGACTACATAAATATCGACTACTACATTATCGACAATATTTAAAATAACATTACCTTCTACACTAATATCGACAACACTAATATCGACTACCTTTCTACTCATATTAATATAAATAAAATATCGTCATTTTCTTTATAACCTTATATACACATTACCTTTCTGTTATTCACTTTTTCATAGTTATTTAAATTCAAAAAAAGCTTTTCTAACATATATGTATATACAATATGTATTATTTATTTATATATAATAAGAAAAAATAAATTAGTAATATAAACTATGTATGACGTTACAACACATACTTTTACAACGCATACCTTTACAACGAAATTTTTACAACGCAAAAACCATTACAACGCATGTATTTACAACGCATATTTTTACAACACAGGTACCTTTACAACGCATACCATTACAACGTAAGTATTAGTAAATATATAATAATTTTTTTAATATAAATTAATTAAAATGAATAGATTTTAATTAAATTTAATGTCATTTCATTTAATTTATTTAATTAATATATTAAATATTTTTTTTACCCTGTACCCCTGTACCCCAAAAACACAAAACTGAGCCTGAACAATAAAAATACCCCTTTACCCAAAAACTAAAAACTAACCCTGACCCCTTAAAATACCCCTTTACCCAAAAATTAAAACTGACCCTGAACCCTAAAAATACCCCTTTACCCAAAAACTGACCCTGAACCCTAAAAATTCCCCTTTACCCAAAAACTGAAAACGGACCCTGAACCCTAACAATACCCCTTTTCCCAAAAACACAAAACTGACCCTGAACCCTAAAAATACCCCTCTACCCAAAAACTGAAAACTGACCCTGAACCCTAAAAATACCCCTTTACCCAAAAACTGAAAACTGACCCTGAACCCTAAAAATACCCCTTTACCTAAAAACTGAAAACTGACCCTGAACCCTAAAAATACCCCTTTACCCAAAAACTGAAAACTGATCCTGAACCCTAAAAATACCCCTTTACCCAAAAACTGAAAACTGACCCTGAACCCTAAAAATACCCCTTTACCTAAAAACTGAAAACTGACCCTGAACCCTAAAAATACCCCTTTACCCAAAAACTGAAAACTGACCCTGAACCCTAAAAATACCCCTTTACCCAAAAACTGAAAACTGACCCTGAACTCTAAAAATTCCCCTTTACCCAAAAACTGAAAACTGACCCTGAACTCTAAAAATACCCCATTTACCCAAAAACTGATCCTGAACCCTAAAAATACCCCTTTACCCAAAAACGTAAAACTCACCCTGAACCCTAAAAATACCCCTTTACCCAAAAACTGAAAACTGACCCTGAACCCTAAAAATACCCCTTTACCCAAAAACTGAAAACTGACCCTGAACCCTAAAAATACCCCTTTACCCAAAAACTGAAAACTGACCCTGAACTCTAAAAATTCCCCTTTAACCAAAAACTGAAAACTGACCCTGAACTCTAAAAATACCCCTTTACCCAAAAACTGAAAACTGATCCTTAACCCTAAAAGTACCCCTTTACCCAAAAACGTAAAACTCACCCTGAACCCTAAAAATACCCCTTTATCCAAAAACTGAAAACTGACCCTAAACCCTACAAATACCCCTTTACCCAAAAACTGAAAACTGACCCTGAACCCTAAAAATACCCCTTTACCCAAAAACTGAAAACGGACCCTGAACCCTAAAAATAACCCTTTTCCCAAAAACACAAAACTGACCCTGAACCCTAAAAATACCCCTTTACCCTAAAAGCCAAAACTGACCCTGAACCCTAAAAATATTCCTTAAAAAACCCCAAACATATTACATTTTAAATATAATTATATACTTACCAATACTTAAGTTGTAATGATATGCGTTGTAAAGGTACCTACGTTGGAAAAACATGCCTTGTAAATACATGCATTGTAATGGTTTTTGCATTGTAAAAGTTTGGTTGTAATGGTAGTAAGTTGTAAAAGTTGCGTTGTAAAAGTTGTATACCAATATAAACATTACCAAACACTATCATACACTCTTATCGGATTACTTTAAATCACATTTCACTAATTTTAACATTGTAATAAATATTTACCATTAAAATAAAACACATATAATACATTTGGTAATAAATATCGAAAACTATTATTGATGCTACTAACTCTTTACAAAATAACGGCTTTCAAATTCAAACTAATGTTGTCAGCCAATGAATTTAAATTATATTTAATTGAACCAATCAAATATAACCATTAATTAACTCACTACTATAAATACAATTACAAACTTAACTTAAATTACCATTTTTTTGCCAAACTTGGAGGGAAACGGTTACCTTGCTGAAAAGAAGAGAATACACACCTCCTACAACGACTACAACACAGCATACTACAACTCAAGTAAGTCAAGTCCCATTTCATTTATCATACAAACCTGTCGAAATGTAGCTAAACTCCCTAAACTAAAAACATGGTCTTTATATTTGTTTAAATATAACTACAACATCCTATCAACAACCACCACAAGATAATATTTAAATGAAATTATGAACTGCCTTATCCATGTCTACTTAGAAAACGTTTAAATAATTTTAAAAAGTTGCAAAGTAAAGTTGCAAAAGACTTGATATGTTATTACCTACTAATATATCCTAATACAATAAATAACACAAATTAACTTTCTTTTACAGAATATACAAACTTCATCTACCAAT